>NC_052055.2:3181515-4381515 GCF_903992535.2 Arvicola amphibius | reverse complement strand
GAGGTAATTTAAAAATTGTTATTTCAGTCTTCTTGCCAAGTAGAAGGAAACACTGGAGACATGGAAGACTCAGACACAGAAAAAAAAAGTTCAATATATCTGAGGCAATTATAGATCAAGGATAAGAAACCTTCTGGACAACACAGTCAGACATCTGAAAAGACATGTCACCAATACCCAGACATTCTTTAAAGGGGCGAAAGGTCACACAAATATGAATTCTAAACTCAAAAGACCTTGAGCACAGGTTCATACCCAAGATGGTTTAAAAAAAAAACTGAATGAAGATTGATTATTACGAGACCTATTCAGTCACGGTTCAGAAGCTAGATTAAAGATAAGGGGAAAAAGAAAGAAGGCATTTCATTGAAAGAAAAATTCGTCATGAGTCCTTTGGGATTGGAGGTCAGATCTGGGTTTTCCCATCTTCACCCCTATTCGGGAAGACCTAAGTCGTAGGTTTAGAGTTGACACCAGCCCTCCCAGACAGTGAAGCCTCAGGCTGTTGGAAATAGAGCGGGAACTGTCACAAGGTGGTGTAACTTGGGATTAAAGTGCTGGAGAAGAGATAAAGGAGGACAAACTGGGGGGGTCACAGGGCCAGGAACTAACTAGGTAAGGGCACTGCCCACTTCACATACGCTGGAACAGAACTGAGGGGACGCAGACCGCAGAAAGTGCTGCTCCCTCTGAATCACTGCAGAGAGTGAGGCTTGAGGCTGAGTCTACTGTGTGCCAAGAAACCATCTCGTGGGAAGCCAGGGGGACAAGGCAGTGGGCAGAAAAGGATCCACCCTGAAAGTGTAGGAAGTGGGGGCAGCCAGAGACCAAGACAGAAGACTTAGAGCCATGGAGAGAGGACACGGGCACCTCACAAAGAACACTTAATATCTGGAGCAAATATTAACTAGTCCCTATTTCGCAGTGAGTTTCACAGCTTGACATCCTGGGGAATAAAAATAAAACATTGCTTCAAAATTGTAGATAAATTTGTAGGCGACCACCCCATCCCAGATGGTCAGGTCTGCTTCTGACCTCGAGACTGATGACATCATCAGTAATTGTCCCACTACCCTCTCAGTAAAGCATCATGGTCACTGTCGTCAAGGGGCTTTGCCCACCCACACACCCACTACTCCTTCCTTTCCCATCTGTTCACCTCCCGTCTTCACATGTGTCACATCTGTCTCTGCTCTATTTTTAAAAACAATCCCTTATTAAACGTGATGTTTCTACCTCTTGCCTTTTCACTTAATGTATCCATACATAGAAGAACTTTGCAACTTTTCAACCCCTTTTACAATCTTTGGGGAAAGTCTCACATAGTCCATGCTGGCCGCATACTCATTCTCTGTCAGAAGCTGGTCAAGAACCTTTGAGCCTCCTGCCTCCGCCTCCCAAGCGCAAGGACTATGGGAGTCAGCCACCACACCTGCCTCTTTAACCCTTTCTTCCTGTTTCAGTGAATGGGCACAGTCATTTATATAACCAGGGGACAATCCCCCCCATCTATATAGACTATAGGTCTCTGTGAAGAGACAGGCAAGGATTAAAGGAAGCATAACTCCCCCGGTTAAATTACCCAATTCAACAGAAATCTATCTGAATCTACTGTGAAGGCTGAGCCTGTCGCACATCCTTTCTGAGGTGAAGGGGAAGGCCAACAGGGCAGCCCTTACTCTAGATCAGCTCTGCCTGAGCCTCGCTAGGAGAATGGTTTCCATACACAGCGGGAGCCTCTAGCCTTCAGTCCGCTCTCTACTCCCCAGGCTTCTGGCGAACAATAAGGATTTGACCAATGACTATGACTTCTGCAGTCATTTCTGCAAGTCCAGAGTTACTCAGATCACTTAAGTCATACCCAGAAGAAACGTTGAGCTTGCTGTTCCCAGTAGCTTTTAGAGACACCCCTCAATTCTCCCCCTCATTAAGGCTGCCTTATTTAATCAACTGACACTCCTGCTGTAAACCCCCACCAACCTTGTCAGCCCACCACCGCACGCTGCTTTTGGAGAACCCCACTGTTCCCACCATGGACCCCCCTTTTCCTCTCCTAAGTCACCCAAGTCACTGTCTTGATCAATTCACCTGAGTCACTGTCTTGATCCCTTTCCATGTCTAGACAACTGTCACTGTCCCCACCGCCCTCCCCCTCCCCTGCTGTGGCTGCTGTCTGACTGTGGCCCCATCCCCTCTCTCCTTTCCCGTCCTCGTCCTCCCGTCCTCAGCGGCGCAGGTTGCTTTCCTCTCCAGGCTGCGGAGCGATGGGCGAAGGCAGTACAGCTTGTAGTCGCACAGGCAGCACGGGTAGTAGAGGTCACAGAGGCCGCAGGCGCGGGATCGCTTGGAGTAGCAGAGGCAGTAGGGGTAGGGGTGCAGGTCACAGCAGCAGTATGGGTGCATGTAGAGGTCGCACAGGCAGCGGGAGCTGATCTCGTCGATACATCGCAGTTGCCTTAATTCTCTGTCCACCTTCTTTATGTCCCTTCTAACACTGTCCAAAAGACAACTCAGTGCAGCCATTATGGTCCACACCTTATTGTTCTGTGAGTACCTTTGGGAAACGGCACTCAGAGGAAAAAATTGTTCTAAGCTCTGCTCAGAGGCCTCCTTTAAAATTAAATGAGCCACACATGATTCACTTACTTTAAAGCTTGTGTTCTGTGACCCCGCCCACCCTTAAGGATGTCATAGTCTCCTAGTTACCATGCCAACCACAAACAGTTATGGTCCCCAGAGACCCTCCTCAGGGCTACTCCCAGGACCATACTCATGCAGAGGTTCATTTACCTTAGTGTTTGTGGGGTTCCCCAGCAGTCACAGCTGTTTGGGGTTCACAGACTAGCCTTCAGTGGCCATGACATGGGTGTGACTGTGGCTTTGACCCTGGAGTTGCCTGGCTCTGGTTTCTGAGCCTTCTAGTTCTAGCCCTAAGCCTGGTGTGAGGAACTTGGCTGTTGGCCCTTTCTTCCCACCAAGTCAGCCTCACGTCTGCCTTCGTCATTGGCTCTCTCAGGCCCAAATCTCCCGAGTCCCACCCGTGATTATTATTATTTTCCTGGTGCCAGGGATCAAACCCAGGGCCTTGGACATCATAGACAACTGCCCATCCTTTACCAGCGAGGGTTCTAGCTAACTAGAAACATCAGTTCTCTGCTAGTCCGGCGTCATATGCTCCCACCTACTGCTCTGGGTCCTGACTTCAGGAACCACCTCCCAACATGGATACCTGTGGTCTTGTCTGGCCCCCGAGTGCCTCCCAAGCATAAGCCCTGGTCCTCTTCCCTTAGCCTGAAACCCTTGCTTCAGCTACTGGCCATGCTCTAATGTGGATCAACTTCCTAGCCCGCGGCCTTGGCCTCGGAGTTGACTTGTACTAACCTATTTCTGTCCCTCAGACCACTTCCAGCTCTCACGTCCTCTTTCCTAGACTAAGACCTAGGGAAGGCACGCGAGGACAGATGTGGACACATGTGACACCAGAGAGGGAACTACTAGGTCTGAAGGCCACAGCAAGGGGTTGAATTCTCATTTTGAGTTCAGTAAAGGATTGTTGGTTATCCATCCTCTCCTATTGATAGTTGTCAGAAGGCAAGTCTGGGCTGGTGGTGATGGCTCGAGGAGCAGAAAGAGGGAACTGGAGCTGGGGAAATGGGTCAGTGGTTAGGAGTGTTTGTGCTCTTGCGGAGGACCGGAGTTCGATACCCAACACCCACACAGTGCTTCAGAATGATGGGAACTCCAGTTTCATAGGCTTTGATTCCCTCTTCCGACCTCCACAGGCACCAAGCACAACCATGCCAAGTACATGCAGACAAAACACACGTAAAATAAAATGAATCAATCTAATTTTAAAGGAAGTCACTGGGCCCATTCTCGCCTTACACTCCTCAAGCCCCACTCAATCTGATGTTTCCACACTGCAGTGAGACAGATTTTGCAGATAAGTCTGTCACCCTTCAATGTCCCTACTTTGCCTTAAAACTCACTGGCTCACTCTGGGAAGGCCATACCTCACTTTTTCCGTTTCATTTGGACTTAAACACAAGCCTGCTTAGAAGCCCAAGTCTCTGACCTTGTCTAGTTCATTACTGCTCTCTCTCACATGCCTATCCTTGGGAAGTCTTCTTTGCCCCATCACCAAACATTTATAACATCCTCTCTCTCATCTCTCTCTCCTTTTCTCTCTCTTGCTCTTACTCTCTCACTCTCTTCCTTCCTTGACAAGTACTCATGTAGCTCAGGTTAGCCTTCAACTCACTATGTAGCCGAGGCTAACCTGTATCTGACCTCCTGACTCCACGTCTTGAACGCTGAGATTCAGATGTAAAGCACCACACCTTGTTTATGAGGTGGTAGAAGCTGACCCAAGGCCTCGCGATGCTGGTCGAGCCCTCTGTTCACTGAGTGCTGTTCCCAGCACCGACATGTTTCTCATATGACATTATTTGTCAATTTCCGAAACTAAGCAGGATATTGGCTGGTTTTGCTCGCCAAGCAAACCGTGCCTGGTACATCGTAGGTGCTTAGCGTTTACAAAACAAGCCACCAAATGAAGAAATAATCAGAATTTGGTGAGCAGAATGAAAATGGAGTAAAGGAGGACCCAGTAGTGACTCCCGGAGACAACGAGCTGGGGTGGGTAGAGTGTGGTAAACAAGAGGCTAGTGGCAGCTTCAAGGTGAGCTGTGGAGGGGACTCGAGGAAACGCGATCTGAAACTCAGAGGAAGAAAGACAGACAGAGATACAGACCAGGGGGACACGAGACATAAACTGCTCACACGAGGGGATAGGGCAGAGACACACTACCGAGGCAAAAGAACCAGAAGTAGGGGTGTCACAGAGGGAGCTCATGAAAGTCTCTTAAGGGTCCCCAGAGAGGCCATAGCCCCTCAGCCCAGTCGCTGTCTGTGGTCAGCCTGGCTTCCCAATGGCTCAGCATTCCACAGCCTTGACCTAGAGGGATCCCCTTCTGATGATGAAATGTCGTAGACACTTAGCCAGCACAGAGCAGGGGAAGTTGGCCGCCTGCGTCAGTCGGAATGAGTAAAACAGCAATGTCGAGTTCTGCTCGTCTAGGGACAGGCTAATGCCCTTAGCAAGTAATTCCATGCGGTTCTGAGGGGTGGCCTCTGGTACCAGGAGCACGACCTGTAAGTGTGTCCAGATTTCTCTAACTCCAAGTGAAAGACTACTGAATTCTCATATCCCAATGAATTCCATGGTTAGCAAATGTCAGCAAAGGTTTGAACAGGCAGCTCTTGTTTTAACTTGTTAAACACACATCTTTCGGAGCTTAAATACACAGCTGAGTCTACACAGCGTGTTATTAAGATAGTCCTGACTTCATTGCACCTGGGGCTCTCCCATTCTCTCACCCCCCTAGGAATTCCACTCTTCCACCATGAAATAGATTCTTTACATCATTTCACACGACTGAATAAGTACATTTAAAGACTCGGTGGAACGGCTGTGCTGGCTCACAGTGGTAGGATGTGCGAAGAGGCACCTGCAGAGGATCCTGAGTTCAAGGCCAGCCTGGGCTACATTATTGTTGGGCGTAGTGATGCAAACCTTTAATCCTTGCACTTGGGAGGCAGAGACAGGTGCATTTTTATGAGGTCAGTAACAGCCTGGGCTACATAGTGAGATGTCTCAAATCAAAAGAAAGCAAAAGGGGGCTGGAGAGATGGCTCAGAGGTTAAGAGCACTGGCTGTTCTTCCAGAGGTCCTGAGTTCAATTCCCAGCAACCACATGATGCCTCACAACCATCTGTAATGAGATCTGGTGCCCTCTTCTGACCTGCAGATGTACATGCAGGCAGAACACTGTATACATAATAAAAATATAAATAAATTTTTTTAAAAAAAAGAAAACAAAAGATTCAGTGAAATCGTGGTCCATTCACATCAGAAGGACAAGGCTGAAATTCATTAGAATCTGCTAAAAATCCTTAAGGACGAGGTACAGGCACAACTCCTTGAACTATTAACACAAGCACGTTCATGGGCTCTAACACAGAGGAGGGGGCTGTCTGTTACAAAAGACTACATCCATGGACACGCCCACTCACCTTGGCTGGTACCAAGGTTGGATTAGGGGGCAGGAGGTGGCAACTTCCCAAGCCAAGCAGCATTTGCCTGGTCCCAGTGTTAGCAGAACCGTATGCCAGAGGCGGCCTCTTCCGTTCCTCCACCGGGAAAGACCATTCACACAGTGTGTGTGCCGCAACATGGCTTTAATTCTGTTGAAAAGGAACCATTGAAGGAAAGAATGCCCCTTAAAAATGGTTGGTTATCTCTGAGAAGTACGATATAGGTGGCTTTAAAACGCTCCTTCCTCGAGCTGGGAGTGTAGCCCAGCAGCAGGACTGTGAGGGACTCTGGGTTCAATCCCCAAAAGCAAACAAAAGTGTGTTTAGTCTAGTGTGTGTGTGTGTGCGCACGCACGCTCATGTGTGGCTACATATGCCTATTGCACAAACGGAGTGGTCAGAGACAATTTTGTCGAGTTAATTCTCTCTTTCCACCTTTACGTACATTCCAGAGATCGAATCCAGGTCACCAGGCTTCCACAGTAGCAAACATCTTTACCCCGAGCCATCCCAAGGTCTGAAATACTTTAGCTAGTGTGTGTCTAGCACTCTGTCCACTGAAGGCTCACCTCTGGTCCCATCTCAAAATCCAGGTGAGAGGCCAATGCCATGGCTCAGTGGACAAAGAGCTTCTCTGAAGGCTTGAGGAACAGGGCTGGGATCCCCAGCTCACAGAGACAGGATTCCCCGGGCAAGGCGACTAGCTAGATTAGTCAAGTTGGTGAGTTCCAGATCAGAGGCAGATCCTGCCTCCGTACAGTGGAGAGATCAGCATCTCACACCCAGGCCAGCTCTGGGACCATCCCTCCGAGCAGGCCACCGGGGAAGTTCTCTGTGAGAAGACACATCTTTGGCCTGTCCACCGTCCACGGAACCTGCTTTTGGATGAAGAACTTTCTCCCCCTCCCGCCGTTAGCTACCGTCGATAAAGTTGCCTAGCCAAAGGTGGGGTACCTAAGCTGGCCAACCCACTGTCCTCCTGGAACTTCCTGCTTACCACAGTGCCTAAACATAGTTCACGTTTCCAAAACGTTCCTCAGCTGCGCTTCGGGACTGTCAGCTCCTCGGACGGTTCCAATAACCTCATCTCCTTCGTTCTCTTCTCTGTTCCTGTTTTGTGGTTTTTAAACAGTGGCTTTACTATGTAGCTCAAGCTGGCCCAGAACTTACTATATATAAAAGCCAAGGCTGGCCTTGACCTCTAAGCAATCCTCCTGCTTCAGCTGAACTTCCCAGTGCTGGGTTACAGCACCTGCCACCAGGCCTGGCTCAAAACCCTCTGTTTCTTTTTACTTATGGAGGTCAGCTGAGGCGCTGGCACGGTGGTGATACGCGCTGGGGCTCTGGTCCTTCAGAGGCACTTGTAGAACAACCCCAAGTCTAAGACCAGCTTTCTACATAAAAGCCTTGACAAAAAAAATGGCCAAGCCAAGCCAAGTGCTCAATGGCTCAGGATGATGGCCAAGTTCAAGGGAAAGGAAAAACAGAAAGAACCGGGACACAGCACATCGGTAGGGCTTGCCTACTGTGAACAAGGCCTGACACTTCAGCCCCAGGAGCAGAAAACAAAACAAAACAAACAAACAAAAAATCAACAAACAAAGGGAACTCCACGGGGTGACAGCCTGCTCCCTTCGGAGGACCTGCAGAGACCACTCCAGGCTGAGCTTGGAGGGGAAGCAGCTGCTTCCCTGGAGGAGAGCATCTCATGCTCCCCCGTGGCCCGGATCTGGGTACACCAAGAGCAGCTGTCACACAGAAGGCCATGGGTGTGGAACAAAGACGATGAGTCGTGTGAGAGAAAACGGTAGGAAATGCCAGGAAGATCATCCAACAGCAGCATCCCTAGGGCAAGAGAAATTTCCACGGGGCAAGAATCTCCGAACTTGAGCTCTGGAAAGCCCTTTATCCACACAAGTCTGCCCCTGGCAGAGGGTCTCGGCTGCGCACCCGGGCAGGTGAGCCTGCAAGACAGGCATAGGCTGTACGGGTGCTGAGACAACAATCCTCTGAAGGCATTAGCTTGCGTGGTTTATCTTCCTTTAGTCTCCCAGCCCCATGGTGTCTTTATAAAAGAAAGACTTATTTACTTACACATTTTATGTGTACGTGTTTGTGCACCTGAGTGTATGTATGTATATCACGTGTGTGCAGGTGCCTGCAGCAGCCAGAGCTGGGTTACAGGCAGGGTGCTCTATGGGTGCTGGGAAACCCATCCTCAGTCCTCTGCAAGAGCAGCAAAGTGTTCTTAGCTGCTGAGTCATCTCTCCACCACCAATCACCCGACCCCTTATAAATTTTCATGAGAGAGAGCATGCGTATTTTAAGAGAGAGCATGGGCACGTGTGTGCTATGACACGTGTGGACATCAGAGCACAGTTTTTGACAGTCCTGTTCTCTCCATCCTACCATGGGTTCTGGGGATGGAACTCTGGTTTCTGGCTTGTGCAGCAAGCGCCTCTACTTGCTAAGCCATGGGCCCCCATGGGAATCTTTAATAGATTCCCTGCTAGGTAAGGTGTGTGTATGTGTGTGTGTGAGGGGGGGAGGGGAGGGGAGGGGAGGGGAGGGGAGGGGAGGGGAGGGGAGGGGAGAGGAGAGGAGAGGAGAGGAGAGGAGAGGAGAGGAGAGGAGAGGAGAGGAGAGGAGAGGAGAGGAGAGGAGAGGAGAGGAGAGGAGAGGAGAGGAGAGGAGAGGAGGAACCGGTGGTTTGCTCCTGCAGCCGGAGTCAGCAGTGCTCTGGCAGCTGGGAGACTGCTCCTGTCAGGCAGGATCTAAGAGCCAGAGGGCCCAGCTGAGTGAGTTTTTCTTTGGCTTTGGAAAACCTGATTACTCACTGAGGAGTGATGGGAATTTTACACATCAAATAAGCAGAAGTATTTCTTTGTTAAGATCTGAGAAGCAAGTCAGGTAGTGGCACACTCCTTTAATCCCAGCACTTGGGAGGCAGAGGCAGGCGGATCTCTGTGAGTTCGAGGCCAGCCTGGTCTACAGAGTGAGTTCCAGGATAGCTAGGGCTGTCTTGAAAAACCAAAAAAAAAAAAAAAACAAAAAAAAAACAAAGAGTTGGGGAGGTTTAGAAGCAAAGCCAGGTGTGGGGTGCTGTAATCCCAGCACTTGGGAGACGCGGAGGTGGAAACAGTGTTCCAGATCCTCTGACTACATGGGACTTTTTTTTTTATTAGTACAGGATGCCAGCTCATGCCTTTAATTCCAGCTCACAGTAGTGAGAGGCAAGAGGATCTGTGTGAGTTTGAAGCTAGCAGGGTCTACAAAGTGAGTTCCGGTATAGCCAGTGTTCACAAACCAAACCAAACCAAAAAACAGCAACAACTAAAACCATTAGCACAGGGCTCTGGTTTACAATTCTCCTAATGTCTGGCTTCATATGGAATAGCTGAAATAGCTCCTCTTCCTCTAAACCATGGCAATGCATTATTTAAACAGAGAAGAAAATCCAGCTGTGTACAGATGTGAGCTCTGCAAAGGATGGTCTCCAGACTCCTGGTGGTTGTGGCCTCTTTATGTCAAAGGTGGCTGCTTTGTTCCAGGTTCTAGGAACACACAACAACCATTACCGTTCCAGGAACATGGAAATCAACCTCACATCTTGGTTTGGACAACTTTTGGCTGTAGTGATATTTCATTTGTATTTCAATAAATAAAGCTTGCCTGAAGATCAGAGAGTAAAACAGCCACCCTGGCCAGCCTTACAGACCAGGCAGTGGTTCACTCCTTTAATCCCAGCACTAGGGGGGGAATATAAGGTAAGAGGAGACAGATCTTACACAGTCTCATTCTGAGATTCCTGGAGGCAGGATCGCCATTTCAGACTGAGGTAGAGGTAAGAGCCAGTGGCTGACTATTGCTTAGCGTTTCTGACCTTCAGGTTGAACTCCAATATCTGTCTCTGGGTTTTTATTAATCATGCTGCATTTAGGAAATGTGTCCACTCCCTTGCCCTGAGAACTGAGCCCCAGACAGAACTCTGCCAGGACCCCTTCTAAGACAGGGCCTGTCCCCACTGTGGGCTTAAGTTTCTGTACCCAGAGAAGAAGGGAAGAGGGCTCTTCCTTTCGGGAACTTGACATGGGTGGGCTGCAGGGAAGCACGGCCCAGCCTCTGAGGCTGTGTCCCCGGATGAGGATGCTCTTGCTGGAGCAGTCTGCTCACTGACCGGTCCATCCATTCACTGGTTTAGCAAATGCCACAAAGGTCAACACCAGAAGCAGGGAAGTAGAACTTGGAGCTGGAGCTGGGGGTGGCTCAGCTATAATAGAGAGCTTGCCTAACATACCTGGAGCCTTGGATTTAACTCTCAGCACTGCATGGAAACAACATGCATGTTGTATGTATCTATGTATCTACAGCAGTCAGGTTGTGGAGGTAGGAGGAACAGAAATCCAAAGTCACTCTCAAACATGCACCAAGTTTGAGGCTAGCCTGGGCTATATGACACCCTGTCTCAAAAAGAGGTGGAGGCTGGATGGAGCAATGGCTCAGGGGTTAAGAGCACTGGCTACTGCCCCTCCAGAGGACTTGGGTTCAATTCCTGAAATTGCGATAGCTCACAGCGTCTATAACTACAGTTTCAGGGGACCTGATGTTCTCTGACCTTTTGGGTACCAGGCGTGTATCTGGGACACAAACATACATGCAGGTATTCATCTGTAGTCATAAATAATAAAAAAGTTTTAATCTTTTTTTAAGGGGCAGGAAACTGAGTGTTTTTGTTTCCAGCTGGGGTGTAGCTCAGCTGGGAGATGTTTATATACTATGTACAAAGTCCTGGGTTTGGTCCTTACCACTGCATGAACAGAGCATGACAACATATGTCTGTAATCCCAGCATTTAAGAGGTGGAAGCAGGAAGATCAGGAGTTCAAAGTCCTCCTCTGCTAATAGTGAGAACAAGGTCAACTACATGTGCGCTGCATGTGTGAGTCTATCTCAACTACATGTGAGCTACATGTGAGTCTATCTCAACTACATGTGAGCTACATGTGTGATTCTATCTCAGTTACATGCGAGCTATATGAGTCTATATCAACTACATGTGAGCTACATGTGTGAGTCTATCTCAACTACATGTGAGCTACACGTGAGTCTATCTCAAAGACAAACAGAAATGCAGAGTCTGGGGGTATAGCTTGGCGGTAAAGCAGAGTCTAGGGGTGTGGCTCCGCGGCAAAACACTTGATTGCTCTGTCTGTCACTGTGACTGGGTTCCATACTCAACATCAAACAAACAAATGACAATAAAAAACATGTGGAGATGGGATCCTGGCCCCAGCCAAGTGTGGCCCCTTTGGGACTGATCTGGGGCTGGTCCATTGTGTGGGCTGGGCTGCACTAGTGAGTCTGGCTAAGCCCCATCTGCTTTTTGAGAAGGAATTAGCTAAAGGAAGGATGAAGTTTGGGTGGAGGGCCACCCTCTGTGACCTGATATTTAGTCTCAATCCTAGGAAATCCCCCAGGCAGGACTGCTTTTTGTTTTTGTTTTGTTTATCCTAAATTTTATTGAGGAATAGCATACCTGCTGAGAAAACACTGTGAACTTTTAACCTGGTGGCTTGTCACTCACAGTGAGAGATCTCCACAAGAGTGTATTGACCTGTTTCCTAGGGCCTTAAACAGGTTTCTACCTCTGGTCCCTGGCTGTGTATAAATGCGTGCTGGTGTCTTGTTTCCCTTACTCGACAGCAGAGCTGTGAGAGTCATCAGTGTTGTGGGATCTTACTCAATCCATCACACTGTAAATACACCCCCTATATTCATGATCATACTGTAAATACACCCCTGTATCAACCATCACACTGTGAATACACCCCCTGTATTATAATCACACTGTACATACACCCCAGTATTATAATCACACTGTAAATACACCCCCTGTCTTCACAATCACACTGTAAATACACCCCCTGTATTATAATCACACTGTACATATACCCCTGTATTATAATCACACTGTAAATATACCCCCTGTATTATAATCACACTGTAAATACACCCCCTGTATTATAATCACCTGTAAATACACCCCCTGTCTTCACAATCACACTGTAAATACATCCCCTGTATCCACCGTCACACTGTAAATACATCCCTTGTATCCACCATCACACTGTACATACACCTCCTGTGCTCACGATCACACTGTAAAGACACCCCCTTGTATTCATGACCACACTGTAAATACACCCCTGTATTCATGACCACACTGTAAACACACCCCTGTATTCACCATCACACTGTAAACACACCCCTGTATCCACCATCACGCTGTAAATATATCCCCTGTATCATCCTATTTATGTTGATGGACATAGAGGATTTTCCCACTGGACGCTGTGGTTAGGACCAAGATTGTACATGTCGTTCTGGTACATGTCTTGGTGACAATTGTAGCATTTTTGTGGTCTGGTGTTGCCTAGTCTTGGGGTATGCGTTTGTTCAGCTTCACTGGACTCTGCTCAGCAGCCTTCCAAAGCAGTGTGCATGCATACACAGTTGGCCGTGAATTACTGTCAAGACTAACTGAGGTCTAGCTGTGTTTGAGTTTGTGCTTCTGTGATAGGACCTTCCATGCCCCACCCAACATTCAGCAACATCCAGTCTCCCTTACAGCTCACTTGCATGAATTAAGGAACTAGTTAAGAAACATCAGAGAATACGCTAAAGTTCGCAGCATTCAGAAAACAGCACAGAGCAGTGTCCCGGGGCTGTGAGCAGAGTCAGTGGGAGAGAGAGAGACAGAGAGTGCTGGCCTCCCACAGGGATCTCAGTGAATGCCTGAGCCTGCGCAGAAGACTCTGCCTCTGAGTGGCCAGGGCCAGGGGCACTCTAGCCAATGCTGGATTGCATGCAATGAAAGAGGAAGCTGTCTCCCCACTCCAATTCGGAAAGTGTTAGTTTTCCAAAGCTTCCAAAGAACCCCTTAGCTCCCAAACTCCTGCCCTTCTGCATGTTGCAGTGAACTCGGGTGTCCCATGTGGCCTGAGGGAGGTTAGCAGCAGTGGCACCCAAGAACACCTGGTGGGACAGGAAGTAGTGTGGGCGAGGTGTTCTCAGGGTCGCTTACATCAGAGTTCTCACTTGCGAACTTCACCAGGAATAGGAGCTGAAGCCTGCAGGTGACTTCTAGGCTGAGGACCAGTGACATCATCAAAATCAGCCAGGGTAAATGTATAGGGGGAGGCGGGAGCTCCCAGGGGACAGCAGCAGGGGACACACTTGTATTTAGGGGCACTTGAAAGGGTTTGTGGGAACACTGGTGGAAAAGCCCCCTATATGATAGTCTCCATTTCTCAAATAGTGACCACGGCAGCAGGAGGGCCTGGGGTCTAGGACATGGTCTTTCAGTCTCTCTGTCTCTCTCCTGCTAACTGCTGCCAACAGTCTGGTGTCTGTGTGGAGTCTCGGCCTCTTGAATGGCTTGCTGAAGAGTGGTCTTCACCTTGGCACCCACCCAAGGTCACCCTGAGGTCACCCAGTTTCTTTCACCTCCAGGAACTGCTTCATCTCCCCTTGTAGGCTTGTGAATTCTGCTCCTCCCCAGCGTTCTCCCTCCCTTGAAAGCACACTGGTTTGTTTATTATGAAGGACTCTGGCGTCAGGACAAGGCCTGCATTTCTCCCAGGCCACAGTCTTCCTGCTATCGCCCACCTCCCCGCTGCCTGGAATTCTAGATCCTGGGACCAGTGGGAGGAGAGAGAGGATTGACTTCCGAGTGCGCAGCCCTTGCTCCCGCACTTCAGGGCTTTCTCCGCCTTGCCTCAAGCTTAGACCTCTCAGCCGCTTCCACTCGTTGCTTGGACCTCATTTTATGCCATATTCCTGGGGATGGACTCGTCCTTGCCCCAGAGTGACTCCAGCTGTGCCCCAGAGTCCCTGTCGTGGTGCTAATGGTTTGTCTACACGACCAGCTTACCGTAGAGGAACTGGGCCTGCACCACAGACCCCCCATCCGCAGTGCAGAGTGTGGTGCATGTTCAGCAGGTGCTGATGGTGTCAGTGGGTGGGCTGAGGACAGCCAAAGACTGCTAGGGGGGATGGGTGCTGGTGAGGCAGAGCCTTGGATATGACCGGATGGTCACCTGTGTGCCTCCTCCTGCCCACAGTCCCCCTGTGCCCTCAACAGCTGCCCCTAGCCCCTCACATGAAATTATCTCACCCCTGAGGTCCTGGCATGCTTGCTGCAATAAACAACATAGCCAAAAACGCCTTGGGGAGGAAAGGCTTTACTTGACTCCTGCATTCCAATCACAGCTCACCATGAGGCAAGTCAGAGGAGGACTGAAGCTTAAGCAGAGGCAGGAACCATACAGGAACACTTCTTACTGCCTTGTTCTGTGGCTTGCTCAGCTCCCTTTCTTAGACTGCCCAGGTCCTTGTGGGAACATGGCACTGCCCACAGTGGGCTAGGCCCTAACCATCAATCAAGAAAATGCCCCTAGAGACATGACCACATGGTGTGGGAAGGCCTTCTGTATGTGTTGCTTTTATTGGCTAATGAACAAAGAATTTGTCTTCTTCTGTGATAGGGTAGAATAGAACTAGGTGGGGAAGACTAAACTGAATGCTGGGAGAAAGAAGGCAGAGTCGAGGAGAAGCCATGTAGCCCAGTCAGAGACAGACGCTCAGGATGGGACGTTACCCAGTAAGCCACAACCATGTGGAGATACACAGAAAAATGTAGATGGGCTAATTTAGGATATAAGAGTTAGCCAGAAATACGCTTAAGCTATTGGCCAAACAGTATACAAATAATATGGTTTCTGCGTGATTATTTTGGGGCTGAGCAGCCAGGAACAAACAAGCGGCTCCTCCAACAACCACAGTCAACCAAGGGAGGCAGTTCCTTCACAGGGGCTCCAGTTCCTGCCAAGGTGACAGATACTAATCAAGACGCCAGCCATTAGCTGAGATGCTTTCCCCAGGCCTCTCCTACCTCAGGGCCCACTCTGTGGAGGTCTCCAGGGTCTTTCACCAGACAGCTGAGGAGGCTTTCTCCAGTGCTGTGACCACACTCAGGGTTGCCTGGACTTCACACCATTCCCACCCTCTGCTAATGCCTCGTGCATGACTGCAAATGATGAAATGGGAATGGAAGGCTACTTGGATGTGTGATGACATCCATGACATTGAACCAGTGCAGACAGCTCATAACACACTCTGCCCATGCACACCAGTGCAGACAGCTCACATATGCTCTGCCTGTGCACACCAGTGCAGACAGCTCACATATGCTCTGCCCGGGCACACCAGTGCAGACAGCTCACATATGCTCTGCCCGGGCACACCAGTGCAGACAGCTCACATATGCTCTGCCTGTGCACACTAGTGCAGACAGCTCATACACACTCTGCTCGTGCACACCAGTGCACACACAAAGCCCTCATTACCACCAAGATAACCTTCCCTCCCTCCTTTTCTCCCTTCATTCTTTTTTCTTTCGTTCTTTCTTTTTCTTTTTTCTTTTAGAAAAGGTTTCAGTTTGATGGGGCAGGGGAGACAGCTCAGCAGTTAAGAGTACCTATCTACTTACCCTTTCTGTTTACAAAGGACTCAGGCTCCACTCGCAATACTCACATGGTGGCTCACAGCCATCCATAACTCCAGTTCCAGGGGCTCCAACAGCCTCTTCTGACCTCCAAAGGCACTAGGCACGCATGCTATGCACAGACATATATGTAAGCAAAACACTCATACATAAAAAATAAAATGAATCTAAAAAATGAAATAAAGAAAGAAGGAAGGGAGAGAATCCACTGCACAGGGAGTATCTGTCCCAAAGAAACCCCAGACGCTACAAATCTGGGCTGTTTCCTTTTCTCACCTTCTCACACCTGAGTACTCATTTAACCAAACACAGAAACATCCCCTTAAGGGTGGGCACCCCTCCTATTCCCCATAGTTCCTTCTCGCTTTCCCATCGTGGATCTGTGTTCTCTCTGATCAAAAGAAATGAAATTAGTACTGCTTCCAAACCTTTCCCAATGTAGTTGGATGGAATGGCGCACATCTGTAAGCAGGGGGTATGAGTTGGGTGGAATGGCGCACATCTGTAAGCAGGGGGTATGAGTTGGGTAGAATGGCACACATCTGTAAGCAGGGGGTATGAGTTGGGTGGAATGGCGCACATCTGTAAGCAGGGGGTATGAGTTGGGTAGAATGGCACACATCTGTAAGCAGGGGGATATGAGTTGGGTAGAATGGCACACATCTGTAAGCGGGGGGGGGGGTATGAGTTGGGTGGAATGGCGCACATCTGTAAGCAGGGGGTATGAGTTGGATGTAATGGCACACATCTGTAAGCGGGGGTATGAGTTGGATGTAATGGCGCACATCTGTAAGCGGGGGTATGAGTTGGATGTAATGGCGCACATCTGTAAGCAGGGGATATGAGTTGGGTGGAATGGCGCACATCTGTAAGCAAGGGGGATTATGATGATGATTTCGAGACCAGCCTGAAGTACACATTCTGCCCGACTGAGACACTGCACGCCCCACCCCAGCCTATGGATTTAGGATCGTCCCCCTGCCCAACCTTACTATCTAGAAGCTGCCAGTGTCAGGCCTCATTAGCTAAGGCTGTCCTATGGGCACAGCTGGTTGCCCTCTCTGGGGCGGGCCACTCCTACTGCCAGAAAAGCCTCCTTCCTTTGTGTAACACCATCTTCTCTGTGAATCTAACAAGCGGGGCTCTCTCCTCGCAATGGTTCCCAAATGCCAGGGTCAGATCACAGAGATTTCAGGGTGCAGACTCCAAGCCACTCGACAATAGAGCAGATAGCGGTCTTCTTAATCCGCTGCCTGGGAGGCTCTGATATGCCCAGCCCTGCTCTGGTCTGCAGTGAGCCGGCATTTGGAATCTACTCAAACAAAGCCAAGCAACCAAATAAACAAAACCATCAAATATACTAGGCTTTTGCTCAAAGTTTCTGAGAGTCTGAGCACAGCAGGGGCAAGGCTAAGAGACTAGGTGGCCGGTGTTGTTCTGGGGCTGACAGCAACACCTGGGGACTCCTGCTAGTCACCCTCCAGCCCACACAATATGGCGTCTTACTGACTTTAACTCCCCAGGGACGGGAAGGCTGGCTCTGAGGCACTGAAGGGGATGAGCTAATTAGCTGCCTTGTGAAAAGCTTAATTGCACCTCATTTTCTACTTAGTCATTTTCAAAGAGAGCTCAGTCTTCCGGGAGAGATGTGCCCGGCTGCCCCTAATCAAAGGTGAGGCACTGCCATTCCCTGAGTGACTGGGTGACACCTCAACTCTGCTGATAGGCAGCCGCCTCCCATCTCCGTGGCTTCGTGGCTCCTGAACTGCAGGGCACAAATGAATCACCGAGGGAGCTTGTTAAGTAGCCGGAGTTCTGAGTCTGCCCCTCCCCCCAAGCTCAACCCGGGGCAGACTGGGGTGGAGGAATCCCCTCACCTAACAAGCTCCCTGGGTGAACTGACTTCAGGGCGCTCGTTTTAAGGGCAAAGGTTGTTCCGTGAAAAGCCACCCCCCCTTCCCTGAAGGGGTTCCTCTGGAGGTACAGTGAGTCAGCTTTTTCCTTAGTGCTTGGTACAAAGAAATACTAAGGTCTCGGAAACCAAACCGTGCATCTCGGCAGAGAGAAGTGAGGATGGATGGACGGATGGATGGATGGACGGACGGACGGACGGACGGACGGACGGACGGACGGCGGGCGGGCGCCATCTGGTCAACCACATTTCCTCCCAGGATACCTGGATGTGCTGAAAGACTAGGCAGTGTCCCAAGCAAGCAGGGACAGGGGAACTGCAGTCTGGGGGCCGACAGCTGGATGGAACATTTCCCCCTACCAAGACAATTCCAATGTTTCTTTTTGTGAGGATAATCACCAAATTAAATGTTTTAATTACTAAAATTGCATATGCATTTCTTTTGAGACTAGAGCATCATAAGAACGCGGTATTCACTCCCCAGAGGGCCAGGCTGCCTGCTCCCAGGGAAGGGGAGTCAGAAAGAGTCCATTTTAATATCACTATAAAACAGGCTTGAGAAATAAAGGCGCAGGACTGGCGGTGTGTATTCCCAGCCAGCTGTGATTTAATGAGCACAATTCAAAGCTTGGAACCTGCTAGCCACATCCATATTAATATGTCTCTGGGAGACAAAAAAACGACAAAGAAAGTGATAAACTGCTATTCCTAGTATTCGAGATGCTTTTAAAATAACTGTTGAAATGGCTAATACGGTGAGCCTCATGTCGAGACAAGCCAGCTGTCACATCCCTGCCTGTCACTCGGGCCCCTGTAGATCAGCGCGCCCCATCAGGAGCCAGGTCGGAGGGTTTGGAAGCTGCCCGGCAGCTGGAGTTTGTTCCTGGTGAGGACCCAGATTCCTCCCTCAGGGCACACGCCTGGAGGAGTCTCTCTCCTCCCAGACTTTATCTTGAACTCCTGGATGATTGGAGTCATTGTGTTCATAATCGTCTTTGTGATTTCCATTTTCCAAGTCCTGATCACATGAAAATAACGGGGAAAATGTCTCGCTCTGTTCTGAGTCCTAAAAAGAAAAGGTGCTGGGTAAGCCTGCAGCGCCAGTGAGTTCCGGAAGTCCGGAGCGAACAAAGGGAAAGTGGGAGGGACCTTAGTTGGGTTTCTTTTACGTTCAGTGTGAAGCAGCCACTTGGAAGGGTAGGGTCCCTGGGTAAACGCGTCTTGGGTACCCGAGGTACCAGCGGGAGAGGCAAGGTTCCTGGAGAGCAGGGGGCGAATCCTCTCCTGGTGAAGGTCATTGCTTTGTTCTGAACTTGAGCTGGGCTGAGTCTGTGAGCTGTTCCGTGTGTGCAGCTGGGAGGCTATGGCGAATCACAGCGCGGACTTGCCCATCACTTACATGAGATTCAGTTAGGCCAGGAGTGGAGATGCTCAAATATATTAGGCATTGTCGGGGAGCTAAATGAAAAAATTGAAGTCCGTGCCTAGATTAGGGTCCCAGTGTGGAGGACTGGGGCGGGAGGAGGGGGCTTGTTGTCATCTCTGACACAGCTCCCTGGTGTGGGGTTTCCAGATTGTTCCTCAATTAAGCATGACATCAGCATTTGGCCTCCTGAAAATCAACATTTCATATCAGCACCAAGTCATAAACCCCCACGAGCTGTAGCCTTGTCTGACAAAGAGGAGAAACACTCCACTTCTGGTCTCCTATGATGACTGTAGTTAAATCTGTGTAAACCACGTGACCCAGTGGGCCAAGTCTCAAGCCGTGTAGAGGGAACTGTCACCATAAGTCACTGATTGACAGACTAGGTTCTCACCGAGTTACAGGACAGGAAGGACCGATAGCAATGGCGGTGGCACAGCACACAGTCGACAAACTCCAATTTAGAAACGTTAGCGTCCCTAAGGGATCTGCTGGCCTCATTGGGCCTCATTTCCTCCTCAATAGAGGGGCCGCAGGAACACCTGCTGCAGCTGCTGCTCACCAGGAGCCTGCTATGTAACTGACCACGCTGGGGTCCATTGTGGCTACTGCAACCCCAAAATGCACAACCAGAATATGAAAGAGAAGAGAAAGATTTACCACCTATGGCCAGTGGGGGCAGCACTGGGGCTATTTTCCCCAAACACTGCTCTCCTTAAAGATGTGGCGATTCCATTCAGAGCATCTGTAACTAAAAACACAGCCCTCAGCACACCCCAGCACAGCGGGTACATTTCTGGGCATGCTCAATTGCAGGTGTACATTTCTGAGCAAGCTTAGTTTGAGGCCATCGGTCATAAAGGAAAGTGGGGGACACATATTCTAGACATGCATAGTTCGGTATTATAACGAGCCATGTCTACTCTAACCATCCTAAATCAATGAGTCAAGAGTGTCTCAGTGTGTTGAATAGCTCGCTGTAAGTTTCTCCCAAGGGTTTCCGCTGAGGCAGAGATAACTGTCAGTCCAGTGAACCAGCTTTTAAAGGGCTGGCAGCTTCTCTGTGAAGTGTAGGCACTTGCTTCTAACATTCCTGCTTCACGCACTAACATACTCGGCACCAGCACAGAGGTGGCTTTCCAGGCGCTTCTCCAGGTAAGGGCAGGGACTGAAATGATGGAACCCCAGGT
The DNA here is from genome assembly GCF_903992535.2 of Arvicola amphibius. NCBI lineage: Eukaryota > Metazoa > Chordata > Mammalia > Rodentia > Cricetidae > Arvicola > Arvicola amphibius. The sequence goes on along the minus strand of NC_052055.2, from coordinate 4,361,327 downwards.
CTTAGTCACCACGACCAAATCCAGCGTGGGGAGGACAGGGTTGATTTCAGGACATACTCCATCACTGAGGGACATCAGGGCAGGAATTCAAGGCAGGAACCTGGAGGCAAGAGCTGATGCAGAGGCCATGGAGGGGTGCTGGTTATTGACTTGTTCCTCAAACCTTGCTCAGCCTGCTTCCTAATAGCACCCAGAGCCGTCAGCCCGGTTTTGGTGGTACCCCAGATGCCCTCTTCTACCAATTAGCAATTAAGAACCACCCCCCATGGATGGTCTGATGGGGGTATTTCTCAGTTGAAGTTCCTCTATCTAGATACTCCTAGCTCCTGTCAAGGAGACAACACACACACACACCAAACAAACACACACCAAACAAACACACAATCCCCCCCCCCCCCCCGAACAATAAGCAGCACTCAGGAAGCAGAGGCAGGTGGATCACTGTGAGTTCCAGACCAGCCTGGTCTACAGAGTAAATTCCAGAGCAACCATGTTAGAGAAACCCTGTCTGGAAGAAACAAAGAATTTAGGTTTGTGCACTATGCAGTCCACGTAAAGCAAATGCAACACAGAAATTAAAAAACCTCAGTTCTGGAAAGATGGCTCGCTGGTTAAGAGCATTGTTGCTCTTGCAGAGGACACAGTTCGGTTCCCAGCTCCCATAAGATGGCTCACAAGCATCCTTTACACCAGTCCAGCAGATAAAACGCCTTCTTCTGACCTCTGTGGGCACCAGGCATGGTACACACCCAGACATGCCGACAGACATTCATACACAGAAGATAAAATTCAACCTTAAACACCCAGTAAAACCGACCTGTGTGTTTGAGTTTCATCCCTGATGGCTGTAATGAGGCGTCCTGACAAATCGACTTAGCAGAGAATTCTGGATGACCGTCGTCACACTAGGGAGCCAAGGCAGCCGATCTCAAGGCCGCATCTACACAAAACCCACACAGAAGCGACGTTCTGAGAAAATAGTTACAGTAACAAAGGTGTCTCTGTTTGCCCTGGGGTTTCCTGGATGGCTGCGGTCAGCCATTTCGTGCTGACTAATAGGCCACCCCCAATGTCAACGCCAGGCATCGTGGCCCACGCCGGATAGCGCTATTGGCCATGTCGTCTGCCCATACAGGAAACGGGCACAGTCACAGCTGCTGTGCAGTCTCTAGGTCCACACTCCGCCAAGTCAGGTAGAAAATAGCGGGACTTCGTTGACTGTGTAAACGAAGGCACAGTGACGTTTACTGTGTAAGCGCATACGACAAAATCAAACATCTCCACAAAATTCATGCTGACAAAAAGATAAGATGCAATTAGCATAATTTTAAAAATACTTTTTGTCTACCAGTAGGAAGAATGAAATTCTTGGAGAGGATAATATTTTGCTTAACTGGCTCAGAGTTAGTGTGACCCTCATCAAAACCTATGCCAAATTAGCCATTTTTAATAATGACCCGCAGTGAAACGTGGTGTATCTTCTCACACCAAGGGGTGCTGTAACACCTCAGCACGGAGTAGACCCTCTGTACCGCCCCCCCCCCCGTTTCTGTAGCCAAAGATCCAACCAACCAAAGATCAAGCATTTTAGAGGTTGGGGATATAATGCAGCATGGGCCTTTTGGTTCAATTCCATAGACAATAAAGAAAATAAAAGTTATTATTATTTTGAGTTTTTTATTTTATTTTTTAATTTTTTTATTTATTTTGATTTTTTTTTTTAGACAGACAGTTTCTCTGCATAGTTCTGGTTGTCCTCAAACTCATTCTGTAGACCATGCTGGCCTTGAACTCACAGAGATCCGCCTACCTCTGCCTCCCGAGTGCTGGGATTAAAAGCATGTGTCACCACCACACAGTGAAAATTATTTCTTAAGTTCTGTGGAGGGAAGGGTACAAGGCTGGAGAGATGGTTCAGCTGTTCATTGCCTTTTCCAGAGGGCTGGGATTCCATTCCCAGCACCCACACTGTGGCTCACAACTGTCTGAATCTTCAGTTCAGGGGATCCAAGACCCTTTTCTGACTTCTGAAAAACACAATAATAAAAAGTTTTGTTCATTCTGAGCATGTACAGACTTTTTTCTGGTTGTTATTCCTCACGACCTAATGTAATAACTCTCGATGTCACATTTGGTCAATGTGATTCTTGGGTAGAATAAGTAATCTAAATGATTTAAGTGGAAGTGTGTACAGGGGCTGCACACTAATGCCCTGCCCTCTGTGTGTGTGTGTGTGTGTGTGTGTGTGCTCGTGTGTGTGTGCGCGTGTGTGTTCTTTGGCATGGCTATTTGTGTTCATTTATGTGGAGGTCAGATGTCTTCTTGGCCTTATTTTTGAAAGGTCTCTGAAGTGAGACTAGCTGGCAAGAGAGCTCAGGGGGTCTGCCTGTCATCTGTATACCCCCAACATGGGCACTACAGGTGCATGTGGCCACACCCACCTTTTATGTGGGCACTGGGGGCTTTAGTTCAGACCTTCCTGCTTGAATGGCAAGCAGTTTAACCCCTGAGCCGCCTCTGCAGCCCTGTCCCATCCAGGACGCCTGCATCCTCGGCCACCTCTGCAGCCCTGTCCCATCCAGGACACATGCATCCTCAGACTTGGATACTTGGGGGATCTTGCAACTAACTGAGGTCTCTTAAACCGCTGCGCTTCAGTTTTTCCATGAGATCTTGGAGCCACTCAGGGAAGGGTGGAAACTGAGGAGGCTTTGGTGGGAACCTCTGACTCATAGGTTGCTGGGCAGAAGGTACCAGCGGCCCAGGTTGTAGCTGGCATCTGAAGTTGAGTTGTCCTGTGGGAATGAGCAGTTAACCCGTGGGCTCTGCCTCTAAGTCCAGGTAGCCTGCGTCAGAACCAAACTTGGTTAAAATAACAACCAAAACCACCCTAGCACTGAGGAGATAGCTTCATGCGACAGCCCTTGCCTAGCATGTGCCAGGCTTTGGTTTTAATTCCCAGCACCAGGAAAAGGCAGAGTCATGCTTCCTGCCATCAGGTCAGGCAAGCCATGATATGCGCTGACAGCTTGTGCTTAAAAAAATTCAAAGTATTTTGACTGGGCAGTGGTGGCAGAGGCAGGTGAAGCCCTGTGAGTTCAAGGCCAACCTGGTCTACAAGAGCTAGTGTCAGGACAGCTAAGACTGTTACACAGAGAAACCCTGCCTTGAAAAAATATAAATAAATAAGTAAGTAAGTAAGTAAGTAAATAAATAAATAAATAAAATTTAAAAATCAAAGTGTTTTATAGGGAGAAGTATATGCAATATTTTGGGCTTAGAATAAATATCAATTCACAAGAAAGGTCCTGACTCTATCTCTGATTAGGAAGACACTTTAAAAATGCAGTTCTAAAATAGATCCTCAGTGCCGTTTATCGTCTTTCTGAAACCGGCATCTGCATTGGTCACTTTTTTTTTTTTTTTTTTTTTTTTTTTTTTTTGCTGTGATGAGGTATCGAGGCAACTCAGGGATTGTTTAGCTTGGCTTATGTTTCCAGAGGACTAACTGTCCACAGTGGCGGGAAGGCACTGTGGCGGCAGGAAGTTGGAGCAGGAAACGATCTGATCACATTTCAACAACACAGAAAACTCAGAGAGCTCGAGCCAGAAATGGGGAGGAGGCTGTCAGCTCTCAAAGATGATGATGTACTCCCTCCAGCAAGGCTTCCATCCTGAAAGTGTCACGGCCTCCTAAACAGTGCTGCCAGCCAGAAACCAAAGGGTCGGGTGTGTGAGCCTATGGGGACACATCTCATTCCAACCCCTGCAGAATCTTTCTAAAAGACAGGTGAAGATTAGCAGATTCGACTCTCAAAACAGTAAGAACTACCTAGAAAGAATAAACATACCAAAAAATTTGGGACAGCAAACCAACGGATATGTCTACAATGTAAAACGTTCCACAAATCAAGCAGAAAATAAGCTCCTACCCTCACCCAGAAGCCAAAGACCAGCCATCAAGAAGAAACTAAACATACAGAAAGTATTTGGTTCTTTGGCAGTAAGAGAAGCAGAAGATGGAAATAATGAGATATCACAGGATCATCCCGAGGCACTGCCCAACCCTGATGACGCCTCCTTTGCTCATGCAGCGTTGGGGGCCAGCTGTTTCCTGCCAGGCCCTTACTGGTGCCAGCTGCATGTAGCAAACCAGGGATCTGTATACAAGTTCTACCTTCAAATTCATAAATAAGCTAAAACTTAAATAAACCAATAACCCAAACAAGACACTGGTCAAGCAAATTACTGTGCCTTGGCTCAGATTATAAAAATGTATTAGAAAAAAAAAGGAAGAAAAAATCTATTAGTCATCTTATTATAGAAGATTGCTACTGATATAATAGAGCAATTACATTATATCCCTAAGCATTGGTCCCTCAGAACTATAGGCATAATAGTGAACTATTTTGTTTAAAAAAATTGGGGTTGGGTATTAAATTACATGATAAATTTTAATAAAATTATATGTATTTACTTGTAGCCCATATATATCATGTTATATATCATCTTATACATAACTGGTATCATGGTGTATGAGTATATAATATAAGCATGACAGCTGCATTATTTTGAACATTATATACTATATTGCAAAGATACAGATTTATTGGTGCTGTGGGGACAGGAACATGGCTTCACTTCCTGCTCAGCAGCCTAAAGAGACCTCCCCTTGGTAAAGCTAGATTCTTGGTGTGACGGTTGAATGAGAATGGCTCCTAATGGCTCAAATGTTTAATCTTGGTCCTCAGCTGGTAGAACTGTTTGGGAAGAACTAGGAGGTGTGGCCTTGTTGGAGGAGGCATGTCACTGGAGGTGTGGGCTTTGAGGTTCCAAAAGACCATTCTTACTGTGTTACCTCTCTGCCTCTTGCTTGAGGATCACGGCCTGAGTTCTCAGCTGTTCCTGCAGCCATGCCTTTGCTTGGCCATTGGGGATTCTTATCCTCTGAAACTGTAACCCCAGTTAAATTTCTTTTGTAGGTTGCCTTGGTTACGTGTTTTATCAGAACAATAGAAAAGTAACTGAGTCCTTGACCTCCCCACAGAAAGACATTCAGGAATAGTCAGTATGAACAAGGTTTGAGTATATCAAAAGGCTTTTTTTTTTAAGGCAGGGTCACAGGTAGCCCAGGATGACTTCCAACTCTGTATGTGGCTAAGAATAACCTCCAGCGTCTAATCTTCCTGCGTCTATACCATAAGGCTTAAAGGCTGGCCTTATAGGAGCACGCCGCCACACCCCGTTTATGTCATTCTTAGATTCAGACCCAGGACTTTGTGTTTGATGGTAAAGGATCTGTCCACTGAGACATGCTAATAATATAGGAGCTAAGCAGGAAGTAATACTCAAGTCTTATTAAAGGACAGGCATACTTTATTGTTTCACGGTGGTCACATAGGATTTGGGTGGTTTCTTGTCTTCGAAGCATTTCTGGGGAATGTCGTTAGGAAACCATCACTATAAAAGTTAAGAGTCCTGTTGGTGAAATTCTCAGAAAACACCCGAGAAAGGAGTGCAGCTAAACTCAAGGTCATATTCACTCAGACGTTAAGCCCGGTTTATTGCTATTTTACTATTCTCATTTGAAAATATTTCTATATAAATCAATCTTGTCAAACCAGGCATGATGGCTTTAATCCCAGCATGCTGGAGGCAGAGAGGCAGGCTGATTTCTGTCAGTTCAAGGCCAGCCTGATCTACAAAGCGAGTTCCAGTACAGCCAGGGCTGTTATACAGAAAATCCCTGTCTTGATAAGCCAGGAAAAACCATCAGTAATCTGTAGCGCAACGCCTGCTCTACACGCTACAGTATGGTTCACGGGTCGGGCAAGGGCCTGGAGGTTGAAACACACAGACAGAGACAGAGACAGAGGTAACATCAAGAATGCCCACTTTATTGTGTTCCAGGGCAGCTTATATAGGGTCTCCTTGACTAATGGCCACACCCAACTCTCAGCTGCAAGCCCACCAGAAACCACTCCCCTGCCATCAGGAACTCCCGAGGGTCTCGTGCTCAGAGCAGCTGCAAAACAAGTTGTTTGCTCAGAATAGCTGCAAGCACAGGAAAACAAGTTGTTTACTCCGGCAGGCAGGGGGTCCACAGTCCCCAACAATTGTCCCTAGGTAGGCAACATTAAGAAAATATTAATTGTGCTAGAATCTTTGACTCTTATCTGGGAAGAGGCTACAGCCAGACTGGCCTCAACCTCTCAATACAGCTCAGAGTCCTTAGTATCTGGAGCTATGGGCATAAATAATTTTTACAAATCTCTTTGAACATGCTTTATATGATTTTTTTTACAATATACAAAATGTACATGTTACAGATAACATGTATGTAGATACACACACGCTTGTATGTCTTACTCCTAAATATCAGTTGAGGTCATCAGCTCTTTCCTTGCCTCTTGAGTCCAGGCTTTTGGAAGCCCACAACGTCCTCAAGCAGATGGATTTTCCAAGCTCACTCCAGCCTGGAGAGACTTGTCTCCCCTCTTCTCTGCTCCAGATCAAAGCAGCCATTTGTAGATGGTTCTTCTCCGTCTACCCCAGTCCCACTTGACTGGCTTCTCTCAGCCCACTAGGTCCCCACAGCTGCTCATGAAATAATCACTCAGAAGATAATATAGTAAATATAATTGTTTGGCTAATGGCTTAGGCGCCTTCTGACTAGTTCTAACTATAAATTAACCCATTTCTACTAGTTTGTATTTTATCATGAGGCTCATGCCTTGTTACCTCACATCTTGCTTCTCCCATGGCTACATGGCATCTCCCTTCTGCATGGCCATGGCCTGAAAGAGCTTTATTTATCACCAAATAAGAGAAACACATCGCCCTGTCTCGAAAAACAAAAAAAAAAACAAAAAAAAAAAGAGAGAAACACATCGTCACAGCATACAGAAGGACATCCTACACCAGTCATTCCCCAAACCGCTGCACAGATGTGGAGCACAGGAGTGCATGTCCTTCCTCTCAGGCTTCAGGCATAGAAGCTGCTCCCACGTGCTTGCCCTCTGGTGGGCAGGTGCCGGGCAGAAGCCGGTGTCTTCCTGCTTCCATTTCCCCCTTCATCTTTCACGCCAGCTATTGCAACCCGAGAACTCTTGATGACTCTGACAGATGTTTAGTGTGGTCAGAAGAGAAACTATGAGAAATCATCCTTACTACCTACGCCACTCTGAGAGGAAAGAGGAGCAGAAGCTCAGAGAGCTGAGCTGTGCGTGTGTGCGTGTGCGTTTCCTTCCTTCATCCCTTTCTTCCTTCTCCCCTTCCTCCCTCCCTGTAGGCGGAGGCTGCTTGTTCATTTTTGGTTACCAAGAACCAAAATAATCACACACACAGAAACTGTATTTTTTTTTTTTTTTTTTTTTTTTTTTGGTTTTTCGAGACAGGATTTCTCTGCAGCTTTGGAGCCTATCCTGGAACTAGCTCTTGTAGACCAGGCTGGCCTCGAACTCACAGAGATCCGCCTGCCTCTGCCTCCCGAGTGCTGGGATTAAAGGCGTGTGCCACCACCACCCGGCTCAGAAACTGTATTATTATAACACTGCTAGGCCTATTAGCTCATGCTTCTTATTGGCTAGCTCTTATATCTTAAATTAATGCATTTCTATTAATCTGTGTATCGCCATGTGGCTGTAGTTTACCTGGTAAAGTTCTGGCATTTGTCTCCTGACTCTCTCTGACTCTGCCTACTTTCTCCCAGCTTTCAGTTTAGTCCCCCCCCCTCCCGCCTAGCTCTATTCTGCCCTGTCATAGGCCTAAGCAGTTTCTTTATTCATTACCAATAAAATCAACACATATCTCCCTCCCCACTCCCTTTCTCCCTGCTGTGTCTGCCTGAAGAGGAGACGGAGGGTTTCAGTCACATGCTAGACAAAGTGATCAGCTCTTTTATTTTTTATTTTTTGAGAAAGGGTCTGGCTGAGCAGTTCAAACTGACCTTGAACTCTCAATCCTCCTGCCTCTGCCTCTAAAGAGATAGGATTACAAGCATGTATCTTCATCTCTGTGTCATTCATGTTCTGGGACTGCAGGTGTGTGTCACCACGCTCAGCTTCCTGTTTAGTCTAAAGTCACATATTAGAGTTACATTAAAAGCTGTAGAGGCAGAGAGTGGGCTCAGCTGTTAAGAGAGTGGTTGCTCTTCCAAAGGACCAGGGCTGGACTCCCAGTACCTAGATCAGGCAGCTGACAGCCACCTGTAACTCCAAGACCAGGCAGGGCTGCTTGGCTCTTTGGGGAATGGGTGGACTTTAAGGGTTAATGGTTCCCTGCTGTTCGCACCTCAGGGAACCAGTGTATGTGTGTTGCTTTCTAGACTTGCCATTTCTGCTTCTTCACAAAGAAGGAAACAAAGAAACCCAGTCCTGCGACTGTGTCCTTCCAACAGAGTAACTATTTAGACAAGGACCCATCCATCCCCAGATTATCAGAGGCTCGCCTGCTGCCTGCTCCTAATTGTCTTGCCAGTCTCTGCTCTGGGCTGGTTCGGGCTGGACTGGCCTCTCCCATGGAGGGCGGAGCAAAACTGCCTTCCGTGTTAGCCCTTGCTTCTCTTTTCCAGTTTTCTCCTGACCTAAGTCAGTGAGCTCTGGCCTCCGTGCAAGGTCGCACACTGAGTGAAGTGACGTGAGCTTGTTTTCCTTTCTCCAGCAGAAATCTGGAACTACTTGTTTGTCCTAATTTCCTTGTTTTAGTTTCTGATCTTTTCTCTAGTGGGTACTGAGTTACTTCATCTGCAACTACCCCAAGTTGGTTCCTTGCATTAAAAACAGGCTGAGAGCAAGTTTGTTCCTCTCTCTCCCCCTCTGCTCGCCTGTCTTCTTCTCCCTCCCCCCTCTCCCCTCCCCCTCTCTCTTCCCTCTCCATTCTGATATAGTTTAGTCTCCTATAGCCCAAGTTAGCCTCACACTTACTACATAGCCAAGGAGGACCCTAAACTTGAACTCCTAATCATCCCCAGCCCCTGCTGAGATTACATACCTACACCACCATGTCTGGCTATCTTCTTCTGTGAAGCCAGCATAAAAACAATGATATTCATTTTGCTACGATGTTGTAACAAATGGTCACTAACTTGGCAGCTTAGAACAATGCACATTTATCTGCTCTTATTTTAGAAGCCCCAAGTGCAGAATAGACAGGTCATCAAAGCCATATTCCCTCTCGAAGCTCTGGGGAGAATCCTCGCAGCCATTAAAGAAAAATTGGAGGCTGGTGTTTGGACTGAGCCACACCAGGATCCAACAGACAAGGCTAAAGCTCAAACTGCAGCATTCATGTCCAAGCTGTTAAAAACTCCTGGTTGTAAAGACTCAGCCTCACCACATGGCTGACACGTCCCGGTTCCAGGGCCACGCATGTGCAGACAAGCCCTCAGGCAGAACGGCCTAATGGCCCTGGGGATCTTAAAGGACCCCCACGTGACCCACATGCAGCATGGTTGCATCATCTATGTATGACACAACTGCGTAGCCCTTGCATGCATGTGTGAGCTCCAGCATCTGCGTATGACGCAAGCACGCCATCCCCCTGTGTGCTTGCACTAGGCAGCCCTTAACAGCTTGAGGCACCCTCTCTCTCTCTCTCTCTCTCTCTCTCTCTCTCTCTCTCTCTCTCTCTCTCTCTCTCTCAAGCCTCTCTGGACTGTGGCTTCCTCACTCTCTCTCTAAGGCCTCTCTCACTGCCCTGTGGGGGCGTGTGCATCAAGCTCTGATCTCATTGACTTTAATTCCTTCTCCCCTCTACTCTCCTCTGGGCAGCTACTGAGATCTACGCTTGTTCTGAGGAATTTTCTTTAAACTCCAATAAAGTGATCTTCAACTTTCCACTTGAATATATTCTTCAATTTTTTAAATTTTTTTATTTTTCCGAGACAGGGATTTTTTTAAATATATTTATTTATTATGTATACAATATTCTGTCTGTGTGTATGCCTGCAGGCCAGAAGAGGGCACCAAACCCCATTACAGATGGTTGTGAGCCACCATGTGGTTGCTGGGAATTGAACTCAGGACCTTTGGAAGAGCAGGCAATGCTCTTAACCTCTGAGCCGTCTCTCCAGCCCCCTATTCTTCAATTCTTTTATTAATGAGTCTAAGAACTCCCAAGAAGGCACCTGGATTTCTCCTTCTGGTGATTTGAACACACATGGTCCCCATAGACTCGGGCTATTCTTGGCCCCTAGGGAGTAGCACTATGAGGAGGTGTGGCCTTGTTGGAGGAAGTGCCACTGTGAGACAGGGCTTTGAGATCTCATTTGCTCAAGCTATGCCTAGCATGGAACATGGTCTCCTGCTGCTGCCTGGGATCAAGATATAGAACTCTTAGCTCCTTCTCTGATCCGCACTGTGTCTGCCTGCATGCTGCCCTGTCCTGCCATGATGATGATGAATCTCTGAAACTGCAACCCAGCCCCAGTCAAATGTTTTCCCTTATAAGAGATGCGTGGCCGTGGTGTTTCTCCACAGCAATAGAAACCCTGACCAAGATACCTCTGTACCAAAACTAAGCTGTGTATTAGGGAATGTTAGAGAGAACATTCTCAGCATCACACAAAGAAACACTCAAAAAGTGTTTTCCAGAATAGCGGAACTTTTCTCTATGGAGAGAAAGGGAGTTTATTAGAATGGCTTCCAAGCTGTGGTCCTGCTAACCCAACATGGCTGACTATGAATGGAAAGCCCACGAATCCAGTTGTTTGGCTCGTAAGGCTGGATGTCTCAGCTGATCTTCAGTCTATGCCAGAATCTCGAAGAAGTAGGCTCTAAAGCCAGTGAAGGGATGGGCTTGCTAGGGAGGCTGAGAACAAGCAGGCAGAGAGAGCGCTTCCTTCTTCCGTGTTCTCACATAGGCCAGCAGCAGAAGGTGTGGTCCAGATTAAAGGTGGGTCTTCCCACCTTAAAGGTCTGGAATTGAACTGGGTCTTCACACTTCAGATGATTTACTTAAGGAAAAAAAATCCCTCGCAGGTATGCCGAGTCATGGGTTTTAGTTAATTCCAGATGCAGTCAAGCTAACAACTAAGAATAGCCACCAAATCCGCCAAGGCAATTTCTCTTTGTAAAAAAGGTGCCCTATGATGCAAGCTGGCCTAGCAAGCATACGGGGCTGCAAGTTCATCTGGGTTTTTAGTCTAATGCAGGTGGTAGCTTTGTCTTTTCCCCGTTGGCTGGGTCTGACCTCACAGTCTTTTGAGACTGTCTAGGGTCACCAAGTTGGGGAGAACAAGAGGTTTTCATAAGTGTTTTACAAGGTTGGAGAGATTTGGAATACTGGCCCTTGCTGAGTTAACTGGCTTTGTTTTCTCACAGCAGTACAGACGACACAGCCGTGTGAGCTTCAACCCAGAAGGTCACCACAGTAGCCACTCCGTGCATAAGTGTTGTAGTATCAAAGAGTTCCACAAGAGCCCGGATGGAGTATAACAAAGGTTTATTTATTTGGGGATAAACTCACAGTAAGTTAATTGTGGAAGCCCGTTTACCCAAGACTGTTAGTTGTGGCCTATTTATTTATTACATGTTGAGGGTCAGAGCCACACACGTTAGGCCAGGGCTGACCAGACCATGCACATTTAAATGCCTTTCCCTGGAGTCCTAAAAACCCCTGTGCCCTTCAGCGGTGGTACTGGACCTCCATCATCTTTGGTCAAAGGACAAAACTACACGGTAAATTGACTTCATGTTCAACAAGGGGCAACCTGTCATTTCACAAAACAGAATGTGCCGCTCTAGGAGGACAAGGTTGGTTTATAGAGAACTGGCTGGCAGTGGGTGGGTGGTATGGACAGAAACAAGGACAGAATGTATGTCGTCACTCCAGACTCCTAAGACAGAGACAGAGAACCAGAACACTAGGGAATGATCTGGTAAATTCTATCAGGTTACTCGCGGTTAGGCTTCTATGTGGGGATGAAGGCAGATGGAACTGGCTTGTCTGAGAAATCTGCTTGTCTCTCTAATGCTGACCTCTCAGAAGGTCAGACGAAGGGCTCAGCTCTGCTTGATGACACCATTTTTATTTTCAGCCTTGTCTTCGAGGTCTGGTACAAGAGCTGAGGCTAAAACAATTGCCCCGAAGAATTACACTTCTGTATTCTGCATTAACACCACCAAAATGGAAAATACAGGCTTTTGGGGTGGGGTGTCAGGCATCATAAAAACATTCTAATGTTAGAGTTCTTTCCCATACCTATTAAAGGCCAATTTATTCTTACTTTTGATTTAGAGGAAAACTGGTTCAAATTTGGGCAGTTTGATTTTTTTACTTTAAAAAAATCTAGTTTTAAAATATTTTTAAAATTTTTAAAAATATGAAGTCTGCTTTATTAAGCATTGTCTAGAGAAACCTTTAGCTTGTGTTGGTCATCTCTGTACCATTAATAAATTATAATTTTTAATAAAAAATTTGCCCCATGTAACTTTTATTTAACACTCTGTAACCTCCAGTGCCTAACACGCCCTGTTAGTAAACATAGTTGATTTCTTACATTAACATTATTAACACTTGATGAGTTCCAGGAAATTCTTAAAGGCCAAACTATTTTTCAGAAGTCAAAATGAAGTCTCTGGACAAAGGGACTTGTATTTCTGTTTCCCTTTTTAATTCAGATTGAGATTTGGGGAGGCAAAGACGGGAGGCCCCACGTGGGGTTGAGAAGAGATGTGGGGAAGGTGGCAGGTGGCTGATATATTGGTCCATGCTACATAAATTCTTTGAGGCTGGTGCTTTTAAACAGTCAGTGGTCTATTTTCAAAAGCTTCCCCCTTCCAAATGTTATCAAAAAATAGCGAAACAACAGGAGACTCCCGAAGGCTCCGCCCACGTGAGCCCTCTCTCGGACAGTGAATCAATGACCTCCGCTGTTGTCTCCTCCTTTGATGGCTATCAACTGTGTCTCGAAATAAAGGCTGAATTCCATGAACAGAACAACCCTCCGCCATCTCCACTCCTCCAGATGTGCCCACTCCTGGGCTTGCCGGCATTTCCGTTGACTCTTCCTCCCCTTGCCAGCCGCAGTAGCGGGGTGGGGCTGGAGTCCGCGCTGGTGCCCGAGCGGCCTCGGTGTAGCCCTCTACTCAGGGGAAGCAGGGCTGTTGACCACGTCACAGAAGAGAAGTTTGAGAGCAAACCAATCCGAAGAGTTGGACTTTGTTGGGAAGAGATTTAGCATCGATTGAAGCACAGGCCTTAATAGAGCGAGGTGCTTAGAGAAAAGGTCGCAATGTACCAAACGTGACTGTAGACACCTAATGGGTCTTATCTGTGGCCGTATATGTTAAAGACATCTGAAATCACATCTCAAAGGGGGACTGAGAGACTTTTTTTTGAAGGGTGGGTGTCATTTTGGCAAGCGAGATTATCAGACAATTCTCAAGGCACTGTGGGTGGAGTTTACAACCTAATAAAGTAACACGGGTCACACAGGTGGAACTGGATGGGTGGTTCTCAACCTGTGGGTCGCGACCCCCCTGGGGTTCAACAGCCGATGTTTACATTATGATTCAGAGCAGCAGCAAAATTACAGTTATGAAGTAGCAACACAATAATGCTATGGATGGGGGTCTCCACAGCATGAGGAAGTGTACTAAGAGATCACAGCTGGAGGAAGGTTGACAACCACTGCTCTGGAGGGAATTGAGACTTGTCTCTACTACAAATGGAGCTTACAGCCTTGCTTGTGAGTGTCAGAACATGACAGGTTTGTGGCTGGCAAAGGAGTCGGACTCAGACTTAAGATGTGGTTCACCGCTATTTTCAGACTCTCCTCTGAAATCCCTCTACACAAAGGGGGTTTTGTTCCTGTGAGGGCAACCTTGACAGCAAATGTCAACTGTGCTCAAGCTCTTGACTTCCAGCTGTTGAGGGACTTCAATCAGGCTGCAGAGCAGAGTGTCCCTTTGCCCTTCCTGAGACCCCTTCGTTTTCCCTGTCTTCCTGTCCCAACTTGTCCACGTGAAGATCTAAGACTGTGGACGTGCTAGGAAAAGCCTTTTTGTTCCTTATAATCCAGAGAGAATTGTCTAAAATGTTTCTTTGACACTGTAAACCCCGTTGCCCTAAGACTTCAAGTTCCCCAGGATCTCTAAGCACCAGACCCTGACTTCTGACCTTCTACTTCCAGAGACTAATTCAGTTCTGGGAGAGTCTTGCCATCCCTGTAATCCAGAGTGTGGTTGTTCATCCTGCAGTCCTTGTGCTTAGGAGGAGACAGGAGGGTCAGGAATTCAAGGTCATCTCAACTACACAGTGAGTTCGAGACCAGCATGGGATACATGAGGCTCTGTGTCAGAGAGAGAGAGAGAGAGAGAGAGAGGAGAGAGAGGAGAGAGAGAGAGAGAGAGAGAGAGAGAGAGGAAGGGAGGAAGGAATGTGTATGTATATGTATGTATGTATGTATGTATGTGCGTATGTATGTAAACAAGTATATATGTATGCAAATCTCAAACCAAAATGAAAACAAATGCAAAACTGAGCCATTGTCTTATTTTCTAGGAAGTCATACTGATATATATTTAAAGTAGATTTAATGTTTTCTAAAATGGGGAATTTTACACGGAAGAAAAATCGGGTGATTTCCAAGTGAACATTGGTTGTTCTCTAGGTCCCTCTTGTTCATTATTCTGGAAATATCCCTCAGCCACTTCCACTGCCCTGAGCTAGCCTGAGCTAATCTGAGCTAGCCTGAGCTAATCTGAGCTAGCCTGAGCTAATCTGGGCTAGCCTGAGCTAATCTGAGCTAGCCTGAGCTAGGTTATGCCACCTCTTCCAACCTTGCTTCCTTTTCACTTCTTGCCTCTCTTTTCTCGGAAGAAAACCTAAATTATGCGAAACTCACCATTATCACTAACACACTAACAATTTTTTTCTTTTTGTGTCCAAGAACCACAGCGAGAAGTTACCATTCTTAAGGATGGACTCTTAAACACTCAGATTCTAACAGGCAGCCCTGATGCCCCACTCTCTACCTTGTGCCGGCAGGCGACCCTGGCGATAGGTTGTCTACTAAGTAGCTGCTCACTCCTGGCTTTCTCACCTGAGAAAGAACATCTACCACCTCTTGCTCCACACAAATGATGCAAGGGTGGCACACACAGCTCTTAGCCCGTACTTGGCACACACAGCAGGTGATTGTTGCGTGTTCTAGCGTGTTCCTGCCCATTGACTTCCTGTTCTGATATGTACGCGCCAGTCAAGCGCTAGCGTCTCCCAGCCAGCCAGAGCTAATTGCTCTCTCTGGGAATTCTGCGCAGGGCTGACATGTCCTTTTGGCAAAGAGGATGTGAAAGTGAGTAAGACAGTTGCTTAAATGAGTATCTAATCTGGAGGGAAAAAGGGAAAGGAATGATCCAAGGAAGGAAAACAGAGGAAGGAAGGAAAAGCAGAGAGGTAATACAGAGCCGGCCTCAGGGTCCGGAATCTAAAATCAGCCCTGTGAACATTGTCAGTCCCTTCTCCAGACATTTTTTAAAAATTGATTATGCTTTTTTGTTTTTGAGGTTTTGCCATTTTTTTATTTAGCAGATGATTTCAACATGCATATCAGTCAAGGTTCGTTTGGGGACGGTTTACTGTGAGTTATGAGACAATGAAGCTACTCCAGAAAATGGGCCTCATGCAATTCAGAGAAGAATTAGGGGAGGAGCGGCCAGGAGAAGGAAGCTGAAGAGTCCAGAGAAGAATCACTAAGCAGGCCGGGCCATAGAACATTCGGGACCCTGACATATGCCGTTCAGTCTCGGGAAAGCTGATGTCTCCTGTGGTTGTACCTCTGTGAGTTCACAGCCCTTCGTTCCTGCAGTCTGGGCTACGGATTGTTAGCAGGGCTGGCAGACTAGGACACCTGGTGTTGGAAACCAGCCCCACTCCTCGACACGCACACCACACACGCACACACATACACACACCACACACGCACACACATACACACACCACACACACATACACACACACCACACACACACACCACACATACCACACACACACCACACATACCACACACACACCATACACACCACACACACACCACACACATACCACACACCAGCCTGCCTTCAGCAACTAGGGCACCAACAACTACATCACCACCAACCACTGTATCCTTTAAAAGGTCCCTTTAAAAACAACAGACAGGTGGTTTTCTGTCTTCCTTTCCTATCTCCTCTCTGGGGGAGGGGGAGTGGGAGCTGGAAAATCATCCAAGAGCATTTTATCCATTAAGCCATCACACTCAGCTGTCTTGTTCTCCTGCTCTGTCTGTCTGTCTGTCTGTCTGTCTGTCTGTCTGTCTGTCTCCTCCTTTCTTTCTGTCCCATTCCTGTTCTACGCCTCTGAGGATTCTGACTCGCCCTCCCCGCTGAATCAGGTTAAGTTCCCTTGCCTGTCGCTCACATCCCTCGGTGACCAGGTCCCCAGCTCGTCCTCCTGGGTTCATCCTTCTTCACTTCCTCTGCTTCAGACATCCATGCATCCACAAATGGATTCTACCTTTTCCTATCTCGTGCCTCTGTGCAAACTCTGCTTCTAAGATCAATAAAATACCCAACAGTCTTCTAGACTCAGCCTCAATAACCCCGGCTTTCCACGTTCTCCATCGACACTTTTACATTAAAAAATATTATTCGTGCATGTCTGCATGTGCACATGTGTGTACATGCATGTGTGAGTATGTGCATGTGTGTGCGAATGTGTGCACACAAACACGTGTATGTAAGTGTGTGTCCATGTGTGCAAGCGTGTGTGTGCCTGTGTGTATGTGCGTGCATGCATACATGTTTGTGTGTGCGTGCGTGCGTGCGCGTGTGTGTGTGTGTGTGTGTGTGTGTGTGTGTGTACACTGCTACACAGGTCTGGAAGTCAGATCACTTTCAGAGGCCAGTTCTCTCCTTTCACAGTAAGTTCCAGAGATAGAATTCATCCCATCAGGCCTGACAGCAAATGCTGCCACTCACTGAGCTGTTCTCCCACCTCCTCTGGTGCTTTAGTTAAAGGCTGCTCTTAACTACAGGTCCACCGGGAGGCACAAGGACGGCTGGGTTTCCCTGTCTGCGAGTTCCACGTCTACAGTGTCGACCAGCTGTGGATGGAGAGGACAAGACTGATCTGGAATATGGTAGAGGAACATTCATTCCCGTCACCCCAGAGGCTAGTAAAAGAGGATCCCGAATCTGAGGCTGGTCTGGCTACACGGTGAGATGACGTCATACCATAGTATCCAAACAAAGGCTGAATCTGCGCTGAACATGTGCAGGCGTTTTCCCCTGTCACTGTCTCTTATCAATAGTATAACAACTGTTTCCACAGTGTCTGGAATTAACATAATCATTATATTAGTTATTGGGAGTAATCTGACGATGATTTCAATGTTGTGCCCAGTCTGTGGGGACCCCAAAAGACCACCAGGGAGACCAACTCACCGAACCGCAAAAGTAAAGTTCATTATAATGCACACGTAATTGCAAGCCGGTAGGGACCTCGTCAGCACAGCAGCGGGAGAAGGTACCCTGCCCTTCTAGAGAGCATTATTTAAAGGTAAAAACCAGAAAAGTTACATTAGCAGGGTATGGGGTGACAGGTTCAATTCTGATTGGCTCGTGCCTAGGGATTTTTCACAAATTTTATTTTCGAACCCGCCTGTTGCTTGTCAAATTTTCTTATCAGTTGACCTTCGTTTGGGACATTCAGCGGTTGTCTGTACTTTCCAGGTGGCTACTCTGTTACTTTTGCCCCTAGCTATTTCTGAGGACTGGAATGTTTTACGGGAAATAGCTTACACAAGACTCAAGATGGAGGTGAAGGACAAAATGGAGGAACTTTGGTTCTTCATTCAAGTATGCGGAAAGACATAGTGTTTTGCTGGAAGCTTCGCCCCAGTCCCTAGCATCCACATACCCAAAGAGTTTGAATGTTCAGGCGGAAGCTCCATCCTAAGCCCTCTCCCCCATCTCTCTCCAAACCCTGCTGCATCTCAGAAAGCCCACCCCAGATGACCCCTCCCCCAGAGATGTTCAAGACCACTCTCACAGGGTATTTAAACTGCCCCCCAAAACAAGACACGTGGTTTCCTGTCGTCCTTTCCTATCTCCTCTCTGGGGGAGGGGGAGCGGGAGCTGGAAAATCATCCAAGAGCATTTTATCCATTAAACCTGGGCTTTTTCTAATTTGATTTGACTTAGTGTGATTTGGATTGTTGTGCTTTATCAGGGTACAGAAACTCACATAGGTGAGAGGCAAATATGATCCCATCTTATGTAAGGGATGAGAATTTGGGGATTTGGGTATTCAAGGGGAGACCTGGATCCCACACTTTGGGATATCAAGGATAGCTGTATACTAGTTATCTAAAAGTGTTTAGAGACACAGGAATGTGGGCTGAGATCCTAGCTCCGCCTAGACAAGTTAATCTGCCATTTATTTCCTCAGAGCTTCCTGCTACTGCCCAGGCAGGTTGGCAGGGCTCTGGGATAAAGAGGAACCACACACCTTCTTATGATGGTTTCATGCGAATGTCCCCCATGGTCTCAGAATACTTGGTCCCCAGTCTGTGGTTCTGTTAGGGCATGTTTGGGAGATGTGACCTTGCTGGAGGAAATATGTCACTGGAGGCAGGCTTTGAGGTTTCAAAGCCACACACCATTTCCAGTTCATTCTCTCTGCTTCGTGCGCGCAGTCCAAGACCAAACCCCAGTCGCTGTGTCCACCACCCTACTACTTCGGCTGGACTGGGAAATCCAAACAGACTCGTTTTTTTCCTAGTAGTTTTCTTGGTCTTGGTGTTTTACACAGCTGCAGGAAAGTAGCTACTACTCTTCTGCAGATGGTAACGTCTCCTTCACCTTCTCTGGTCCTCATCCTGGTGCTCAACAAATACCTGCTAATGAATGAACAAGAGAAACTAGACAACAGTTCTGACCTTAGGTAACCCAAGGTCAAACCTAGGTAGTGTCCAAGCTGCTGCTCAGCAGCTCAATAACAGAGCACCCCTCCCTCCATCTGCAAGATGGTATGAGATTAGAGCCAGGAGCGAGCAAAACAAGCTTCCACTTGCTTTACCTAGTCAGAGGAAAGTAAATCTAAGAGGTCTAAGGAGCGGTCTGGGACACAGCTCCATAGGAGCCCCAACCAGCAAGTTACCAAGATCTCAAGGATCAACAGCAGTATGGGAAAGATGGAGACTCTTTGGCAGGCTCTTGCCTCCAGCCCTGGAGAAGTAGTTCTTCAACACAGGAAGGTGGGAGGAACCAGGAGGTCTCAGGCCAGGCACACACGCTTTCTGATTAGTTATGAGAGAGAGAGAGAGAGAGAGAGAGAGAGAGGGAGGGAGGGGGGGAGGGAGGGAGAGAGAGAGAGAGAGAGAGAGAGAGAGAGAGAGAGAAAAGGAGGGAGGGAGGGAGAGAGAGAGAGAAAGAGAGAAAGAGGGAGGGAGGGAGGAAAGAGAACAGGTGTGCCACAGTGCATGTGGAAGTCAGAGGCTAAGCTTCCAGTCCGTTCTCCCCTTCTCCCTGCTGGGATAGGGTCTCTGGCTTTGTGATGTTCTGTGTCCTCCTCCTGCCTCATTGTTGGAGCTCTGGGACTACAGCCGTGAAGTCACTGCATCCAGCTTTTTATGTGAGTTCCAGGACTCAAATTCAGGTCATCAGGCTTGTGTGGTGAGTCTGCTGAGCCACCCCCAGGTCTCAGACCAGGTCTATTTTTATCAGACTCCTGGAGAAAGAGTTCACTTCATCTTGTCCGCTGCCAGAGTAGAGGACATCATGAGCCTCCCCTTTGGAGACTCTGTTGGCAGCATTTAATAAATGTGCTAGTGGATACCCTGTAGCCCAGCTCTTCCCTTCCTGGGTTTCCAGTCTAGAAAGATGTTCTCACAAGGGGACTATACAAGGAAGTGCATTGCTGCCTTGTTTATAAAATCAAGCAATTAAAACAATCCAGATAACTGTCAGTGGTGAAAAAATGGGATCATTTAAACATTAAAATGTGAAATAGCATACACAAAAGTATAGACTAGGTTTTTTGGTTTGTTTATTTTTTAAGTTCTGGGGATGGAGCCAGAGTTATATAGGTAGGTGTTAGGTAAGTGCTATACCATTGGCCCGCATCCCCAGCTCACAAAACATGAACTACATAGCCCAAAATTATAATCTGAATGAAGAAAGTGAGTTATGAAATGATGATCTCAACACTCTGGCATAATAAGAGCTATGCCACGTATAGTTCAGAGCTACATATGCAAACACGGCTTTACACAACCAGAGCTACATATGCAAACACGGCTTTATACAGAAGTTGGTGTAATAGTCTGTTCTGTCCCTTTAAGATATAAGCCCCAGCCGGGCAGTGGTGGCACACGCCTTTAATCCCAGCACTCGAGAGGCAGAGGCAGGCGGATCTCTGAGTTCGAGGCCAGCCTGGTCTACAAGAGCTAGTTCCAGGACAGACTCTAGAAACTACAGGGAAACCCTGTCTCGAAAAACAAAACAAAACAAAACAAAAAGATATAAGCCCCAACCCTCTCCCCCCCCAGTCCGCTGAGGCAAGCAGATCTTCCTTCTGCTTCCAGCCTGAGCTCCTTCTTTTCCATCTCTCTCCCGAAGGGGCAGCTTCTGCCTCTCTTCCTTCTCTCTACTTCTCCCCTCCCCCCTCTATGTTTCTCTCTCTCTCTCTCTCTCTCTCTCTTTCTCTCTCTGCCTCTCTTTGTGTTCTCCCTTCTCCCCTTCCCCCCTTTCCTTTTCCCCTTCATAACCCACTAAATAAATACCCACTTTCTCTGCATGGCGTGCCTAATAGGTCTCTGTCTCTCACCCACCATGCGGCTGGCTACCTGCCTTGGACCGGCTGCCTTCGTGGCCTGTGGTGGTCTCGTGGCCTACTGCCTATTGCTGCCACTCCGGGACCTGCAGTGTTTTACCATAACAGATGGAACACATTTTTGTTTTGTTTTGTTCTTTTGGTTTTCTGAGATGGGATTTCTCTGTAGCTTTGGAGCCTGTCCTGGAACTAACTCTTATAGACCAGGCTGATCTTGAACTCACAGAGAGCCACCTGCCTCTGCCTCCCACATGCTGGGATTAAAGGCGTGCCCACCACCAAGCGAAGAAACACGTTTCAGTTTGTCTTTGTAGTCAGTTTTGGAAAAGGGAAGGACTAAAATTTCTAAGTCAATCAGGCTTCTGCCTGTCCTGCCAGAAATCAGACACTGAGGCAGGAGGATAGCGTTCCAGGTCAGCCTGGCCTGTACAATAAGAACTGGCTGCAAAACAGTGTTTGTTTAAACACGTGGGAACTGTTTCCTTAGTTCCAGTTAATAATAATAAGAAAAAAAACTTGAAACTTTAAAGTACAAATATCACAGCTGAGCAGAAGGACAGAATATAAGGGCATTTTTATATAAAAAATAAGTTATTTTTCTAGGGTAAACAGAAACATGGCCTTTGAAGTTGACTCTCTCTCTCTCTCTCTCTGTCTGTCTCTCTCTCTCTCTGAATGTGTGTGTATGTTTTGCATGTGTTGGGTGGGAAGGATTGGTTTTAAAAAACAGTTGACCAAGACACTTCAGGAATATCCATTTGCAGGCAACAGGAGTTAATGATTGTCATGCCTTTTGGAGTTGAACATTTAGCCCACATTCTTAAACGTCTAATGCTTTCTTTGACACAGTGGTGAAATCTGTATCCTCCAGACTCGAGGTGGAAACACACATACAAAAGGGCAGCTTCAGGGGGGTTGTAAACCCAAGGTTAAATCCCCACTATTCTATGTGAATAGTGGCCAGTTTCTCAGATCTGCAAAGTAGAAATCCATGAATGAGAGCTGGAGGGTAGCTCAGGGTTAGAGAACTCTCTCTTTTTCATGTGTGTGTGTGGTGTGTGTGTGTAAAAGCAGCTGAATCATGAAACAGCTATTCATGGCTTAAGGGCCCTCCGGTTGCATCGTGCACTGGCGTATAGGTCATTCTGGGAAACCAAAGCCATGGGAAGCTAAACTTGCCAGCATAAATGCTGACACCCTTGTCTCCAAAATCAGCCTCTTTCAGCACAAAGCTGGAAGTGTGCAGTGAGATCCGTAGATTGCACTCTCTGTTCTCCTGCAGGGACCATGTGACAGGCAGGCTGTGGCTGAACAGTCCAGCTTGCACTCCGGGGTCAGCCTTTGCTGCCCCTTCATCACTAGAGGCCTTAGGAAAGCACTCAACATCTCTAATACAGTCAAAGTGTTCCCAGCCCTGGTGCTCCCAGTCTTTCCTACTAACTTCAGTCTAAAAATAAGATGGCTTTTTACACTAAAGTTCTTACACACACACACACACACACACACACACACACACTTTGGAATGTGAAACTTTTGGATGTGATACCTAGCAAAAGAAGGAAAACAGAGGAAATTTAACTAAGAACTAATTCTGAACATTTTTGGGGCTGCTGCATCTTTTCCAGTCAGTGCCAAGGTCTTTAGAGTTGTGACAAACTGCATCCCAGAGTGCCAAGTGACCCAAACCCAAGCAAATGCACTGAATATTTAGAAGAAATGTAATCACTCCAGTGACCCAAAGTCAGATGTGGCCTTGAATATTTTATACGAAAGCATTTATAAAAAGTATGATTTGAAAATAAATCTCAGGATAGGCCTCACTAAGGTCACTTGCTGACAGACAGTTAAAAGAGCTATCTAGTCCCTAAATTATCTTCAAACCATGGGGGAATAAAACCTACCAAGACTCACTTGATAAATCTGTTCTAAAATCTTGCCATGAGGAACTGGCTGGAGCTCAGCTATAACCACAGGACCCGACAGTGTGCCAGATTAACCCCGCAGCTCCTTACAATTCCATCTTCATTCCTTGTCTGCAGACAGGGTTCCACCCCAGCTCCCCCAGAAACTTCTGTTTGGCCTTATTCAGAAGCTTAGCTTGGGAATGCACACAGGTGCTATGGGCTGGTGAGAACTACCACCACCTCCACCACCACCACCACCTCTACCATCACCACCACCTCCACCACCACTATCACCACCACCACCTCCACCACCACCACCAAACAGGCATTCAGAATTTTCAAGATCAAGGTGGCAGCTACGGTTGCTGGAGAGATGACTCATTGGTTAAGAGCACTGGCTGCTCTTCCAGAGGACCTGGGTTCAGTTTTCAGCAGCCACATGGCAGCTCACAACCATCTGTAACTCCAGTCCCAGGGGACCTAACCCTTCTTCTGTTCTTCTAGCATTCAAGGTCACCAGCCATGGATAGTGTGATATATGTGTGGGCAAACACCCATGCACATTAAAAAAAAAGGTGTAGCTTATATGCCCACCATTTCCATCTCCAATGGAATGATGTCCAGATTAACCTAACCCTATCCACCTCCCCCTCACTTTTAAAAATAGCTATCATCTTCTTTTTTTCTTTTTTGAAAGCCAGAAGGTGTTAGATCTCCTTTTCATTACAGCTCTGCATAAGACTGATACTCACACAAAGCAGTCAGTGCTGGGCCATTCTGAAATCTCCTCTGCCAAGGCTGTTATTCCATAACTCTTCAATTTAGCCTCAGGAAGATTTGTTTAGACAAGGACAGAAAGCAGCCACTTTCTTCTCCAAAACATCACAAGAGCAGTCACTAGGCCATTATTAATATTCTTTTCCTCTGAAACCTCTTGAGCTGGCCGCCACAATTCACATCATCCTAGTACCGCTGTCTTCCATGTTCCTACTAGAATGGCCAGTAAGGCCCACCCACTTAAAGTGCTCAACTGCTTTTCTAGTGTGGTCCCAAAGTCCACCTTCCTCCAAGCCAACATAGAGTCACGCCTATCACAGCAAGATCCCAGTCCCTGGTACCAGCTTCTTAGTTTTTTCTTTTTCTTTTTTTGAGACAAGGTTTCACTATGCAACCTTGGCTGGCCTAGAGCTCTCTCTGTAGACTAAGCTGGCCTGAAACTCACAGAGATCCGCCTACCTCTGCCTTTGGAGTGCCGGGATTAAAGGTGTGCGCCACACCCATCTTCTTTCTCATTTTATTAGCACATGCCCCTCATCTGTGGTACTAGATTTCCTAAGGGCATTTTCATGCAAGTATATAATGTTGTAACCTCTAATGCAGCTCTCCTGTGCACAGCCATCATGAAAGGAAGATGCAGGACAGATGGTCTGGTAGTGGACCAGATAAAGTATACTGACTTCATAGTAATGTATAAGCTACCCTATTATATACAGCTCAATATTGCCAGCTCTGTGTGTGCGTGGTGTGTGTGCGTGTGTTATGGAGATCCAACTTTGCAATCCTAGGCAAGTTCTGTATCACTGAACAATGTCCTCAGGTCTCCTATCCATCCTAACTTCCTGTCCATTCTAAAGAGTTTGAGGGATCAGCCCCAGAGGTTGCTCCTCTACCCCACCCCAGCTTGCCCTTCTCGGGTTCTTTTACTGACTGGGACTGTGTAGTGACCCTCCTGCACCAAGGTAGCAGCTCCCTCTTTCTGGAAGAAGGTCCTTCCCTCCCCAACATGTCCCCATTCTCCCCTCCCCCATACTGCCCTCTGTTTGTTTCCTCTACTGATATCCCACGCTGCCCTTTGGGAGTGAGCACACAGGCTTCTGTCTCCCCCGCCCTGTGGTCTTTGGGAGTGAGCACACAGGCTGCTGTTTCCTACCCCCGTGGTCTTTGGGAGTGAGCATACAGGCTTCTGTCCGTCCCCCCCCCCACACTGCCCTTTGGGAGTGAGCACACAGGCTTCTGTCTCCCCCCCCCCCCCCCCCCCCGTGGTCTTTGGGAGTAAGCACACAGGCTTCTGTTTTCTACCCCGTGGTCTTTTCTGTCTTGAATTATCAGGCTTCAGATCCTGGGTGTGGATGACGGAAAAGGGGGAAGATAATCAGATTTTCATCAGTCTTGATAACAAGGTCACAGGTCCTCTGACAGTAGCTAAGGTAACCTACCTTTCTATTTATCTTAGTCCGTACTATCTCTGAGCCCAGGGCTTGGTGGGGTAGAGAGCGCTAGCAAGTGCATGATGATTGCTAGTGTACCACTGGTGTCCCTGGGAGCAGGAACCGTGCCTTTCCCCTCAGACATGGATACAGTGTTCTTGAGACAGTTGTGAGGTCAGGAAGTGCAAGAGCCAGGATGACTTTGACAGATTTTATCGGTAGCCTTAGACCACATCCAGTGGGCAGACGTTGTCTTTGCCTACAACTCAAGGTTCACATATAGGATATAGTAAATCTTAGTAACATAAAATTCCCCAGCAGTGATCCTTTAACCTGTACATCACTGACTGGTTAAAACTGGCAAGTCGTTTCCCGGTTTTAACCTTTCCCAGAGTCTGAGATGGAAGCCAGTGGTACGTCAGCTATCATGTTCCACCCCAGCACAGAAGAGAGAGGGGGGGAAGGGGGAAGGAGGGAGGGAGGGAGGGAGGGAGGGAGAGAGAGAGAGAGAGAAAGAGAGAGAGAGAGAGAGAGAGAGAGAGAGAATGTGGATGGCCAGAACTCACAGAGGCATGTTTCATGTAATACACAAACCTCCCTTACAAATGAATGAGAAATAGATTATTCACCGTGTCTGCTGATACACACCTGTAGTTTCAGTATCCTCTCTCCGTCCCCTTTCTCCCCTGCCCCACCTTCCATCCTTCCCAGCCACCATGAAGTGAACTGCCTGTCCCATCATGTCCTCCCTCCCTGCCAGGATGAACTAAGCAGCCATGAGCTGAACTAGCCCCTCGCCCTTTAAACAACTTAAAGTTGTTTCTGTCTAGTAACTGTCAAAGTAACAAAAGCCAACAGGAATCAGGTACTTCTATTGGGTCATTATGGGTATCCTGTGGGTCAGAAGCCACAGAACAAGTTTGTGGGGGGAATTTAGAAGCTTTTGGAGAAGGAGGTTAGAGAGGCCTCCGGATGCTGTAAGTTCTGGTACCCGCTCAGAAGGATGCAGTGCCAATGGAAGTATGCACATGTGCACAGTGAGGATGGTTGCTCATGAGGTTTTCGGTAGGAATTCAAATCAAGAATGGGGCTGTAGAGAGGCCATGGGTACTACATTATCTCAAGGAACTTGGCTATATTTTATGCCTATCTTGAGCCTTTCAGGGAGGTTGGGTTTAAAGTTGATGGACCAGGGAGGCTTTGATGGGTCTAAGTGAGAATGGCCCCCACAGATTCATAGAGAGTGGCATTATTAGAGGTGTGTCCTTGTTGGAGGAAGTGTGTCACAGGGGGTTGGACTTTAAGGTTTCAGAAGCCCAAGCCAGGCCTAGTGGCTCACAGTCTCTTCCTGCTGCCTGCCGATCCAGGTGTAGAATTCTCAGCTGTCTCTCAATGTCTGCCTGCGCACTGCCATATCCCACCATGATGACAACAGACTGAACCTCTGATCCTGTAAGCCAGCCCCAGTTAAATATCCTCTTTTATAAGAGTTGCCGTGGTCATGGTGTCTCTTCACAGAGGCTGAGCATAAAATTGAGAGACCGATTGATCTGACAGAGGACATTTCAAGGCAACCCAGCATCCAGGCTGTGGTATACTTATCAGAGGCTGATTTTAGCCAGAGATTCTCTTTAAAAAGCAGAGCAGAAAGACTTGAAAAACCTCACCCGAAATGGAGCACAACAAAGTTGGTGGCTAGGAGAACACAGCAGCTGCAGAGATGTGCTTTGTAGCAGGATAAGAGGAAAGACATCTTGAAGGCCTCTGGAGAACTGGCCAGGCTAGCTGCAGAATCGGGGCAGAAAGCTGGAGACTCACTGAAAAGGTTTCATTGTGAAGAGAAAATTCTAGGGTGGCCTGCTCACACCGCGCTACATAGGAAAGAATTCCTCCAGGTTCACCCACCCAGACACTTGGGCTGTTGCAGCAACAGTGGGGTGGGGGGGGGGCGGGATTTATCTACCGCTGCAGCTGGTGGCAGACTTTAGGGCTGTCCCTGTGGTGCTGGTTTTCCAGGCACAGGATGTAAAAACTATCAGCTCATGGAGGCTTCACACAGATTTCAAAGCAAGGCTTGGGAGAGCGGGCTGCACATGACAGGGAGTGAGGCCCTGAAGAATGATTATGTGAAGCCCTGGGATGTTGAAAAGGTTAAGAGCATGGAACGTCTGTCACCAAAAGCCACAGGCAGCACATAGAGTCAGTCAAAGACAGGCCACTTGGGCTGAGACTGCCCAGACCACAGAGGCCAGCTGTTGACAGCTGCTGGAGGTCAGATCTCAATACCACATGACCAGATCGCCAGGCACGGGACGGCAGGGTTTAGCATTTGCCCCGCTGGGCTCTGGTCTTGCTCTGGTTCCATTTTTCTCTGCTCCTTTCCTATCCTCCGTGTGCTGCTGTCTGGGCTATGTGTCACTTGGTTTTCGTGTTACAGGGGCCTCACAGCTAAGAATTTGCCTCGAGTCCTAGAGGAGACTTGGGCTGTTATTGGAACCATTTAGACTATGAGAACTCCTAAAGAGGAACTGAATGCACTTTGTCTTATGGAAAGCACATGGACCTTTTGAGGGCCAGGAAGAGTGTTATTGCGCAGGGAGATATGTTTGGGTGTGAGCCTGACAAAGGCCTATGGTTAATCTTAATTATCAACTTGACTGCGCCAAGAAGTGCCTGGGGTTAGTAAAATGTACTTCCCAGGTATCTATCTGTAAGGGCTGCAGGGAGCATTTCCAGAGATGGGTAGCTAAGGGGTGAAGACCCACTCCAGTGCACGCAGCATTACCTCGTAGGCTGGAGCCCCCAAGGACATCCAAAGAAAAGCAGAGAGCCTGTGAGTGCAGAGTTCTCTCTCTGCTTCCTGCCTGCCATGGCGTGAGCTCTGCTGTGTCAAACAGCGGGCTTCCTTGCCATCACGGAGTCACTGGTCTGGCATTGGTCACACTGATGTAAAATAGAATAAAGAAACACACAAGTAATCTTAGCGCTTGGGGGACAGAGGCAGGAAGAGCAGGAGTTCAGGGCCATTCTGTGCTGTATGAAACCCCGTCTAAAAAAACTGGAAGAAAAAAACAAAGAGATTATAACTGATTGTAGCTAAAATGTCACAAGCTGATTAGCCCAATAAGAGAAAAGAACAAAAGCATGAATAAGCCATTCACACACTCCATTTATACAAAAATTCAAAATACAAGTGTGTGTATATGTGAGTGTACATGTATGTGTGCATGTGTACATGTATGTGTGTGTGCATGTATGTGTACGTGTGTGCGTGTGTGTGCGTGTGCATGTGTGTTGCATGTGTGCATGTACATGTGTATAAAACCATTGCATTGCTGCATTATCTAAATTGACTTTTACTGTAAGCATGTATTACTGGGTATGGTTGTTTTTCAGGGCTGAGGACTGAACTCAGAGCCCATGCTAGACAAGGGCTCTATCCCAAGCTACACTCCCAGCCCCATTTTACTTTATTACAAACAACAATAAAACCATATTATCAGGTTCCTTCTTAGACAAAT
Organism: Arvicola amphibius; assembly: GCF_903992535.2. Taxonomy (NCBI): domain Eukaryota; kingdom Metazoa; phylum Chordata; class Mammalia; order Rodentia; family Cricetidae; genus Arvicola; species Arvicola amphibius. Next base: position 4,332,878 of record NC_052055.2, on the reverse strand, counting down.
TGGATCTAAATCTCTGGGGACAGAAGGCAGGAATTTATGTTTCAAAAAAGAAATGCAAGCAGCAGGCAGCAGTGCCAACTGTATTCTCAGCATGCAGAAGCCAAGGCAGGTGCATTGCCCCAAATTATTGCCTACTTAGCAACCTTAGGTAACCAGGGCTAGAGAGCGATACCTTGTCTCAAAAAACAAAGTGAAACAAATGGGGTGGGGGTGGGGCTGGAGGGATAACTCAGCCATGGCAGCTTGCAACTCCAGTTGCAGGGGCTCCAATATCCTCTTCTGGCCCCCTGCACACCAGATGTGCAAATGTTACACAGACATAAATGCAGGCAAAACACCCATACACATACAATAACAAAATAAAACTTTAAAAAATTAAAAAAACAAACAAAAGCAAAACAGGAGCATTATAGGCATTCATAGAAAAATAGTTAAAAATGAAAAAGTCTTTAAATAAAGGGTAAAGTAATAATAATAATAATAATAATAATAATAATAATAATAGTCACATAAGGATGAGCAATACACAGGGCACCTGGATCCTGTGTTGCTTTGTTGACTTTAAAGTTTTAATGCCGGTGAGTGAAGGACACACACTGAGCTGGGGGAGAAGTTACGCCTGTGTTTCTACAGGAAACAAAAAGCAATGGATTTCTTCAAAATTAATAAAGAACAGATATGATTGGAGGAATCCTAAAATATTAGCTACAGACATAAATAATAAAAAAAAAACAAGGAAGACTACAAGACAGTTGAGGTATATGCTGATCTATCTACATGAGATAAAGTAAATCTTGTTGGCAAGAGTCTTCACAACAATTTGGTGATACAGTCCAAACGGACTTATAAAGTTGACAGACGTCTTTTACCTGCTCAAACATAGAACAAAAAAAATCACCTTTTGCTGATCTCTGTACACAGTACATTCCATGCTTGTGCTAGTGCAGATATGTATGTTACCTTTAAAAGTCTGTGTGTTTTCAGAACAAAAGAACCAGACACCAATAAAGGCAAGTAGTCCAAGTGGTCCAGCCTCTCAGAATGCCTCTGTTGCTGTTTCTCAAAATTCTGCATCCAGGACAACTTCAAAGCTGCTAGCTAAAATGGCCCAGCCTGATGTGGGATTCCCCTCTGTATGCTGTGAATACCATTACTGGATAAAGAAACTGCCTTGGCCTGTTGATAGGGCAGAACTTAGCTAGGTGAAGAAAACTAAACTGACTGCTGGGAGAAAGAAGGGCAGAGTCAGGAGAAGCCATGTAGCCCCACCAGAGAGAGACACTGGGAACTTTACTCTGTAAATCACAGCCACGTGGCAATACACAAATTACTAGACATGGCTTAAATTAAGATATAAGTGTTAGCCAATAAGAAGCTAGAGCTAGGGTTTGAGAGATGGCTCAGAGGTTAAGAGCATTGGCTGTTCTTTCAGAGGTCCTGAGTTCTATCCCCAGCAACCACAAGGTGGTTCACAACCATCTATGAGATCTGGTGCCCTCTTCTGGCCTGCAGGCATACAAGCAAACAGAACACTGTATACATAATAAATAAATAAACATTTTTTTTTTTAAAAAAAGAAGCTAGAGCTAATGGGCCAAGCAGTGATTTAAATAATACAGTTTCTGTGTGGTTATTTCGGGGCTGAGCAGCCAGGAACCAATAAGCGGCCTATTACAACATCAGGATGTCAGACAAGCCCTGCACTTTCTTTTTCATTATACAGAGACTGGACAGCAAATATCATGGCTAGCTCTCCCAGGGCTTGATCATTATCCTAATTTCTTAGGGTCCCCTAAAGAGGCTGTCACCTCCAGACAACAGGAAGCAGTCTAGAGAACACAACACCCACATTCCCAAGAGGTAGGGTGAGTGGCTTTGGTTATTTGGTGGTTTATGGATGTTTATCATCATATAGGTGGATTGGTTGCAAGTTGTTATCAGTCATGGTCAGAGCAGGTTGGACTCAAGATCTCTTTCTGAAAAGACAAAGGGGGTATAGGGATGATAGAATACAAGGGTGGATTATTGAGTCTACTTTTAAACTAAAAAAACAACTACAAATCTTAACTATTTTACATTGGTATGGATTTCTATATACTGACACAAATTTAAGGTTATTTTGTTATACTGTACATATATTTCTACTCTTGTTTAAAGTATTGTACTTGTGTGGATTGATTAGTAATTTCTAGTCACTGAAAGCTATTACTATAATTACTCAGGATAATTAAAAAATATAGATTAGTAGTTAGTCATACATAACAATGAAACTTGTAGTCACGTAGATATGTTTTCAAGGTCAAACAGATATATTTTAGACATACAGATGGTCTTCAAACACTTCAGAGACCTACAGAATACGGCATTTAAGATGCTTTAATAACATAAGGCTTTATATGACAGTGAGATATGTCTGCTCCTGACAGCACCAATCTACTTCAAAAATGGACAATTAGCATCAAAGAACCACCATTATGAGTTTGATTTCATTTATGACAAAGTTAGCCCCTGGGCAAGAAACTGCCCTTGCCTTGACTGCTGGGAGTATGCTGTTCAAATTGGACAAGCAGAACGCAAAGGAAGGCAGCTGCCAAACTTTGCCAAGACAAAGCAGGAGAATTCTTTAAAGTTCCTGCTTCACAAACAAAGTCTGTCAGATATTCTAGGCCTATAGATTGAAAATGGATACCACAATTTGCAGAGGAACCTTGGGCGACTGTCCAGGCAGCCAGATGTTTCTGCTGTCTCTATAGCTTTGGAAGTTGTTTGCTCTGCACTTCCTGTTTACTCAGGCAATATTATATCCTTCTCAGGTCTATGATAGGCTTGATGACTAGATAGTCATCATTATACAGCTTTCCTTGTTAGCAAATGCAGAAAATACTTTCACAAAAGAGGTATAAAATGTGTAAGGTTGAGAGAGATAAAAGTTTAAGTTGTTTATCTTGAAAAATAAGAAGTTTTGAGGTCTAAAAAGATAGATTTTGGTTATTAATACAAGTTATGATAGAAAATGGTTTGGGCATAAACTTTGGACTCATCAAGATAACGTAGATAATAGAGCAATTTCTCTGAATACACCAAATACAAATGGACTGGACATTGTGGATATAATCCTCACCTCATAATTGTTCTTATTATATGTAGTTTTACTGTGTTAGAGTTAAACCCTTTCCTTTTTACGTAGACAAAAGGAGGAAAGGTTGCATAATATTTGTGTATACTGCAAAGATATGTCTCTGCCTAAAGTACCTTCTGGTTTGTTTAATAAAGAGCTGAATGGCTGATAGCTAGGCAGGAGAGAATAGGACTTCTGGGTAGAGGGGGGAAGTCAGACAGGTGAATCAAGGCATGCTAGGGATTCCCCTAATGAGACACACAGTGTGGAGATGAGGTAATGAGACACAATGCAGAACACTGATTTAAAAATATGGGTTAATTTAAGTTATAAGAACGAGTGGGAAACAAGCCTAATAAGCTAAAGATCAAGTTCTCATCATTGATAAGTCTCTGTGCCATTACTTGGGAGCTGATGGTTCTGATGAGAAAGTAAAACGATGTAACACAGATGAACACATAAGTAACTTTTTTGAAAAAAGCAAGAACTCCAAAACTGGCTGGTTCCTGCACAAGGGCAGGGATGGGTGGGGGCCTAGAGCATCTAAAGTGCTGAACATGAGGGAGAATTGCAACAGTCATGTGCTGTGCCAGTGAAAGCACGAAATCTAGCAACCAGACCCCGAACCCAGAGCCAGTGAAAGAAACACGCCCTGGATCTGAAACCCCAGCCAGTGAAAGAAACATTTTAGCTCTGAACCCAGAAGCAAAGAAACACACCCTGGAAATGAAACCAGAGCCAAAGAAACACACTTTGTCCCTAGAACCAGAGCCAGTGAAAGAAAATACACCTTAGCCCTGAAAATAGAGCCAAAAGGCTAAAAAGGGCCCTGAAATCAGGGCCAACTCTGCCCCTGACCAAGTAAACCAACCAATCCCTGAGTAGGAAAACTAACCAATCCCTGAACAGAAAATCTCCCTGGGAGAACTCTGCCCCTAAGAAGTTCTATGTAAGTCCCCCTGCCAGTTCAGTTGCTGGATGTTGTTTCCCACCCTATCAGAGGCTGCCACTCTTCTGCACTCCTTCTTCCTAAATAAAAGAGTTTTGAGTGAAGATCTTCTTTAGGTGGCGCAGAGCAGAAGAACCTTTGCTGAGACATTCCCTTAGAGGGGCTGAGCAGGAAAAAAAAAACAACAGAAGAAACAGTTACATCTGTGGAGAAACTCCCTTAGGAGTGGAGCAGAAAAAGTAACTTTTCGCCTGAGCCGGAGGAGATTGCTACACTTCTGCAGGGGCTTCCCCTGGAGCAGAGTAAAGCAGAAGAAGTAACATCTTGGCTGGCGCAGAGCAGAAGAAGAAACAATAGCTCTGCTGGGCGTTCCCGAGCTCAGCTGTACCTGCTCACTTTCAGGAGCAGGATTGCTACATCCGGGAAACCATCCCCCACCACACCCCAGCTTCAGATATGGCCTGACTTCCGGGTGAGTCAGGATATCTTTCCTTCCAGAGCTGTGACATCCACACTCTCTATGTAGTCCTGGCTGTCTTGGAATTCACAGAGATCCTCCTGCCTCTGCCTCTTGAGTGCTGAGATTAAAGGTGTGCACCACCATGCCTGGCTTCCCAGCCTTATTATTTAATTAAAAGGTATTTATTAGTTTTTTGAGGATTTCTCACCCCTCACCCAGCTCCTGCCAGATCCACCCCCAGGCCCTTCCCTATCCAATTTTGTGCCCTTTCTTATTTTCACTCATCAGGTCTAACCTGTGCTGGGCATACATACGTGGATGTGTGGCCTTGCCCTGGAGCACGGAACATACGTGGATGTGTGGCCTTGCCCTGGAGCACGGAACATACGTGGATGTGTGGCCTTCCCCTGGAGCACGGAACATACGTGGATGTGTGGCCTTGCCCTGGAGCACAGATACGTGGATGTGTGGCCTTGCCCTGGAGCACGGAACATACGTGGATGTGTGGCCTTCCCCTGGAGCACGAAACATACGTGGATGTGTGGCCTTCCCCTGGAGCACGAAACATACGTGGATGTGTGGCCTTCCCCTGGAGCACGGCTGACCTACCAGTGACAACAGTCAAGGCAGATCTTCATTTGTTTGTCTCCTTCCTTTGACATTCTTGGCCTAAGACGGTCATAGTCCTAATTACGATGAGCTCGGCTAGCCACTATCCTTGACTTTCCCTTTCTGTCAGTTTTGAAGGCATTCTTTCATTCATTCATTTGCATAGGTCTTGATGTCATCAGCCACAGTTGGGTCCGTTTGGTGTCCAGCACAAAGGACTTCCTCCAGATAGATATCCATAGACCATCATAGCCAGATGTGGGTGTGCAAAGAAGGACTGGACACTTGGCTATGACTGACAACTTGGAGAATTCCATACGTCAGCCTTCTATGGCTACAAGAAGTCTTCCACACCTCCTATATATTCCAGATGTCTCAGGCAGGGATGCCTTCCTCGGTCGTGGCCTTAGGTACTAGGTGGAATGCATGCGAGTCTCTGCTCCCTTGGGCCCGGGCAGCAGCAGCAGAAGGCCATGCGTGTTTAGTGAGATCTACAGAAGCTGCGAGATATCACCTGGACAGACTGTTCTAGAAGCTTGCAGCAGACACTCTGCTCCTACTCTGTCATTGGCAAGATGTGAGTCCTACTGAAACAAAAAGCCTCTGAAGATAGAAAGAGCATGAACTTCATTCATTATGTAACATCCCCGGGCTATTTGGGGCACTCCGTGAGCTTCCTAATAGAACTCTTACCACCGCTTGACGTGTGATGAGTGCGAAGTGAACCAATACAGAAAATAAGTAATTAATAGGAAGCAGCTGACACTCTGTTCTGATTGTCCCGACCTGGAGAAGACTCTCTTTCCCCTGGTGCTTAATTAATATTCAGGTCACACCGCATTTTTTCAATGCAGGTCTAATGAATGACACTTGTGAATTCTTTTGGAGAATGAGAATCATTTCAAGGTGTGGAACAGTTCACAGAGAGGCATCCTGGGCTCCCAATTCTTACTGTCCCTCCCTAGGACCTCTCCTCAAACCAGGCCGCAGCCTGCTGCCACCTGGCCTCCCTACCCACCCAAACTGATACTTCTGGCTAATGCTCACGCTACCCTTAGCTCAAAGATTATGTCTGGGTGTGGTATCGTGTGTGCCTGCAGTCAGAGCACTCAGGAGGCTGAGCCAAATGGATTATGAGTTCAAGACCAGCCTGGATGATGTAGTGAGGTGTTCTCTTACTGTGAACTCAGGTCAGGAACATGAGACAGGTAGATGATAGATAGATAGATAGATAGATAGATAGATAGATAGATAGATAGATAGATAGATGATCCTTACATAGATGGTAGATATATTAGAGATATATAGATACATGATAGGTAAATAAATAGATGATAGATGGTAGATAAATAGGTAGATGGATAGGTATAGATAGACAGACAGACAGACAGACAGTAGATGGATGGATTCACGAGGATAGTGAGAGCAGCTGAGCAGAGAACAGTGAGTCTAGACGGATGAGGAGCTGAAGGAGGGAAGTGCAGGAGCTGGAGGGCATTTAGGGCAGAGGAGGAGGTGAGAAGGGCTAGGATACTAGTGGACATTAAAGTGTGTAACAGGTATTTGTGATGTTGAGGGAGCCTGGAGGCCAGCATGTACTGTGATATGCTGACAGGTACCACAGGTAGTCAAATGTCCCTTCTGTCGAAGTAAAGGAAATGACTCCTTTTGGCAGATGAGAACCAGTGTCACAAATTCCTGAGAAATGCTGGCTTTTATCTAACTGCCAGAAATCATAGAGTCCAGCTTGAACTCATTTCTAGATATACAGACTGCTTTTTGGAGTCGGGGGAACTGGAGTTTCCTTTGGATCTGACAGGAATACTCCTGTCCTGTTTGGGGTCGAGCACGCACACCACAGCCACTTATTCTCAGCACGTTGAATGGTTCCGAGTCCATTTCCCATTGCAGCACCAATGGGGAGAAGGCAGTCCGGGGCTGGAGTGATGGCTTAGTGGATAAAAACAGACTGGAAGGCCTGAATTTATGTAAAACCATTGTTAAAGATAGGACTGGGGTTGTAGCTTAAGGATGGAGAGCTTGCCTACCACATGTAAGGCCCTGGGTTTCATCCCTTGTTGAGACAACAACAAAAAGTGTGGTTGGGTGTGGGGCACACACCTTTAACCCTAGCGCTTGGGCAGAGGCCAGCCTGGTCTGCGTAGGGAGTTGAGACTACACAGCGAGACTTTCTCAACAACAACAACAACAGCCGAGACGTTTTAGAAGATAGTTTGGCACCATGTCAGAGGCCTTTTCTGACTGTTGTATCAGGGCCTTTTCTTCTGCTCCTATTGTTAATGTAGAGCCCAGCTCTTTAGACCGAACCATCTCAGGTCAACAGTTGCAGCAAGTATCCCTTTAAAACTCACACGCACATCTTGGCTAAACTTTTCCTCAGGAAGCTGGGTCTGATTCATGCTTAGCTTTGTCCTCCTTTACACATGATCATTTGTCCTTGAGACTCACTCACTCACACGGCGTTTGTCCTCACCAGGAAAGAGCTGCAGCGGTCATGGCGCAGGCTGTGGGACATTCGTGTTTTCCTCTCATTTTGCTCATGACCTTAGGATTCTGCTTTGATGACAAACTGCACAGCAATGTTTAGTTTCTCCTCCTTCTGGCTGCTGGGGTCGGGTCTCTGTGGCCTCTCTGAAATAATGAGAATAGTGTAAGGTCATCGTCACTGTTCGGACAACTGTCACTGCATGGGAGTTCCCTGTAAATGGTGGCAAAAGCGCTCAACTAATTTTCATACATAATTCCTTTCAAAGAATTCCTTTGTTCTTGTGTGAAATTAAACATTCCCCAAACAAATATATTAAAATGCAAATTTGGAGACGCTTTTAGAGAATAACAGACTGAAGAACTGCATTTCTGATTAGCTGCCAATCGAGCCCCCATTTGTTAATAATTTTTCAGAAGAGCCCGGGATGTTATTTTCATTTATAAATTCAATTTAGGAGTGCAATGAGACAGACTGATTCTCCTGCCTCGCTGTCTGATTTACTTACTTCTCGAGGATAAATGGCATGCAGGAGGGGCTGCTGCTCAGAATCCCAGGGCCCTAGAAGAAAAGGCCTTTGCATGTCTCAGAAACGCCAGTTCTGGTTAGTCTCAGCGACGTCACCCTCAGCACGTGCAGCATCCTGCATTCTGCTCTGCTCCTGTGCTCACTGGGAGGGCAGCTTCTCCGATGGCTCTGTGTAGAGATTTGCATTGGTATGGATCTTGCTTTACTGATACAAAGTTAAGGTCCATTTTGTTATATGTATATTTTTGCTCTTGATTAGGGTATTGTGTTTGTGCAGCTCATTTAAAAAATTTAATGTATAATTAAGAAATATAGATTATAGCTAATCATCTATAATAGTCAAGCTTGTAGTCATGTTAGATAGATTTCCTGGATGTACAGAGATGTATTTCAGATGGATAGGCATTCTTCAAACCTTTCAAAGACTACAGAATATAGCATTTAAAAATTTTAAGAACCTAGGACTTTTCATGACAATGAGACACATCTGCTCCTGGCAGCACTAATTACTTCAAGAGGATGATGGGAATCAAAGAGTCTCCTTATGGAGTTTGTTAGCCATTTGGGCAAGAGCCTGCTGTTGCCTGGACTGCTTGACGGTATGCTGTGTGAACTGGACATGCAGGACCCACAGACAAATGACTGCTGCACTTGCCTAAAAGTGACACCATCCTTCAGGGTTCCTGCTTCGTGAAAGAGTCTGCCAGACATTCTGTAGGACACAGAAGAAAATGACTGACAAACTGACAATGTAGGCGGAACTGTCCGTGAAATTTCCTGCTTTATGAAAAAGTCTATAGGCCTGTAGGCTGAAGATGGATGCCCCAATCGTACAGACGAACTTTGGGTGACTTCTGGAGTCTTTGATGGAGTTGAAGAATTTATAGTTATAGATATAATTTTTCTTAGTTATCATGAAAGATAAAGTAGATGTAAATATTGTAACTGTAATTCTTGCTTGATAACTGTTTTGTTATATGTAATTTTACTATGTTAAAAAAGGGGGTGGTGAGCCGGGCGGTGGTGGCGCACGCCTTTAATCCCAGCACTCGGGAGGCAGAGGCAGGTGGATCTCTGTGAGTTCGAGGCCAGCCTGGTCTACAAGAGCTAGTTCCAGGACAGGCTCCAAAAAAGCTGCAGAGAAACCCTGTCTCGAAAAACCAAAAAAAGAAAAAAAGAAAAAACAAAAGGGGGGTGGTGATGTGGGAGGTGATGTATGCTGGAATACCATTGGTTAATAAAGAAACTGTCTTGGGCCTGTGCAGGGAATAGAGGTATGCCGGGAAAGCTAGGCTGAATGCTGAGAGAAAGAGGGTGGAGCCAGGGAGAAGCCATGGAGCTGCCCCCAGAGACAGACAAGCTGAAACTTTGCTGGTAGGTCACGACCTCATGGTGATGCACAGATTAATGGAGATGGGTTAAATTAAGATGTAAGAGTTAGCAAATAAGAAACTAGAGCTAATGGGCCAAGCAGTGATTTAAATAATGTGGTTTCTGTGTTATTATTTCGGGTCTGAGCTGCCAGGCGGCCAGGAAACAAACAAGCGACCTATTACAACAGCTCTGTATTAAAACTCAGCTCACGTGTCTTGCCTTTACCCCCACGCAGCATGCAAACTCATCTGTGTGGTTCTATGGATCAGTGACAGGATGGGGTTAAGAGAAAAATATGGTTGGTGTACAGATTAATCCATGATCTATAATGCAGGCATTCGAAGCCTTGTAGGAAAGAATATAAATGCCCACCAAGGGGCAGTCGCGTTGCTGACAGTGTTGGGTATTAGGGTGCCATTCCGTTGAGTCCTCAGACTGTTTTCTTCAGGCAGTGGAGGGATTTGGAAGCTGGAAAAGCAGAGTCACTCCCTCTAGCTGGTAGATGTCAGTTTCTCCATAGCTCCCTGCCTCACACGCAGCTCAGCCCCAGGCAGTTACTCAGCTGGCTGGTATTACAAAGTGCAGCCAGCTGATCACATTTAATGGATCCAATAGACCTCTGATAAACTTTTTGTTAAAAAAAAAAAAAAGCAATGGCTTCATCAAGGCAGTAGGGTTATCTTGTGTATGAAGAAAGCATGGGCAACCTAGTAAGACCTTGTCTAATGAAAGCAAACAAACAAACAAACAGAAAAAAATCCACAGAAAACAAAACAAAACCAAATCTAGGGTTGGGGATTCACAGGAAGGGTAAACACCTAATGTGTTTGTTACAAAAATAAATGCCAGAGAGACATGATGCTGTGTAATCCTGTACTTTATCCATGTGTGCCCAGCGCAGGAATATAGGAGGAAGTGCCCTTCCCACACTCTTAAGGAGATGGCTCCAGACTACAGGTGGGTCCGACCCTCTGTCCTCTGCAATTGCATATATATGCAAAGCTATAAAATAACAACAAACAAACACAAAAACACAAACCTTTTTCTTCACTTTTTAAAAATCACGGCTGCAATGATTATGTATTTATGCTGAGAACTATTTTCTTTAGTTCTGTGGTCTTTCACCTACTTATCCAATAACCTTTAAAGCCCAAATCTTCACGTTCTCCTACAACAGAGACAAACCACTCATAGCTCTCACCCTTCCTTCCTCACATCTTGTGACAAATAGCTCTCTAGCTATCTATCTGTCTTAGTTAAGGTTTTTATTGCTGTAAAGAGACACCAGACTATGACAACTCTTATAATTTAATTGGGGTGGCTTACAGTTTTAGGGATTGAGTCCATTATCATCATGATGGGAGGCCTGGCAGCATACAGACAAACATGATGGTAGAATAGCTGAGACTCCTGCATCTTGCAGGCAACAAGTTGACAGACAATCACACCCAGGGAAGTTTGAACAAAAGAGACCTCAAAGCCCACCCCCACAGTGACGCACCTCCTCCATCAAGGCCACCTCCTAATAGTGCCACTTCGTTTGGGGGCCATTTTCTTTCAAACTACCATTCTCTGACTGCCTTTCTCTGTCACCGTGTCACGGGCAGTCACGTTGGCAGTTTCTTTCTGCACCCCCTTGTATACAATTACCTCATCCAAGGCTCAAGGAAACCGAGGTAAAGGGGATGAGAAGAACGTAAGAGCCAAACGATGAGAAACCATGCTGTGGGACAGTCTTCTGAACATGTCATGGCTGTTGTACCCGTGACCTCACAGGAGCAGTGGCTACCTACTGACACAAGACTGGGCAAGTCAATGGCCCACTGTGGAGGAGGACAGGGCTTATAAGGGCCCACGCCTTCCAAAGGAGTCATAGGCAGTTAATGGTTGCTAGGAGATGAGAAGTCATATTCCTTAGTGGTATAGACATTGGGAAATTGCCTTGGTTCAAGTAAATAACTCCCTAGCCATGCTCGTGAAGACAACTCTAACCAAATGCAGTGGGCCACAAACAAAGACACGAACGTAAGTGTGGGGGTTCTCACTGTGGGAGGCTAAGAGGACAGTAATGGGGTGTGATCCAAGCCTATCTATATAGAGATGTAGGTATAGATACGTGAATATATAATAGATTTGAAAAGGGAAGCAAAACGCCTCCCCCAACACTCTGCCGCTCACCGTTTTCAATTCTCCATGAGAACTGTCTTTTAGTGCATTGAAAGAAACTTTCATAAATGACTAAGAGGCAACTCAAGAACCCAGCTGAGAGCCTGAATAAGCAAGTCCCAGAAAAAGAAACACAAATGGCTTTTAAACGTGAAAAATGCTTAGACTAGATGCTTGTTAAAGGGAAAAAAATTAAAAGTTGTGTAAGAAATGCAATCTGATCCACAGCCTGGCTTGGCCACACATAATATTTATGTAATATTAATACTCTAAATGTAACCAGCCAGAGAACAGAATGGACTGGGAATGATCCAGCTACAGACCTCTCTGTCACCTCCGTTCTTCCACCCCACAGAGGCAGTATCAGTTTGTATAGCCTTTCTAAGTGTTCTTGTGTTATTAATGAGTAGTCTCCCCCCACTTCCTGGGGAACCCAAAGTCCATTTTAGTCTAATGTCATAACACCCAGTTCTTACCCAATTTCTGTGACTCTTTGCCCACCGTCCGGGCTGACATGGCTTCAAGTTTGTGATGGGAAGTGTGGGTAGGGATGTCAGATAAGATACGGCCTGTCCCCAGCTAGATGCAAATTCCAGAGAGGAACACATACATTTAGGGGAATCGATCCTAAATAACACAGCATTATCCTTACACCAAAAAAGCATTCATTATTTCAAATACAAAGTTAGCTAGGCATCCAGGAATTTTTAGACTTGTTTTATTTTTTTATCTGAGTGTGTGCTTGTGTTAGTGTGTGTTTGTGTGTGCCTTACGCATGTGCATATGCCATCTACATGTAGGTCCTACAGATAACAGAAAAGGGTGCTGGTTTCCCTAGAGCTGGGATTACAGGCAGTTTTGAGTCTCTCCCTGTGGGTCTGGACTCAAGTTCTCTGAAGAACAGCAAACACTCTTTGGTTGTTTGGTTGGTTGGTTTTTCGAGACAAGGTTTCACTGTAACTTTGGAACCTGTCCTGGAACTCACTTTGTAGACTAGGCTGGCCTTGAACTCACAGAGATCCATCTGCCTCTGCCTCCCAAGTACTGGGATTAAAGGCGTGCACCACCACTACCCAGCATAGCAGCAAGTACTCTTAATGGCTGAACCATCTCTCTTTGTTAGACCTGGCAACCTTAGGCACAGAGTGAATGTCTTTAAACTCCATCTCCCTCGCCCGGTTGCGGGCCATCTGTAATTCTCCAGGATTGGGGAAGACATGGAACACTTGCACGTATGGCATTACAAGCTCATGACTTGCACGGCATCCTCTGCCGTGAATGCCTTCTCAGGGTATCACATGACCAAGGCTGACTCACAGGACCTTCCCGGCGACTGGGGATGTCGTAGGTGTACTGACCAGGGACCTGCCTTGTGGTCCACTCTTTGTTGAAGCCGCTTTTCACCCTTTTGGATGGTACTATCAGGGTGTGCGTGCGTGCGTGCGTGCGTGCGTGAGTGAGTGCGTGCCTGCCGTGAAAGCTTTCTTCTAGAGGCTCCGATCCACAGGAAACTCTGTTCCTTCTCTCACCACAGCTTGAAATCCTGCCCCACCCGAATCTTCTGCGCTACCGGTTTCCAGATGTGAGTCTTCTCAAACACTAGTGCCGCACACTGGTCTCTAGGGAGTTCCTGGGGAACCCACTCATTTGGCCTAAGATACACGAGAGACGGCCTTCTCCCATTGAATACTTAGAGAGGAGGGCACAGCACCCATAGCACTGCCCAAAGCAAAGTCACTGCTTTCTTCCTAGAGTCGCAGGAAATTCTCAGCCGTGTCTTCTGGACGAGGGGTGGTTGGTAGCCTTGACTAGAAGAGTCACTTGGGAGCCATCTTATTTGAGAACCCTACATGGATTGTGAAGAATCTCTGTTTAGGCTGTAAGGGTTCTTTATGCCTATTGTTTCCAGCTGTGGAAACCTCACTGAATCTCAGAGACATAAAAGTCTATTTTGCCTGTCTATTACATAAGGAAATTGGTTCTATAATTATACTGTGAAGATGATAAAAGAAAAGGTGTTCATGGGGGGCACGGGGTGTCATAAACCAAAAATCTCGGCTGTTGTAACGGAGGCAGAAAGAAAATATCCCAAACTGATAATTCACAAAACAGATGTATAAGCACAGAACTTACAAACAAGGAAACAAATACCAGTAGGAAGAACCAATAACTGAAAATATTTGCCTTTAAAAAGTGAAACTGGCCTGTTGTGGTGGCGCTTGCCAGAAGGATTTGCTGAAGGAGGCAGAGGTAGGAGGATCAAGAGTTCGAGGCCAGCCTGGCGGTGGTGGCGCACGCCTTTAATCCCACCAGCACTGGGTGGGGGGGGGGGCAGAGGCAGGCGGATCTCTGTGAGTTCGAGACCAGCCTGGTCTACAAGAGCTAGCTCCAGGACAGGCTCTAAAGCCGCAGAGAAACCCTGTCTCGAAAAAACAAACAAACAAACAAACAAAAAAGAGTTCGAGGCCAGCCTGGGCTACACATTTTTTAAATGGGGCTGGAGAGACAGCTTAGGGGTTAAGAGCTCTGGTCGCTCTTCCAGAGGACCCAGGTTCAATTCCCAGCACCCACATGACAGCTCACAACTGTCTGTAACTCCAGCTCCAGGAGGTCTGACACCTTTATACTGAAAGACCCCCAGTGTGGGGAGACTCTCACTCAAGTCTCGGGATAACACAACCCCCCCCCCCCCCCCCCCCGTAACTCACGAGAGACCATCCTTGCTGCAATCACACAAGGTTTAATCGATGAGATGGGAACCAGTGCACTGGGGCCGAGACTCATAACCCACGCAGGGGAAGAGTTCGACCCCGAGTGACCGGGAGAGGGGGATTTTAAGAGAAGAAACCACAGCCCAATGATCCAAAAGGGGTGGGGAGGGTGTACCAGTGGTGATCACAGGGGGCAACTCCCTGCCTCTTAAGATCACTCTCAGGGTCATAATCAGCTAGTTCCTGAAACACAGTATTCCAAAAATACCAATGATAATCACAAGGGGGAAACTCCCTGTTTCTCAAGATTATTCTCAAGATTACAATCTAACTTTATCTTCAGCTAGTTCCTGAAACACAGTCACTGAACCGGCTAATCCTAGATTTCTGATTCTTCTCTTCCTGCTTAGATTTTTGACTATTTTCTTCCTGCTGGGGGGGGGGGGGCGGGGGTCTAGATTTATCCAGGTCTTTCAATACCAATGCACATAAAATAAAGTTAAATAAATTTAAAAAAAAAAAGAAGAGGAAACTGAGCCAGGCAGTGGTGGCGCAAACCTTTAATTCTAGCACACGGGAGGCAGAGGCAGGCAGATCTCTGTGAGTTCAAGGCCAGCCTGGTCTAAAAAGCAAGCTCCAGGATAGTCAGAGCTACACACAGAGAAATCCTATCTCAAAAAACAAAACAAAACAACAACAACAACAACAAAAAGTAAAACTGGGATTGAAACTGAATTGAGGATAACTTTTTATTATAAGCACTTTAGAATTAATTTTAACAATATATCATTTTGATTGTCATCAAACATTTGAATAATAAATTTTGCCGGTCCCACAAATTAGTATATGGAAGGCGTTGGAACTGTACCTTAGTGGTAGAGCATCTATTAACATGTGTGAGTCCCTGGGTTCAATCCCAGTACTCTGTCCTCTCCCCTTAGTGGTAGAGCACCTATTAGCATGTTTGAGTCAATCAAAAACATTCTTTGGTTCACCTAATTAACACACCCAATTATAATTAACCACCTCATCCTAACATGAGGTTTCCCCTTTTACCTTTATAAACTGCTATTTTCCTCTCTGTCTCCTCTCTATCCAGAGGCAGTCCTTTGTCCCTCTGGGACAAATACCCGTTAGGAATAATCATAAAATGAGCCTCCCTGCTGATGCAAATAATTTCGATCAGACCAGATTAGATCAAATCAAAGATGCCCATGTTTATTGCAGTACTCCTGGGTGGCCAGGATAGCATGGTGGGGAAAGAGAGAGAGAGAGTCAGAGGGGCGGACCCACACAAAACCCGAAAACTACATGTTCTTTTTCTTTGCGGTAGCCTAAATAGCCTGTGGAGTGGTCCTGGCCCTCCCTGGGGAAGGGTCAGTGTTTGGCAGGTTTTTCTGGAGGTGGAGTCCCAACCAAGGCAACTCCCAGGCCAGGGGCTGGGATGATGCTTCAAACCAAATATCCCAGGGGAGGGGGCTTAGAATGGATGCAAGGGACTGGGGTGACACTTCCAATCATCCCAGACTCCTTGGATATAGGGGTGTTAGAGGGCTGGAGTCTCACTTCCAATCAAACGTCCCAGGCTTCTTTCATATAGGGGCATTAGCTCAAGTCTGGCTACTTCCTGCAGGCATGGAGGGATGTGGGGGTGGTGGGAAGGGGGAGAACTGGGAGTTGTTGGGCTCAGGTTCAGGGAGAGGTGTGGCTGGAATGGCATCCACGTGGTCTCGGGTTTTGCGTGTCCCCTCTTCTGTCTCTCCTGTCTCCTCTTCTCCTCACCATGCTCTTCCAGACACCTGGGAGCGCTGCATTTATTCAACGTGGGCATCTCTGATTCTGTCTAATCTGATCTGATTGAAATTATTTGCGTCCGTGGAGAGGCTCCTCTTAAGATTATTATTTTTTTTTTTTTGAGACAGGTTTCCCTGTAGTTTCTAGAGCCTGTCCTGGAACTAGCTCTTGTAGATCAGGCTGGCCTCGAACTCAGAGATCCGCCTGCCTCTGCCTCCCGAGTGCTGGGATTAAAGGCGTGCGCCACCACCGCCTGGCTTTAAGATTATTTTTAACAATAACCCTGTCCCCTTTCCCTTGCCCCCTTGCCCTTCTCCCTTTTCCTTTATCTCCTGTCTTTGTCTCTTATTCCCTGCACCCTTCTCTCTGGGGCAAATAAATCTCCTTTGTGCTGAGAACTTGGCCTTGGGACTCCTGAGCCAGACTAATGAAATCTAGGTGTCTTAGCATCCCAGAGCTCAGTGGCTAAGGAGAAGAGGAAGCAGTCACCTCTGTTCAGCAAGCTGGAAGTCAGCAATCCAAGCATGGGCAAGACTGTGCTTTCTCTGAGCTATAGGGAAAAGAGAGCTCTGGCTTCCAGCGTCCAGTAGTGCCCAAAGTTGCTTGGCTACAGCAATGTAGTTCCATTCTTTGTAAGGATTTCTTTCTGAGTGTGTGTTTGTATCTCTATGTTCAAATTGTCCTCTTTAATTTTTTAAAAATTAATTCATTTATCCTGTGTGTGTTGGGAGTGGGTGGGACATGTGTGTGGAGGTCAGAGAAAAGCTGATGGAAGTCAGTTCTCTCTTTCTCTGCCGTGTGAGCTCTGGGCAGTAAATGCCCATGTCAGGCTTGGCAGCAAGTATGTTTACACACTGGGCCATCTCTCCTTTATCACACCACAGCCGACCCTAACAACTTGATTACCATTTTTGAAAACTTTATTTTTGAAATAGTTTGAAATTTTGAGATATTAGAAGTTAGGATATTGACACATCTTTTTTGAGGTATACAATTTAACCCATAACCCTACACAAGGACTCTTAGGAAGCAAGCAATATCGTATGTGCAATTTGCATGTGAGTGCTGGAACACAGAGGAATTAAGTATTTCTCCCAAGAACACAAGGCTAACTATTGATGCACTGGAGCTGAAATCCAGGAATTCTGATTGCCACACCCTGAGTTCTTAACAGTTAGGCCTGCACTTCTCTGGGAAGTGGACAGAGCAAAAGTATGGGTAGAGTGTGAGGCCATCGGCGTGAAAAGAGGTTGAGGGATGGGCTGGAGAAACGGCTCATCAAATACTAGCTGCTCTTCCAGAAGAACCAAGTGTGCTTCCCAGATTCCCAGCACATGGCAGCTCACAACCATCCTACCTCCAGTCCCAGGGCATCTGAACTCTCTTCTGTCCTCCGTGGGCACCAGGCAAGCACATGGCACACAGACAGACATGCAGGCAAAACTTCCGAACACAGGCAATGAAAGTAAACAAATCTTTAAAAGCAAATTAAGGATGAAGAGCATGAGGTGCAGCTGTGTGGCAGAGCATTTCCCAGTCATGCCCAAGACCCTGGGTTCGACTCCTGGCACCACACCAAGCAACCTGCCTACAAACACTACTGAGTATTTTCAGTGTGTCCAGAGCTGCACTGGGTGCTGAGGACCAGATGAAAAGATCCTGTTCTCAGGAAAGGTCCGAGGACAATGATTTTTCCCACACGGGTCAGATGAGTTTATGCATACCCAAAGATTCAAGTGCCACAACCTGGTTTCGAGAAGATGTTGAACAATGAGATCCTCCATACTGCAAGGTCACTCTGTCCTTAATCATCACAGCCTTTGCTAACACCTGACAGAAACCTGTTCCTAAAGCAGTGGGCAGCCCAAGGCCTCCCTTGTTCTTCAAGCTCGGCACCAGCTCCCGCGTCACCTTGCCATCTCTGACAACATTCATGCCTCCCAGATCACTGCTGTGGATGCAAAAACAGACAAACAAACAAACAAAACGCAGCTCTCTCCTCAAAGATAAGAAGTATTCTAGAGCCGAATAGGACTGACTAGGGTCCCTAAGAAGACGGAGGGAGGTTACCCCGATTTTATGTCCCACCGTGGAAAGTTTTATGACGTTCTGTATTAGCAGAACAAAGAAAGTCCCAAATTGAGGCAATTTTAAAACACATTGGCACATCAGAGAAGCAGGTGTCAGGCAGCCGGGCAGATGTGCCCCAGATGTTATCTGAAAGGGGTGCTCTTAGCCCTTGAATTGGTATAAAACAGGGGTTTGCTACCTTAATACCTTCCAAAGATTTTCTTTTTCTTAATCTGTTTGTCAGGGTGTTAGTTCTGTCACAATGACTGACACACTGAGAGGCTAAAAATAGCGCAAAAGAAACTGTAACCAGGTCAGCAACATTCCCAACTCACCATAGTCACTGAGGTTTTTATGAGTCTGTTATCCTATACAGACAGCTTCTCTCCAGGAATTCTCCCTGCTTCCCTTCCCCTATCTAGCCTCACCGAGAACTCTGTACCCCACCATGGACACTGCCCCAGCGCTTGCCCCGACATAAGGGCCAGACCAGGTGGCTGAGAGCTCTTCCGAAGGTTCAAACTATGAAGACAAATGCCATCTCAGCACGGAGACTAAATCAGGGCTGGAGATGTAGCTCAAATAGCTGAGCACTTGCCTGGCTTTCACAGAACTCTGGGTTCCATCCCCAGAGTTCAAACTTGTACAAACCAAGTGTGGGGTGGAGTCTCGTAATCCAGCCTGGGGAAGAAAGGAGGCTGGAGGATCAGAAGTTCAAAGTCATACTTGACTACATAGGGAGTTCCAGGCAAGTCTAAATGAGACCCTGCCTCAAGATGAGAGGAGAGAGAGACAGAGACAAAGGGAGGGAGGGAGAGAGAGAGAGAGAGAGAGAGAGAGAGAGAGAGAGAGAGAGAGAGAGAGTAGAGAGAAGGCTTCATGACTAAAGCAATTAGTGCTCTTGTAGAGAATTCGGGTTCAGTTTTCAGCATTCACAAGGGAGCTCACAGCTGTACAAACCTTCAGTTCCATAGGCTCTGACACCCTCTTCTGACCTCTTTGGGCATGATATATATGTATGCATGTGGTACACATATATGCAGCAGAATGCTCATACACACAATAAATAATTCTTTTTAAGAAAAGGGAGAAGAGAATCAGAACGAACTATTCTCCATCCTTGAATATCGCCTTTCTCCTGTGGCACCAAGCTCCTACGGCTCTTCTTGCCCACCCCGTGGCTGTAAAAAAGAAAAGGGGAGTGGAGTGAGATCGTGGCACCCCCTCTTCTCAAAGGGGACCAAGCACAGCCTCACACATCTCCCAAGTGGAATTCTACCTCCAACTTTCAGAAAAACATTTTCCTCCTTCCTGCCGCCAACATAAGGGAAGCGTGAGTTTAAGATGCATCTCCTACTTACTACATGCTGGTTTCTGTGTCCCCTGTCCAGCAGAGCCAGTCTGCATGGCTGCGCAGGGCGACTCCCTGGCTGCAGGC
This sequence comes from Arvicola amphibius, assembly GCF_903992535.2. Classification (NCBI taxonomy): domain Eukaryota; kingdom Metazoa; phylum Chordata; class Mammalia; order Rodentia; family Cricetidae; genus Arvicola; species Arvicola amphibius. The sequence goes on along the minus strand of NC_052055.2, from coordinate 4,313,155 downwards.
TGTGCAGGGCGACTCCCTGGCTGCAGGCCCCATCTGCACAGTGGTGGCGCTAGGATGTACCCAGCCAGCGCACACGAAGAGTGGAGACCAGAGACTGGCTGTGAGCACTGGCTGGGTGCTGGGGGTGTTAGCATGCTGACACCAGGAGTGGTGTTGGTTCTTGCCTCTAACTCCAGCACTTGGGAAGCTGAGGAAGGAGAATGGCTAGCCTGGGCTACATAGAGAGACAGCATCTCAAAAATTAATTAGTCAATCAAAATAGCACCTGTTCTTTCACATTGGAAACCAGCAGCTGGGACTGAGCAAGACCGCGCTCCCTCCCGTAGCTCTAGGAAAGAATGCTATTTTCTCTCGCTAGTGTCTAGTGATTCCAAGCACTCTTTGGCATTCCCCAAATCTGCTTGAATCACCACGTGGCAGGGGTTTCCTGGTGTATATCTACGTGTCTGTGTCTCTTTCTCCCCGTCCCTGCTCGGTGCTAAGGCTGGAGTTCAGGACTTCTCACATCACGAGCTACCGCAGAACTACCCCTGACCTCTGGTTTCTTATAAGGACTCTAGTTCTCTTGGCCTTGGGGCCCACCCGCATCTAGTATGACCTCCTCTTAACTAATTACATATAGAATGGGCCTCTCTGTAAACAAGGTCACCATCTAACGTTCTGAAGGGACACGATTTCAAGGGGAGCCGAGAGAGTAAAGGACTTGCCGCAGACACACCTGCTTCAGACATTGAGTCTGGGCCTGAATGACCTCATTGACTACTCTCCTCAGCATGAATATGGAAGAGCTCAATAGAAGAGGGACAAAAATTAGGAGTTGGGGAATCAGCCTTGTTTCTCTGAGGCAGCACAGAGGACGGTGGGTAAACACAGAGGCACTCAGGAGCTGGGCTTGGGTGTGAGTTCCCACTGCCCGGGATTAAGGTGCATACCACCATACCCAACATCCTGCTCAGCCTTTGTGTGTGTTTGTGCATGCGCGTGTGTGCATGCGTGCGAGTGCGTGTGTGCACCTGTGTGCATGCGTGCGAGTGCGTGTGTGCACCTGTGTGCATGTGTGTGTGTGTGTGAGCATGTGTGTGAGCGTGTGTGTGCGTGTGAGCGTGTGTGTGAGTGTGTGTGTTTATATACCATAAAGGACAATTTGCAGGGGTCTGTTCTCTCCTTCCACCGTGTAGAGCCTGGAGATCAAACTCCAGTTGTCAGCTTGCCACTTCTCTGGTCCCCAAGTCCCACTTTTTAAAATGTGGGTTCTGGGGATGGATTTAGATCCTTGTAGTTGCAGGACAACATTTTACCTCCTGAGCTATTTCCTCAGCCTTCTCATAGGTTATTGCAAAAATCAAAATCCATGCTTAGACACGCATGAGACTGTTGTCCTTGTCATTATTGCTAGTTTTCTTCTGACTGGTCATGGGATGTAATTTTGTCCTGTAGAATGACCCTCTACTCACCCTCAATGAGACTGTTAGCTATGACTCTCCTGCTGTCCACTGTGCAACTCAAGAGTGTGGCTGACATAAACTATGATAGAATAACCCACTTCGTACAACACTTGCACAACTTCCTGGGAAGGTCTTTGCTTTTTTCCTTACTGCTTATAGGTCACTGTGTCAGTAAAATAACAGGCCAGTGTGGTTCAGGTTCACCCTGATGCCAGTGGACTGTGTTCTCTGACATCGACAAATAATTCGCTGGCCTAGGGCACAGCACTAATTCAGACAGCTGGGTCAGAACAGGGGCCAGTTGCCCTTCAAGACCTGCGTGCCAGAAAGAACCTTTGTGGTATTCTTAAGGGTGTGTGAAAAATCAGACTCAAATATAAAACCTGATATGAACAAAACCAAAGACTTCAGAGACTGGGCATGTGTATCTTAAATCCCCCACTGATGGGGCTGGAGGGCTCCCCTCGACACCAGTCCTAATAACTGGAGAGGTATACGCAGCACCTATGATGTGCAGAGCTGCTGATGGCCCGAGCAGATAATGGTACAGAAGAAGATGATGGGTAGTGTTGCCTATGTGATTTCATTTATGTTATAATAATGACAAGCCAGTGTGTCTCTAGATCTGTAAAGAAATGCATAAAGGAAGTTCACTTAAGTATAGTGTGGTTGTCTCTGAGTGGTAGAATTTAGTGCAATTTCTTTTTTCTCTTTTTACTTCTTTTTCACTGTAAGTCACAGAACTAAAAGAACTTTGTTGAAATCTACAAACACACATCATTTTTTGTAGTCTAGATACAACAAAACCCACATATATATCCTTTCAAACCTCAGCTAACCTTCTGTGCCTCAGTTTCTCCCATCATAAAACAGAGACAGGAATAGTCTCTTTAAGATTATAAAAATCAGATTCATTAATATGTGCGGAATGCTTGGAACTCAAAATACTGGAATCTTTAATGCTACTTGTGTAGGGTTTTCTACAGACACAGGAACAAGAATATACAGAGACAAAGAAGGAGAGATTATAGAACTGGGCCCCGTGATTATGGATGCCAGGAGGTTTCATCTGTGCTCTGCAAGCTGAAAACCTGGAAAATCAATCCAGAGGCCTGAGTCCCGGGGCTCAAGAATCCCCCCCTGGAGTCCCAGCCCAATGTCCATCCACCCCTCCCTCTGCCTTTTTGTTCTATCCAGACTCTCAGTAGATTAGATTGGAGGACAGGCATGTACACTGGTGAGGGCCATGCCTTCTACCGGTCTATCCATCTGAATACTAATCTCCTCTAGAAACTCCCTCACAAATGCCTATAAATCATGTCTTACCAGTTACGAGAGAGTTTGTTCCTCCAGGGCAGCTGACACACGACATTGTAGATGGTGATGGCTGGTGTTGTTTTTCTTAAAGCTCCACACCATGCAATGGTGTGGGTAGAACAGGAATTACAGGAGCAAGGATAACGACAAATTGCTGTTGCAAGGCCATGAGCTAGACGAGTGATAATTGGAAAGAAAGCAGTGGTCATTATTGACACATTTCTACTGGGTGCCAAGTGAGCCGACGGTTAGGACGACTGGCAGTTGCTTGGCAACTATAAGAAGCGCTTTGCTGAGATTGTTTTATCTATTATTAGTGTGTGTCCCTGTATGCAGGTGAGGGCCCCAGCCGTCAGAGGTCATTTTTCTGGAATCCATTCTTTCCTCCACCTTCACATGAGTTCCAGGCATTGAACTCGGGTCCTTCAGCTTGAGCAGCAAGTGTCCCACCCACTGAGCCATCTCATTGGTCCAGGAAAAATAAACTTTTTTTTTGGTTTTTCAAGACATGGTTTCTCTGTGTAACTAACATGCCCAGCTAATAGACTCATTTTTAAATTGATAAATTTCAAAACCACGTTCTAGATTCATAATGAAACAAGTGATTTTTACAAACTGCAGTGAGGGGATCTTCACAGCACACAAAGGTACACACTGGATGTGTGCAGTGCAGTTCAGGATTTCAAGCTCTGCACGTGGTCCTGACTCAGCTCTTTATAGGAAATACTTGTCTGTGGCTCTCCATAGTCCCACCCCAACTCAGCTGTGTCTGCCTTCTGCTGGTAAGGGCAACTAGACTTGAACTCCGGGTCCAGGTTATTTCATGAGGTGACAACTGATGAAGAATGTGGAAGCAAAGGCGTCATCCTCCAAGCTTTGAAGAAAGGACCCAGATGAAGAAACCCAGGTATGCCCCCCCCCCCATTGTGGCAGAAGATAAGCGCTGAGCAAAGCCACTTACCCACTGAAGATGTTCAGGACGTTCAGCAACATTGTCAGGACCGTCATCAACATTGTCAGGACGTTCAGCAACATTGTCAGGACCGTCAGCAACATTGACATCTCACACAGGCGTCAGCCCATTCATTTCACAGTTGCGTGAACACTTTTCCCTAGTCCTGTCAAGGCTGAAACCCGGACTGGCCCTCACTAGGATGAAAAGAGCTTATGATCCCACCCACAGAGGGAGCTCATTCTTTCAAACAGACCAACAATTTGCTACCTGGTGCCAACTCATGACAAAAGATATATATAAAGCTACTGGTAAAACCAGAGAAATACAGATTCTTCAAAAGAGACAAGGTAAACAAAGTGGCACATAGCTTTAATGCCAACATTCCAGGAAGTGGAGACAGGTGAATCTCTGTGAGTTCAAGTTCAATCTGGTCTATATAGAAAGACCCTTTTGAAAACAAAAACAGGGCCAGATGATGGTGTACACCTTTAAGCCCAGCACTTGGGAGGCAGAGGAGGAGGATCTCTGAGTTTGAGGCCAGCTTCTCTACAGAGAGTTTCAGGAAAGCCAGGGCTACACAGAGACACTGGCTCAAAAAAACAAAAAAACAAAAAAACCAACCCAAAACAAACAAAAAAACCCACATCAAACAAACAAAACAAACAAAAAAACCACACAATAAAAAATTTTTACTTAAAATGTATTTTCATACACAGGCATGAATTCTTGTAAAGATTAAATACACAGATTTTCTAGGTAACATGGCTTGGTGATATATATGAGCAGGTTGGTGTTATGTCATTTTGCTTCCTGATATTCCACTAAGAAAATAAAGGATAACTCAGAAAATGGTGGGAGCGTGGTTAGCCGCGCACGATGTGGGGAAAGCTCCAAGTCTTCATCCCATACAACCAAGGGGTCATTTTGATTTGAAGGCTTTAGAGCAGTGTGCCAAGGAGTACCCGAGTCAATAAAATGGAAATCTGTGTTGATTTGTGCCTCCCAGCTTCTCAGGGTGGCATCCAAGACAAATGGGCTGCGAGGCCTTTGAGCGGCTGTATTTGCAGACTACTGAGCAGCATCCGGAGAGCTGGGAAGACGATCCTCTGTGGACTGAACTGTAAAATCAAGCACAATAGGTTAAAGCATGAATATTCAGAAGTGAAGGAGACTCAGGCAGGCTTGGCTGTTGAGAGCAGGCACAGAGGGGGGATCTTAGGCAGTGCCCACCAAGCAGAAATGTCAGCCAACTCCCTTTTCATCTGGACTCCTCCACACAGCCATTCCCAATGTGTGAGTAGACCCTGGAGGTTGTCATGGACACGCCAGGAGTTCAGAGTCCATGGAGAAGCCCTTCCCAAGCGTGAGATGGGTGAAGCTGTGTGCCTGACACTTAAGCATTCAACCAATGTAGCTCTTCCTGCCTGCGTTCCCTGTTCATAAACAGTCTGCTAATGACCCCAGCTTCCCCGTCAGTGTCTGCAGGGAAATTCTAGAAAGAGAATACGGATTCCATGTAGTCTCATCTTCATAATAATTAACTTTGACGTTGTAAAAATGCATTGTTATTCAGCTTATAATTTGGCTTCCAATATGAAGTAACTACAGGGCGAGACTGGGCTAGCCAGGCCTGCTCGGGTCATGTGTTTTGCTGTTGTATGGGAAATCTCAGTGCCTCCTTTAGACCACCCGAGGAGTGTGTCCCGGGAAACGAGCCAGTGCTCAAGCACAGGTGTTGCAGTTTTGCATCTAATCCTGCTCCTCGGGTTCAAATGAACGTAATTGGCAAAGCTAGGTTTCTACCCGTGTTATACCGGAGACAAGCAATGGACCATGGATCTGTCCTCTGAGGCCAGTGAGTTCCTCCCATCTTTTCCTAAGACATAGACTATAATAGAATAGAATTTACTGATATTATCCGATTATTTGAACAGCCTGTGATGTATAGCTATTGCTTCTGAATTGAAACACTCCCTTCTAGAGGGGGGGAGAGAGGTTCTGGAAGTGGAGGGTGGGGTTTGGGAGGTGCGGTGCTAGAGAGGTTTAGCTCAACAGTTAAGAGCACTTCCTGATCTTGTGGAGGACCTGGGTTCAATTCCAAGCCCTACATGGTGGCTCACAACTCTCTGTAACTCTACTTCCAGGGGATCGAAGCCCTCTTCTGACCTCTGTGGGAATCAGGCACACCTGTAATGCATATACATACAAGCAGGCAGAACCCTTACGCACATAAAAATAAAATAAATAAAAAAGAAAATAAAACATGATGCCAGTCTCTGGAAGCTCCTGGGTCTTACAGGAGTCACGGGGCCTCTCTCTGAGGTGGGGACCTTACAGGAGTTGTGAAGTCTCTCCCTGAGGTCATATAAACAGCTACCTCAGGGAGGAGACCCTTCCAATGGCCTAGTTAGGGGAAGCTGTGCTGGGTGCTCCCAGGATGCACCTCTCCTGAGTCATTACCATACCTGGTGGACTTTTTTATGGTGCTGTAGCTGTCTTTGGGTCACTCATTCTCCTGAGAGTCACCTGTCACCTCTGCCTCCCAAGTAATCCCAGAATTTGCAGGTTGGCTAAGGTAGATTTCGGTGGGGAAGTTCCTTTGGTCTGTAATTGCTGTCCTTTCCAGGATGAAAAGACATTTGTTAGTGTCTTCCTGGGAAAGTAATGAAATAACCTAGCAACAAAGTTATGGGATATCTATGCCAAATAGTGAACTTTGTTTCTGAATGGTTGGCCTGGTACTATTGTTTCTGGCACTAATTAGGCAGGAAGACCGAGAGCCGTATCGTGATGACAGATTTACTAGTGTCTTCAGCATGGTAGGGAATATCTGTCCCTTTATTCTCCTACTACAGGAAGCTATATGTCCCAGCTGCCCCAAATGATCAAATACAACTGTGACCTGAGTATAACTCTGAAGGAAAGGCCCCAACCATTTTTTATTTTGTTCCATTGGAAATTACCTGCTCTCCTGACCTTGGAAACCCTGGGTCACAACCCTATGTCGGGGCATAAGGAAATGGGGCAGCGTAAAAAGTTTACGAACAATAAGAGGTTTCTGAACACACAAGTGAAGAATCAATTCAAAAATCAAATACTGTCTATCGGAGCCCTTGCCTGTGTCACACATCACGTGACTACGCAGAAGTGTCAGGTCTGAACACACAGTGTGAGGACTTCACACAGCGGGCGCCATCAATCACACCAGGCAAAGCCAATGGACACTGTAGGCCCATATTTCTATATGGTGTGGCAGCCAGGCTCTGAAGCCACAGGACACTGCCTGATACACCTGAGTTTTTATGAATGACGGAGTTTTTACTGTACTTACAAACATCCCTGCTCTTAGCCACTTGATGGTTTACTTAAAAAAGAGAGAGATTGTTTCCCTCAATCTTTGGATTGCATTGTATTAGGATGCTGCATTTTTAAAATGTTTTCTGAGTGACTGATTTGAGTTTCATTTTTAAAAAAAGATATTGTTAAATGACTATTGGCTTGGGATTAGGAGTAGATTTTTGTTTGTTTGGTTGGTTTGGTTTTGGTTTTTTGAGACAGGGTTTCTCTGTGTAACAGTCCTGCCTGTTCTGGAACTCACTTTGTAGACCAGGCTGGCCTTGAACTCACTGAGCTCTGCCTACTTCTGCCTCCTGAGTGCTGGCATTAAAGGCCATCACTGCCCAGCAGGCGTGGATTTTTAATAATTTCTGAAATGATCGTAACTCTAACTTCTGACATTTTGTACTGTGTGTTTGTTTGAGGCGGCATTCTCGGCATTGACAATTATAACACCAAAACCTCAGTCATCCCTGCTAACCCTTGAAGTTGTTCTGCCTTCTGCGGTATCAAACATTCATCCAAGATTTAATTCTTTCCATGAAAAAAAGCTAAACACGACCACCTCATTAGCATGCAATTTTCTTTTCTCCTTAATAAACGGTGAGTTTATCTGCACACCGAAGACTTGCTTAAGAACAAATCTCTATAGTAAATATTTGTTTATATGCCTACATTCCCTAGGTTGTGTAAATTTCCGTACATGGAAAGGGGGTCACAGGGAGAAGACTCTAGAAGCCCTGGTCAGAGGCATAGGTCCAAAGGCATCACATTTAATGGTCACTTCCCCTTAGCCCGGGCCCAGCTGAGGTCCATAGAGCCCAGGCCTAGAAAACAAGTGCTCGCCATGCAGGGCCTCGAACTCACAAAGATTCACCCACCTCTGCCTCCCGAGTGCTGGGATTTAAGGTGTGCGCCACCACCAACGGGCTCATTTTAGCATTTCAAGAATGTTACATAGTAAAGGCGGCTGCAGACACTGCTCAGCAGTGAAGAGCACTGACTGCTCTTCCAGAGGACCTGGGTTCAATTCCCAGCACCCACATGGTGGCCCACAGTTGCCTGTGACTCCAGTTCCAGGGGACCTGCATCCTCCTCAGACACGCGTGCAGGCAAAACACCACTGCACATAAAATAACAACAAATTATAAAGAATGCTCTTCATCTAGCCATCAGGAACCGGCTTTTTTCACTCCGTGTATTCCTCTGTAGATTCATCAGTTTTGTTACAAATATCAAACAATGCCTCAGGCTTGGTGTGGCGGCCCACACTTTGAATCCCACACCTTGAATTGCAGTGCTTAGGGGCAGAGGCAGGATCTCTGAGGTTTGAGGCAAAGCTGGTTTACATAGTGAGTTCCAGTGAGAGGAAAATAAAAACGTGAGGACATGACACTCTGAAGTAGATGAATGAAAAAAACAGAACAAAAAATGGACATGATGCTACTAGGCATGGTTGAGGAGGAAGAGACCGGCCAGAGGCATCTGGAGGGTACAGACTTGGAAGGGCCCTGAGGGGAGAAGGGTGGGGAACGAAAGAGGAAAAGGAGAGGGAGGGAACAAAGAGAGAACCTGGGAACCCAGGGACCCAGAGAGCAAGAGATCTGCTTGGTCAAAATGACTGGGTTATATAGGCATCCGAGAAGCTGGGGGAAGGGAAGGCTCGCGCAGCCAGCACCGCTTTGACAAGTTAAATAGGCACCTCAGTCCTTCGTCCTGAATTTGGGACCTAACATCCAGATTACCCGGGACTACCTATCGAGACCCCTGTCTGAAACAAAACACAAAGCCGTGGCATGGATCTGTCACAGCTCATTCAATTGTTCATTATTGGAGAACATCTGGCTTATTTCAAAATCTGGGCTATTATGAGCAAAGCGCCTATGAATATTCATGGCAATTTTTCATTAACATAGCTTTTCATTTCTCCGGGGTAAAACCCCAGTCGTGAAGCTGCTTCGCTCCTGTGGCATTTGCATATGGCAGACTGTCTCCCTGAGTGGCTGTGCTGGGCTCGCCTGCTCTCTCTCTCTCTCTCTCTCTCTCTCTCTCTTCTCTCCCCTCTCTCTCTCTCTCTCTCTCTCTCTCTCTCTCTCTTTCTCTCTCTCTCTCTGTCTCATCAGCACATGAGCGTGACTCAGTTCCTTGCTAGCATTCAGTGTGGGCACAGTTTTGTATTGGTCATTTTGGAAGGTGTGTAGAAATGTTTTACTGGGATTTTAATTAATTTACATTGCCCAAATAGATAAAGATGCTGAATGTTTATGTGTAGCTAATTGCCATTCACTTTTTTTTTTTTTGCAAAATGTTGTCTTATTGGTTTTTCTTTTTTTAACCATTATTTTTTAAAGATTTGTTTTATTTTTAATTCTGTGTATGTAGGGGGAGGGGTGAGTACCTGTGAGTGCAGGTGCCCATGGAGGCCTGAGGTTTCAGATCCCCTGGAGATCTGGAGTTAGCGGTAAGGAGGATATGCTGGGAACCAAACCTGAGTCCTTTGGAAGAGCACTAAGCACTTTAACCACTGAACCATCTCTCCAGCCTCCTTTCTTCTTTATTTTAATGTGTGTGTGTGTGTGTGTGCATACGTGTGTTGTGTATGTGCATGTGTGTGTGTATGTCTGTGTGTGCAAGTGTGTGTATTCACCTGTTATAATGGACTATACATGAGCATTTTCGTGTGTGTGTGTGTATGTGTACATGTGTGTATATGCACCTGTTAACGATGGACTATACCTTCAGAGGATAAGCTCAAACACACTATTCCTTAAGTTGCTTGCATCAGAAATTTGATCATGGAAAGAGAATACAAAGCAACACCCCCACCAACAATTCATTAACTTTACATCGTAAGTAGGATTGTGATCTATTTTGAGTTATTGTTTGTACAAGGTTAATCTTGTTTATATTCACTATCATATTGGATTACTCCGATATTTTGTTTTGTTAAAAATCTTGAATTTCTCTTCCATTTTTCTAAAGACCAGTTGGCCATATTTGGATGGTTCTTTTTGTAGGTTTAATAATCCAGTGATTTCCTAGTTGGTCTCAGCCCATTTCTCTACCAATGCCACAGAACCATGACTGGCACTGCTGAATGTCATTTCCAAGTTCTTTGGGCCCTGTTCCCATTTTCTTTAGATACTTTTGTTCTTTTGGAATCCTAATGTCTACAAAGTCTTCAGGGATTGGGGCAGGAATTGCATTCAGCCTTCATACCAACCTGGGCAGAAGCAAAAGCTTTCCTCACAAGAGTTTTTCAATCAACAAACATGACTTACCCCTCCATTCATTTATAAATCTTTGATTTCTTTCATGAGTAGTTTTTCATTCAAGTATTATACATGTTTTTGGTACTGAAAGACCCCCCAGTGTGGGGAGACTCTCACCCAAGTCTCGGGATAACACGACCCCCCCACCCAGTAACTCACGAGAGACCGTCCTTGCTGCAATCACACGAGGTTTAATTGATGAGACGGGAACCAGTGCACTGGGGCCGAGACTCATAGCCCACGCAAGGGAAGAGTTCGACCCCGAGTGACCGGGAGAGGGGGATTTTTTTTTAAAAATATTTTATTTATTTATTTATTACGTATTCAATATTCTGTTTGTGTGTCTGCCTGCAGGCCAGAAGAGGGCACCAGACCCCATTACAGATGGTTGTGAGCCACCATGTGGTTGCTGGGAATTAAACTCAGGACCTTTGGAAGAGCAGGCAATGCTCTTAACCTCTGAGCCATCTCTCCAGCCCCATTTCTGGGGGTGATTCCTGGGCTAGCAACCTTAATGAACTTGTTTTTTATTTGTAGATTTGTTTCATTGGTGTTTTTGTTTTTGGTGGATTCCTCAAGGTTTCTATGCAGACGGTTAATTTATACACAAATAAGGGCAGGTTAATTTCTACCTTTTCTTTTTTCTTTTTTGGTTTTTTTGAGACAGGGTTTCCCTGTAGTTTCTAGAGCCTGTCCTGGAACTAGCTCTTGTACACCAGGCTGGCCTCGAACTCAGAGATCCGCCTGCCTCTGCCTCCCGAGTGCTGGGATTAAAGGCGTGCGCCACCACCGCCCGGCGAGCAGAACTGTTTCTTGTGGTATGTCCCTGGAGTGTGACTGGAGTGTGACTGGAGTGTCACTGAGTGTCACTGGAGTGTCACTGGAGCTCTGGCTGAGGTAAACCAATGTCTGCTCTTGCCTCTGCAGAACAGGTTAACACAATGGATGTTTTTAAGAAATGTCTGGCTAGTAGCTCGTTGAGGACTTTAGAATCTATACTCATGAAAGCTGTTGAACCATGCTTTCTTTCGTCTTGCCTTTGTCTGGGTTTGGTACTGTTGTGTCATTAAGATGCAGGCAGTCTCTGTGCTGGCCCCTGGGTGTTTCTCCACTGCATGTTGCTGACTCAAAGGCCCACTAACACGAAACTCAAATTTTCATACATCCACGTATTTGAAAAATAGCTTAAACAAGCAAACATTTAATTTAGAACCCCTCCAGCTGCTTCGTAAATTCCAGGAAGCCTCATCAAGCCATGGCTAAGTGTCGGTATGATATGCAGTTTTATATCATATCCTTATCTATCCCATATAGTTATGTCATACAGTTATCTATCTTATATAGTTATATCTTATAGTTATCTATGTTATATAGTTATATCACAGTTATCTATCTCATATGCTATGTCATACAGTTATCTATCTCATATAGTTATATATAGTTATCTATCTCATATAGTCATCTTATCAACACTTGCCCACTCATGCCCTCTGGAGTCCTCTGACTTGGAGGCTCCCTGCTGGTCCTCTGGGCCTCTTTTTTAGGAACGTCCTCGTCCCTCTGTTCTCCTGATGTGGTCCCCCTTCTAAGAAGCTTCTGTGTTGTTCCATGCTCTATGTTACTGTGTCATCTCCTTCAGGTCCCCAACAGTTCTCAGGAGAGTATTAACTTCACAAAATGAACTGAGAAATATTCTGCGTTCTAGAAGAGGTCACATAGGCAAGTGCCAGTGTTAATTTGTAAAATCTTTTAACTATAATTCAATTATCTTAGTTATAAAAGTTACTTAAATTTTCTATTTCATACTAGGCGTGCTAGGATTTTTCGGTTTTGATTTTGTCGACTTGATATAAGGGCCATTTGAGAAAATGCCTCCAGCTACCTGGCTGGCTTGAAAGCAAACCTGTGAGGCCTTTTCTCAGTCGGTGATTGATGTGGGAGGGTCCAGACCTCTGTGGGTGGTGCCACCCCGGGCATGTGGCCCTGGGCTGTATAAGACAGCAGACTGAGCAAGCCAATAAGCAGCGTTCCTCTAAGGTCTCTGCTTGAGTTCCTGCCCTGACTTCCCTCAACGATGGATGGTGATGGAGAAGTATAAGCCAAATAAACCCCTTCCCTCTCAAGTTGCTTTTGGTCATGGCAACAGACCTAAAATACCTCAGTAATAGAAACCAAACTAGGACCAGGCAAGAGCTCTTGGTTTCTGATTTTATAAAGTACCCATGACCAGGCATGGTGGTGCACGCCTTTAATCTCAGGCAAAGACAGGTGCATCTCTGTGAGTTTAAGACCAGTCTGGTCTACATAGTGAGTTCCAGGATAGTCAGGGCTATGCAGAGAGACCCTGTCTCAAAACTAACGAACAAATAGCAAAAGCAGTGCCCCAATTCCTCTAAATGTAAATGCTGAGTGTAATGCTGTTTGCACGAGTCATTTATGGCCTCTTTCATGGGGGGCTTGCATACACGTTTGCTGTATGTCTGATCTCTATCTTACAGCCTTTGTATTGCATGTTTGATATGTACACCTATAACCCTTGCTTCATGCCTAATATCTAATTTTTCTTGACTTATCAGTCTTCTACTTATCTGCCCATTGTGATGATCTTTTTGTAGAGATTTCTGTCTCATTATGGCTTCATTCATTATTGTTTTCTCATTTATTTTAGCTCTTAATCTTTATTACTTTCTTTCTGGCTTTTTCTAGGTTAAGTGAGAGTCTTCCATGTTTGCAGTGCTGAGAACTAAACCCAGGACCTCACACTTGCTAGGCAGGCCCTGTACTGCTGAGTTAGAACCCCAGGCCTTTCTAATTTTGTTGTTTTGACTGGGAGGGATAGAAGCAGGCCGTTCTGTACCCCGTGTGGCTTCCACTGACATCACAGGGTATGGAGTAGCCTGCTTGCTGCTGGGCATAGGTGAAGTCTGACTCTAACACCACCCCCATGGGCGAAAGTGTCTTGTGGTGGCGAGGGGGTAACACACAGGCTGCCTGTGTGGTCTCTGCTGACTCTGCAAAGCAGCTCATGCCCTCTGGCAGGGATGAATTCTGAGGTCCTGATACACCCTCTTTCACACCAGCCTGGCAGTGTTCTATATTCACATTGTACACCCAGCATTTGTTTCACACCCCGGTGAGGGCTGACATCCCAGCTCCCGTTTGGCCTTTCCTAGCGGTGGTGGGATGGGAGCCACAGCTTCTCTGTGGTGTTTGGCTACAGCTAGAACTGTTTTCATCTGAAAGTGTTCTGTTCTTGTTCGACTGCCCCTTTTCAGGTCCTTGGCTGTGGAGAGCAGGCTTTTGTGGGAGCCTTTTTTCTTTTCTTAGCCTGTTTGGCATTTCCAAGTAGCTGGCTTGCTCACTTCCAAATCCAAGATATATCAGGCAAAGAGAAAACACCAGGAACTCACTGCCTTGCTGTTCCTTGGCTCACCATGTCCGTAGGTGACCTGTCTCCTCTCTGTTGCTGAGAGTGTTTTATGTTTCTGGTTCTGTGGTTGGTTTTCACTGTGCTAGGGGCCAGCGCTGGGGCCTCAAGCTACCCTCCTGTTCCATTGTGTGCATTCTTAGGTTTAGTTGTGCTTAGCAGGGACAACCACTGGCAGTTATTGATCCCCTGGTCATTTGTTCCGTGTGCACACATGCACATGTGCAGGAGTGTCAGAGGACGGCTTTTCTGGAGTTAATTCTCTTTCTGCCCATTTGGCAGCACAGTCTCCTGTCGTTCCTACTGAGGCTCTGCGCAGGCAAGCTTCCAGCTGGTTCTCCTGTCTCTGCCTCAAACTCCAGTAGAAGTGCTAAGATGTGAGGTCTTTTCTTCTCTTTCTCAGTGGGTTCCAGAGTTTGAGCTTGGGCTGTGTCATCAGGGCTGCATAGCAGGTTTGTTCACCCTCTGAGCCGTCTCACCAACCCATCCTTCCCATTGCCTGCTCTTCCATCCTTGACATACAGTTTTCATGACACAGTTCATGATACAGCACGCCTGTCTTGTACAGTGACGATGCCAGTGGTCCAAACTGAGTCTCAGGGCCAGAGTGTGTTACAAGAAAGGCCAAGAAAGCTAATGTTTATTTTGAGTGGCCATACGACCATGTAACAGTTTGTTCTACTGTTGCAATAGAAGGGGACGGTAAGGGACGGCAGACAACCCCCGTGGTAGAGAGAATGTACACGTGCCGACCCTGGGCTTAGACCCTAGTGCTCTCCTCTGGGTTTGGCCGTTTTGTCAAGCAAGTCCTGGAGGCACACACCCAGCACTTGGGAGGCTGAGTCAGGAGGAGCAGTTCAAGGCCAGCCTTGGTTACAGGGCTATATAGGGAGTTTGACATCATCCATCAGCCGGCTGGCAATCCTTTAGACACTCCAAATACGTGTAATGGAACCGTGAGCACCTATTCAACTCAATTCAGATTCCAAAGCCAGTAACTCTACCGTGGACTTTGGCAGAGTGGGGGATACAGAATAAACAACACGGCAAAGAGATTGCAAGTCCAGGCACATAGTGCACCCCTGGCAGAGAAAAGGAAAAGGCAAAAACGGAGCTTTGAATGCAGGAACCAGATTAAACAAAACAAAAGCTTTTAACTGTTGACTGCTCAAATGTAGTTTGATTGTGGCCAAGGAAGATGAGGTTCGGTGAGGCCCACAGAACACTAGGTACCTAATGTAGTAAGCTGGGTTGCACTGCCTTCCTGCTATGTACGCAGAAGCTGGGCTGGAGGCGAGAAGCCGGCAAGTGCAATGCTTCCGACTGGAGCTGAGGAGAGGCTCCTTCTCTAGACCAGGACGTGAGTGCTAACAGCGCACAGGGAGTCACAACATCCAGAAGACGGTGTCACACTTGATGTTTTAGATCCTGAAATTTAGAGAAGCAATGAGAGCTGGCATTTCAAACCTGTGTCTATGCAAGGGGAATGAATGGCTGGCAAGCCCTTCCTGGGTATCTGTGTTCTCTCTTGCTTGTGAACCGGGAGGCTACATTTAATTGTTGTTCTGCAGGTGAAGCCATGTGGGGACTGTCTCCTGTTCACAGACTATAATGCGGTCCGAAAGGACAACGCGTGACTTTGGACCTCTCTAAACCCACACATGCAATTGTGAGCGACCTGCTCATATGAGCTGCTCACACTCACACTTGTGGTGTTCGACAGACATGCACAGCACATGAACATCTCCTGCATTCCAGAAGATACTAAGGTCACAGAATAGAAGGAGTATTAAAGTTTACATCACTGGAAACAAGAAAAAGTGGAGTCTGGGATGGGCTGCGGGTACAGACAGCTAAGGGAGGAGGAGGAGACGTAAAACTAAATCTTGCCGTCACAAATAGCGTCATCTAATCCAGTCTCAGGGTCTAGAAGGTAAAGAGGCTATGGTCTCCGATGAAGCCTTCTGATAGGCTAGTTGGCTTTTCTGTGCCAAGCCATAGATGAATCCTACCCACGTAGCCCTTCACTGAAGAGTCCTTCCCACTGTAAGCATCGTACCTCAAAGCTCCGGTCCCGGAAGATATGTGGGTAGCAGTACCTTAATATATGGAAAAATGTTTTGCATAATAAATATTCTTTTCAATAGATGAATCAAGGGAGTCATTTTCCATTGAACTTGCTTCAATGTATCCAAGTGGGAAGCCTTTAGCAGGTGCTTGTATAACGCATATGCCTTACAAATACTTTCTGGACGTCTCTGAGCATCACACTTTGCCAAACATACTCTGGGAATGAACAGAGTGGGACCTCTCAAATGTCCTAAGTTGTCATTTAAAAGGGTTTTTAATGCCAAACTGGAGAAGAGCAAAGGAACTGAAGATCATTAAAAACAAAACAATAAAAAAGCAAATAAATTAAAAAAAAAAACTAGGCTAAGGGTTTTCAGTCATTGATTGACTGTCATGAGCGAGGGTTCAAAACTCCAGATGGGGGTGAGGGCTGGCAGTGGGAGAACATGATGGCCAAGACTTGGTGAGCGCTGCTACCCAAAGATTTCAAAAGCTGCATCTAGATGTTTGCTGAGAGCCCGAAAGCTGTACGGTTAGTGTCTAGTCACATCAGAACCATTTCTTTAGCTGAGGACTATGCCAAGAATCTAGCAAAGGCAGTGGGCTTCCCTTTCGGACATGCCCACATGTACGCGTATGCGCACGCGAGCACACACACACACACACACACACACACACACACACACACACCTTTCCGTACTCTTCATTTTACTGCCTTGGAGATGGTTTTTGTTATCTAAGAGAATTATAAAACATAATCAGCCTCTCTCTCCCTTGTCCCCTGTTACCTCTCTGCGACATAAGCTTTGGTTTTGAGACCTAAACTGGCCGCTAACTCCTGGACTCACACAGCTGTCTCCATCTCTGGAAGATCTGGGATTCCAGACACAAGCCACCATGCCTGGGTAAACTCATGATTTTCTGATTGATCTGATTTTTTTCAAAGCAAGCAGAATTTAATGACCACTTCTTGAAAATTTAAGTAAATAAAAATTTTAACTTAAATAATGTTGTGCAGAAACAAAATGGAACACAGAGTAAAGTTTAAGTCCACCCAAAAATAATTTCAATGGAACCAGGCAAAATGGTACACACTTTATATATAATCTCAGCATTTGGGAGGCAGGCAGGAGGATTCTGAGTTTGAGATTACCATCAGCTAGACAGTGAGATTCTGTCTTCAAATAAGTAAGTAAATAAGCAGGACAAAGAGTCTCATTGGTAGACAATTGATTCTGACTTGTGCGTCACTAAGGCTGTATTAACATATGAAATCAGCGTTTCTTTGACCAGCTGAGGATGGGCTTGGACCTTGATGGTTCTTCAAGTTGAATTTGAGTTGCTTCACTCTTTCCAAGTCAGTGAGGTCATCCCTGGCAAGATCCCCCTTTGTCAAGGGAAACTCATTTCCTCTGCAGGCTGTGAAGCAGAAGTAATACATAAAAGGACTCTCGGGGTGGTTACTGTTTTGAACTGCAGAGACATCCAGAAAGTGGCACTCAGTCCCAGCCAGTCATGTTTGCTTCAGCAACGGAGCCCTGGGGATCTCACCCTTGTAGGAGGCTGCTTGTTCATTTCCCTGGCTGCCCAGACTCCTGAAATAACCACACAGAAACTGTATTAATTAAATCATTGCTTGTCCCATTAGCTCTAGCTTCTTATTGGCTAAGTCTTACATCCTAAACTAGACCATCTCTGTTAATCTGTGTATCACCACATGGCTGTGGCTTACCAGGTAAAGTTTGGGCTTCTGTCTGGGGAGGGGAGTTACATGGCTTCTCCTAGACTCCGCCTTTTTTCTTCCCAGCATTCAGTTTAGTGCCCCCCCCCCCAACTCTGTTCTTACTTGCTAGAGGCCAAAGCAATTTCTTTATTCATTAACCAATAAAAGCAACACACAGACAGAAGGACCACCCACACCACTCACCCCTCCACGTCAGTCCTCTAAGTAGGAAGATTTGGCTGGAAGGGAGTCCTGCCCCCTCCAGCAGAGCCATGGTCATGACTCCAAGACCTTGAACAAAGATGCACCCAAGCTACCTGTCTCAGCCAGCTAGGTTGACAGTGTCCTGCTCCTGGGGCCCAGGATGAAGCTCATCATGGCAGCATATGCTGAGCACATGCTAAGAACATGCATGGGGTTAATCCTTAGCACTTCAACAGAGGAATGAATGCAGCAGCAGCAGTAAACAGAAACAATCCTTGTTTCATGACGCCCCCTTGGAAAGACACTAGAATTGTCCTTCCTGTACCATCCATACTGTCCTGCCCATACAAGTTTGCTTACAAAGGCTTTTCCACATTTTAATGAAGTTAGCCTGTCTATATTCATTCATCTATTTATTCATATTCTCTCTTTCTCTTTGTGGTGTCCATGCACATATGTGGGGCCAATCTACCTGCTGTTCCACACAGAGTCATTTGTCACGGTGAGCACTCTGAACAATGTGCCTGTCACCCTGGAGGGCCTTTCCCTTGGGGACGCCCAGGGCTTTCCATCTATAGCCCAGTCATGGAAACAGTTCATAGGCTGATGGGATCTCAGACAGTCTTCCCACTGCCTACAGTCCCTGGATTGTTGATCTGATGTGTTTCTATCTTTAGCATCTTAAGTTTTCACCGCTAAGTCTGAACTGTTTGTTTCAGGAGTGATGTGGGTGACCTGACTGGGCAACGCAGGGGAGAGGAAGTGGGCTGGCCCATGCAGCAGGGCAATGACAGCCAGAACGCCTGCCATAAAATAACAGTGTCTGGAGTGACTCTAATGTGTGTCTACTTCCAGGGCAGTTGGTGAGTGTGAGTGTGTGTGTGTGTGTGTGTGTGTGTGTGTGTGTGTGTGTGTGCATGCATACAGATAAGAGGCCTGAAGTTGATGTTGGATATTTTTCTTGGTGCCTCTCCTTATTTTTTGAGATGGGGGCTCATTGATCCTAGAGATCACCTGCTTGGCTACTTTGGCTGGCCAGAGCCCCCCAGAGACCTGTCTTTCTCGCCTCTCCTCTCCAGTGCTGGGATTCTATAGGCTGCACTGAGCATTTAACATGGGCGCTGTGAGCCTGAGTTTAGATCCCCGTGCTTATGCCACAAACTGAAACTCTGTTCCTTTTTATTTGAAAATTTAAATTCCTTCCCCAGCAAATACAAATATATAACATAAGCACCATTGTCAATAGCTATAAGATTAGTTTTTTGCAAGCCTGTGCCTGATGAAACAGATTTTTGTCATACAATTGATGTTTCTTCCACGTTTTAATGTATAATGGGCAGGTTATTTTCCTCTTGCCAAATTATACAAAGGAACCAAAAGATCTGGCAGGACCAGAATACGCTTAATGCTTCAAAAGAAAGCTGAGAAAGGAAAAGAGAAGTTGAAAATAATAGAAATGAGAAATAAGCAAGAAGGGCAAAATAGGAACCGGGAGAAAATCAAGATGATTTCACCCACAGACTCCAGAGATGGAGTTTTCAAGATAAGCACGCTGTAAGTCCATCTCAGGAGGCCAAGACAGCAGGATTGCCTGGAGTTTGAGCCAGTCTGGTCTACTCACATAAAGTGGAGGAGAAAACTGGTACCACAGAGTTGTCCTCTGACCTCCGTATGCGCACCCCGATACCCAGCCCTCCACCCCATACACAGATCCTAATAATAATTAGTTTATAATCCAAAAAAGAAAAAAGATAAAGAAAAACACAGTTTTCTAGACTGAAGGTACATAGCTTGACTAAAAGTTAAATTCAAATATATGTTTATAAAAAAATTCCCATGTACTTTGTTTCTCTGTGGCTTTGGAGCCTGTCCTGGAGCTAGCTCTTGTAGACCAGGCTGGCCTCGAACTCAGAAATCTGCCTGCCTCTGCCTCCCGAGTGCTGGGATTAAAGGCGTGTGCCACCACCAGTTTCCCATGTACTTTTAAGGAATCCTTGCCAAATTCTTCCCTGATTGGGAAATTGATTTTAAATAGCTTCTGAATCCCTTTAAAGAAAAAAAAAGCTGCATATATTCTTTCCCATCATTTAGCTGCATTAGAACTCTGGAGGGTTTTGGCGTAGCAAAAGTTAGTATAGTTTGTTTTGATGCAAGGTCTCATGTAACCCAGGCCAGCCTCAAACTCTCTATGTATCCAAAGATGACCTTTAGCTCTTGATCCTCCTGCCTCCAACCTCCCAAGTGCTGGCTTATAAGGTGTTAGGCTTCACACCTGCTAAGGACTCCACCCACTGAGCTACATTCTCTAGACCGACCAGGTGCTTTTTTTTTTTTGACTATTTGAGTATTAAACGTTTTAGGGCGAGCTTTCATTTCGTTCCAAAAAGTCTGCCAAATTCTGTCGAAAGTAAAGCGCACCATCCAGCAGTGTCAAACTAGACACCGCTGACATATCTTCTTCTGTGACGCCTATCACAAGTAGACAGTTGTGTATGGAAATTAAATGGCAGCCATCATAGGAACTGAACATGAACTAGCCAAGGATTCTAACGCACCAGAAGCAAAAGCCCAGGGAAGCTCTGCTTTATGACTCATGCAATCAAAACCCCAAAAGTATAAGTGAATTCTCTGAGGGCAGAAGATTTTGGGAGGTTACTGGAGTTGCTGAAGAACAGAAGCACCCGCAGTTATTATTTCAGACGCCCTGTGACAGTCTGAAGTCTGAAGTAGGGTGTGGTTAGCTTATTCTTCACTAATAGGAAACACAGGCAGGAACATCTTTGAAAAAACTTATTCTAACTATAAAATCAACTGAATCACACTGGAACTATAAAGATGGAAATATCTGATAGCGCAGCCACGGCAATTAGACAAGAATGAGATGTGGCGCATGAGGGGAGGAATTCGACTTTCAAAGCTTCACAACTACATGCACGTCAGTTGGAAAGTTTTTTTGGTAAGTATTGTGTTTTTGAGGAATTGTTCTAGGCAGTACGCCAGCACAGGAAATGAGGATTAGAGAAGACTGGAGTCAATGCCGACAGGTTCTGGCACGGAAAGGCGGAGAGGAAGGTGGAACGTAGGAGAGGAAGGCAAGCTGCAAGGCTAGAGCCAGCTCTAGAGGATGGATCCTTCTAGAGTGGGCAGGTGGGGATGGGGTTTTCAAAACTTGTTAAGTGGTTGTAGACATTGAGATTTTGTATGGTTTTGAAACTTTCATCAGATAGTTTAGCACAAAAATTTTTTTTTTTGACAGAAGTGATCTTTGATCCAAATTCAGTTTGGAGTCTGCCTCTACAGTATCAGAATGGGGAGACATGAATATTAATTACTAAGTGCTGCATAATCTGCATAAAGTCATTTATTTGCCTGTGCCTGAAGGAACCCAATGCAGCAGGTACAGACGCCTCTGTGATGCAGTCAGGACATTGGGGCTACCGACAGTCACATCTGTGAGTAGCAAAATGTGTCTTGTGACAGATAAACACATCAGTGGTGACAAACACGCCATAGATGATGTGGTAAGACCCATTGCTTCATTGTATAAGGGAGGGGACATTCAGCAAGGCATGCTTTCAAAGACCACATCAGTAAAGCGAGT
Source organism: Arvicola amphibius (assembly GCF_903992535.2). Taxonomy (NCBI): domain Eukaryota; kingdom Metazoa; phylum Chordata; class Mammalia; order Rodentia; family Cricetidae; genus Arvicola; species Arvicola amphibius. The sequence continues at coordinate 4,291,805 of NC_052055.2, read as the reverse complement.
GTTTTTGTCAAGCGTACCTTGTGTTCTTGGAACATAACAGTGCTGCTCATGTTGGTCGGTTCAACCCCAGGTTTCACTGTGATGACCGAAGGTCTTGTGACTGGCTATTCTGTTTGTTTCTGTGTTGCCACTCACAGTAGCCTTGGATTCTCTGAGTTCCTGGCCTTCAGATACATCAAAACGGCTGCAGGAATTTCCCCCACTATGTATTTGGGCACTGAGTTCATGGAAAGGGTGTCTAGGACCCCAGGGTACACAGGTGCTACTCACAGCATCTGAAGTACGATGATGGGATGGGGATGGACCAAGGGGTGGAACACTGCCCCAGCAACCCGGAGCACCGGCTTCAGTTGATCCCCAGGACAGAGCGATAAAAATCTCGCAGCACAGATGCTTCTGCTGTAAAGTCGCCCCCAGAAGCCCAGTGTTTGCCTTATGAGGAGTTGAGATGGTCTACGTTTGGCACCCATTATGTTAAAATCATGAAGAAATACCGTTCTGAAGTGGAATGGATAGAACGTAACCCTGGCACTAAGTGTGCAAGCAGCTGAGCAGCACAGGCAGCCTCAGCTGTGATCACTCACCCCGAGCGATCTGTGTCTCAGTGCAGGCTTCCTGCTGACCTGGAAGGCCGCGATCCCATCTCTTGGAAGACCCTCTCCAGACACATGGTCATCTGATGTTGAACGAGCTTTTTTTTTTTTTTTCACGGATGATGCCGCACACTGAATGGTGTGCTTGGGAAACTCCTCCTAGGTCTGCCCTGTTGGGCTTCCTTCTCTTCTCTCTGAGACCACCATCCATTAGCCTACCGCTTTAGGAGCAAGTTCAATTTCTAGTATTTTATTGATTGCCTTTAAGATTTTTTTTTTTTTTTTGAGACAAGGTCTTGCTTACCCAGAATAACTTAGCATCCTCTCTCTTCTTGCCTTGATCTCCGGAGTTCTGGATTAGGGGAGTACAACACAGACCTGTCCCATTTCCCAGTCTTAACATCTCGGCATTAGGACTGTTGAGTGACTTCCAGTTATTCTGCTTCTCAAGTCCGTACTTGCTCTGGGCTGTAACTTCATCTTCCAGACTTCCTGGGCGAACAGTCACTGTTCTTGCCTTATGTGCTCAGTACTTGTTTGGAGTCATCCAGGTGTTCACTGATTGGTTCATCATGTGTCTGCTCTTATCCAAGTCCCATGTCTCCTGACAAGCCTCTCCCAGGAAGGGTCCCTTGCTGGCGAGGTCCTGGCATGGCCTCAGGGATGCGCCTCTACCACAGCAGGTCGGTTTCGTTGACAGATGTTTTATCTTGCACCTGGGGAAAAGCATCTCATCCGGTCCCGCCTTCTGTTGCTGCTTTGCCTGTCAGTCTAGGGTTTTGTAGCAAATCGTCCCGTTTTGCTCTTTGACACTGAAATTACCTAAGACACGTCAACACATGAACTTGATTTGATTTCTTCTGTTTGGTGCTCAGTGTGCATCTGGAATGGTCAACAGTAATCTCATTTTTTTGCAAGCTTTCCCCCAGGACAGCCCAGGGCTGAGAAATGTGTATACATGTTTACTTCTGTTCGGATCCTGTGACTGTCGTTGGCCCAGAAACACACACTGTGTTAATGTCTGAGTGTGGAGAGCTGCCAGTCACAGGCGTAGACTAAGTGAGCTTCAAACTCGTGTGATGAGCTCATGGGGAAGAATTCCAGATGTTAACAGTTTTAGACAGCGCTGGGGATCCAGTCCAGGAGTTTGTGCTTGACAGGAACGTTCTCTACCACTGAGAACACATCCCCAACCGGCCATGACAAAGGTTCTGTTAATTCTGTAAAGGAGGCTGGGTAGTTCAGAGCAAGCTCCAGAGCTGGGCACTGGCAGATCAAACAAAAATCTAAGTGTTACACTAAAGTTTCAGGTCACCAGACCAAGAAATAAATTGTTTTATGACCTTTGCAGAAATCAGGGAAACGAAAGGTCACCAAATTTTCCACGCAGACACGTTTCAGTTGGCATGACAGTGAAGGTCCCTCTGCCCCCAAACGTAAACTGGTGTTATCTAGTTATTATTATGTTTTTAGATTATTGTTCTGTGTCCCCGCCCACACAAGGAAATTAACTATGCAATGACCAGTCTCCCCTTTGCTCTCTGTTTCTGCTGCTTCTCCTTCTCTGTCTATAAAACCCGAACCCCTTACTGGATGTGGTGGCCCAAGCCTTTAATTTCCCCCTTCCCACCTGCACTCAGAGATAGGCAGTTAAGTCTCTGTGAGTTTGAGACCAGCCTGGTCTACAAAGTGAATTCCAGGATGGCCAGGGCTGTTACACAAAGAAACCCTCTCTCCAAAAACAATAAAAAAAAATGACCCCCGCTCGCTCGCTTGCTCGCTCACTGGAACACTTACTGGAGGAAGGTGCTGTGGAAGTTTGAATGAGAATACCCCTCACCCATAGGCTCATATATCTGAGTGTTTGATTCCCAGTTGGTGGACTGTTTAGGAAAGATTAGGGGCATGGCTTTATTGAAGGAAATCTGTCATTGGCGTGGGGCTGGGACATAGGCTTTGAGGTTTCAAAACCCACACAAGACCTGGTCTTGCTAGCAAGCTGCCTGGAGCTTGTGGATCAGATGGGCTCTCAGTCGGGCTTGGGTGTCAGGCCTGCCTGCTGGCGCAGTCCCCACCATGACGACCATGGACTAACCTCTGAAGCTAGAAACGAGCCTCCCCCAAAAGCTTTCATTTATTAGTTGCCTTGGCCACAGCAGTCGAACAGTAACCAAGACAGGTGTTACAATGGGAAATTCCAGATTGCCAAATAAAGCCGACAAAGGCCTGGCACATGTTTGCTTCCACTCTAGGCTGGGACACCTCAGTCGTTCTGGAAATGGGGGTGCATGCAGCTCTTCTGCATCCTTTCTTTCTCCTCTTTCTCTTTTGCCTCCTTGAGCTGAGAAAAAGACTAGAACACAGGCAGAAGTCCCGTGTTGGTGTCTCCCATCACGGATGGGATATTTTACTCCAGCAACAGACAGCTGTATCTTTTTAAAAAAATTATTATGCTTGCTATTTTATGTGATGGTATTTATGTGTGTGTGTTGGGGGGGTGCCATTGCACACCTGTTGAGGTCAGAAGACAACTTATGGTCATTGATTTTCTCCTTCCAAGAGGTATGTCCTGGAGATCTAACTGAGGTTCTCAACCTGCTGAGCCTTCTCACCCATCCCCCAAATCTCCTTTTATTCTGATATTTACAGGTTCATGTAAAATTTTTAAAAATCCAGGTAACTCTAGAACACTAAGGGCCATGCCTCTAGGCGTGTCTGTGAGGGGACTCTAGCTCAGGTTAAGAGGGGTGGGGGGACTCACCTGGCACCTTCCACAGGCTGGCTGGTGTCCTGACTGAATGGAATGAGCGAGCGCTGTACCAGGATGCATCGCTCGGCTTCCTGAGCACAGATGCAAGGTGACCAGCTGCCTCTGCTGTCGGCATCTGCAGTGAGGGACCGCATCCTCAAGCTGAGAGCCAAAATAAATCCTTCATTTTGTAGGGCCCAGCCATGACGAGCTCATAGAAGCCTAAGTTTCAGATTACCTGGTTCCAGGAAAGACCACAACTGAGACCACTCAGGAGCCGACCGTCCAAAGGGAGAATACCTAATGTTCCAACCATTATAGAGAGGATCACCTGATGTCCCTTAGCACAGCACACAACCATCCTCTTTCACCAAGGGACCCCTAGACAAATGTCAGTCATTCAGGGGTCCTGAACCTTAGAAATCCCTCACCCCAACCTCTGCGATGATTAAAAACCCCACACCAACTGTACTCAGGGATCTGATCGTGCCAAAGCGTTGGACACATAGAGAATCCAAGTTCAAACTTGAATAAAGATTCATTGCTTTTACATACAGGACTTGGTCTCCATGGTGGTTTTCTGGGGGATCCCCGAGATCTGGGTGTAACACTTTCTTTTCGTTTTGTTTTGTTTTGCTTTGAGATAGGGTTTCTCTTTGTAGTCTTGGATGACCTAGAACTCCCTGTGGAGACCAGGCTGGCCTTGAACTCAGAGATCTGCTTGCCTCTACCTCCCAAATGCTGGGATCAAAGGTGTGTATGCTACGTCAGGACTGTTTCTGTTCTTGACTGCAGAGGTGACTACTGGCTTCAAGTTCCTGCCACCGCGGCGACTTCCTCAAATTGTTACGGGAATGCTGCTTGTTCATTCTGGCCGCTTGGCAGCTCGGACCCGAAATAATTCAAATCACTGCTTGGCCCATTAGCTCTAGCTTCTTATTTGCTAATTCTTACATCTTAATTTAACCCATCTCCATTAATCTATGCATCACCACGAGGTCGTGGCCCACCAGCAAAGTTTCAGTGCATCTGTCTCCAATGGCGGCACCATGGCTTCTCCCTTTCTCTGCCCTTCTTTCTCCCAGCATTCAGTTTAGTTTTCCCTGCCTAGCTAAGTTCTGCCCTGCTATAGGTCCAAAGCAGTTCCTTTATTCATTAATGGTATTTATAGCATACAGAGGGGACTCCCACATCACTCAAAGGATGAACTATAACCTGGAACTGTGAACCTGGTAAACTCTTTCTCCCCAAGTTACTTACATCAGTGTTTTATCATAGCCACGGGAGAAATAAACTAAGATGAAAGTCGTCTTGACAGTCCGCCAAGGCCTGCTCTACTCTCTGCGTTTAACCCCTTGGGCTTCCATTTAATCCATGGGTAAAAGATAATGTGCAGAGAAAGAAGAAACGAAGGATGGATACCTGCGTACACTGAGATTATGAAATCCTGCTGAGAATGACGGCACATGCCTTTAATTGAAGAACTAGGGAGGTAGGGGCAGATGGATCTCAGTGAGTATGAGGTCACCATGGTCTACACACAGTTCCAGGAGGCTCAGAGCTATATAATAGAGAGACCCTGTCTAAAAATGGGGGAGGGGGTTGTTGAGAGATATTCAATCACACCATGAACCCTGAGTTTGCATTTACATTGATTAAATACAATTAACCTTGGGGCAGGAGGCTGAGTTAGCAACTAGTTGACAGAAAGTAATCATAGAGTATTAGAGGACATCCGGGAGAGCTAGAGAGACACAGGAAGTAGTAGGAAGGGATTTGGAGAGGCACAGCCTTTTCTGGTTTGGCGGAGCAGCAGCACAGGTCTTTCGGAGAAGCCAGCAAGGAGAGAAGGTTATCTAGTTGCTACTCAGCCTCTCTGAGCTAGCAGGTTTTCACCCCAGCCTTTGAGTCTCAAGTCTTATTTATAAATAGAATGATAGAGGTTTAGTTAAAGCTGCCTTTAGTGACAGCAACAGAGCCAGTGCCTGAGGGAATAGAATTATTCCCAGGCTGCAGCTTGAGTGATCAGGCTGCTGCTAGAGAAGCAAGCTGCTAACTCCAGAGTCACAATTGCTGACTGAGACAGCAGTAGATTAAGTGCATCTACTATGCTGAAATTAAAACAGGGGGTTTGAATTGCTGATATTTTTTTTACACTTGGAACCTTGAGAATTTGAATTTAGTCAAAAGGGGTCACTGGAGCCCTGTAAGACTCCCCTCAACATCTGGTGGCGGTGTCACTCATGATGGCTGACATCTGTGTGTGCTCCAGGTTCACAGGCAAGGCTAGGCAATGCTCCTCTCAGACAGAGTATATGAAATCTATTTTCTAGTCTGTGGGAGCAGCACCAATTAAAGCAAATGGTGCTATTTGTGAACCAGTCAGTCTTGCTCTGAGGCAGCTCATTTCCCATCTGTGACCCTTGTCACCCACTTCTGATCGTAAGGCATTAGGTTAGCATATCTGCTCTTATCATTTCCCAGCTAACTGTAAATACAATGTGCCCATTCTGGTATTTCCAGGAACCAGGAAAATCCTCAGTGGCTCTGGCCACAGTAATGAGTGTATAAAACATCTGTTGATTAATTAATCACCCAAGTGTTCTGTGACAGACTTTTCCTGGGGATATGTGACATACACTTCTATCCACCCCAGACAGGGAGCTCACAACAGAGCAAAGTACAGATACCACTGAAGTCCAACTTGGTGAACCAATGTGTTCTATTGGGGTTACTTACAGTAGTATTGGTGATGGGGTTACTTACATGAACAGAAATGATTCAAAGATAGCTACACCACCAAAGCCTATCCCTGCCTGGGTGACAGCTCACAAAAGCTGTGAACCTAACACACATGGCACAGCTTTCAGGCAGCCCAACCAGTCGCAAAGTGTCCTTTCCAAGTGATTTAGTTGGTCTAAACCTCTTCTAGGAAGCTCAGATGTTTTTTTTTTTTTTGCTTCTTCCAGACAGCTGGTCTGATCTTAGAGTCTTCTTTGTAGCTTGGCTTATCTGAGGGGGACACCCCCCAGGATTGTTGTTTACTCTTGAGAGGGAGGAGCCTGGGGAATCTGGTCAGTTTCAGGGACTTCCAGAAGCTGTTTTGAGTTGGTAACCTGTTTTATTTGTTTTGTTTTGTTTTTTGGTTTTTCGAGACAGGGTTTCTCTGTGGCTTTAGAGCCTGTCCTGGAGCTAGCTCTTGTAGACCAGGCTGGTCTCGAACTCACAGAAATCCGCCTGCCTCTGCCTCCCGAGTGCTGGGATTAAAGGCGTGCGCCACTACCGCCCGACTTGGTAACCTGTTTTAAAGCCTTCCCAGAAGGATACCATTATGCCCAAATCTGCAAAGTCCCGCAAAAGCCAACAAGGAAACCAAGTCCCTATGTAAAAGCAAAGAGCCTTTATTTTAATCAAGTTTGCAAACTTGGTCTCTCCGCATGTCCAACGTATTGGAATAACTGGAGAGCCCCAAGCTCAATTAGAATAGGGACTTATAGTAGTAAAGGTGGGAGTGAGGGGGTAGCTGAGGTTTTAAGACCCCTGATTGGCTGACATTTGTCTGGGGTGTCCTGGTGAATGTGCACTGGCAGGTTATCCTATCTACAGCTTGGAATGCCAGGCATTTCCTTTGAATGGTCTGTTCTTGGGTGGGGGTCCGGTTATCTCAGGTACTGGGTCTCAGATACAATGTCTCAATCTTTAGAAAACTGATACACAATACCAAGGTAAACAGTGTGGTGATAACATGACTGAGAATTTTAAACACTAAGATAATTAGTATTAACAATATCACCCATAGGATCTGTTGAAAATTAAATAAACTGATACAGAAGATGTAATGTTACATGTTGTTATTATTTTACAGATATTATACATGTCTAGCTTTTCTGGGATAAACATAAGGTTTGGAATCAGAAGATTCCTCTGACAGCTGGTGTGCTGTGTGCCCTTGAGAAGTTTCTCATTCACTCTCTGATATTGTTTCTTATCTGTAAAATGGAGGTATTAATATTGTTATTTTGCTTACATGTATGGTACTGGGAATGTTACAAAATGTCTTGCAGGTTTGTTGGTTGATTGGTCTCTTTTTTGTTTGTTTCCTTTCTTCCTTCTTCCCTCCCTCCCTCCCTCCCTTCCTTTCTTTCCTTCTTGAGACTGGACCTCAAGTAACCCTTGCTGACCTCAAACAAGTCATGCTGCCAAGGATGGCCTTGCACTCCTGTTCCTCTTGCCTCTACCTCCTGAGAACTGGGATTGTAGGCATGTGCTTAAAATCTCTGATGCTGTGAAGTACAATTAAGGTGTTGATTTTTTCTTATTTGGGTGATAGACAGAAAAATCAATGGACAGACCATTCACAAAGTACATACCATTATTCCAGGAGTGATGATAACATGTTTTAAAATATACACCTTTCAGAAAGGGCGTCAATACACAGCCAGATTATATAGTTCTTGAAGCTATCACCCATACAAAGTGCCAGGCTGGAATAGTCTAACCACAGAGGCCAGCAGAATAAAATCTGTGGGAAAGGGTATTGTAAATACCTGGAAACCACTCGCAGACATCTCTTCCCATGATTCCTAATGGGTAGTAAGCCCAGGAAATTTGTATTCCCCAGAGGATTTCATAGTAACTATGCAGGACTGGGAACTGGAAGCTAGCTTGAAGGCCCAATTGTTGTGTTTTCTGATTGTGTGGTCCCAGACAAGTCATTTATCATTGCTTAGCTGGAAAAGTGACCAATCAGTCACTCTGCAGGATGCTTAGGAGACAGAAACAAGTTTGTATATGTAATGTCATTGTGCAGACTGCAGAGTACTGGACAAACACATGCGTTAGCTTTCTTCCCAGACACTGAGGGAGAAGTTAGGATGGAATAGCACAGTCCTTCCCGAGTAAACAGTAGAAGCAGAGCGAGAAAGAGGGAGAGCTCACACATTTACCTGAGATCCATGAACTAGAATAACTAGCCTCTAGGTCATATAGGTATGGCTAGGCTGGGCACAACCTACAACCCTCAAGGTCATGTCTGTGTCTGAAAAAACAGAGCTATAAGGTGTAATAATTTAAATAAAGTGGCACAGTTCCCTGAGGGTCGGCAGCAGACCACGGGGGGCAGCTGGTCCCATCACTCGAGGCCTCTGTGGGTCCCAGGTGGGTGGGAGGTGGCTAGTGAGAGACCTCGGTGGGTCGGTGGGGCAGCTGGTCCCACAAGGTGCCATGGCAGGTGAGAGATGATAGACATCATGCAGAGAAAGTGGGTATAGTTTATTTAGTGGGTTATGGAAGAAAAGGGAAGGGGGAGAGAAAGAGAAAGAGAGAGAGAGAGAGAAACAGAAGGAGAGAGAGAGGAGAAGGGGAATAAAAGAAGAGGCAGCAGCCACCTCTTCCAAAGAGACAGAGAAAGAGAGGGAGGGAGGGAAGGAGGGAAGGAGGGAGGGAGGGAGAGGGAGAGAGAGAGAGAGAGAGAGAGAGAGAGAGAGAGAGAGAGAGAGAGAGAGAGAGAGAGAGAGAGAGAGAGAGCTACCTCTTCAGGAGAGACAGTGCGCAGGAGGGGAGGGATTGGGAGAGGGCGGGGCTTGTCTCTTAAAGGGACAGGGTACCCAGGTGACAGACCAGGCCAGCAGATCACAACATTTCCATTTCTTTCTTAGAATAAAAAGGTGGAAAGTTAGGTATAATAGGTTAAAGGAATTTGGACGGCAGATTCTCAAGACTGCTTCCTGCTTATTTGTGGGTGTTGTCTTGGGGGTAACCTGAGAAAGCTGGATGCTGGTCACATCCTGGTCGCTTTACTCCTGTCCAGGGTTTGTGGTATGGAACTGTCCGGTGTCTCTTGGCCCTGGCAAGGTGTTGGCAGAACAGAGGACAAAGTTAAGTTTATGAAGAGAAAAAAATTTCAGGACCAGGGAATTGAGAAGGGTGTATCTGACCTGTTTAAGGTGGATCCTTCAATTCGGCTTCTTGGAACTCACAAGAATTTTTTAGGTTTGTGAAAACAGAAGTTTCAGACATATACATTGTATAAACAGTAGCATGTTTATGCCAGAGTGACAGTGACAGATGATTTTGCATGATGAAAAGTATCTTTAAGACTATGAAAGGCAGCAGGCCTGAGAGAAAGTTGATAATTTGTATTTGTCCTCATACTTTTATAACCTGACGGTATACATTTTAATAACTTGAATTTGTATTTTACTGAAATTTGTTTGGTGAGGCTGTCCTTTTAAACCAACAAAACCTCTCAGCTATCAAACTGCACCAGAGATCTTTGAGGAGGATAAAATTTTACTTGAGTTACTGATTAAAACGGCAGAGAACTTACTTGGTTGGCACCTAGAGCCCCTCCTTGGGGTCCTCCATGGTTGCCTAGGGTCGTATTTGCCTTTCGCTGTTTAGCTCAGAGCCTGTCAGGTTTTAGAAGATCCTGTGGGTTAGAAATCTGTAGGTAGAACTGACAATAGTAGAGAACAGCTTAATATATTTTAAAGCCAGGTTGGATTACATATACAGTATTTTTTGTAAGAGACTTAAAAGTACATACCAATTTAAAACATGAGAGTATTGTTTTTGTAGTCTGGAATGAGATACAGTGAACAGACAATTATAACATTTAACAGTAAATATACGTGCATTTACACCAAGTTGAATTTAAGTTTTATACACAGAGTTAAATGAAAAGTGAGCGAAAGGAAGCTGGCTGGGGGCAGGACTCCTGTGCAGCGCCTCCTGCTGGGGGCGGGACTCCTGTGCAGCCCTGTGCAGCGCCTCCTGCTGGGGGCGGGACTCCTGTGCAGCCCTGTGCAGCGCCTCCTGCTGGGGGCGGGACTCCTGTGCAGCGCCTCCTGCTGGGGGCAGGACTCCTGTGCAGCCCTGTGCAGCGCCTCCTGCTGGGGGCGGGACTCCTGTGCAGAGCCTACTGGCGCTCTTTGGCTAGGGGTGGAACCTCTGGCTCTTCCCTTTGTTAAGCTCAAAGAAAATGGTGGCAGCCATGGTTGTCCACGGGGTGTGACTATTTAAATATAGCCATCTGCTGGTAAAAGTGAGAAATGTGTTTGGTTTTCTTAGCTGAAAACGTGAGAATGGAGAAAGCAACTCAAACCCCAGAGCCATTAGCTGGATGTCTCCAGGCTAGTGTGGGGTTGATAATAAAGCCAAGCTGATTCCTGGCCTGTTTGCTCAGGAACCAGGAGCTAGGACTGCTCCTAGCAATCCTTACAGCAGCGAGGACCACTTATGAGAGGTCCAAAAAGAAACAAAAACAAACAACAATAACACACACACACACACACACACACACAAATCCAAACAGCGCAAGGACCCCTCTGAGTAATCCATTCACATTTTTAGCTATGGGAAACAATGAGGCAGAAAATTCACGGCTCAGTGAGTGCAGAAAGGGCAGACGTGTGAGAGGCTCTAGGTCAAAAGGGGAGCAATATCTGAGGGATCTTAGGCCCTGAAAACGAACGTACCGCTTGGTGAGTGCAGTGTTAAGGGAGAACTCAAGGAATGGCAGTCGTGCATGCGTGCAGTCGTGCATGCGTGCGAGAGGCTCTAGGCCATAAAGGGAGCAATCTTACCAATTGTCCCAGTGGCCGCTGCAGTGGGAGGTAGCATTAGGGGTGCTGGCAGGACAGAATACCTGTCACCCCACCAAGCTGGGAACAGGAACCGAGCCCATGAGACAGAGCAAGGCCCAGCAATGCTGGGAGAAGGGCAAAGAGAGAGAGAAAAAAGAGGGGGAAAGAGTGAGAGGAATTTAGAGACAAAAACATAAGTAAACTGTGAGACTATAGGGAATACCTCAGTAAAGATGGCAGCACTTGGTCACTTGATCTGCCCTTAGTTAAGATCAGGTGATGAGGTCACCTGACCTTAGTCAAAATGGTGGTAGTCACATATTGTATAGAGAAACCATGTTTTTTGAGCCGCAGGAATTTTATGTTTTATTATTTTTTTTAAGATTTATTTATTTATTATGTATACAGCATTCCTTCCATGTATGCTTGCATGCCAGAAGAGGCACCAGATCTCATTATAGATGGCTGTGAGCCACCATGTGGTTGCTGGGAATTGAACTCAGGACCTCTGGAAGAGCTGTCAGTGCTCTTAACCTCTGAGCCATCTCTCCAGCTCCCCTGCAGGAATTTTAAGTGGATAGAAATAACATGAAAGCTACAAGAGCTAGATCCAGGACAGGCTCTAGAAACTACAGGGAAACCCTGTCTCTAAAAAAAAATAACAAGAGAGACATAGAGACCATGTAGAACATACATTTAAAACAGAATCACACCCATGTGGCCACACCATTCACATATTCTTAAAACAGAATTACATCTGTGTGGTCACACCATTCATACATTCTTCTATACATGAAGTAGAGAGGAAAAGTTACTAAGCACCGTGAGCTGCTGTGTTGCTGAGCGGCTATACAGAGGCTGGGACTGTAAACAGCTACCTCCCAGATCCGACTTATCTTGCCTGTTTCTGCAGGACCTACGGTAGGTGGCAGAGAAAGCTGATAACAATGAGTACAATGTGGTGATTCAAAAGAAAAACGCCCTCAAAGGAAGTGGCACTATTCGGAGAAGCGGCCTAGTTGGCTTAGGCCTGACCTTGTAGGAAGAAGTGTTGGAGGAGGTGGGCTTTGAGGGCTCCCGTAATCTTAAGCCACACCCACTGGGAGTCTACTCCCTATTGCCTGTAAGATGTGGGACTCTCAGTTGCTTCTGCAGCACTGTGTAGCCTGCCTGCCTTGCATTATCATCATAATGGCCTGGACCTCTGAACTATAAGCCAGCCACCACAATTAAATGTTTTCCATGACCATGGTGTCTCTTCACCTAACTATAACAATAAAAACCCTAACTAATACACTGGGAAATTGGACAAGTGGCTGGGAACTTTTTACCCAGACAAGAGGACATCCAGGTGACCAGTGTACGGTCTTCTTCGGCTAGTGGGTTGGGAGATTTCTGCACCATGGAACACTGGAGCAGCCCAAAGCCAGGGCCAGAGCTTCAGTGACCCACATGGCCGCAGAGCACCTTACAAACCTTAGAGTATCCCCGGCTGTGGTAAAAGTGTCATTTTTGTGAAATGGAGCTAAAAGGCATCCTGGGACAAAGATATTACTTTGGCATGTAGTTTATCCCGTACCTAACCTACATCTCAATCCCTGTACCAGTTACCTAGCATAATCTGCTGCAATTTTATTTTTGTTTTTAAGTGTGTGTGTGTGTGTGTGTGTGTGTGTGTGTGTGTGTGTGTATGCAGGTAAGTGCAAGTGCTATCAGAAGCCAGTAGGGGGCACCAGACCCTCTGTGGCTGGAGTTACAGGTGGTTGGTGAGCTACATGGTGTGGTTGCCAGGAAAGAAACAGGCCTTCTATGTGAGTAGTACGGGCTTTTAACAGATGAGTTACCTTTCCAGCTCTACTTACCAAATAGAAAATAAAAATTTGTGTAGTTGTCATCCATTAGTTTGTTCATTATCTATGTGAAAAACTCACTTGAGGCAGTATGAGCAATACCAACACACCAGTAGAAAGCCCAGTATAGATATTAGGTATACGTTCATGTACAAAGAGACCAGTCATCTGGCTGAAGGCCAAACTTGGATCAAGAGGATTAGCTGCTCACAGAAGCGGAGGCTCAGGCTAGGATGTGCACTTGGATTCTCATCACCGTCATGCAGGTGGCAACTGTCTTTTCCTGTAGGCTGGGTCCGACCTCACCTCCTTCAAAGTGGCTTAGCTTGAAAAGAACCTACACAAGAGAAAAGGGGGAGGGATCAGCCACTTAAAGTCCCGTATGTTCTAAGCATGCACCAGGGCCTCTGTGTAAACCTTCAAAGTTTTACAAGGTGTGTGTGTGGGGGGGGGGAGGGGTGGATAAAGAAAGATTTGAATCCTTTGTGGAAACACAGGTCTTTCAGTGTTTGACTGCAAAGCTTAATATTTAACGTTGCTTACGCTCTGACTCAGTCCTTCCCATAAGAAAGGGCTCTGGGCTGAGAGGGTGCAAGCCTCTGAAGAGCTGGATCCCACAGCATAAGGAGAATGGAGGGAGGGCTGTGAGCCTTGTCTGTGAGGGGAACATCTCCTCCTGTCCATTCTTCCACTAGTTTTCCTCAGAGACATTGCTTCAGCCGAGCCCCGCCTCGAGGCCGTCTCTGTCTTCCTCAGGTTTGCTACAGCTCTCCTCTGAGGGCACCTTCGCTTTTTCATCTGGGGAGACAGAACCCATCCTTTGTCTAACCCTTCCTATAAAACCGAGGCTCCTGAAACCGTTGTTTCTGTAGACTAATCCCGGCCATATTATATGGCTCAATTACATAATCTGTATCCTACTACCTGGGACTCACTTGTTTGCACTTGATAGTGCTTCTCGCTATTAGAATTTAAATTACTGGGGCTGGAAAGGTGGGTCAGTGGTTAAGAACACCACGTGCTCTACCAGAGGACCCAGGTTCAATTCCCAGCGCCCACATGGTAGCTCACAGCTGTCTCTAACTTCAGTTCCAGGAAACCAACACCCTTATCTTACCCAGACATACTTGCAGGCAAAACACCAATGATTATAAAATTTAAAATTTTTTTTAAAGGATTTAAATTACCAAACTTCTTTTCCTCCTCCTTCCTCCCCCTTCTTCTCCACCCCCACCAAACATTAAGTCTCTGAGAACAGGAGCTGTGCTGTTGTTCCTTGTATCTCTAGCTTTTAGCATGGTGCCTGCTACATGATGGGAGCTCAGCGTCTGTCTAATAAGTGTTTGGAGTTGAGATAGATTCCATCAATTTGTGGCACTGGCCAAGCCTCTTCTGAGCTTGCTCTTTCGCCTCTAAAAGCCAGGTTGTATATGGATGGCAACATGGCTCTGTGGGTTAAGGTGCTTGTTGTATATGCATGAGGTTCTGAGTTCAGAGCGCCAGTACCCAGGACAGGCTGTAACCCCAGATCAGTCTGGCCTTGAACTCAGAGTCCAGCCTCTCTCTGTCTTCCCAATGCTGGGATTGAAGGCACACGCCACTGCACTTGATCTGATCGTGGGTTGCTTTTGCTGTGGTTTGGATAGGTGTCCTTCAAGCCCTGGTAGGTCAGGAGGTGGTGTAGGAAGCGGAGAACTTGAGTCCTGAAAGTGGGGTCTAGCAGAATGGAGCTAGGTCACTCACTGGAGGTCAGCCCTGTGCCTATTTTTTTTTTCTCTGCTTTCCTCCCACTGAGTTGTGCACACCCACCCCATTATGCATTAACAAGGCATGACCCACCAGTCTCAGCAATACCAACTCTGGATCTGTGCTTCTGAAGCCAGGAACCAAAATAAACTTGTCTTTAAGTTGATCCTCTCCATTATTATACTGACAGGAAGCTGGCTAGCAGTTATCACTCCCCGGCGCAGCGACACGCACGTTAACAGCCAGACTTCTTCACCTCGAAGCCTTTGATCCACTTTCTAACACGAGGAGCTGTTTTTGCTGGACATCACAGAATCATGGGATCATGCAATATTTAGCCTTTTGTGTCTGTTTCTTTCCATTATGTTTTCAGGGCTTACTTATGTTGTCGTAATTTCTAATGGCAGATAATATGTCACCGTGAGGATTGTCACTTTTATTTATTCAGTTCTCAGTTGACAGATATGTGGGTTCCCTCCACTTTTGTCTTATTTGTTGAGATACTTTTCTCTAATTGGCCTTGGACGCCCTTGCTGAAGCTGTCCCCTGTCTCAGCCTCTTGGGTAGCTGACACTGAAGGCATGAGCCCCTACGTTTGCTTTACTGTTTTGCGCATTTATTAGGAGCCCTTGAGTGCGGTTTCCCATGTGGCTGTAGGTTTAGATACTCTGCTTTAGACCCTGAGGGATCTTATGGCAACTGTGCCTGTAGTTCTGAGGAGCTAAGCTTTCAGATGGGAAACTAATCTTTCTCCCCGCCTCCCTCATTTCTTACCCCTCTTGCTTCTCTCTTTTCTTTGGTGTGAGATCTCAAACCCGGGGCCTCCCCCATGCCAGGCAGCCCCACCACTGTGACTCAAACCCAGTGCTCTCGAGTTTAGTCATCCTGACAGATAAAAATAGTATCTTTTTGGGGAGGTGATTTGCATTAATTTCATTATCAATAGCATTGACCATCTTTCAGGAGCTTACTGGCCGTTTGAGAAGGGTCTACTCACATCCTTTGCCCCATTTCAAAGCCAGTGTATTAACCTTATTCTGTCCTGTACAGAATATAAGAATATTCTGCACAGGTCTTCAGCACCGGAGTCTTGGCTTCATTTGAGACGACTCAGTGCTCTCAGACTTTTATCCTACAGTGAGCTTTAATTTTTCACCTTCAGAATATTTACGTCGGGGGCCGGGGAGATGGCTCAGTTGGTAAACTATCTATCTGCCTCAGAAGCATGAGGATCTGAGTTCAATCCTCAGAATCCACACCAAAAGCTGAGCATGGTGGCACGCGTGTCATCCAAGTGTGGGGAGGCAGGGACGGGAGGGTACCTGGCCTCGCTGGCCAGCCACCTTAACTGGTGACCTCCAGGAGATAAACGGCATTCCTAAGGATGACACTGGCACTGTCCTCTGCACTACACACAGATGGGTATAAAAGGTATATTTATATTTTCAGGGTTAGATATATAACTCTGTTGCTTGCCTGGCAGTGTGAGACTATGGAGCTGAATCATTCCTGAAAGAATTTTACATATAACCATTATATTTAATACTGTAACTTTGTATAGATTTTGAGGCTTTGGACTTTAAAAAAAGCTGTTAATGGCACATCTTGCTTTTTTCTCTGCCTCTTTTCTTAAGATTTTTAACTGATCAAGTGTGCGTGCATGTGTGTGCGCGTGCATGTGTGTGTATGCAGTGGCTGTGAAGACCAGAAGGTGGTACTGGGTCCTCCAGGAGCTGGAGTTACAGGTGGTCTGGAGCAGCCCACGTGGGCGTTCGTAACAGGTCATCTAGAAGAGCAATACAGGCTCCAGCCCGCCGAGCCGTCTCTCCAGCCCTCTGGCTTCCTGTTACTTCACACTCTCTTATTCAACTTTTTTCAAGCTCACTCTTAGGGTCTTTCTGCTTTGGGATTGTCTTTATTGTTGTGTTGGGGAAGCTCTTCGTATTTTCTGGAAAACAGGTCAGTAGTCTCTATCAGATGCATGGTTTATACTTTCTTCCTTTCCAAGAGTTGCTGTTAGCTGGGCAGTGGGGTGCACACTTTTAATCTCTCTGCAATGGAGGCAGAGGCATAAGGATCTCTATGAGTTCAAGGTCAGCCTGGTCTACCAAGAGAGAGTGAGTTCCAGGACAGCTGGAGAGAGAAACCGTCTCAAAAAAAGAAAAGTGACTGTTTGACTTTCTTGGTGGTATTACCCTCTGAAGCACAGTGTTAGGTTTGATGAAGTCAGCTTCACCTGTACAGCTAAGAAACCATTGTTTAATCCAAACCTACGAAGATTTATCCTTGTGATTCTCTTTGAAGAGTTTTAGCTGGAGCAGGGCGCACACCTTCAACCCCAACACCCTGGGAGCCAGAGGCAGAGGAGCTGCATCAGGACAGCCAGTCTACAAAGGGAAACCCTATCCCGAAAAACAAAACAACAGAATAAAAGCGTTTGAAAAGTTCAATTCTTACGCTATGTCTCCAACTCACTCTGAGTTCATATTTCCATACACTAGAGAAAGAGCAGAGCATGCACAGTTCATCATACTGGGTGCCAGGCGCTGAAGCCTCTGCCTGTTGGGGGTGGGGTATGGTGGGCCAAGTGAGGTCGGAGATTGCCGAATACTCTTTCCTTTGACTGTTCCATGTGCCGTCCTCTTTACGGTCAGCTGAATCATTCCAGTTTGGGGCTTTTGCAAATAGGGGTACTGTGAATGTGCTTGTCTCCTTGGCATACACATCAAAGTGAAATTGTCAAATTAAATCAAAACAAAACAGAATAAAAACTGTTTTCCAAAGTTTTTATGTGACTTTAACTTTCGGTTTGTGAGTGCATATGTTTGTGTATGTGCAGGTGCACGCATGTGTGAATGTTTGAGTGTGCAGGTGCACGCATGTACGTACATTTGTGAGTGTGCAGGTGCACATGTGTGTGCAGTTGCACAGGTGTGTACATGTTTGTGAGTGTGCAAGTACACACATGTGCATGCGTGTGTACATGTACACATTTGTGAGTGCAGGTGCACACATGTGCATATGTATATGTACATGTGCACATTTGTGAGTGCAGGTGCATGTGTGTGTACACGTTTGAGTGTACAGGTGCACGTGTGTGTACATGTTTGTGAGTGTGCAGGTGCACACGTGTCTTTTAACTTCTTCCCAAGTGTGACTGGAGTCTCTGTCCACACGCTCACCAAAGCTTGGCATGGCCAGCGTCTGTGGTCACAGCCGTCCCAGAGGAACACTCCGTTGTGCTTTACTTTGATTTTCCTTGGTGAATGATGGGGTTCGGTTCCTTTGCAACGCTTGTATATCTGTCTATGCTTTGGAGGCCTATGAGAGTCTATTAGAATCGTTTGCTCGTTAAATTTCTTAGTTTCCTTCTGCTTTGTAATTTCTAGAAATTTAATAATATAACCCAGAGGATGAATCTTTCTGACAGTTATGTGCATTTTGAATTTCTTCTTTCATTCTCTGGGTTATTTTTAAAGGTCATAATGATATATTTTTGAATAGACAGAATGTCTTATTCATAAAGCTTTTATATCCAATTAAAAACTTTTCCCATATCCTAAAGTCATATAGATATCCATCTATTAATATATTATCAGTTTAGTAATTTTCTTACTTGCCTTTTACATTTAGATTTACAGTCTACCTATAATTTTGTTTTTTTACATGTGCAGGGGTTATCTATTAAAAATGATACCAAGAGGCAGGCATTACTGTGTATGCCTATAACCCCAGCATTTGGGAGCCTGAGGGAAGAGAAGTTCACGTTTGAGACCTGCCTGGGCCTCCCAGTGAGAACCTGACTAAAACAGGGGAAAAGATAAAACTCTCCTTGTGAGTGGCCTGAGGGGACTTGTGAAATGGTTTGATACTTCCCTGCCCTAGAAACCACCAACACCACAAAAGCAAACCAAGAATGCGAGACCCGGAAAACCACCAGGGCCAGGGCAGATGCAGCGGCAGGTGGATCTCTGTGTGCCTGGGCCTAGTGGCCTGGCCTGCAGAGTGAGTCCCAGGCCAGCGGAGACACATGGGGAGACCCTGTCTCAGAACAAAGAGCACGCTGGGCTGGTGGTGCTTGTCTTTAACTCTCACGCTTAACACAGAAGCAGGCAGATCTCTGAGAGCTGAGTCTAGCCAGGGCTACATAGCAAAAACTCCATCACAAACAAGCAGAAAAACTGCCCAGGCCACCAGGAGTCTGTCTGAAAGATGTCACTTTGAAAAAGCACTATGTGCCATCTGTGCAGTGACAGAGTCACCAGATATGCCCAGAACACCAGTAGCCCAAAGAGTGCTGACATTTTGCCGAACAAGACTTAAAAGGCAAAGCGTAATGCTGAATTTAAGAAGTTTAAACAGCTGGGCGGTGGTGGCGCACGCCTTTAATCCCAGCACTCAGAAGGCAGAGGCAGGTGGATCTCGGTGAGTTGGAGGACAGCCTGATCTACAAGAGCTAGTTCCAGGACTCCAAAGCTATAGAGAAAACCTGTCTTGAAAACAAAACAAAAAAACAAGAGCAGAAAAAAAAGAGAGAGAAATTTAAACAGAGATTTTTCTAGGCATTGAAAGTATCCACATGAAGGACAGGCTCCAAAGCTACAGAGAAACCCTGTCTTGAAAAGCAAACAAACAAACAAACTAAAAACCCCAAAACAAACAAAGTATCCACATGAACAAAGCGGAGAAGATGTGAGGTTGCTTCTGGACCTCCTAGCCAGGAGCACATGGAGGGATGAGCAAATCTTTCCTAAGCCGGAGGGTCACACAGAAAAAAAGATGTCCCATAAGAAACAAAAACATAGGGCACAAGAATTGCTGTGGAATAATCCTGTGTACACTGGGAAGATTTGTTGCTGTGATTGGTTTAATAAAGAAGCTAGCTGAATAGGACAGAGTTAGGTGCTGAAGCAAAACTGAGAATGCCGGAAGGAGAAGGGTGGAGCTAGGAGTCCCCAGCCAGACACAGAGGGAGCAGGAGATGAATGTTCCATGATAATTAAGGTACTGCCACGTGGCAGTGTAAATAAGGAATGTGGGTTAACTTAAAATAATGTAAGAGCTAGTTAGTTAAAAGCCAGAGCTATTGGCTAAGCATTTTAAATTAATATTAAGCCTCTGAGTGATTATTTGAGAGTGGTTGCAGGACAGGACAACTCTGCCTACACAAGAAAAGATTCATTGAGAAATAAATACAAATAAAGATAAAACTCAAGCATGCTAATATAACCTTGCTTGGCCTTGGAGTGCCTGTACTGCCATAAGCTTTAAGATTTTGTCTCGCTACCATCTTGTGTCCTTGAAGCCTTTACCTTCCCCCTGTAGCCACACCTTTTGGGGGTGGAGAGACGGCTCAGGGTTAAGAGCACTTGCTTTTCCTGCTGAGAACCTCACTCTGGTTCCCAGTACCATGTCGAGTGGTTCACAACTGCTCTTCTCTGGCTCTAGGAGACCCTATCTCAAGACAAAAATTTATTTGTGGAATTTGTGGCATTCATAAACAATTGATTTTTTATTATTCTAACTTAAATTTTTTAATTAATTTTTTTTTCTAGACAGGATTTCTTTGTAGCTTTGGAGCTTGATCTGGCACTGTGTAGACCAAGCTGGCCTTGAACTCACATGGATCTGTCTACCTCTGCCTCCCAAGTGCTGGGATTAAGGGCGTGCGCTACCACCATCTGGGTTAACTAAATTTATTTAATGTTTGTGTAGTCAGTTCTTTCTTTCCACCATTTGGGTTCTGGGATCGAACTCAGGTCATTGGATTTGGCAGCAAGTGTCTAAACACACTGAGCCATCTTGCTGACCCGTAGCTCTAATGTTTACACATTGTAAAACTCTAAAATAACTCTAAAGCCATTTCTGACAACTCTGAGGCCAATTTTGAGGCCTCTCAGCAGTAGTGCTCCCATCCTCCCACCTGGAAACCAAGGACCTAACAGCTACACATGCACGTACTGTGATGTTGGGAACTTTCCATCTCCCTGAATAGGGGCAAGATAACCCTTAGGTGTTGACTCAGTTACTGATGTTTTGACTTAGTCCCTGGGAAGGGTAAAGTGACCCTCAGAAGTTTCCCTTTATCTCATTTGATCTGGCAACCACTCTCCAGCCAATTATTGGTAATAGCCTTTTTGAATAGGCCAATCATAATAGTTAAAGAACAACCCCCCAGACACACCCTTCCTTTTGTGGCTTTTTCCTTTAAAAATAGCCTGTACCAGCTGTGTGGGGGCTTTCTGGCCTCTCTAATGCTGGAAGACCCTGTCATGACAGAATAAAATCCTCATGCTTTTACATCAGCTGTGGTGTGAGAGAGGGTCTCTTGGGGTAACTCCTCCTTGGTGATTGATTGGACTGTAGGGTCCAACAACATTAAATTATTCTAGACAGGCATGATGACCTATGCCTGGAAAGCTAAGGCAGAAAGAGCGGCAGGAAACTCCACGTCAGTGTGGGCTCTGTAGTGAGACCACCTCTTCACATCTCTAGGTTGGCTTCTTTGCTGTTCTCTTTCCTTTGGTGTTTAACGGAGGACTTACTTCTTCTGGCTCACTGTCCCAGGATGCCCAGCCTATAGCTGCTCAGTCCCATGTATTAGAGCAGATAACTGTGGCAGTGCAAGCCTTTGGCAGAGGTCGACTCTGTACATGGTGGTGGGCAGGAAATAGTCCGGATGGTGCACTGCCAAATATCTGCCCCTAGTGATCCTTTCCTTGTTAGGCCCCACCTCCCAAAGTTTTCAGAAACTTTCAAAATAGTGCCACTACTGGAGACCAAGTAGGCAAAAGGTAAGCTTAAGGGGCATTTCAGACTCCTCTCCAGTGTGCCAATATTTCCAACCAATCCCATAAGCTAGTGCCTCAGGTTGGCAGACTTGCATGGTGATTTCAGGTAACTGTTGCTGTTGTGGTTTGGTCTTGTGAGGCAGGTCTTATAATTCATCCTAGCTTAAAACTGACTCAGAGGTTAAGAGCACTGACTGTTCTTCCAGGGGATCAAAGTTCAGTTCCTTGCACCCACATGGCAACTCACAACTGTCTGTAATTCCTGTTCCAGGGGGTACGATGCCCTCATACAGATAAACCCACAGGCAAAAACAAAACCACCAATGCACACAAAATAAAAATAAATAAATCAAAAAAATGCCCTCAGAGTCATGGCCTCCCTGTCAGTCTCCCTATTGTTGGGACTACAGCCCATGCCATCGCTCAGTCAGACACAGCTTTGAACAAGTTATCTTTTTCTGCTGTTGTCTATTTGCATTTAGTCAGGCTCTTTAGGGTGGCCTGGGCAAGGCTGATCTTGAGGGACGGGCCCTGCAGATGTGCCTCAGACACGTAGGGGCCGTAGGATGAGGGTGTACCTGTGTGTTTTTAAAGAAAGGCCAGAGCTTAGTACTTAAGCCCGATCCATGGAAATATGGATGTCCTTACGATGGGTGCTCTCCGCCAGTCAAGCTATGCCTGTGTGGCCACTCGACCACGGGAAGTTTAGAGTTAACAGCCACCGACAGCATTATCTGCCCCTCTGCCTCAGATGAATCCTATTTTAAAAATCCTTCTCTTCCTGTCCTAGAGAGACCCCTTAGAACAATGTTGAAAACGAGTGTTAAGAACGGGCACTCTTGCCTACAACTTGGAGGTTTTTGTTCACCCTCTTTTGGCTTGGTTGTTAGGTGTGGGGTGGCAGTGTCTTACTATGCAGTTCTGTCCCTCACTTGGAACTTGTCCTAAAGAATAGACTTGTAGGAGTACTCCTTCCTTTGCCTCTCTAGTGCTGGGGTTATAGGTGTGCTGCCACGTGTGGCTGGCTCACTGACTGGCTTTCTTCTTAACACATGGTGGCCTGTGACCAGAGTACCTTTGAGTTTGAGATTTTCCTCCCTTTCTTTTGTGCTGTGATTCATATTTTCGTGCTAGGAGGCTCGGCTATTTGTTTGTTTATTTATTTGTTTTTTACTCACAGTCTTATTTTACTCCTCCTTCCCTTTAATTTTTGAATCTGGCTATATAGCTCTGGCTGACCTTGAACTCACCAAGAGCCACTTGCCTCTACCTCCAAAGTGCTGGGATTAAAGGCGTGTGCCACCACACCAGGCTTTTTTTTTTTTTTTTTAACCTATTTCTTGAGATCTTACTTTGCCATCTGGTCTGTCCTGGGCTCACTATGTAGTGCAAATAGGCCTCGAGTTTATGGAAAATTCTGTTTCCATTTCCCACACCACACCCACCACATCTAGCTATAACCCTTTAAAAAAATAAATTTCTCATTATTTCTTGCTCTGATCCTCATCCTCAAGAGCTGTGGTGGGTGAGGTCAAGTCCAGCACCAATGACAGAGTCTGCCTCAAAAACAGGACCCATACCACCAGAGGAACGAGACATAAAGCTGGCCCCTGTACACTGACACAGGGAACACACACGCTGGTTTCTGTACACTACACAGGGAACGCACACCACCAGAGCAACGAGACATAAAGCTGGCTTCTGTACACTGACACTGGGAACACACACGCTGGCTTCTGTACACTACACAGGAACACACACGCTGGCTTCTGTACACTACACAGGGAATGCACACCACCAGAGGAACGAGACATAAAGCTGGCTTCTGTACACTGACACTGGGAACACACATGCTGGCTTCTGTACACTGACACAGGGAGTGCACATGCAGTCTCTTGCTCAAGCCACTCTCAAACTCCTGGGCTCAAGAGATGCTCCTGGCATAGCTCTGATGCTGGAACTAGTGGCGAGCCACCCCGTCTCTTAAATGGTTTTCATAAATACCCTTGAGCAGTTAAGGCAGCTCCCTTCTGTTCAGTTTGCTAGAATCCTTTTGGTGAATGGTGCTGGAATTGTACGGCTGGCGTTTGCTTCTTACCCTGAATGGTTTCTCTCCTTTTTGAATGTTTAAGTCACATTGGTGAAGTTTTCATAGTGCAAATCATCCAATCCTGTATTTGTGGGCTGTGATCCTTGCTATTTATTGGTGAAATTCTTTTGTTCATATTTCTTGATTTTTGCATGCATGTTCATGCAATTTTTTTCTTCTAATGATTGCCAGATTTTTGTAACAAGGTCATGCTGCTGGTCTCATGAAGTTAATTGGGTGATGTTTAATTTTTTCCTTCTCTATTCACTTACCAGAAGAAATTATGTAATATTCACATTGACATGGTTTTTCTTTCCTTCCTTCTTTCTTTCTTTTTTGGTTTTAGAGACAGTTTCTCTCTTTAGCCCTGGCTGTCCTGAAACTCACGCTGTAGACCAGGCTGGTCTTGAACTCAGAGATCTGTTTGCCTCTGCCTCCCAAGAGCTGGGATGAAAGGCGTGTGCCACCACTGAGACCCTGTTTTAAAAAATAAAACATAGCTGGGCGGTGGTAGCACACACCTTTAAACTCAGCTCTTGGGAAGCAGAGGTAGGGGGATCTCTGAGGGTTTGAGGTCAGCCTGGTCTACCGAGTTCCAGGACAGCCAGGGTTATCTGTCTCAAAAAACCAAATAAGTAATAAAACAAAACCACAAAATAAAAACACTGGGCCAGGCAACACATCAGCCTTGGAAGCTGCCTGGAGAGTGAGGAGGGAGAAATGACCCATGCAGTGTGAGTTAGCGCCATGGAAACCCGACACATGGTGGAACAGCGGCCACATCACTACCCAAACACCACAAGACTGGGAGGGAAGGTTAGAGAAAGAGGATGGAAACCCAAAAAATCAGGAAAAGCATACTTAGGTTCCAGCCAGCATCCCTTAAGGTGGCTTGTAGGGACTATGCTAGGGGGCGGGATTGGGGAAGAAGTACACACGTCATTCAAGGGCTAATTATTCAGCCTATGTCTTTAGTATCTCATAAGGTAAACCCACCCCTAGGGCGTGGTTCCTTTGCCAGGTGACTGACTTCCCCCAACTGGAATGTTAGGTCTCTATAGGCCAGAGTTGACCAGTTTTCCCTTTCTGAGCTATTTTGCTGCTCTAACTGTACAAACGACATTTTCCAAACCAACGATTTATATCCAAATCCTTTTCTCAATGTCAGATTTTAGGAAAACCAAATCTAAGATGTGGTCCATTTCAGGGATCTAGTCCTTCAGGACACAACCAAGTTGAGGATGCATTAGCACTCCCTTTGCACTGGGGGGTCCTGGACACGCACCCCTGGTCTCTTAGCTCTCTGCTGGAAAGACTTTCAGCAGGTGGCTTCCCAGCTGGTCTCCTTGGACCAGGTGGGAGCTGCTCTGAAACACAGGACTCGCGTTCCTGCATCTGACCACCATCTTGTCAGTTTTCTTGTGCTTTAGAGAGGTATTCTGTAATCCTTCTAACTTGGAGAATTCTCTATGAGAGAATTAGTTCTGATCACTACAGAGAACATTCCCTGATCCTTTCCCAGTGCTGTCCGTGAGTGACAGGCTGGAGCTGTTGCTGCACTATACACACACACACACTCCTTTAACAACAGATAGATGTCCACTTGTATGTGTGCAATCGCAGTCCGTGAGACCAGACTGGCCCTGCACTGCTGTCTCAGCTCCCTTTCCAGGCTGGTATTACATTCTACTTTTCACAGGGCTTGTATCTGAACACTGCCTTGGCCACTCTTCTGCTTCTGTGACTGAGCATTCAAATATATATTCAAATATATATGGGGGCCATACCTATTCAAACCACCACAATCCCCTCCCTGGCCCCCATAGGCTTATAGCCATAGCATAATGCAAAACGCATTTAGTACAACTATCACAGTCTATCAGTATTTCTACACTGTTTAAAAATTCAGTCTCGGGATGGTGGTGGTGGTGCACTTTAATCCCAGCACTTGGGAGGCTGAGGCCGGTGGATCTTTTTGAGTTCAAGGCCAGCCTGGTCTACAAGAGCTAGTGTCAGGACAGGCTCTAAAAGCTACACTGAGAAACCCTGTCTCGAAAAAACAAAACAAAACAAAAAATTCAAAGTCTCTTCTGAGATTCATGACAATCTCTTAAATATAATCCTCTGTAAAAACAGAATCTTAAAAAGCAGATCACACACTTCCAACATACAATGGCACAGGATCTACATTACCATTCTAAAAGGAAAGAAAGGGAGCACACTGAGGAAATGCTGGATCAAAGCAGGACCAAAACCAGTAGGCAAACTCCAGTCTCTGCATCTCCATGTCTGATGCCAAAGCATTCTTCCTTCAGGCCTCCAACCCTTCCAGCTGTCGACTGCAGCACACTTCTGTCTCCTGGGCTGCTTCCACTCCCTTGGTAGCTCTCCTCCACAGCTATCCCATGACATCTTGGGGTCTCCAAGGCACTCTAGGCTCCACCTTCACCCCTTTATGCAGTTTGAGTAAGAATGGTCCTCACAGGCTCATGTATTTGAAAATTTAGTCACCAGGGAGTGGAACTCTTTGAAATGGCCTCCGGGACTCCATGCAGGGATATCCCAGATACACACCTGGCCACAGTGGCTTTGTAACCACAGAAGGAGATTCCACAACCCCTTTCTTGAATTCTTGACTCTAAATCTAGAAGCACGTGGCCGAAGCTGCCAAGTTCTGCAGCTTGAACTTGTCCCCTTCCTTCAGTCCTGTTTGCATCAGTTTCTGCTGCTGGTTTCCTTCACTGCCTAAAAGGTCCTTTAAGTCCTTTGCACAAGTTGGAAACTTACTTGAGTGGGGTCTCGTCCTGAGGTCACCACTCCCTACATCCCCTTAGCGCCAGGTTTTACTTTAAACTTTATCTCCTTGAGCACTGGACTTAGCTCCATTACACTTCCTTTTCTCCTGCGCACTTTGTATTTCTCTTGATCCTTCTCCCTATCATTATAGACATTCTTATGAGTGGTTACTAATAACCACGTGGCACAGTCCATGTTAGGCTGTCTTGAAATCTCCTCTGATGACGTCATTAACACAAAAAACTCTTTAATTTATCCTCATGCATATTTTTAGGACAAGGGCAAAAAGCAGCCATATTCTTCCCCCAAATATCATTTAGCACGGTCTCTAGGACTTACTAATATTCCTCCCCTGCAAACCTTCTCCAGCTGAGCGCCCCCACTTCGGCTTGCCCTCTGCACGTCTTCCAGCACCAGGACCGAGGTAACGCTTATAAAAGAAAGCGTTTCGTTGGGATAGCTTAGTTACAGAGGTTTAATCCATTATCACCACGACAGAGCATGGCAACATGTGTACAGACATGGTGCTGGAGAAGGAGCTGAAAGTTTAGTATCCTGATGCACAGGGGGGCTGCAGTAGCAGAGAGACAGGGAGGGAGGAGAGAGAGGGAGAAAACTGCAAAGCCCACTCCCACTGACACACCCCCTTTAATAAACCTCTCAAAGATTTCCAATTCCTGGTGACTAAGCATCAAATACATGCACATATGGGGACCATTCTTACTCAAATCACTATTTCTTCATGTGATATATGATCACAACCCTGTTTCTTTACTTGTCCCCTTCCCAGATGAGATATGTCCTCTGGGGTGGGGGTGTTGGTGGTTTGTATAGTTTTGCAGGAGAAGACTGAATTTCAGGTCTTAGGCGCAGAAAACTAGGAATGGATAAATCCTTCTAGCAATGAAAAGTTAGAGAAGGGCAGGTTTGAAAGAAACGTGGCAAAGCAGGGGTGGGGAAGCGTATGAGCCCTCTCCAGGAGCAAATCTGAAACCGTCACACTTGTATTTGCTCAGAGCATCATTGAAAGTTCTGCTTGCAGGACTTTTCGGAGTCTCCAGGCTGGAACCAGTTCCTCTTTTAACAGCGCTTTCCCTGCATTTTCATGCCCATCTTTTTGGGTTGGGTTTATATATGCCATTCCTTCTAAATTATTAACTACCAGTTGGCAGCTGCAATACAGTGTGAATGATGGAATCGTCAGAACAATGGAGTCAGGACCACTGGGTTTTGG
The DNA here is from genome assembly GCF_903992535.2 of Arvicola amphibius. Classification (NCBI taxonomy): domain Eukaryota; kingdom Metazoa; phylum Chordata; class Mammalia; order Rodentia; family Cricetidae; genus Arvicola; species Arvicola amphibius. The sequence goes on along the minus strand of NC_052055.2, from coordinate 4,264,371 downwards.
TCTGAGCTTCAGCATTTACACAAGAAATTTGGGATCAGGGTCCTCATACATGCCACAAGGACAGTCTTTACCTCATGGTGTGATCTGAATATTATGAGACATCACGTATGAAGCAGTGCATAGTAAAGACATGACACATTAAAACCTTTCATTGCGTCTAGGAACAGCTGTGTGATTGACACATCTTTCTGCTTGACAAACGGTATTCATAAACGTAAATTCTGCTTTGTCTGGCTCTAGAACCAGCAGTGTCCATCGCATGAACTGGAGAAAAAATAAATGTAGAAGTTACGGGATTATTATTGGTCATAGGTGGCTTAGGCAGTGTTAGTGCCTTTGAAACCATTGAGACAGGGTTTTACTGTGTAGTTCTAGCTGGTCTACAACTCAGAGGTTTGCCTGCCTCTGTCATCACCGCCCAGGCTAGACCACGCTGTGTTACTGATCTGTCTCAAAGAGTACCCCGTCAATCTTGACTTATAATTCACAGCATGCTCAAAAGAACTTCCTAATCTAAAAAGCATGAAGAGAGGAAAATTGCTCTGCTGTGCCACCATGAAGAACGTTGTTTACCCAACAACTGTTAGACTGGAAAAGAGGCTTCAAGTTTTCAGTTTTTCCCTCAAAAAAGGCAGTCGCTATTTACAAAGGAATACAGGAAACTTTAAGAGGGCGGCTGTTCTGATTCCATGGGAAAACAACAAACAAACCGATGGAGAGATTCCAGAGGTTGAAGTTCCGATACCTACAGATCCTAAGAACTCTCTTTCTACAACAGGTGCGTATTATCTTTCATTAAAGTACACTAACGAAAAAAAATCACGAACAACAGGAAAATGGTGGAAATTTCCACACTCCGTGCAGCTGCCCGATGGTAGTGATGATGGTGAAACAGGGTTTAGTCTACAGCGACAGAAAGACAGAGTCACCTCCAGGACCCCGCTCTCCGGTCTTGATACCGCGCTTACGTAACCGCCCGCCGCACGAGGCCGCGCATCTCTGCTTCCCGAGGCGCCCTGTCTCCAGACGAGAAGCACCGGCAGACCATCCGGGTCCGCGAGACCCGTGACGGATTGGAGACCGAAATGCCTCCCCGGAGCTCGTGCCCTCCCGCCCCGGCGTCCGGAGCGAGCACGTGCTCTCCGGAACGCGCCGCCCCGCCCCCCGAGGCGGGGGGGGGGGAGTGCCGGGCTCGCGGCCCAGCGCGCCAATAGGCAAGCGCCTTACAGCGCCGTGGCCCCACGACGTTAAGCCGTCCAATCGCCGCGGCTCGGCCGCCCGTTTCCCGGTGCCCCGCCCCGCGCGCCGGGCCCCTCCCCCGAGGCCCCGCCCTCCGCCCCTCCCCCCCCCCGCCGGTCGGCGCCCAAGCCTGCGAGACGGAGAAACTGGGGCAGAAGTGAAGATGGCGGCGGCGGCGCTGGCGGCGGCGGTTCGTCGCCAGTGACGCGCGCTGCGGGCTGCTCACCCTCCCCGCTCGCCGCGTCCGCCCCGGCACCCCCCGGTCCACCCGCCGCGCTCCGGGCCTCCCTCGCCCGTGTCCGCCGTGGCCAGCCGAGCGGGTGGCGCGTTGATCCGCCCTCCCGCCCGCCGCCGCTGCCGCCGCCGCCAAGCCGGATCGCCGAGCCGGAGACACACGCTCGGCGGGGAGGCGGCGGGCCCTGCGTGCTCGCGGCCCTCCGTTTGGGGACCCGGAGGAGGAGGAAGAGGAGGCGGTGGCGGCGGCCGTGGGCTCCCCGGACGGGAAGGGGCTCGGGGGGCCGGGCGAGAGCGGCTCGTCCTCGGGAGCGGGGCGCGCAGGCGGCACCATGACGTCCATCCATTTCGTGGTCCACCCGCTGCCGGGCACCGAGGACCAGCTCAATGACAGGTACTGGGGCGGCGGCGGGGGAGGGGCGCCTCCCTTCCCTTCCCCCCCACGGCCGCGCCAGGCGCCCCTACCGCCCCCTGTAGGCCCCGGGAGCTGTGCGAGCCAAACTTGGGAGCCCCGGGTCGCGGGGGCGGGGGCCGGCTGCGGTGTGGACGCGGCTGCGGTGTAGACGGCCTAGTGCGCACGCAGCTCCCCCCCACCTCCAACCCCGTTTTCCCCGCCTCTCCCGCGAGGAGCCTCGTTGAACCCGGCGGACGCCCGGGCCCAGGTCCGAGGAGGAATCCATATTAGTCAAAGTTGAATTGAGACAGACAATGCGGATGGGGGATGGTGGAGGTGGAGAAAAAGAGGGAAGGAGAAGGAGCGGCGGGTTCGGGGGGCTCCCGCGAGCCTCGTCCAGGGAGCTGGGCATCCACCCCCCCCCCCTCTCGGGAAGGCGGGGAGGGGCGATTCCCGGCAGACCGTGGGTTGGGAAGGGTAGGAGGGACAGAACGCCATGATTATTGTTATTATTATTAGATTGGAGCCCCTGCAGTGAGGTTGCCTGCCCCGGGAGGGGCGGTGAAGTCAGGCTGGGGGTGGGGAAGTGGATTGAATTCCCTTTGCCTCCTTCCTTGGAAATGGTACTGCCAAACTCTGGCACCCGGGCCCCTGTGGTGAGAGCCATTTTTTTTTTTTATTCTAATGATAGTTTTTTCTCGAGGTGTAATTTGACAGCTGAAAACTGCGTACAGTGTCAAAGGAAAACTATTGGTGTTGCAGTTCGTATTAACGCGCTGTGAATTTCTGGGTTGGGTTCGCTACCAGCAGAGGAGGAATTTTGATTTAAAAATTAGAAAAGAAATCTCATAAGGCCGTTTTGATTTGGATTTTCTCCCTTGGCTCCGTCACTGTGCCTTGCCAGTTTAGGCTTGAGTTGCTTGGCCACATGCTCTCTGGGACCCAAGATAAAACAGGCAAAGTTCCTGTACTGTTGCTAGACAGACTCGGAGGTTGAGGGAGGCCTCCATTAAAGCGTGTCTTGGGACCTGGAACTTAGATCTAATGATGGGTCAAGTGTTTATAGGTCAGAAAGTGGGGGCGTATTAAGCTCCGTTCTACCCGAAAGCAGTCCTGCTGGCCAATATTTCTTTTGCTTGTGGAAGGCCGTCGTTTCCCAAGTTTAGAAGCGAGGTATAATTTTTGCTAAGTGACCGGATGACTTAAGTTGCGTGACGCCCAGTTTGTCATGCGCTTCTCGGAGAGAGGAAGAGGCCTAAAGTGTTGCTAGTCTGTAATGTCCTCCCTCGGCCTGAGCCGGCTGCCTTCGATCCTGGGCGGGCAGCCCAGTTCCTGACATTGGGTGCGGGTTTGTCTAACCTTTAACCATATTGTTTAAATACGTGTTTGCAGAACTCAAAATGCTTTTTGAAAAGATTAACTACGTCGAGTTGTCTTATAGTTCTTTAAATATGGAAGCAACATTTTGTTATAGGATCCTTATTCTGACTTGATTTCGTTAGATGTATTTACAGCTTAAATGTCAGATTTTTTTCTATTTTGGTAAATCTTAGAATCAGGCCAGTTGTGAGGACAGCTCTACTGCCATTAAGAGAAGTGTGTTGGTCATGTTTGAGTCATTTGTCTTGACTTGGAAAGTAGCACCAGAAAAGGAAGGCATGCTTTTGTGGTAGTACTGACTTTAGAGTCTGCACATCAAAACCCTTGTCTCGTTGCCAACCTTGTATTTATTGTTTATTTATTTAGGTTGGTCCTGGCTAGCCTGGAATTCACTGTGTGTTCCCTGATGATGACCTTGCGGTGATTATGGGCCCCAGCTACCACACCCAGTTTCCTTGGGGCTGGAACCCAGAGCTTCCCTTGGCTAGACACTGCCAGCGTGCTTCTTCTCCGTGTGGGGGGCGTTTTGATTCACTTCTTTCTTCAGCTGTTTGAGAAATTTCCTCACAGTTTTTTTAAGTTGCCATTTTCCACCCCTTTGTTTTTGACTCTTCTAGAGTCCATGTACTGTATTGAGAATATCTAGATATTTGCAACTTTTTGCTGTCTGTTGAGATAGCACTCTGGGATAGGGTCTCTATGATGCCCAAGCTGGCGTGGATTCACAGTCTTCTTGCACCTCCTGGTGCTGAGATTGCAGGTGTGTGCAGCAACACCTGGGATGAGTTTTTAACTTGGTTTTTATTTTATGTGTATAAATGAGTACCTGTGTGTGTATGTGTATCTGGTGCAGGAGATCAGAACAAGATGTCAGATCCCTGGAACTGGAGATTATAGGTGGTTGTGAGCTGCTAGGTGTGGGTGATGGAAGTGGAGCCCACGTCCTCAGCAAGAGCAGCACGTGATGGTAACTGGTAAACGTCTTTGCAGCTCTCTGGTGTGAGTTCCTATGAAGTCAGGGAAAAGACAAGTGACTGAGTTAGAACACATTGATTAATACTGTTCCGCTGCTTAGCTGTACTGTGCATGGCCTGTTGAAGGCATCCTAAGTGCTTTGTGACAGAAAAGTCCATCTTGTTTGATGTTTTGAATGTTCATTCTGGAGATGGAATTCTGATCCCCATGTTGCATAGCTGGCACTGTATTGACCAAACCACTGGCCCAACTCTCCAGTGAGTTTCTTGTTCTAGTTCCTGTTTACCAGTGTCTCAGTCAACAAGAACTAGACCCAACCATGGCTCTGAAGCCGGCGGACTGAGGGGAGAGCTGGAAGTGCCCTGCCACCAATCCTTGAAAATGCCTGAGAAGTGAGTTGTGCTCCTCACAGAGGCAAGAGATTTATGGAATGACCCCAGACAAAGGCACAGTGAACCACAGTGAAACCTGCAAGATGCTGGGTGCAACATCTAGGCCTTTCCACTGCCCCAGCCTTAGTACAGAGGTGCTGGGTTTTCATTCACTGGTAGAAATTTATTCTTCAATTTACATGTCTTGTGTAATATGTAAGAAGCGAGTTTACAAGTTTTGTTTTTTGTTTTTTTTTTTTTTTTTTTTTTTTTTTTTTTTTTTTTTGGTTTTTTGAGACAAGATTTCTCTGCAGCTTTTTGGTTTTTCGAGACAGGGTTTCCCTGTAGTTTCTAGAGCCTGTCCTGGAACTAGCTTGTAGACCAGGCTGGCCTCGAACTCAGAGATCCGCCTGCCTCTGCCTCCCGAGTGTTGGGATTAAAGGCGTGCGCCACCACCGCCCGGCAAGAAACAAGTTTTTATCTGACTTTTTTTCTTAACATTTTAAAATTTGTGTGCATGTGAGTGTGCCACAATATGGGTCTGGAGGGCAGAGAAAACTCGGTCCTACATAGCGTTTGGATCCTGGGTTTCAAGTTCAGGTTGTTAGGCTTGGCAGCAAGGGTATTTACTCAGTGAACCATCTTGGTGTGTGTGTGTGTGTGTGTGTGTGTGTGTGTGTGTGTGTGTACACATACGAGTGTGAGTGCCACAGCTGTGTGGGGAAGTCCAGAGGTCAGCTTTGAGGAGTGTTTTCTCTACTTATTCCATGGGTTCCAGAGATCAAACTGAGGCTATTAGAATTGCTTAGCGAGAGCCATGTCATAGCCCCCCCCCAAGATTTTATGTAGTCTATACTTATATTTGGCATGTAATTTCTTTGGGGGTGAGTTGATTTCAATTTTAACAGAATTATTGGAAGAATCAGCCAGATTTTGGTGTCCTAGAGAGTTCTAACAACTTCTGCCCAATATATCTCTCTAGGTCTCCAGGTTACTATTATTATTATTTTTGTTTTGTTTTGGTCAGAGAACTGACTTTCTTAAACCTTTCCTTGTGCAAGATAAGGAAAGGTCTTTTTAAAGTGCTGTGGATACGACCTGCGTTCCCTTCAGATTACTCTTTAGGGTACAGGTCAGTTATACAAGTCATTTCTCATTGTTTGGGGGGGTTCCTGTAAATGCTGCCTTTTTGCAGTATAATGTGTTGCATAATCAGTTATAATCAGGGTTTCTCCCTCAGGGTGCTTGAAGGCTATAAGATAGAATAGACAGGAATTTGAAACTGGTAGGCTGAGTTCCGGCCTCAAGGTCAGGGAGGAACAGTTGAGATAGTGAATGAGAAGTACACAAGTATTAAGCGAGTCTGGAAAATAGGAAGAGATGTTTACTTGAGTTGTTTCTGTACGTGGTTGGTATTCACGTGGCAGTGCAGGAGTTCAGCTGTCTTAGAATGCCCTCCCCCACAATTTCCCTCCCTCCCCTTCTCCAGGGTGCTGGAGCTGGGTAATGCTAGGTGAGTGCGATGTCACAGAACCCATCTCCAGGCCCTGGAAATACTGTTGCTCTACAGGAAAAGCAGCATGGTGGATCATGCCAGCAGTCCTACTGGGACTTGGAGACCAACACCCTAATTGCAGCAAGTTTGAGGCCAGCCTAGTCTAATTTTGAGTTCCAGGCCACGTCACTAACAGTGAGACCCTGTCTTTAATAAGCTAAACCCAGACTAAATCCAAGTTTGCCATTTTCAGCTGAAAGCAGTTTTACCTTTCAGGACGTTCTTGGCCTTCTCTGCTCCTCACTTGACTCAGCTAGGACATTGGTATTGGCCTGTAGTGGCTCTAGGCCAGAGACTTGTAGACTCTCCAGTAAGAACAGGACTGTCCCCACAGTCTGGAATTATTAAATTCACAATGTCAGCTATGTGAGGGGAGAAACCTGGGTCAAGACTATCTTTATTACAGATGAAAAAAAATCAGGTTCTTAAATTAGTTTTAAAACATGATAATTGAAAGCTAATTAAAATTAAAGCCAAAGTCAGGCCTTTGGTAAATAGGCAGATTTCAAGTGCTGTGAAGGCACATGTAGCTCCGCTAGTTCATTTAGGGTGGTGGAGAGAGAGTGGTTCATGAGAGCATGCATGTCGAGAGCTACCGATTGGCTAAATGTAATAAGACTGAAAATAAACATTTTTAGGACTGTTGGGTTTTATGTCTTTGCACTCTGAGCAGGAGCCAAAAGGTACAGAAGAGTAGTAACACAGAGCTGAACAAAGATGGTGGTGTGTGGGGGTCATAATAATAAAACTGCCTGAAATTTCAGTGGTCCCTGCCCCAAGCCCCACCAGAAACAACACCCGAGTGTTAGGCCATGCGTGGTAGAGCGTTGCACAATTAGCAGGAAATCTCACTGATTACTGAGATTGTCATCTAAAAATGATAGTAGAAACAGTGGGAAGGGGCAGTCATGTGTAATAAATGGATTAAAGGCAGTTGCTTCAGAAAAGATTGAAAACCGTGTAGACTAGCCCAACAAGAAGTTGAAAAGACAAATGGGCAGATCAGTTTTACTAGTCAGGAAGTTAGTCACTAAATCATAGACCCGGCACAGACACTAGTGAAGGGGATGTGCTGGTAAGAATGCAGCATGGAGTGGCCCTGGAGGTGGGGACCTGGGTTTTTCTTAGCAGTTACCTCATCTGGGGAACAGACTATAGGGAAATGCAGTTGGTCTCACTGTACAGCCTTGTCTGGCTTGCTACTCATAGAGATCCTCCTGCCTCTGCCTTCTGAGTCTTTGAATTAAACCATTGGGGGTGAGGAGAGGTGTCTCTGAACACCATCTTTGTTTTGAGACAGAGTATCAGTATGTGTGTCTTTCCCTTTGGCTTTTAATGCTTTTTCCTTTTGCTTCTGGGTCCGGAGTGCTGGGATTACAAGTGGACTCATCTTCCCCCCCCCCCCTTTTTTGAGACAGTCTCTTTATTCCAATCTCAAACTCACTAAGTAGTTAGGGGTGACCTTGAATACAGTATCTTCTCTCTAGATTACTCTCAGGTTATAGGCGTGAAAGATGTGAGCCGCTGTACCTAGTTTTCCTCGAGCATCTAGGCAAGCACTGCCCCGGCTGAGCCACCTCTCCAGCCTCTCACATCTCTCTGGCATTCCCAGCTTCTTGACATTGCAGCATGACACCTGAGACAGTCATCTATGAAGTTCACCCTTGAAAACTGCCATCAGGTTACCAAAAGTAGGGACAGAGATGGCTCAGTGGCTAAGAACATGCACTGGAGTTCACTGCACTCAAGGGAACACATCCCCATAGACACATGGGTATGCAGAGTTTTTAACAATGACAAAATCTTTAAACAGTCTCAATATTTTTAAAAGTTAAGTTTATAATTTTGTGTTGGACATCATTCGTAACTAGGCTTAGCCATTGGGGGCTTACAATCAAAAAGGTGCGTGCATGAGAGAGAAAGAGAGAGAGAGAGAGAAAGAGAGAGAGGGAGGGAGGCAGCGGGGGAGGGAGGGGGGAGAGCAGTTTTATGTTACAGCAGGATGTACTTGTTATCCTTTTCCTTGTCTTAGAGAAAACTTCAGTTACCACTTTTTGTTTGGTTTTATTTTGACTTGATGCCTTGCCAATTCTGATCACATGAAAATAATTTTTTTAAACTTTATTTAACTTTATTTCATGCGCATTGGTATAATGATGTCAGATTCTCTTGAATTGAAGCTACAGACAGCTGCAAGCTGCCATGTGGTTGCTGGGAATTGAACCCGGGTCCTCTGGAGGAGCAGTCAGTGCTCTTAACCACTGAGCCATCTCACCAGCCCCGAAAATAAATTTTTCCTTGGCTTGTTCTGATTATGAATCTTTGATTTTTTTTGTTATTGTTGTTACCAGGTTTTAAAAATTTCCCCTGAATATTAGAATTTAAAAGCCTTTTGGAGCCAGGCGGTGGTGGCACACACCTTTAATCCCAGCACTAGGGAGGCAGAGACAGGTGGATCTGTGTGAGTTCGAGTCCAGCCTGGTCTACAGAGCTAGTTCCAGGACAGACTCCAAAGCTATAGAGAAACCCTGTCTCAAAAATTAAAAAAAATATATCTTTTGGAAGATTTCAACATCAGCAGAAGTAGAGAAAAGAGTAAACTAAACACCAGGTACACTAGGTACTCATCCCCCAGTCTCAGTAGTTACAACTCGGACCAGCTCATGCCAGTCCTAGCCCAACTGGTCCTGTCCTGTCACAAAGATTTTTTTTAAAATTAAAATAGTTATTTGGGTGTGCTTGAACTTGTGTGTGAGAGAGTGTGTGTGACAGAAGTGTGTAAATCAGCTGAATCATAAAGGCCCTAGGTTTACATTGTGTGCTGTGTGTATGGCCTTGACTGGCCTGGAATACACCAAGATGTGCTCACCTCAGCCTCCCCCGTGCTGGGATTAAAGGTGTGTGCCGGCACAACTGCTTTTAACCTGACCGCAAGAGAAAACATCTTTGAACTGCACATGGGACACAGTGGGGGTTTCTGTTTTGACTCAGTCTCTATGGGTAGTCCAGACCAACCTGGAATTTACCGTGTAACCCTTAAACTGGGATCCTCCTCGGCCTCTCACCATATGCTGTTCCGCACCGGAACCTTCGTGTTCTGATAGTTTGGGATTGTAATTTGTCAATGTCAGTGCTGAGGGTGGAACCTGGTGCTTCTAAGGTGCTGACTACCATTGAGTTCCACCCCCCAGTCTTGCAGCTCCTTCAGGAGGGCACCTTCCCCAAGTTGTCTGTAGTTGTCACGTGACACTGTTGGGTAAGAGGCTTAGAATGAAAGGATTTTTTTCTGTGGGGAATACATGGAAGAGTAAACTGTAAAAAGTTAATGACATTTTTCTGAGTTAGTATTTAGAGGTGAGAGTATTAAATAAGGTCCTAGAAATTATTCTTTTTTTTTTTTTTTTTTTTTTTTTTTTTTTTTTTTTTTTTTTGGTTTTTCGAGACAGGGTTTCTCTGCAGCTTTAGAGCCTGTCCTGGAGCTAGCTCTTGTAGACCAGGCTGGCCTTGAACTCAAGAAATCCGCCTGCCTCTGCCTCCCAGCGGAGGCGTGCGCCACCACCGCCCGGCTAGAAATTATTCTTTAATAAGGCATTTCATGGTTTATTCTTGCCAATGTAATAGTAATACAACTCAAGTATGGTAAATTCTCAGACAGTTGCTTTTGTAGTGTTTGCATTCGATGCTGTCTCCTTATGTGTGATGTATTACATAGCAGAGATACCATGTTCACTTTCAGGTGGTGCAGTGCATGATACTGAAACATCATTTATTTACTGTTTTTTTACTTTTGTTTTGAGACAGTCTCATTGTGTAGCCTTAGCTGGCCTGATACTCTGTAGATCAGGCTGATCTCAATTTTATAGAGCTCTACCTGCCTGCCTGTGTGTCCTGAGTGTTGGGTTAAAGTCAGCCATCACCCCCAGCCTTGTGTCCTCATCTTTTTGGAGTCCTATATTACATACAGAGTAACTCACCTGTTTCACGTGTGCACTTGGGATGTTGAGACTTCCTTCCCAGTTAAGACATAGAACATTCCATCACTCTAAAGTTTGCCTGGTGTACCTGTCTTCTCGGTCTCCTCACCTTTGACAGATCTTTTGACTCATTTCTTAGCATAAAGATGGAGTCTTAAAGATCATACACCTTGTTTTTCTGATGCTCTGGGTTAACACGTATAATAGATTCCTTTTTATAGTAATCTGTAAGAGTAGTATTCCTTGTGTGGGTACACCACAATTTTAAGTCTGACTTGTTCTCTTGTTGGTGTAAATTTTCGTTTTTTTTCCTGTTCCTGTGTTCTTAAGAATTTCCTTGCTATAAAAGAAAATTATTTTAAAAAGTTGGAAAACAGAATAGAAAATGTCACAGCTCATATTTTGATTCCTTCCCTCTCTCCCTGTAGTTCAGTGTGTCCTGTTTTGTGGTGATGGGGATTAAACTGAGGCCTATGTACACACTTTTTACATGAATGTTTGTTGTTACTTAGTTTTATCCTTGATTTTTTTCTTGACTTTAGTTTGTTATAGTAGTTTTTATTGAAAAAACAGTCCTAAAAATTACATTTTTAATAGCAAGTTTTCTTATTAAAGTTATGTATTTGGGGCTGGCGAGGTGGCTCAGCTGTTACAAGCACGAGCTATTTTAGCAGAGCTATGGATTCCCAGCACCCACGTGGTGGCTCGCAGCCATCTTTACCTCCAGTTGTAGAGGATCAAATGCCCTCTTCTGGCCTCTTCAAGCCCTAGGCATGAACATGGTGCACAGACACACATGCTGGGAAAACATAGCTAAAAAATTTAATTATACATTTTGTATAAAGATGTTAGAATTCAATTGACTGTAATTATTGTATTCTAAAACTGAGTAAATCAGTAAGTATATTTTTCATCCATTAGTTTGGGCCGTATTTTTACTATATGTGCTGCCGAAGCCAGCGTAAGTTTGGGCCACAGCTTTTCAGTACAGGATCAGAGGTATTGAGAGCCCACCCATTTTGAGAAATTGCCTCTGCTCCAGTATGAGCCGCACTCAGATTAGGTTGAGGAGTTGTACCGCGTCTTCACCTGGATTAATCCAATATTAAGGTAGACTTGGTAGCTCATGTCTGTTGTCACAACACTGGGGAGCCTGAGGCAGCAAGATGGTCATGATTCCGGGCTAACCTGGGCTGTAGCGAGACTGTTGGCAAGTCTGCCTGTACACCGTCCAGAAAACCCTGGCCAAACAAAAATCAACACCCTAAACCAAACGTAGACCTCCTCACCAAGTACCTGGAACTCCTGGGGTGATCTGCATTGGCCTCTCCAGAACTCTATAAGAGGAAGGTGGGATTCATCTGTGGTGGTGTTCATAACAGCCTGCTTGCTGCGATTTGAGAAGTGGAGGTTGGAGTTTCTAAGTTCTGAGGAAAAAGTTAAATTTGAAATTAGGAAGTTCATTTGATGGGGAATGCTGAGAAAGGAGACAGTACAGTAGGGTAGTTGAACTTTTTTTTTTTTAATTGCAATACTGTTTGGCCAGTAGTTTAAGCGTATTTCTAGTTAGCTCTTACATCTTAATTACATCTTAAATTAACTCTTTTAATTTGTATACTTTTTTATTGATATTTATTGAGCTCTACAGTTTTCTCTGCTCCCCTTTCTGCCTCTCCCCTCCCCCCTTCAGTACTCCCCCAAGATCTCCATCCTCCCATTTTCCCCAGGAGATCTTGTCTTTTTCTACTTCCTACTTCCCATGTGGAGTAGATGGAGTTGGATGTCTTGAGTGGTGAAAGACTGGGAGAAGGAAGGTCAGGTTGTAGCTGAGTTCCTAGTTGGTGGCTTTGCCTAGAACTAGAACTTTCCCACCATACCTTTTCTTATTTTTAAATTTATTTTTTTTATTTTCATTGAAGTTTTGCTACACGTATGTTTGTGTGAGGATGTCAGATCTTGGAGTTACAGACAGTTGTGAGCTGCCATGTGGGTGTTAGGATTTGAACCCATGTCCTCTAGAAGAGCAGTTAGTGCTCCTAACCACTGAGCCCTCCCCCCATACTTTTTCTTAATGTGTTTTTGTTTCTAGTGGTGTTTAAAGGTAAATTTTCATCTTTTTTTTAATTTTCATCTTTTTTTTTTTCCTTCCCTGAGATGGTATCTCTGTGTAGCTCTAGCTGTCCTGGAACTCACTCTTTAGACCAGGCTGGCTTTGAACTCACAGAGAGTGCTGGCATTAAAGGAATGTGACACCAGCGTCCTGCTAAATTTGTATCTTTAAGAAACACATTGACTCCCTTCATAAAATGATTGTATTCTTTTGCCAGGTGTTGTGGTGAGTACATGGGGATTAGAGAGTCACTGAGAGGGGGAGGGGAGTTTAGTGCTGTGGACAGCTGACTTTTCTTGGGTTCTATAGGAACACTCTGTGTTCTGTATTCAACAGCAGGGGATGAGCTTGGATTGCTGCAACAGGCTCTTCATGTTCTCTGTTGGGAAGTGGTCACTGCCGGGGATTGCAGACCCAGGGTAGAGGCGATGCCTGGTGACCCTGCTGCCAGCTGATCCCCTTCCTGTGACTTCTGAGAACTGACATTTGTCTGCAGATGGGAATCAGTAGGTGGTTCGCTGATACACCACACTTCCAGAGTAGTTGTGGTTTGGCAAAGCTCTTGAGTGGCAGGGTATTGGTTTTTTTGGGGTGGGTATCTCTGTGGCCTCGGCTTCAGAAACTGAACTCTTTGTAGCCACCATGAAGCTGCCGCCCTCCTTTTGCAGATGGTCGTTGTCATCTCATTTACTGCGGTTGTGGTTTTATAAACAGGATCTTGTTATGTAGTCTAGGCTAGCCCTTGAGCCCTCCTGCTGGCCGCAACCTCCCTGTTGCTGGATTACAGGTGTGATCCTTAGGCCGACCTCTCTGATGTCTTGAGAGGGAGGGAGCAACATGGGCTCGTGGTGGGGGAGGCTTGGCTTGTATGTATGTACTGTGTCCCTAAAACCTGACATGGAAAGATGCCTCCTCCACCAAGGATGCCCTGTAAGTAGCATAAGCTAGTCTAGTTGTAGTAAGTCGTTTCCTCTGGCATTTTTTAGGTACATAGTTGTTGATTTATTGTGGTGCTCTTTCTCACAGTACCTGCTGACCATATGGCTAGGTTATGAAGACCACCACTGGAAGGCTCTTAGCTATCCTTGTCTAACTTGCTTCAGGAGAGGGGTGCACTTTCATTACCCATGCCGCACAAGGCCTGGGTCCCCTGGCTTAGCCCTGGAAAGCAGATTAGTTGGCGACAACAAGCAGGAAATACAGAAGTTCCCCGGTCTTCATGGCTCCTAGCGTTCTTCCTCCTGCACTTCAGTTCTCAGCTGCCACGGTGTTTGACACGTGTTGTCGTTGTCATCCATTCCCCCTTCCCCCAATTGGGTGTCTCTGTGTAGCCCTGACTGGCCTCAAACTCAGATCCACCTGCCTCTGCCTTTTGAGTGCTGGAATTAAAGGTGTGAGCCACCCCCAAGATTTTAATAGGAGAATATTTGTGTGTGTGTCTGTCTGTGTACACACTCCCTGGAAAAAACAAGATGCAAGAATCAGTACTTTGTTCACTTTTTGTTTTTAACCATGAAATTAAAAAGAAGTCAGGTTAAATTATATAAATATTAGCCTCCCCCAGAACTAGAAGGTACTCAAAGGGATACTTAAAGCTCCAGCGTGCTTCAAAGGTCACAGTCACAACCACAGTTTGTGTGTAGGGAATCTGGGCTGGGCCTGCTGCAGATGGTGAGGGGCTAGCTGCAGGTTTCAGGACGGGAGAACGACCTTTCCTTTGCCTCTGTGCAAGCATGCTCGTCCAGGCATGGCCGCAGACCAGCGTGCTCTGCTCATTGTGTTAAGTATAGAAGGTTTTTCTGAGCCACCAAGAACTCCTGAAGAAGAGTAAGGGGCCTAGACTAGATGCTTGAAGGAGCGGCTTCGGGGCTGTGCTGGGAGTCATTTTTCTTATTTGAAACAATTACAGATTGGTAAGAAGTTGCAAGAGTGGTAAAAATGTTGTGTGGTTTGTTTGTTTTTGCATTTTGTCCAGGTACCAGCAGTAGAAAATAGCATTTTCTTGAGCTGGTAAGATGGTTCCGCAGGTAAAGGTGCTTGCTGCCAAGCCTGATGACCTGAGTTCTATCCCTGAAAACCACGTGGTGGAGGGAGAGAGCAGACTCTGCAAGCTATCTGTCCTCTGACCTCCACGCTTGGGCCACAGCACACGTGCCTGCCCCCCAATAAATAAATGCAATTACACGTTTTCCTCTTTTGTATTTTTGAGAATTGTTAATCCCGTGGAACAGGAAATTTTGTGGTTTTTTTTTTTTTTTTTTTTTTTTTTTTTGGTTTTTTCGAGACAGGGTTTCTCTGTGGCTTTGGAGCCTGTCCTGGAACTAGCTCTTGTAGACCAGGCTGTTCTCGAACTCACAGAGATCCGCCTGCCTCTGCCTCCCGAGTGCTGGGATTAAAGGCGTGCGCCACCACGAAATTTTGTGTTTTATTTAATGTTGAATTGAGGTAGGGTCTTGCTGTATAATAACCTAGGTTAGCTTCCAGAGTACTGGCCTGATAATCAGAATTTAATTGTAGCTCCGAGCTCTTACTGTATGACAGAACACTTCACATACAGTGTTTTCCTTTGTTTGCCAACGCTATGAGGCTCGTTGCATTTGAAATTGGTTGTTGCTTCTTAGTGGTCAGACTCCATACTGGAAGAGTGGAGATGGGCACTGGCCAGGGCCGCCGGGATGCTCGAGCTTGTGCTCCCTGTAGGTGTCGGCCTGGTGGCATTGGCAGGTGCTGCAGACAGAAGAGAAATGTGACAAGAGCAAGAGTCAGCTGACTTACATTAGTGTGTTGTGAGCGGTGCATCAGGGTTGTGGACATCCATGCCGCGTCTTTTAAGGACTGTAGAAATTGCCTGTTATACTCTGTTTCCTAAGGCCCCAAGGAGAGGTGAGATGGTCAGAAATGCATCTCTCGATTCCTATGTATCTATTTAATTTGCCTTTTTCCCCTTTGAGCTCTGGCTATCCTCAAACTCATTATGTAGGCCTGACTGGCCCCAGCCTCACATAGATTTGCCTGCCTCCATCGAAAGGTGTGCTCCACTACACCTGGCCCGACTTATTTATTTATTTAGACACTGTCCTCACTCTCTGGCCTCAAACTTGAGATCTTCCTTAAAGGCAGAGGCCTGTGAATCTCTCAGTGCAAGGCCAACTAAGCCTGACAGCCCTGGCTACACAAAGAAACCTTTGTCTCGAAAGAAAAAAACCTGAAAAGAGAGAGCTCCTCCTACCTCCATCTGGGGTGCTGGAGAGTTGAAGTTAGCTGACAGTGACGACCAGGTGTTGACCCTGCCCTCCGGCTTCTTCCCTTTGGGTGCATGCACACAGCAGTAGAGCTGCAGACGCTGTTGTTCACTAGTATTTCCGCACTCCTCGTGTGTGAGGGTGCATATATTGAAGTCTTTTCTTTAAAGGAGGAGCTTGTCATTTAACTTAGCAGGATTGTGGGGCTCTGCTGCATGTCAGCACTAACCTGGATGTCATGGGAATGACAGCCCTGAATGGGCTGACTTGGCTGTAGGGTGTGTGCAGGATTCTTCAGCAGAGTGCTAGCCTCGTCTGGGAAGGCAGGAAGGTCCCCTGAGTTCTTGAGAATGAGACTGGGACAGTGAATAGGTGGTAGCCAAGGGGTTGATGGGGGAGCTGTGGGCTGCAGGGGGCAGGGCAGAACTTTCTAGGCACTGAGAGAAAAAAAAAAGAGTATTAGCTGGATTAGGTGGCTCAGGCCTTTAATCCCAGCACTCTAAGGCAGAGGCAAGTGATTGATCTCTGTGAGTTCAAGTTCAACTTGGTCTATGTAGAGAGATAGTCTTAAAAACAAAAACCAAAAAGAATAGGATTGAGGGCCAGTAGTTGTGGGGATGGAACTTTGGGCCTGTTCTGCAAGTTCTGAGACCCATAGCAGATCTTGATTTTCAGAAAAAAGGAACTCAGTCTAGATTAAAAACTGTATTATTTCTGTGTGGTGGTAGAGGGTATATGCGTGCGTATATACGCCATAGACTGCAGGTGGCGGTTCCAGGCACTGTGGAGTCAGCGCTCGCCTCCTCCCACTTTGACATGGGTTGGGCTCTTGAAGTTCTTCTGATTGAATTCTGCAGCGAATGCAGCAAGTATTGGGTTTTTTCTTTTTTAACCTGTTGAGCTATCTTTTTTTTCTTTTTCTTTTTTTTTCGAGATAGGGTTTCCCTGTAACTTTGGAGCCTGTCCTGGAACTAGTTCTTGTAGACCAGGCTGGCCTCGAACTCAGAGATCTGCCTGCCTCTGCTTCCTAAGTGCTGGGATTAAAGGTGTGCGCCGCCACTGCCCGGCCTGCCGAGGCATCTTACTGTCGTCGTCCTCCTCTTTTAAAAAGACAAAAAAACCTTTCTGTCCTTCTTTATGTGGAATGGAGAAGGAAGGTGTTTCCAACCCATGACCCTTCTCTTTGTGGATCTGTCATTTTGGTGATAATGATTTCTGTTTTTGATGGTTTCTAGTCAGGTGTAGTAGCACACACACCTGTAGCTTGTAATCTCAACCCTAAGGAGGCTGAGATGCTGATGCAAGTTCAATGCCAGCTTGGGCTGGGGTCAGACCTTCTATTTTATAAATGAATGAATGAATGAATGAATGTTTCCAGTGTTCAGCTATGAGCATTTCCAAAATAACATGCAAATTCTAAACTAGCCAATAGATTCTGATACTCATCTTGTAGGCTTAGCTAAATGTCTGCCGTGTTTTCAGTGTGTGCATCTATATTTCTTAGCACTTTACTGAGTTGTTTGAGACTTACAGTCACGATACTTCATCTCCTGTATGTGGATCTTTTTTCTTTACAACCATTTTGCCATTTTTATACCTTAGAATTGAAAATTGATAGTCATCCAGTAAACAGTGTATATTCACATTTCTCTACTTGCCTTATAATGTCTATATAGAACAGTTTTCTTTTTTTTTTGTTTTTTTTTTTGTTTTTTTGTTTTTTGAGACAGGGTTTCTCTGCAGCTTTAGAGCCTGTCCTGGAGCTAGCTCTTGTAGACCAGGCTGGTCTCGAACTCACAGAGATCCGCCTGCCTCTGCCTCCCAAGTGCTGGGATTAAAGGCGTGCGCCACCACCGCCCAGCTATAAAACAGTTTTCAAAACAGTTTTTGAATTTTTATCATGGAGACTATTTATACTCACTCTGCCGATCAGACTGAGCTTGAACTCAGATTCCCTTGCCACTGCTTCCTGAGTGCTGGGAGTAAAGACATGCGCCACCATCATCTGGCTTCATGGAGACATTTTTACAAAAATATTTGGATATCTTTCTTTTTAGAGCCACATACAGTTATTCTGTATTCAGGCCATTTACTTTATTATTCTTTTGAGACAGGGTTTGTGAAACCAGCTGGCCTCAAACTCATAAATTCACCTGCACCTCCCACCCCATGCTGGGACTAAAGGGCTGACCGTCCTATTCTGATGCTCCATATTTCAGTTCTCATGAACTTGAAGTTGTGTTTTGAGAGTCTGAGTCTCAGGACTGGTAAGTTGCTTGCTGGATATGCTAAATTCTGTCCCCGGCACCCAAGTATAAAGCTGAGTGTGTGTCCTGAAAACCCAAAACCAAAAAAACTGAGCATGGGGACCATGGTTGTAAAATCCCATGACTCACGAGGTCAGTGAAGCCAAGGGACGGGGGGGGGGGGGGGGGGGGGGGAGGAGGGGGCTGATTGGTGGGGGAGATGACACCCAAGGTGTCCTCTGGTCTCCAAACACATGTTCATGAAGGTCGGTACCTTCTCATGGGGAAAATATACACACATGCATACGCTCACTCATGCACACACAATTTTAGAAACATCTTTAAAAATAATAAAGACCAGGCAGGTCTCATGCTTGTCTTGAGAATCCTGACGTCAAATGACTGTCCTGCCCCAGCCTTACCGCTTGGTATTACAGGGTGCCAGTGCACTGGCCTCGTTAACTTTGAATTGAACTATATATTATAGTAGTTTCTGTTTCCGTGGTGTGTGTTAGGATGCATTCCCAATATTTTCCTAGACCTGGTAGTGAAATATTTGAACTTTGTGTGATTGACAGTTTTACTTTGTAAATATTTGCATTGGACTGTGTTACAACGAGATGACCTCTTACACTGACCTCTTGAGTCTAGTTGGTACTTGTTGGACTGGAAGGTGTTTAGAGATGGTTTTCCAGGAGATGCTCAGTGGTCAAGGTTTTGGTCTTGTCAGCTTTGATGTCTTTGCAGCATCCCATTAGGGTGAGGAAATGAGACGGTTTGAGGAGTGTGTCACCACGTGTGCCTGCAGTTTGCTCGTCAGTGCTTTGTAGTTACCAGGGTGTGGCAGGGAGGCTTTCTTGTTGCCCTTGGTGCTCTTTAAGGAATGGTTTTATTTTGAGCAAAGATTTACTCTTCAGTTGAGTTTGTGGATGAAGGAATTTGAAAAGGTTTTTTTTTTGGTGTGTGTGTGTGAATAAATGTATAAGGAGGTCCACAAGTGTAGAGGGGAAAGGTTCTTCTGGTTTGTCCTGGCAGTGCAGGGGTGGCGCTGAGGGCCTCCTGTGCCTCTGGCAAGTGCTGTGTGCTGGATACTGAACTCCACCCTCTCAGTCCCTGGTGTTGTTTTTAATATAGCTCAATTACAGGAAGGTGTCCAAAGCATAGCTGCAGCTTCATTCATAGGCAGTGGAAACACGCCAGAGGAAATTCCCAGTTTCTCTTTGATCATCGTACTTGGTTTTTATTAACTGGGTTTCATTATTCATCCCACACTTAGGTAGAAACAACACAGATCATTTGTTATCGCTGTCTGCACAGGATTCGCAGAGCTCAGCTGCCTGGCTCACTGTCTTGTCTCCTCCCTTTGCAGCTGCCCTTGAGTACTGGCCTGTGGAAGTTTGTTGAAGACTCTCATTGGTGGCTCCATAGAACTCGTGTCTTCAGCCTGGAGGCTTCAAGGGAACTAGACTTGTTATGTAGCAGCTCGGAGTTTGAAAGACTCAGCTGGGAGGGGTGTGGCTTTTGTGTCTGACTTAACCTTAAGGCTCTGCCATAGTCACTTAGGCCTCATTCTCCTTTGGAGAATCCCATCCTGAGGGTAGCACACATTCCTGGAGAGAGTAATTTAAATGCTGGTGACAACTACATCTAAGTAAGACCTATTGTTGCTGTGGTTTTGAGACCGGGTTTCTCTGTAGCCTTGGCTCTCCTGGAACTAGCTCTGTAAACCAGGCTGGCCTCAAACTCAGAGATCTGCCTGCCTCTGCCTCCTGAGCTGCTGGGAAGAATTTGTTTCTTAAACCACCATTTAGAAAGATGGTAAATAATACTAGTAAAATAATTTTCAGAAAGATTTGTATACCATGGAAGGGTTGATATCATGCATTTGAATATTGAAGCACTGACAGTTTGGTATTTATTGCATTGTACATAGCACACCTTGTGAAAATATCATTTATAGTAAGCATAATATTTTGAGACAGAAGTGTTGGACTTGACAGTGGGCCATCATAGAGGCTCTCCATGGCATGGAGGTCAGAAAGCAGGTGTGTTTCTTTGACATCACTGGTGTTAGAGTCAGGTGTCTCACTGAGGAAGTGTGGACCACTGCTCTGTTCCCTGATTCAGATGGATTGTGGACCAGTGGTTAGTATTTATTTTGTGTGATTCCTGTGCAAATAGTATTTTTCTTTTTCAGATAAGAGGTACTTGTCTTAATCTGATTGATTGACCAGCTTTAGGATTGAATGCTGTTCTATTCAGAGACATCTGATCTGAGATAATGGCTTCACTGTGACTGTGTTAAATTATTTGGTTATTTTTGTGCTATCTGTGCATCAGGCATTCTCCTCGGTATTGAGTATGAGATGACGTTCAAAAGAAACTTGCATTCAGTAGGTTCCAAATGGAGAGCTCCAGGCATGTCTTTGGGTAGGTGTCTTAGTCAGGGTTGTGGAGGAGAGGGTTTGTTCCCTCTCTTCTCTGTATATAACAGTTCATCATCAACAGCAGTCAGGGCAGGGACCTGGAGCAGAAGCTGATGGAGAGAGAGGCCATGGATGGGAGCTACTTACTGACTTGCTCCTATGGCTTGCTCAGCCGGCTTTCTTAAAGAACCCAGAACCACCTGTCCAGGGTCTGCACCACCCCACAATGGGCTGAGTCCTCCCACATGAATCACTAATTAAGAAAATGCCTTACAGCCTGATCTTATCGAGCTGTCTTCTCAGTTGAGGGTCTTTCTTCTGATGACTACCTTGTGTCAAGGTGACATGAAACTGTCCAGTACAGTAGATTGTTTACTTTGTAACAAATGTAGCTCCCCAGTATGGGAAAGAAGGAGGCACCTGCTGGTCTTAGAGTTGACTAGAAGCAGGGCTGGGGAATCCAGTGCTTAGAGAACTTGCCCATTTGTGTGAGGTTCTGTGATGTATCCCCCTCTCCATAAAAAGATGAGAGTTTCCTAGAAACGGACAGCACCTGTAGCTTTGCCTATAAGAGTATTCTGATAGTTTAGTCAGTTTTTAAGCAGTATTGATCATGTCCTGGTTTTTTTTTTTTAATGTTTTTGGAGGTTTGTTTTTTTTTTTTTTTGTTTTGTTTTGTTTTGTTTTTTCGAGACAGGGTTTCTCTGTGGCTTTGGAGCCTGTCCTGGAACTCTTGTAGACCAGGCTGATCTCGAACTCACAGAGATCCGTCTGCCTCTGCCTCCCGAGTGCTGGGATTAAAGGCGTGTGCCACCACTGCCCGGCTGTTTTTGGAGGTTTTAATTTAATAGAAGATGAATTGAACTTGCAGTAAGTTTTGTGTGGCTGTGGCACACACACAGCACGCTTTGCTGTTTTGTATTTGATGTGTTTGAAGTCAGAAGAAGCCCTGTCTTCCAGGCTTTGTTGGCATTGTAAGATGAGGACGCAGGCGCAGGCAGGTTCTCACGCTTCCCTGAGTTCAAAATGGGCAATGATAGGAGTGTCCAATGAAGTAAACTCAGCTTTTAGACTTCTTGGAAGCCAAAATAAACAGTGGCTAAGAAATTACTGTGAGTGTTATATTGTGTATATAAGAAAAATTCTTTCCTTAGTTACTGTCTGAGACAGTTTTTTTTTTTTTCTTGTACCTCTTAAACCTAGTGGGCGGTGGGAGTCTAGTCCACAGAGGTTCCTCTTATAGGTGACTGTTGCGCACTGACAGACCCTGAAGGGGGAAGACAGTCTTATTTCATAGTGGTCTTTTCAAGTATGGATGAATACAGCTGAGCAGAGCTCTGTTTAGAGGAGTCTGATGTCTGATGCTATAGGTGGTGAGGTCCTCCACCCCCCCCCCCCCGTGCTGTGTAGCCCAGGCTGGCCTTGAACTTGTGGTCCTCCTGCTTCTGCTTCCTGAGTAGTTGTGGGATTGCAGGGATGTATTGCTAGTTTAGAACAAATTCATTATGGCAGAGTTTCCTTAGACATTTGAACCAGTGGAGAATTGGGACGGATTCACTTTTGTTGCTATTTCTACTTCACTGCTGCTGATGAGAGAAAGGGAAATGCTAAGTGGGGACTGGCTGGGGCGAGGAGGGGTGCTGGGCACAACCACTAGACTATTTTGAATGAAGAGAGCAAAGATTAATCCAAATGCTTAGCCATTATATCCCGTTAAAAAAATAAGCACTGAGAGGGTCATGGTTGCTCACCTTTAATCCTAGTTCTGGGGAGTCTCTGAGTTCTATGCCAGCCTAGTCTATTCCACAAGTTCTACATAGTCCAGAACTACAATGAGACCTTATCTTAAGAAAAAGGACTTGAAGACATTGGAAACGTGTGGCACACCAGAGGCAGCTGAAGACTAACTGCTTCCAGTTTCTAAGCACAAAGCAGGGTAGCAGCACTATAATAACCCACTAGTCCCCAGTCCACACACACATGCCCTGCAGTTTAGGATGGAGAAAGCCATAACCGAGCAAAGCACACTGGCATCAGAAGTGAACAGTGGTCCTGTTTTAATAATCTGACTGTAAGAGCTGTCACTGCACTAGGTTCCTGCATCCAGCCCCAGGCAGGGAGAAGATGCATGCTGGGAACCCTCTCCCGCAGACCAGACTCACTGGCACTGGGAGTGGCTTTTCCAGAGGACCCCCGTTCAATTCATACCCACTTGGCAGCTCACAAGCATCCATAATTCCAGGTCCATGGGATCTGATGTCTTCTTCTGGCCTCTGTGGCACCAGACACACAAGTAGTGCACAGACATATACAGGCAGAATACCCATATACATAAAATAGAAATTTAAAAATGTGTATTTGTGTAGACACATGTAGATAACATGTGAGGAAGGACTAAGCCATTCCTCTGAGTGTTTCAGATCAAAACTGTGATTTAGCTTAAAGGCCAGGCTTTTATATTGGGATATTGTGGTTAGTATCTGTCTGTTGTCTACTTTATAGAGTCTTCCAAGCTAATAACGAGTAGACGAGTAAGAGAAGTAAGGCCGCGGCAGGAGTCCTTTAGATTTGTTTCAAGTAGACTGCAAGGTCAGCAGGCTGAGTGCATTCTTCATGTCTGTGTGTGTGTATGTGTGTGCTGACCTTTGCTTTCTCCCTGTCCTCTCCCTAACTCACAGCCATAAGCGAATTCCCATCTTCTCCATTCTGGGTGCTGTATTTGTGTGATGTCTGCCTGGAAGCCCTCCTTTCTCTGAAAGCATTTAGACTTCTCATGGCTTCATGGACCCACTGCTCCTGGAATTGTGGCCTTCTATGTCTATTGGGCTATATAATTTAGATTTCCATATGAGTGTTTTACCTCTATGTTTATCTGTGTACCACTTGTGTGCCTGGTGCCTATGGGAGGCCAGAAGTGTGGTGCTGGGATCCCCTGGGACTGAAGTTAGAGGTGTGAGTACCATGCGGGTGCTGGGAAGTGAGCCCCAGTCCTCTGGAAGAGCAGCCAGTGGTCTTAACTGCTCAGCCATCTCTATCTCTACAGCTCCAATTCAGATTTTTTTTTTAAATTAGAGGCTACTTTAATAAGTCCAATACAATTTACATAAAAATACCCTGTGAGAATTTCATACATGCCACAATTTGGGCTTTTAAGACAATTCCGTGAGAATTTCTTTTAAGAAAAGATTTTGTTTTTATTAGTGTTTTAATTTGTTTATGTGTGTTTCTGAATGTATGCCCCATGTGTGTGGGTGCCTGGGGAGCTAGCCACAGTAGATGCTGAGAACTGAACTTGGGTCCTGTGGAAGACCATCAGGTGTCACTGAGCCATTTGCCCTGCTCCAGTAACAGTTAAAATAGAGGTATTTGAAGTTGCATAGGATATTTGAGATAGACTTTGTAACTCAGGCTGGCCTTGAACTTGATCTTTCTCCCTCAGCCTTTCCAGTGCATCTGGTAATAAGGTACACATTTTGAATGCAAATGCTGTCTTTAATTTTCCTACTGCTTTGTAGATAAGGCCATGATCACTGTTGGGAACTTGGTGAATCTGAATTATTATTTTTCGTCAAAAGCAGGGTTACAGCATTTACTGTCCTGTTTCAAATGTCTTGAATTTTCTAACTTTTTTGGTTTCTCCTATAGCTTTACAATTCATTCTAGGTTTTTGGAGGTAGTGGTGATAAACACATAAAACTAGCATAGTCTTGAAGATAGAATTTATTTTTCCCCCCAAAATACACATATCTACTCTGATTAATTTTTTTTCTTTTTTATAAAGTGACCCCTTTTAGCTTTTTTTGTTGTCCTTACTGGTAATGTCTGCCTATGCATACATGTTGGTCTTGGCCATGGCACTGTCTTCAAAGAGATTTGGAGCCTCTTTAGCGCAGTAACCCTACATTTTCCTCCTGGAAGGAACATCTTCATATGCACAGGCCTGGTGGCATTTAAAAATGCACTCTTTGTGCTCAAGATGGAATTTTGGGAGCCCCAGTCTTTAAGCTGAAAAGAATTGCAGTCAAGGCTTACATTTTGTCTAAGTACCCTTTATTGAAGTACTTCGTTGTCTTCTGTGTCGGGGTGCGCAGGTGTTGTCATGTGTTCCCCTCTGTTGAGAGACTTCTGTGGTACAGCCTTGAGCTTTGTGATTCACTTCTACTTTAGGAAGTAAAGTGAAGACAGTGTGGGCCCGCGGCTGTCCTCTGCCCTCCCATTAAGGAGATTGACATCTATGAAATACATTGATATTTCTTTTTAGTTTTTGTCAATCATCTGCCTGTATTTTATTTTCAAATTTGCTTAGCCTTCTGAGGAGAGATTCTTATTCCAAGATAATAATGGTTTGATTACAGGAAGATGGGTGGGTTGATTGATTCTAATGTTTATTCTTCTAGCTGTGTTCTACCCTGGCGCAGTTTAGATGATATCTAAGAAAATTTACATAAACGACATCAAATCTTCGAATTCTCCCTTCTCTGTGTGTTAGTGTTGGGGGGGGGATCTATTTCTGGTCCGGTTAAGCTGTATTTGTTTTCTTGATGTGCTCTGTATGCTGGAATATACTAAAGGAAGAAAGGCTTTCTGCATTAGGGGTTAATTGTTAAGAAGGTTCCTGGTGGTTTGAGTATAAGCTTGCTTGAATAGTCCTTTTCCTTCCTTCCTTCCTTCCTTCCTTCCTTCCTTCCTTCCTTCCTTCCTTCCTTCCTTCCTTCCTTCCTTCCTTTTTAAAGACATGGTTTCTCTGTGCAGCCCAGGCTGTCCTAGTAGAACTTGCTTTGTAGCTGTGGCTGGTCCTCCAACTCCCGAGAGCTCTGCCTGCCTCTGTCTCCTGAGGCAGAGGATTAAAAGCGTGCACCACCAGTTGCCTGCCTGAGTAGCCCTTTTTAGTGGGAAAAGATGCCCAATAAGAACCGCTTATGTTAGAGAAGGGAAACTTATGGAAATACCTTGCTGTCTTCATAAAGGCAGGTTGATTTTAACTGAAAAAGATCTGCCTAAGATCTGTCTGCTGCAATATTATTTCGGCTTAAAGAATGCAGCTAGAGCTGCATTTGTGGCACATACCCCTAATCCCAGCATATGTGGGAGGAGGGAGCAGCAACAGGAATTCAAAGACATCCTTGATGTCTGAGGCATTGTCTTTAAAAAAAATATGATCTTGCTTTATAAATATATAACATTTTAAAATAATACAACTTTAGGTTGGGTGGTGTTGTTCATGTTGACTACTTTAAAAAGATCTGTTTCGGCTGGGCATGGTGGGAGGCAGAGAGAGGCAGGCCGATCTGTAAGTTTGAGGCTAGCCTGGTCTACATAGTGAGTTACAGGACAGCCAGAACTACACAGTAAGATCCTGGGGATAGGGTGCTGTTCAGTTGATTAAATGATGGGAAAAGTGGGCATTTTTGTTTAGCTAAAGAGAACAATAATATGACGGTTGTCATTGTTCTTTCCAAGGAAGTCTGGTCTGTGTATTCCTCCATGGTTCGGGGGTAGAGATCTGGAGAAGACTTGGTCGCTGAGCTCTTAAACGAGTGTCTCCAGCTTCCTAAGATCTCACTATACTGCGTCCTGTTCGGGTTCAGAGTGGGGAACAAAGAATTGGGCAGGGTTAATCAGATTGCTGTTGTCAGTCTTGCAGAAGCTTTAGTAAGGCTGTGGACTGAGTTTCTGAGGGCCAAGTCTACACCAGTTTTTCTGAGTTGAAGCATGCTCCTGTAATTGCTCTACACGGACTTTTATGCTCATGAATGTTTCAGAGAATTCTTTGTATGTTTATGATAGTTCGGAGCAGCCAGTCCTTGACCTAGTTAATGTTAGAATCACTTTAACTGCTTAAAGTTTTGAGCTGGCAGTGTGGTCATGTGGGATGAAACCCCAGTGTAAATGGGAAGGCGGTGGTCTCTGCAGTGAGTGCTCTTAACTGCTGAGCATTTCTTGAGCCTCAAGAAACCAACAGAGCTTGATGTGTGTAATTTTTATTGCAAATGTTTGTAATTTCGTTCAGTTTAGAAGCCAGAATATAATGTATTTATTGCCAGCAGAAAGTGTCCAGCGACAGTGCATGCAGGTCATGGTGGAAAGCTCTTTGCTCTCAGCTCGGGTCACGGAAGCAGACATCTGTACACAGTAGTCTAGGTGTGTGTTTACCTGGGACTTGTGTCTGAATGAGCTCTCTTTCCCTTTTCCTGCTTCCACTTTGGTCCCTTTGGCTCATTTCCCTAAGAACAGTCCAGATTGTGGGAGGAGAGACTGACCCCTGAGTGGACGAGACTGAGAGAGTTTCTCATCCTGTGAGGCGGTACTGAGTGTTTTCCTGTAGGGGGCACTAACTGTCATTATCTAGAGAAGGACTTGCTGTTGCAGCATCAGCTGAACTAGGTTGTATCCTCCAAAGTGTTACTTCGCAGGTTACCATTCCTTGGGTATGCATTAAAGAGCCTAGTCTCACGTTGGTTCTAAGATGTGTGTGGTAAGGTATAGCCTTCCACCTTACTTCTCTAAGACAGGGCCTCTCACTGAGCCTAAAGTGTGCTGGCTAAACTGTTGGCCAGCAGACTCCCAGCATCCATTTGTGTCTGTCTGTCCTACATGAATTAGCAGGCATATGTTGCTCTGCTTGGCTCTCTGTGACTGCTAAGGATTTAAACTCATGTTTGCTAAGTAAGTGTTGTTACCCATTGGACTGTCTCTCTGTACCCTTAAGAAGTGTTTTAAATTATTATTGATGAGGGGATGGGTTGGGCTGAAGAGTTCAGTGGTTAAGGACTGATGCTGGTGTTCCCAAGGATTCTCAGCATCTTCAGGATGTCTCACAACCGTCTGCTCTAGTTCTAGGGGATTTATTACCTGTCCTCTTCTGGCCTCACTAGGCACCAGGCATGCATGTGGTACACCGACATACACTTAGACAAAACACTCATACATAAAATAAAATTAATAAACTTTAAAATTGTTTTTGAAAAAGAAAGCAACAAACTAGGTCTTCACTATTTTGAAATGATGTAGGGTTTAGAGCTGGGGCATGGACCAGCATGTGGTTAGTAAACATGTACAGTGTGTCTGCTGTTGAGGACTTAGGAGTTAATGATGTGGGGCTTTGTCCTTCTAGAGTTTTCCAAACAAGAGTACCAGTGAGGTGGTGCCGTGGAGGAAACAGGCAGTAGGTACATGGGGCTTAGGACAGTGCTTGGCTTAGTGTGGAGTTGAGGGTGGGTGGTTTCCAGTAGCTGAGTTACAGACGACTCTGGGGGTACAGTTGCTCTTCTAGGCTGAGGGAGTGTGCTGGAAAAATTAGTTCATGAGTGTAATCTGAAGAACTGTGGCAAGATAAGGCTTGTTGGGTTATAGTCTGCTTCTGAAGAGCTAGGATTAGAAACATTATGTGTGGGGGGAACCAACCAAGCAAGCACAAACCCACTCTTCATTAGAAGAGAGCCTAAGCATAAGGACAGAGGATTACTGGGTAGCGCAGCTTTCTGTCTCCAGGATCCTCATTCTGACCATTCCTTGGCTTCTCAGATTCATGCCGACCAGACTATTAGCTTGACACTGGTTCAGGTTAGACTGGGGCAGATTAGAAGTTGCAACATAGTGCACACACCAAGGATGAAAATAGGAGTTTACAGTATTGATAATAGCTGCTATTGAACATTTAAGTGATTGGCTCTCCAATATATGTAAGAAAATCACTTCTTTCAGACAGATGGTTAAATTTCCACTTAACAGACGAGAAGCTGTTTCAGATCTGTGAGGTTAAAGCAAGCCGTGTGTGTGTGTGTGTGTGTGTGTGTGTGTGTGTGTGTGTGTTAGTGGACAGGATTGTGTGCAGCGGAGCTCTGTCTTTGCTGTCCTCCCTCATAACACGGACAAAGCTTACCCAGGGCAGCAAGAAGGCAGCCTGTGGTCTTCCTCAGCTCTTCAGTTCTGACTGCGGTCAGGTGTGCAGTCTCCTAGGTATCTTAATACTACTGAGTAGTTGGGTTTCGTCACCATACTTTACTTCTGTTTATGTTTGTGTCAGGGGTCAGAGTATGTTGTGAAGTGTCAGTTACGAGACTTTCCATAAGAGTTCAAACCAGACCTGGAAGGATTTGAGTACATAAACTGCAGTTGGCAGGGGCTTTCCTGTGAATGAGTGTTGGGGCAGCTGACCAATCCCTTGCCTGAGGGGCGTGGCCGCTCCAGGGGCAAACCGCACCTTTAAAAGAACCGGGTTTGGGGTAGGGCCCTCCCTTCTTCCTCTTGGTTCTCTGTTCTTTGCTGGAACCTTGGCTCTGTAAGTGTACCCCACTTGCTCCCTTTATTAAAACTGATTCATTCGAAAAAAAAAATTTCCAATCTCCACCCGACCGCCACGCTTCAAATGAGGTTGTCGGTATTCGGACTGGGTGGGGCTGTGCGAGGAAAGCCAGTGTGCTCTTGTGCAGGGCTGGGTGGCTGAAGCTACCTTGTGCTGTTGACATGCTTTGGTTCCCGTGTAGGAATAAACAGTACAGTTTACTGTTTAAAAATGAGGTGAAGCTGAGAGTGGAGGCACACACCTTTAATGTCAGCACTCTGGAGGCAGAGGGGCGTGCATCTCTGCGAATTCCAGGCCACTCTGGTCTACATAGTGAGAAGAACATAATGAACAGCCAGAGCTGCTCTGACCCTGTCAGGGAGGGGAAAATAAGTGAAATGAACCAGGACTTAACAAAGCTATCAAAATGTGTAAAAAGGCCACATCTTTGTCCTTTTCTACCAAATCTCCTCTTGTCGTCTGGCATGAGTCTTCCCTTTTCCTGTTTTGAGTGGAGCCAAAAATAACAAGGTTGATTTTCGGTTTAAAAGAAAATAACTCATTTTTGTGTGTTTGGAGCTCACTCTCCCAGGGGCGTCTGTCTTTCAAATGCTCAGTTGTGCGGGATTTGTGTCTTGTTTTATATTATCTCTGACATTAAATCTGAACCATTAAATAGGAATATCTAACCATAGAAATCAGATTCCGGAAAGAACTGATTTTTCTATTGTAGGTTGTAGAAGGTTCTCCCCACCCCCCCACCGGGTTTCTCTGGTTATGGAGCCTGTCCTGGAACTAGCTCTTGTAGACCACTCTGGACTCGTCAGAACTCACAGAGATCTGCCTGCCTCTGCCTCCCGAGTGCTGGGATTAAAGGTGTGTCTCACTACTGCCCAGTTTGTAGGTTTTTATAACCTAAATTTTGTCATTTTCGTTTTGTAGAAATCTTTGAAGTTTCAGTTGGAAACCGTTTTAGAGGACAAAGACTGGCATTTTAAAAACATGCATCATATAGTATATTTACAGTACTAGAAGCTTCTTTTTCATCTTGAATGCATCTAGGATGAGTGTCTTCTATCATTTGCTCTGTGAAGTGAAAGTCTTTGATAGGCTGGCACTTGCCATCTTCCTAAGTGTTAGAGCAAGTTTAAGTCCTGCTTGGGGGCAGTGATGCAAAAGGTGGCACGGAAGTTTCTCTAAAAGCCATCATTCGTGTGACTCGGGGTCATTGACGAGTAATGTCAGGTATTTGCTACTGAGCATGGTTCTCTTCGGGTAGTCCAGGACTTAAAAGGGTTAGAATGATGTCAGATCAAATTAAAGAGAGAAAATGGCCTTTCCCGGGGCAGGGGTGGTCTTTCTGGGTTGGGCTGTCTCCAAACTGGAAGCAGCGAAGGGCACTCTGCTCACTGCTACAGTATATGAGCTCAGTTGCTTGACACGTCCACCTGCTTTTCTTGATACTGTCTGCCTTGGAAGTTGGTAATATAGACCTGGCTGGCTTCAGCTCTAAGATCTGCCTGCCTCTGTCTCCCCAGTGCTGGGATTAGGGATGTGTTCCCATGCCTGGTGCTGGGATTAAAGGAGTGTGTCCCCATGCCTGGCCTTTGAAAAGCATTTTGAAAGTACATAGCCAGGAGGTTCTGGTTGATTTCTGTGATTGTTCATGAGGAGGGTGGGCAATTATTTTTTATGCATTTGTGTATTTATTTTTCATTATTTATTTGCTTGATTTAATAAGCTGTGACCATGCGTGCGTGGGTGTGTTTGTTGTGTGGTGTACTGTATGGAGAGTAGAGATGGATGTCACGTTCTGTGTGGTGTACTGTATGGAGAGTAGAGATGGACGTCACGTCCTGTGTGGTGTACTGTATGGAGAGTAGAGATGGACGTCAAGTCGTCTCCACATTTTGTGTCATCACAGGCTTACTGTTAAGTCTGCTACTAAGTTGTGGTTTAAGATATTTAGTTGTGAGTGAAATTTGGCTTCTTAAGAAAGAAATGTTGCTTTTGTTTTGTTGCTGTGAGAAGTCTAGCTTGTGACCTTAAGCATTGGAAGCTGGTGCGCTGCTGTGGTTAGGTAAAGGCACTCACTAGCAGTTTTAGTGGGTCTGCTGGGTGGGTGTGCGGTCCTGCGATCTGCCCCCTGCCGCAAAGAGAGGTAGATGCTCCTAAGCAGAGCCCACGCTGTGCTGAAGGTTTCCTTTCACCTGGATCCAGGTGAAAACTTTTGGTAGAGGGCCAGTTTACGTCGGATTGTCCTGAGATTGGATGGACCAACCCATTTTACATATGTTTTAGGATTGAGTTAATGAATTGAGTTGATAATTGGTGAAAGATTCTAGGTGATTATGTAAAATTTATTTGTATATGAAATTTTTCAGATCAGTATAATTTTGATATATTAGATGCTATTTCATTCATTAAAAAATACTTAGGGACTGTGTGTGTGCACACGTCATGGCATTCCTGTGGAGGCCAGAGGATTAGCTTGAAGGAACTGGCATTCTTCCGTCCTGTGAGCTTTGGTATCCAGTTCAGGTCATCAAGCTTAGCAGCAAGTTCCGTGAAACTACCTGCTGAGTCGTTTCACGGCCCTCAGTAAATGCTGCTTTTCATTGACATTACATATGTTTAATATACTGATATATTCGCTTTTTTGTGCATTTGTAAGAATTCCGAGCCTGAAAAGGCCCAGGACTGACTAATGGTCCTTCCTCACATAGATGAGAACCTGTGTGGATGAGCTGGGGGAAGCCCTCAGACTTCTGTGTGCACTTGGTGTTACTTCCACAAATTGGTGTGCTTGTCAGGTGAGCCTAGGACATTAATTATGGGTTCCCACCCCCTTTTTTTCTTTGGATTGGGATCTTTCCATGTACTTGGGCTGCCCTGACAGTCTGCCTCGGCTGGCTTCCTGAGAGTGTTGAGAATATGGCCACACTTCACCGAGCTTTAATTACGGTTAAAAACACCAAGTGCTTCATTGTTGTCAGACTATCTTGCTTTTGCACCTCTGGCTGCACCGGAACTCACAATGCAGGTTAGTTTGGTCTCAAGCTGGTTTTGAGCCTCCTGTCTTTGCCTCCTGGGGGCTGGAATTGCCAGCACGTGCTACTATACTGGACTGTGGAGAGCTGTCTTTTTTTTGTCCAGGTTATACGCTATGGCATGTATGTGGAAGTCAGGACAACTTTGGAGTTCGTGTTGTTCAGTTTTGTGTTGGTGCCGGGGATTGAACTCACGGCGTCTGGCTTCTGTAGCAAGTACCCTCCCTTCCCTCTGAACTGTCTCACTGGCCATTTTTGTTTGTATTTTGAGATAAGGTCTTACAGTCTCTGGCTGTCCTGGCACTCACTGGAATCCAATCCAGTGAGTTTACAAAGATCTATTTGTCTGTCTCCAGAGTGCTGAGGTTACAGGTGTGCACCACCATGCCCCGGCTTCACTGGCCCTCTTTAAATGTGAATTTTAAGATTAAAAAATTTAACTGATACTAGGAACCATTTTTTTAATGTCTTTGGTAGTATGTAATTTGCTCTTGAATTTATGTGTTATTAAATTATTTTCTGGCATTTTGACATCTTCAAAGCTTAGTTTAGTCCTATAAGCATATACCTGAAATACTGTTTAAAGTCACTGCCACATTTAATTTTAAATTTTCGTTATTGTCCAATTTTGAAAGAAGTTTTGACACACTCTCCTGGTTTGTATATTTTGAACTAATGAAAAAGACATGGTAATGAAAAGAGTTAGCTTCGTATGCTGGTGAACAAATGTGTTTTTCTGTGTGTCACTGTGGTGTGGGGGAAGTTCTGTCGTGTGGGAAAAGTCATGAATGTGGGTCTGATACAATCTGTCCTGCCTCCGCTGCAGGTCTCATGAAGGCTGCTGCCACTCCGGAGCGCAGCTCTGTCTGTTTGGCCTTCATTTTCTAGTTAGCCTCCTCAGAGCTCTGAATCCCATTCTTGTATTGAATCTTGTTTGAAACAAAAATGTGCCCTCTAATTGAGCAAACTGGAATTGAGGGGAAAAGCTCGCCCTCCTGGAACCAAGGGGACATATTGTTAAAGAAAGAACGTAAATGCACCACTGGGCTGGGAAAATGAGATAGATTTTTTTTTTAGGGGTGATGGCACAAATTGCCCCAACAATTTTGGTAGTGAGAATGAATTTACCAGTAAGTACTTGGCTTTTTGTTTGTTTGTTTTTTGTTTTAAATGAAAGCACCAACTGAAAAATTTAACCACCAGGTATGCTTTGGTTGTTTCTCAGGTAGTGTGCATGCTTGACAACGGTGTGTCCCAGTAGTCGGCCACCCTGCACTTGCAGGGAAGGTTGACAGACTCCCCGATCTAACTTAGTCATTCACTGCAGCAATTAGAACATTACCCGCGGGTGCAACGACCTCTGTAGACTTTTATTTTAATTTAAAAACCTTTAAAATAATTACCTATTTTATTGTCTGAGTACTTGCCTGCGTTTGTGTAGGCCTGTAGCGAGTACACATGGCATGAGGTCAGGGGAAGGCATGGGGTTCCTGGGAGCTGGAGTTCCGTGTGGCTGTGAGCACCGTGCAGGTCCTCTGGGAGAGAAGCCATCTCTTCAGCCTCTTCTGGAAGCTTTTTAAACCCTAAGCAGCTTGTACAAGTGGTTAAAGTTTGATTTCATCCTTACTTTTAGAGATCAGCAGTTTCATAGATCTTCTGTTGATTTATATGACCTGTTGTTTTTTCATAGTGTTTTCTAAAATTCTCAGTTTATCTATATAAAAATTATTTCTAAGAAAGCTTTAAAAGACTGGACAGTTATGTAGGTAACAATTGAAGAGATGAGTTCTTGAACATTTCTGTTTGGTTATATTGTACATTATAAAATCACTCCCTTAGGCTGATAACATTATGTATTAATTCCAGACTATGTCTTTGAGGGAAACAGGCAAATTATAATGTACATCACAAGTTATTATCTCTCTTATGTAGCCCTCTGAGAATTGTGCATCTGTATGCATACCAGAGGCTCTTATGTTGCTGTCTTCATCTGCTGTGTGCAAGTGTGTTTGGAGACAGTCTCTATGTGCTCCTGGTTTTCCTGGAATCCTCTGTAAACCAGTTAGACCTTAGATTAACAGATCCTCCTGCCTCTGCCTTCCAAGTACTGGCATTAAAGGAGTGTGTCACTTCCTGGCCTCTCCATATTTTTTGATACTGGATTTTTATTGAATGTGGGCTCTTGGTTTCTCCTACATTTGGCTGATTAGTGAACTCCTGGGCTTCATCTGTCCCTGTACCCCTGTCCCCCACCCCCAGCACTGGGATTAAAGGTGTACACTGCCAAGTCTGGCTTTTATGTGGGGTCTGAGGATCCAGACTAAGGTCCTGGTGGTTGTGTGGCAATCACTTTACCCACGGAGCCACCTACCTCGCCCAGAGTTTTTTCTGAGCATGCACAGCAACACTCCTTTAGAAATGGAGCTGTCCTGTACAGATGGCCTCTTGTCACAGGCCTTGAGAACTGAGACTGGGCTTTGGGAAGACACCATTGTGCTTCCCAGTTATTTTCATTTCATGTTGTCTGTGTGCTTTCTTAGACAGCGCTCATCCCCATGTCAGCAAGGTAGGGAGCTCTGGCTGCCTTGCACTCATGGTGTGGGTCGGGCTGGCCTCAAACCCACAGAGATCTGCCCGCTCCACTGAAAGGTGTGCTCCACTACATATACCTGGTTTATAAATGAGTTATCCATTAGGCATTTGCTCAGGGACCAGCTTTGCTGCTGATGTCAGTTATGAAAACGCTAGAAGCCTCCTTGTTCCTGTCTGGAAACGGGGTTAGCATGGTAACACTGGAGCTGTGGATGGCTAGGAATGAGGTTGGCATGGTCATAGTGGAGCTGTGGATGGCTAGGAAGGGGAAGGATTGCAGCACCCACTTGTGATTGCTCTGTGTGTTCCGGGACTGGTGCAGGTTCATCAGAGCCATCTTGTTTATGCAGGACCAGTACCAGACTTTATTAACACTTGGTGTTTGTTTTTCAAGGTTGCGGGAAGTTTCAGAGAAGCTGAACAAGTACAATTTGAACAGGTAAGAATTTTAAAATGTTTTAAGTTTATCAATTTTTCATGGTTGGATGTGCTAAGCAATTGCCCTACCATGGAGCTGTAGACTTTTATTAGGAAAAGGGTCATTTTTTATACCGCAGTCTTATGTGGTTAATATGGTTTTATTAGATTAAGATTTAGATTAGAGGACTGGAAAGATGGCTCAGTGGTTAGGAGCACTGGCTGCTTTTCCAGAGGACACAGGTTCAATTCCCAGTACCCACATGGCAGCTCACAACTGTCTAACTTCAGTTCCAGGGGATCTGACTCCCTCACACCAATGTATATAAAATAAATTTTAAAAAATAATTAGATTAGATTAAGAATCTTTGTTTGCATATGTAGCCCTGGCTGTTTGTCGTTGAATTTGATATGTAGATCAGGCTGGCCTTGAACTCACAACACAGAGATCATAGGATTAAAGGCTTGTGCCACCACATCTTTTCATTAAGTTACAGTTTCCACGAACACTGATTTGTAAATAGTTTGGCTTACTACCCAACTGCAGTGACTATGGTGGATGTTTAGGAAGAATTCTTTTTGTTTTCAATTAAGAACAATTTCACTTACATGTTTTTTCTTCTTCCTAGCCACCCGCCTTTGAATGTCCTGGAGCAGGCTACTATTGAGCAGTGTGTTGTGGGACCGAATCACGCTGCCTTTCTTCTTGAGGTAAATTATTCCCCATAAGGTGAGGAATGAAAGTGAAGCAGTGAAGCCTTCGTTCTTCCCTTAGTCAGGGAAGCAATAGGTGTGGAGGAGGACTGGGCAGTCGACCCTGCAGCCCGCAGGCTGTACTGTTCCCAGGGGTTTGTCCTATTGTGGTCCTCAGCCCACATGTGGGCTTCCTCTGAGCTGACAGAATCTGATTACTGAGTAAGTTGAAACTTTAATGTCTTCTTTTTTAGAATTTTATGTTTTCTTTGCTTTTAGGATGGCAGAATTTGTAGAATTGGTTTTTCAGTACAACCAGACAGACTGGAATTGGGTAAACCTGATAATAATGATGGGTAAGATTTTTTTTTGTATGCGTGCAAATGCGTGTGTGTTTATGGTGTTGAGGATCAAACCTAGAGCATAGTATATTGTAAATAAGCGCTTTCCTACAGAGCTATATCCCTGTCTTGTATTTTGTATTTAATACAATATTTTAGAAAACCCATTTCTGATCTTGGTTATCCTTGAACGATTAAAAAAAAAAAAAGGGCATGACAGAAAAAAATGATCTGTGGGGTAGGAGATGGCCCAGGTCTTGCACCACATTTGAGGCTGGTCTTGAACTCATGCTCAAGATGGCCTATTGCTCTGGCTTCCCAAGTAACAGGTAGTACAGGTGCATGCGTGTGTGCTGGTGTGCCTGGCTGACTGAAATGACTTTATATGTCATCTTTATCTCTAGGTACAAATGAAGGAACTCACTTTGAAAGCTGTCAAGTTTTCTTTCTCTTCAAATTTTGGTCTTTAGAAATTATAGTGTAATAAAGGATGCTTCCCAAGATACGGCTCCTATTTGATCGTTTCTAAGAAAAACGTAAATTTTAGAATGTAAAGAAAATTTACTATTATTCATTTCCATTTGAAAATTGACAACTGTTTCTACAAGGAAGGAATGTGTTATTGGGCAGCTGCCATCTGGCGCCCATTTTAGTAGGAGTAGCCAGCATACCTACCTGTCAGGAGTTGGGTAGGAGTACCTGTCAGGCAGGCAGACACTCTGTACAGAAGGTTCCTGCAGGGAAGCCTGGAGGTATCTTCCCAGCAGCCTGGGCTGTTTTATGAAGGTTCATCTCTTGATTTTTCCTAGGTCAAAACTGAATAGCAGCTCGGGGGCAGGGAGGACTTCTAGGCCTGGCAGGACAAGTGACTCCCCATGGTTTCTCTCAGGTTCTGAGACTCTGGGCAGGCTGGCAGGCAACACTCTGGGGTAAGTTGTGTCCAGTTGCAAGCCCTATTCACATAATGTATGCTGAAGAATTCTGAAAATAATACAAGAGCAAAATGATTTCATTTATTAAATCTGGAAGAATACATTTATTTAGGAAATTAACTGTTATCTGTAGTACATGTCAAATAACAAACATTTCTTCGTTGAGTTGAGATTCTGCATGGAAGTCTATTGGTGTGGCTGAGCTCTGCTTCCCACTGGTGGCTCCTTGTTGGTTACTACAGTGGGGTTGAGTAGTCCTCAGAGCCCCTCTGCTTGACCCCAAAGCCTAGCTAGTTATGTGTGACCCTCACAGAAACAGTTTGCTTATCTTGTTTTGTTTTCACTTTTATAGTGGCATTTGTTCCTAATCTTAGGTTTCTAATTTATTTTTACTTCTGAAATAATTTGGTTTTAAAACCCTCATGGCTCCAGAGCTTGAAAGGCCAAGGCAAGGAGGATCTGGGGTTGGAGGTCAGTCTGGGCTGCAGAGCAAGCGGGACCCTCCCACTCAGCTTCCCCACATCAGCTCTTCCATGGGCAGAGTTTTGAAGCAAGGACTTAAGATTGTTTAGTCCACAGTTCATCCCCATTTCCTCAGTTGTGCTTTTAGGACCCTTTCTCTGGAGGCGGATTCAGTAGTGATCCCTGTAGGATTTGGGTGCCATGCTTCTTAAGTCTCTTGGTGAGGGCAGCTCCTTAGCCCTCTGTTTTTTGTAGCCCCGGATGTGGTTAGGGAGCTTGTTACAGTGCATGGTATCTGGATCTGCTTCTCTTTTCACTCGAGAGCAGGCAGTTGGGCGGGAACAGCCCAGTCCTTCCCTTCCCATGTCAGTGGCATGGGATATTAATAGGTCTCACAGGGCTGGGCTGGCTGAGGTTACTTCTGGCTATTGGGTGAAAATGATACCCCCGGTACAAACACTCTTCCCCCTTAGTCATTCACATGGACTTTGTGGAAAAAAACCAAAACCAAAAAACATTTTTAAGTATGTGATTATCTGATTTCTCCTCAAGCTTCTGCACATCGATTTTAATACCTTGATGATTGTCGTTAGTTGTTACTGTAGCATTGGCTAGCAGTTCAAAATTCCATTTTTTTTTTATATTTAACTATAAGGAAGAACTCCCTCTGATTAGTTTCTTTCCCTCCTTTAAATTTTTGTTTTATGTCTTTCTGCCCAGTGGCTTATATTACTTATTATATTTGGGGTGCGTGTGCGTGTGCGTGTGTGTGTGTGTGTGTGTGTGTGCATGTGTGTGTGCATGCACTTGCTCACACGCTTGCTGATGTGTATTGATAACCTGTTAACTATGTTGCTCAGATTGGCTGCCTGATTTAAATGCTCTTAACTGTTTAAGGTAGTTATAATATCTATGACACAATGACAAATACAGCGGTTGAATTTTATGAATTTACCGATGAAACATGCCCCAGATCAGTAATAGACTAGCACATTTGACTTTGAACAAAACCTCCAAAGAGGACTGTGACTAGTTTTAAGACTTGAAATGCAGAGAGAATTGCTCATGTTTGAGCTGACCCTCGGTTGACCACTCTTTCCTACCATTCCCTGCTTGACCCCTGACACCTCACCATATTGAGCTGCTGGTCAATGTGGCAATGTGGCATTCCCATGCCTGATTTCATCAGGCTTGCAGAGACCTGGTGTATTCAATGGGAATGTGAGGTTGTGACAGGTTACTCTGTAAACCAAACTTTGCAGTCAAGTATGCATGTGTTTTTTTCTTTGATTTGTTCTCTCCCTTGTCATCCATTAGTTAACACATGCTTTAGAGTTTGAAATGTATGGCATTTGAGAACTCGGGACAGACAAATCTTGAGTTATCATTAACCAAAAGCGTTGAGTAGGATATAGTGGAGTAGTACTGAGAGTGTCCTCCTGGACCCTGGTCCTCTCTTCCCCTAGAGATCAGGCTAGTTCACTTTGAGGTGAACTGTTTCTATTTCAGTGTGTGTTTGAAAGACTTTGGGATAATACGCTGTTTCTTTTTCCTGTCAGCAGGATATCTGAGAGGTGGTCGTTTATTTTCACTGGTCATCTTAAGACTTTTTCTCCTTTGATTTTTGTGTTCAGCAGTTTGGACTAAAGACGGCCTTGCTGTTTTCTCCCATTAATAATTACTTAATCTGTATACTGTGAGATGTTTCAAAAATCTATTGTTTTTCTTAATTTACTTTGAACTAGGTTGGAAGTAAGAGTCCATTTATCTGGGAGAAGAGAGTTATAATTAACTTATTAACTTATTTAATAGTAAGGCTAAAAAAATAAAAAAGGAGCTGTGGCTGTCAGAAGTCTTTGCTATTGTCATTTAATACATAGGTGGGCTATATGCTGCCTTTCACTGGCTTGGGCGCTACAGTCCTTGGGGATTTTGTCTGAACTAATCATTTACTACGGGTTTAGATTGAAAAGTGAAGCAGATTCTTGGAAATTGTAGGTTGAAGCTGGCCAGGTAGGAAAGGTGGTATGTAGCAGGACTCTGACAAACCGGATGTTTGAGGGTGTGGAGGATCACATGTGGTGTGTGAGTTGTGTGCTGCTGCTTGCACCTGTGCCCAGACAGGAGCCCGTCAGCTGTCTCCTTTCTCTGCCTTACTCCTTTGAGGCAGGGTCTCTTTCTAGAACATGGAGCCCATATTGTTTATTCAGGCTGGCAGCCAGGGAGTCTCAGTGGTTGTCCTGCCTCTTCCTACGTATCCCTGGGGTGACCGTTGTACATAGGACCATCCCCAGCTTTTTATATAGGCTAGGTTCTGAGCTCCACTCTGCATGCTTGTACAGGAAGCACTCTTATTGTTGAGTTATGTCTTTAATACTCGGTTTTATCTAATGTGGTATTTTACTTCCAGCATACCATGTAGGATTCTGTGATATTTATTTTTCTTTCCATTTCTCTTAAGTGGGAAGTTTCTCAGACTCTTTTTTTTTTTAAAGATTTATTTATTATGTATACAACATTCTGCCTCTATGTATGCCCGCACACCGGAGGAGGGCGCCAGATCTCATTGTAGGTGGTTGTGAGCCAACATGTGTTTGCTGGGAATTGAACTCAGGACCTCTGGAAGAGCAGCCAGTACTCTTAACCTCTGAGCCATCTCTCCAGCCCCTCTCAGACTCTTTCTTTAAACAAACAAAAATAAGTACTTTAAAATATAGTTTACAAATTATCTGGACTACACTTGACTCATAGGTGTGAAGCTATGGGCACACTATGTGATTTTCAGCCCTTTTGTGTACTCTGGGTGCTGTAAGGCAGGGTTAGAATTGTAGCATTGATTTGATAAGTAATTTTACAGGGCAGAGTCACGCTTTCCCATTATGTTTTAGTTTAATATGTAAGAAAATTGTAGCTTTATTATCGATAAAAGGAATGACACATTCAGTACTTACTATCTTGTTACCCAGTGCTATGTGCTTAGCATAACATTAATCTTTGTCTAAAGCCCTTTTAGAAGAAATGAGGATATGGGGCAGATTATTTAGTTTGAATTCTGATAGGTTAGATGGAGTGGGCAATCCCAAGATCCCCTGTAGCCACAATCAGAGTCGTTGGTGACTCACCTCAGTGCGGGGTTCCTGGAGCAGAGCTTCCCGTGTCGGCTGACACTGTTACAGTGAACAGAGGCAAACACACAGATCCTTTTAGGCGGACTTTCTCCACTTCCTCTGTCTTGGCGTTCACTTTTATACCTCTTGACGGTCTTAGTCTGTGACGCGTGTGAGATGAACATGTGTGAGCTCAGTCAATCCCATCAGGTTCCTAGCAGTGCCTGCTTAAGGGAAGGTGGCAGAAATTACTTGGTAGAAATAGCAATTCTTTTCTTTTGTGTTCATTGGTTACATAGATTATTAACCAAACTAGACAGTTTTAGATGAAATTAGGAATTAGGTCCAGACATTAGACACTCAAAGGTGATGGGACATAAAGTTACTCTGCTTAATATATTTTTTCGAATCTTGGTATGTTTCTCCCACTTTTTGCACGTATGTGTGGGTGTTTGTGGTATGGATGTGGGTGTGTGTGCATCCCTCTGTGTGTGTGTGTGTGTGTGTGTGTGTGTGTGTGTGTGTGTGTGTGTGTTAATGGTCACTCTCCTGTAGTTCCTGCAGCAGGACACTGAACTGGGACTCACCTACTAGTTAGGCTGGCTGGCTAAGAAAATCTGGGGATTCTCCTGTTTATTCACGGGCTTAACTATCTCCCCAGACATGCCTCTACCCCTTTTGTTTTGGGTAAGGTCACACATAGTATGTAGCCCAGGCTGGACTTCTCTATCTCCTGAGTTACAGGGAAACACTACCATGCCTGCCTCTGTATTCAGGTCTTGAACAAAGGTGGAAAGGATGTTGTATTTGTTGTTTAAAAGTAAATTTATATTTACGTGTTATAAAATCAGTTATTTTATAGTTTGTTCCCAAATTTTCACTAATGAGCTAACATACAGCAATGTGACTCAGCTTTCTGTCTTGGAGTGACTTGTTTGAAGACTGTAAGTTTACAAATCGTCCCATGTACAGGAGCCGCTGGAGTTCTGGAGTGGGCGGGAGTGGAGGAGGCTCCTCTGGGAGGTCATCTGCTGGAGCTCGTGATTCCCGGAGACAGACGCGAGTCATCCGCACAGGACGGGATCGGGGGTCTGGGCTCCTGGGCAGCCAGCCCCAGCCAGTTATCCCAGCATCCGTCATCCCCGAGGAGCTGATTTCACAGGTATGCTGGCAGAACCTTTCCTACAAAAGCCAGAGTGGGAGGTGAGGGCCTAACCCTGAAGAGTTGAAAGATGGGACTTTTTCTTTATTGATTTAAAAAGCTGACTTTAGTAATAATAGAAAGCACAGCATTGTCCCTTGTTTATTTTAGGCCCAGGTTGTCTTACAAGGCAAATCCAGAAGTGTCATTATTCGAGAACTTCAGCGGACAAACCTTGATGTAAACCTTGCTGTAAATAATTTACTCAGCCGAGATGATGAAGATGGAGATGATGGGGACGACACGGCCAGCGAATCCTACCTTCCTGGAGGTCGGTGCCTCCTCTCACTTTCTCCTGCCCCGCTGCTGCTCTGGCTGACCACTAGAATTTTGAGGGCTAACTGGTGGCTGTGTCTGCCTTTTGGAAGGTGGTGGACAGTTCGCTTGTGCACTGTGATTATAAAGTTCCTTCATAACCCTCCATTGGATTTGTGCTGGATCCTAATTAAGACAGTTTATACTGCATGGATCTATCCCTTCCTGACATATGGGATGTTGTTGTTTTTTTAAATGTCATTATTGAACATTGGTACTCACTGAACTGCATCTATATTGTGTCTGTGTTTTGTTTTTTATTGCATCATTGAGTATCTTAAAAGTGATCTTTAATTTACTAAATAGAGCCTGCAGCAATTATGCATGTTTTTTAGTTCTTAAGATCTCTGTTCATAATGTTAATTTTATTTTTTAGATCCTGCGGTGAAAACAGTCTCTGATTTTAATGTATTTTAATTTTTAGAGATCTTTAGTGGTCTACAATTGCATTATCTATAGCGTCTTAACTTATATTTGTTTGTTTTTATTTGTAGAAGATCTTATGTCTCTTCTTGATGCTGACATTCACTCCGCCCACCCAAGTGTCATTATTGATGCCGATGCCATGTTTTCTGAGGACATTAGCTACTTCGGTTACCCTTCTTTTCGCCGTTCATCACTTTCTAGGCTAGGCTCATCTCGAGGTAATTTTGCATTTATTTCTTGATTTGTGGGCTGGCTATATGGAAAGATAGTGGTAAATTCGCCTGTATCTGAGCTCAGATATGATAGTAGGGTGAAGTCACTGCATTCAGTTGGCTTGAGAGCCTTGGCTTTAAAACTAGGTTTTGTATTTTGGAGTGCCATGATAGAATTTTAGAGAGGATCTTATTGTATCAAATAAACCAAAGACTGTGACTTGCCTAAGTATATTTTTAACCCAGTAAGATAGATTTTGATCTAACTGAAAGCAGAATTCTAGTTTAGTGACATGCAGCATTCAGAAAAAGAAATTCTCCTTAATTTGTTGATTAAAAACAACACAGTGGTATTCATTTTAAATGCTCAGCAGACGTACGAGTGAAAATGAAAAACTGAGCAGGACTGACTGGTACTAAATGGACAGACATATTTGCCTTATTAATGTGCTGTTTGTACAAGTTTAAAAATCTGTAAAAGGTATTTGGTGCAGATTTTGAGCTACTTTAGCTTACATTATTACTCAGTTAAATTTTTTTTTTTTTTTGCTTTCCAGAGTTCAAAACTGCTTGATTTAAATATTAGACAAAATAAGCCAAAATTACAATAATTAGTAAAGTAGAAAAGATGCCGTGTTCTGTGAAGCATGGCCTTGCTCTGCAGATACTGCTTTCTGACTGCTTCGGCTGTGGCTGTCACCTCTCACATGAACACATGTCGCAGCGCAGACTTTAACCGCCTTAACAGGGCCGTGTGTTGAATTCCGAAACACATATTTTCTGACATTTAGCAACTCCTAAATATCTTGTTTGTTAAGTTCATTCTGTGTAGATATTTTTGTTTGAATCATGAAGTAGTTGTACTAACCACTGTTG
This sequence comes from Arvicola amphibius, assembly GCF_903992535.2. Classification (NCBI taxonomy): domain Eukaryota; kingdom Metazoa; phylum Chordata; class Mammalia; order Rodentia; family Cricetidae; genus Arvicola; species Arvicola amphibius. The sequence goes on along the minus strand of NC_052055.2, from coordinate 4,221,317 downwards.
ACTTGGGCAGTGTGGCAGTTTTTGTTGTTTTAGTGGTGTTGGGAAATTGAAGCCAAAGCCTGTTACATGCTGGGCAAGTGGTTTGCCTTGTGTGACATGCCTAGCCTCAAACGCAGCAGTTGATGTGGTTCAGCTATGTATTGTCTCTAATCTTTATTATTAAAATCCTGGAAAGGTTTCTTTTACTATATTATCATTAATTTTTCAGGACAGGGTTTCTTTGTATATAACTCTGGCTGTCATTGAAATTAATGATCCACCTTCCTCTGCCTCTCCCAAGTGCTGCAATTGGAAATACAGGTGTTTGACACCACACCTGGCTCTTTGGACGATTTTCAAACGTAGCCTACAAACATCCAAAAATGTAGCTGTAGCTTTAAGCTAATTTGAGGCCAGTTTTAAGGGATAATTCAGAAAGATTTATCTAGAAAGGTTTCTCCCCTTAAAAAATACCCAAACAAAAAACAAAACAATAACACTTGCCTATTTCTCAAAACATTTAAAATGATTTATCCGTAATGATGAAATCCATCTTATAAATTTATCTTTAACAAGGACTTGAGTTTTTACTTTATCGAAGTATAGTTATAGTTCAGCCTATTTAAGCTTTTCTGTTTCTTTATTGAGAAAACAAACCTTGAGGATTTGGAGGATTTGTAACCTTTGTTACATTTGATGCTCTTGGTTTGTGCCTTAGCTAGGGTTTCTGTTGCTGAGATAAAATACCATGACCATAAGCCCTTCAGGGAAGAGAAAGGTTATTTCAGTGTGAACTACCTACACCACAGTCTCTGAGGCACAGCACTCATGCGTGGCGGGAGAGGCCATGGAGGATGTTGCACTGGTTTGTTTCCCATGGCTTGCTCAGCCTCCTTTCTTAGAGCGCCCAGAACCTGCCTTCCTACAGCCCACATTGGACTGGGCCTTTCCACACCAGCCACTTTTCAGGAAAATCCCATGGACTAGTCTGGTAGGGGCATTTTCTGAATCCATCTATTTTTTTTCCTAGATAACTCAGCCTGTATTGTGTTGATATAATAATTAGCCGGCCCAGCTGCCCTACATGTATTTAATGTTTTGAAACTCTATTTTATAAACCAAAGACTCTTATACTAAGCTTTTCTAATTATATAATATGAATTTCATATGAATAATGAAGTAATAAAATAATTCTAGAATATTTAAATCCATTTAAAAAAAGCCACCAAACCAGACTTGGAATAATTCTGCTACAAAACCATCAGACCGCCTTTGCATAGTTTCAAAAAACACTAGTGTATAATTTTTATCTAGTCACTTGAAGGGTCAATGTTTGAATGTTGCATGTCAGCCTAATTAGATATTGATCATATGCATTTTGAGTAGATGAAGTGCTGTTAGCTGCGTCCTGCAGGGTGTGTACTAGAGAGTGGCTTACTTTTATCCCACTGGTGTGACCCGATTGCATACCAGTTCTCCTTCTTCCCTTAGAGAGAGACTCCGAGCTTTTGCGGGAACGAGAATCTGTTCTACGGTTGCGGGAGCGAAGGTGGCTTGACGGAGCCTCGTTCGATAATGAAAGGGGCTCTACCAGCAAGGAAGGGGAGCCAAACCCTGATAAGAAGAACACACCTGTCCAAAGTCCAGTGTCCCTGGGGGAAGATTTACAGTGGTGGCCTGATAAGGTATTTGGGAAAAGTTTGTACTTTCAAGTAGATTCCTAACAACCGCTTCTCTATAGAGAGTTTCCATTTTGTTCTGATGTTTGCAGGGCTGTTGAAAGAGGCAGCACTTTTAAAGTGCTCGTCTGCCTTTTGTTTTAGAAGCATCTTCTGGAGCTTTGCCCAGGCCGTGGACTGCTTGTCCAGTGCTGCTGCTGCTGCAGTGAATCAGAGAAGTCGGGAGAGAGTCCCAGCCACACATGAGCACTTACCTCCGGGACATTTTTCCTGGGGATAATTAAAATAATTGTTATATTCTTTGGTAGAGATGTACTTTGCTGAATTTGAAATGCCAGATGGACCCTAGTTTCTACAGGACAGTCTCTGGTCACCGATGCAGTGTGCATGTTTGTAGAAGGAGCTGCGGGCAAGCCTGCTTTCCGTCCTGCCTGGCTTCCTCACGGCTAGCTTAGCCCCACAATAATTACACGGAAACTGTATTCTTTTAAACACTGCTTGGCCCATTAGCTCTAGCCTCTTACTAGCTAACTCTCACATCTATGTAGCACCACGAGGTGATGGCTTACCGGGAAAGATTCTAGCCTACATCCATCTCCGGTCAAAGAATCATGGTGGCTGCCTCACTCCCTTCTACCCAGCATCCTGTTCGGTCTACTCTGCTTACCTAATTTTCTGTCCTGTCAAAGGGCCAAGGCAGTTTCTTTATTAACCAATGAAAGTAACACATAGACAGGTGACCCTCCTCCATCACATGTCAAAACAGGATGAGGGCTCTCCATTTCATGACAGTATGTTTTGACATACCCTTTGATCATAGCCCAAGTAGGCCAAATGAGAATGGGCCTAGAAAAACAGAACACTAAATAAACCCTCGAGTGTACCTAGGGCTTGTGATGTCGACTGGTTCTCTGCAGTCACCTCTGCCACAGTGGAATCTGCTGTGGTGTGTGTTCCACTGTCTTCAGCGGTCAGTCCATTTTCAAAGGCCTTTATAGATGTTCTTAACATCCATGTTCTTCACTCATTAAAAAACCATGTCCTCCTTCCCCCTAATTTTCCAGATAGTGAGTGGGACTAAGTCCTAAGTGTAAATAAACTGAGATTCTGATTCACACCTCTGACCCTAGTGTTTGGGAAGGTGAGGCAGTAGAAGCAGGAATTGAAGGCCAGGCTGGACCACATGAGACCCTGTCTTATGCAGGGGAAAGAGTGAGGGAGCATTTTGGAGGTTAGTCACCAGCAGATGGAGAGTCTGACCTGAGTTTTATCTTTTATTTCTTTGAACTCAGATTTGGGGAAATATTAAACCTTCTAGATTTATGTTTTACCATAGTTAGTATCAATCTTAACGCAGTCAATGTATTTTTTGCTGCTTAGTTCACATGGGAAACTTCAATGTAAGAGGGGCCATATAATTTGCCTGTCTTTGGGCTGCTGTTGTTGGCAGCTAGCATGCGTTCCCTGAATTGTATTTTCTTAGCCGCCTTCCTTCTCTTCCTGTGGTAGTGTTTAAGTCATCAGTAGGTCCCCCCTCCATCTCCCTCCTTTTCTTCCCTTTCTCCTGTTCTCCCTCCCCACTATCTTACCCCTCTTGCTTTCCTCTTGCTCCCTCCCCTTCTCCCTCTTTCTCTGACCCTTCCCCTTTCCTCCCTTTCTTTCTTCCAACTGTGGGGGCTCAGACACTATTGGTCTCATTTCTTTTGCCTGGGTCCTTAGAGCTCTGTCATTTGTTTTGTTTTCACCAGATTGGTTAAGGGTTGTGATTCCTGAGGAGGGGAAGGCAGGAGAGGGGCTGCAGGATGTCTACAGGCCACAGAGGCAAACAGGATTGGGATGCACTTGGTAGCTGCAGCAACTGCCCTCTGCTGAGAACTCAGGGTCTGAAGAGGACCTCAGAGTCCCCGGCTCAGGAGAGTTGGGAATGTTGTGCTAGAGTTAACACTTGAGAACCAGAGCAGATGGAGAGCGTGTCAGGGGTGTGTGCTGACTGATTGCTGCTAGAGGCCTTTGCTTTGCTAGGTACTGGGACTGTATTGAAAACTGGAACTTTTGTGAAGCTTCAAGTCTATTGTAAGATACAAATTATGATCACTTAGACATTAATACTTGAAATGTGATTTTGATAGCTTTTGCATGTTTTAAAATTCATTTACTTGTCTGTCTTTCTGTCTGTCTATATTTATCTAGTTTGAGACAGGGTTTCTCTATGTATTCAGGTCCTGAATCTCACTCTTTAGACCAGACTGACCTTGAACTCATGGTGCTGGGATTAAAGAATAACGTGAAACAATTAGAGCATATGCGCTGTATGATTTCACTTTAATGTAGAGTCTTCAAAAAAGAAAAGCTGAATATAGTTGCTCATCACAGATCCATGGCATGGGAAGATGGTGTGAAAGAACCTGGATATAAAGTCGCACATGCATGGCATGCATGTCTAGAGATGTAACTACCACTGGAAAGCAGTTAAATAAGTAGGCATCAGCTGACTTGCTTCTAGCTCTAGGAGATGAGATGTTTGAGTCTGCTCAATCATGGTGGCCATCTACTGTAATATGCTGGAGCATCCTGTGCAAACCGCAAAGGTGTTTCACATATTCCACTCCCCCACTCCCCACCCCCATAAGTAGCCTCACTAAAGTAAAAGCTTTGCTTTGGTTCTGACAATACATTTAAAGGATGCTTCCAGTCCTCATTGCTGAGCTGCTAGGAAGAGTGTGGTGGTGGCTGTCTGGGGGTATTGAGAAGGGATCGTCAGATCAGCACTTAACTAGCACTTATGTCCTGAGTATCTTTTCAGATAGTTTAGGGGAATTAAGTACATGTATTCCTACCAACTCTGTGCACACGAAGTTGTGTGCATTATCTCTTGATGGTGCTGAGAGAGGCTGACCTGCGGTACCTGGCTCTGTCTAGAAGTTATCATTGGAACATGCTTATCAACTGTGCTGCCTCATCTTAATGGTTTTCACGTGGGTGCATATGAGTTCTAGAAGTGGAAACGTTTTATTGATAATTTGAAATTTATAAAAAGTGTCCATTAAAAGTCAGCTCCATTTAGGCATGACGGCACACACATATGATCCCTGCTCTCTGGAGGATTGTCATGTGTTCAGGATCGGCCTGTACTTCACAGCAAGTACCAGGCCAACAAGACAAAAACAAAGCTTACAAATGTGTAAAATGCAGTTTGATGAGGTTAGTAAGACGAGACAGGACGACACAGAGCACAGGAAAGAAAAGAGGTGGAGCAGAGCAGGTGCAGCTGACTGCTGGTGCTGGCCCTTTTGGTCACAGTAATGTGCTGCGCTTAGTTTTTAGCGACATGTGGTGAACAAGTGAATTTCTTTTTCCCCACTCCCTCCCTAGGCTGGTTGTTGTACCATTCATCGACATCACCCATAGCAGATTTCCAGGTTCCGTGATATCTGCCCAGGTGGTGAACAGTGGGCCGCCATGCTTGGAAGCCATTTTATTGTTTTTTGAGTAATAATCAATTCTGTGAGGTCTTGTCACTGTCCCTCTGTAGTTAGGGTGTTTTGTCCAGGCTGTGCTGCCTCAGGAGAACATTTCTGTAAGGTGTTGGAATCAGTTTTTCCTGGTCACTGCACAGTTGGTTGATGTGCTTTTGCACCATGCCGCGCGTGTGTCTTATTGGCCTGAAGCCTGTAGAACTCACACTAGGAGCTCACTGGGAAGCACTTGCTGGAGTGTAATGTGTCAGCACTATCGTCTGCGCTGCACTGAGGTGTGGAGAGATTTCCGAAGGGACTGATGGGAGAGAGGCATCACTGGTGCTGAAACAGTTTTGAGGTACTAAGTGGGCATCAACCATGATGGTGCCCGAGAGCTCATGGTACGCTTGTAGAACAGTGAGCTCACAGGATTGTTGCTGTAGCCCCAGAAGTAGAAGTGGCGCGCTGGGCGGAGTATATTGTAGATGGCTGTAGTCAACTTGCCAAGCAATTGAAGGCTTGATCTTCGGGGACTAATGGTCCAAAAGAGTCTCTAGGAAATGATTGTGATAGGTTGGTGAGGTTTTGTCTGTGTTTGAAGAAGTGACACTGTTGCTATCATAAAGGATAAGGAAAGGGGACGTCTTGTCGATTGTGATCATGGCAGGATCGTTGGGGGACTGTGAAGACCGTAACCAAAGTAGGAATAGTGGGGGCCAATCAGGGAGATCCACCTCGGACTGTTTGCTAGATGGTGAGAGAAAAAGAAGAGTAGAGAAGGCTCCCAGATCCCAAGAGTATACAGTGGGTGATGGGTTCATTAGTGGAGGCAGGGACCGCCTAGGAGGGTGGAGTATCTTTTTGTGGAAGATGATACTTAAGGAAGCCATACCCACACCTGGGTATGTCTTAATTTCCGCGACTCTTTGAAAAGCTCATACTTGTGCTTTTGGATGTGACTTACTTTCTTCTGAGTCTCTTTCTGTCTTAATATTTATGTGTAAGCCTGTACTGAGATACGTTTATTATATCCCTGCTTCCTTTTAGAGAGTTCTGCAGGTGAACCAGGGATTTGTATTTCAAAGTTTAGTGTGTATTTGATAGAGCCACTGAGGCTGAAGGTGGAGTGTGAGGGGACAGTGACGCAATCTGGGGACAGTCAGTGTGTGAGGAGTTGGAGAAAGGACACAAAGCTGCTGTGTAGCCCAGGCTATCCCTGGGCATTAGGACTTACAGGGGTGTGGCAGCATTCATGGCTGGCTTGTAGAGTTTGTAGGGAGTAGATGGATGAAACAGATAGGTTCTCCATTTGGCGCTTGGAAGTACTATTATATTTGTTCAGAAAGCAGCTAAATGAGAATTCAGTTAGCCACAGGCGGACTAAAAGACAGGCTAGTTTTAATGGTTGTTGTGGAAAAGGGGCATACGAAGGGCTGTGTTCTGTGTACCTGTCTGTGTGTGTGGCCTTCAAAGAAGGTAGGAGGTCTTTCTCTGCACACGGGAGGTGGTAAGAGCTTGCACTCTGTAACACAGAGGTGGAGATGCAGGAAGCCTGTGTCTGGGAACTGTCATTGTTTGGGTCCACAGAAGGTGAAGTCCTCACTTCACCTTCAGCATAATCATGGCTGAATCTGACCAAGCATTTGTTTTATAATAGGCCCTGTGCCTACTATATTAGTTCACACCCCCTTCCAGATATTTATTAAAATATTTATTTCAAATGTGAAAAATGGTTTTAGAGAAATAACGTAATTGAAATCAAGTCACTTTAGTAAGTGGACCTAGATTTTGGGCTCCCCTGCCTCCTAAGTACTGGGATTAAAGGCATGCACCACTACCGCCCAACTGTTAAATTAAATTTCAGCTAAAGGACTGAGAGGAGAGAATGAGGTAGAGGAGGTAAGATGTGGTGCAGTTCTGGCCAGGAAGGCAGGGGTGGCCTAGGGAACAGAGGGTTGGGTGACTTGAAGATGTAAAGTCTGTTGGGTGTTATCTTTTGATGCCGTCGTTAAGGTGACAGATACAGAAAGATGGAGATCAGTGCTCTCCTGTGTATTCTGAGCTCTCCTGTGTATTCTGAAGTCTAGCCTGTTTATAGCCCTTGACAAAGCAAGTTCCGCTTTGAGGTTTCTGGGTAACTTTATGGTTCAGTCATTGTTCTTATAGTAAAATAATTATGTTATTTACATTATTACTTGTTTTTATATATAATTGCATCCTAGTCAATTACATGTCTTTCCCCCCTAAAAGTTAATGAACTTTTACCTTAAGAAAGCACATAGGTACATGGGTGTCAGTGGTTTAGAAGTGTCTGCAGGGAAGGGTCCTTCTGCCCCCTCCCCCCCAATCTAGCACACTCACCGAGTATTTTCCATGGGCTGTTCCGAGGTCATGGTGGCAAAGGTCATCTGATAGTGTTCTGGACTGTGTGATGTGTGAGCTGAGAGGAAGGCAGGGTGAGAGCAGCTAGAGCATCAGAGCTGGTGAGTCTTCCTTGCATAGACTTGATGAGGACAGGGAATGGGTTATTTGAAGGTCGAGGCAGAGACAACATTGAGAACAGTCCTGGTGAATATTGTCCTGGAGACAGGAAGCAGGCCAGCACGGTTGAAGGGGAATGAGTTCCTAGGAGCCAGGGACTTGTGAGGGTCTTGAGATTGTGACTTACCTGCCTATGCAAGCAGTCCAGATCTGCAGTGATTAAAAGCCATGTCTGAACCAAGTGATTTGACCCATTTGTATTTTATTTCTACTTTACAGGATGGGACAAAATTTACCTGCATTGGGGCTCTGTATTCTGAGCTTCTGGCTGTCAGCAGTAAAGGAGAACTTTATCAGTGGAGATGGAGTGAACCTGAGCCTTACAGAAATGCCCAGGTAGTTTATTTATGTTGAATCTTGGAATGAGTGACTACATATCAACATAAGAAATAGTAATCATTTAATAATTATTTTTCTTATGCTTTTAAAGAATCCTTCATTGCATCATCCACGAGCAGCATTTTTGGGATTGACCAACGAGAAGATCGTCCTCCTGTCTGCAAACAGCATACGAGCGACTGTAGCGACGGAGAACAACAAGGTGGGAAGCATTGTGTGCTCAGGATGGTTTATTTCATGGTAGTGGGCGTTCTTCCTCTGCCCTCTCCACCTTCCATTCTGATGCGTCCGTACTAAAAGCCTGGTAAAGTTTACAATAGTCCTTCCCTCTCTCATTTTTTTGTTGGCAGTTCTTACTATAATTTAACTTTGAAACTATAATTTCCTAGTCTACTTGTGTGTGGGGGCACATGGTGCATTGGAGAGACAGTGTTCTCACAGGTTTGTGGGTTCTGGTGGTTGAACTTTTAGCCTTATCCTGCCAGCTTTGTGTATAAAATCGCTTTCTCCTGTTAATGGAAGAAGAGAGAGAGTTCCCGGGAAAAGCTAGGAAGGAAAGTGCTAAGAGACGGGACTGGAGGAAGGGCTAAGGAACTGTAAGAGGTGGATGAGCTGTGCATATGGATGCTCCACTGGAGATAAGGTCAGGCTGTCGGGTCATATGGCTGGAGACTGGCATTGCACTTCACATGAGGCATGTGAAGTTTTTCATGTGCATGATGAGTGTTTTGCTTCCTTACACATGTGTTAGAGCACCATGTACATGCCCGGTGGCCAGAGGAGGTTGCCAGATCTCCTGGAACCGGAGTTAGAGTTGATTGTGAGCCTTAGTGTGGATGGTGGGAACCAAACCTGGGTCTCTGCAAGAGCAGCAATTGCTCTTACTCCTGAGCCATCTCTCCCGGAGCCTTCTCCGGGGTGCTTGCTTTTGTTTTTGTTGTGTTGCGCTCTGAGCATTGCAGACTTGGAGTTGATAGACTGCATTATGCCTTTCCCCAGTGCTGACCACACTGGTTTCCAAAGAGACTTCTTTTACTTAAGCCTCTACTATTATCTCCCGTAGGTTGCTACGTGGGTAGATGAAACACTAAGTTCTGTGGCTTCTAAGTTAGAGCATACGGCACAGACTTACTCTGAACTTCAAGGAGAACGGATAGTTTCTTTACATTGCTGTGCCCTTTATACCTGCGCCCAACTGGAGAATAATTTATATTGGTGGTAAGTGTCTTTGACAGAGGGTTCTCATTATATAGAAGGCAGTTTTGAAGAGAATACCACCTTGGGGTCATTGAAAAGGCAGTGCTCTGTAGAGACACCAATTTCCCTTTAAAGCAGTTGCATGAAAAACTAAGAATGAAATTACGCAAACGGTGTAGCCAGCAACTATGTTATTAAATTTCATGAGCGCACAGATTGGAATAAATTATACGGACTCCTATGCATGGGTAACTGACTGTTTGCAGGTAGTTGTAACCTTTTCTTCTGTGCACACACACTTTGCTGTTACACAGTTTAAATTATGGGATATATGTTATTTTAAAATTTTATTGATTTAACTTTATTGTTTTGTTTTCAAAGACAAGGTTTCTTTGTGTAGCTTTGGTGACTGTCCTGGAACTCACTCTGTAGACCAGACTGGCCTCAAACTCACAGAGATCCACCTGCCTCTGCCTCCTGAGTACTGGGATTAAAGGCGTGCGCCACCACCGCCCAGCTATATATTTAGCTTTATTGTTAATAAGACTCAATTTATTCTTTGTATTTTTAGGGGGTACTGGTAAATTTATATCATCAAAAGTAATTATAGGAAAAAGTTACTTGTAAAAACAGTATTGGTTTTATTTTCTGTAGAATTTAATTGCAGATTAATACTATTCTGAGATTAAAAAAAATTGGAGAAGCAATGTACCAGCAATGCTTAAATGACTAAATAATTTGAGATTTATTTAATGGGCTGCTTTGCTGTTTTCTTGACTTGTCTGTGGTTTTTCTTTCAGGGGTGTTGTCCCTTTTAGTCAAAGGAAGAAAATGTTAGAGAAAGCCAGAGCAAAAAATAAAAAGCCCAAATCCAGTGCTGGTATTTCCTCCATGCCAAACATCACTGTCGGGACGCAGGTACGTGGTTAGAGTCTTATAGTGTCCCTGTTGCGCAGCTCACAGCTCTCTGGAGCTCCAAGTCTAGGTGAGTGATTCTGGAGTCTACAAGTCCCTGCACTCACGCACATGTAACCACACACGGACACACAAATACACGCATGCTTTAAAAGAGATTAGCAGGAAGGTAACTGCAGATTATTACAAGGATATTTTGACTTTTTCACAGTTAAAGTTTTATTACTGTCATAAGCAGGTTTTGAAGTTTTTCAGTGGAAATTACCTATATTCTTACTATTTCCTAAAGTGAGATGACCCACAGAACTGAAAGGTTTTTGGGACATTGATTCCCTGAGATCAGAAGGGTCTGATGGAAATTTATCTTTTATGATAAAATTCAATATTTATAAATTGTAGCAAGTGTTGGGATGAGAAAAAGCTTAGAAAGCTTCCTGGCGCTAGAGGCAGCCAGGAGAGGGACTGAGTTCCTGGACTGGAGTTACAGTTGGTTTGAGCTGTCTTGTGGGTGTTGGGACCCAAACACAAGTCCTGGAGGAGCAGTGAATTCTCTTAATTGTTCAGAGCCATCTCTTGACTGAGAACTTAGTGCTGAAGGATAAAACACATCAGACACCTCGAGGTTATGGAGCCACAGAAAAGAAAAACATTGATTTGCTGACATCAGAAAGAAATGTTGGATAACTCCACTTGCTTCCACATGTCCTAACACTGATCAGATATGAATTGAACGTTAATGCTCCTTGTCTGTAACATGCATTTATTGTAATATGGTGCTAAGAAGTAATTTCAGTTAATAATCCATGCTTTGATTTCAATTAAAGTATTTTTATTGAACATTTTATCAGTCTTTCTGCTTTTACTAGATTTTATTTTTGCTTTTTTGAGACAGGGTTTCTCTGTGTAACAGCCCTGGCTGTCCTGAAACTCTGTAGACCAGGCTGGCCTCAAACTCACAGAGATCCTTTTGCCCTCTGAGTGCTGGGATTAAAGGCGTATATGCTACCACTGCCTGGCAAATTTTATTTATTTATTTGTTTATTTGTTTATTCATTCATTCATTCATTCATTGGTTTTTCAAGACAGGGTTTCTTCTGTAGCTTTTGTAGACTGTCCTGGAACTAGCTCTTGTAGCTCCGGTTGGCCTCAAACTCACAGAGATCCGCCTGCCTCTGCCTCCCGAGTGCTGGGATTAAAGGCGTGCGCCACCGCCGCCTGGTTGCAAATCTTATTTTTTAAAGTGAAGCAAAGTTGGAGCCTATTAAGGAAAGTGTGTAGTGAGCTTTGTTTATGTTTTGGATGGGGCTTCTCCTTGAAGCTCTGATGGCTTAGAGCTTGGCTTGCGACTTGCTGCACATAAACTGTGTTGGGCTCAAATGCACAGAGATGCTCCTGCCTCTGCTTCATAAGGCCACCACTACGCGTGGCAAGAAAAGTCTTTCATATAAACTTAGGTAGGTACACTTATTAAATGTTGGGGTAGAGAGACATGGCTAGTTTTGGCTGTGCTGGAAAGTGGCAGACAGGACTCCTTTTCCTGAAAGTTTCTGGCTAGAACATTCTTCCAAGTTTGCTTCCGAAACTACTTATGTATGTGTGTATGCCAAAAACTATATTTTATGATATGTAATAGTTCTTGAGGAAAACTAAGGCACTGTTGTGGTTTGTTTGACAGTGTCTCTTTAGAGGCCAGCTTTCAGCGCTTAAGTGCCACAAAACCTCTGGTTTCTCCTTCTCCTCCTCTTCCTACCCTTCCTCCTCCTCCTCTTCTTCCTCCTCCTCTTTTTAAAGCTTTAGATTATAACCTTAGTTCTACAAGGTCCTTTAATACGCATTGTCCTTTAGCTAACAGTGAGAAATTTATAGGTTATTGACATGTAAACTTGTTTGTTTAGGAATCTTGCTCTGGTTTTGCCGAGGCATTTCTTTTACCTCAGCCTTCTGAGTGTGGGATTTTAGGACTGAGCTGCCACACCCTGTTCCTTTTAAAGTTAAAAGATTACTCCCCAGGAAACCTTTATAGAAATGTATCAGTGTCTCTGGTCTCTGGGTGTAAACGCCCTGCTGAAGGAAAGCTTCACAGAAATATCTCCGTGTCTCCATCTTCCAGTTTGCTGCTTCCAGTTTCTTTCTGCTTTTCTGTTTACTTTCCCTCACTGACACTGTCTGCGTGAAGTTTATAGTGATACATTGCTAGTGGACCCGCACTAGCGCTGTTGAGAGAGTCCAAGCAGCGAGGAAGGAGTTTTAGTTAGTGATACATTGCTAGTGGACACGCCGTTGTCACTGCTGAGAGTCCGAGCAGTGAGGAGGCTACATTAAGCTGTGTGAGTGTAAACCTGTCCCACTTTGCGTACATTCCCTGATGCCACTGTTCGCTGTACCACCCTGATGGTGATGTTCTTGTTTGCCAGGTGTGCTTAAGAAATAATCCTCTCTATCATGCTGGGGCAGTTGCATTTTCAATTAGTGCTGGGATTCCTAAAGTTGGTGTTTTAATGGAGTCAGTTTGGAATATGAATGACAGCTGTAGATTTCAACTGCGGTCTCCAGAGAGCCTAAAAAGCTTGGAAAAGGCCAGCAAAACTCTTGAAACAAAGTGAGTACTGGGGCCTATACTTAAATCTCAGTTCTGCTGTATGGATGAGCATGGCCATCAATAATCATAATGAAATGGGGAAATTGCCGAGCTTTCATTGTGACAGTTTCTTCTTCAAAACATTTGGTTTTATGTATGAGTGCTTTGCTTGTGTTCTCTCTCTCTCTCTCTCTCTCTCTCTCTCTCTCTCTCTCTCTCTCTCTCTCTCTGTGTGTGTGTGTGTGTGTGTGTGTGTGTGTGTAAGCCAAGACAAGTCCTCCGGAAGAGCAGTAAGTGCTTTTGTATACCCAGCCACCTCTCTAGCCCTAACTTGCATTCAGTTTGTGGTGGTCAGATTGACAAGCGGTGCTCTCTCTCAATGCCTTTTTGTTCTTAGTGTATGCTCTTTGCAAGTGTTACACCTTGCTATTCCATGTTCCTGTTAGGCCAGCATTTGCTTGTCTCCCATACAGTAGCCTTTAGTCATTATAACATGGAGGAATTGTTTTTGATAATTTTGGTACACTGGAAAATGACCACATACACAAGTGTTCAAAGTTCTGATGTAATGAATATAGGCTTATTATAATTTCTGACATTTCTTTTGATGTTAGAAGTGCAGGCTGAAACTTGGAAGCACAGGGGTTTGTTAGGAAGCTAAAATATACTCTTAAGAAAGCACACCTAGCTGGGCAGTTATTCCATCACTTGGGAGGCCAGCCTGGTCTACAAGAGCAAGTTCCAAGGTAGGCTCCAAAAACTACAGAGAAGCCCTGTTTGGAAAAGCAAAACAGAAAAAAAATCAAACCTAAGACAGTAATACTTAAGATTTATAATTTTAGTTTTTTTTTTTTTAAAGAAATGGGCGGACCCCCTAATTACAGTGATATTTGACCTAAAAATAAAAACAGATCCTACTGTCGTATTTTATGAACTCTATAAAAAAATGAAAATTTATAGTGTTAGGGTAGGGCCAGCTTTTATGTACAAATATCACTTATTTGGGTATGATAATCTGGGTGCGCAAATGTCAGTCATCTGGGCATGGTGATCTGGGTGTGCACATGAGTTCTAGCACTTAGGAAGTAGGGGCAGGAAGAGACCTCAAGTTCACAATCAGCCTGGTCCCACATAGCTGGGAGTTCCCAGCTCGTCAGTGCTACACAACAGACAACCAGACAACTTGTAAACACGATGAACAGAATGTGGTGTTTAAACTGTAACTTAGCAGTTTCTATCAGTAAACTTTTTTCTTTTTTCTTTTTTTGGTTTTTCGAGACAGGGTTTCTCTGTAGCTTTTTTAGAGCCTGTCCTGGAACTAGCTCCTGTAGACCAGGCTGGCCTCGAACTCACAGAGATCCGCCTGCCTCTGCCTCCCGAGTGCTGGGATTAAAGGCGTGCGCCACCACTGCCTGGCCATCTATCAGTAAACTTCTATATTGAGAGCACAGCCCTTTCTACTTGAGTAGAACTGTGTCAGTCATCAAAGTGCCTTCACTTAAGGTGTGAAGTTCTCAGGGAGGGCACGAGGAAGCAAGAAGGTTAAGATCAGGACCCAAATTCTTTGTAATGTGATATGTCAGTTTTTGTGTGTTGCGTGTGTGCTTTGTTGCCTATAGGAAGGACATGGTAGCACTGTTGTCGTTAGGTGCTCGGGTTTCTTCTAGAGAAGCCAGCGTGGGAGACCTTGTCAGAGCAGCTCTCTGTCTTACGTGCACCATGTGCCCTTTTATTGCATGGAGCTGTAGTTAGAAATAAGTTTGTGTTTAAAAATATAGCCGTTGAATTAAGACGTCCCCCTCCCTCCTGAATTTGTTTCGATCAGCTGGAAGTTTGTTTTATTCCGGTTATAAAGAGAGGACTTTCTCACCCTAGGCCTGAGAGTAAGCAGGAGCCAGTCAAGACAGAAATGGGTCCCCCACCATCTCCAGCGTCCACCTGCAGCGATGCCTCCTCCATTGCCAGCAGTGCTTCAATGCCCTACAGTAAGCTTTATGTGCTCTGTAGTCGGTGCTGGTTGTCTGACTTGGCAACACAGTGCCATTTAACAATTTCTTCTATAGATGTTGTGTGTGCTCTTGGGTTTTTTCCTTGTTGTACAACTTTAAGAAGAGAGATAATATTTATAGTGTTAATTGTTTCAGTTTTTTGACAATTTTAGTTAAAAATACGTAAAATTTTTTGTAGTCGTCAGAGGAAGTGACCCCAGAACCCACTGTGTGCTGCGGTTCTCTTTGAGTCTCATTATTTTGGATATTAGCTAAGACATGATTCAGATTTTGCTTAGGCTTAGAATTGTCCTTGAAAAGTCACACTTTGAAGTTATGCGGTAGTTTCAAGGAGATCGTGGCTGATACTCCTTTTTAAATGTTGCCACACACAGCTCATTTTAGTGTTTAGTAGTGTACACTTAAGTGGGAACCAGTTGTAGCCCTTCTTTATTTACTGTGACTTTATTGAAGTATGAGTTTTATGTTGTAACCTCTCAATTCAGAAAGGGGGACTTAAGGATTCTGGGTTCCTGTTCAAACATTCACTGCTGTGTGCTTAGATGGGGCTGTCAGAGTTTATATGGTTTCTTTTTGGTACTTAACGTTTTTGCTGTTGTCTAAGAACGACGTCGGTCAACTCCAGCCCCGAAGGAGGAGGAGAAGGTGAATGAAGAACAGTGGTCTCTCCGGGACGTCGTTTTTGTTGAGGATGTCAAGAATGTTCCTGTTGGCAAGGTTTGTTCAATACTGCTACTGTGTTTTGGTTGCTTGAGGATTTTTATGGTTAGCGTCTGAGACCTCTTTCTTCCAGGCTGCCTTTAGTTAGTCTGCCTCAGTGGCTCCTTTAGACCTGCTGAAGGTGAAGAGACGAAGCTGTGCTGTGGTCAGGGCTCTCTAGGGGAACTGGTAAAACGAACACAGGCGCCCTCTCGCGCTCTCTCCCTCTCTTCCTCCTTCTCCCCCCCCCCCCCCCCCCCCATTAGAACGACTCACAGGTTGTGGTCTAGCTAGTTCAGCAGTGGTTATCTACCAGTGGAAGGTTCCAGAATTTAGTAGCTGTGCAGTCCACAGGCTGGATGTCTCAGCAGCTCTTTAGTATACACTGGAATCCTTTGAAGACGTGGGCTTTAATGCCAGTGAGAGCGAGGAAGTGAAGAGCTTTGTTCTCCTGTGTTGTTTATATAGCTGCCAGCAGAAGCTGTGGCCCAGATTAGAGGTGTAGCTTCCCACCTCAGAGATCCAGATTAAAAGTGGGTCTTAAGAAAAAAAAAACACAGGTATAACCAGCCCCCTGAATTTTAGTTAATTTCTCATGTTGTCAAATTTTGACAATCAAGAATCCATCACATGTGCATTGAGCATTTGAGATGATACTTTCTTTTCAGGTTAATTCGGGATAATTTTACATGTACAGAAAAGTTGGAGAGATATATTACTGTTTTTTTTTTTTTTTTAAGTAAGATTATTTGTAAGGTGTGTTTGCACACTGACATGAGTATGTACAGATGTGTGTGTGTGTGTGTGTGCTGATTTTCTTGGAACTAGAGCTATAGGCCCTGCAGGATGCTTATTGTTGTATATACACTGGTCCTTAGGATTGCGAGCATGTGCTTTGGCTGCTGAGCCATCTATGTTACCATGGTACATAACTTTAGATGCGGTCATTGCTGGAACTCTGAGGCTGCAGAAGGAGATCATTCGTAGCCTTAAGCACTGCTCTGTATGAACCATCTTGTGCTTTCTTCTCCTTTCCATCTGAAGATTTTCCTTCCAAGAAGCCAAGTAAATAGAAGCAGTTTGCTTGGATGTTATTAATTGACCCTTTTGTCCCTCAGGCCATAGTTTAGAATTCCTATAGTAGAGAATATCCGCAAAGTGAGTGTTTTTTAAGTTGTTTTTTAATTTTCTAAAATATGATGACATTTTGAAATTATGATTTTTTTGTTTGTACACAATGGGAATGAATGGTAAACCAAGATCTACGGTTTATACAGGCCTTTCTTACGAAGGCTTTTCATTAGTGTAGTTTGATTTGAGTCCATACTGGCTTAAACTCATAAATTAGTAGAAGAGGTAAGATTCAGATGTCCTGCTTCCAAGTCCTGGCTTGTCTGTCTGCATTGTTGCCCCGTCTCCAGTTTGAAAGCAGTGTGGTCACACAAGTATGGATCTGGTAATTTAAATTTATTTAATAAAAAAAAGAAAATAACAGCAACAATAGTATATCATGTCCTCAGTCATGCTAATATCATTTAAATAGCTTTGCAACTTTCTAGGCTGCTGACCTACATAGATGCAGAAAGTGCCAGGTGGAGTACGGTGGGGTCTATCTGTTACCTCATCACTTGTGAGGTAGCAGCAGAAAGATCCAGAAATTAAGATCCCACTTAGCTTTGTAGTGAGGATTAGCTTGGGATATAGCTACTGCTGCTTAGAGTAATAAAGAAGAAAGCTGAGAGGTTTGGTCAGTAAGTAGCCAACTCTCGTGATCGTGATATGTGGCTAACACACATTGTAATCGTTGGCTCTGAGTTGGTTCTTTTAGCCTTGAATGTTGATCTGACAGGAAAGTTTTAATGGTTTTGTTCAGGTTAATGTAACAGTGTGGTGCTCATTGGGGATACATACTTACAAGAACTTAAGTGTCTTTAGTATTAAATCAGTTCGGCAAGCAATATTTGCATGTGAATTTTACATAAACTTTTTAAAATTACTCATTGTATTTGCCTTGCTTTTCCAGGTGCTAAAGGTGGACGGTGCCTATGTTGCTGTGAAGTTTCCGGGAACATCCACTACCACAAACTGTCCAAATAGCTCTGGCCCAGATGCTGACCCTTCTTCGCTCCTGCAGGACTGTAGGCTGCTCAGAATCGACGAGCTGCAGGTCTGTACAGGGATTCTCAGTGAATTCTGGGATGGACCATTGAGTTTGTTAGAGTGAGAGCAAACCTCCCATTGCTGTTGGCAGGTTGTCAAAACTGGCGGGACACCAAAAGTTCCAGACTGTTTTCAGAGGGCCCCTAAAAAGCTTTGTATACCAGAGAAGACTGAGATACTGGCGGTGAATGTGGATTCCAAAGGTGAGGGCTTTCGTCTTTCCAGTTCACGCATGTCGCCCAAGGGAATAGGAGAAGGTTGTTGGTGACTTGATAGTTTTCGTCCCTGGCATGTCGCACGATCAAGTGAAACATGGCTGAATTTACGCACAGCTGTTGAAGAGTGATTGGTAATGTGTGAGAGTTTTCTATTTCTCTTCATTTTGTGCCTTTGAAAGGTGTCCATGCTGTTTTGAAGACAGGAAACTGGGTGCGGTACTGTATCTTTGATCTTGCTACAGGAAAAGCTGAACAAGAAAATAATTTTCCAACAAGCAGCATTGCTTTTCTTGGTCAGAATGAGAGGAATGTAGCTATTTTCACTGCTGGACAGGTAAGAGCTTCATTTTCCTCTTTAAGAATAGATAAAAGACTGGCATCTTTGTGCCACGTAGTGTTTGCCTGTTAGGGAATTAAAGATTATAGAATATTCAGCATATTTTCTTATGAGAGTTTTAAATTTGATTATTATTGCTAACATTTAGTAAGATAAATACACTTATCTCTTAATCTCTGCCCCCCACTCTTTTTTGTTGTTGTTGTTGATAAGGGTCTCTAGTTTAGGTTGAACTTGAACTCTTGCTCATCACGTTTTATTTTATCCTTCTAAGTGCTTAGGATTTGGGCATGCACGGTCACAGTAGGTTTGTATAATCAGTTTTGATGTTATCAAGCAGTATTTATTATTTTTCATCCATTGTAGGAATCTCCTATTATTCTTCGAGATGGAAATGGTACTATCTACCCCATGGCCAAAGATTGCATGGGAGGAATAAGGGACCCTGACTGGCTTGATCTTCCGCCAATTAGTAGTCTTGGGATGGGTGTACACTCTTTAATAAATCTTCCTGCTAATTCAACAATCAAAAAGAAAGCTGCTATTATCATCATGGCTGTAGAGGTAATTTAACTTTTGAAATTACTTGGCATTTTAATTAAGAAGAAATACTGACATCTTGAGAAAATTCTTGAAAATTCTTGTTCCTTCCTTCCCTGTAAGAACTAATAACTATAGTAATAATATAATAAACTATAACAACTGTTAAGTTTATTACTACAACAGATGAGAAGTCTGTGGTTATGGTATAATTTTGTTTAAAAATGAAGGCATCTATACTGTTGGAATAGCACAGTGTGCTGGGATAAAAGTCAGACTGTCTTGAGGAAGTGGTGTCTGTGCTAAGGGGCGAGAAGATTGCTGTCTGTGGTGCCAGGTGTCATCTTTAAGAATCTCAATAATAATGTTAGAAAAATATGTTTAGCCAAGAGGTGGAGGTGATATTGGTTTTAGTACCGGGGGTAAGGCTGGAGAGAGCACAGGGTGACTTGTGTCCTTCCCCGAGGTACCTAAGTTTGATCTGAATCCCAGTAGAAGAATTTTGAGGTGGTGAATGGCATTTTCTATTTCAAAGATTAGTAATAAAGTATTGGGGTTTTAGGGAGGAGTGGATAGAAAAGAGATGTTTAGAAAATCAGATAAAAACTAGTGTATAATCCAAGTTAGATACAAGGCAAACTTGAACTTTCAAAAAAGGGGAAAGAGGAAGGAAGCAGAAACTGCAAAGCTTCGGACCTGGTCAGGGGAGAGCTGTGTGTGAGATGGTGATGGGGAAGGTGGAGGAGGAGCAGACGCAGTAAAGTGGGAGATGGGATTGCTATGCTTGAGCTGTTGTCAGTTGGACAAGTAGAGATGTTACCACTCAGCTCTGTAGCTAGCTTTGGGCATTAAAAGGCAAACGGGAATAGTGAGATGGGAATGGTGGTGTTCAATGTACTTTTGGGCCAGAAGGCAGAATTATTTATAAAAAGGGATAAGATCCTGGGTAGACTTTTATTTGCTTTTACAAGTAGAATCAGGAAAATTTGCTGGTGCTAAATGCAAGAGATTAAATTCAAGAAAAAAGTGCAAAAAATCTTGTTTTATTAATTCAAAATTGCTTATTTATTTGTGTGTCTGTCTGCATGTGCCATGGAGCACATTTAGAGGTTAGCACCCAAAGCTGTGTGGAGTTGGGTCTCTTTCTAGATCTAAAGACGGACCTAGAGCAGTCCGCATCCCATGACACAGGACCTTGCATTGCCCAAAAGTGAGCATCTAAAGACATTTAGGAGGTCAGGGTTAACATAGGTACTTTGTTTTAGGTCAAGCTTGGTGGTAAGTGCCTTTGCCCACTGAGCCTTCTCATAGGCCCAGAAATATAAGTCTCGAATAAAGAGTAACACCCTTTGTAGCTGACAGTATTGCTAGTGTTCTAATTTGAGAGCCGGACTAATACCAGGATGTCCACCAAACATGGTCAGTTTATCATACCCCAGGCATTCCCGTTCAGTTATTCATTGTGTAACTGGTTTTCCATCAGTTACAGAGTTGAGGTAGTTCTGAAAATTGAAAACCTTTACTCAGACATGTTTCATAGAGAGTTTCTACTCTTTGTGTCCTCACTTAACACTGACAGAATACAGATTAATTCAGCCACGTGCAGTCTGTTTCTGCTTGAAGACCTGGATCTGATTGCGTTGTAGTGGCCACGACACAATGTTTAATGTCTGTAATTTTGGATATATTTGCTGTTCAGTTTCGTTGAAGATTTTTTTTTTTTTTTTTTTTTTGCCCTCTTTTGCCCGAGTACAGAAACAAACCCTAATGCAGCATATTCTGCGCTGTGACTACGAGGCCTGCCGACAGTATCTCATGAATCTCGAGCAAGCGGTTGTGTTAGAGCAGAACCTACAGATGCTACAGACATTCATCAGCCACAGATGTGATGGCAATCGGAACATCCTGCATGCTTGTGTCTCAGTTTGCTTTCCAACTAGCAACAAGGAAACTAAGGAAGAAGAGGGTAAGACCAGCACCATAGCACACCTTCAGTTCCTGTGGAGAACATGTGCACATTTTACTTCATGTTGTATGATCTTGGAAGGTCTGACTTTGTAGGTGGTAAGGATATTTATTTATAAGGGTTAGATATGGAAGCCTGCATTAAGTTTGATCTGTGGGGTTTTGTCTTTAATTCTTTGAATAACATACAAGCTGAGTATGTTGATACTAAATGAACTTAGCAAATTGAAGTAAGTACAGTGACTCTTTGTTTTTTGTTGTTTTTTATTTGTTTGTTTTTTTGAGACAGGTTTCTCTATGTAACAGTTCTAGCTGTCCTGGAACTAGCTCTTGTAGACCAGGCTGGCCTTGAACTCACAAAGATCCGCTGCTTGCATGTGCCACCACTGCCTGGCTATAATTACATTTTAAAAAGCATTTTAAATTATATGTACGTGTGTATGTCTGTGAATATGTGCACAAGGGTGGGTGCACTTGCCTGAGAAGAGCAGAGGCATCGGATCCTCTGAAGCTAGACTTACAGGCAGTTGTGAGTCATGGTGCTGGGACCTGAAGTACGCTCCTAAAAGAGCAGCGAGTGTTTTAATTGCTGGGTCATCTCTCTATTACCTATAGTAATTATTTCAGTTTCTATGTATGTGTGTTCATCTGTGCACACGTGTGCCAGGGCTGGGTAGAGAGCTTCTTCTGGAGGGGGAATTACAGGTGGATGTGAGCTGCCCAACAGGAGTCCTGGGGAATTTTGGTCATCTGCAAGGTCAACAAGTGTTCCTAACTGCTGAGCCGCCTGTGTCTCCAGCCCCCATAAGCCACCAGAAACAGCATTGGTCCTGTTTGAAATGTAGAAGGGAAAAAATAAGTTACTGGGTTGTTACATGTTTCTGAAAGTCAGTGAGATGATTTTTTTTTTTTTTTTTTTTGGTGGTGGTGGTGTGTGTTTGTGTGTGTGTGTGTGTGTGTGTGTGTTGATTTTGTCGATGGATTTTTTTTTAATTCGCTAAATGTGGGAGAATCTACGTGAAACATTGTGATTATTTTGAATTCTGCTAGTGTTGTTGTGGTAAGTGCATTTTAAACTGTGACTTGCAAATCTCATTTTTATTTCACCAGAATTCCGGGGGCTGTATATAAATGGCACAGAACTAAGACGGGCAGACTGATAAGCGAGCCATCTTATTTATTTATCTATTTATTTATTTATCTTAATAATAAAAGGTAAATTTAAGTCTAGTTAAGTTTACCTTTTGTTATTTATATTGTTGAAATGAGGCAGAATAAAAAATAAAGGTAGTAGTTCAACCTTTGTCACGGAGAATAGTTACCTGCTATGCTAATTGAAGGAGTTGGTGTTTAATGGTCAGTCAATACTATCAGTTGTTTTCAAAGTTTAAATCCTAATTTTTTCCCTTATATTTCAGAAGCTGAGCGCTCAGAAAGAAATACATTTGCAGAAAGGCTTTCTGCTGTGGAAGCCATTGCAAATGCCATATCTGTTGTTTCAAGTAATGGCCCAGGTAATCGGGCTGGATCATCAAGTAGTCGAAGGTAATATGATTTTTACAAGGAAGTTTAATTGGAAGAAAAAAGTCTCAAGTACAGAAAGCAGTGTCTCTCTTACTGTTGTGTGCATGGATTGGTGGGTCCTTTCTTGTTTGTTTTTGGCTTCTACAAATAGCACTGGGAAATGTCTGGTGGGGTTCAGGTCTGAACACTGGGATCTCTCACACTTGATAAATGAAATCACAGCTCAGACTTCATCTTTGAACATGATCTAAACTTATCATTCCTCTTAGGCAGTTGTTTCCTGAGATGGAGACCAAGGAACACAATACAGTCAGACAGACAGACAGACAGACACACACACACACACACACACCTGCCCCCGACCCACAAAAACAACAACAGCAAAAAAAAAAAAAAAAAAAAAAAAAAAAAAAAAAAAAACCAGAACCAACCCTCAGTCTTTAAATTTTCATATTGCTTATATAGGCTCATTCCTCAGCTGTCTTAATGATCTGGGAGGAAGTAAAAGGCTGATGTGTATTTTGAATGTTTGATTTTAAATTTTCAGGTTTTCTGAGTTGCTGAATGAATAATTCTTTGTAACCTATTAAAATTGCTAGGTGTTTCCTAGATACTAAAGAATTCAGTAATTCTGTAGGAAATGGGCAAATTTTAGCTATGCAAGCATCTGAGTTCTTGGTAATGGACACAGGCTGTGTGGAGGCTCTGGTGGGTAGTTGATCCCAAGGCGGCGCAGCGCAGCCTGGTTCACTGGGAAGACCATTGCCCGAGTTTCTGCTGCGTACTCATCTGTTTCCTTCACAATGGTTTTCCTAAATTGGCGTTAGGAAAGCTACCAAGTTGATAGTTTCCCTGAACTCAAAAAGATCCAAAAGTGAGACTTAACAAAAAACTCTGTGGGTGACCAAATTATAATTTTAAATAGTACAGAAACACGAGTACTATACATATGGAAATTATTATGAACTTACTTAACTAGAACTACATTAAGCAAAGTGTTGACTCTAAAATGGGAAGCGACTTAAATTCTTCATGAAGAAATTAGTTTCTGAATCATTTCAGGTGTTTCATTTCCTCAGGGAAATTACAGGTGCCAATCACTTTGGACTCTGATATGGTTGGTCCAATGCCAATACTGCCATCTTTTTTCATATAAGGATTATTTTGAAGGCAAAGACTAAAAGGAGCTTCAAGAGTGGGCGATGAGTTGCTCACAGAAATAGCTTTGCAAAGTAAGCTCCTTTGAGGGATTTGCCGAAGATTCCACTGCAGTGCTCTTAACCATGCAAGCTCAGGGCTGCCGGTGACCAGATGACAGCACAGGAGGCTTACTATCCACGCCGGGCAGTAGGAAGTCCACAGACTGCTTCATTGAAGTGAAGTCCTCCTCTAGCCTACAGTGGATTCTGTAGGCGGTGCCCCTTGATGAGTATGCAGGCTGGGATTCCTGAGCTGTAAGCTCGGAACTGATGCGGTCTCACTGTTGAATGGAATACTGTAATGACTTCAGATGGTGCTATGACTCGCTAGTTCCTGAGTACAGAGGGCAGACTTAGTGGAGAGCTTGATTGAGGCATCTGATTGCAGGTGTGTGCTCTAGCGTGTTGACCTGGAAGACACATGACCTTCGCTTTTCTGTCACAGTGTTGTATTTGACCATGACTGGATTCTAAGGCTTCTGTAGCATGGATAGAACGTGCTTACAAAGAGGAGATTACACCATCCTTGAATTCTTCCATATTGTCAGAAAACACGATGACTCCAGGCAAGCCTATATGAAGAAATGTCAAAACGTCAAAACTCTGAATCTTAGCAGCCAAGTGGTTCCTCCTCAGTATTGCCCTCAGCCACTGAGGATCCAGGTGAATCTCCATGAATTGTGTACAGCATCTTGAAGAATAATTTTCTTTTTGTTTTTGTTTTTTTATTTTTTAAGAATCTGTATGAGGAATTGGGCAATATACTTAAAAGTGTTCCCAAGACCCAATGAAGAAAAAGGTTAAGGACAATTTAAAAAAATGACAATGAATGACCCCTCATTTAATATTGACTTGACTACATCATAACAACAAAGTTGGGAAGTTTGCACGTTCAAGATGAGGCTATGGTCTCAGTTTACCTTCATTTATTCTAACGTACACCAAGCTAGAAGTTGGAGAATACCCCACATGTGCTTTATGATGCCTTTAGATGACCCTGTGTACTTCTAGTTTGCCACTATTTCTGTTCCTTACGCCTGACTTCCCTTACAATCATAATTTTAAATTTCTTATCCAGTAGGCATTTTCACTGTGACCCTGGAATGAGCACTTTTCCTTAATAAGCCCCAAACAAACATCTATTTTCAGGTCATGTGCAGTGCCTCCCATTTCCTACATTTCCCCATCCGTGCTCTGAGTAGGACATGTTGGCGCCCCCAGCGGCTGTCATCTCGGTGCACACTCACTGGTGTGCTCTGACCCTGGGAAGAAACCTGCTCTTTCTCTCCAGTGCTGAATTTGACTGAAATCGTCATGGTGCTCTGCTCCCTTCTGTCTTAGAAAAACGTGGAATCTTAGGTTTCCAAATTGGGGAGGTGGGGAGAATGTTCAGTAGATATATGTGGCAGTAAATATAATAGGTAATACATTATTTGAGACTTTAAAACTTTGTGGGATCTTCTAGTGTTTGTTCCAAAAAAGCACACCACAAATAAGTTTCTAAAAACACATTCCTGAAAATAGACTCTTGAAAGAATTTGTCTTATAAAAGCAAAACTTATGTTGATACGGAAAAACACATTTACGCTGAGATTAAATAGTTGCTACATTTGGAAACTCCAAACATTAACAAGATTATTTAAGATTGTTTATTTTGTTTCTCATAAATTACGAGGTCTTTCACAGTAGATGTCATATATTTGGGATTATGGCTGCATGGGAAAATGAAATCCCCATCTATAATTGAGTTTTTGCTCTTTATTTAGAAGCTTTAAAAATTGTGGCTCAGTGGAGGGATTTGTGCTCTCTTAACCGCTGTTGTCTTAAGCGTGATTGTGTGGCTGGCGTAAGCTTTTATTCAAGTACAGTACAGTCTTGTGTGTAGGAAGGTACCAGTTCCCCTGATGGGGGTTCGTGAGTAGTTATCTTTTTAGTGATGTAGACCACCTGTACAGTGTTTTTTCTTTATAGAGCAAGAGGAGAAAACAAATCAAGCCCTAGTAACATTTTTAGTTTAATTTATTGAAGGTGTAAGTTGTATTGTTTGTCGAGGGTTTTTGTTTTGTTTCATTGATTTTTTTGGGTGGGAGGCTGGGGGGTTCTTTTAGGTATTGAAAAAATCTAAATTGTTCTTTGTTTTAAAATTGCTCATGTGGATATTTAATTGCTTTTGAGTTCACAGAAAAGGAATTTAGTAGGCTAATAGTATTCATTTTGTACTAATCAGCAGTTTTATTGATATTTGTTTTTCAATTTAATTTTTAGGAATTGGGACCAAAAAATTTTGTTCTAATGTTTAGGTGTAAATTTATCCTAAGTGTAAAGATTATTTCTAATGTTACCTCACTAAAACTTTTGTTCCCTTTGCTAAAGTTTGTGGGGGCTTTAATGCTTTCAGTGTCCATTGGGTACTGGACTCATTTCTGCTTCTCAGATGAGAGTGCCTGTGTACCCCCTGTTAGGTTAGACATGGTAATGAGTTCTGATTTTGTCCATATCCTTCTAGTTTGAGATTACGGGAAATGATGAGACGTTCATTGAGAGCAGCTGGTTTGGGTAGACATGAGGCTGGAGCTCCGTCCAGTGACCACCAGGATCCAGTTTCACCCCCCATAGCTCCCCCTAGTTGGGTTCCTGACCCTCCTTCAATGGATCCTGGTAAGAGCTCTTGTTTTATTTAGTGTTTAATAAAAAGGCAAGATTGTGAAAGGAGAAATGACATTTTAGTGAAATAGTTTTAAAATTGATGTGGGATTTCCCTCTGTATGCTGTGATTACTATTAATGAATAAAGGAGCTGCTTTGGGCCTATAGCAGAGCTATAGGGGAATAGAGCTATAGGGGAATAAAACTAAATGGAATGCTGGGAGAAAGGAGGCAGAGTCAGAGAGAAGCCATGTAGCCTTGCTGGAGACAGACGCTGGAACTTTACCTGGTAAGCCACAGCCACGTGACAATACACAGATTAATAGAAATGGGTTAAATTAATGTGTAAGAGCCAATAAGAAGCTAGAGCTCATGGGCCAAGTAGTGATTTAATTAATACAGTTTCTGTGTGATTATTTCTGGTCTGAGCAGCCGGGAGCCAACACGCGGCCTCGTAGTACAGATTGTGATAGTAGAATGGTGAGCGCTCCAACTTCATTAGCTGAGAAATTGGCCTCAGGAGTTTGCTTGGCTTTTTTTTTTTAGAATCTTCTCTGACATAATTTATTTCTATGCTGGTAAGAGGCTTGATGGCCCCTTGATTATAATACATCAATATAAATGAATGATTTGCCCAATGGGGTTTCCATAGTATGGCAAAGAAATTTCCTCTTAACCTTTTGTTGGATTTGACCTTTGGTTTGTGGAGAAACCTTAAGGCCTGTTAGCAGAAAGGCTAGGGGTATGCTGCCAATAATGATATGCACCTGCTGTTCTGTTTGCTAAAGATGGTGACATTGATTTTATCCTGGCCCCCGCTGTGGGATCTCTTACCACAGCAGCGACTGGCAGTGGTCAAGGACCAAGCACCTCCACCATCCCAGGTAAGACCTCGCTGCTGTCTGCTTGGGCTGGCACACCAGATCCAGGCTCGGAATAAAGTTCATGCTTTGGTCTCAAAGATAATGTTTTCCTTTGCTTAAAAAAAAAAAGAATTGTACTATACATAATCTTCCTTCTATATAATGTGGAATACAGTGTTTACATACATGCATTAGGAAATCAATTAAAATTTATAAAATGTGTCAGTATGCTTAAATTCTTTGTATTAAGTTAGTTTGCTCTTACGGATATTGTTCTAGCGACTTACTCCATGTCCTGGTACATTTTTCAGAACTTGGTCTTCTGTTTGATACTAAATGATTCTGCTTAATTACAGGCCCTTCCACAGAGCCTTCTGTAGTGGAATCCAAGGATCGAAAGGCAAATGCTCATTTTATATTAAAGCTGCTGTGTGATAGTGCAGTTCTGCAGCCTCACCTGCGAGAGCTCCTTTCTGCCAAGTAAGAAGTTCGGCAAGCTTTTCAGATGACTCCCTGTGTGAATTGACTTGTGGGGGACTGAAAATAGAATCTGTCAGTATATTTCTTCTGCTGCTACTATCATGTTTGTGTGAATTTAAAACATCAGAATCCAACTCTAAATTATTCTTAGTAAAAGAGGAGTTCTCAGTGTCAGAGAGTAGGCCCTGAATGACTGGAAACCACGCTCTTGTTAGTTGGGTCAGGGTGCGTGCTTTTCTTGGGGACAGCACAGAATGTGTTGACATGGGTAGTGTCTCATTCCCGCCGTTAGGACGCTGAGGCAGCCATCATAGACACAACAGAAGATTGTTTTCCTAATAGCATCACAGAGTAATCTTTCTGTAACTGAAACAAAAGTTGAGTTGTGTGTTTATAGGGAACCCTCCCTCCCTCCCTCCCTCCCTAGTACACAGGAAGGCAGCATATGTGTATGTTGTGTCTGCCTGCCTCAGCCTCCTGGGTGCTGGCTTTAAAGCGATGAGCCGTCACACCTGTCTGCTCTTCTCATTTTAGGGATGCAAGAGGGATGACCCCATTCATGTCTGCTGTAAGTGGCCGAGCTTATCCTGCTGCAATTACCATTTTAGAAACAGCCCAGAAAATTGCAAAAGGTAATTAGTATATAGTTCAAGGCCTAAATGAGTTGCTCCTTTTTAATTTGAATAGATTCTCTTCATGTATATCATTGCAATTATTCAAACCATGTTTGTGAATATAATTGAAATTATCAAGATAATTTTGCATGTATAAAATTTTGTTAATACTTTTTTCAAATACATTTCTAACTTCATATAAAAGCAACTGGTATGAATTTTTCACTACATTTATAATTGGTAGTATAAAATCTGAAAGTATTACAGTGCTTAATTGATGATATAAGTTTATAGCGATAATAGGCTGCCATATTGTAGCTGCATCTGACTTAAACAAGAATTGAGGAATATCAAATTTCTGTCATCTAGTCTTAAAGGATGAATTATATTTTTTTCAAAGACTGATGTTAAAAATTGCAGTATGGTCTGTAATTTACTAAATAAAACATAGACTCAAGAGTCTTGGTTTTTTGAGACAGTGTCTCACTATGTAGTACAGGCTAACCTCAAATGTGTGTTCTGCCTCTGCCTCCAGTGTGCTGGGATTATAGGTGTGCACTGTCAGACCTGGCTAAGACTTGAGGCTTACCTGTTGGACACGGGACCAAGGAAGGCTTCCAGTGGCGGGAGTATGTGTTGTCGTCACAGAGAGTCACAGTGTAGTCAGTTTTGCCTTTTTTGTTCCAGAATTGGCTAGATTTTCTTATACATTGACTTAAGCAAGTTATTTTCAAGTGTATAGGTATTTTGTGTTCATGTATGTCTGTGTAGCATGTGTGCGCCTGATGCCTGCCAAGGCCAGTAGTGGCATCAGATCTCTGGAGACTGCAGTGAAAACTGTGTTGAGCCTGGCGTGTGGGTGCTGGGGGCCCTGGTGAGAGTCCAGTGCTCTTAACAGTTGAGTCCTCTCCAGCTAGACTTTTCACATTTAGACTTACAAAGTTTTTTAATTAATAAGAAGAGGTTACTAATTGGTACTAAATATATTTAAAGCTCTTCCTTGTGCTTGTGGTTAAGTCCTTTCTGATAGACGAATTTCCATGTTCTTAATTCTTCAGCTGAAGTGTCTGCAAGTGAAAAAGAGGAGGATGTGTTCATGGGAATGGTTTGCCCATCGGGCACCAACCCTGACGACTCTCCTTTGTATGTCCTGTGTTGCAACGACACCTGCAGTTTTACATGGACTGGAGCAGAGCACATTAACCAGGTAAGTCACCCTAGCGCTTCTTCAGGTTTCCTTTCCCCTCCTTAACTAGAGTTAAAAGCGTGTAAATATCTCTGGTATTTTCTTTTACTTTTAAAATTATACAAAGAATTAATTTTGATTTGGTTCCTACATAAATATGACAAAAGGGGTTATTCATTACTAATTAAATATGGTGGAGTTTGAAAATTGAGTCTTCCTAGGTGGAGGACTCTGACCCATGGCTTTTGATACAGATTTTATAATTACTGTCTATTTTAGGATACGCTTGGTTTTTATCCTTTTACACTGCCCATTGCACATTCATAATGTTCTCCTTGTTCCCCAAGCGCCTTATGTTAATTATCTGCCATTAACTGGGACCCATTTTAATTTCAGGACATCTTTGAATGTCGAACCTGCGGATTGCTGGAGTCGCTCTGTTGCTGCACAGAATGCGCGAGGGTCTGTCATAAAGGACACGATTGCAAGTAAGTCCAGCTGCATTTTTTTGTTTGTTGTGTTGTGTTTTCGAGACAGGGTTTTTCTGTAGCTTTGGAGCCTGTCCTGGAACTAGCTCTTGTAGACCAGGCTGGCCTCGAACTCACAGAGATCCTCCTGCCTCTGCCTCCCGAGTGCTGGGATTAAAGGCGTGTGCCACCACCGCCCAGCTGCATTTCTCAGAAGCTATTTAGGCATATGTTGCCGTGCAAAACACTTACATTATGCTTCGATTGTTGGCATAGTTTAGAAAATTTAGAAAGTTGAGGTTTTTTTCGCATTTCAGTTTATATGTAAAGAAATATGGTCTTTGGTTTTTTTGTATTGTCGAATAACTTGTTTTCTATTATGGGTAGTCTTCCTTAATCAAAAGCAGGACAGTAGGCTAAGGAATGTATAATTAGAATCAGATTAATATTATTCAGATTAGTGCTTCTAAGCGTGTTTACAGAAAAGTTTCATCTGTACTCTGTAGCCAGTTTTAACTCCTTCTTTCCCCAGCATTGTTAAATGTGTTATGCTGGGGGCTGGAGAGATGGCTCAGCGGTTAAGAGCATTGCCTGCTCTTCCAGAGGTCCTGAGTTCAATTCCCAGCAACCACATGGTGGTTCACAACCATCTGTAATGGGGTCTGGTGCCCTCTTCCGGCCTGCAGGCATACACACAGACAGAATATTGTATACATAATAAATAAATATTTTTTAAAAATGTGTTATGCTGAATAGTTGATCTATACCTTGTTTATCTTTTATTCCGCGGTAGAGTACCTCTAGCTGGTTGGTTGGTTGTTAGACCGCAGTACAGCTTGTGTCCCAGGACACCCGCAGGAACCCACTGTAGGTGGCGCAGGGAATAGAATGCCGCTGTCAGACCGTCCATTTGGGGTGCTGAGGTACATCAGCCGGCAAAAGCACTCACTACAAAGGGAACCTGAGTTTGATCCCTAGGTTCACATGATGTAAATGTGTAGGCCCTCATTTCAGTGCAGGTCTCTTTTTTAAAGTTTTCTATACATGAACTTTTCTGTGAATTCCTGTAGACTCAAGCGGACTTCACCAACAGCCTACTGTGATTGTTGGGAGAAATGCAAGTGTAAAACTCTGATTGCCGGGCAGAAGTCTGCTCGTCTCGACCTCCTCTACCGCCTGCTCACTGCTACAAATCTGGTCACCCTACCAAACAGCAGGCAAGTAGAATTCTTCGGATGCAGAATAGACCAATGGAAGGAGCTCGGCACATGGTGGTACCTCGCTCATTCTCACAATGTATTCTCTTTTCCAGGGGAGAGCACCTCTTGCTGTTCTTAGTGCAGACTGTGGCCAGGCAGACAGTGGAGCACTGTCAGTACAGGCCACCCCGAATCAGGGAGGATCGTAACCGGAAAACAGCCAGTCCTGAAGGTGAGCGTCTTGAACATTTCTAACTTGTGTGCAAAGCCAAGGATTTTGTGTTTGTCTGACCAACTCCTCCTTCTCAGATTCGGATATGCCTGACCACGACTTAGAGCCTCCAAGGTTTGCCCAGCTTGCACTAGAGCGAGTCCTGCAGGACTGGAATGCTTTAAGATCTATGATTATGTTTGGATCACAGGAGAATAAAGACCCGTATGTACCTGTTAAAACACTTGAATCTGTCCCTGCTCCCTGTGTTAATGTTGGCTATCTACAGTGTGTTCTTTCTCTTTCTAGTCTAAGTGCCAGCAGTAGGATAGGCCATCTTTTGCCAGAAGAGCAGGTATACCTCAATCAGCAAAGCGGCACAATTCGGCTAGACTGTTTCACCCATTGCCTTATTGTCAAGTGCACAGCTGATATTTTGGTGAGTTTATTGATTCTCAGTAGACTTCATGCTGATAACTTCTGATTAAAACCATCAACCCTGTTCCCTCCAAAGTAAAATTCTTCAGTGAATTTAACCAGAGTAGACTTATATCACAGCCTAGCCATTTACTGAAATGAAATGCAAAATGTTTTGATATAAAAATTGTTATACGCATCATTAAAAAGACAACATGAAATTGGATATTTGGAGTTGATAATCTGTTTGATAACCTATGCATAGGAAAGATTAGAAAGTAATTAGTAGTTCATTAGATATGGAATTACAAATTTTATTGCCAAATATTTTAATCTACTTTGCACTTTGTTAAATGTGCTATATATATATGTGTGTATTCTTCTAATTTTACTTATTTTATATTCTCTTCTAAATAATCTTGATGTAGGACTATATAACAAAAACCAAGATAGTAAACATTTGGGATCACTGTCATACACATGGTGGGAGTTGTGTTGCTTAATTACTGACTCTGTAAGATGGTTTGGTTCAGTTTGTTTCAAGAGTTTGTTACGAGGGATGCGAAGGTGGCTTAGCCAATATATAGGTATTTGCTACCAAAGTCTAACAACCTGAGCAGTCCCTGGACCCACATGATAGGAGAAGAGCAACTACTACAAGTTGTGTCTTACCTACACACACGCACGCACGCACGCACGCACGCGCAAGCAAGCAAGCATCATTTTTAACATTTTCTTGGGGACTATTAACATTTAGAAAGTATCAGAACAGTGTACTTAATATTTAACTATCTCTGAAACATCTCAGCATTAATAGAACGGTTACCACTTTTAAAGCTTTTAGATACTCTGCTGGGCACTTTAGTAAAAGAGCTCCAGAACAAATACACACCTGGTCGCCGAGAAGAAGCAGTCGCTGTGACAATGAGGTTTCTACGGTCAGTGGCGAGAGTGTTTGTCATTCTTAGTGTGGAAATGGCTTCATCCAAAAAGAAAAAGTAAGGCGTTTAAAAAACTGTTGGCACACATTTTCAGTGTAACAGTGTTAATATATGTATGAGAGGACTCACAGAGATTCGTATTTTCCTTTCTGCTACAGCAATTTTATTCCACAGCCAATTGGAAAATGCAAGCGTGTGTTCCAAGCTCTGCTCCCTTACGCTGTAGAAGAATTGTGCAATGTAGCAGAGTCTCTGATTGTACCTGTCAGGATGGGGATTGCCCGCCCCACAGCCCCGTTTACACTGGCCAGCACCAGCATAGATGCCATGCAAGGCAGCGAAGAACTGTTTTCAGTAGAACCATTGCCACCGCGCCCATCACCAGACCAGCCGAGCAGGTGGGTTAGTTCTTAGTATAGAAATGTTATGTTGGGCTCACCAGAGCTGTGCTTTTGAGTAACAGATGAAACAATTTTTCTCAAGTCTAATTTTGTTTCCTTAATGCAAGTATAGTGATGTTTTAGTACGTATCTGACACCATTCATTAAAGCTGAGTGTCAGCCACAGGATGTTTACAAACTCTTGGAAATGGAACAACTCACTACTAAGTGAAAAATAGACCAAGACAGAAATTAAGAAAGAAAATAATAGCCGGGTGGTGGCGGCGCACACCTTTATCCCCAGTACTTGAGGCAGAGGCAGGAGGATCTCTTGAGCTCCAGGACAGCCAGGGCTACACAGAGAATCCCTATCTTGAACAATAAAAAAAAAGGGGGGGTCTTCAGCACCAGGCCCTTGGCTTTCTGGAAACCATCTGGCATTAAAGCGCCAGATTTCTTCTAATTCTCATTTTACCTAACAAAGCTCTCTGTCATCATGTCACTGTTTCTGAAAGCTTTGTAAATTATGGTCTATGATTTCTCAGCTGTATCCCATTGTCAATGATTTTGCCAGCCAAGTGTGTCTGAATTCACGTAATATGGATCCCAATACCATGACAATAGCCTACCAATTGCTGGATTACTTTGTGTTGTTTAAAAGAATAGTATTTAGTACATTACGTATATTGACTTTTACTTACTTGTATTGCTGCTAAGCCCCCCAAGCTCCTGTTGTCTTACAACACCCCAAGACCTGGTCTTTATAACACAGGCTGGCCTCATTCATGGCAGTCCCTTTGCCTCAGCTTCCCTAATGCTGGGATAACATTCGTGAGCCACCATGCCTGGCAGAGTCATTTTTTAATATGGAAATCCTATAATTTTGCAGTGTTCAGAAATACCTTTTTGACAGGACATGGTGGTGCACACCTGTAATCCCAGCACTTAGCAGGCAGAGGCAGGTGGGTCTCTTCAACTGTAGAGCTTTTTCTCTTGGCTTCTCCTGTACGTCTGTCATAATGCATCTTTGCCAGGTAATGATGGCACATGCCTTGAATCCTAGCACTAGGGAGGCAGAGGCAGGTGGATCTCTGTGAGTTCAAGGCCCGCCTGGTCTACGGAGCAAGGACAGGCTCCAAAGCTACAGAGAAACCCGGTCTCAAAACAAACATACCAACCAACAAACAAAAACAACAGCAATAAAAACCCACAAAACAACAGCAACAAAAACAAACAAAAAAATCTTAGTTTTATTTTCTGGGTTCTGAGCTTCCTGGTTGGCACGTGCCAACTGCTCCTGTGGAGGCACTGTTGCTTAGGTGGCTCTTAGATAATGCCTTAGATTCTCATTTCTCGGGAAAACTGAGATGAGGGAAGATAAAAGTTCCATCTTTTTTCTTTAATAAATCTTTATTTTGTATATAGTGTACTTCCTGGGTGTATGTTAAGGCGCCATATCATTATAGATGGCTGTGAGCCACCATGTGGTTGCTGGGAATTGAACTCAGGACCTCTGGAAGAGCAGTCAGTGCTCTTAACTTCTGCGCTATCTCTCCAGCAAAGTTTTCCATCGTAACATCACTTAATTTTAATTTCCTTTATCTTATTCCTGAATCCAGTTGAAATTACCAAGGACTTTTTAATATCACATCTTTAGTTTTTCTGGTCTGTGTAAAACTTAATGCAGTGATTGTCACTGTGCAGGGCACCTTCCTTTTGTTATTTCAAGTCAGGTTTGCAGGGAAGCAGAACTGTGAGTGCTCTGCTTCTGGCTGCTGCTGTCCTAGCATATGGTTTATATATTGACTTCCTCCGTCCCCCACTGGCAAGTCTGGGGTCACAAGCTGGCACAGACAGTCTGGGGTCACAAGCTGGTACAGACAGTCTGGGGTCACAAGCTGGCACAGACAGTCTGGGGTCACAAGCTGGTACAGACAGTCTGGGGTCACAAGCTGGCACAGACAGTCTGGGGTCACAAGCTGGCACAGACAGTCTGGGGTCACAAGCTGGCACAGACAGTCTGGGGTCACAAGCTGGCACAGACAGTCTGGGGTCACAAGCTGGCACAGACAGTCTGGGGTCACAAGCTGGCACAGACAGTCTGGGGTCACAAGCTGGTACAGACAGTCTGGGGGTCACAAGCTGGCACAGACAGTCTGGGGTCACAAGCTGGTACAGACAGTCTGGGGTCACAAGCTGGCACAGACAGTCTGGGGTCACAAGCTGGCACAGACAGTCTGGGGTCACAAGCTGGCACAGACAGTCTGGGGTCACAAGCTGGCACAGACAGTCTGGGGTCACAAGCTGGCACAGACAGTCTGGGGTCACAAGCTGGCACAGACCAGAAGCTCTGCTCGCGGATGAGTGTTGGCAGCAGTTGTTTCGGCACCTGAGGGTGGGGGGAGGGAAGAATGTGAGGCGTGAGCCATGAAGGATCCCAGGGAGAAGTGTGCCGCGTGCTGCCTTAGATGTGGAAGCTGCGTTCTCACCAGCCCTGCTCCTTCCAGCTCCAGCCAGTCACAGTCATCTTACATCATCCGGAATCCACAGCAGAGACGCATCAGCCAGTCACAGCCTGTCAGAGGCCGGGATGAAGAACAGGATGATATTGTTTCAGCAGATGTGGAGGAGGTATTTTTAATTGTTTTAAATGCAGGTGATATACTTTAATTTGGTGGGAAGAACAGTCACTTTCAATATCAATGATAGTAGCTTAAAACTACCCCGTGTTCCATCCAACCTGTGGACTTGTGCCCCGTGTGGCTCTGTGCATTACAGCAGTGTCAGGAATCTTTCATTTCTCTTGAGCACCAGGAAACTGGACACATAAACTCGTTTTTTTTTTTTTTTTTTTTTTTTTTTAACCTAACAATTAAGAGTAAAGATAGTTTTAATGTTGAAATAGTGTTTTAATATTTGAGAGGCAGGAACTTGGAATTTTATAATGGTTGAAGTACAGAGGAAATTCAACCCTTTCCCTATGCTTCAGAACCGCTTCATACTTCTAATTTTAAGGTTCTGTTCATGTAGAGAAAATCTGTCAGATATGTTGATAGATTTTTCTTTGCAGTGTTCTTGCTACATGTTAGCCTGCCGGCCAGATGAAGGCACCAGATCTCATTACAGACCCTTGTGAGCCACCATGTGGTTACTGGAATTGAACTCAGGATCTACTGGAGAGCAGCCAGTGCTCTTAACCTCTGAGACATCTCCTCAGCCCTGATAGAAGTTTTGATAATAGATTTCCATTAGCAAGTTATTTTTAAAGCTACATAGTATAAATTTAGAATTCCTTATTTTAGAGTGTTTTGCACTTTATTTCACTAATTCTGTGGATGAAATTGGTAGAGATGGAGGTCTGCTATGTGCTGTAATGGTCTACAATAAGATTTTGGGTTTAGGTTGAGGTGGTGGAAGGCGTGGCTGGAGAGGAGGACCACCACGATGAACAGGAAGAGCACGGGGAAGAGAATGCTGAGGCTGAGGGGCATCACGATGAGCACGATGAAGATGGTATGCAGGCTTTGGGAGTTACTAGGGTGGAAGAGAGAAGCCTCCTTTGCCCTACCCTAAACCAGTTTGCTTTCTGCCAAGGCACTCTACAGCGTGCTTCAAAGTAAAACATAACAAAATAATTTTACCACCACCCCCCTTTGTTGGAAATTCTTCTGTATCCTGGACTCACCTCAGACTCAGTGTAGATGGGATGACCTTGAACTTCTCATCTTCCTGCTTCACCTTCCCAAGTGCTAGGATTTTAAGTTGTGTGTGACTATGCCAAGTTTATTGATGGTGGGGATCCAACTGGGACTTCTGAGCATGCTAAGCAAGTGCTCTACCTAGCCTGCTACTCTGTCTGTCTGTCTGTCTGTCTGGAATTTTCCGAGACAGGTTTTCTCTGTGTAACAGCCCTGACTGTCCTGAAAATCCCTTTTATTTTTGGCATCAAACTCATAGGGAGTTTGATAAATAAATCCCAAGTGCTGGGATTAAAGGTGAGCGCCACCACTACCACCCGACTCTTTCATTCTTTCTTATTTGGAGCTGGTGGATAGCTCATTAGGTAAGGCATTGTTGTTGTCAAGCCTGTTACCTGAGTTCAGTACTATGGACCCACATGGTGAAAGTAGAAAACACATTCCCACTAGTTATTATTATATCTCCATACAGAGATCCATCTCATTGCCATGCCAAATAAATAAATATATTTCAAAAAAGTATTCATTTAGCCAAGCGTGGTGGTGCCCTCCTTTAATTAATTTCAGTATTTGGGAGCAGGCTGATCTCAGAGTTCTAGGCCAACCTGATCCACAGAGTGAGTTCCAGTTCCAGTGAGTTCACAGAGAAACCCTGTCTCCACTCGTCCCCCTCCAAAAAAAAAAAAAAAAGCCATTTATTCAGTGTGTGTATGATCTGTGAGTACAAGCATGTATGTGCCACAGCTTGCGTGTAGAGATCAGTGACTTTCTGTGTTTTGTCTCTCTTGCCAACTTGGGAGATGTGGTGACTGAACTCAGAGTTCAGACCTTGTACTAACTAGTGCCTGTGCCCGCTGAGCCCTCTCACTGGCCCACCCAGTCCTGTTCCTCAAAAATACTTCAGTGGTAAAATAATCAACACTCTGGAAGCTGCAGTAGGATTTTGAGTTTAAGGCCATCCTGGGTTATATATTAGCAAGATCCTGTCTTACTCACCTCACCTCTAAAATTAATCATAATTTAACAAAGGAATTTGCAGTGGAGAGAAAGGAGAATACTGCATCCTCTGCCCGAGATAGCATTGTGTGCTTAGTTCTCCGCTGTACATTTCTGTCCGTGCGCTCTCTAATGACCGGGTAGTAATCTCTGATTTTCCGTTCAAGGTAACTGAACTGCATTAGTATAATTGATTTTTATAAATGTTTTAAGTTCCCTTTTGAGGTAAAATAGATGAAAATAGGACAATGTGAGTAGGGGTCTTGCCCAAGCCCTGCGGCTCTGCAGGATATGCACAGCTGCGGGAAGTCCACTCTTCACAGTGCTTGAGCCGCTCTTCCCCAGTCTCTGGGTTTTCTGCTGCCTTACTCACCAGTGTGCCCTCTTAGTGTCTCCTTCTGGGATGATATACTGGCTTGTCAGATCTGTGTTCATTATTTGGTGACTTTTTCTCCCTTATTATTTAATACTTTTCTAGGAAGTGACATGGAGCTAGATTTGTTAGCGGCTGCTGAAACAGAAAGCGACAGTGAAAGTAACCATAGTAACCAAGATAACGCCAGTGGTCGCCGAAGTGTGGTCACTGCAGCCACCGCTGGCTCAGAAGCAGGTAGGTCGCCTCATGGGAGAAGCTGCCTCTAGCATTTGTAAATCCTGTATGACATGCATGGGTAACTAGAGGCTCTTTGTACTTTTCTTTTTCTCTGACTGTTCATGTCAGCTTTTGTTTTTTTTTTTTTCTTCAGTAATGGGTTAATTTTAAAGTTTTTTTAAAAATGAGTTCTGTTCTTATTAAACTATTTTTACGGTGTTTTCTCAGTACTTCACATCTTTTAGCACTGTTAAATATTTTCTTGAATGAGGTGGTAGATGGTAAAGTTAATTATCAAAGGGCTTACGGTGGTTTTTCTTCTAAAATTTACAATTTAGGAGCGAGCAGTGTTCCTGCCTTCTTTTCTGAAGACGACTCTCAGTCTAATGACTCGAGTGACTCTGACAGCAGCAGCAGCCAGAGCGATGACATAGAGCAGGAAACCTTCATGCTCGATGAGCCGCTGGAAAGAACCACCAACAGCTCCCATGCGAGCGGGGCTGCCCAGGCTCCTCGGTCCATGCAGTGGGCTGTTCGTAATACGCAGCATCAGCGAGCCGCTAGCACAGCTCCGTCCAGTACATCTACACCAGCAGGCAAGTCTGGAAACTCAAATATTACGCCTAGGATCCCATCATCTATCTAGAAAATTAAGTTGTATAAAAGTTCCTTTTGTTGAGTTTCAAATATAAGAAGTACATGAATATGATTATATCAAGTTTTCTTAATCTTTGCATTATTGCTTCTTTTGGAGTGGATAATTCTTTATTGTTGAGAACACTTTTGGACATGATGGGATGTTAACCTATGTCCATAGCCTTTCCCTGGTAGATGTCCCCAGTGCCCCCAGATCCTCCTCCTCTCTTCCCACTTGTCCAGTTGTAACAACACAGCGCCAAATGCGTTCTCTTGTGGTGGCTGTGAAGAACAGAGTTACTCTTTAACACTTCCCTCCTCAGATTATACTGTTGCAGTACACTTTTTTGCTCGTGTACATATTATTAATTGATGATTTAGATTTGTACAAGCATATACAGTGACAGTAGTTAGCAACTACGTTAGCTCATTGTAATTGTCCTTTTTCCTTATAGCAAGTTCCGCGGGTTTGATTTATATTGATCCTTCAAATTTACGCCGGAGTGGCACCATCAGTACAAGTGCTGCAGCCGCAGCTGCTGCTTTGGAAGCTAGCAATGCCAGCAGCTACTTAACATCTGCAAGCAGTTTAGCCAGGGCTTACAGCATTGTCATCAGACAAATCTCGGACTTGATGGGCCTTATCCCTAAGTATAATCACCTAGTATACTCTCAGATTCCAGCAGCTGTGAAATTGACTTACCAAGATGCAGTCAACTTACAGGTATGAAACCATTGAAAAGTTGCTTACTAGAATATAGTGTTTGCCCATCAATTAGGAGAATTTCAATATAATGGGAATATTACAAATGCTGAAATGTTAACATACTATTACTGTATCAGATTTAGCTTTTTTTGGGTAGTTTTGACTATTTCAGTTTGATCTTCATAGAACTATGTAGAAGAAAAGCTTATTCCCACGTGGAACTGGATGGTCAGTATTATGGACTCTACTGAGGCTCAATTACGTTATGGTTCTGCATTAGCGTCTGCTGGAGACCCAGGACACCCAAACCACCCCCTTCATGCCTCTCAGAATTCAGCTAGAAGAGAGAGGATGACCGCACGAGAAGAGGCCAGTTTAAGAACGCTTGAAGGCAGACGGTATGAGATTCTCCACATGCATCTCTGTGTTGAGTCAGAACCTCTGAATCCTAGGTTAGAGCTTTTGGGTTGCTGTTACATTTGACCTCACCT
Organism: Arvicola amphibius; assembly: GCF_903992535.2. Classification (NCBI taxonomy): domain Eukaryota; kingdom Metazoa; phylum Chordata; class Mammalia; order Rodentia; family Cricetidae; genus Arvicola; species Arvicola amphibius. The sequence goes on along the minus strand of NC_052055.2, from coordinate 4,181,458 downwards.
TTTGGTGAAGAACTGCCTCTTGTTATTTGTTTTTGAGAGGCAGCTGAAGCAAAATCGTTTAGTTAGCTAAATTACTATTCTTTTTAAATCCATTCATGTCATCATAGGAATTTCTTCTTAAAAACTATTGTTAGCCTATGTCCTTGTTTCCATATATTCTAGTTCCCTTCATACAGCGTCTGTTTCTGGAAAGACTTGGTTTCAACCAGGACTGAGCGCAGAGCAGTTTGTACTTGGGAGGGAAAGTGTGTGAGTGTCAGTATTGTGCTTTGGTTTCACAACACACATTTCTCCCCTCTCTCCCTTATCCTGTTCAATCATAAAAATATACTTATATATGTATTATGCTCTTCCTGTTCAATTATAAATTAGCACTTTTCAGGACTAGCAATTAGCCCAGCATTGAAGTCATCATTGGAAACGATGGGTCTGGGGATTTGGCTCTCATTGTTCCTGGCAGTTAAAATAGTGAGAGAGAACAAAGATCTGGGGGCGCAAGAGAGGGGAACGCTGGGATAACAAATAATTGTTGAGGCAGGCCGGGCCAGGCTTTCTATTTTATACTTGATTCTAAAATAAGGAAATAGGAAGTAATTTCTTCATAGGGAAATTAGAAATATTTAGGAATAGAATTCACATACTTGCCTTTGAGCATTTGGGAGTTGAGAACAAATTTATTTGATGGGCTGGTTGGTAGAGTACTAGAGATTTGATTGGCAGCAGGTTTTTTGTTCTACTAGCTCTGCTCCACAGAAGGAAAAGGGCTGTAGTAAACACTGGTTTTGCAGAGGACCTGGATTCAGTTTCTAGATCACACGTGACAGCTCATAATCACTGTAACTATAATTCTAAGAAATCAGACACCCTCTTCAGGCCTCCTTGGGCAGTGTACCAACACACATGGTGCACAGTCCTATTGGCATGCAAAACAGCCATATATATAAAATACTCTGGATTCTGATGTGGGATTTTGATCGGTGTCAGCATTGTGTGCACGCCTCCCTAACCTCAACCATTGTTACATCTATACGTGGTCTTTTAGGACTGGCTTCTGTCACTTAACACGATGATGTTTTGGCTCAACCATGTATCAATAACTCAAAAATATTCTGACATTTTGTTAACCATTCATCAGTTGACACTTGGAGTATTTCTGCCTTTTCATTGTTGTGCGTGATGCTCTCCATAGAGGCTTGTGTGGGCGTGTGGTGTTTTATCTAGTTGTAAAATCGCTCAGTCATATAGGTAACACTACATTCTGAGACACTGCCAGACTGTTTCCTGAGAGGGAAATACTGAACAGCAAGCAGTATTTGAGAGAGCGTTAGTTTCTCTGTGTCCCTTCCTATCCCCAAACTTCTGTTCTTCCTGCATCTGCCTTGAATGAATGTGCTAGGGTTATAGGTATAGATCACCTAGCTCATGCCTATAGTTTTCTCTGTGTCTCTTTGATTGTAGCCACCCTAGTGGGTGTAATATGCAGTCCTCACGCCTGAGGGCTGGGGACACCTCAATTACCCATCTGGGTTCTTTGAGGTTTTGATTTGCTAAAGATGTTGTAATATATTTTTCATATATATATGAAAAATTTGGCAGTTGGCTCTGTCTACTTGACTCTTTTACACAGCTGAAAATAGATTTTTTTTTTTAGTTTTTATTTAGTTAAGAGTTTATATATTTTGAATAAGAATTCCTTATCAAGCAATGTTTTCGAAGGTTTAATTCCTCTTTACTTTTTTTCTTCTCTTTTTAATGTGTCTGTGTGTGAGGGAATGTCACTTCTCGAATTGAGAGGAGAGCATCAGACCCTTTGGAGCTGGACTGAATGTGTTCCTTAGTTGGGTGCTGGGATCCAAACTTTGGTCACCTGGAAGAGCAGCAAGTGCTCTTAACTTCTGAGCCATCTCTCCAGCGTCCCTTTGCACTTTCTTGGTGTCCCTTGAGAAGTTTCTAATTTTGAAGTCCAGTTCGCCTAACTTTTTTTTTCTGCTTGTGGTTTTTTGTATCATTTGTTTGTTTATCTGTTCATTCATTGAAAGATAGTTTTACAATGTAGCAGCCTGGTATCAACTTTGCTCTGTAGTCCTGACCCATCTATCAGCCTCCCACATCCCAAAGCCATGGGATAGCATGAGTCACCGTTCCCAACAGCTGATGTTAGTTTTAGTTTGCTTTTCTATTGCTGGAGTAAAACACACTGGCCATGCCTTAGAGAGGAAAGGGTTTATTTCATCTTGCACCTATAGTCCATTATCAAGGGAAGTCAGGGTCAGCACTCAGCAAGGTAACTGATGCAGAAGCCTTGGAGAGTGCTGTCTGCCGGCTGCTTATGGTTTGCGCAGTCTGCTCTCTTACAACACCTCAGGTGGACACAGCCCTTAAACCCTCCCACACCAACATCGGTGAGACTGCTCCTTAAGCTTGCACGGAGGCCAGTCTGATGGGGCCCTTTTCTTGGCTCCTCTTTCCTGAATGACTCTAGCGCACAAGAAGTGGACACAGAAACTCACAGGTTGTGCTTCTAGTGGTTTCTAGAACTCCACCATCGGCCTTAGCTGACACTTGTTAGAAATGCAAATTCAGACCTCTTAAAGACTGGTAGGGACCCTGAAGTGTAGAGCTATAACTCAAAAGCAGTGGTATTTCTAAAGAGCTCTGTTTTCTCTTTTAATAATATGTTTAATGTTTATGAAGTGTTTTGCACATGTACGGTAGCTGAGGAAGCAATAAAACTGTCAGATTTCTCAGGGAATGGAGTTCTGGGTGGTTGTGCATCCCTGTGTGGATGCTGGGAACTGAACCCAAGTCTTGTACAAGAGTAGCAAGTGCTCTTAACTGATGAGATATTACTTCAGCCCAGTGTTTTCATTTCTGTTTTCATATTTATGAGATTTCATATTTGTGGGTTCTGCAAACTTCTTTTTTGTTGTTGTTCCTATAGACGTGCTACATTGCTTAGCGCCCGCCAGGGAATGATGTCTGCTCGAGGAGATTTTCTCAATTATGCTCTTTCTTTAATGAGATCTCATAATGATGAACATTCGGATGTTCTTCCGGTATTGGATGTGTGCTCATTAAAACATGTGGCGTATGTTTTCCAAGCCCTTATATATTGGATTAAAGCAATGAATCAACAGACAACATTGGACACCCCTCAACTGGAACGGAAAAGGTACATCCATACTTTCCTTGTGTTTTGTTTGAGAACTACTTACTTAGTCAGTCTGGATGAGGAAGATCAGCACGGCAAAAGAGAACAAAAATATTTCATGTAATGGACTTGACTTCTGTCCACCTCTTCTGCCATTATTTCTCTCAAAATGAAAACCCAGGAATCAAGTGAAACTCAATGATGAGGTCTTCGTTGGAGTCTTGCCGTGTTTTGGAGGAGAGTTTGTAGACACTCAGTATTTCTGTAGTGGAATTCATTCATTCAGGCTCCTGATGAGCCTGTTTTGTTATTGTATGAATTAGGCAGATGATTTTACCATTTCTCATTACTGAAACTGTATAGAAGTGTTAGATGGCAGGAGTTAGATTCCAGGGTGAGGTGTCAGATGCTAAAGGTGTTTGCCTGACCACCTGGGTTCAGTTCTTGGGTCCTGTGTAGTGGACGAGAGAACAAATCTTACAGATTGTTCTCTGACTTTATGTGTGTGCCATGACAGACATGCGCACATGAGTTAGGTACCCAAGTGGCAGTTTTAATGTTGTCTTCTTGCCATCCCCATTGCTTGTTCTTTTTCATGTCATATGAATACTTAGTTTAAATGACCGGCTTTGTTCTCTTACAGGACGCGAGAACTTTTGGAACTGGGCATCGACAATGAAGATTCCGAGCATGAGAACGATGATGACACCAGCCAAAGTGAGTGCGCAGAAAGTCACTGGCCACTTAAGAATGGCCGTCTCGGTAGTTCCTCCACGCTGTAAACCACATTACTTTCTGTCTGGGTGGGAAATCTCTTTTCTTCTCTGTGTCACATTTACCTTCTCTGTCCTTTTCCTCACACATCTTTGTATATACAGTTTATAATGAGGACCGAATTCATGTGAATTTTTCAATAGTCCGTACTTCTTTAGATGTTCCCCTTTTCTCTTAGTTAATATTTATCATTACTTTAAGTCTTAGGAAATGTTAATTTTTTTCTATTAATATTGTTGTAAAATAGATTTAGTTAAGAAAATGTAAATTATTCTTTTAAAATATTTTTTATGGTTTTTTTAACTTTATTTTATATGCATTGGTGTGAAGGTGTCAGATCCCCTGCAACTGGATCTTCAAACGGTTGTGAGCTGCCATGTGGGTGCTGGGAATTAAACCCAGATCCTCTGGAAGAGAAGTCAGTACTCTTAACCACTGAGCCATCTCTCCAGCCCCCTGTAAATTATTCTTGAACAGAAACTAAGAGAAGCTTTTGGGTTATTTTATTTTTTTGAGACAAGGATTCTCTGTAGCTTTGGAGCTTTTCCTGGAACTAGCTCCTGTAGATCAGGCTACCCTTGAACTTACAGAGATCTGCCTGCTTCTGCCTCCTGAGTGCTGGGATTAAAGGCGTGTGCCACCACCATTTTGCAAGAAGTTTAAGTTTTAATGCCTCAAAATTGGAGGATCTTGTTAGAACAGTGGTTCTCGGCCTGCCTGGGGTGATGGCCCCTTTGGGGATGACTGATCTTTTCACATGAGTCGCCTAAGATATTAAAGGGTACAGCATTAGGAAGATCAACACCACTGTTACAAGAGCCAACTTGTAGTTTTCTGTTATTTCAGTTGGGAGTTAAAGGTTTTAAGTGAACAATCCAGTTTTCTGTTCATTGTTCCCAGCTAATACTTTATTAGCTTAGGGAAAGATAACTGGCCTGGGTTGGATTGGGGGTGGAGGTTGTTGTTGATGTTGTTTGTGGTGATTGGTTGGGTTTTTTTCCCTCTGTCCTTTTGAAAGTCCAGCCATAATCCACCATTTGCACAGCCTTAGTAGGCACTGCCAGAGTTGGGTTCTGTCCCAGAGAGCTGCTGCTAGCGTGCTAACTTGTGTTGGCTGGGCACAGAAACTGCTCACCAGCTCCTACTTGGTTTCAACGTGGCAGGAGAATAGTCAGACTTCAGCTTCTGTTCATTGCCTTCTGCTGTCTTCAGGCTGAGTCCTGACTATGGTCAGGAAACTAGCTGATTTTGGCTTCATTCTCTAGATCTAATGAGAGGGTGTGAGAAGCCTGTTCAGTGTAGAGTGGAACATTTATTCTTGCATTTTTATTGTTGTGTGAAATAATGCTTTCAGTTATTTTGGATTGTCACTTTAAAAAAAATATGGGAAAAACTGGGTGTGGTCAGGTCTTTAATGTCAATACCGAGGTAAATAGAGGCAGCTCAATCTGATCTATGTAGTGAGTTCTAGGACAGCTAAGGCTGCCACACAAGGAGATTCTGTTTCCAATCCAGCCCTTAACTTGCTTTCTAGTATATTAATATTTTAAAAGAGATACCAAGCATTTTGGATCGGACAAATTAAATTTGTTACCCTTTGTAATCCCTGTTTTTTTTAATGTTTAGGTGCTACTTTGAATGATAAGGATGATGAATCTCTTCCTGCAGAAACTGGCCAAACACACCCTTTCTTCCGCCGTTCCGACTCTATGACGTTCCTTGGATGTATACCCCCAAACCCATTTGAAGTGCCTTTGGCTGAAGCCATACCCTTGGCCGATCAGCCACATTTGTTGCAGGTGAGCTAAACAGGTCTAAAGCTGGTTCATTGCTGATTTCGAATGTTCAGCCTAACTATAATATATCTTGTTAAAATTCCAGCCAAATGCTAGAAAGGAAGATTTGTTTGGCCGCCCAAGTCAGGGTCTTTATTCCTCATCTACCGGGAATGGGAAGTGCTTAGTGGAAGTAACAATGGACAGAAATTGCCTCGAGGTAAGACAGTAAAAGTTTACAGTGTGTTTGTTAGTTAGCACTTTCCCCCAGTTTCCAGATGTGAAGAGGTGCTGTAGTTCAGAGTATTTTATTTCCCCACTCAGTTCACATGTTGTATAGCTCTGTTATGTGCTTAGTCTGGTCCAGAGCGCTACTGATGTATCTGCTAAAAACTGAGGTTTCCAGATGAGTATATTTAATACATATGAGCATATGTAATTTTAGCTTCAAATTTCTCTTGATGTGCGGAGCTACTTGAATCAAGAAAAAAAATGAGGCAGCAGTAGTAATGATTAGTAATGACACCTCAGTAAGTCTGTCTCTCGGGTACTGTCTCAGTCTCTATAACCAAGGAAACATTTAGGTAGAAATGAGGCTGGAGGAGGTTTTAAATTTCAAGAGGGAATGTCAGTTATCACAACACTAATTACACAACAGATTTAGTTTTCAGAGATATATATGTCTGACTTGAGGTAAAATTTATATTCTGCTTTTCTAGGAAAAAATGGCATGTTTAAGACAGCATAGGTGAAATATAGCTGAAAAGATTTTTATAACTAAATAGTAAAGGCAAATGTAATATTAAATTATTGAAAATATATAGGAGACATAGGTGCCAGAGATACTACAAAACATCGTTCTGAGAATTCTCTAGGCTGCACTGGGGGAGTACACTGGATTTGCTGTTAATCAAGGACTAGGTTGACCAGAACAGACTGTTGGTTTAACTTCCCTGGGATTTCTGTGGGACTCTATTATGCTGAAAACATATGTAACTTTTAACCCTAAAATTTCATAGGTTCTTCCAACTAAAATGTCTTATGCTGCCAATCTTAAAAATGTAATGAACATGCAAAACCGGCAAAAGAAAGAAGGGGAGGAGCAGGGCGTGCTGACTGCGGAGGCTGAGAGCGCAAAGCCTGGGCCGTCTGCTCATGACGTAGCCGCGCAGTTGAAAAGCAGTTTGCTAGCAGAGATTGGACTCACTGAGAGCGAGGGGCCACCCCTTACGTCATTTAGGTAAGGCCAAATGAAGTCGTGCCCTTGACTGCTGCTTTGTCATTTTTTATTAGAGGTTTCATTCTTTATAAATTTGTATATGTAAGTTTATGAATATTGTTACTCTACTGTGAGTTTCTTAATTTACTATCAGATAAATACTATTGAGTTTTCTGGACTTTATGACTTCTTAAGAATTGATCTCCTTTTTCATTTATTGAATTTCCAAGATGCCAGTTTTGTTAATGTTTAATCAGCAGTTCAGATAAGGGAACCATGTAAATACTACAAAGAATAGAATTTTCAGGATTTATGACTTACGTTTAATTTGGATTCATAAATGGTATCTTTGACAGAGGTAGGTGTTTGTTTACTAAATAAGTTGCTAGCATATACTGTTGCTTGGTGTTGGTAATCACCAGGTGGTTTGTTTATGCTAGAAGTGTAAGATAATGTTTTTGCTTACAAGTTAGTGAACTAGTTAATAAAATAAGGCAAGCGCAGTCAGTGAACATGACACACTGCAAGGTCATTCCTACCGACCATGAAGGGTTTGGGGACCTCTGTGCTCGGTGATTGTGGTACAAGGGAAGAGGGCTAGGCTAGCAAGTGAACTTTGGGGTGAAAGAAAGGTCTCAGGGACAGAAGGTAGGAAAAATGTGGTCTACATCTGTTCAGTGGGCAGTAGATGGTGCTGATGGATAAAAATTACTAGGAAATATTGTCTTGAGGCCATATTAAATTTTGTCCGTGTTGGATTAGGCGTCACTAAAACAAATGAAAGTTCAAGAGGTGGATGTTAGACTCTGAGGAGAGGAAGTAAATGAGGTGTTGACGACAGAAGGTGCCTTGATGGTGTGGCATGTGCACACACCAGGAGCCTGCACCCCTGGGGAAGGCTCTTCACCAAGTAGAATACGGTTTGAAATACTTAGGATAGCTGAATAGTAAAGGACCAAGAAAGGCACTGCTATTGACCAAAAATCTGAGTTTGGGGAATTGATTAATTGCTTTCTCTGTCTCTTTAACTGCAGGCCACAGTGCAGTTTCATGGGGATGGTCATTTCTCATGACATGCTGCTGGGACGTTGGCGCCTTTCTTTAGAACTCTTTGGCAGAGTATTCATGGAAGATGTTGGAGCAGAACCTGGATCGGTGTGTAGTTTGTATACTTGAGTTCTTTTCTGCATGATACGAACATGTTTCAGTGAATAATTGTTACTGTTTCTTTATTTTATTTTAAGATCTTAACTGAATTGGGTGGTTTTGAGGTGAAGGAATCAAAGTTCCGTAGAGAAATGGAAAAACTGAGAAACCAGCAATCAAGAGATTTATCACTAGAGGTAAAGGTATTTCGATTTTCCAATATTCATAGTATACCACTGCAGAAGTCTTAAAATATGTAGATAATAAATATTGCTCAGTGATACACGCTTATAACTAAAATTTTAAAGAAATGATGATTACAAGATTCTGAGTAATAATTTTTGTTTGTCTTGTCATTGGGGATTTGTTTCCTATCATGAGAGCCTGAGTTCCAATCTCTAGTACCCTCTTAAGCCAAGTGTGAGCCGGGTGGTCATGGCACACACCTTTAATTGGTAGGCAGAGGCAGGCGGATCTCTGTGAGTTTGAGGCTAACCTGATCTAGTTCCAGCTAACCTGAGCTAGTTCCAGGACAGGTTCCACAGCTACAAAAGGGGGGAAATAAAATAAAATAAAACAAACAAACAGGGCTGGAAAGATGGCTCAGTGGTTAAGAGCATTGTCTGCTATTCCAAAGGTCCTGAGTTCAATTCCCAGCAACCACATGGTGGCTTACAACCATCTGTAATGAGGTCGGGTGCCCTCTTCTGGCCTGAAGGCATATATTGTATACTAAATAAATAAATATTTAAAACAAACAAACAAACAAAAAAAAAAACAAAAAAAACCCTGTCTCAAAAAACCGCACACACACATACAAACAAAAGCCAAGTGTGGTGGTGACCCGTTCCTTTGATCCTAGGACAGGGGAGACAGAGACAGGATTCTTGGTGCTCCTTGGTCAGCTAGTCTTGCTGAAATCAGGGAGAGCCTTGTCTCAGAAAATAAGGTAGAAGGTGATAGAGGAGCAACCGATGTCAGCCTCCGGCTTTTCACACGTTTGCCTGGGCAAGTGTACCTGTACACGCAAACATGTATACACACACACACACACACACACAAACACACACACACACACACACACACACACCTCGTTACATACACACGAACAAGAACTCCTGGTGTTTTGAATTCCATTCAGACCATTCTTATTGATGCTTAATTTGTTTGTTCAATGGCTAGGGTTTGTTGTTGTTTGTTTGTTTGTTTGTTTTGTTTTTTTCAAGACAGGGTTTCTCTGGGTAACAACCCTCTCTGTCCTGGAACTAGCTCTGTAAGCCAAGCTGACCTCAAACTCACAGAGATCCACCTGCCTCTGCCTCCGAAGTGCTGGGATTAAAGGCATGTGCCACCACCGCCCTGCTTAATGGCTAGTTTTATGTCATTTTTAGTGCCTCAGCCCTTTTTAATATTATCTGTAATAAGTGACCTTCCTTGTTACTTTCCAGTGTGTGCCATGTGCATTTCCTGCCACAGGCCCTACCTTGGCCATTTCTTAAGAAATCTTATAAGGTTGAAATGGGCTCTGGTCTGAGGTTTCTGTACACTGCTAGCGTGGTTGTTATTTCTAGGCCTTTAAGAAACTACTGTGAAATTCATACTGAGACTTTGCATTCAAACTGAAGATGTCCCTTTTTCCAGACAGAATAGACAGCTTCTCACCTTTGGTGGATTGTTTTTATCCCACATTTTAGAAGTCTTAAAATCACAACATTACTACTATTACCACCAATAAGATGTTTCCTTTTTTAGGTTTTTTTGAGATGTGGTTTCTCTAGCTTTGGAGCCTGTCCTGGAAACTCACTCTGTAGACCAGGCTGGCCTTGAGTTCACAGAGATCTGCCTTCCTGAGTGCTAGGATTAAAGGTGTGCACCACCACGTTTGGCTTGTGGTGGCAGAGTGGATTGAGAGGGAATTAAATTCCATTAGTCTGATTTCATAATGTAGGACAGTCTTTGCTTTAGAAAGTGACATGTTTAGGGTGTAGGAACTTCTAAGATCTCAGATTTCTTTGTGGTCACATTTAAACGACTGAGGGAAAGTTGAGAATCTGTTTTTAGCACTGCTTTATGATTTGGTGTATTTTACTAGGTGGATCGGGATCGGGATCTTCTCATTCAGCAGACCATGAGGCAGCTCAACAACCATTTTGGCCGCAGATGTGCCACCACACCAATGGCTGTCCACAGAGTTAAGGTCACCTTTAAGGATGAGCCAGGAGAGGGCAGCGGTGTGGCCCGAAGTTTCTACACAGCCATCGCTCAAGCGTTTTTATCAAACGAAAAGTTGCCAAATCTAGATTGTATCCAGAATGCCAACAAAGGTACTCATACAAGTAAGTGCAGATGTCAAGCATCGTAATTAATACTTTTGTTTGTCATAATTATATATGGCAATCATGATTATATAGCTATACATTTATGTTTTACATAATTCTAGAGTATGAACTGCTTGAGTTGACAGTTTGCTTTTTACGGCAGTGTTCTCTTGTTTCTGGTCACACTAGCTTTTCGCCTCAGTTGTTACCTATTTTGGAGGTGACAGGCTGTGAACTCTTATGTGGCACTATACAAATCCTGGGAGGGAATGGGAATATTTCTTTCACCCTGTGTTAATAGCTATTTGAAGAGAAAACAGAAATCTCTAAGTAGGCTATTCTAAGATTGATTCACAAGCATGCTCCAATGTGGTAAAGAGCTTGAGACCACATGTAGACCAACTATGTCACTATGCTTAGTATTTTAATTTTAGTAGGATTTTTTTTCCCTCTTTAAAAATAGGGCTTCATTTATTAACATCTTGGAGCATTGCAACCTCATTATGAACCTACCACTTGGATTAGAACTCTTAGCTAACTTTCAGTTGGTACATTTAAAGCTTTGTAGAAATGACAAATCTGCAGGAAATGGGAATTAGTAATGGTCAGAAGATTGCCAGTCTTATACGTGGGCAGATGGAAATTAGATCAGAGGGGGCTCATAGAAATGACTGAGGCTACATCTGTATCTCATTGTAATCTCCCCCCTTGGAGACTGACTGGGCTGCAGGAACAATAAAGGGTGAAGAGATGGGGGCTCTCCAGCCTTTGATCATCACTTTTACCATTTAACTTCTGATGAATGAGGAGAATTGGATAATCATAACATTTTAGAAATATCTTTATCAAGCATCATTAAGAAGCCATACTGAAGGGCTGGTGAGATATATTAGTGTAAAGGTGTCCACTGCCCAGCCTGCTGACCAGAGTTTGATCCTCAGGGTCCACATGATGGAAGGACAGAGCCCAGTGCTATGAGTTGTCCTCTGGCCTCTACACACGTGCTATGCCATGTGCATGCCATTTGCTGGGGTACAGCAAGTACACAAATGTGATTTTCAAAAAGAATGAAAGAAAAAACCATGGTCAGGACTGAGCATTGGAATTTTCTACTAGCTCACGTCCTGGCCATCTTCAGTGCGCCCAGCCATCACAGAGCCGAGCAACTGTCAGAAGTCTCAGCACTGTGTACGGTGGTGCCTGTCCAGCTCTAGCTGTTGCCTACTGTTGCCCAGTTGGACGTGACAAGGGAAAGTGATGGAGGATTCTTATTGGCTAATAAACAAACTGCCTTGGCTTTTTGATAGGGCAAGATTTAGATAGGTGGAGTAGACAGAACAGGAAAAAGGAAGTGAGGTAGATGGCTCAGACAATTGCCATGCCTCTCCTAAGTTAGTCAGACTGCCGTGCCTCTCCTGGGAGAGAGATGCAATGGAGCCAGCCACCAGGACAGACATGCTGAATCTTTCCTGGTAAGACACCGCTCGTGGTGTTACACAGATTATTAGATATGGGTTAGTCAAGATGTGAGTAAGAGGCGAAAATAATGGGCCAGGCAGTATTTAAAAGAATACAGTTTCCATGTAATTATTTCGGGTAAAGCTAGCCGGTGGCCAGGAGCCGGGCAGGATGAAAAGCAGGCCTGCCCGCAGCCCCTCACTACAGGAAAGCAGTTTATAGATATAAAGTGGACTTGTGCGTTCTACGCAGCTCTCAGTAACCTCACATACCAAGGAGCTGGAGAGGTGGTCTAGTAATAGTTCTTACTGTGAGAGCGAGCGGGAATTCAAATCCCTAGCACATTCAAAGCTGGGTGTGACTTGCTTGGGCTTATAACCATGTTGTGGGATGGCAGGTTCCAGTGAGAGCCTGTATCAAAAATGTGCAGTAGTGGGCATCTCTGGTGCATGTGCCTAGGCATGTGGATGGCCATACAGCACGCTGCACACGCCCGAGAGAGAGGTATGACAGCAAAGTGATCTCCATGCTTTCTTGTCTTCTCTTTTCAGCATTGACTGAAACGTAAAGATTGTCACCTTTTGTGCTTATTTCAGTGTGCTGTCTTTCCTCTTCTAGGTTTAATGCAGAGATTGAGGAATCGCGGAGAGAGAGATCGGGAAAGGGAAAGGGAAAGGGAAATGAGGAGGAGTAGTGGCTTGCGAGCAGGATCTCGGAGAGACCGGGATAGGTATGATGCTTTTAATGTTTACTCAATACCAGCATTTTAGACATGTTGGATAAAGGCTTGTAAATGAGTGTGGGTTTGGCATTGGACAGATGTGCATGGCAGCAGTGATTTGTGGCTGATGAAAGGGTCTGCCTTAGCACCAGGACATTTGAGTGTCACTGCCTGTCAGTCACCAAAGCTTGACGCTCCATCACAGTTTTTACTGTCCTAGTCTCATTAACTCTTAATTGTGACAAACTGTATTACTTTTAATTTTCTCTTGTTGTAATGGGTTACATTTTACTTTTGTTTAAAATATCCAGGAATTATGGATAGTTTCTTAGAATCTGGTCCTGCTCCATTAAAATCAAATTATATGTTACATGTAGAATTTTAGTGACAAACCGAGATAGATCTTTATTTCTCAAACATGTTATCTTTAGACGTTGTACCATCCTGCTATCCTGGTTGGCACTATCCATGTTCTCTGGTTTTCTATTGCTATTTTGATTTGATCATCAAAGCAAATGGACTCAGAAGCTTGCTTTTTTTTTTACAGAGACTTCCGGAGACAGCTTTCCATTGACACCAGGCCTTTCAGACCTGCCTCTGAGGGGAACCCGAGTGATGACCCAGACCCTCTGCCTGCTCATCGGCAGGCGCTGGGAGAGAGGCTCTATCCACGAGTCCAAGCCATGCAGCCTGTGAGTCCTGGGCACTGTCCTCCCATTAACTAGGCGTAGCTTTCCATTTGCGCTGCAGTGGCTCTTGTTGAATTGTCAGCGTCTAAGCAGCTGCACAGCTGAGGACTGCTGTGTTGCACGGTGGTGGGGATTTAGAAAGAATGGAAGTACAGCTAGCTGTACAGCTCTTCAGCTTGGGTCTCCTCCCACAAAACTTAGTTCAAGACTATTTCATTCGACCCTATTGGAGTTCTTCATGTGTTATAGAATTTACATTTTTACTTACGTATGTTACTTTTGAAGTAGGTATGATCTGAAAGCAAGCTGTAACTGAAACAAATGGTAGTCCTTTACTACTGATAAAACAGCTTAAGATTTCAATTTGCATGTTTTATTAAAGTTCTGTACTCGTAAATTAGTGTTGATTTTTTTTTTCTTTTGGCTGTTTATGTATTATGCGAATACATGTAGCCAAACTAATAAGACAAAAAATCAAATCTATTTCTTGCAGTAAGTCAGCCTTCAAAAATAGACACCCTTCTCCCTTCCCTTCTTCTTTTCTGTATTAAATGAAGGTGTTTTGGGCTCTCTGAAGAAGACAAAAGTTACAGAAATTGCATGTATGTTGACTTGAAATTCAAATACCTTAAAAAATACAGGGAGACTGCCATACAAATATTCCAGCCCCAACAAAACTATGCTAGTTTGTGGGCTGTGTGGTCCCTGACTGAGGTGTCTGATTAGCCTTGCAGTTCCATAAAAAGCCTTGCTAGTTCACAAGGAAATTTTATTTGAGCTTATTTCTTTTCCTTCTCTTGAGTGTAACTTTTAATAAGCAGAGAGTTATTAAAGTAACATTTGTTCATCTTTTGTAGGCATTTGCAAGTAAAATCACAGGCATGCTTTTGGAATTATCGCCAGCGCAGCTGCTTCTCCTTCTAGCAAGTGAAGATTCTCTGAGGGCGAGAGTCGACGAGGCCATGGAGCTCATTATTGCCCATGGACGGTAATGTGTGCTCTGGGAACAGCTCTCAGTTTAAACAGTAGCATTGTGTGTTTTCACCACATCCTAAAAATCATGACAAGACTAGAGGATAAGAGTACCTGTTGTTCTTCCAGAGGATCCAGGTTTGGGTCCCAGAACTCATGGTGACTAACAACTGCCTGCTACACTCCAGTTCCAGAGTCTCTGATTCCTTCTTCTAGTTCGGTGCACATATATATACACGTGCAGGCAAAACACCCGTACATAAAAAATCAAAATCATAAAACAAAGTAAAATACCCTTTTTTGATTTTTTTTTTAAAGCATTGTCTTATAATTCCTAAGTGCAATAGCTGAATTTTTCATGTTTTATTAGGTCATAGACGGTATTTGACATTTAGAATTGTTCTGTTCTATTCCTGAGACAAAGCTAGCCTTGAGCCCTAGCCTCCTGCCTCAGACTTGTGAGTGCTGGGACTTAGAGCTACCATGTCTGGCTTAGATACCGTTTTGTTTAGAAGTATATTTGTAAGTTCCCTGAAGTCCACTCCCCATTGGGAATACCCATGTAAGAGACCACATTATACTCAATCTTCTACATTCTTGTGTTATGTATAATACTTCTGTTACGGCTCCACATTCACCTTAAAATTTTGTGAAAGTTTTTTCTTTCCCTTTTGCAAAGTATATTAATTTGAATATAAAATCTAAAAATAGCAAATAGTCCATCTACTCAAGGTTACAAATATCAGAAAGATGCCATATTAGATGGACTTGCTCTTTCAGCTGGTTTGAAGCAAGGATTACTTTAAATGAAATTTATATGGTGCTATGAACCTTAGACATCCAGTCACTGCTCTGTTACTGTGAAGGGACACCGTGACCGTGACAGCTCTTTATAAAGGAAAGCATTTATTTGGGGCTGGCTTACAGTTTCAGAGGTTTAGTCCTTTAGCATCACGGCAGGGTGCAAGACAGCATTCGGGGAGACATGGTACTGGAGAAGGAACAGAATTCTAAATCCTGATCAACAGGAAACAATGAGAGGAGGAAGAGGGGAAAGAGAGGGGAGAGAGAGGAGAGAGCTACTGGGCCTGGTATGGACTTTTGAAACTTCAAGGTTCACCCCCAGTGACACACTTCTTCCAACAAGGCCACATCTCCTAGTCCTTCTCAGATAGTGCTATCCTCTGATGACTAAGATTCTGAGCCTGTGGGGCCATTCTTAGGTAGCAGCGTGGCTGGCTACAGTTGTAGAAGTATAGACAACTACTGCGGACACCAGATCTCATTATAGATGGTTGTGAGCTGGGAATTGCACTCAGACCTCTGGAAGAGCAGCCAGCTCTCTGGACTTTTATGTATTGTGGTTTGCTTGTTTGTTGTTTTTGTTTTTTAAAATTCTTTGCCTTATCTCTGGTGCTGTGAGCAGGCTGAGAATAGCTTAGTCCACAAGAAAGTTGCATTTTTTATTAAGATTATGTAAATAAATGTAAGCATTGCTAATTTAGTATTTTCTGTTGATCAAACTAACATCTGGTTTTATGCACTGAATAGTGAATTTACTAGTGGTAAATAAGACTTATGCTAGAGAATTTGATTGCTGGTGCAATTGTGCTCTGAGTATTTTGCTGTATTGCTTGCTTTGTGCTAAAGTTTTAGCATCCCAGTGAAGACTGTATATGTTGTCTTACATCAGGAAGCCTTAGCCATGTCTTGAACTGTATGTGTAGCAGCTGGTGGAGTTTTTTGGGTTTTGTTTGTTTGTTTGGTTGGTTGGTTGGTTGGTGTGGTTTAGTTGTTTTGTTTTTGAAGTCTGTCTTGGCAGTGCAGCATGAGAACTAGCCTTGAGTTTGCTCTGTAGTGCCTGCTCCCAAGCACTAGGACTGTAAGCATATTCCATGGTTTGGGGCTAAATTGGTTTTTAAAATGTGTAATAAATATGAATAGATACTTTCATACTAAGTTTCAGATATTTCACCTCCATGGAATGTTAAAGGGCTTCATTTATTTTTAGGGAAAATGGCGCTGATAGTATCTTGGACCTTGGATTATTAGATTCCTCAGAAAAGGTACAGGTAAGGGATTTTTTTGTTTGTTTAGTACATGTGTTAATGAGCAGTTAGAACAATAAAAAAGAATAGAAAAATAAAGCAGGATTTAGGAGATGTCTTTGTAAATAAAATGAATGATTTATAATACAAAAAGAGAAAGGTATGTGGTTGTAATATACAAAATCGATTGATAAAATTGATTGAATTAAATAGTAACACAATACTGGTCACTTGGCTGTTTATGTTTGAACACAGACTGAATTAAGCTTTAGTGTTGAGATCCAGGGGAGCAAATAGCAGAAGAAAGAGGAGGCAGTATAGAATCTAGGAGCCACTCCTCCCAGAAGCTGTTGGTTGCCAAAGATGGGAAGGAAACATAACACTTTGTGGGTATGGTGTGGTTTTTTTCTTGTATTTTGTAATTAACTTTTTATTAATATTAATATGCTAGCTGAGAGGAGCAAACTCACTATAATCTCTTTCATTGGTCACATCAAAGAAAATTAGTACAAAATGTAAAAAGGAGCTACCTGTGAATTCTGAGCAAATAAATAGTAGCACACAGATTGGAAGGAGAAGTCAAGACTTGACAAGTGGCTGTCTTTTTCAGCAGGGGGGTAAAGCTGAACTTTGTTCTGTCTTACTTACCTGGAAGACAGCAGAAGCTTTTGGGGGCGTTTGGGAACCACTCTGCACGGGCAGCATTGCCCAGGCATCACGGTCTGTGCATAGCAGGACCCACTGCCACAGCATCGTGAGCAACTTCTCCTCCCTCTGATGCAATTTTTAATACAACTTAGAATCACAGTCTAATACTCATTATATAGAGAACAAGACAAGACTGACCAGTTCTTCTCAGAAGGAACCTGTAGATGGTAATAAAGTTCTCAATAGGAAAATAAACTTTAAAAATGAGATCCAAACAAGTTTTGGGAGTAGAAATACAATCTCCCAAATAAAAAAAAAGTCACTGGACCAAACCAATAACAATATGGCAGGTAGAAACAGCATTCAAGTATTGTCTCGGGCATGTGGCCATGTGAAAAGATCCAGTGACACGGAGGAAGGGTGGCATAGAAAAGTGCTGGGAAAGCCGGGCGGTGGTGGCGCACGCCTTTAATCCCAGCACTCGGGAGGCAGAGGCAGGCGGATCTCTGTGAGTTTGAGGCCAGCCTGGTCTACAAGAGCTAGTTCCAGGACAGGCTCTAAAAAAGCTGCAGAGAAACCCTGTCTCGAAAAACAAAAAAACAAAAAAAAAAAAAAGTGCTGGGGAAATGGCGTTTTTCTAAGATAGAGACTCACAAATTCAAAGTCAAGTGGATTCGGAGCAAACTGCTCTATAACTTTCCAGACACATTGAAATAATCAAAGAAAAGGAACCGTGATTTGAACAGTGGATTTCTTATCTGAAACTAATAGGCCATGATATAGAACTATCAATCCAGAATTCTATAGCTACTAAAAGTACCTTCGTGGCATTAAGGTGAAAGAGTGGTTTTTGTTTGTTTTGAAGGTAGGGTTTTACTGTAACCCAAATTGATTGGGAGCTTACACAGGTGATCTTCCTGTCTCAGCCTTCCAGTGCTTGGATTACAGGCATGTGTGCTACCATGCCTGATCTATGCAGCAGAAGGTGAACCCAGGGCTTTGTGCTTGCCAGGCACACATTGTCCCAATCGATTTGAGACCCCAGTCCCAACTGATTTTATTTTTTAGGAGATATTAAGACTTAGCATACATAAGGTTTGTGTGTTATAGCTCAGAGTTACTTTTGATATTATTATGCACAGATTTAAATATGAATGCTGTTCTGCTTTTCTTTTACTTTGAATGATTTCAGAGAACCATTTCATGTATTTCATTTTTTAAAAATGACCACAGAGGCCTCATCTGTCCTGCTTTGTCACTAGGAGAACCGGAAGCGCCATGGCTCCAGCCGAAGTGTGGTGGACATGGACTTGGACGACACAGACGATGGGGACGACAGCGCCCCTTTGTTCTCCCAGCCCGGGAAGAGGGGCTTCTACACGCCGCGGCCTGGCAAAAACACAGAAGCAAGGTTGAACTGTTTCAGAAACATTGGCAGGTAAACTAACTCTCCTTACTGTTGGGATCGGGACTGGACCCAGGGCTCTGTCAGATGCTGAGCATGCTCTCTACCACTGAGCTACTCCTCCAGCCCCATGCTTTCTGTGCAGCCCAGGCTGGGGTCAAACTCATGTTCTTCCTGCTAGCCTCCCAGGGCTGTGGAATAGAGGTGTATCACCACCTGTCCTGGCTAAAATTAGCTTTAAAATTGAATATGTACTCTTATTTTATACTAGGTAGAAATGAGGCTTAGGGAGTTTTTAAAAATATTATCTATCTAACTATATATCTATATCTATATGTTTATGTATGTGTGAGACTAATTCTGTGATTAGTTTTGAATTTAAATTATATTTCTGTTCTTATTTTTAGGATTCTTGGACTATGTCTGTTGCAAAATGAACTATGTCCTATCACATTGAATAGGCATGTAATTAAAGTGTTGCTTGGTAGAAAAGTAAGTTTGATGCATATAACTGCTTTTACAATTGTAAACATTTCTTTGCAAAATGATGGTACACTGTATAGTATTCAGTTTGTTTTAAAGCATTATAATCGTAATTTTCAAGTATTTAATGATATAGCTAAAGTCCTTGTGTATATGGGAAGATGGCACAGTAGAGTTGGTAACAGTTATGGTTGGTTCCTGACAGACTTGGATCCTACTGAAGAGAAATCCTCTTGACAACTTTATAAAGACACAAGCACTGTGCTTGACACACAGTGCTCAGGAAACCAAAGCCACTGTAATTGGTCCCAAGTGGGTGGCAGTAGAGTATAGAAATAGTCTTAAACAACAGCCCACTTGAAAATGCATGTAAGTGCCACAGAGGGGCCAATGAGCATGAATAAATGAAGTAGACATGCTAGGCATTCATCTGGCTTATAGAATTAGGTTATTGTCTTTATGTGTTGATAGTCTGATACCCTGACTAGAATAACGTGTGCTGCTAATTACTCAGCTGCATCACAATTCCTAAAGCTATTATAAAGAAATCAAGAATCTCAGAGAGGTTGTACCATGCATCTATTGTAAATTGAATTGTTGTGAAAGCTATAGTCTACTAATTACCCCCTCTAGTGGTTTTTATTAGCACATACTAATTATGCACAATAATGAGTATTATGACATTTTCACTTGTTTGGTCGTATCACCATTCTTCTCACTTTGTCTCCTTCCTGCTCTCTTTAGTCCCCTTCTTCTTTCATGTCTTATCTGTGATCGAGTGGTTGTGTGTGTGTGTGTGAGAGAGAGAGAGACAGAGACAGACAGACAGACAGACAGACCTAGTGGTTGTCATTAAGGTTGTTTACAGGAGCATGGGCACTTGACCAGTGGTTAAATCAATGAAGAAAATGGTCTGTCCTCCCCCATCAACCATTAATTGTATAAATTGCTAGGAAGATGTGAGCACTCTCATGCCTATGATGGTATTGATGGTCACAGCTGTTCAAGAACCTTGCTGAGCTCCACAGTCAGTTTCTACACTGCCGCTTTTCTCTGGCACAAATGTGCATACGCACGCATGCACACGCGACTTGGGTAGAGTGATACAGTTCTCCCATTTATGGCTGGACAATCAACACTCGTTCTTAGTACTTTGACCAGTTGAGTCTGCAGTCAAACTGACCGCTGCAAAAAGAAACTAACAGAAGTGGACAGCAACACTAAATGTATGGGCATAAACAGTTATTTAGAAGAATCCATTCAACAAAACTACAGAACTTTCCACTAGGACCTCCTCATCCATGGGTGTTTGGTCATATTTTAGAACTAAATTAATCATCTTTAGCCAAATCACTGAATATCATTTTCTGTTTGAGCCTAGTATAGTAAGAGGCATTTTTTTAAGCTGGGACCACAATTTAACTCTTGACATGTTCAACTAAAATGCTCTGTGCATGGAACGTGAGTGAAACCAAAGCTCTTACATATAAAAGTGTTTAGTGTGTTAACTCCTTTTTGTTTGTTTGTTTGGTTGGTTTTTTTTTTCAAGACAGGGTTTCTCTGTAGCTTTGGAGCCTGTCCTGGAACTAGCTCTTGTAGGCCAGGCTGGCCTGGAACTCACAGAGGTCCTCCTGCCTCTAGTGTGTTAACCCTTTAGCTCATGAAATCTGATAGACTTCAGTCTAACTCGGTGATGTGATCTTTGTAAGTTACCAAATTTCTTAGAGCAATTCAGAGTGGAGTTAGTAATCTGTATTGTATGGAGACCATCAGGAGCATAATGAGATAGTCAAGAGCCATCTTATTCACATAATCAGTGTTCAAGAAATAATGCTGACTTTCCAAATTATTTTTGAAATTTATTTTTAAAGCATGCTGTTGGCTCCACCTCATAGCAGTTAACTGTTTTATTCCTGTTATGAAAAATTAAATGAATTATGAAAGCTAAATAAAGATTTGTTAATTTTTATTTCCTCTTTAAAGCAGTTTTATGTATTTTGTGGGCAACTCTTCATCATTGTACCTTTAAGTTAAAGAAAATTAGGGCTGGGATATAGCTCAGTGGTAGAGCACTTACTTAGCGTGCACACAGTCCTGGGTTCAATCTCTGTCACTTTCCTTCCCCCAGAGTCATCACAGATTGTAATTTACTATTGGGTCAAGAAAAGAGGCTTCTTTTCAGATTTCTTGTGTGATTATTTCCTTAGGTCAACTGGCATGACTTTGCTTTTTTTGACCCGGTAATGTATGAGAGTTTGCGACAGCTGATCCTGGCGTCCCAGAGTTCAGATGCTGATGCTGTGTTCTCAGCAATGGATTTGGCATTTGCCATTGACCTGTGTAAAGAAGAGGGTGGAGGACAGGTAAAGCAAATCCAGTTTCTGATTTTGCAAGAGAATTGGGGTATTTGTTAGGCTCATTTTATAAAGAACAATTTGAGTAAGGACCAAGAGAGAAAGACTGAGATGGGGTGTATGCATGTGTACCAGAACAAGCACTGTAGGAGAAGAACAGAGAAATGAGTCGGGAATTGGTGAAACAGACTGAGGCAGAGCGATTTTGTACTTATTTAGGCCGAAAAGGTTTGTGCCTCTTAGATATTTGTCAGGTAAAGACTCATCTTTAAAATCTAAAATTTTAGAAAATAAAGTTCTCACGAGATGTTACTGTTTGTCAAAATTGCTTTTAAATGTCACTGCTGAATTTTTCACAGGTTGAACTCATTCCAAATGGTGTAAATATACCAGTCACTCCTCAGAATGTCTACGAATACGTGAGGAAGTATGCAGAGCACAGAATGTTGGTAGTTGCAGAGCAGCCATTGCATGTAAGTATTTTCTAGAAAAGGATTATGTCATGTGAAGCTATTTTTATTTTGCCATTGTTCTGAACTAGCCCAGTAATCTATCTACAAAAGGCCCAAGTTCTCCAGTGGAAAATGGACTCTCAACTAAAGGTGTGAAGTCTCCAGCTACAGGCCAAGCACTTGTTTTCTTTTGGAGATAGCTGTTGGGAAATGTAATGGTCAGAGGTAGCTGGTGAGCAGCTAAGGGCCTGTAAGGCTGAAATGTCATTCTTTAAGCATCCTGTAGTCATCTAACTTAGAAATATTCACCCCAGCAACATCCGCAGAGGAGGCTTGTTAAGCAGAGCCTGAATGGTTCCAAGTACAAGCTTCGCCGTCATTTGTTTAGGGAAACCTAAGACCTCGTGACAACCCAGAGTTTTTATTGGTGGCTAGTCCCAAAGGGTTCCTTGGCTGCACACCCAGCCGTGACGTGACTACTGAAATTTTAGAGGGAAGCATATTTCTCCTGTCATGTTGTTACAGTGAATAGTTTAGGCTAGCACCCTAAGCACAGCGATGGAGGAGTGTTCCAAAAGTGAGATTCTCAAGACAACAGCCAGCTCTACATTCAGGCCTGTCTTACTAATGCTGCCCCTTTCCAGGATAAAGTTTCTATAAATTCAAGAGTGGTGACGATTTCTTGTGCTGGGAATTACAATGAGTTCAAGTTAGTGCTCCCCTCGTTACCTTCTGGCTGCACATTAGCAGTTTAATCCTTTAGTGCACTGGTTTCCTTCTGCAAAATGAGCCTAAGATTGAACAGTTAATGCATGGAAGACACTTTCTCAGTCAGTGTCTAGATTTTGGGTTTGAGTCTGGGAGGTTGGCTGTTACTGTGCTTTTTCTAGGATGCACTTTTGTCAAATTGAAGTAATGCTGCTTTTAAGATGTGCTGCCTATACATTATTTGATTTAAAAAGCAATTTCAGTTTTCTACTGGGATCTAAAACACTAGGTAACTTCTGAACTGTAGCCTGTTCTCTGTGCTCAATTCTTGTTGTGATGAGGCGAGCAGGTCTGCTTTTCATCCCGCCCGGTTCCCACATGGCTAGCTTTACATCCGAAATAACAGCACACAAATTGTATTCATTTAAGCACTGCCCTGGCCCATTAGCTCTAGCCTCTTACCTCTTACTGGCTTACTCTCACATTTTGATTAACCCATTTTTATTAATGTGTGTAGCACCACGAGGTGGTTGCTTACCGAGAAGATTCTAACCTACGTCCATCTTGGGCCAGAGCTTCATGGCAACTGCCTGACTCTGCTTTCTTTCTCCCAGCATTCTGTTCTGTCTTCCCCGCCTACCTATGTTCTGACCTATCAGGCCATGCAGTTTTTTTTTTTTTTTTTTTTTATTAATTAACCAGTGAAACAACAGATAGATAGAAGACCCTCCTACATCAAATTCTTCCCCTTCTTTCTTGAATCTGTTAAGAGGAAACTCGAAATCAAGCCCCTTTTTTTCCTCTTTTCTTAGGGATCTAGCATTTTTTAGAGAGTGCTGCTATAATTTGATGTTGAGCTTTAATAATACAAACAGACACTATGGAAAACAAAGTACTGATTATAATAAAAGAAAAAATTTCCACTTCTCTAGGCCATGAGGAAGGGTCTATTGGATGTGCTTCCAAAAAATTCCTTAGAAGACTTAACAGCAGAAGACTTTCGGCTTTTGGTGAACGGCTGTGGCGAAGTCAATGTGCAGATGTTGATCAGTTTCACCTCTTTCAATGACGAGTCAGGTAGGAAACTGCAAGTCTTCGTGAAGAGCTGGGCTGGAGTGTTTGCGGAGTTCTGAGGTTCTGGGTTACAGAGTCTATTCCCAAGCCCTGTAGAATGTCAGGTTTGATTTTTCATTATTATTACAATTAAAGGTATGATTAGATGAAGATTACTATTTTGATAGCTTAGAATTAGGTTATTCTTCTGTTCTTTATGGGAAGCCAAGGCAGGAGAATGAAGTTTGAGGCCAGCCTCAGATACATAGGGAGAACCTGCCTAAAAAACAAAATACGTGCATTTGCACACGTGATTGAGAAGATTGTCACTACTATAGTTATTACATACAGTTTTCCTTTTGTTTTCTATTTTGTCCTTCATCAAATTGCATATCTTATTTTTCTATTTTTGGTTTTATTAAGACAGGGTCTGTGTAGCACTCCTGTTGTTGGAGGCTGCCTGTTCGTTCCTGGCCGCCCAGAACCTAAATAATCACACAGAAACTATAGTATTTGCAATACTGCTCTGGCTGAAACAGCTTTATTCATTAACCAATAAAAGCAACACATACACAGAAGGACTTCTACCATCACACTCTTGCAGCTCACTTCGTAGGGCAGACTGATCTTGCGCTTAGAGATCCTACTTGCCTCCGCCTCCAAGTGCTGGGCTTAAAGGTGTGCTGCAGCCCAAATTACAGAAACATTTAAAATTCCCTTCGTGTTTGGTAATTTATAGGTTGTTGTGTAATGGGTTTAGTGCCACATTTTAGTGTAAATACTTAGAACTTGGTTCATTTAAAAAACTACAGAAGGGAAAGGAAAACTGTCAGCCCAGCGGCATTGCACCCTGTGATAGCTCTAGAGAGTGATGCCGGTGTCTTCCCTCTCCTGTGGACGGAGTGGGTGGGAGTCTGCCTCTTACAGAGACCTCACGGGGCTTGTAAACCCAGTAGTTTTAGAAGCACTGGTTTGCTCTCACATGAGAAGACTCAAGTTTACAGATGAGTTTTATGTCATGGACTATTGGTTTGACTGACGACAGTTTACTTTTCTTTACTCAAGTCAGGATTACTTAATTACAAAGGTTTTTAAATGTGCAAATAGCTTTAATTTCCTTATAGGTATTAGATATCTTAAATTTTAAAGTTTGTCTCTTTGTTTATGTATGAAGTTTACCAGTGTTCAAAAGAAACAACAGCTAATACAGCACATTGACTTTATATTCTTAGGAGAGAATGCTGAGAAGCTCCTGCAGTTCAAGCGCTGGTTCTGGTCCATAGTGGAGAAAATGAGCATGACAGAGCGGCAGGATCTTGTGAGTTAAATCTGGGAAGTTAGATCGACTTTTAGTGCTTTGTTGTGCAGAGTAAATCTATAGATTAAATTTTACCACAGAAAATTGATACATGAATATAGAGGACAGATCATTGTAGAGTATTTAATATTCACAAAAATAAATATTTCTGCGAGGAAGCCTGTGTTTGGCATATTCAGTAGCAGAAATAGAGTAACGGTTACCACTTACTGGGCACATTTGTTTATCCTATGTGTCATACAAAATAATTTGTTAATGGAGTTCCATATGACTTTATTGTGTGAATTTTGATGTATTGCGCACATTAGCCACTATTTTGCTAGTAGATACAATAACATTTAGGTAGCTCATGGGAGTGTTAGTTTTTCTCTAGAAATATGTTTCTTCCAAGAAGTACTTAGAGAAGTTAGCTGTAGTAAAGGCCCTTAGAGATCCCTGATACAATAGCTTCATGTCACATGAGAAAACTTGGACCTTGAGACAATTACTTTGAAGTTAAAACAAATAAACAAACATAACACCCTGTTCTCCTTTAATCTGAACATTTTTTAACATGTAGTTTATTGAGGTAGAATTGATTCTGCTTTTTAGTACAATAAAATAATTTTTATTTTTTCAGATTATATCATTTCTCCCTTTCCTCCCTCCAAACCCGGGTTCCTTGCTCTTTTTCAAGATCATGATTCCCGCCCCCCCCCCCCCCCAGTGTGTTTGTGTTCTTTCTTGTTGCTAAATACATGAGTAAAACCTGCTCAGACTGTATAATGTCATGCAGATGTGTGTTTTCAGCGCTGACCATTTGGTACTGGATAACCAGTTAGTGTGCTTTTTCTAGGGAAGACTGTTTCTTCTGCTCTCAGTGTTACTTAGTTGTCTAGTGATTTGTTTATGGTTGAAACTTCCTGGAGTTCTCTCCCCCCCTCATTCCCACCCGGTTCATTAGCATGTCTACTGTTCTTGGTCAGCTCAGAGTTGGGCAGTTATGTTTGTGAGACTTTATTTTAAACTTCAGAGTTGGGGTTGTTTATATTGCCAGAATTAAGGTTGACTATAAAAGCCAAAATTGTAACTATATGTTCTTACTTAGGTTTACTTTTGGACATCAAGCCCATCGTTGCCAGCCAGTGAAGAAGGTTTTCAGCCTATGCCCTCAATCACAATAAGGCCACCAGATGACCAGCATCTTCCTACTGCAAACACCTGTATTTCTCGGCTGTATGTCCCACTCTATTCCTCTAAACAGATTCTCAAACAAAAGTTACTGCTCGCCATTAAGACCAAGAATTTTGGTTTTGTGTAGAGTATAAAAAGTGTGTATTGCTGTGTAATATTACTAGCTAATTTTGTAGATTTTTTTTCCCATTTGTCTATAAAAGTTTATGGAAGTTAATGCTGTCATAACCCCTGGTGGTACCGTAAAGAGATTAAATGCAGACATTCCTTGCTGAGTTTGTAGCTTAAAGGCCTGAGAAGCACTGGCACCTTTTGTCTATGATGGTTTGTTAGTTGCCACCTTCCAGGTCCGACCCCAGCCAAAGCTGACAGCAGAACAACATAATCTACACTGTGACTTTCTTTTTGTGAGGGGATGTAAGATGTTCTCAACATGCAATGCTGCCTTGGTGGGAAGCGCTTCCACAAAGGCTCTTGTATAGAGGGAATAGGGGATTTCAAAATAAAAAATTAAGTATGTTCTGTGTTTTTCTTTTAACTTTTTTATGGTGTTTAATTTGTGGTTGGCTGCAATTGTGTATCATGTATATGGAACTTGTAAAAAGTTCTTGACATCCAGATTGTAGAGACAAAAATCACTTTTACCTATAAAACCCACTTTTACTGCTGGTTATTTCCGCTGCATTGAGCTCCAGAATATTAAGCGATACCACTAATATTTGCATGTAATTTGTTGAGTTGAGAGAGGGCACTTTTCTGTACATATGGTGCGGCCAGTGCGCAATCCTTATTAGAGTCACCTTCTCTTCTTTGTACCTGTTTCAAGGCAGTTAGACAGGCTTCTGCCCTTCAGTCCTAGCCAGGCGTCTGTGCTAAGGGAATTCAGTTATGTGTACCCAGCTGGGCACTTCCTGGTAACTGTAAAATGCTTTATAAGATCATGATTACTGAAAATACATTTTGGAAAATTTTAAATGTTCGTGAGCAGCTTAAATACTTTTGTATCTAGCCTTTTTAAAATATCTTGTTACATTTTACTTTTTTAAATAAATTACAGAAGAAATGTCAAGTAATATTGAAGAAACAGTTTTTATTTATATACTTGTACATTTTTAAAGCTAAGGGCAATGCACTGACATGGTTATATTCATACATTTTTTTAAGTTTATATACATATGTATGGACTATAAGAAAGTTAAGAAAACCAGTCCACATTTTACAGTTAGCAGAGAATCATGAATGGCACCCAGCCAGGCTTTTCTTTTTATAAGCAGAAGTGGTGACACAGAAGGCTTGAGTTTAACTGAAAACCAAGTGACAGGTTCTTTGTTGTTGCTGTTGTTGTTGTTTTGTTTTTTAAACGACTCTGTGGTCTTTGGACTGTGTGGACTTCACAGTTTTAGTGAGTGAGATAACGGGACAGGAAGTCCCCTAGGACATAGGAACAGTGAGAGAAGTTCTGTCACCTCACCCGTCTTCTCAGTTCCTGCTAGGACTTCTGGCCTTGGATAATTGTCATGTTTAAAGAAAGGGACTGTGCATTCTCAACCCTTCTAACACTAAAATATTTGAAATTGAATCATAGTAGTGAAGGTTACTTAAAACTTATATGACACCATGCTGTATTATGTGTGTAAATTAGCCAAAGTGAGACATTGGTTGTTATGTCTAAATATTATTCTGAATTAAGAGCTAACAAGCATTTGAAAGGTATAAAACATCAACATAAGTCATGTGTGCACACAACCGGCTTGATCAGTAGTAAATGAACAAATTAGACTAGGACACTTGGAACCCTAAGTGCAAACTTATTTTTAATAGTTACTGAAAGAATAAAAATATTTAAAATGCGTTATTGAAAATAATGCAGAATGTCTGAGGACTTCCTAAATCAAGATTTTGGTTAAAATGCTTTTAGTAATAATAAAAGCAGAGTGAGGCTTTTTTTTTTTAAAGTTAAGCATAAAATGGCTCTAAATATAAAATAAAGTCATATAAAACAAGGTTCTCTTTTGGTCTTGTTTAGCAATTAAGTTAAACAGAACTGGAGACAGTTCAGGAAGACCAGGAATAAACTTGACTGGTGTTTGGAGCTTTGCTACTTCCCACTTACCCCCTAAAGTGTAGATATCAAGATGGCTCTGTATTGGCTTGAGAGAGGACAGCATCTCCACTGTAAAGATAGGGTTAATTTGATGAATGCCATAACAGCTGCCAGGCTCAAGCTAAAAAATGACATCTTCCTTGAGGAAATAGTTCTGCTTTTGTATTGCAAAGATTTACTTGTGGTTTGTTAATGCAGATGCCTGGGCACTGTCTGTCTCCGGTCCCTTTTCTGATACACTAAACAGTGGAAGCCGGTCCGTCATCTTCATAATAGAGAATTCCAGAGTGATTGCGCAGAGAGCTTCCTGTTTTACTTGTGGACATAAACCCACTACAAAGTTCTTAAGTTCTATGCAAAAAGTACAACTGTTGCTTAATCCTGGCTCTTGCTTGATCGCGGTTGGATGGATATGCCTTTAGTGGACTGTCTGGGTAGTGGCTGAATGTACTTACACAGTGTGTGTTTACGCCAACTGAAATAGGTATGAACATAGAACAATACCGTTCCATTACTGCAGGACTTAGTCTCTTGCTTACAGTTCAGACACATTAGACTGCTGATTGCATTACCTTCCTCTTCAGTACTTTTAATAAGTACTGTGTGCTAAACACTTTTTTGATGTTTGTCTTGTTACTGTCCTCGGAGTTGATTAAGTGAAGACTGTCCATCTGTTAAGTTTCATCACAGGCACTGTGAGTTTGCATTCCGAACATTGGCCTGCAGTAGTATTTTGTGGAAGGGGACGATCACGCAACTGAGTTCTAGCATATGAAGTGTGCCAGCAAAGTTCTAGGAGCATTAACATTCAGTCTGGAGCCTTAGACCATGTGGCCATTCTTATGTTTTCACAATGCTGTTCTGAAAAAACTGACTCATAAACTTGCTAAAGATTTAAAAACAAGAGACTTATTTGGTTACTTTCCCCAGTGGTATCTAGAACTTTAAAGATGTGGGGATGCTCTAGAGCTAACAATGTTATGTAGCTTTTAAATCTAAATGTCTTAAAACGAAAAGATATAATGAAAAATTGATTTTATTGTCTAAGTTCTATCTTTAAAATTCATTGGGACCACAAACTCAAAAAGATGGCTCAGTGGGTAAAGACACTTGCTGCCTACCTAGCCTGGTGGCTTGAATTTGAGCTCCCGAACCCACCCACAAGGTAGAAGGAGAGAGTCAACTGCGAGTTGTCCTCTGACCTCTATCTGTGCATGTATGGTGACGTTCACAAATAATAATAATAAAACACAGCATGGATAAAGATTTCATGAACCTCTTTCACAAGTGTAACATCCAATCAATGTCTTAGTTGTATTTTGATGCAAGTAGAATTTCTCCGGGGGGGGGGGGGGTGGGGGAAGTGTTCTTGTATTTGAAATGTCTGGTGTAAAAAAGTGAAACTTAACTATTAATGTTAAACTGTGGCAAGCTTGTGGCATGGGAATGATTAGGTGAAGTTTATGAATCACACATTAGCCTGTAGGATCTTTTTAAACTAAGTGCCCTGTAGCACAGTTAATAAAAACCCAGAGGCAGAAACGGGTTCTAACTGAAGGTCAGACTAGCAAAACAACCAGCCACTCTGGCTCTTACCTCTACCTTTGTCCGAAATGGCGATCCTGCCTTCAGGAATCTCAGGATGAGACTGCTGTGTGTGGAAGCTGTTTTTTCCTGTTTTATAATGAACCCGGGTTCTGTGGCAAACCAGTAGGGCTGTTTTACTTTTTGATCTTCAGGCAACCTTTATTAATTAAAATATAAATGAAATGAAAGATCACTACAGCGCCTCATGCTTCCAGGTAGCCAGCAACTTAAAGCTTTTTTTGTCTCGTGGAATCAGCTTCTAGCCTACAGAAGTGGAAGGCGTATGTAAATATCACTGTTACCATATTCATAATACATTTAGGGGATAAATACATTTGTGTTACTGTTCATTAGAAAAATTCTGCCCACAGAAAAAATAATAATCCTCAACTACCAAGAAATGGATTGGGTAATAGTTGCCTCAATGTGGACAACAAGAAAACAAAGCATAGGTCACCAGATTTCTGCATCATGGTAAGTATAGAAGCAGCAAAACTTAGAACGGAGACAGCAACAAACATTGAGAAACGCAGCACAAGGAACTGTTTAATGTAGAAACTGGTCGAAAGTATATGGCCATTAGTGTGTTTGATATGCTTCAGAGCCATTTGATATTTGTTTGAGCATAACCATTTCACAAAAACTTTATATACTTTGAAAAAAGGCAGTGACGAACATTTAATTTTAAAAGATACACGATGCAGGAGTGGGGAGTGGAGTTCACATAAGTACATCTTAGCATGTGTGAAACCTTGAATTGAAGGCCCAGCACGCCCAGAGTCCACAGATGTGGAGGTCAGAGGCCAGCTCTGTTGAGTTGGTTCTCCTGACTTTAGGTGGGTTCCAGGGTTCAAACTCATGTACTTAGTATCTTCCACAGCTACTTAATAATGAAGGCATCTTGAAAAGATATTCTTTAAAAAGGAAAATTATATTTATTCTTAATCTATGCATATGGGTCCATGGAGCCCAGAAGAGGGCGTTGGGTACCTTGGAACTAGAGAAGGTTGTCGGCCTCCATGCGGGTGCTAGGAATTGAACTTAGAGCCGTTGTTGCTCTCACCTGTGGAGCCCCTGGCTTTCCCATTGCCTGTACCAATTTCGCATTATCCTGCACACAGCCTATTCCAAGTGGCTCTAGTCTACACCTCCAGATGTGCGGACCTCCTCTCCATTCGAGGTCTTTCTGAATAGTAAACATGGCCTGTTAAACAGAACTATACTTCAGAAGTTTCAAAATGAAGTTTGGTGCTTGCCAATTTTCTGCAAGGATTTTATTTGGATTGAGAAGAGAGCCTCGGCTCATTCCCGCAGGGCCACCCAGGGAACTGTTTGCAGAAACTCGTTTCCCCATAGTGGATGTTTGTGCCCAGGTGCCCTGTTCTGTTTACAGCGGACTGACTATCGAGGCGGTGGCAGATCCCTGCATTGTCCTCAAGACGCTGATTTTGTAGATGTGAGCCATGGGGTGGTGAAGGCATCTGGGAATAAAGGAAATCCGTGAAGGGGTCAGTCACATGTACTTGTGTGCTCTTGTAGACCTGGTACACGTTCCGGGAAGCAGGAAGTAAATAAAGGGGCTCTTCTTGCAGGAATGTTGGAAGAGTTTAATAGAGGAGTCCAGACTTAAGGATGTTCACACAGTGGGCGGCTCTGCAGCCACCTGGCAGTCTCTAAGGACCCTGGAGCGCCACCTGCCATGTGTCACCTCCCGTGTGAGCGTCCCCGGCGAGGGACTGTGGACAGGTAGTCCGGGTGAGCAGGTCAGGCGGACTGCTGCTGACACTCGACAGGCGGGGCGGGAGCTTCCGGCTTGGGTCCGCAGGAGTGGGCGGGGCCGTGCGACGTCAGGGACGCGGCGGAGCGCGGGGCTCGCCTGGGAGCAGGCGCCGAGTGTGTCTCGCTCGGTGACGGAAAGCGGGAGGGCTAAGGACGGAGTGGGGCGGGGCCGTCTGAGGGAGGAGTCTCTTGAAGGGGGCGGGGCCGCCTGGGGCGGAGCCTCTCGGAGGGAGCGGGGCGGGGCCTCCTGGGGGAGGGGCCTCTCGGAGGAGAAGCGGCCGTGGGTAGAGCCGCCCGGAGTCCCCTCAATGGGCCGGCTAGAACCTGGTAGCGGCGCGGCTGGGCGGGCCTGGAGCAGGAGGAGGGTCGTGCCGGGCGGAGCGACCGACCGCCGCTAGTGTCTGCTCTCCGCTCCGGCTCGGAGCTAACTCGCCGCGCTCAGGCCCTGGGCTTCCGTAGCTCTGGCGGAGTCGGCGCGATGGGCGAGCCGGAAAGGCCGGCGGCGGCCAGGCCGGAGGAGGATGAGGTAAAGGTCGCAGTCACTCCATCCTCCGCCGCAGGGAGGGTCGGGCCCGGACTTCGGGTCCTGGCTCGGCTGCGGAGTCCTGATCGTCGCCGTCGGAGACCCGGTGCCACCGGAAGGAAGCGCCCTCGCTGCAGGCTGGTGGGGGAGGGGCGCGGGCAGGGCTTGCTCGGGGCTGGCCCGGGACGGCGACTCTCCCGGTCTCTCCTGCTCAGGATCCCTGGCCGGGGCTGCAGCGGCTCTCTCCTCCGCCGCCGAGGAGCGCGTGTGCAGGTGCATGAGGGGGCAGATGACAGGCGGGGCCGCAAGGCCAGCTGGGCTCAGACCGAGCTGCAACGGAGATCTCGGGGTGTCTGTCTGTTCCTTCACAGAGAATGAAGTGCTGTTATGCAAAGTGCCACGGAGCTTAATAAATCTAAAATTAACTTACCTATCCCCTTTGCTTCTGTGCTACCAGAGAGAAGTAGGTGATAACGCACATAAATACCATGTTAGAGGAGTACATAGTCATTTAAGTTATTATTGTATAGTTTCCAATACCCCATTTTTGGGTGGCAAATATTCTATGATATTTGGAATATATGAGTAATACATTTTTGTATCTCAATGTGGTATCTTGAATTTAATATTAAGGCAATTTGGAAAGGACATAAAAGTTTCAGCCCACAGACATTCATGCTTAATTAAACTGGCATTTCTAGACAAAGATGTAGATTCTGGGTTGATTTTTATTTTGTAAACATTTGGTAATAAGCTGTGACTATCCCTTAGTTTGTTCTCCTTGAAACAAAGGTCCTCATACCAGGTTCTCCACTCAGGTGAAAACTCAGACTTCTCTGGTTTGCCAGTGACACCAGGAGGTTCTGCCTAGTGGAAGGTCACTTTTTTTTTCTTTTAACTTTTGATTAATAAAGACAGCAGAATTTTAGGCTAGGATGAATTTTAGTGAGTACTTTTAATGAGTTCAAAGGTTTTTGAGATGCAGGGATATCTGAAACTTCTGTCTCTGGATATGACAGAGCAGTGGGGCCTACTGGTGTCAGAACCATCTACAGCAACTAATAAAGACCAAATCCCTGAGCCCACGACCTGTACGTGTGACGAGCTCTGCAGGTGATCTTAGCGCACTGGATTCAAGGGTCATCGTGTGTGTGAATCCAGTGTCCATGGCAACTCATCAGTTCTTCAGAACGTCCAAGATTGGAAAGTGCGGGCCAGAAAACCCCGAATGACAAGGCCTAAGAGTCATTACTAGAACCAGGTTCAACTCCCCAGGTTGACCTCAGCCAGGATTCCATTGGTGGTGATAAAGTACGTGGCTGCAACAGCACGCAGATAAGTGGCAGGGACACAAGAGGCAACCACACACAAGCGGAGAAGTGCGGGGCGAGAGTCGGAGGCATGCAGATGCCAATCTAGATTAGGTTGCTGTAGGCGACTACCAGGGAATCATGACCTAGATTTTTGTCTTGGCAACTCTTCATACCAGTGACCAGAAGCTAAGACAGAAGAAACTAAAAACACAAGTTTTGAAAAACGTGGTAGACTCTTGCCACCACGTTTATCTACTGCCCGGCTGAACCTTAGGTTCTCATGGCTTTGGCTTTGTCTCTCTGCCTTGTGGCTTCCCTGCCCTCCAGTCCTGTTACTACTGCCAGCTCTGTCTCTCATTAGATTAATGATTTGTTGTTACTTCCCTAATGCTCATTCTACAAAAGGTCTCTCAAGCTCTCAATTCCCATTAAAAAAAATAATAAGACTCGCTAGCAAGGGCCTATCAAAGTCAAGTATTTTTTAGTACAATTTTCACATCTTAATTTCTGTTCTCAATTTGTACATTGTTAGCAAAATTTAGTTTCTTTCCTTTTACTTTTTTTTCTTTTTTTCTTTCTTTTCTTTCTTCTTTTTTTTTTGAGACAGGGTTTCTTTGTGTAGTCCTGGTTGTCCTGGAATTCACACTGTAGACCAGGGTGGCCTGAACTCACAGAGATCCTCCTGCCTCTGCCTCCTAAGTGCTGATGTTAAAGGTGTGTGCCACCACCACCCAGTTTCTTTTTCTGATTCATCCTGAGCCCGGGGTATCTGTCTTCCAGGTGCCACTTCTATTCTTGTAAATTCCTAGTCAGAAACTCTTGGTGATTATCCATAAGAATCATGTCATAATGTATAATGAGGGTCAGAGGTAGGAAATGAGAGCAAGGAGAATTCAGATATGAGCTACCACATATCTGCACACTACCACATCTTTGTAAACCTTTAATTTCCTCCTAGACTGGTTGACATTCAGCCTCTCATTCTTTCTAGAATTCCTCTCTTTGCTGAGGCTGGAGTCAGATCAGACCGCTGCCACTTTTGCTTGTCTTCCCTGCCTTTCAGTCTGTCTCCCCCTGGCTTCCCTACTCTCCACGTTAGCATTCTCTTCCTCACCCCCTTGTCTTTTCTGATTTTTTTTTTTTTTAGCCTGGACCCCACTTACCCCAGACTGCCTTTCAGACTTACTATGTAGCTGAAGCTGACCTGGAACTTCTTCACTGATCTCAGGGCCTAGTTAATGCAGCACTGGGGATAGAGCATGGGGGCTTCGTACGTGGTAGGCAAGCCCTCTCCCAAACGAGCTAAGTCTCAAGCTCCACGTGTTGGCATTCTTCCGCGCCCGCGGGCTGTGTCCTCGGCGGTCCTGTTCCCTCCAGTTCTCCCTGGGTCACCCGTTTCGCTGGTAATTATTAACAGGGTTTGCCATCTCTCTTGTGTCATAGTGTTCTATTTTCAGCTGCCTACTAGAAATCTCGAACCTGAATTTGTTGTCATTCTTATTGACAAAATTAACTTTTTAGATTGTTTTGAATGTGCTATGCCAGATGTACATGTTTGTATCCTTCTACAGTGTCAGAGTTATTGGATGATGATAAGTTTGCAGGGGACAGCAGTTTCGGTGACAGCAATATGGCAGGTAACCTTTGGCGATCTGACTGAGGAAAGGTTCTTTTGTCTCAGTCTTTTATTAGTATTAATTCTTGTATCCCACATTACACAAAAATGTTTCTCTATGCAGTTTACGAATGAGTGTGTTAAAGAGGCTACAGGTGAGTAGTGTACTGGTAAAGAACGAACTCAGAGCCAGCCATGCTGTAGAGACCAGGCTGCAGGAGAGTCAGGACTGCAGCTGGCCATGTAGTTGGCTACAGAGGCAAGGAGAACTGGGTTAGAACAAGAATTAGCAGCTACTGGTCCAGGTGGGTTAGCAGTGAATGGGGGAGCAGGTGGATGGGGGAGCAGGTGGATGAGGTAGCAGGTGCATGGGTGAGCAAGTGGATGGATTAGCAGGTATGTGCGCTAGCAGGTGAATAGGTGAGGAGGTAGATGGGAGAGCAAGTGAATGGATAATCAGGTGCATGGGTGAGCAGGTGGATGGGGACTAAGCTGATCTGAAGCCCCAAAGACAATCAAGAGTTCTCTGCTTCACACACACACACACACACACAAACACCAGGCAATAGGTAGGTATGGAGCCATTCTCACCACAGTGCTAGGTACCCACCACCTTATGAAGTTCATGTGAGAGATTTATATTCCTCCAATCTGTTATGTCTGATATGTTCTTGAGCCGGGGTTTCTGAATAAGATTTTAGTGCTCCTGTGTGCCTCACAGTCTCAATTCACCTGGCACGTGTACTACTTTCTACTACCAGGAACAAGTCATTCGTCGGTCTGTACTCCAAAGGTAGTGCTGGACAGACAGTGCTGCTGCTTGTCCACCTAGGAGCACAGACATCCTCCACCCATAAAACTGGGCATAGCCTTAAGCCACTTTTTTGTATACTTTATAGAGTAACTTAGAGTAGATAGCCTTCTCTCAACAACAGATACTTTGTATTAATAACTTCGTTACTGGAGCTTGGCTAGTAGTAACAGTTTATTTAAGTTGTGTTAAACTGATTGAGAGTGGACCAGTTCTGGTCTGGTTATTCAGCTGTTCGCATATTGAGCATTTTCTATGCCCTGTTATTTCTGGTAAAAATCTTGCAGTTGCAGGGGTGTAACATTTTTAGCAAGAACTATTTGTTTTATTTTTTAAAGTTCATTTCTCTCTCTCTCTCTCTCTCTCTCTCTCTCTCTCTCTCTCTCTCTCTCTCTGTGTGTGTGTGTGTGTGTAGGAGGCTATATCTATGTGTTTGGGTAGGAACACATATCCCACTGTGAATATATGGAAGTCAGAAAACAAGGACAAGAAATGGGAAATACACTAATTTAAAATTTGTCTCTTTTCAATTTCTTTTCAAACCGTGCCTCATTTCTACAAGGGATCATAAAACACAGATCCGATATTGTTACTTGTCTGATTAAAAATCTTTGATGAAAAAGAATAAACAAACAAACAAGCCTTCGGTGCTTCCAAAAGTTTACATTTAGAGGCTAGATGGCCTTCTCCAAAGTTTTTAAAAAATTAATTTCTTAATTTCTATTTAGTATGAAAAATAGGCATATCCAACCTAACTTCAGATAAAATTTAGCCAAGGAATAATATTTTAGAATTCAAAAGTTAATTTGTCTTTTTTCTATAAAATAATGACATTGATTTTTTTTAAAGTAGCAAAGCATTTTTTCAGAGAAGTTGTTGGACAATAGCTATGGTGAGATTAGTATTTACATTCAAGATCCTTTCTGTGGCATTAATACTGGACCCCAGTTTCCAAATAAAATCACAAGTGTGATGCCATTTGATAAATTCACATTATTTTTTATTTTTTATTCTAATTCTAAGTATTTATAAAATTATAGAATAAGTCAAAGAAATGGTGAGAGTTGACAGACTTATTTTGAATTTAGATATAAATGGAAGGTGAAGATTTATATCTAACTAGCCAACAGTTTCTTTGTATATTATCAGTTCTCCCTGGTATATTTTGTTTGTTTGTTTTGTTTTCAAGACAAAGTTTCTCTGTGTAGCGCTGGTTTGTCTAAAACTCACTCTGTAGACCAGGCTGGGCTCGAACTCAGGGATCCACCATCCTCTGCCTCTTGAATGCTGGGTCGATGCACAGCATTAGATATTCTCTTAATCATCTTGCTGTTAATCAATCCTGTTGGTTTGTCCATCATTGAAATACATGGTAGCCAGAGGCTTCAGACTGTGTGGCCAGTAACAGGCTGCTTCCCTGCACTGCCCACTTCTCCCCACACTGAGTCGATCTTCCCGGGGTGAGACCTCTCTGCAGCCCTGTAACATAATGAAATGTTGTGTAAACTAATTCCAAGTGTAGAAAGAAACCTACCGCCAGGAAGACTTCGGTGGGAAACGCAGTAAAGGGAGCTGCTGGAAACAACCGTGCTAAGTTCATCATTGTGGTACACGGCTATAGTCCCAGCACACAGGACGCCCAGGTGGAGAGTCAAAATGTCGAGCCTAGCCTGGGCTACATAGTAAGACACACCTCAAAAAGGAAAAGCAAATAACAATAAGAATATCCTAAAGAACTGAGGACATCCTGGAGAACTGTATTAAAATATGTATTAAAATATTTCGAACTGTATTAAAATATGCATTATGAAATTTGTCAACTCAGGTCCAGTTCAAAGGTTGTGTTAGTTAACCTTCCTCTCGTCACATGATAGAATATATAATAATGCCTTCCTGATGTGGCTTCTTTTAATCCTTCATGAATTAGTGTCATGTTACATTTTTATCGGGGGGAACAGGAAGAGAGTATATACAAATGTCACTTACATTCCAGTTTAAAGGTACTAGTCTTCAAAAGCTTCCCAAGTCCTGAGACCAGCCAGGTAGGTATTCACTAGGATATAAAGACTCCAAGATCATGATGCTTGGTACCAAAGGGTTACGGCTTGTATTTTCCTTCCCAACTTTCAGAATGCCCCACCTAGCAAATGGGATGATGGTAGAGATTTCTAGTCCTGACTAGACACCTCAACAGTATAGTACAAAGCACAGGAGAGATGCAGAATAATATTTCCATGCAATCGATATATTTCTAAAAGAATTAAAAGAGTGATATAGGCCACATGGATTCAGAATCCTTGTTGACTGAGTTAGGGAGATAGTTCATTTGGTAGTGTCTGCTTTGTATGATGATCTCAGTTGAGATTCCCAACACCCAACTAAAATCTAGCATTGATATGTATCTCTAACCCCAGCACTGGGGGGTAGGTGCAGAGATAGGTTGATGGCTAGACCAGCCAGTCTAGCCAATCAGGGATTCAGGGTTCAGTGGAGTAACCTGATGGTGACTTCTGGTCTCCTAACACACACACACACACACACACACACACACACACACACACCTACATCCACACACCTACACACACACTGCTCATGTGTATACTGCATACCCACATACACACACCTATGCATACACACCACACACATAGATGCACATACACACACACAACACCCTACACACCTCTTTACTCGAGACCTATGCCTTCTCGACTCGTCCTCAGTTCTTTAAGTAACTTTAATGAATTATTTGTTTGCTTGCATGCTTGCTTGCTTATTTATTTATTTATTTATTTATTTACCAAGATAGGGTTTCTCTGTGTAGCTCTGGCTGTCCTGGAACTCACTCTGTAGACCGGGCTGGCCTTGAACTCACAGATATATCTGTCTGCCTCTGCCTCCAGAGTACTATGAAGTTACCCACTGGTTGGATACCCAAAAGGATTCTGTACATCAGACTGCTTCCCCAGTCTGTTCTATCTTCCCAACTTTTCCCAGACGTATATTTAAGTTTTAAGAGAAATTTCCACATTAAAAAAAAGTGTTTTTACTTTGATTTTTTTTTTTAAAGCAGTTGTCTTCAGATACAAACGAAAACACAGAGAGGTCAAATGAAGAGCCTCTTCTGAGAAAGAGTTCCCGCCGGTTTGTTATCTTTCCCATCCAGTACCCTGATATTTGGAAGATGTATAAACAAGCACAGGCGTCTTTCTGGACCGCAGAAGAGGTATGTGGCTGCGTCAGTGTTCCTCCCTGTATGTTCAGTGCTTCCCTTACAGGGTATCGAAATATTTTTACTCATAAGAAACATTAAATAAGATATGGCTCAGAATTAATATAGATTCTTAGTTCTCATTAATAATAAATATAACTAATTTTTAATCAACTTAAATTGAACATAATTAGCTTAGTGTCTGTAAATAAGTTTTTTTTTTTTTTTTGGTTTTTCGAGACAGGGTTTCTCTGCAGCTTTAGAGCCTGTCCTGGAACTAGCTCTTGTAGACCAGGCTGGCCTCGAACTCACAGAGATCCGCCTGCCTCTGCCTCCCGAGTGCTGGGATTAAAGGTGTGCGCCACCACCGCCCGGCTTGTAAATAAGTTTCTTGGTACAAGGAAATGCCATCTTATTCTGCCAGGTTAGTCCAAGGCTGACCATGTTAGTCCATGGTCAAGATCCTTTTGCCTTTACCTTTAGTATATTATAGAAGTATATATAGTATATTATATATATAATATATAGTATATAAAACAGAAGGCCATTTTCTATTTTTTAAGATTTATTTATTTTTATTCTGTGTGTATAAGTTTGCCTCTGTGTGTGTGTGTATGTGTGTGTGTGCACCACATGTGTTACTAGTGCTCTCAGAGACCAGCAGAGATTGTTGGGTCCCCAGGAATTGGAGTCACAAGTGGATGTGAACTGTCATGTGGGTGTTGGGAACTGAACCGGAGTCCTCTGCAAGAGCAGCAAACACTCTTAACCAGTGAGCCATCCCTGAAGCCAGTCTACCCATATTTTTTTTCTTTTTAAATAGATTCTTAGTTTGCTATGACTAAATAAGACAAGTCTGGTTTTTGTTTGCTCATTTGTTTGTTTTTATAGTTACTCATTTATTTATGTGTGCATGTGTTTGTAGAATTGACGTGATCTCACCTTTGGCAGCAAGCACCTTTACCCGCTGAGCCATTTCGCCAGTCCTAACACCAGTTTAGACTTATGGTCAGCAGAATAAACAAAATTGCAGCCGCTGTTTAAAAGATGAAGTATGAGAGTCAGACAGTGGTGGCTCACACCTTTCACCCCGGCCCTGTGGAGGCAGACAACAGGTGAATCCCCAGTGTGAGGCCAGCCTAGCCTACAGATTTCCAGCAGCCAGAGCTACACAGAGAAACCCTGGCTCAGAAAAACAAGAAACAGCAACAACAAAAATGGAAGGGTGAAAACCTTAAGGACCCTCACTGGCTTGTTTTTTCTTAGTGGTTCTTTATTTATAAGGTAGGCTGAAGCAGTTGTTAACAGTGTAGAAGGGAGACACTTTACATACTGTTATTATACAAGTGTAGAACAGAAACTGCACAGGGAGAGGTCAATACAAACCACCAACTAAACCACAATAATTTACCTTTAGGAAGGGCATTTCAGCTGTGACACTGCCTTTACAATATGCAAAAACACAAACAGAACTACCCAGGGTGTTTGTCATATTCCTTCTACATAGCTTTGGGGGCGGGTGTCTGATGGAACCCAGCTGCGGCCGTGTGAGCAGTCTGGCTGCCCTGCAGCGCCTGCAGCTTTGAGCCTAAGTTCACAGTCTAGCAAAGCACAGCTGCTGCAGCAGCGCAACCACTGGCTGCTTACTATAAATGTAACTTTTTCCACTTTCAGAGTGAACTCACCACATAGGTTAGACAGTACTTGCTGGTTTAAAAAATACTTATGCAAATGATTGCTGAATGGTTTAGTTAAACACACATATAGTTATTGTCTTTATTATTTAATTATTTCTCATTGCTTATGACAGGCACATAGTACCCTCACTCTGTATGTACCCATCAGCATCTCTGTCTCTGGATAGCTGTGTCTATGTGAATAGATCTGTATGCCTGTCAGTCAAGAGACCAAACCTGGGCAGACAAGATGGCTCATTGGACAGAAGCACTTCATGAACAAGCCTGGTAGCCTCAGTTTGATTCCTGGAACCCACAGTGGAAGGAGGGAACTCACTCCTGAATTTTCCTCTGATCTCTACACATGTGTCATAGCACACACCTCTCATACCATACACACACAGAGATAGATAGATGATAGATAGATAGATAGATAGATAGATAGATAGATAGATAGATAGATAGATAGATAGATAGATAGATAGATAGAGAGATGAAAAGTGGTTTAGAAAACAGACCAAGCTGATCTATGGAACTAACACCCTGTGAAGAATGCAGGGTCTGAGGCCAGGCTGCTTCAGTGCAAATCCTGCTCTGCCATGTACTGTCTGTGGAAGTGGCTTCATCTTCCTCCACATCTCACTGGTAAATTAGGCTGCTGACACATTGGGTTGTTATGAGGATCAATGAAGTAGTTATAATCATATTTGACATTTGATAAGCACTAAATAAATGTTAACTGTGACTTCATAAAAGAATGGGGAAAATTTTAGCCTAGAACTCAAAGCTACCAATGTCTGAAATTTCTTTTACACTATTTTCAGATATTTATATATCTTTGTTATACTGTCAATATTGTTATATATTGTAGCTGACATATGAAGCAAAACACCCATCTGAAACAAATACCCAGTGTTTTTATAGTAGTCCAGGATGGTCTGTACACCTGACTTACCTACTGCCTGTGGCTTTTAAAAAGGTTTTGTTAGCTATGGTTCAGTAGAGCACGCAGTTGGTCTTTTTGTTTGTCATGTTTAAAAAAGGAACTTGTGATATTTGGTTTCTCAAAATTCATTGGAAATTAATTGCTTCTTTTAAAATCTATAATAAATGTCTTATGACCAAGATATACTAATTTAAAAAATTAAAACATAAGTTGATATGGATTTTGCAGGAAGATTCAAATACATGTTTTGAAAGGAAGTCAAAGATATTTTTAGTCCCACATATTAAATAAATTATGTAAAAAATAGTTAACTAACTTTATATTCTAGTTTTTTTTTGTTTTTTTTTTTTTTTTTTTTTTTTTTTTTTTTTGTTTTTTCGAGTCAGGGTTTCCCTGTAGTTTCTAGAGCCTGCTCCTGGAACTAGCTCTTGTAGACCAGGCTGGCCTCGAACTCAGAGATCCGCCTGCC
This sequence comes from Arvicola amphibius, assembly GCF_903992535.2. Taxonomy (NCBI): domain Eukaryota; kingdom Metazoa; phylum Chordata; class Mammalia; order Rodentia; family Cricetidae; genus Arvicola; species Arvicola amphibius. Next base: position 4,139,562 of record NC_052055.2, on the reverse strand, counting down.
TCTGCCTCCCGAGTGCTGGGATTAAAGGCGTGCGCCACCACCGCCCGGCTATATTCTAGTTTTTAAATCAGTAGTTGAATTCTAAAATAATAGGCCCTGACTCAGAAGACAAAGTTTAGGCTTGGAAGTTTTCTAAAAGCCAGTCAGGTAATCCTGATATTAAGATTTCTGTTACCATGACAAAAATACCTGAGAAAATTAAGTTATATAGTAACTGCCACAGGGTAGCAACCAAGCCTTTGCTTTAACACATGGGCCTCCAGGGAGCTGTGAGGGTCGAAAGCTGGAGCAGCAAGTCTGGAATCACTATTCAGGTGGTGAAATTGAGGATGAGCGCATATGAGATAAAATAGACGAGGAATTTTACTTCTAGAAGGAAATATAACCATTATTATTTAACAATATAAGTAAAATTTATAGGGCATTTTAAAGCTCAGTGTTTAAAGAGGCAAATTTAATATTTCAGACTAGACATATTGTAGTATTAAATTTAATATCAGGAATATAGTATATGAGAACAGGAAAGATTTAACCTGATTTAAATCTGATTTAACCCAAGTTGAGCTGATAGTAGAAGGGAACTTGGCATTTGCCAGTATATTTTATAAAGTGGAGACAAGAATTTCCCCTCTTCATCTTACTGTATTTCTAGAGCTTAGCCTAGTGTCTGGCTTGTATTGAGTGTCCAGAAAATACTTAGAATATAGCAGGAAAGAGTTTCAGGAAGGATGCAATGACTGAAGGTTAGAATATTGGTCTTTTTGTTTTTTGAAAGGTCATGAAGAAATTTTGTTAGAATAATTAAAGAATCAAAGCCAGCAGAGTTTTTTTCTTTCTTTTTTTTTTTTTTACAAAGGACAGTTATATATTTCAAGTGTTTGTCACATTACTGTTTTTATAAAACAATATAAGAGCTATGCACTGTTGTTTTCTCCGAATTCGTAAATTGAGCCATTATTCCCCAGTGTGATGGTGTTTGGAGGTTGGGCAATGGAAGGTAATTTGGTAATGAGGATAGTAAGGGTAAAGGTCTCAAGAGTGGGATTGATGTCTTTATAAAAAAAATATCAGAAGGGAGTTTTCTCTTTGTCCTGTGACCATATGGCAAGAAGGTACCCTCTAAATAACTAAATAACTTCTTGAAAATGTTTACTTTGGGTGCTGGAGAGATGACTCAGGAGTTAAGAGCACTGGCTGCTCTTCTAGAGGACTCAGGTTTGATTCCCAGGACTCACATGGTGACTCAAAATTATCAGTAACTCCAGTTCCATGGGATCTAACACTCTTCTGGCCTCTGTGGGCAGCCAGCATGTACAGAATACAAAAAAACACGCATGCGGACAAACCATCTGTACACATAAAACAACAACAACAACAACAAACCATGGGTTTCCATGACCAAAAACAACTTAGGGAGGAGAGGGTTTATTTAATCTCACGGCATGTAGTTGATCATGCAGGGAAGTCAGAGTAGGTACTCAAGGCAAGAACCTGGCTGCTTACTGGCTTGCTCTCTGTGCCTTACTAAACCTGCTTTCTTTTTTTCTTTTTTCTGAGACAAGGTTTCTCTGTAGCTCTCAAGCCTGTCCCGGAACTAGCTCTTATAGAACAGGCTGACCTCGAACTCACAGAGATCCGCCTGCCTCTGCCTCCTGAGTGTTGGGATTAAAGGCATGCGCCACCACTGCCTGGCTAAATCTGCTTTCTCATAGCACCTAGGACCACTGGCCTAGGGGTGGAACTGTTCCTGGTGGGCTGGACCCTCCAACATCAATTATGAATTAAGAAAATACCCTACAGGCTTGCCCACAGGCCAGTATGATGTTGGGAAGGGGCACATAACACTAGCCAGCACAATTGACCTCTTGTCAAGTTGACACAAACATTTTACTAATAAACCATAACCATTTCTTGTTCTTCTGCAAACCTTCATATTAATAATAGTATTATGATATGAAGCAGTCCAACTTTTAAAAATCCCGTAGTCTTTACAAATTCAAACACTTAAAAGGTTCAGTCACTTTAAAATATCTGAAGTCTCTCTGAAGCTCCAAAGTCTCTCCAAAAGTTTGAAATCTGTTTACAATGAAGTCTCTTAACAGTGGCCTCTCATTAAAAATTAAAAAAAAAAAAAGTTTCTTTCTTACTGCAAGAGGAGAGTGCAGACTGTGGGACAATGGTCTTGTACCCTGTAAAGATCTGTCAAATGTATGGTTTTAATAAAATGCTGATTGGCCAATAGCCAGGCAGGAAGTATAGGCAGGGTGATAAGGCAGGAAGGAGAGGCAGGGTAATGAGAACAGGAGAATTCTGGGAAGAGGAAAGGCTGAGTTTGCTGTTGTCACCCAGACACAGAGGAAGCAAGATGAGAATGCCTTGCTGATAAAAGGTACCAAGCCATGTGGCTAATGCAGACAAGAATTATGGGATAATTTAAGATGTAAGAATCAGTTAATAAGAAGCCTGAGCTAATAGGTGAACAAGTTTATAATTAATGTAAGCCTTTGTGTATTTTTTGGGACTGAACGGCTGAAGGACTAGGTGGGACAGAAACCTCTGTCACCAGGAAAGAACAAGGGCATAGTCACAACCAATCAAAGCAAAATCCAAGTCCAACAGTATAAAAAGTTCAGCATTGGCCATCTGGAATTCACTGACAATATTGGGCTCTCCCAGAGGGCCCAAATTCAAATACCCTACAGCCCGGTAGTTTTTTAGGGACTCTCAGACTTCCCTCTATTTCTGCTCCAGCCTCTGCCACACACATATATCTCCTAGCCACAGACTTGCTCCACTCCACAGCTTCTACTGTCCTTGGTAGTTATCCCACGGCACTGGCGTCTCCTACACACTGGGCTCGCTGCTGTATCCGGGCTGCACCTTTACCCATAGCCTTTTTTTGGCTCTCTTCAGAGCCTCTAACCCTGCCAGATGCTGCTAGGCTCCATTTCTTTCCATGACTCCTTCTTCCTGGGGCTTCAACTGTATCTCAGGCTGCACCTTCATTGGTGGCAGTGCCTGGTCTTTCGAGGGACTCTAGCCTGCCACACAATGCCAAGCTTCAGCTGCTCTTGAGGATGCCTTCATGCCCTCAAAACCAGCACCACCTGGGACTTTTGTACTACCCAGTTTGAATATCAGCATGTGAGGCAGCCTTGGTCCCAGCAGGACCACAAGTTCTATATGATGGTCCCCAGGAATATTTCCAGACTTAGGATCCTCTGCTGCAGGTCTCTTCTTAATCACTGCTAATTTCTCAGCTCCAGCTAACCAGCATTGATTGTCCGGGTAATGGAAAGGTTTCTCTTTAGTGGTGCTGGTCTCTTGTTAATTAGCCACAGCTGATTTTTCAGCTCCGGCTAAAACCGAGGAAACAAATTCAAATACTGTACAGCCCGGTAGTTTTTTAAGGGACTCTCAGACTTCCCTCTGAAACTTCACAAGCCAGGCCTCTGTTGTCTGTATCACTCTCAGTTGAGGTTCCCTCTTCCAAAAGGACTCTGTCTTTGTCAGTTGGTTGTAAACTTAGCCAGCACACACCCAGACCTTGGACTTACAGCTTCCAGAACTTGAAGAATAAATGATTTTTTTTAATCTATCCTGTCTGTGGTGACTTGGTATAGCAGCAAGAGGCAGCTAACTCAGTAAGGTACATTTAGTGATAATTTGAAAAGTTTGGATTTTGCCAAGTTTTTGATTCCATTATTCTCTTAAAAAGTATTAAAAGTATTACAAAGAATACTTTTAATGAACATTTTCAAAGGTATTTTTATTCTAGAAGAAGCCAGTCTTAGTGTTTCTATTGCTATGAAGAGACACCATGGCCACAGCAACTCTTATAAAGGAAAACACTTAATTGAGGCTGATTTACATTTTCAGAGGTTCACATTATCATCTTAGAGGACATGGCAGCCTGCAGACAAACATGGTTCTAGAAAAGGAGCTAAGAGTTCTACTTCTTGATTCACAGGCAACAGGAAGTGAACTGTATTCTACACTGGGTGTAGCTTGAGCATATGTGACCTCAAAGCCCGCCTGCACAGTGGTACACTTCCTCTAACCAGGCCAATAGTACCACTCCCTATGGGCCAAGCATTCAAACACATGAGTCTTTGGGAACCACTCCTATTCAAACCACCATAAAGTCATCCCTATAAACTGCCTTAAAACCCAGGTTTATCTTCCTGACATAATGACTTTTCAGTAAAAAAAGAGTAGCTAGCAGTAGCTTAGAGGCTATGATTAGCAGGTGCTGAATCTAACTAATAATATACTAACTATTGCAGAAAAAAATGACCGCTGATAGCTACTTTATATACTTGACTAGTTTTTACTTTCTCTTTCCTTTTTGTTCATTCATTAACTTGGTGCTATGCCACTAGCTTTATTAATTTTAATATGTTAAGAATGTATCCTGGCCAATGAGCCAAAAAACAAATTCCTTCTCAAATGTCCTTCCCTTCTTTCCTCGTTTCTCTCTCTCCCACCCCACTTTCTTGAACATGCTAGGATTGTTTTGTTTGTTTAAACAAATTTTACTGGATATGTTTAGGGTGTGGATCATGGTGTTGTAAAATATGTGTGCACATACACACACACACTTGCATGCAAACACACACGTGCGTATAAACTTTTTCCTGTTAACAAATATATATACTGTTTTGTATACTTATTCTTGTCCTCCTGTGTGGCAAGAGCAGCTGTAATGTACTAATTAGGTAAATGTTCTGAGTATAGCACATTATTGTTAACATACCATTTATCTTATTTTGATTTTTGTGATTTTTAATGTATTTTTTTCTGACATAGCTCTTCTTTAAAGAAAAACTTTTCTAAACTCTTCAAGTGAAAAGCAACTGGAGTGTGTTTGTCCTAGGTTGACTTGTCAAAGGACCTCCCTCACTGGAACAAGCTTAAGTCGGATGAAAAGTATTTTATCTCCCACATCTTAGCCTTTTTTGCAGCCAGTGATGGAATTGTCAATGAAAACTTGGTAAGATTTTATTTTATTGTTGTCCCTATTTTGTATTTGAATGACAATGTTAATAAGGTCACCATCAACTTGCCTGAATAAAGAAAGATGCCTTGATAATAGACTAGATGAGGCTCAACTTCTATTTAAAAAACATTTGAGGTATGTGTGTGTGTGTAGGCAAAGGCCAGAGGAGACACTGACTGTCTTCCTCTGTTGCTCTCTGCCTTATTCCCTGAGAAAAAGTCCCTTCATTGAACTTAGAGCTCACCATTATTTGGGTAAGTTGACTGTCCAGAGAACCCCAATAATCCTCTGTCTCTGATACCTCTGCACTGGGGTTACAGGCTCACAGACACATGCCCAGATTTTTATGTGGGTGCTAGGGAATCCGCACTAGGTTCCTCATGCTAATGTAGCAAGTATTCTTACCCAGTAAAGGTGCCTCCCGAGACACCAAAGTTTAACTTCTGAGTTTATTTTTCTCATGAAGTTTCAGAGGAAAAGATAGTTGCTGTCAAATGACTAACAATATATTATGGAATCAAGCATAAATTTTACTTATTACAACTACATACAGTGTGGGGCTGAAGATGTCTCTGACCCTGGACAGCACTGGCTAGCATTATAGAGGCCTTGAGTTTTAGCCTCAGCAATGCGAAACAAAATCCAAAATTTCACAGAATTCATAAACTTGATTTTTTTCTTCCAATAACAAACTTGATAGAGAACATGTCCTTAATAGTCACCTGCAGCTCTGCATAGATCTAGGTTCTGCCCCTCATATAAAAACATGTTATGAAATGGTGCTGGCATAACTGGATATCAACATGCGGAAGAATGGAAATAGATCCATATCTATCACCATGCACAAAACTCAAGTCCAAATGGATCAAAGACATCAACATAAAAACAACCACACTGAACCTCATAGAAGAGAAAGTGGGAAGTACATTTGAACACATTGGCACAGGAGATCACTTCCTAAATATAACCCCACTAGCACAGACACTTAGAGAAACAATAAATGGAACTTCCTGAAACTGAGAAGCTTTTGTAAGCAAAGGACACGGTCAATAAGACAAAACAGCAGCCTACAGAATAAGAAAAAATCTTCACCAACCCCACATAGAACAGAGGGCTGATCTCCAAAACATAAAGAACTCAAGAAATTGGTAATCAAAATACCACATAATCTAATAAAAAAATGGGATACAGACCTAAACAGAGAACTTTCAACAGATGAATCTAAAATGGCTGAAAGATACTTAAGGAATTGCTCAACATCCTTAGCCATCAGAGAAATGCAAATCAAAACAACTCTGCGGACACTAAGAGAGACTTACATAGATATAATCTACATGGAAAGTAGAAAGTAGAAAAAGACAAGATCTCCTGGGTAAATTGGGAACATGGGAACCTTAGGGGAGGGCTGAAGGGGGAAGGGGAGAGTCAGAGAGGAGAGCAGAGAAAAATGTAGAGTTCAATAAATATCAAAAGGAAATGGGGGAGAGAGGGAGGGAGGGAAGGAAGGGAGAGAGAGAGAGAGAGAGAGAGAGAGAGAGAGAGAGAGAGAAACCTTTAGTACTGAAGACCCATCTTAGCTTATCCTCCCCAGTTTGCTGACTGACAATTAAAAAAAAAGCAACTCTGGGATTCCATCTTACACTTGTCAGAATGGCCACGATCACAAACACTGATGACAACTTATGCTGCAGAGGTTGTGGGGTAAAGGGAACACTCCTCCATTGCTGGTAGGAGTGCAAACTTGTACAACAGCTTTGGATATCAGTATGGCAATTTCTCAGAAAATTAGGAAACAACCTACCTCAAGACCCAACAATACCACTTTTGGGTATATACCCAAAAGTTGCTCAACTGTGCCACAAGGACATGTGCTCAACTGTGTTCATAGCAGCATTGTTTGTCATAGCCAGAACCTGGAAACAACCTAAATGCCCCTTGACTGAAGAATGGATAAGGAAAATGTGGTACATTTACACAATGGAGTACTACACAGTGGGAAAAAATAATGACATCTTGAAATTTGTGGGCAAATGGATGGATCTAGAAAATATTATATTGAATGAGGTAACCCAGACCCAGAAAGACAAATTTCATATGTACTCACTCATAAGTGGCTTTTAGATATAAAGCAAAGACAAACTAGCCTACAATTCACAATCCCAGAGAACATAGACAACAATGAGGACCTTAGAGAGACATACATGAATCTAATCTACATGGGAAGTAGAAAAAGACAAGATCTCCTGAGTAAATTGGGGGCATGGGGACCTTGGGAGAGGTTTGAAGGGAAGGGGAGAGGAAGAGAGGAGAGTGTTAATATATATATATATAGCTCAATAAAAACAGTTTAAAAAAAGAAATCGTGTTCTGATCAGTCATGAGAAATGGGTTTTTGTTAAGGAGAGTAGAAGTAAGAACATCCAGAATGAGCCAGAAAGAACTTTAACGAATCCAACCACTATTAGGGAAAAAGCTTTACAAAGCAAAATCACTGTTTTTGATAATGTTGTAAAATTTACTGTTCAATAGGCAGTGTTTCCACCTAGAAGGTCAATTTGTCCCATTGCTCAGGAACACAGTTCATGGAGTTGTGGGCATAGCGCTCAGTGGGCACCTGCCTGGCATAGGTAAAACACTACAGCACTGCGTAAGATGCTGCTTTAAACGACCCATAAAGACTAGGATAGAGTAAGATGCTGGGTTTGACCCTCAGAACCACGAAACAACGAGAAAAGAAAGAAAAACATTTATGTCTTTTGTGTCCTATTTGTTGTATAACAGACATCTTTTTCCCCAATATATTATAGTATTAAATTTTACTTGTGTGTGTGTGTGTGTGTGTGTGTGTGTGTGTGTGTAAGTCGTAAGTCAGAGGACATGGGGGAGCCCGTCCTTCCACCATGAGGTTGCAGGTCATTAGGTTTGGCAGCAACTTTACCTCTTGAGCCTTCTAATTGATCTCAAGATCAGTTAGATCATGTTTCCAAGGTTGGTCTTGAGATCAGTATCCTCCTGTCCAGCTTCCTGACTGCCAGAAAAGACAAAAGATTTTCAAATGAGAGTTCTGATGTTGCATTATGCTCATAGTGTGTGACCAGCGCTTTGTGATAGCCCGCTCACCGGATCTCTCTGTTCCCCGTGTTTCTGTAGGTGGAACGGTTCAGTCAAGAGGTGCAGGTTCCAGAGGCTCGCTGTTTCTATGGCTTTCAAATTCTCATTGAGAACGTCCACTCAGAGATGTACAGTTTACTAATAGACACTTACATCCGGGATCCAAAGAAAAGGTATAACCGTGTGTGTGTCAGAGATGTACAGTTTACTAATAGACACTTACATCCAGGATCCAAAGGAAAGGTATTACCGTACCGTGTGTGTGTCAGAGATCTACAGTTTACTAATAGACACTTACATCCAGGATCCAAAGAAAAGGTATAATCGTGTGTGTGTCAGAGATCTACAGTTTACTAATAGACACATCTGGGATCCAAAGAAAAGGTATTAATGTGTGTGTGTGGGGGGGGAAGAGGATAGTTATTTATGAAGGTTTAGCTTTTTGCTTACATTGAAAGTAGAATGTATTCCAAAACTACAGTATTAAATATTATTTGTGCATGGAAGATTGTGAGTGTAGTTTTCTATTGCTCAATAATGTGTTAAAGACCTGTCATAGAACCAGATAGATAATGAATACCATTTTAAACCCTTGTTTGTATTTATAAATTTATTATCTGCATTTCAATGATATTTTTAGATCCAAGCCATTAATCGTGAGCTTTGCTTTTATTTCTGTATTCATAACTATGAACATGTAAAAATATAGACAAACTCTATTTGGTAGTGCACCATAAGAGTCACAGTCATTGTCTCTGATTATTAAACCTTAGTCCGGGTTACAAACAAATGAATAATTTTTTCTCGATGTCTTTTGTTTCTATAGGGAATTTTTGTTTAATGCAATTGAGACAATGCCGTATGTCAAGAAGAAGGCAGACTGGGCTCTGCGCTGGATAGCCGACAGAAAGTCGACGTTCGGTATGTAGCATTACCTGGAATGCCATCAGGTTAGCGTGAGAGCAGAATGCGGGGCTTTAGTGCGCCAGCGCACGGACTCTCTGTGTAAGTGAAGTAAGCTGCTCCTTGGGCTTAGTACAGTAAGGAAGGCAGGATCTCAGCATGCACACTGGCGAGTTAAAAAGTCAATGAAACCCAACCAAGAGAGTTGCAGTCACCGCCGGTTTGTGCCGGTTTAAAGCACGCCAGGAATAAAGCAAGTCAAGTCCTACCAGTCTTGGAAACAAAGATCTAGTTTCTGAAGATTGGTATAGTCAACCAGGACAAGAAACAGTTTGCAGTACCAAGCTTAGCTTCCACTGGTAAGTTAAATGCATACATACTTCTGGATAAGCTGAAACCATCCCCCCCCCCCCGATTTTTTTTTTTTTTTTTTTTTTTTTGAGGCAGAGTCTCAGGATGTGTGTAGCTCAGGATGGAATGACCTCTAACTCACCTGCTCTCCTCCTCAGCCTTCTGAGCATGGGACAAGCATGTGTCACTCGGCCTAGCCTTACAATACTTTTACATTAATTTTTGTGTAGAGGGACAGAGGCATGTGTGTGCCATGGTATGTACATGTGTGAACAGTGGAGGGAGAGGGAGAGGTTGGTTAGGCAATTGGTAGCTCTCCTTTTCGGGTATGGCACTAGAAGTCAGCGGTATGGGGATGGTTTGTTGTGCAGCACACTTCCTGTTTCCGTAGCCAGCAGAGGATATGCAGTATGGGGATGGTTTGCTGTGCAGCACACTTCCTGTTTCCATAGCCAGCAGAGGATATGCAGTATGGGGATGGTTTGCTGTGCAGCACACTTCCTGTTTCTGTTGCCAGCAGAGGATATGCAGTATGGGGATGGTTTGCTGTGCAGCACACTTCCTGTTTCCATAGCCAGCAGAGGATATGCAGTATGGGGATGGTTTGCTGTGCAGCACACTTCCTGTTTTTGTAGCCAGCAGAGGACATGCAGTTCTGAGGGCCACCTGCACCCCAACATTCAAAGGCAGCTCTTCCTTGTGCAGGACTTTGCCCAACCATCGTGGAGACTTCTTGCCAACTGCTACCCCAAGCAAGAACAAGGAGGGCAGCTGTCCTTTCCCTGCTTCTAAAATCTCACAGTCTATCGTTTTTTTAGCAAAAGAAAAACTTAAACATAATCCTTTGAAAATATCCCTTTGTTTTAAAGTTTATGTGTTATGCTGTAAGAAGATTCAGTTCCTATAAAGCTAAGAATTTCTAATTATCTGAGTTTTTTAAAATTAAAACATGCTTTCCAGTTTAAGATTGACAGATATATTAACTGTTAGTATTTGTTTTAAAATTACATCTGTAACCTCAAAAACTAGTATTTATGCATTCAGTGTCCTGCACTGTGGACTCTGCTGTATGTAAAAAGTACAGCCCGCTTTCCCTCCAAACACACCATGAAGCTTCTGCCTCCACTGCAGTTTTCAGAATGAGTGTCCTGCTTGTTTCTATTTCACATATATTCTCAAAAGTTTATGATATACCTCTTATAATCTTTGTGCATGAGTATGTGTTCCTGTGTGTGTGTGTCTGTGTGTACGTGTGCTTGTATAGGTACAAGCACACGTGTGTGCATGTACCTGTGGAGGCCTGAAGCTGATATGTCTTCCTGAACTATTCTTCCTTCCTCCCTCCCTCCCTCCCTCCCTCCATCCCTTCCTCCCTCCCTCCCTCTCTCCCTCCCTCCCTCCCTCTCTCCCTCTCTCCCTCCCTCCTTCCGTGTGTGTGTGTGTGTGTGTGTGTGTGTGTGTGTGTGTGGTGTGTGGTGTGTATGTGCATGAGACAGGAAGAGAGAGAGAGAGGGCCCAGTGAGTTTCATTGGGATTGTTTATAGAAATCTGAGGGGGAATTTGCTGTGAGAGCATGGGTACTTTAGCTGGTAGCTGTGCCATTGTCCTCCTGTATCCATTTCTGATCTAGGATTCCATGTGTGCTTGCCACTCCTGGCTTTTTACATGGATGCCGGGCATTCAAACCCCAATCGTGCTGTCTTCCCAGCCCCTTGTCAGAGTCTTCATTCTCTCTGAAGCAGCCTTCTGTAGCTGTTCCGTATGGCGCTCTCTTCAGCGTTCGCCCAGATGCGCAGAATGGTTGAGACAGCTCTCCTCCATGTCCTGCTTTAGTCCAGTTCTCTGACAGATAACTGTCCAGATAGCATGACTTTAATACTTCAAGATGCCAGTTATTATAGTCTGCTAAATAATTAGCTGCAGGATAAAAGTATCATAAACTAATACTCAATTAAGGATGAGATGAAGCAGTAGTTAATTTCATATTGTAATATTTATTATATTCACATGAAAGTTTTCTATAATTCTTTTGACAGTACTCATCAGCACTTATTTATTAATATTTCTTCATTTTTTTCAAAGCAGTTTTTTAAATGGCATTCATAAAGATAAACTAGAAGTTTTCTCATGTTGTAAGTTATTAACAGGCAGTGTGGGTTCCTATCTCTTTGCTGTGGTTGATCTGTTTAGTGTGAGGTAAGCAAGGAAAGAGCAAGGGCAAAGCAGGCTCCTCTAGAGACAGCCAGGAACACTTCAGTCACCCTGCTTTTTGAGATTTACATATTTTTTCTGAAAATTAGAAATTCTGGATTTCAGCATAAAAATTAGACATGTCTATAGAATGGTTTTAAATTTTAAAATTGTATTGTGTGTGTGTGTATGTGTGTTACAATCCAAAATACCCTAAAGACAGTGTCACAGCTGTGACGTCACTAAAGATATTTAGGAATGAGTCTCTGCAGAGACCTTGCCTTCAGTGAATGAACTTTTAAGTTGGCTCTTCTGTCCTTAACAGAACATTTTATCCTCGAGCTGAATTCATTGCTTTCAGCTGATTTTTTAAAATTATTTTGCTAGGTTTTTGAAATGCTCACAGCTAATCTTTTAGCAACAATGGGCTGCTAACAAAAATATAAACCTTAGCAACCACTCCTCCCATTAGAGGAAGATGGTTGTCATAAGGTTTATCTCGTGCTTCCCTTTCTAGCATCCACACCTGTGTACACGTTGTGAGCTCACACACGTAGTGAGCTCACACACGTGTCTGCACTCACAGGCACGTGCTCTTTACAGGAAAATCACCTCTTTTTTATTTATTTGGTGTATGAAAATCCATTTTTTTGTGCAGACAATACCACCTACTCAAATCCATGCTTGCCACAGGGTTTGAAACAGACATGTCTTTCTCCTTTAACAGGCAGAGTGGAAACCTCTGCCCTGAAGACGGCTGTGGGGAGCACTGTCTTGTTTGGCTCATTTCGTAGGAAGGCAGTGTAATGTTGTAAAAACCCCCTGCATATGTAGACTCACGAATGTCTTCAGCGTCCAGTTAGAAAATGGAACTTGTTTTGTCTCGTAGGGGAAAGAGTGGTGGCCTTTGCTGCCGTGGAAGGCGTTTTCTTCTCTGGGTCATTTGCTGCTATCTTCTGGCTGAAGAAGAGAGGCCTCATGCCTGGACTCACTTTCTCAAACGAACTGATCAGCAGGGATGAAGTAAGGAAGGGAGTGTTCTCCCCTCGCGCGTGTGTGACACGTGCTCCTTCAGTTTTCCTTCCCCTGGAGATGGCGAAAAGGAATAGACACACACTTCTGCCTGGGCCTGTGAGACTCTGTTTCTTCCACAGCCGCTGTTCCTCCTTGGCCTCCACCTATCCTTAAATATGAATGTCATAGATTCTTGCCTTGGTCCCCTTTGTCCTCATGGAATCTAAACATTCACACATCCTCCAGCCTTCTCTGGACTCCAGTCACTCTTTCCCGAGTTCCAGGCCTGCATTCATGTGCACGCTAGGTGTTTTCTCTGCACCCTCCGTGTGCGTCTCAAACAAGCATCTCAGAGAGCACAACTCATTGTCACCTCCCAAACGGGCTGCTCGGTTCCATCCGCTTGTCACAGCCCGATATCCTGGGAGCCACATCCAGTTATAACCAAGTCTTATCTCACCCTGCCTGCCACACCTTCTCATTTTTCTCCTCACCTTCATTTATTTATTTTTTCACCTGTCGATCACTTTTTTCAAAGAGACAACTCAGCATTCCCGATTCCGTTAGCTGAGCACTGCTTCTCTCAGGAGTCACTTGTTCTCACGAGTTCTCAGCTTGCCTACTTGGTTAGATGCTAAACTTGTTAGCATGGACACTACCCTTATTTCCAGTTTAGTCCCTGATAGCTGCCCAGTTCACATCCGCCCGCACTAACCCGGGCTCCTCTGCTTTTGTCTTCTGAGGAGCCTCCTCAGGTGACTTCTCTGAACCTCCATTTCTTCAGCTGTCAACTCCAGCAGGGGCTGTTAGAGTGTGAGGAAACGGTGTGTGTGACAAGCATTTAAATTTTAAAGATTTCTTATTTATTTTATGTGTTTGGATGTTCTGCCTACATGTATGTAGTGTACTGTGTGCAGACCTGGTGCCCTTGCAGTTCAGGAGGTGATATTGGAACCCCTGGACCTGGAATTTTTTTTTTTTTTTTCTTTCTTTTTTTTTTTTTTTTTTTTGGACCTGGAATTCTTGATGGTCGTGAGCCACCCCGTGGGTGCTGGAAGTCAAACCTAGTTCTTTTGAAGAGCAGGTTCTCTTAACTCCTGTGTTAATTCTCCAGCCCCGTGAAAAGTGTTTTTTAAGTGTACAAATGCTTGTTATAATTATATTCTTCTGCTTGATGTCTTTAACTTTCTAATAACTTAGACAATAAATGCCACAATTATCATAGAGAATTTAGCAGAAAAGTCAGCAAACTCAGAGGTAATGTTTACTTATAGACTTTTCTACATTTAAATCTCTCTGTTTCTTTCTCCAGCATCCCCGTGTGTATATATCATATTTTTTATAATTTGTAGCTCTTACATTCTTTTGCTCGTTAGAGACAGGATCTCACCATGTTCTAACTTCAGCACAGTGGCTGCGCCTTAATCTACTGCTAATTCAGCCGGCAATTGTGACTCCACAGTCACTGGCCTGCTTCTGTGGCACCGGCTCTGTCACTGCTGCTAAATCTCTCTTGTTCTGTTTATAAATAAGACTAGAGATCCAAAGGCTGGGGTGAAAACCTGCTAGCTCAGAGAGACTGACAAGTAACTAACTTTCCCTCCTTGGTGGCATCTCCAAAAGAGCCATGTTCCTGCTTCCCTAAACCAGAAGAAAAACACACCGCTCCAAATCTCCAAATCCCTCCTTACTACTCTCTCTCTCTCTCTCTCTCTCTCTGTCTCTCTCTGTCTCTCTCTGTCTTCCCCTCCCTCTCTCTCTCCCTCCCGTCTCCCTTCCCCTCCCCCCTCTTTCTTTTCCCCTCCCTCCCTCTCCCTGTCCCCTTCCCCTCCCCCCGCCTCAGATACCCTCTGATACTCTATGATTACTTTCTGTCAGCTAGTTGCTAGCTAACTCAGCTTCCTGACCCAAGGTTAATTGTATTTAATTAACACATATGCAAACTCAGGGTTCAGTGTGATCTAATATCCCCCAACACCCTGTAGCTCAGGCTAACCTTGGATTGGACATTTTCTTGCCTTCACCTTGAGTGTTGGGTTGCAGGTATGAGTCAGCACACCATTCTTTCTCCAGTTGGCCAATGTTGTGAGCCCTTTTTATACTAAGCATTCTTTCAAAACAGATTGTTAGGCTTGTAATATTCTGGTGAGTAAATGTATCATTTATTTGATCCTAATTAGAAATTGGTTTCCTGAATTTTTGCTTAGCTTTTTTCTTTTTGAGATGGCATCTTATTGTGTAACCCTAGCAGGCCTGAAACTTGCTCCGTAGACCAGGCTGGACTTGAATTCACAGAGATCTGCCTGCCTCTGCCTTCCGAGTGTTGGGATGAAAGATAGTCATCACCATGCCAGGCTGTTTTGCTTTAACCAAGTGAAACTTCGCATATAAGCTTGTCTTAGCTTTTAATTTTTCTTAAATTCAATCACAAAGAAGAATTAGCATGGTTATTTATATTTGCTCAGGTTTCTTTCCAGAAAATTTATAGCCGTTTCCAGTTCCATTAGCCATGCGTGACCATTTTCTTACCTTATCCTCTCCAGAGCTTGGATTAATACGCTCGATGCTGGGCAGATCTGATAGATAAGCTGGCACTTCATTTGTTTATTGCTGGTGTTGAGCTCTTTCTCATAATTATATTATGTATATTTTCTGTAGCTACCTCTTGTCCTTTATTCCAGTTGTGATGTTCATATTTTTCTTGTGTAGGTACTATTAATATTCTAAGGCCATTTATATTGCATTCTTTAATCCTCAAAGAAATACTCAAATTTGCCATGGTTATTGGCATATTCCTAACACACAGTAATTGATTGGCCTCTTTTATTATTATTGTGTTGAGACAGGGATTCTCTGTGTAACCCAGGCTGTCCTGGAACACAGAGATTCACCTGCCTTGTGAGTGTTGGGATTGAAAGAGTACACCACTATGCTTGGTTTGATTGACCTTTTTTTTACATTGTTTGCTGAATTTGTGATAGGATGAGTATAACATGCAATTTCAATTTCATTGTATTTATTTTAAATATTTTCTCAAATGATCCTTTTATTTGAAAAACACGTATTGCATGTGTTTATGTGTGTGTGTGTGTGTGTGTGTGTGTGTGTGTGTGTCCCCGTCTGGTGTCTGCCTGGGTGGCACCTGCCATGGCACACATGTGGAAGTCAGAGGATACCACATTGTAGGAGTTGGGTCACCCCTGCCATGTTGGTTCCAGGGACTGAACTTAAATCTTCAGGTTTGGCAGCAGAGTCTTTACCCAAGGAACCATCTTGCTAGCCCTGGTGATTTTAAAGACAGGGTTCTCATGTCTCCCAGGCTGGTCTCAGCTCAGTATTTAGCAGAGGATGACCTTGACCCATGAGGGCTAGAATAACACCAGTTTTATCCTGTGCTGAGGAACAAGATCGGGGCCTTAAGCTTGCAAAACAAGCGCTCTACCATTGAGCTATTTCCCTGTCCTCTTCCTTTTGTTTTGAGATTCGGCCTTACCAAGTTGCCTAGATGGACACACAACACATTCTGTAGCCCAGGCAGGCCTTGATCAACTTCTCTAGTATCTGAGATTACAAGCCTGTACTTCAGACTTTTTAAAAAATATTTATTTATTTATTATTATGTATGCAGTATTCTGTCTGTGTGTATGCCTGCAGGCCAGAAGAGGACACCAGACCCCATTACAGATGGTTGTGAGCCACCATGTGGTTGCTGGGAATTGAACTCAGGACCTTTGGAAGAGCAGACAATGCTCTTAACCTCTGAGCCATCTCTCCAGCCCCCAAGCCTATTCTTCAGTGGGCACTGCTGTCTTTTACTGATTGATAGAATACATCTCAAAATGTTCATTTTAAGACATCCTTCTAAGGTTATTCCCATTTATCCTTCCAGAGTAGCTTTTGGATTAAAAAGTACCAGGATTTTGATTGGAGTTGCTTTAAATTGCAAAGTTATTCATTTATCGATCTGACAGCTGCTCTTGTCATTGGTTTACTGGTCTCTGCAGTCATTAGCTAGCTGCCAGTTACAAGCAGCATTTAGCATCTCTCATGCTGCCTTTGCTAATCCAGGCATTGTCCTGAGTCAACTCCGTGGGGAAAAAATAATTAGTACAGTTCCATGATTAGCTTTCCAAAGGGTATGGGTTTTATTTGTTTATTCAGATGGTTTTTACCAGAGAATGATTATGTAGGTATTACTTGAAATACAGTCTTTGACATGAGGTTCTTTTCTGAGTGGTTGGTCCCTTGTGTTACTTAACAAGACCTAAGCCATTCTGAATTCTACCCTCTTACAGTAAGCATTCCTTTCCCATCCGTGGTCCCTTACAAAATTATTTCTTTCTTTGTAGTTTAAAAATATTAATGGACCCTACCTTGGCATTGTGTTTTAAACATTAATATTGTTGGGAAATCCTGAATGTGGCCTTGTTTCTTTTTCTGTTTTGAATTTGTGGAAATTCCCTGTTTTTTTGGGGGGAATTTTCAGCTCTGATTTGGAGTCCCGAGTGCTGGCTAACGCTCATCCATCTGTTCTGCAGCTACTTCAGGTTTTATAGAGTAGTCATTTTGTGCTCGAGGCTGTTCCTGTGTTTATTTTTCTGGTTGGGTTATTTCCTGTGGCTTCAGGTGTTGGGCACCTGCTTTTCCATTTGCACCGCACCAAGTTCTCTTTTCTCTAGAGCTGTTACTGCAGCAAACACTGTCTTTCCGTAGTCTCTGTAAGTGCTCCTGCGATAGCTGCTTTCCCCATTGCCTTGAGAAAATCCCTGACCAGAAGCAACGAAGGAAGGGAGGGAGGGCGGGAAGGCGGGCTTGTTTGGGTCACAGGGCAAGGGGTATGGTCCATCGCAGCAGGGAAGGCAGCGCAGCACCAGCTGGTCCTGTAGCATCCCCAGTCGGTCGCTCGCTCGCATCCTCGGTTATTATGAAGCAGAGAGTGCAGGGTGCTGGTGTCCAACTCACTGCCTGCTTTTTATTCAGTGCAGGACCCCAGTCTGTGGAATGGTACCGAATGGTGGTACCACTTACAGTAGGGGTGGGTCTTCCCACTTTATTAGCCTAATACAGAAAAATCACAGATGTCTCAGAGGTGATCTATGATGTCACAGATATTTCTATGGTGATTCTCAGTCCCATCAAATTGGCAACCATGATTTATCACCGTAACTAATTACAGTTCTTCAATCATTCTTTAAAATTTTTACATTTAAAAATGAATCATTTTTCAGCGGGGGCAATGGTGGCACATGCCTTTAATCCCAGTACTCTGAGAAGCAGAGGCAGGCTGATCTCTGTGAGTTCAAGGCCAACCTGATTTACAAGAGCAAGTCCAGGACAGGCTCCAAAGCTATAGAGAAACCCTGTCTCGAAAAACCAAAAAAAAAAAAAAAAAAAAAAAAATCAGTTTTCTTGTTGTCGCATCTTACATTGTTTCCTTTCCAAAATGTTTTTGTTACAAATTTTTTGGTTTGTAAATTAGTATTAATATTATAAAATGTTAATAATGTAAAATGTTAAAAACTTAAGATTTACTATCGTTTAAAGTTTCTATTATAAGTTATGGCATTGGCGTTCAATGCAGTTTGAAGGAGAAAGGTCTTAGCACATTGACACATTGTGTACAAGTATCTATCTAATGGCTTGCCCTCTGTTTTAGGGGCTTCACTGTGACTTTGCTTGCCTGATGTTTCAGTACTTGGTAAATAAGCCTTCAGAAGAAAGGGTCAGGGAGATCATTGTCGATGCCGTTAAAATTGAGCAGGTAAGCGTGGGAGCTTAACGTAGTTATTAGCACATCCGGTTATCACGTGACTGCATCCTATTTTATATTCAGTTTTTTTTGCTCTATTTTTATTTGGTTTTATGTGCATGCATGTTTTGCCTGCATGTCTATCTATGCTCTGCATGCTTGCCTGCTGCCCACAGAGTCCAGCAAAGGAGAATAGATCTCCTGGAAGCGGAGCTGCGTGTGGTTGTGAGGTCCCTGTGGGTGCCTGAATGAAAGCCTGGTCCTGCAGAAGAGCAGCCAGTGCTCAAGTGGAGCCGCCTTTCCAGTCCCTGCAGTTTGCCTTTAAAATTTGTTTTGAAATGGTGCCTCGTACTGTGTGGGCTAGCCTTGAACTCCTGGAGTAATGCAGCCCTTCTGCCTCACCTTCCTGGCACTGTGCCACTGTGCCCAGAAGCATTTGACAATTGTAAGTTATAATTTGTACGTCAATATCATGTAGTTCAATATGACAGTGTCTTGGTTGCTTTTCCATTGCTGTGGAAAAATACCAATTCATAAAAGAAAAACATTTAATCTGGGGCTCAAGGTTCTAGAGTCCATGACCATCATGGTGGGGAACACGGGAGTAGACAGGTGTGGTGCTGGAGCAGTAGCCGAGAGCTTACATCCTTATCTGAAGTAGAAGGCAGAGAGCTAAGTGAAAATGGTGTGGGCTTTTGAAACCTCAAAGCCCACACCCCCAGTGACACGCCTCCTCCAACATAGCCATGCCTCCTAGTCCTTCCCAAACAGTTCCACCAACTGGGGACCAAGTATGAAAATATATGAGCCTCTGGAGCGTTCTTATTCAAACCACTGACACATGATATATTGAAATTGTTACCTCAGTTTATAATTTGATTAAAAGTCAGCCTTTATTACATATCAGGGTTTTCTGTATATCTTGTTTATTTCAGGGCTGTATTTTTGTTTTAAATCCATTTGCTTAAATTTAATTTATTTAAATTATATATTTATATAATCTACAAAGTTATATAGATATATAATTAAAATTATATTTAATTTCTTTTAAATATGATCACATAGCAAACATTTTAATTATTATAGCTTCTTAGTTTTATATTCTAACTACTAGAGAGAGATGGCAATTTTTGTTTTATAGCTTCAGTATGTAGCAGGCTACCCAGCTGAAGCACAAGCCAAATATTTCCACAGTGGATCAGGAAGTGAATTAGAGTAAAACTTAATTTATAGCATGTGAATGTGGTGCCTGGAAGCTGCTTGATATTCTACTTAACAGTCCACTCCAAAGAGCTAACTCAAAGACGAGATTTGCTCGACTTGCTTTTGAACAGCATGTAGGATATAGGCAGGGTTTTCATGCTATTGGAAAAATGTGTTTGTATTTCGGCATCTTCGTACCATTTTGAGGGTGAGTTTCATGGTTAATATGCTTTTCCCTTCCCTCCATTAACACTTTACTACTGTCTTCAAATATAGTTGGATTTCAGTATATCTCCCGACCTCCGAACCCGTGTCTGTCTAATTCCACACTCTCTGTAATTACTGTCCTTTTCCTGCCTCGCTTTTGTGGCCCTGCTTCCCACGGTGGTGTCTCTGAGGTTTGTCTGGAGACTTGAGGACAGAACATCGCCATTTCCTTGTTGGTGAAATCTAGGAGTCAGGTCCTGTAGCACTGCTTTAAAAGATCCAGTAATTTGCTATTTCTATTTCACTTTGGCCCCCTGAGGAGTTGAAATCATGTAATTAGTAATCTCCCAAACATTTGTAAACAGATGGCATTGTCCATCATGTTAATTTATCCTGGCACACCTTCCTCGAGCAAAGCAGTGTCTAGAATATGGAGAAAGCTAAACTCCCGTGCCTTGTTGACTCCTCTGGGAGAACCTGTTCGTGGTTCAGAAGGTGCAGTCTCTCCCAGCAAGGAAGGTTCCAGCAGGAGCTCAGAGCTCCCTCCTTCCAGTGTTGGCAGACCAGAAAGTAGAGATGGGATGGGAAGAAGGCCCTCAGAGTTCTCGCCTGGTGACCCATGACCTTTCTAAACAGTGGTACCAGGAAGGAACCAGGTGTTCAAATACATGAGCCTGTGGAGGACATTTCAAATTAAAACCGTCATACTCCGTATTTGGGGATGTATACTTATTGTTATGTGTTTGGATCTGACTCTGGCTTTGTCTGTGTTTCAGGAGTTTCTGACAGAAGCCTTGCCTGTCGGCCTCATTGGAATGAACTGTGTTCTGATGAAACAGTATATTGAGTTTGTAGCTGACAGATTACTTGTGGAACTTGGCTTCTCTAAGGTAACTAAAGTGTTTTAAATCATGTTAACTACCTGTGTTGGTTACTGTTCTGTCACTGTGAAGAGACACCGTGACCAAGGCAGCTTATGAAAGAAAGCACATAACGGAGGTGGGGTGGGGGCTGGCTTATGGTTTCAGAGGGCTCGTCCATGGAGCATGGCATGAAGACAGGCATGGCACCAAAGCAGGAGCTGAGAGCATGCATCCTGGTCCACAGACAGGAGGCAGAAAGAGAGCAGCTGGGCCTGGCGCGGGCTTTCGAAACTTCAAACACCCCCCCCCCGCCCCCCGTGACACATCTCCTCCAGCAGGGCCACACCTTCTCTTCCTTCCTTGGTAGCCTGCCAGCCTGGAACCGAACATTGGAATATAGGAGCCCCTGGGCTCCATCCTCGTGCAGACCACACACCACCAACAGGGTTGCAGGCCAGTGAGGCCTCTCACGTTTGGTCTCCTGAAAGCACACATAACATGCTAGTCTCCTTTAAACACATGACAAGCTGGATTGTGATGTCCACCCATAATTCTGGCATTCTAAGGCAGAAGGATTCAAGTTTGTGGACAACCTGGGCCACGTGGCCTATTTCTGATGGACAAGAAAATAAAATATGTAGGACACAGACTTGTTTTGTAAGAAAAAAAATGTTTTTCAAGATCCTTTGAAACTTAAAATGAGGTTGGTGACAGCCGTCGGAAGCCCTCAGCATCTTAGAGGGGCAGCGTGGCCCTGCAGGTGCCTGGGTAGTGAGGACCTGTCGTGTTTTATCTTTGCCCTGGTTGTGCAGTGTGACTGGGTTCTTCAGAATCTCTAGCGACATTTCTTTTCTTTCAGGTTTTCCAGGCAGAAAATCCCTTTGATTTTATGGAAAACATTTCGTTGGAAGGGAAAACGAATTTCTTTGAGAAGCGAGTTTCTGAGTACCAGCGGTTCGCAGTCATGGCGGAAACCACAGACAATGTCTTCACCTTGGATGCAGACTTTTAAATCTCTCCCCATTTAAAAATACCACAGAAGCCAGATATGGTGGCACATGCCTTTAATCCCAGCACTCCAGGGAGGCCAAGGCAGGTGGAGTTTGGGGACTGTCAGAGCCACGTATAGAGATCTGTCTCAAAACCCAAATAACAGCAGCAAGAGCAAACTAACAAACAAAACCTTGTTGGTAAAATAGCAATTTATTTTTCTGTCCTTTTGAAACGTTGAGTATTTCCTTCAAGGAAATGAGAGTTTGAATAGAAGGAAATCAAGAACTAAATTATAAACAGTTGATTTATCAAAATGCACTTCAGTTTATACAGTGAGAGGGCGTGACTTTTTCTTTATTCGTTAACACATAAGATGTCATTAAGAGCATGGATTGAGGAGTCATATATGAGTTTGACATCCTGCCCTTACTCCTTTGTGTGACCTTGGCAGGTCAGTCAGTCACTGTAAACTTCAGGGCAATGATCTGTAAACCTCCAAGTTCATGGAGGTCACAGAAGAACAGATACACAAAGATAAGTTTCCCTCCACTACCTGGACGACCAGTTAACACCAACGATACGACTGGTCACAGTAACACTCTCCAAAGTGACTGTGATTCTAGGTTAGATGGAGATTTAGTCCATTAGGGTCCATTTAGAGTCCATTGCAGGAAGAATATAAGAATATGAAACCTTAGAGAGGTCATGATTCTCATCAGCCCCTTTGCCTGTCCCAATCTGCAGTAAAGAATGTAGCTCATAACTGCTTAGGGCGGTAGAGGCCTGTGGAGCAGAATCCAGATGTTGCCATGGTTGTGGGCCTTAGAAGAAAAGCAGTTCTCCTTCAGGAATTAAAAAACCAACTTTTGCCAGGTGCAGCCCTGGAATGTTTAGAACCAGGATAGATGGGTACTTCCCAAAGTCATATTCTCAGAGCTGGTAGACCTTGCGATGTTTTGTGATAGACTTCATCTGTATGTCTTTATACTTTAAATCTCTCCACAGTGTTATGAAGGGATGCTCTTTAGTGGGACTGTGTATGGTGGAGAGCTAGATGATAAGGGAGAGGAACAGGCCAGGAGCCAGGCCGCCTGGGCAGTGTGCCCTCTTCATTTTCAGGAAGCACCAAGAGGAAGCCTGAGCCCCATCAAACCCTGGTTCCTACTCGGTGAAGTGCCTGCTGCCCAAACATGAGGGCCTGAGTCCAGATCCCCGGGAACTCCATAGAAACCATAGCAGCACATGCTCACATGCCACACACTTATACGTGCACATACACAGAGTGCACACACGTGCACACACTTGCACACACACACACAGAGTGCATACACGTGCACGCACAGAGAGTGCACACAGTGCACATACACAGTGCACACGTGCACACACATGCACACATGCAGAGTGCACACAGTGCACACACACCTGCACACACAGTGCACACGTGCACACAGTGCACACAGAGTGCACGCACATGGAGTACAAACAAAGTTCTGGAAACCGAAATTCAGAGATTTCTCTCTATGTAAGTTTTGCTCCATGTGTTCTATAACTACTGATTGATCAAACTAGGAATTCTAAATGAATGCAAGAGAGGCCGCATAGTTCCACTGTTAGAGGGACTATCAGAAATGAAGTGTTTGGGTTACAGTCAGATTGATTTTCTTGCTGTGTGCTTCCCACTGGTCATGTGGTCACCCGATACCCTTCTAAGCCTTCCAGCACCTGTTACTAAAACATGGAGATAGGGGTGAGGGTCAGAGAGCTGAAAAACAGCCACGATTCCAGCCACTGTCCTTTTACTGTGAGATTCTGGGGCTGTCATATCCTTTAAATTTCATTCATTGTGATTTGTTTTGCCCGTTCCTTTGTTAAAGTAAACTACCATGCATTACTGTTTACGGCACTGTAGAATATCAGAGTACCAAAGAGCTTGGAGTGTTCAGGTAGCGTGTTTCAAGATACTTCGCTACTGCCATACAAAACCATCTAAAGCAGTTATCATCTCAGACTGAAAGACGACAGTTCAACTGGGTATGGCCCCGAAGTTTAAGTCCAGATCTTCCGTGTGAGTCATGCCGGTGCCTTCGTGTGATGCCTGTTTACAGCAGCAATAAGCAAAGCTGTGTTTAGAAGAAGTCTTAATATCAAAAAACTGAATTTTAATACACGGCAATGTTGCTCCATTCAGTATTCTGCACCAGTTCCCCCAAGATGCACATGTATTTATTATGCCTGTTTTGGTTCCTAGACATGGAAGAATCATAAAGTTACAGGATATCTTTTCAGTGTCTCGTGGGTAAAGAAAGTTTAAGTTCATGGCTTTTCTCTTTTTTCCAGCACACGTGTTTCAAAGAAATTCAGTTTATCATAGAATCATAATCAACTTCATCATAACAATAGTTCCACTGCACAATTCAGCACGCATGGTGTGGAGCAGCTTTGGGTGCATTTATTCCAGCGCTTTCTGCAGGACTGAATTTCAGTAATAAACAGTTACTTTGTGATGTAATCCACTCCCAGCCATGCTGTTATTTGAAGAAGTTACGGTGTTTCATTTTAAAATATCCAGATTCTGCCGGGCGGTGGTGGCGCATGCCTTTAATCCCAGCACTCGGGAGGCGGATCTCTGTGAGTTCGAGACCAGCCTGGTCTACAAGAGCTAGCTCCAGGACAGGCTCTAAAGCTGCAGAGAAACCCTTTCTCAATAAACCAAAAAAAAAAAAAATCCAGATTCTACTTCTGTCACCATTTTATTATATTTTGTTTTTCTTCTTTTAGTTGGAGTTCATCACGCAGTCTGGCCTGGATTACACTCTTGAGCCTCCTGCTCCAGCTTCCCAAATAGGCATTATAGGTGTGCGCCACCATGCCCAGATACAACTTTATTTTTTGTGCATAAAGAAGATGTGCATGTTAAAAATAATTTAATATTCAGATTATGTATTTTATATTTAAATATATTTATGTCATTCTCATAGACTCTCCAGATTTACTTTTTACAACTAAGCTAAGAGCTCAATGTCATGTCAGTGGTGGGCTGCACTAAAGCCAAATTAGCTCTAAGATCAAGTGTCATGTCTTGAACTAATTGAGAGAGTTGGAAGTCACCTCAGGCAGAACCTGGGGTGCAGAACTCAGAAGTGAGATTGTAATTCTCATCCCTTCCTTAAACAATCTGCTCCTTTGTAAACTGCCCTGGGTCTGCAGGAGAATCTGGTATTCCTGGGGGCCTAGTAGGAGAAGTCGCTCTTCAGATTTGTGACTTAATTATGTGAAAGAAAACATGTAAACCAGGAAGACCAGAGGATGGCTCTTTTTTTTGGTAAAGAAAAGTAAGTTCACAATATTTTAAACATGTATTTAACTGTTTTACAACTTTGTTTTGACTTTTCTAAGTGATCATTTAACAAAATCTCAGCATCTGCCACGTGTGTAAGAAGCTTTATGAGACATGGTGTTCCTAAATATATTTTGTTAAAATACATTATGGTCAATCAAACCGACCCTGCTTATAGAGACTCAGGGCTTTTTTTCCACCAAAAAAATTATCAGTTTTGTAAAGTTTGTTGAAATAAACTGTATTATATCATTTTGTGTGTGTTTTTCATGGGTAAGACCATTTTTTTATTCGTGCAGACTACCTCAGTCCCAACTAAGGGGAGTGCACTGTCTCTCCTGTGTGTGCAGGTAAGTGCACGTACACAGTCTGTTCAGTGTCTCCTGTGTGCGCAGGTCAGTGCACATTACACAGTCTGTTCATTGTCTCCTGTGTGAGTAGGTCAGTGCACGTCATACAGTGTGTTCAGTGTCTCCTGTGTGTGCAGGTCAGTGCACGTTACACAGTCTGTTCAGTGTCTCCTGTGTGTGCAGGTCAGTGCACGTCATACAGTGTGTTCAGTGTCTCCTGTGTGTGCAGGTCAGTGCACGTTACACAATCTGTTCAGTGTCTCCTGTGTGTGCAGGTCAGTGCACGTCATACAGTGTGTTCAGTGTCTCCTGTGTGTGCAGGTCAGTGCACGTCATACAGTCTGTTCAGTTTCTCCAGCCACCACAGTGTACACTGACCGTGGCCCTCAGCCCTCTCACTTGCTGCTCCCACACCCCTGTCTTCTGTTGCTCTCATTTCTCTTCCCCTAGCTGAGAGTCTCTGTTGTGACCCACTTGGCAAACCTCTCTCCCCAAAAACATCTACATTATGATTCATAACAGTAGCAAAATGGCAGTTATGAAGTAGCATCAAAAATAATTTTATGGTTGGGGCCACCACAGCGTGAGGACTGTATGACAGGGTCGCAGCCTTAGGAAGGCTGAGGACCCCTGCATCTAGCACATTAATGAGAGTAGCCATCTTATCAGTGCCCTGAACTCTGTTTCTCTAGACTTTATTAAGTGTAGGAAAACTCAACAAGTCCCCCAGCACTGTTCCAGTGGGATGGTCCTGGTTTCCTGCATTTGCACACCAGCGGCCAAATGCTGCAAAGGAAAGGTCACACAACGGGGTTGGTGAGATGATAAGAGATCGCAGTGCTTGCCAGCCGTGCAAACCTGGTGACTGAGTCGGACCCCAGAACATACATAAAGGAGGGAGGGAAGGACTGACTCCCAGATGGCTGGCCTCTGACCTCCACAGATGCCCCGCACCCCCAGGCTCTCACACACTTACATCGCATGATTGCCTGCCTCAACTCTGCGGCAGCCCTGCCATGGTTGTCTGGTAAGCCACTCTCCATCTCCACTGTCTTAGCCAGGGTCTCCTCCGTTGCTGGGATGAAACCACCACCACCAAAACAGCTTGGGGAGGAAAGGGTTTATTTTGCTTATGCTTCCACATCACTGTCCATCACTGAAGGAAGGCAGGACAGGAACTCAGGCAGCGCAGGACCCTGGAGGCAGGAGCTGATGCAGAGGCATGGAGGGGAGCTGCTTACTGCCTTGCTCACCATGGCTTGCTCAGCCTACTTTCTTATAGAACCCAGGACCACCAGCCCAGGGATGGCACCACCCACAATGGGCTGGGCCCTCCCGCGCCTATCTCTAATTAAGAAAGCACCCTACAGGCTGGCTACAACCTGAATTTATGGAGTCATTTTCTTAATTGAGGCTCTCTCCACTCAGGTGATTTGGGTCTGTGTCAAGTTGATGTAAAACTGTCCAGCAAAATCTCCATTGTTTCTTGTTCCTTCTCTCCTCCCTGCTGGTGACTTTATTCCTAAACCTCTGTGCTCCTTACTCTGTGGACTTTTGACACAGATTTAAAAAAAAAAAACTGCAAACTATTTTGACACTACAGAAACCCTACGTCTAGTACCTATGAAGCTGGCTGTAGAATTCCCATAAGCTGTCGCCATGACTGCTCCATGGCATGATTAAGGGGAAGGGTTTTACTGTAGACGTGAGAGACAGAACAGCCAGAGGCATCTGGAAGAATCCAGAGCAGGGAGAGAACGTAGTAGACAGAACACGGCCAGCAGACTGGACCTGCCAGGAGAGAAGCAAGAGCAGAGAGAGGGGAGATGAATGAGGAAGGGGGCATGGGAGAGTAAGTGGGAGTGGGGAGAAGGAGGGAGCACAGCCAAAATAGCAGGGTTATAAGGAGAATGAGTAGCTGGGGTGGGGGACCCGTGACTGGGGAAGTTTAGGTGGGGAGGAGGGAGATGAGAGATGAGCTAGGATGCATGGACTCTGAAATGTGTAATAAGTACATGCAATGCCGAGGGACAAGGAGCCCAGCGTGTGCTCCTGTGCCAACAGGTGCCACAGATAGGCATTTGTCCCTTCAGCCTTTGGGGTCTGGGGAAATGGAGTTTCCTTTGGATGTAACAAATTCAAGTTACAAAGTTTTGTGTTTGGTTTTCTCCAGGGAGCCATTATCTTCAGAGAGTACTGTGCTCATACCTGGGCCTCATGGCCACTTAGTTCTGGAGTCTTCTGCTCCATTCTGCATGTGTGTTCTCGGTGTCTGAGCGCAGGGTTGGAGTGTGGTCCACTGGGGCCTCCCCTTGCCCTCTGGTGTCCTCATTGAAACTGGAAGAAAAGGATCCCTTTGATCTGAGGACAGCAGTGAGGAAAGAGTCCAAAGCACCTTTGGAGTCAGGCTCTTCCTGTGCTCAGCCTCCTTCCGCAATCAAGATGATACACAGCTACTTTTTGCAGAATGTAAGTCATGATGATTTTTGCAGAAGATATATTAAATTTCTTGACTTGCATCTAATCTGATTATAGTTTTATTTTTTAATCAGTTCCTGGAATTTAAAAAAAAAGGTTAGAAAGAATCAAGGTTTGTACATTCAGAAGTGTTTTAGTTGGGCCCATCAGCAAACAGATGGTAACTCTAATTAGGATAATATAATAAAAATGCGGGAGTTTAAGCACAACAGGTTAAAGGAATTGGGTGGCAGATTCTCAAGACTGCTTCCAGCTTATTTGTGGGTGGGTGGGGGAGGGGGAACCTGAGAAGGCTGGGTGCTCTTCTGTTTGTTCCTGTCTGGTGTTTGTGGTATGGAAATGTCTGGTGTCTCTTACACCTGTCTAAGGTATTGGCTGAACAGAGGACTAAGTTAAGTTAAAGAAAAAAATTTAGGACCAGGGAATTGAGAGGGGTGTATCTGACCTGTTTAAGATGGACCCTTCTATCTGAAATGGTCCTCAAAGTGCTGTGTAAGGGTCCAGGTCCCCCAGCCACCAGGCAGAGTCTGCAGTGTGCTGCACGGGAGCTGGGTGGCCCCAAATGACAGCAGGACCAGGGCCGACATGGTAACACCTAATCCAAAGTGGTATGCAGAAGCAAACAACACTGGGTGTGGGAACCCCATCAAAGCGAGCAGTGTCATGGCAGACAGCAGCAGACAAGACTGTGCTGAAGGAGTAAAAAACTAGGCAGTACCTCTCCTGATTTCCTGGCTCAGTGCCCACACACTCGGGCATCAACTTTGCAACTAGTGTCTCCGTAGAGAAAGTTCTGCCTTCAAATCAAGACAGGCACCAAGGGCCTCAGTAACCCTCGCTCACTTTCAACTGTGCGGCCTGACCCAGGGTCTGATTGGTCACATCCTCAAATTTAGCCAATCAGACTTGCCAGGTAGGATGGGCTCTCCTCATTGGCCAGGTTGAAGTCATGTGATCGGTGCCTCGTAGGTGCGGGGAAAGTGCTCTCTGTCAAGGTCAGAACCTGGAAGCGTTGCCTTAAAGAGGCTTGGCGTGTTCAGTGCCGTGTTTCTGGGGAATGTGCCTACCCATGCCGTCTCCCCTCACCCCATCTTCTTCTGGCCACAAAAGAGCTCGGGAAGACATTTCTTCCCTCCCCAGACCCCATCACACAAGAAATAGCCTGACTTTCTGAAGGTCGGAGTTCGGGTTTGCCTCCGGCTATTAACTCTCTTCCTCGAGGGGCGAGGCAGTCAAGAAACTGTTCACTACTGGGTGGGTCTTTGTCAGCTGCTGGATTCAGGGATCAGCAGAACTGCAGATACTCAGGACTTCACGGAGATGATTGTGTTCTCTCTTATGGAGCCAGAGTGTGTATTGTCCTTTTCCTGAGAGCCCCCTACTCTCCCTTAATGCCTGCACCCAATCTATGTTAAAAAAAAACATTTCTCCATGAATTCCAAGTTTACATCATAAATAGTCATGGCTGATATTTCATTTTGATAACCAATGTTCTGAAGTGTTGGTACCATTTGGAGTCCTGGCCTCCAGCTTCTCTTCCCTGCTAGAGATCTTTCCTTCTGATTTGAGTTACAGAAAGCTGTGTCAAAGTTGTTTACCAGCTCTGCTTCACCAGCACGTGTTGCCTTGGCCTTGAGGATCAGAGGATAAGGTTTTCACCTGCTGGCCCACCTGACTGTGTTGGGTATATAAGCCTCGTGGTGCTATTCAATAGGGGGCTTCTTACCAGTGACTAGAGGTGTGTGTCTCTGTCTGTGTGTGTTTGTGTGTTTCAATCTCCAGCCCCTTACCCGAGGCTCACGAACTGTATGGCAGCGCATAGAGCGCAGTTGGGTGTTGGGCGCTGCACTGAAGATGAAAATATTTTTTCTCCACTGTGAGCCTTTATCCACTCTTTGCATTGAGTATGTGATTAATCATTTTAATTCTGAAATTTCTGTTTTTTGGAAATTTTCCCTAAATTACTACATAGTATCTCCTGCTCATTTTGAAAGTACTGTTAATTGAACAAGTCCTTAAATTATCTGTTTCACATTCTAGATTTCCTCAATATTAGTTCCAGCCCTTCAATTTTGGTTTTATTCTTTTATCCTATTTTTAAAATGTTATTTCATAGTGTGGTGGTTTAGATAGGAATGGTCCCACAGACTCATAGATTTGAATGCTTGGTCACTGGGGAGTGGCACTACTAGAAGGTGTGTCCTTGTTGAGGTAGGTGTGGCCTTATTGGAGGAAATGTGTCATTAGGCTTGGGCTATGGGGTTTCAAATGTGCAAGCCAGGCCCAGTGTCTCTCTTCCTGTTGCCTGCAGATGCAGATGTAGAACTCTTAGCCACTTCCCCAGCAAGCACCATGTCTGCCTGTGTGCAGGCATGTTTCCTGCCATGATGACAATGGACTAAACACGTGAACCTGGAAGGCAGGCTGAAGCGTTCAGATCCATCTGTGGCCATCAGGGCACTAAGTGAGTTAGAGTACTGTGTTCTGGCCCTGGCTTCTGTTGTCCACTGTGCTGAGCCCCACACTGCAATCCCTCCACTTCTCAGCATTCTTTGCTTCTCTTCACTTCTTCCCAGCATTGATGGGGACTCAAATAAGCAAGACCAAAAGCCAGCTGGGCAAACTCCAAACCCTGTATCTCCATGTTTGATATTGAAATGCTCAGATCTCCGACTCCTTTCAGCTTCTTTCTCTTAGATTGTTTCTACTCCCTGTTAGCATCTTTCTTCTGCAGGTATCCCATGACTCTGGCAGGCCCAACGCCATGGGTTCTCCAAGGCAATTCTGGCTTCCCCTTCAAAGCTTCACACAATGGCCTCTCTAGGCCTCCATTCAGCTTTCCTTAGTTGTGAAGGCAAATTCCAGAGACCCTTTTCTCCTGTCCTTGACTCTAAATTCAGAACCTCATGGCTAAAGCTGCCACGTTCTGCTGTTTACTGGGGCTGGAACATGGTCTCCTTGTTCAGTTATATTTTCACCATCCTTCTGATTTTGATGGCTACCTTTACTGCCTAAGCTTGGCTGTCCTTGAACTTGCTCTGTAGACCCTGGCGGCCTCAAACTCAGATCCACCTTCCTCTGCCTTCCCAGTCCTGGGATTAAAGGTGTGCCCCACCAAGTCCAGCTCCAAACTTTTCTTTAATTCCTCTTCACAAATTGGAAACTTAGCTGGGTGGGATCTTACCCTGAGGTTACAACTCCCTTTATTCCATTTCTTATCTGTTCATCTCCTTCAACACAGGATTTAGCTCCATTCCACTTCCTGGAACTTCTTTTCTCTTCAAAATGTACATTTTGTATTTTTCCTTGCTCAGCTTGCTCGTTTTTTATTATAAATCCTCATTAGAGTTAACACTAATAACCACATGACAGAGTCTACACTAGATTATATTCAGATTTCCTCTGCCAATGGAATTAATTCAAATCTCTTCACTTTAGCCTCAGGCAGACTCTTCAGACAAGGGCAAAAAGCAGCCTCATTCTTTACCAAAATGTTACAAGAACAATCACTAGACCTTAATATTCTTCTCCTCTGGAAGCCCTTGGCCCTTGAGCCAGGTCCCCACTGTAATGGTCTGCTCTGTCCCTTTAAGAAACAGGCCATGTCCATTCCCTCTCTATCTGCCTAGGCACATTGATCTTCAGCTTCTAGCCCGAGTCTCTTCTTGTCTCTCCAAAGAGGCAGCTTCTGCCTCACTCCATTCTCCCCACTCCTCCCCCAGTCTCTCTCTCTCTCTCTCTCTCTCTCTCTCTCTCTCTCTCTCTCTCTCTCTCCTTCTCCCTCTGTTTCTCTCTGCTCTTTTCTCCTCTCTCCTTCCCTTCCTTAACCCACTAAATAAATATCCAATCTCACTCTGCATGGTGTGCCTATCCATGTCTCTGTCTCTTGTCTGTCACGTGGCTCCCTGCCTGGGACCAACTGCATTCAGAGACCTGCAGTATGGTTTCATGGCATTCCCATCCGTCTGTCTCTCCTCATGGGACTCCCTGTCCCTCGTGGACCACTGTAGCCACTTGGGAACTGTGCCGTCCCTGCCTGGGACCCGTTGCCCACTGCTGCCGCTTGGGAACCTGCAGTGTTTCTGCCGCTGCAGCCACTTGGGGATCCTCAGCATTTTACTTTTACAGTTACAACATGTCCCACCATGATGATGATGGACTGAACCTCTGAACTATAAGCCACCCAATTAAATCTTTTCCTTTATAAGACCTGTCATGGTGTCTCTTCTCAGCACTAGAAACTCCAACTAAGAAGCCCAAATCAACTAGAAGCAAGCCTCAGAGTAAGGTGGAAGGGCAAAGTGGCAGCTGGGCGATGTCTGACACCGAGTGAAGGCCATCATTGGTCCTTCTGTCAGTCTTAGGAGGGAGGAAAAGGCATCTAAACTGCAAGAAAAACTAAAAGGAAATGAATTCTACAAACTCACCGTTTTGCAAATAGAAAACCATTGGCTGCTTCTGAGCTCACACAGTAAGATTTTGGCTTAAGAAATTTTTTTGAGATAAGACTTACTGAGATATGGTCTGAGCAAAGATCAGAATAGGGGTTTAAAGGTGATGTAAGCTTTCTGAGACGGTGGAGAGAGTGGGAGGGGGCGTGGTTCTAGGGAGGAAGCACGCCGTGCGTGCGTTCTGTGTTGCTGCCCCTGTGGAGAAGGCGGGTATGTCTACGCTTCTGTGGAGCTTCGCAGCGAACAGTTCCTCGGTTGACTTGGTTTGTCTCTGAAACAAGGTGGTATCCTTCGGGAACTGGGATAAGGACGGAGCGGGTGAAGGAGTGCGGGAGCAGCTGGGGAGGAGGGAGGACAAATGGCCTGCTTTAGTATGTTTTCCTCACTCAGTGTTTGACTGCTGGGTGCAAATGCAGAAACGCCGGGTCGTTGCCTCAAAATAGGGTTGAGGGTTTGCATGAATCTTTCTATGTAGTAAAATGCAGAGGAGGGGCAGACATCAGCTGTTCATAACATGATAAATATGGGCATTCAATCTGATGCAAAGAGGAAGGAGAAGGATGTAGGTTGGGAGAACACGAATGAGAGGATTAGGGCC
This sequence comes from Arvicola amphibius, assembly GCF_903992535.2. Taxonomy (NCBI): domain Eukaryota; kingdom Metazoa; phylum Chordata; class Mammalia; order Rodentia; family Cricetidae; genus Arvicola; species Arvicola amphibius. The sequence goes on along the minus strand of NC_052055.2, from coordinate 4,106,765 downwards.
CTGACTAGGTCTGAGAACGGTGGTAAAGGCATAGGACCAAGTCCGGGGCGCGGGGAGGGGGGTGGGGGGGGACTGAGCAGAGCTGGACGCTACCACTGATAATTTAGGGACGTGGAAGGCCTGAGGCATGATGGGAGAAGGTCAAGGGTATCAGGAGCACAGGAGTCCAGCTTTGTTCTTTAGTTATACTCTGAAAGCCAGAGGACACTTTGGGTGGGAGAGCCATACTGTGTGAAGGATCTGCTGTCAAGAGAAGAGCCGAGGTCTAGTCTCAGAAGAGCAAGGTTGCCACAAAAGAACCGGATGTTCATGGTCAGGAGGTAACAGTGGAGGTGAAGAAGAGCCTCCACCCTTCATAGACCCCAGTATGGAGAGGCTTGGGGGAGGAGGGGCTGGGAGAGGAGGGACCGAAGGAGGAGGAGTTCCCAAGAGCAATTCCCTGCTTCTGACAGCAGAGCAGAGAGGAAGAGACACCCACTAGTTTTGGAGTGGACAGGTAAAACTGAATCAAGATTGGAGCATGGGGAATCTTTGTGGGGAAAGGGTGAGGTGACATGTCAGTCTGGAAGCTTGAGGTGTGGTGGAGAGGCAGTGAAGAGCCACCCCACTGACGGAAAACAGCCGTTTCAGCTTCCATGGCCTTTAGGGAGACTCGGCCATGACAGGGTGCTCAGAGTCCACCTGCACTTTCTGTGCTCTGCCAGGCTCTCACAACCACACAGCCTGTTCCTGTTCACTTCCTCATGTCATAGAAACAAATGGCAGTTGAAGGATCTGCCAGTTGCACACTTGAGTGGTCTGAGTAATGGTGGAGACGTTGGCCATGATCTCAGTGGTCCCTCATCAAGAATGATAGGGTTCAAGGTTTGTGAATAAGAATGTACACTTCATTGTATCTTGAAATTTTCTTTTTTGGCATGATTAGCATTTATAAAAACCTTGTCACCTACAGGGTAATTTTTCAGTGAGAAAAGTGACGCTCTTGTCTAAGCCCGTACCGCTAATACATCTCTGCAACAAAACTCCAGTCAAAGTCTCTTCATCCATTCTCTGAGGGTACCCAGATTTCTGTCCTGCTGCCAGGGGTACTCCAAAAGATCCCTTGAGATGTGCACACACACAGTGCTTCATTGGCTGGTGTCACCTAAGGCTCCATCTGTCTCTCCAGGGGCTGCAGCACAACCTGCTAAGCATCCGATTACACAGGGGTGGAGGGGCTTGTCTGCTGGAGCAGCTGGAGCAGCAGTAGTGTCTGTGGATGCCTCACCCAAGGGTAACTGATATCTGTTTGCTAATCATATCTGGAGAATAAATCTCCTTGAGAAAGATGAAAGGAAAATTAATTTTATTTCAAAGTACCAGGTGCAAGCAAACATGGTGTTGCCGTGTCTGAGTCCCAGCGTGGGAGTTAACGACGGCCTGGGCTGTGTCGGCACAGCTTGCCCTAACAAAACAACCAAAGCCCCAAAAAGACAACAAAATGAAACCCCACCAAACCTGAACGCCAGGTGGGATGGCAATGCACTATAATCTCAGCACTTGGGAGGCTGGGGTAGGAGAGCCTGAAGCAGCTGGTTACATCCACGGTCAGAAGGAAGCAACCAATGCTCGCATGCTAACCCCACTGCTTTCTGCGAGTGTAGAAACCCAGGATCCCCTGGTAGGTCAGGGCGCACCTCACAGGGGCATATCTTCTCATCTCAATTGATGGAATCAAGATAAGCCGGCACAAAATAGGCATGCCCAGAGGCTCATCTGGTGGGTGAGTCTAGATTCCATCAGGCTGAAAACGCTAACCAACCATCCTACTTGGCTGACTCCTAGAGTCTCAAGGGCTCACAGTGTCCCTGGCATAGTTTACTGAGAGTAGAGATAGCATTAGCCTTCCCCATCTCTGAATAGAGAGGCACATTAAATCTCTATTCTAGTCATATTTTATGTGCACATTAAAATTCATCCTCATCCCTGGGACTCAGTGTAGGCTATTAGACTACAGGACTATTAGATTTTCTAACTATTCTAGATTGTCCATGGCCCCTGCCTTCTATAATGGCAACTCTCTGTTCTTATTGTGCCTTTCTCTTATAATTATTTTGGCACATGACATAATGGTTTTGTACCCAATCCACTTTAGGGTCCGGACCTATGGTTTTTGGACTTGCATTGTCCTGGGTTGTTGCTCAGCAGTTGAAAGTTTTCTTAGCACCGAAGAGGGACAATGGTGGTGGCAGACACCCTGTGTTGTCCCTGGTGACGTTTATGTGATGGACAGGACAGGTTGCATGGTGAAGCCGCAGTCGTGTTATCGAATGTGGTGTTACTCATCACATGCATGGGAAATAAACGCTTCATTTAATTTCCTAGCCGTTTTTGTGAGAGGTGGTTTTTGTACCTGGTGCCTGGTATGTTGTTGTTGCTGGAGATAAAATCAAGACCTGCTTTTCCAGGAGGGTCGACACACAACGAGCAAAGTGCATAAAATACTGCCTTTGCTTTCAGTTTTGGGAGCTGTCGTGCCTTAAAGTATCAAAGCCAGAACCCTGGGCCTGTTCTGAGTTTTCCTCAGAGCGCCCCAGTCCAGAGGGCACTGTGCTGGCGGGTAGCCCCTTCCAAAGGTGGCCAGCCTCAACATGGCTGGTGAGAGCTGGGCTGTGCGGGAGCCTGAAGGCTTCAGGAAAGCTTGCAGAGGTGAGAGCATCCTGCCAGCTGCTGGGAGCAGGGCTGCTGCAGGCAGTGGGGATTTGGTGTCATGTGGCTGATGGAGAACTCATCGACCCAACTCCACCCAGTTCTCCTAAAGGGGGGAATCATTCCAGCATCTTGTTGGCTGTGAGTTGCCAGCCTCGTGTGCCTGGGAAGGGGTTAGGGAGAGCCAGGAGGCAGATGCTTTTCTGGGGCCGGGAGGAAACAAAGAGGAGAGAGGGAGGCGGGGTGACAAGTCCCCTTCCTCCCCAACCTGCTCCACTTGGCTACTCTGAGGGTCCAGGTTCCCCTACCTGTTCCCTGCGGTTCACAAGGAGGCACCTGCTCAGAGCACCCTTGGCGACCCTGTAGTTTAGCGCTGTGTTCCTGGCTTCCACATGGTGGCGCTCTTGAACCACCAATCCCTCCGCTGGGAGGGTGGCTCAGTGCAGGGATTCAGGAAGCAACTCTCTTCCCAGGAAGAGTCTGTCATCAGAGGAGCCACCAGGTATCTGGACACAAAGATCTGTGAGCTCAATCCCTCTCCCTTCAGGACAGATTTCCAGAAGGAACCGCTGGGGAATGACAGCCCTGGCCGGCTGGATGTTCAGAGACCGAAGTCCGGGGGATAATGGCAGAGTTGTGGAAAAGCCTGTATTGTGGTTCAGACTGAAGGAGTCTGTTTCCATAAACGGATCCCAAGTGGCTTCAGAAAGGCTGATAAGAAGCCACAAACCCTCCCCGTGAGGTGTTAGGGCACCTGGAGCTGTCGCAGAGTTCCCGGGACTTCAGTTTTTGCTCACCCACCAGCTGGGCAGGAGGGCAGGGGTCAGAGATTATAGGAGGACAGCAGTTAGTCCACCCCCCACCCCCACACTCCTGGAGAAGCCCACCGAGGGGGCGAGGTCTAACTGTGGTCAGTGGGGTGCGCTGGTGCGTTCTTTTGGTCCTGGACACCTGAAGGTCACTACCCCAGTGTGAAGTCAAGCCAACCGCGGGTGGGTGGGTATAGCAGTACTTAAAATAGCTCTCAGCATACGGTACTCAGTAAACCAGTGGTTCTCAGCCTTCCTAATGCTGTGCACCTTTAATCCAGTTCCTCATGCTGTGCTCACCCCAACCGTGACGTTATTTCCGTTGCTACTTCTTAACTGTTATTTTGCTACTGTTATGAATCATATACACATGGGATAGGCAGGACATCTGACTTAAAGGGGTCTCCACCCACAGGTCGAGACCGCTGCAGTAGACTTCGTCCAGTTATTGAAATTCGAACTCCATGCTCGAACATTCCCGTTAGTCTAGAAAAACACTGTCAGTCGGTTGGCTAAGGTTGGTTGTTCTGTCTGCACCCTCATGTGTCACCCTTTGGGTTTTTTTCTTGTGTGTGTGTACACAGGCACATTTATGTGTGAGAATGTGGGTACCCACACGCAGCAGCGTACCTGTGGAGGTCTGAGGACCTCTGCTGTTGGTTTGAGACAGGGCCCTGTGATGTTCGCCGTGTACAACCTCTCTGTGCTTCTCCTTTGTGTCTCTTCCTCCTCCTGCTGGAGCGTGGTGACTACAGGCGCTAGTACAGTTGTCTCGGGGCTTGAGGTGGACTCTGGGGATCTGAACCCAGGCCCTCAGGCCCTCACACTGGCACAGCCAAAGTTATTCACTGGAGCTCTTTCCCCAGCAACCCTTTTTGGAGAGAGGGTTTTGTAGCCCAGGCTGGTCTTGAACTTGTGGCAATCTTCCTGCATCAGCCTCCCACTTCTGGGGATTACAGGTGCGATCCATCTGCCCGGTAACAATTTCTTCATGCATAGATTTCCATCTGCAAATCTGACCGTGCACATTTTTAGCATGTATTTCCAATGCAACAATTTTGCTACCTGGGAAGTACCTCCTCATGCTTCCTTAGCCCAAATTCTGCCTATGGCATTTGAGCAGTGAACCACAGTTTACATTAATTATCTGTGAAGCCTCAATGCCTTTTGTTGCTGTAATTATGACCATTTCCTTTTAAGGTTAATGAATAAGTCATCAGCCCTAGGGATGGGTAATTCCAGCCATGCCCAACAAGGAGCTTCTGCAGCCCGTGTGTTGCTGCTGGAAGGAGGGGCTGCTGTGCCGGGAGATCTCACCCCACGCCTACTAGGATTCCGGCACAGCCTGAAGTGGAGGAAGGAAGCTGTGGTGGCTTGCCTGGAGTGTGTGTCTGGAGGCCCCCGAGGGGGGAAAATCAACCTGCAGGAGGGAGAAAGGCCTTATGGGTTCGCCTCATGCTGGGGTGGGGCAGAGAATCTGAATGGTTCAAAGAGGCCACTGTGCAAACCTTTCCTGACAGAAAAGAAGGTGAAGGCAGGACTTAAGGTGCTTTCACGAAACCTTGCCCACAGAGGGGCACAAAGCATGGATGGTAACTCTTTGAGAGAGGGACATTTTTCTCTCCAGGCCAACTTGGTACCTGAAAGTGGGGTGTGTCCAGGGTGTGGGCCATAGGTGCCACCCACAATCACTGATTAAGAGAATGCCCCACAGGCCTGCCCTCAGCCTGATCTTATGGAAGCACGGTCCCAGCTGAGGTTCCCTCCTCCCAGATGACTCTATGTCATTTTAACATAAAAATTAGCCAGGACACTAGCCCATGTTTTCTTGTTCTGTTGGGTGAATAAATTCCAGATCTCTATGATTAAGCCCCACCCCCACACATTGTGCTTCACCAAGTAGCCGTCTGAAATATGCAAATAGAACACTTTGGGAGCAATTTAGTTTAGAAGCAACATTTTTTTTGATGGATTTAAATTTATCTTTTCCCTTAAGAGAACCCTACAAAGTTACAAAGTTTCGCAAATTTACCCAAAGAAGGAAATACAAAATGATTTCCGAGGCTGTTCCCCCATGGTGTCATTATTAGAGAGCAGATGCTCTCTCTGTTTAGATCAGGACAAAGAATCCCTTCAGTTAATGAAATCACAGATTGCAGGCACCTCTCGATGAGAATGCAAATTGTTTGATTAGGGAGACCCTCACTGTTTTGTGTGTGGTGCTGGGGTGGCTATTGAATTTAATTGGAGAACAATTAGGATTGTAATACCCAGTCCCCCCTCCAAACTCTTTTAAATAAAGCATTAACTCTCTAATCAGTTGGTTAATGATGCTGATCATATTGTTTTGAAATCAGAAATCGAGGACACGGAATCACTGTGAGTGAATTTGTGAGGATTAGCATCCTCTATCAGCCTGTGGATTATTCCAGAATGGAACCACCCTTGTCCTTCCTCAGATCCTCCCATGAAATAGCTCCACATGACGGTGATGGTGAGGACAGAGCTGGCACGGCTGGTGTCCACATGTGGTCATACACTTTCCAAGCATATGACCTCATTAAATAGCGGCTGTGACCACACAAATGAGCGCTACTACCAATCCCAGTTTACAGATGAGGAAACTGGAAATTGCTCAGAGGTTAGGTTGTTCTAAGTCACATGGTTGGTGCATGGCAGACCCATGAATGTTTGATTCCAAAGACTACTGTGATTGTTAAATAAAAATTTGGCACAATCTCTAATGACCTGGGACAGATGTCTCAGAGAGGGATTGTCTAGATCAGGTTGGCCTATGGGATTGTCTGTGGAGTATGTTTTGATTGCTCTGAAATAGGAAGACCCGTCGTCCGGTATGGGTGGTACCGTTCCCTAGACGTGAGGTCCTGAATTTGAGGAGTGGAGAAAGGTAGCTGAGTAGAGGCTTGCATGGCTTTTCCTTTCACTGGTGAACCTAGCTGTCTACGCTGGGAACTCCACACTTTCAACAACTACGAGTAGGGCCTCTTTTGTTGCCAGAGGCCGCTAGTTCATTTCCAACCGCCCTGACTCAAAATGACCACATAGAAACTATATTATTTTCTATACTGTTTGGCCAATAGCTTAAGCATATTTTTAGCTAGCTCTTATATCCTAAACTAACCCATCTCCATGAATCCATGCATTGCCACGTGACTGTGGTTTTACCAAGTTCCATCCGGCATCTGGCATCTGTCTCTGGCAGGGCTCCATGGCTTCTCCTGACTCTGTCTTTATTCTAGATATATTCTGTTAAGCCATTGGCCGAAAGGAGCTTCTTTATTAACCAATAAAAGCAACACATACAAAGAAGGACTTCACACACCAACAGGCTGTGTGGGTTATTACGTGGGTTGTGTGGGAGGACTGTAGCTGGTCTCCCTGCAGTGTGGCCCTCACAGAACTGTCCATGGTGGTTCCTTTAAAAGCCCATGAGCCATTAGGCTCTTCGAGTATTTGTCATGGTGCTGGATTTCTCGCCTATTCTAATAATCTACTTTCTACCTCTTTTTGCTGGGCATTTTTTTTTTTTTGCAGGGAGAAGGGGAGTTATTTTTAGTATATATACTCACAATAATCCCTCTTTCTTCGTCTTTCTTTTTATGTGTTTGTGAATTACAGAGATATTAAGGGGGAAGTCTAATTTGTTTTTCTCATGTGTTGACATAGATTTCAGATTTTTTTATGCTAATTTTCTGATGATTATAAATAGATACATATTTACCACATAATTAAGTAATGAGTGCCCTCTTATGAGAGAAATCATGGGCTACTTAGAACATTTGGCATCTCCTATCCATAGTTTTTAAATCCTAGTAAAGCAGAAAGAAAAAGGCCTATCTTAATTAAATTTGGTAGGCTAACTTTCTCTGTAGACAAGGCTGATCTTGAACTCACAGAGAGCTTCTGACTCCTGAGTGCTAGGATTAACCACCACCTGATTTATAAGGGCCACTTTTTTTGTGTGTTTTGTTTTTGTTTTTCGAGACAGAGTTTCTCTGTGTAACAGCCCCTACTGTCCTGGCAGTAGCTTTTGTAGACCAGGCTGGCCTCGAACTCACAGAGGTTCACCTGCCTCTGCCTTCCGAGTGCTGAGATTAAAGGTGTGCACCAACACTGCCCGGCATAAGGGCCACTTTTTAAGGACCAGAAGAAACTAATGTGTTTGTTTCTGTGTTACCATTTGCCCACAATTTGGTGCTTTTATTTATAGTCTGTGTAAATATTTACACCCCTGTCCTGTTATGCTCAGACCTGGCCAGGTGACTTGTTTAGACCAGTCAGGTACGGTCCACTTCAGAGCAAAAGTTATTGAGAGTCAGCATGTTTGGTCCAGAAGGCCGAATACTAGTATTGTTCTCTGTGTAGTCTTCCTTTTAGCTGGAGTCCCCACGTAACAATCAAAGATATCAAAACCACAGCTGATACTCATTGGCTAAGTGGAGCAAGGGGGAAACTAACCCTGGTTAGAAGTCCCTGGGAGTCTAGAACCATTTGTGGCTGCAGGGTCACCTTGTCCATCCAGAAAGACAACCCAGCTACTGTTGTTCGCTTCTGCAAAACTCGCTAGTGAAAAGGCAGCCCTAAACCAAATTCTTAGTGCCAGAATGCAGTAGATTTTGAATTTGACATGAATTTGACTGTTCAAACCCCCAACCTTCTCTTGCTGGCTAGACTGTGCAGCCAGACTTTCCCAGTTTAGGTTATTGATTCTAGATGGCGTTTCACACCTGTCTCTTGGCTGCATATAAAACCTGTGAACGTCTAACATACCAAAGCAGAGCTAGTGGAAGTAGTTTAGAGAATTCTAGTGCAATAGTTCCTTGGAAAAAACAACAGAGTTGCCAAAAATAAAAACAAACAGCTAATTCAGCCTAGTCCTAACCTAAAACCTAAAATTAAAGGAATCTCTTGTCTCCTTCCCCATTGTGTTTACTTGTCAGATGGAATGAATGGATGAGTTAGAAGTTCTATCGGGTTCGCCGGAAACATGTCGTCTAACAGAGAGTTGCATAACCCCAACATTTTAGGGGCAGAGATGATATCAGCAGGCGATGTATCTGTAAGAATCTGAAGAGTGCATGAGAGGTAGAGCAAGAATCAGTCAGCCATGTACAGCATCTGAGGCTTTAGTTCTTTCTGTGAGGTGCAAAGGATGTGGGAAAGCTCAACGGTCTTACTCAGATGCAAAGGGGATTGGCCTTCAAACTCAATTGGTCATTACGGTGGTCTGCCATCTGGAAAGGAACAGAAGCTTGCCAGAGTCTTAATTCTGAGGCTGAGGAAAGTAGTAAGAGACACAGTCATGGCCTGTTGTTAGTGGTTGATTAACCTCAGCAGTTGGGGAGTCTGTGGACTGGAATGGGTCTGTGTGGATTTCCGTTGATAGCCTTGTGCTAAACAGGCTGCCTTGATTCCTGCCCCTATGCTGGGAATTGGGGACACATCCCCACAAATGCTAGGCAAGCCCTCTAGAACTCTAGAAAAGTGAGGCCTAGTTTTTAATATATGAAATGCATTGACCAGTCAGCTAGCTATTAACAATGTCAGAGATCCAAGGACAAATTACAGTGGGAGGAATAATCCAAACGGTCTATGCATCAATTAAAATGACAGAGACTAACCCACTCCCTGCACTGTTGCCCTAGGCTTCTGAGATCTTGATAGCTTCACTGGGGCCTGTGGTCGTAAGTCCTCAGCTGTTATATGGGACAGCATTAAATTTTCAGTTGCCACACAGAGTAGCATCGATTTTGGCCGCCAGACCCAGTAACTCTGAGAGATTTTCCTACGGATGAGGAAGTTAGGAAGATTGACCTACCTTGACTGTAGGCAGAGAAGGACCATCAACCCAACAGTGGCCACGGTTTGTGCAGGGCCCTTGAGGCAGGTGAGGCATGGGGCAGTTTTCCCTGGTGGCTATTGTTACCACAGTCCAGGTGGGGTCCTCATGCCCATAAACTGCCACAGCCATCAGTAACTACCTAGAGTCAGAGGTTGGAGCTGACTGAAGAAGTCTGAGTAGAAACATAGGGAACAGGGACCACATCCTGGCCACACTGGATTCTGGAGCAAGTTTTACTTGACTCCACGCTAAAATGGGCCACTCTGTTTTCCTGTGGGACAGTTTTATTGTCAGCCTGACCCAACCTAGAGTCACCTGGGAAGGAGCAACCTCAGCTGAGAAATTGCCTGGATCAGAATGGCTTCGGCAACATCTGTGAAAGGTTGTCTTGGGTGATGATGGATGTAGTGGCACCATGCCCAGGCAGGTCCATGCCCAGGCAGGTGTGTCTGGGCTGTATAAGAAAGTTGGCTGAGCACATGTCGTGACTGAGATGTGAGCAGCCTTCTTCTGTGGTCTCTGCCTCTAGACTCCTGCCCCACTTCCCTCGGTGACGGAGTTTTGACATGGAGATATAAGCTGAAATAAGCCAGTTTCCAAGGGGCTTCTGGGCACAGAGTTCGTCACAGCAACAGAAAGCAAACCAGGGCAATTGCCTTGTTAGTCCAGCATTTGTGGCCCTGGCTGGTATGGGAAGAGAGGCAGTGTTTGTGACAATAGCTTCTTGTGTTGACCAAGGGCAACAGCTGGGCCATGGTTAAGATTATAGAGCAGAATAATCAACCCTCCTCGCCCCAACTCAGTCTAGAAACTCTTATGTGTGTGTATTTATGAATATGAAAAATTACATCGTCCCAATCTAGAGGATTTTTGATATAACCCTGACCAACTACTGGATCTCTTTAACCAAGAGCAGAAATGTTTTATTGTTCATACTCCTGCACTGAACATATTACCCTGCTACCTCCGATGGACCAGTATGTAATCAAGACCCCCCCTTCTCAAAGACCCTCCCCACTGGCTAATTTTGCTCGAAGGGTTAGCGCTCTCAGGCCTTCCTGGAGCTTCATCAGCCTCGTCCCTTTCACGACCTCTTCTCGTCTTAGGATGTTGTTCGGGTTGATCTTTTTATATTTCATGAGCTCATCGAGTCATAGCAGAACCCCCGAAACACAAGGTGTGAATTCACAATACAACTCCCTCCGACAAGAACAGATCACCAGGGAGCAGAAACAAAAGAATCGATATTTAAAGGAATGAGTGGGAGGTGAGTACTCAGGAAACAAGGCCTTTGCTGCCTGGAGGTTTAGCCTCTTCCTGTCCCCTCTCCCAGCGATGCCACAGTAGCCTCTCTCCTTTTCTATCTGCCAAACAAAAAGATGCCACAGGGTAGTTTCTTCCAAAGCAAAGGCAGGCAGTTATTACACTGAACTGGCTCCTCTGAGCCAAAATAGCATTCATAGGGTCGGAGGAAGGACGTGCTCAAGGACCACGTCGGTACAAGGAAAGGCAGGTGAATCAAAAAGTCCACCCTGCAGCACATCACGGTTAGGTGATTAGAAAGAGGCCTCTCTGAGAAGCTTCCCCCGGCTGCAGCCCACTGGAGATGCCAGCAGGCTGAGGAGTGTGTGGGGAGGCCCTGAGGGAGAGCTGAGGACCCAGCTGTAAGGAATAATTCCTCATCTTCTCTGGAGAGAAAACTCCCCCCACCTCCCCGTCCCATCTTGCTATTCCAAAAAGATTAAATAATGGCCCCGTGGCAGTTGGAATGTAACAGTCTCCCTAAGCTCATAGGGTGTGGCACATTGGGACGCACATTGTTGAAGTCAGTGTGGCCTTGTTGGAGGAAGTGTACCACACAGGGTCGGGCTTTGAGGCCTCAGGTTTAAATTATGTTCAGTTCAGTTCCCTTCCTGCAGCCTACGCATAAAGATGCAGGACTCTCAGCTCCTCCTGTACCTCGTCTGCCTGCACACGGGTGTGTTTCCTGCGGTGATGATAATGGATTAAACCTCTGAAACTGTAAGTCGCCACCACAATTAAATGCCTTCCTTTATAGGTGTTGTCATGGTCATGATGTCTCTTGACAGCAACAGAAACCCTAACTAAGATAGGTACCGAAACAACGGGACACTAGACATGGCCGTCCTTGGGGAATCTTTGAAGTTTCCTTAGCTACAGTAGCAGTGTGTGTGTGTGTGTGTGTGTGTGATGATATGGAAGACTTAGGGAGTGGCAGAGGTCTCTGGCTAGTTCTAGTCTTTGTTCTTTAGGCTTCCCTGGGAAACTCAATACAAAAACTGGCAGATAACGAGGATTGCTTTGCGCCCTACACAGAATCACAAAAAATTACAGAAGGCTGGGCTGGGAGATGGTGCAGTGAGAGAAGCCCTTGGTGTGCAGACAGAGGACCTGGCTTGGATCCCTAGAGCTCTCTCAGCATCAGTGTAGAAGACAGGTTTGTCACCTCACTGCCCCTAGAGTGAGACCTGAGGTGGAACAGGAAAATTCCAGGAACCTTGAGGACCAGTTAGCTTAGTGTTCCCAGCAAGCCACAGACCCTGTCACAGAGAAGGCAGAAGGCAAGGACAGATAAGCCGAGGCTATCCTCTGACCTCCACATGTCCTGAGGCATACACACTGGAGCCTGTAGCCGAGGCTATCCTCTGACCTCCACATGTCCTGAGACATACACACTGGAGCCTATATTCTCTTTCGTAAACAAGAAAAGTTTCAAAGGTGAAACATTCTTTGCAACTCCATCTGACTAGAGTAGGGCTCGTACATGTCATTTGGTGCAGCGTCTTGGCCGGTTTACCCAGCGTTCAGCAGGAGAGCCATCCTCGCACGGGCATTGGCAGATGGGGTCCTTCTGGAGAAGGCAGTATGGTTGAGATCCTCTCTGTTAGTCATGACGGCTGGATGTGAGGGCGGAAGCTGGCAGGCATGTGCGCCATCTGCGCACACCTTGGAAACGCCGACCAAGAAGTACGGAAGCCTGGTGGGACAGCCACAGTTTCCACAAGCTTTCTGTGTCGTGCTGCTCTTCCTTAGCCGATTACACAGCGGAGTACGAGTTCCTCCAGATTGGAGTTAGCTATGCCCTTCCATTTGTCTTTGTTAAAATCAAGCAATTTCATGTTCTCTGTACTTTATCTGCTTTCTATGAATGGATTTTGATCATATGAGTAACTTTCTTAACTAGAGTAAGCTATTGTGGTGTCCCGTTTCCTATGGAAGCATGAACAGTTTATGGTATATGCTTCTTCATGGTGTGTTACAAAGAAAGTACTTTTACTAGCCAGAGATGGCGGCTCATGCCTATAATTTACAGCACCCAGAGACTGGGGCCGGAGGATTACAGCAAGTCTGAGGTCAACCTGGGCTACTACCGAATAAGAATCTCTCATAAGAAGTTTTCCCCCCTGCTGATAATAAGCTAAGCAACTTCATTATCTTATTACTCATATGTAATATTTTATTTTTATGTTTCTTTCACTTTAGTAAGCCCCTTCCTTAGGTATTCCTAGGATCTTGCTTGTGAGTGAGTCATGAATTGAAAATGAAATCCTCTGTGCTTTCCTTTTATTGTGGTACTTTATATTTTGGTTGTATATGTGTTTTTCTGTATGTATGTGTGCATGTGTGTGTGTCTCTGTGTGTGTTTGTATATGCATGTGTGTATGTGTGTGTGTGTCTGTCTGTGTGTGTTTGTATATGCATGTGTGTGTTTGTATATGCATGTGTGTGTATGGATGTGTGTGTTTGCGTATGCATATGTGTATGTGTGTGTGTATATGCATGTGTGTGTGTTTGTATATGCATGTGTGTATGTGTGTGTCTGTGTGTGTTTGTATATGCATGTGTGTGTGTATAGATGTGTGTCTATGTGTGTGTTTGTATATGCATGTGTATGTGTGTATGGATGTGTGTCTGTGTATGTGTATATGCATGTGTGTGTGTGTGTGTGTGTGTGTGTATGGATGTGTGTCTCTACAAGAACAGACTTCACAGTAGAATCACAGCATCTTTTTCCCACATCTCTGTTTCTTTGCCTTCTTTCCTTCTGGACTTGTATCGTTCAGAGAGGCAGCAACACTAATCCGTACATCAGACTTAACTTTCTGGGGACCCTGAGCTAAGGAAGATGGACTCAGTTACCATTTGCTGTGCCTGCCCCCCATAAACACCTTTTATTTAGCGGAACAAGAGCCATTGGTGCTCACATTTCACGTGTTATCATGTGTCCTATTCTGTCGTGTGTTGAATATCTTCCCCAGCTTCTCGAATTCTGTGCTCATGACGGTGGGTTTGAAACTCCTGACATAATCAATCGACCACGGACCCTGTCCCTGTATTTTGCTCTCGTTTTCATAGTGATTGGCTAGAAGGTGCCAACTACTTCAGACAGGGGCCGTTTGGGTCGTAGTGAGTGTGATTGTGTATTAGCAGTTCTGGTATGATCCAGGGACAGTGTCTGCCCACCTCCTGGGTCGCAGGCCCCAGGCTTCTTGCAGGGTCTGCTGCTGCTCTTGGGTTCGGTCCATGTAAACAGGTGCATTGCTGGAAGGCACTTCTAGACAAAGCAGGGTGCAGAGAGCTTTCTTCCCTAAGTGGTTCTGATTTTTATGTACTGAGCTGAGCAAGAGTAAAAGCTCAGAAATATTTTAGGGTTCTTTTTTCTTTGATAGCTAGGGGCCCACAATAAATAAAATAATTGCTTGTACGTGCCTCTGTCTCTCCGTCTGCAACACTTCATGCAGTCAGATGAAAGCCTCCCTCCCAAGGCTTTCTGTCTTCACGTAAATTAGGAGCAATTTATTTCCCGTTAGCCTCAGAACTTTATAAATATAGCCAGGCCAAAGAGGCCGTGAATAAAAGCAGGCCATAGATGTCCAGCAAAAGTGCATTTCTTCAAGTGCCTTTCATTTTCAAAGCCGCAAATTATAGACTCTTTTATCAGCAATCAGAGTTCAAGAGAAGGTGCCTGCGAGGGGAGCCAACACCTGCTTTCTTCCTCGGTCTCATTTTCTAGCATTTTTTTCTGGGCCTTTCTCTTGCTTTAAGGGAGCTCTCCATCTGAGATGACCTTATCATTTGACGGGTGGCTCCAGTGGTTGCCATGCGCATTAGACACCACAGACTGTCAAAGGCACCCTACAATCCCCCTGACTTGGTTCAAGGGTGTGATAGCTGAGCAAAACAGAGACAACGCTCTTCCAAAGTTAGAGACCCCTCCGTTAGTTCTTGAGGACAAAGCAGTGCGAGCAAAGGCAAGCCATGTGAGCATGTGAAATGGGGTAGAGTTAGTAACAGGAAATTAAAAATAAAAACACTTGAGTGTTTGTCTTGACTTCCTGGAGCCTGTAAGCCAAATAAACCGTTTCCTTTCACGAGTTGCTTTGGGTCAGAATGTTTCATTACAGCAATAGAGAAGCAAAGTAGGTCAGCTGGCTGTGCGGACTACAGCTGTCTCAAAGTCACAGAAGCCCTTGGAGCTGGGCAGGGGAGTGGGCGTCGGGGTGCAGACGCCGAGCCACCAGGAGCATGTGGGCAGGCCCCTATGGTGGGAAGGCAAGTGGAGAGAGGAATGCAGAACTTCTTGACTAGGAAGGAGTCATGTTTTGAAGGCTCTTTTCTAATCAAATTCCAGCAATCTGGCTATTTTGTTTATCAGCTTTCTCCAAAGATGGTTTATTAGGAAATGTGATGGCCAGCCTCAGTTGTGAACTTGATGGGACTGAGAATCTTCCTGGAGCCAACCCTCCGGGACCTTTACCTGCGGTAGGCAGACCCACCCAACCCACAGGCTGCGACCAGGACTCCGTGAAAAGGGGGAAGCATGCGCACTGGCATTTTCTCTCGGCTTCCCGACCAGCCACCTCATGCTCCTTCCCCGTATCTTCCCTGCCGTGACGGGCAGTCCCATCAAACTGTAAGCTGAAACGAACACTTCCCCTTGAAGCTGCTTTCCCTAAGTATTTTGTCACAGAAACAGGAAAAGTAATGAAAAAATAGTTCAAGGCTTTTATTGAGACACAACTGACATTTACTGAATGGCATCTCTCCAAAGGGCACAATTCGAGAAGTCTTAATATTTATGTATTAGTGGCATGTCCGTCACCTTCCGAAATTTCCTTGGGTCTTTTGTAATTCTGCCTTTCTGCTTCTCTCACCCATCTCCAGGTAAATGGTGGTTTGTTTTCTGTCGCAGATTTCTTAAGATATTATGGGACTGTGGTTTCCTGGGGAGCTGGCATGTCGCCTTTCAGTCAACAAAATTATCTTGAGCCTCATACATGCTGCATGTGTCAAAATTAGTATTTCATAGATTTGATTTCTTTATTTAGATTTATTTTAACTACACACATGTGCACAGGTGCCCTCAGAGCCCAGAAGAGGTTGTTGGAGTCCCTGGAGCTGGAGTTGCAGACGGTCGTGACCCATTTGATGTGGGTGCTGTTGAACTCAAATCCTATGAAAGAGCAGTTGTGCTTGTATTTTCAGAGCCCCGACTCCAGAACCAATTATCTGTATTGACAAGGGATACTCGGTTTTTCTGGTGCACTGTACTTAACTCATTCAACTGTTGATGAATATTTGAGTAGCTATGAGTTTGGGGATTTTATGAGCAAAACAGCCATGATACATGTGTGTAAGTCCTTTATGAGTAAAACAGCCATGGCACATGCGTGTAAGTCCTTTTGTAAACTCGTGCTTTCATTTTCCTTGGGTGGATGCTTTGGAGACAAATTCTGGGTTCTGTATTTGGGATGCATTTAATATCTTAAGAAATTATCACGCTGGTTTGAAAATAGTCTTTAATATTCCTGTCAGCAATTAATGGGGGTCCTAGTTAATCTGCATCCTGGCCAACATTTGCTTCGGTGAATATGTAGGGATTTAGTGAGCGTGTAGCTTAGCTAGTTTGTTGTGTGATGTTTTACCCGTTGGACTTTTTGAGGGCCCACCACCCAGCTCCAAGTCATCACACACAGAGGTTTATTCCTAGTTATGAATGCCCGGTCTTAGCTTGGCTTGTTTCCTGACAGCTTTCCATAAATTCTTCCGTCCACCGTGTGCCTCTGTGTACCATTCTTTACTTCTTTCTCCGTGGCTGGCTGTGTAGCTGGGTGTGGGTGGCTGCCCCTGACATCTCTCTCCTCTCCGTGTTCTCTTGCTCCTCCTCTTCCTCATTTTTCTTTCTACTTATCCTCTCTGTCTGCCAGCCCCGCCTACCCTTGGCCATTCAGTGCTTTATTAGACCATCAGGTGTTTTAGACAGGCAAAGAATCACAGCATCACAGAGTTAAACAAATGCAGCGTAAACAAAAGCAACACACCTTGAAATCATATTCCCTAACATTAATTCCATATGATTTTGCTTTGTACATCCCTTAACTTTTATACCTTGGCTCTTCTGAGGAGCACCAGCCAGGTGTCTTGTGTGATGTTTCCCGGGATGAGCTGTGATGAAGTCGATGC
This sequence comes from Arvicola amphibius, assembly GCF_903992535.2. Taxonomy (NCBI): domain Eukaryota; kingdom Metazoa; phylum Chordata; class Mammalia; order Rodentia; family Cricetidae; genus Arvicola; species Arvicola amphibius. Next base: position 4,089,920 of record NC_052055.2, on the reverse strand, counting down.
CCCCCGAGGCCTCGGGAGGTACCGTCTTCGATGAGGGGGCCCTTGGAGAGATGATTAAAGTGAAATGAGGGGCCCTAGTGTAGACCCCGAGCTAATGACACAGACACACACAGCACCATGTGGAGACACGAAGGAAAGATGGCCATCCCTGAGCCAGTAGGAGACATGACCCCTGTGGTCACGTTTGTCATCTGCCGTTCTCATGTTTACTTTGCGTTTTCTCTTGTATTTTAGCACGCCTTGTAGGGTTTTGTTGGAAGAAGGCACGACAGACACTGGAAACGGGTAAGTTTGAAGTTAATGTTTGCTGAACCTGTTTGTGTCAGGGACTGTAGTTGTTTAACTGCCATGGTTTGGTCAACCCTTTAGTCTACAGGTTTTCATAATATCTTAAATAGTTTGATTCTTGCAATTCCTTTCATTGTAATACACTCTTTTTTTAAAAAAAAGTTTTATTAATTAATTATTTTATGTGCATAGGGGTTTTGTCTGCATGTATATCTGTGCACTGTGTGTGTGCCCGGTGCCCTGGGAGACCAGAGGAGGGCATTGGATTCCCCTAAGACTAGAGTTACAGATGGTTGTGAGACACCACGTGGATACTGGGAACTGAGCCCAAGTCCTCCGTTAGAACAGCCTGTAGCAGGATGTCTTTGGGTCACCAATCATGACAGAGGTTTATTATTAGTTATGAATGCTCAGCCTTAGCCTAGGCTCATTTCTGGCTAGACCCTACAACTTATTTTAACTTGTTTCTCTTCGTCTACGGTTTGCCTTGGAGCCTTTGCCTTTCTCTCATTGTGTGTGTCCTTTACCAGGTCTGGTTGGCTGGTGGCTGCCTGGCTGGCCCCAGGCAGCTCCCTCTCTTTCTCCCCCTTTCTCTCTCCTCTCGAGCCTACATTCCTCTTCCTGCTTATTCCCTGCCCGCCAGCCCTCCCTACCCCTCTCCTGCCTAGCTACTGACCAGCTTTTTATGAGACCAATCAGGTGCCTTAGGCAGACAGAGCATCACATCTTTACATCATTAAAGAAATGCCACACAAACAAATGTGACACATCTTTGCCTCATTCAGCAAATCTTCCACAACAGCTGCCAGTGCTCTTAACCCCCGAGCCATCTCTCCAGCCCCATCTGTTAGCTTCCTGACTGACCTTTTCATATTTTTATCTTCTTCTTCCATGAATTATAGTATATTTTATGGTCTTTTGTGGTCTTATAAGAGCTAATATTTGTTCACTTCATTAAAACTTTTTCACCTTTTATGATACAATTTTATATGAATTATTCCATGCACACTAAATTCATGTTTTTTCTTCCCACATGAGTGATTTTGAAACTTGAGAGGATTGTTTGTCTATTATATTTTTGTCATAAATCACTGTGATGCTTAATTTTAGTTGTTAAGTTGACACAGTCTAGAAGCAGTTGGAAGGAGAGTCTGCATGAGGGACTGTCTAGATCAGGCTAGCCCATGGGCACATCTGTGGGGGATTGTCTAGATCAGGTTAGCCCATGGGCAAGTCTGTGGAGGACTGTCTAGATCAGGTTAGCTCATGGGCTAGTCTGTGGAGAACTGTCTAGATCAGGTTGGCCCATGGGCATGTCTGGGTATTGCCTTGATTGCTAATTGATGTGGGAAGATCCAGACTAGAAGTTGGTGGTACCGTTTCCTGAATTCGGGTCCTAAATTGTACAGGAGTAGAGGTGTGAGCTGAGCAGGAAGCACACACATCAGCTCTCTCAGCTCTGTGGATCTGAGGTGATTTGTTGCAGCTGCAAGCTCCTGCTGCCTTGCCCTGCCTCCCGGGGATGCCTCACCTGGAGCTGTAAGTTAAACTGCTGCCCTGAGTTGCATTTTTATCATTGTGTTTTATCATAGCAACAGAATCAAGATCAGGACAGCAACCCTATTTACAGCACATGGCTAGAAATCCAGGATTTCCTTTCTTTGCCCCTTCTGACTTTCTAGGTTTTGAGAAAATATAGTTCATCCTGTCCTTGCTCAGAACTCTGCTATTTCTGCTTCCTAGTTCCTGCAGCATCTACTTGAAATACTTTCTGTCTTAAAACAGGGAAGTGGGCATGACTTCTTGCAAGGACAATTTAACTATATTTATCTCTTTTAAATACAGACTCCTAGCCGGGCGGTGGTGGTGCACGCCTTTAATCCCAGCACTTGGGAGGCAGAGGCAGGCGGATCTCTGTGAGTTCGAGACCAGCCTGGTCTACAAGAGCTAGTTCCAGGACAGGCTCCAAAGCCACAGAGAAACCCTGTCTCGAAAAACCAAAAAAAAAAAAAAAAAAAAAAAAAAAAAAAAAAATACAGACTCCTCTTGATCAGTGATTTAATCCTGGGAATTTGTTCTGTCAGTATGCAATGGTTGAATAGTTATGGCCCCACAAATTCATGTCAAGAGCCCAGTCTTCAAAGTGATGGAATTAGGAGCTGAGCCCCTCTTGAGTGGAACTGGTACCTGCATAAAACAGGCCTCCTGGAGACCCTTGCTGTCCACCACGGGAGGGTACAACAGCAAGGCATCACTTATGAGCCAAGATATATAACCTTATCCATCTAAATTCTAAATCTGCTGGTATCTCGAGATTGTATTTCTCAATTTCTACAAAATGTGAGAAATAAATTTTTATGATCTAAAATTATATAGTATTTGGTATCTTGTCAGGTAATCCTGAAAAGACAAAAAGAAAGGATTAGCATGTATGTACCCAAAGATATATGTATGGAAATATTTGTTTAGCATTGCTTATAATAACAAAAAGCTTAAAACTTACGCACCCACTAATTAGGAGTTGATAAAATACAATGTGCTAGCAACTACATCCTAAAGATTCTGCAGCCACAGAGACTAAAGAATAACTATGCACGCTCATGTAAAAGTGTTTGCACGCATCCTGCCGAGCACCAGTGTGGAATGCAGAGTGTCATTACAAAATTCTTACATGTAGGCTGACCCAGTCAAAGAATATTCCTAACTTGTTTTTTGATACACTTTTGTCTTTTCTTTTTGTTTTTACCACATTCAAGTATTTCTCAGTTTAAAGAAATACAGTCTCCACTTCTGGTCATGGTCAAGAACAAAGACTGAATCTACCTTCTTGGCTCAATTGTCTAACATGCTAAGATATATGAACAGACCTGTCCGGACATAGGACAGTAGCAAGCGCAGGGGAAGGAGGAACTAGGTGAATCAGGCCTGGAGAATGTTCCCACCCAAGCCCAAGAAACCCCGCTGAGGCCCAGTGGTTCTCCAGTGGAGGAGAAACAGGCAGGAAGTGGGCAGTTACTATGGTGACTAGAACTTTTAAGGCTGTCTACCTGAGAGAGAAGAGCTGAGGGAAGGAGCAATCGGGAGGTCAGGAGAGAGTCCCCTGGAGACTTTTAAACATGTGTGCTGAAGAAAAGGTGGGGAGAGAACAGCATCAGCAGACTGAAGAAGTCGCTTAGCATGCCCCAGAAAGGCAGTGGTTCATACTCCTCTGGTCTGGGCGGGAAAGCTTTGGAATGCCCAGAGTATTCAAGAGCGTCAGTTTCGATGGGAAAGGCTGCCTGTGGCTTGCCAAACAGTTAAGTCAAAGTGTTGCCCAGTTACTGAGCTTCATCTGCTGTTGGTGGTATTTTTTTCTCTTTGACTTTTTACTCTTTTGGGGGGGCCCACCACCCAGCTGGGGGCCTCTTCTTTTCTTGCTCTTTCTTTCTTGCTCTTCCTTTTCCTCCCAGATGTCTTCTCCTATTTATCCCCTCTGCCTCCCAGCCCTGCCCATCCTGTCTCCTGCCTTGCTATTGGCTGTTCAGTTCTTTATTAGACCAATCAGGTGTTTTAGATGACAAAGTAACAGCTTCACAGTGTTAAACAAATGCAACATAAATGAACGCAACACATCTTTACATCATTAAACAAATGTTCCACAGCATACATGAATGTAACATACCTTAAAATAATAGTCTGCAACATTCATCCTCATAGGAAACTCGAAAATAGTTTGAAACTTGAAAATAGTTCAAAGAAATAGGGAGCCATCTAATAGCCAAAATAGTAAAATTCACAATGTCTGACAATCAATAAAAATGGTCAGTCATTCAAAAAGCAGAAAGTATAACTTAAAATGAGAATAAAAATTAATCTCTATAAGGGGACCTAGGAATGACACGGATGATGGCAGACGAGGCTGTTGCAACAGTCATTATAAATTTATTCTCATGTGTTTCAGAATGTAAAGACTACTTATGTCAAGGAGATACATGAGGAAATGAAAGATAACCCAAGAGTAAATTTTAGAAATGTACTAGGTAGTCTTAATAATTAGATTGGATGCCAAAGGAGACAAGATAATTAAATCTGATGACATAGGAATAGAAAATATATAGAGAGGTATAGAAAGGCAGAGAGACAGAGACAGAGAAAACCAGGGTGCTCTATCATAAAAAAATTAACACCATCGAACTGTGCAACAACTTTATCTGACGTAGCACACATGCATTTTATGTTTCTAAAGAATGTCTGCGGGAGGCTATTATAAGAAACAATGGTCAAAAGTTTCCCAAGTTTGATGGGAAAAACATTGTATATATCAAAGAAATGGAATACATTTCAATCGCAAGAAACCCAAAGAAAGACACATAGTGTCTTTCTTTCATCAGACTTCTTGAGACCAGTGACAAAGAGAAATGCTTGCACCCGCCATCGAAGAGAGACACAGTGAGGCAGCCCATCTCCCGGGAAGCCAGAATTCAGGAGACAGTGGGACCCTTCCACGTACTCAGAGACCCCACAGCTTCAAACTACACGTGCAGCCAAAGTAAACGCCAGAGCAGAGGCAAAATCGACTTTTCAGACACATGAGATCTGCAAGGCTTCGTTAACAGAAGACCCTCATCCCAGGAAATATTAGAGCAACTCCTTCAGGCAGATGACAACCAAGGGAATCTGGGGACACTTAGAGGAATGAAGAGCACTGGAAATGAGAAATACAGACACATTTAAAAAAAAGTCTTAACATAGATTTGTCTAAATAAAAATAAAGCCACTTTATTGTGAGTTTTTCTCCCTCATACATAAACAGAGCCTCAAATACTTAGAGCCAAGAATTGATAGCACTCCAGGGGCTGGTAGACAATTTAAGGTACATCTGCCAAAATTCTCCCCAAATACTTTTCCAGTTCATTGAAATGTCCTCTCTGCCCAACAAGCACTGTAGGAAGGACCAGGCTGCTCAAATCCCACGCATTTGGTGACCTCATTTTCAAGCACTTCAGGATTTTCCAAGAAAACTTTGTTGTTGACTTCAGTTTAACCTTTTCACACCCAGATAGCATTTCAACATTGGAAAGTCATGAAAGCTTATTTATAGTCAAGGATCTGTTATATGCCCTGCACACCTGAAAAGAATGTTCCCCATGTTGCTCTTGAGAGGACTGGTCTAGTGTGTCAATGAGATCAAGTCAGTAGTGTTATCCAGGACCTGTGTGTCCTTGGAGAATCTCTGTTGCATGGCAGGTTGAAGTTTCCAGTGTATTCTAGGGTGTTCCCGCTGCAGGGCTGAACCTGTGGTTTGGGGTGTCTGACCCACGATGACTAGAAACGCACTGGGCACCTAACTGTAGATTGCGGAGCTCTCAAAGGTGAACTTTGTAGGTAACCATGCCATGCCACCAGTGCCAAGCAAAATGAACCCATGCACAGGCATACTCTTGTAACCTTAGACTTCCAGCGGGAGACCTCCTGTGTGAGATTCATCATTAACTCGGGAAGTTAAGCTCTGGCTACCCGGAATTTACAATCAATCAGCCTCCTACACCTGCTTAAATCTCCATCCAACAAGCACACTTCCTTGTGCTTCCACTTAAGAAAACATAAATGTTTTTATATGAGACAGACTTCATCATCATCATCTGAGAGAGAGAGAGAGAGAGAGAGAGAGAGAGAGAGAGAGAGAGAGAGAGAGAGAGAGAGAGAGAGAGAGGATTAAAGAGTTTATAAAATCAGAGTCTACCCGTAGGAAATGATGGTATTGCAACTCTGGGCTATGTTAGCGACTTCTCAAATCCAGACACAGGCTATCTAGGCATTTTGTTACATATAGTTACTTTGTGAAGTTAACCACCATCACCCGTCAATGGATACAATGATCAGCCGAAGGAAGGAGGTGATGTCTCAGGACATCATGGTAGCTAACACAGAAGTGGGACTCTGTGCCAGGCTTTGAGCTTTGTTTTAAAAGTTTTTAATTTGCTAGAATTTCTTTCTTAAAATAATTTATTCCCATTCAACTTCATCCCCTTAGGATTTCATATAACCGAGTTTAGCCTCTAATACCACATAAAGACTGGTTAACTGCAAAGTTTCAAAACTCCGTGGACCTGAAGCTCTTAAAAACTCCGTGGACCTGAAGCTCTTAACGCTGGGAGAGATAAAATGAAATGTCCCTTGATCAGAACATAAGAGGGAAAGGACTGTGCAGTGTGCCTTTTAAGTGGAAATAAAAGATGTGATCTGTAAAGGAATTTGTATTGGAATCATGGGGGAAGAAAGAGAAGCATGGGTTCGTCTTTCAACTGTAAAGAGTGGCAAGGCCAGTCCGGTCAGTGGCAGAACGCAGTGTGAGAACGTCAGTGTGATTTGGAGTTTGGTAATTGCTTTTTTTGAATGCGATTCAGAATATTTTACAGCTATTCCATTTATTTCGATTGATTCTTAAATCTTAAAGTTTAGCATACAGTAGTCCCAGAACCCAAAAGAAATTTCTTCTACCTTGAAACTGAAATAAATTTGCCCCATTGCCATCTCATTAAGCAAGGCTATAGTATGGCCTTGCTGTGTTTGGACATAATTATAAACATGTTCTACAAATGCATTGATGTGTGGCTCATGGAAACTGTAGTAAAGAGAGACTAGTTCAAAAGTGCCCTTAAGAGAATAATCTGTATTTTGCAAACCTGTATGTATGTGGTACATGTATCACATCTCTTAGGGAAGAGCTCATTTAAGAAGTAAAATAAATACTTTTTTTAGAAACATAAAAGTTGAAAACTAAAGAAACAAAAACCATATTTTTTAATTGCCAGACAGAGCCCAGAAATAACATAAAATAAAATAAAGCACAGAAGACAAAAGCAGAGTTATTGTGACCAACTGAAGTGGGAAACAGGGGCAGGGGTTGGGGAAAATCCAGACAACATTTCTGCTCTTCCAGTCTGCCCTCAGCCTTGCTGAGCCACAAGAAGACTTAAGAAAACTCCCTTTCAAATCACCGTATGAAGGAAGAAATAGGCGAGAGACTGAGGTAGGGCATCTTTTCCAAGCAGTCACCTGCTTCCGTCTGCCTCAACTTGGATGTCCTTTCTCTCTTTGAGACTTTTCCCCCTAAGTCCTATATACCCTTCAGGATGCAGCTCCAATTCCATTTTGTCTCTACAGGTCTTTTCAATGGGATGTGATAGCACTGTCCTATAAGGTCCAATCACCATATATCATGTTTATGTATGTCAATAAATTTGATATTTACTCATTTATTATATTTCAAGATAGACTTCTAACTCTCATCTAGCCAACAATGACCTTGACTTCTCATCCGCCGCCTTCTGCCTGTGGGGGATAAGATCACAAACATACTCCACCACACTCAGTGTTCTGTAGGGTCTGGGGATGAACCTAGGTATGTGTATACACAGACACATTAGACCTTTAACAATGGAACTACATCCCCAGCCCTAGCTCTTTATGGCTATGCCATGTGATGAGAGAGTCTGTAGAGATACAGTGGGGGATGAGACTATCAGGTAAGCGCTCTCTCCTTTGGAGAGCATCTCTAGTGGCAGGTGGCAGTGAGCCAGCAGAGAGAAAAGAAGACAAGCAACACCAAGGCATCATGGGATTTCTCTTATAAATCCAAACAGTGACAACTTAGAAAAATCACCAAGTGTTCTAACTGCTGAGCCATTTCTCCAACCCCATGATTATCAATCTTAATAATTATCCACCTGTAGCCCTGAATTCTCCCTCTGGTCCTGGGGATGATTGATGGTGGAATACCTATGGGGCTGTTATATGCCGAGGGCTTTATTATGATCGCGAACCCTGTATCTCCAAGCGGAGACATTGCTGAGTCACCATTCTTTCCAAAACCTGGTTTGGCGGTGGGGTAATAGCCGCACCTTTCCTGGGAGGTTGGGTGAAGATGAAGTGTGTTGATGTGCCATATGTGCGTGGAGTGTTCAGGACACACAGCACTCGGTTTTTCCTGACCATAAGAAAAACGGAAAACAAACGACATGGGGCCAGGGGGTCGTCAGTCAAGGCATTTTCCCAGCATGCATGGGGCCTTGGTTTTGATCTCCAGCTTTGGGAGACGCCTACAGTGGAAGTGTTCTCAGATACCTGGTTGGTTCCTGTCACATCTTCCAGCTTGGGGGACATCTATCGTTTCCTTCCGTGGTATCTTTTCAGATGAAACAAGTACTCATTGCCAAGTTAATCATTGGTTGTTATGGGAAGGATTAATTAAGAAAAATAATTTATTAGTTGTTATATCTTATTAGCAAGGAAATTTAGGAAAGCAATCAGCTGTTGGAAGTGACTAGTCTGGATAAGAAGTGGTGGCCATGTAAGTTAGAATGCGGTTGGTTCATGTCCTAGCCAGGGTTTCTATCGCTGCGACAAACCACTGTGACAAAAAAGCAAGCTGGGGAGGAAAGGGTTTATTCAGCTCACACTTCCACAGCACTGGAGGAAGTCAGGACAGGAACTCAAGCCGGGCAGGATCCTGGGGACAGGAGCTGATGTGGAGGTCATAGAGGGGTGCCGCTTACTGGCTTGCTCCCCATGGCTTGCTCTTCCTGCTTTCTTATAGAACCCAGGACCACACTCTCAGGGATGGCACCACCCACAAAGGGCTGGGCCCTTGCCCATTAGTTTTAATTAAGGAAAAGTCATACAGCTGGGTCTTATGGCTCCACTTCCTCCACGGAAGTTCCCTCCTCTCAGATGACTACAGCTTGTTTCAAACTGACATAAACCTTGCCGGCATAGTTCAGTCCCCAGTATCATAATAAAAAGAGCGATGATGGAGGTTCTGCCTGTCCTGTGGCAATGAAGAGTGGGCCAGAAGGAGTCCCGTGTGGCACTGGAGGACACTGCTCCTCAACGAAATTCTTTCCACCCCTCAGCTCCCCTCGGCGGAGTCATCTCCATGGCATTTGTCATTGTGTCCATTGAGAGTGGGCTTCAGCTGTGATGGAACGAAGACATATTATTAAATATATGCATAAAGGACGAAGGAAAAACTCCATCATCGGAGTGAAGGGTGTAAACACATGATTGTTTCTGATAGAAGGAGGAAGAGACATTTCATAGGAATGTAATCCTTTTTCTAGTGGCTGTAAGAAGGGGAAGTGTGGATTTGGGAGACAGTGAGCAAGTGCTGATTGGGCTAACAGGATCACATTGTCTCAAGGGAGATACAAATCCCGAGGCTGCATAACCAGGGGACACTCCCTGGGGGGGCAGAAGCCAGATGGGCTGTTGGGTGGTCCTGAAGGATGGCAGGCTGACCTACATCTCAGGGGAGCTGGCTGAAGTTCTAGGCTGATCAGTCTTCTGCAGGAGTCTAGGCGTCAGGAGAGTAAAGTGTGTCCTCTGCCCCCTGGCCGTGTGTGCATCACCCTGGAACACAGGCTTAAGGAGTCTTCTCCTTAGGACTTAAGGTTGGCGAGGGTGGGTCTCAGTTTTGATTTCTGCATCTAGAAGACCCCGAACTATGTGGAAGTTAAGCTTCTTTCTCGACATTGTACTCCTGAGCCACAACACTACTCCGTGTCCTACACACTGTTGCGGTCATCAGTTTTCAATTTGCAATGAATTTTTTTTTTTAAATAATGAGTAAATCGGGAGCTGAAGGGCTTGAGATTGTCTTCCGTGAGCAGTCGGCCCTTTGAAGTCTTTCATCTTTCCAGCTGATCAGTTCCAAAGCTTGAAGATGAGGAAGACAAGGGTTTCTCTCCTAGCAAAGTCGTAGCGTGCGAGAGCAAGCGTGCCGTGTGTGGGAAGGCAAGAGTCTTGAAGAGCGGTGTACAGCTTGTGATGTTTTAGTGCTTGTAGTCAATCTGTCTAGCACGGAAGGAAAGCAAACACGTGTAAACACGTGTGCAGAAACAGCAGGTTGACTCACAGAGCTTGAGATCGGAAACAGTGAAGGAGAAAAGGCTTCTAGCCTGGGGGTCTCCAACACTCATGGAGACTGAGATACCCTGTGGGAGCACTGGGTGTGCTTGTGAAAACTGACACTAAACACGTACATGACACCCTTCGCTCCTCCCAAGGGAGACCACCCAGAGTGCTCACCAACCTGGCCAGGGCAGCTCTGACATCTGGGTGTTATACTTTGTAACCAGGCACCTCTTCTGCTTTACCTCACTCCAGTTCCACCTTTTCAAGAGACCCTGATCTCTCTCTCTCTCTCTCTCTCTCTCTCTCTCTCTCTCTCTCTCTCTCTCTCTCTCTCTCTCTCTCTGTGTGTGTGTGTGTGTGTGTGTGTGTCTGGAAGTCTGATACCAACAACTCCAGTACAAACTGAAATCGCCCTGGCTAGGGTGGCATCTTCAGGACCCAGGGACATCAGCTGAGATCCTTGTATCATTTTCTCTGGGTCTCTACATCTGTGGCGTGTGCAGAATGGTTAGTGTGGTGTAAAGGTAGCCTTTCTTCTGTCGGACTGAGAGTCCTTTTGCTCAGGGCAGTGAGGGCAGCAAAGAGTCCAGGGCTGTTGTTAGGGAGCCACAGGGCACCTTTCCCAACCTCTTTGCTTATTTATAGGACTGTGAACACCAGGAGTCCTTGCCACAGAACATAAAGATCTACCAGAGACGCTAATAGTGGGGTTAGCATTTTCAACAGTGCCTAATACCTGCCCGGGGTCGGAAGGAGGGGTGCCCGGCTTGCCTGTTTCACACTGTTGGTGAGAATATAAGTTAGTTTACTCCTGATGAAAAACATCATGAAAGTTCCCTTGCAAACTTAAAGCAGAATGAGCATCTGACCCAGCCTAAGCCGTCTGAAGTTATGAAGCAGTGTGTTGCAGAGATGCCAGGACTTCAGTGTGGACTGCAGCACTAGTCAGAACAGTTTTTAAGGAAGAGTTGAGGGCATTCTGGAACCAATATACGCACCCATCAGACGACTGCAGAAAGAAAAGGTGCTATGCATGTATACAACACAGTATTTTTCAGCCTTTAAAAAAAGGAAATGCCATTTATGACAGCAGGGATGACGTCAGAGGGCAGTATGCTCGGCAACATGAGCCAGGTGCACGCAGACAGAAGCCACATGTTCCCACTTGCATGTGCGATCTAAACAATCAGGCTCATGGGAACAGCGAGGAGGACAGTGGCCACAGAGGCGGAGGGGTAAGGTGCAGGGAGATGAGGGCCAAATGGTACAAGCTGAGTTAGGCAGGAAAAGGAAGAATAATTTCTTTCCTATTGCACTAGACAGCACAGCATGGCCTTATGCTACAAGAGGTATTAGATATTAAAAGGTAATAAGAGAATGAATATCAAATGTTTTCACTGTAAAAAATGGTGTATGAGGTGATGTCTCTGTTAATGAACTGGATTTAATTATCCTACATTGTACTCATAAATCATGAAATCTCTGTGCACCTCATAAATAAATGTATGTACTGACACTGTGGAGATACTTAGTACCACTTCCACGCCACCCAGGAGTGCTGATGAGGTAGTAGCCGGCACCAGCTTTCTTCCTCCACCTTCTTAGGTATTTGGAGTGTCAGAATGAGTGCCTTGTTTTCCTGAAGCCGAGTGAAATTATCAAATTGAGGGGATTCAGAATCACCATGGAAACAAAACCCTGAGCAAGTCTGTAAGGACATTTCTAGAATGATCTAACTGCAAAGGGGAGACCCGTGTGAGAACAGCCTGACTCCAGGGCCTGCGGTCCCAGACAGAATAAAAGGAAGCTGAGCATGGCACCAGCATCAGCTCTTTCTGCCTCTTGACTGCCGGACGCAATGTGACTAGCCACCTGACGTACCTGCCGCCACGCGTTCCCTGCCATGACGGGCCATACCTTAAACTGTGAGCCAAACAAGCCTTCCTTTCTGTGAATTGATTTTGTTAGGCATTTCATTGCAGCAAGGAGAAAAGTATCTGATACAATGAGAAATCAGCACCCAACTTCCCCAGGGATGTTCACACAATCTGCTAAACTGAGCCCTTGGCAGACCCGAGCAATGACCAGGGAGGTAACATAACGCCCACCCCCACCCCCTTCCTGCTCTGCTGCTCTCAGTCCAGGTTCCCCGCCCCTTTCTCTCTCCCCTGTGGTGCTAATGCCTAACCTTGTACACATGTTCTGCTCTAGAGATTCCCAAGACATCCTTTAAGCTCTGGCCACATTAGCTTTGTGTTTCCGAATGGGTTGTGGTTCTGCTCTCCCTCCAATTGAGACTCTGCATCCAGGAGGCAGAGGTAAGTGGATTCTCTGAGTTTGAGGCCAGCCTGGTCTACATAGTGAGCTCCAGTCCAACCTGAGTTATGTAGTGAGAGCCCATGTTAAAAAAAATAATAAAACAAAAAGAAGAAAAGAAAGAAAAGAGGAGGAGGAAATGGAATATTGATATATTGCAGCAATGAAGAACCTTGAGAATATTATGCTAAGTAAAAGAAGCCAGGCACAAAAGCCCATGTATTGCACAATTTCATTTATATGAAATGTCCACAATAGGCAAATCTATTTCTATATAAGGAATGAATTAGTGACTACTAGGAGCTAAGGATTGAAGAAAATGCGCTAACAGGTATGAGATTTTTTTTTTTTTTTTTTTTGGTGGGGATGGATGAGATTAACTCTAAACTTGATTGTGGCTTTGGTTATATAATTCTGTGCATCTATGAAAAAAATGCTTAAATGAGGATTACTATGGCATTGGAATAACTCTGTGCCCTTGGAGCTGTGCCCCTTGACTCTTGGTAGAAGCTTGGAACCTCAGAGGTTGTTGAACCCTGTATATCCCACGTCTTCTGCATGTCTCAAAGCGTTGCCATAAGACCCAATTAGTGACTCCATCCATGTTTTATGCCTGTTGCCTCCTCTGCCTCAAACTTCCTGCACTTTGGGTCAGAAGGGGCCACACAGGGGCTGTGACACTGGTGGCACTGACCTGACAAGTGAGCCCGACAGTAAGTGAGTTCTGAATTCTGCCGACGGCCTGCATACACTGGGAGAAGGACCAGCTCTTCCCCTAGACCTCAGAACAGCTGCAACCGAAAGCTTCCATAGTTCATTCAACACGCTGAGGCTGGGTTGACTTTGAATAGAGGAAGCAAACCTCAGATAAGAAGGGACTTCTTCACTGCATTCCAATAAAGCTTTTTTAAAAGTCAAAACCATTAAATAATTATAAAGTGGATAAAAATCTCTCCCTCAGGTGAATCCCTGCTTCAGTCACAGCCACCTTCCATCTGCCTGTGCTGTCAGGGTTTATTGGGACCACAGATGCCACGGAAGATGAGCTGATGACCAGGGGACATTCTGTGGCCTCCTAACCCTTCTTTTTGCTTACATAGCTTGAAAATAACTTGAAATAAATTATTACTTTTAAAAAAGCACATTAAAACGAACTTCTGACTTCTCTGGAAAAACTCAAACCTAAACTAAAATAAGATCTAAAAAAAAAAAAAAAAAAAAAAAAGATGGTCACACCAGACATGCATTTCTCACATGGAAAAATGAGGCTGCCGTCTTCAAAAACCGTGGTGCCTTGCTTCGTTTGTTCCTGTTGCCATAGCAGAATTACAGAGACTGAGTAATTTGTAAAGAAAAAAAGGTTTATCTTGGCTCTTGGTTCTGGAGGCTGGAAAGTCAAGACACAACTGCCTTGGTGAGGGCCGTGCGCAGCGTCAGCGTGTGGTAGGAAAACCAGAAGGGCTTCAGGTGCCCTGGGAAATACTCGAACTAAGGCTAACCAGAAAGTCAGGGCTCCCCGACCCCATCCTGACCCCTCCAGTGGGTCCCACCTCCCGAACTGCTACACTGCCTAGCAATTGCAGTTGAAATGAACTTTTGGGGAACATCCTCAAATCATAGCAGCCCCCATCTCCCACCCTGCCCCGTCCGCCTCTGTAAACCTACCTTAGGTCACTTATTCATCCCCTATTTTTATCTCTAGGGACGTTTGAGTTTGCAATAGCAGCGGAGACCTTTCCGGGCCTCAAAACTGTGTTTTAGAGTTGTCTCAGGCCCTGCTTTCTGATTGGCTGATCCTATGGTGACTTCCAATCCTATCTGCACAGCTGTCTTGTAAACACATCCATGTTGGGTCACAGCCCCGAGTCACAGAATCTCTTGGCATGGGGGTGAGGTCCAGGACTAGTTTTTAAAAATTAAAATTAAGCAAACAAGCAAACAAACAAATAATCCAACTCCAGGTGACTCCGGTACTTGTCTAAAATGTTGGGTTTAATGGCTGAATCCACTCGAGGCAAAGATTTGAATTTCGATTTGCTTTTCAATTTAACTGGACCCAAGGAATAACGGTTTTGGTTAGAGGAACTCTTTAGCATATGTGACTGCGTGGACCTAAAGTGTCCCCTGCCCTGCATGTGTGTGTGCGCGCGCGTGTGTGCATGCGTACGTGTGTGTGTGTGTGTGTGTGTGTGCGTGCGTGTAAATGTGTGGGTGGAGGCTAGGGGTCAATCTAGGGAGTCATTCCTCAGGCGCTGTCCACCTGCCTGTTTCTCATGAGGCTGGGTTCTTTGGCCTTCGAGCCCCAGGAATCCACCTGTCTCCAGTTCCCAGCTCTAGGTGCACAAACCCACACTGGGGTCCTCAGGCTGGCCTGGCAAGCACTTTCCTGGCTGAGTTATCGACCTGGCTGGTAATGTCCTTTCTCTCACCGTAAGATGGCTGCAGTCTTGCTAACACGCATGGCCAGGTCACTGTACTCTCACGGCTCTGCTATTTTTAGCTGAGTTATTTTTATTTGTTTGTTGTTTTAATTGAAGATGAGTCACCTGGGTTGCCAAACAGGAGAAGTTACAGTGGCTTCCCCGCCACCCCCCTACCCCAGATCATGAGTAGCCAGCGCAACACCAAGGCACCCCACAAATACAGGGTGAACGAATTGTCAAGACATCTGCTGCTCACTGTCTTCAGATGGAGAGGCTGGTGACATCCTGCAGTGCGAGGGTGTGTGTAAGGGGCCCCTTCGCTGTTCATCTGTCCTGAGGTTTTGCTAAGCCATCGCTTGACAGAAAATATCTGAGTAGAGAATAGGTCAGTGAGCGGGAGAAGCCTTCCCACCTCGTGGACATATGGGTGCCAGAGAGGCTTGTTTTTGTGTGTGTGTGGCGGTTGGAAAAGGTTCTCGAGGATTCCTTGAACAGACTGAGAGATGACAGGGACGCCATGCCTGCCAGTGCAAGCTTGGGAGATATTCTAGGTTGAATCTGACGTCCCCAGCCCTCGAACAGATAACAGATAACCTTTGGAGAGTGCTTGGCTGGAAGCCTGGGTGGTGGGCTGGGATCCGAGGCCAACCGGGCAGAGGCCGGAGACTGCCCCAGGGCAAGGCGGGGCTGCTGCTGCACCTGTGCCTCCCAGCTCAGACTGGTCCCCTCATCCGGGCGGCCGAGCCCCATCCCACGGAGAGGCCACGGCCGCTTTGGGGAGCGGTCGGCGAGAGTGGCTGGGGAGGGGGGCGCGGCTGCGGCCGTGCTGTCCAGGGGGAGGCGGGAGGAGGGAAGGCGCCGCCGCCTCGCCCGCGGCGACAGACGCCGGGAGCGGCAGAGGCGGTGAGTCGCAGCGCCTTCCCTCCTCTGGCCCGGAGCGGGAGCCGCAACTGGGCGGGTTAGCTGGGGAGCGGGAACCCTGAGCGGCGACTGGGGAAGAGGCGCTCTTGGGTGCAGCGGGAGCAGGGGGATGCAGGTGATCGCGGAGCCCCTCAGCACCGGGTCCTTGCTGCTCCTCCCCAGGTGCCACCCACCTTATCAGTGTCAACCCCCACGCCGGCGCCTTGCAGGGACCAGCAAGCTTTAAGCTCTTAGTCCCCCGCCCTCCCACAGGCTGGTGGCTCGGGAGGAGAAAGCAACTTTGCAGGGGACCCGGCATAGCGCGCTGGCTCGAAAGGGGGCGTTAGCGAGCCTGGCGGTCGGGACAAGTCCCGAGCATCCCTACCCGGAACCAGGGGCGTCGGTATCGGTCCGCTGCGGGCCTGCAGAGTCGGCAGTGAAAAACCGCCGCTGGAAGCCTTATCCCGAGGTGGGTGGGTGGTTGGGGAGGGGGCTGAGGACCGCGCCAGGCTCCGCTGGAACCTGAGGCAGCGACCCGCTGCGTTTTGGAGCCAAAGATTCTCATGTGTGGCCCTCGCGGGGCTGGGGAAGTGTGTGCTGGGAGAGACGCGTTCGAGAGTTTTCAGTGCATACCGATTTATTTTTAGCTTTGGAGAAGCAGGATGTGCAAAGTGGGTTGTATCAGCCCGGGAGGGGCAGGAGGTCTCCTTGTCCGCAGGAAACAGTACACAAGTTTCTCGTTGCAGATGCTTGCTCTAACTTTCATGCTGGGGGGGGGGGGGGGGGTGCGGAGGAGGAGGGTACGGGGAGGGAGAAGACACCGTTTGGCTCTTCCTGAGGGTGGGTTTGTCGGAGACCACAGGCCAGGATGGCTAGGGGGATGCTGTGTTCCTAAACGTCAGTCGCCCACGGAAGATGCAGGTTCCATTCTGCTGGCTACTAGTGTGTCACACAGAAACTGGGCTGCTGAGAAGGAAACCACACAAGCCTCTGTTCAAAGTTTTCCTGGTGCTGACTAATTGAAAAGAACACACGTAGGGCACTGTGTTACCAGGAGCAGGGTTGCTGGCGCGCTCTGTGAGGGGCGTGGGGGTTGGTGTGGTAGGCCCAATAGGCAAAGCTCCTGAGGGTTTTTACTCCAACTGGGAGAGGCTTGCATTTCATGGCCAAGGCAATGATTCCAGGGACTGCAAAGGAAGGCGGGTAGGATGGAGTGGTGGAGAAAAGATGAGAGGGGTTTGCACAGATGTAGGGGTGGGGTTGGGGTAGAGAAGCTGAAACTCAGTATCCAGACACCCAAGGCAACACCGCTGTGGACGTTCCCAGCTGTCTCTGCAACCAGACCTGAAAGATTGGAGTTCTGTTTCAGACCAGGGCAGCGCCTACCCACGGGCCTCCCTTGGCCTCTTCTGTGGTTCCTGACGCAAGAAGGAGGTTGCCGACAGGAACAGGAGCTACCTCAGGGGTGCTGTGCCGATGAGATATAGCCCTCCCATAGTTCAGCATCAGGCTGGGTGGTTAGGTGGGTAGTGAGTGAATGTGACCCTTGCTTATTTTGGTGGCTGTTGATTGATTTCCTTCTTGCCTAAATTGCTGCGGTTGCCTTTCCAGCTGCTTCGTTGCTCCCAATCAGAACCTCCTTGCTCCAGTTCATTCTCCATCCTGTGGACAGTCATTCTGAAAACAAAAATCTAAGCTGGTCTGTCTGGCTGATTTCCTCCGTAGGAGTCTCAGAAGCTTTCCAGATAAAACCCCGACTCCAAGAACGCACACAACCGTGCTCCTATCTCACCAGCCTTTCTCCCATAGCCTCCCCAGGCTGGCTTCTGCACCTCTAGGCTCCCTCCTTCCTGCCAACTCTTGTATCTCTGTATCTTGTATCCCAGATGCTACCACAGGGCTACATCAGGACCTGGGCACACCCCCTCCCAGGTGGCTGGCCTTATTTTACGCAGACACCTCTTCTCACTCTTCACAGGGATCCCTGTGTCAATTTTCCTGCCTGCCAGGAAATGGGAAGGGGTGGGGTGGGGACTCTGGGTTTAGAGAGATGTTTGTTGAATGAATACGTTAATATCAGTCAAGCAAAATTCAGTTCTCTTTCACTCAAGCCAGAATTAAATATGGAGAATAATAAAGAGGAGAACTAAACACATCTTTGTACTTAATAATTCATTATCATAAAAGCATTAGAGAGTGCTGGAGATTCAAGAGAGGGAATGCTACTTTAGTTTTTCATGTGTCCTTTCTCTCTCTCCTCTCCCTCCCTCTCTCCCCCGCTTCCTCCCTCTTCCCCCCCCCCCCTCTCTCTGAGACAAAAATCTTAAGTAGCCTTAGCCCCAATTTGTTCTGTAGCTGAGGCTAAGCTATGGACACACACTTCCCCTGCTTCTGTACACCACATTCTGGACTCACAGACATGAGCTACCACGCCAGTTCAGAGGCATTGTGAGAGCCAATTATGAGATTCCAGCTGTGAGAGGCAGATGAGCCATCCCAGACTCCTCTCTGCTTAGCTCTCCCATAAGCCTGGCAGTGGGGTGGAAGCCTGTCTCTCAAGCTTGAGAAGGGTAGGGCCATGACCGGCCTGACCCTCTAGTCCAGTGGTTCTCAACCTTCCCAGTTCTGCAACCCTTTAATACAGTTCCTCGTATTGCGGTGACCCCCCCCCTCCATGGGGTCATGACCCACATAGAGAGAACCACTGCTGTAGCCCCTCCTGAGAGTATAGTTTTCTTCCGGTGTCGGTCTCAGTGACTCCGATAATAATAAGAAACCTCCTGTCCTTAAGTCTTGGTATCACTTTTCAGGCAATCTGACTGGCCGTCTCAGGGTCGGCTCTCCCAATACTCCACTGTTGTCCACGGGATCCCGCGGCGAGCTAAGATGGTACCTTGTTCTCTGCAGCCCTCCAGGCTGGCTTTAACCAAAAGCTACAATTTTCCCATATTTAAAGGGATGTGAATAAAATCAAGCACAAAGAAGAATGTGTGGTAGAGACTTCCTTCTTCATGGAAAAACCTGGCCAGCCACAAGGCTGGAGCCAGACAAGTGGGTTTCATTTTGCATGCCGTCTCTGATTGATTGTTAGTGACTGCCTAGAAAGATGGGGCCAGGCTCAGCAGGAGAGGGGGCTGTGGTCCATTAGTGATTTCTGTCAGGGAATGGGATTAGGAGGTGGTGACAACATTTGTCCTCATTCTTCCTGTCCTGGAGGATGTCATGGGAGGACAGTGGAGGCAGAAGTCAGGGACAAAGCGTGAGATCCCTGCACAAAGGCAGGAACTTTCCTCGCAGCGGTGAACAGATACCACAGATAACACGTTTTCTGGGAACCGCGTGTGCTTTCATCTTTGCAGAGCTTCCCCCCACCCTTGAAACGTTAAAAATCTTCTCTTTAGATTTATTTATTTAATCTTAAATAATTAAATGTTTCGCCCGCATGTGTGTCTGTCTACTACATGTGCGCTGGGGCCTCTGAAGAGGTGTGAAGAAGGCGTTGGATTCCCTGGGACTGGAGTTATGATCAGCCTGAGTTGATTCCGTGTGATAGTGGGAGCCAAACCTGAGTCTTCTGTGAGAACAACAGGTGTTCTTAACCCTTGAGCCACCTTTCCAGCTTCAGAAAACCTTATACTTTTGTTGTGTGAGGAACTCCCAAACTCAAGACTATTTTTCTATTTTATTTGTATGGATGCTTTGCCGACGTGTGTGTATGTGTAACGTGTGTGTCAGAGCCCCTGGATCTGGAGTTGTGACTCCAGCTTTGGTAGCAGGATCTAGTGTCTGGCCTGTCTTGGTTTGGAGCTAGTGGCATTTTTAGGTTCCTTCTGTTGGAGAGCTGGAGTAGCCCTTACACAGTCGGGGCTTATGCCCAGGGAGGAGGGAGCCCCTCCCTCTCACAGCACTGCTCACAGTGGCTTGCTCAGGCGTATTATCACATCTTAGATCCTGTTGAACTACTGAGCCAGAGGTTGAAGGGCAA
Organism: Arvicola amphibius; assembly: GCF_903992535.2. NCBI lineage: Eukaryota > Metazoa > Chordata > Mammalia > Rodentia > Cricetidae > Arvicola > Arvicola amphibius. Next base: position 4,070,114 of record NC_052055.2, on the reverse strand, counting down.
GGCTACTTCTCTTACAGAACCAGGAGACAGGGCCCTGAATCTTGGACTGCACACAGATGCTGTCTAGACTCTTCGCAGACACAGACACTGTCTAGACTCTTCACAGACACAGATGCCGTCTAGACTCTTCATAGACGCCATCTAGACTCTTCACAGACACAGACGCCGTCTAGACTCTTTGCAGCTGCAGACACTGTCTAGACTCTTCACAGACACAGACACCGTCTAGACTCTTCACAGACGCCATCTAGACTCTTCACAGACACAGACGCCGTCTAGACTCTTTGCAGCTGCAGACACCGTCTAGACTCTTCACAGACACAGACACCGTCTAGACTCTTCACAGACTCCATCTAGACTCTTCACAGACACAGACACCGTCTAGACTCTTTGCAGCTGCAGACACCGTCTAGACTCTTCACAGACACAGACGCCGTCTAGACTCTTCACAGACGCCGTCTAGACTCTTCACAGATGCCTTCTAGACTCTTTCAGCATTCTCCTCTCCAGATAAGGATGGCAGGCTTAGCATTTGGCAATTTGCCCAACGTCATGTGGCTGCTAAACAGTGGAGTTTGTGGTTGAAAAATCACAATTTATGCACTTGGAAACACACACTTATTACTTGTGAACAAAATGTTTAAAGGGAGTTCACTCTGGATCCAACCTCTCTGTTTCTGAAAAGATGGCTCATCCACTTCAGTAAATAGAAAGCATCTCCTGGCTGGAGAAAGTGAGGGAAAAGAAGACAGAGCCCCCCCTCCCGCTCCCTGGCTGGGCTTTTACTCATGCACTCAAAGGATGATTCAGAGCAGTTTTGGGCATGCTCAACACTGTGCTGGGTTGTCAGGATGCAGGCTGAACCGGTTCTAGTTCCTGTGTTTGTCACTTTGTGGTGTCACCAAATACCTAACACGGGTAACTTTAAAAGCGGAAATGCATATTTTGCTTAGTTTCTGAAGGTTCTGCTTAACCCTGGGCACAACACTGTGGGAGTGTGTGGCAGAGACTGTTCACCTCAGCATAGCCAGGAAGCAGAGAGGGGGAAGAGAAAGGGCTAGGGACAAGATGCCTCCATGGGCCCACCCCAGCGATTCACTTTCTCTAGCTAGGTCCCACCCCAGAAAATTCACCCACTCTCCAAACAGCCTCCGCAGCTGCCGACCTGCACCTTAACATGTGAGTCTGTGGGAGACCTTTGTCATTCAAACCATGCCATCTTCCTCCTTTTAATTAATATAGGGAACAGATGGATCTACACGAGCTTGGAGTACAGGTCGGGGGGGGGGGAGCAGTGTACGAGCTGAGCTCCTTTGATGGGGACAGCGACCTTTTATTTATGGTAGCCCCAGGAACATGGCTTGTGTACTAGGTAAGGAATAAATATATCTTGAATATATTAAAATCATGACTAAATGTAATCAGTATAAAATTTGCCATTTTAACCATTTTAAGGGATGAGTTTTGTGTCACCGAGCACATTTGTGCTACTGTGCTCTCCCCAGAGCCCCTTGCTCTTTCTGAACTGAAGTTCTGGGCTTGTTCAACAGCCTTTCCCACTTTGCTCTGCCCTCAGCCCCTGACTACTCCTTCCTCCCTTCTGTTCCTCTGAGACCAAGCACCTCAAGGACGCTGTGCCCTCGGCACTGTCCCCAACAGTCACCTTCCCGACAGAACGCCCCCAGGATCACTGTGTGTGATAGCCGTCGGGATGTCTTTCCTTCTCAAGGCTGAATGTACGCCATCATGTGCATATGGCACCCGTGGCTGTCCGTTTGTCCGTCTATTGCTGTTGTGCACAACACCACTATGAACACAGCCGTGTAGGTGTGTGTTCAAGTGTCTGCTTTCAGTTCTTTTGGCACTCAGAACTGACATGGCTGGATCACATGATAGTCTATATTTAATCTCTTGTAACCCCGTGCTGCTTTCTATGCCCTCCGGCAGGGCACGAGGGCTGCGGGTTCTCTCCAGCTGGGCATTGTTTTCTTCTGCCCTCATGGGTGTGAAGGGTCGTAGCCTTGAAGGCAGGTTGTCGAAGGCAGGTGAGGAGCAGGGACAGACCTTTGAAACTGATTCTGGGGACGTGGGGAACCACTGGACGTTTGTGACCCTGAGAACAGCACGAGCAGAAGTATCCTGACAGGGAGGGGAAGAGAAATCAGGCTGCAGGAGAGGGAGGGGCTTTCTCCACACTCATGTGACTGAAACCTGGCCATCTCTGTCCTGTGTGGTGCTGAAGTTGGGAAGGGAGGTCAATACGGCACTGTGGTATTTTCCTCAGACATGATGACTAGTTGTTCACAGTAAATACCTACTTGAGTCTTAAGTGTCGATTCAATTTATTCTGGCAAACTCTATCATTTATCTACTAGGGTTCCATAATGAGACACACTTGAAGGGTGGCAGGGATGGAAGCCAGCTGAGGTCGATGGACTGTTTGCACAGGTGTGGGTATGGTGGAGTGGCTGTGTGTGTGTGTGGTGTGTGTGTGTGCACACACACGTGCGCATGTGCTACCCAAGGGGGCTGCGAAGCAGTTTCTGGAAGTGCTTTGAGAGTCAGGCTGATGGAAGAGCATTTCTCACTGAGCGATGATGCTCTTCATCCTTGCAGAGAGGTCCGTAGTCCAGGAAGTGCCAGGTCCCTCTTGTTCCCACTCCCCACTCTCCTGCCTCCGGCACCTCTTAAGTGGCTAAACTGACCTGAAGCCAGAGGCCAAATGGGCTTGTGACCAGGGTGCGGCTTGTAGGGCGCAGAAGGTAGGAGGGAGGCTGGTGGAGCAGAGGACATGGCATTTGGAGCTCTGGGATCCACTGCCCCACGTAATGGCTGAGGGAGGCAGGGCACCCAGCGGTGGAGGGACCATTAGTAAAATGGCCATGGCCCAGTGAGCAATCCCTTGAACTGGGGCTGGGAGTCTCGCAAACAATGGGAGCAGCAGGGATATTTCTCATTCTTCCCACTGCTCTGGAGTGGCAGTCTGTTCCTAAACTCCGGTGACCTTAAGTCTGGTGTGGTCCAGGTGCGTCCCCTACCCCTCAACACCCAGGCATGGCTCTGGGGCTCTGCAGCCTACGTGAACTCAGTGGGAACTGGATATTAGTGTCACCAAGGGCTCATTACTGTATTGGGTGAGTGGTTGGTTGCGGTCTGGGATGAGATTGAGGCCCCTGTGCACTTAGAACGACTGCCTTAGGGGACTCAGAGTTCCCGACCCTGCTGTTTACAAACCTTAGGTCGTACACGAGAGACGGTGATGAGGGCTTGTTCCTGCATCGGTGGGACAAACTGCTGCTACTGGGCACCTCGACACGGTAGACACCAGTTCTTCTACAGCTGCAGGGGCTCTATGTTCAGAGACAGAGGTGTTGCCGGGGGCCCCGTCTCTCTAGATACTCAAAGAGAATCCGTTCTTTTAACTATGATTGATGTACTCATGCCTATTTATTTACTTAGAGATGGGGCCATCCTGTGCTTCTGAGGCTGCGTGTGGGCTGAGACGCTCCTTAGTGTCTGAGCTGCTAGGACTCTACCAGTGTGGCATGTGTGTCACCATGCCTGGTGGCTTGCCTCTTTTAGTTTCTGCTGGCTGTGGGTGTTCTGGGCTCTAAACTCTGTCTTCCTCTCCTGTGCGTCCCTCTCTTCCCTGAGCCATCCTGAGGACACTGTTGTGCATGCAGGGCCCATTTCAACATCCACATGGCTCTTGTATTAGTTTCCTTATGTACAGCTATAGAGACTCCCCCTTTATTTTATCTTTTTACAAATAAATGTTAATGTTCTCTTTCTGGGGCTTAGAACATAGTTTAGGGGTCTCCATTCATTCTGCCACTAGGCTTGGGGGTGAACTTGCCTTTCTTGTGACCCTAGATTTTATCTCCCCTCCAGATCCCAGAATCTATCGTTCCTTATTTCCAAACTGCATGGGGGCGGGTGGAGGGCTGACATAGTTAGTCTGACCTTCACTGGGAGATCTCTGCACTCAGCTTTGCTGATTGGCCTCAGAGGGAATGAAGGGGAGAGGCAGCAGGCACTACCTGCCTAGGGCTTACCCAAATGCTTTCAGAAATGCCACGAGGAAACCTGAGGGCAGGTTGAGGGTGCTGAGGACATTTTAGAAAAGGGTCACAGAAGCAGGCCAGGCTTAAGTTTCTCGCCTTTCAGAGAACACAGCTTAGACATATTATATACAGATGCAGTTGGGTCCTCAGATAGACTTTCACCAAGTCTCAACACTCCCAGCCTCGGACCTGGATGCGCCGACGACACAAGGAAAGGCTCAGCATAACTTTGTCCTCTACCTGACTAATTTGACAGGAGTTGCCCATCAAATGAGCTGTAGCAGGCGTTTCCACGCCAGGGCATGAATGTCTGTGGCGTTGTGCGCTGATCGTACACCAGGGAAGACCCTGAAGCCATTCACTGACTTTTGTTTCTCTCTGGAGGGTGGGGCTAATTTTGTTTTCTTCAACTACTTTGCTATTTGACTTTGAATGAGAGGAAGGAAAAGAAAGAGAAGCAGAGAACAAAGAGGTGAGACCCCCCCCCTCCATCTTATCCTGCCACATCTACAGCATCCTTGTTATTCTGACCAAAGACACTTAGAGAACTGAGTTTCACCAGCTGAAGAAAAGGGTTACAACAGCAGGCCAGCTCCATATCTGGAGGGTTGGAAAGAAATAAAAATGAAAGACAGAAGAAAAAAGAGCAAGTTCAAGTTGGTGCTAGGAGGGTGGTCAGCTTGGAGCACTGTTCTTCTGAGTGTGGGCCCGCACTGGCCACAGTGCGGCTGGCCAGGCCTCATATAAATGCTCCCGATAGTGACGTCCTTCCACACGGGATACCAGCTGCTTTTGACACCTTCTTGCTTCTTAGAGGGTGACCAGCCAGCCTGTTTCGAGCCCAGCTCCTCTGTGCACTGAGAGGCAGTCTCCATCAGTGGTCTCAGTAGTAATGTCTGTCTTCTGCTCAACACTGGGTCCAGCGGGAGATAGAGGGATGGGGGGGGGGGGATTTCTCTCAGTCCTTCTGATGGCTGCCGTCCTCACCCTGCAGTACCCTCCCTACAGTACCCGCATTGCCCCTGCTGTCCTTACCTCCCCCCTACAGCACCCGCTCTGCCCCTGCCCTGCCATCCTCACCTCCCCCCTATAGCACCTGCTCTGCCCCTGCCGTCCTCACCTCCCCCCATAGCACCTGCTCTGCCCCTGCCCTGCCATCTTCACCTCCCCCCTACAGCACCTGCTCTGCCCCTGCCCTGCCGTCCTCACCTCCCCCCTACAGCACCTGCTCTGCCCCTGCCCTGCCGTCCTCACCTCCTCCTATAGCACCTGCTCTGCCCCTGCCCTGCCATCTTCACCTCCCCCCTATAGCACCTGCTCTGCCCCTGCCATCCTCACCTCCCCCCTACAGCACCTGCTCTGCCCCTGCCCTGCCGTCCTCACCTCCCCCCTACAGCACCTGCTCTGCCCCTGCCCTGCCATCCTCACCTCCCCCTTATAGCACCCGCTCTGCCCCTGCCCTGCCATCCTCACCTCCCCCCTATAGCACCTGCTCTGCCCCTGCCGTCCTCACCTCCCCCCTATAGCACCTGCTCTGCCCCTGCCGTCCTCACCTCCCCCCTACAGCACCTGCTCTGCCCCTGCCGTCCTCACCTCCCCCCTACAGTACCCGCACTGCCCCTGCCCTGCCATCCTCACCTCCCCCTACAGCACCTGCTCTGCCTCTGCCCTGCCATCCTCACCTCCTCCCTACAGCACCTACACTGACCTCAGCAGATCCAAAGCACAGTCCTTGAAGTCCTGCCTCGTCTAATGGACTCAGCAGCTCTGGACCGGGCTTTGACCACACCTCTTGCTAATGCAGAGCAGGAAGTGAAGCTGTTATGATGAGTGCTTTTTCAGGACCAGCTTCCGGGCAGGGCTGGACAGTCCAGTGGCATGAGTTAGCTTTAGGTTACTGTAATCAAACGTCTGGATAACCCATTTAAAAATGAGGCAGGCACACCCGGAATCATGGTTTTAGAGGTTTCAGTCCATTTTCATGGCTGTGAGCCCGTGGGGAGGCAGCGTGATATGCTCGGAGTTGGTGACAGGGGAAACTGCTTCCTTCTTGGTGGCCTGGGAGCAGAGGGGAAGGAAGGGGTTGGTAGCAAGATCTCCTCCAGGGGCGTGTCCCCAGGGACTGCTTTTGTGGATCTGACTTCCAGGCTCAGTAGCGATCATGGATCATGTTGGAGATGAAGAGTGTTTATTGGTTAAGCGTAAGGTGGTCATGTGATTTAGCCTTCACCTCAGGACCAGTTTGGAAGGGAAAGGGACACAGAGTGACGTCCAAGGCAGACGACACCATAGTCACCTGGTTAAGTGGGACAGAAGATTGTTTTAAATATGTTTTTAAATTTTGTCGACCCACTACGCTTTGGTGTTAGTCTACCTTTGGTTTATGAAATAGACTTTAAAGAGTGTTTTATTATTAGCGGATGTGGGCACGTGCATGTGGGAAGGTGTGCACGCCATGGCATACCTGAGGAGCACAGAGGGACCATTGCAAGACTGGTTCTCTCCTCCTATTTTTATGTAGGTTTCAGAGTTTGAACTCAGTCCTTGGAAGGCAACTGCTTTGACCTGCTGAGCCATCTTCCCAGCCCAAGTATTTTCCCCTCATTTAAAACACTTTGTAATTATTTTTTTCATTTTTTTTGAGATTATAACACAAATATACCATCTTCTCCTTTCCTTCCCTCTGTCCCTAGCCCCCTAAATTATCCCCTGCTTGCCTTCAAAGTCATTGCTTCTTTCTTTAAAACATTTTGTAAATGTTCATTTATTTTTTTAGCTTGTGAATATGTGAGTGTGTGTGTGTGTGAACTTATGCGCCACAAGGCACAGCATGGCAGATGTGGGGGGTCAGAATAACTTATCAGTCTCTTCTCCTATCACGTGGGCTCTAGGGATTGAACTCAGCAGGCAGCAGAAGCCTTTATCAGTTCAGCCACCTTGTTGGTTCCCAAATATTTGAAAGAACATTTTTCTTAACAGATTGTTGGCCCAAAGTTGAGGCAGTAGTGGATTTAGTCTCCTGCATAGAGACACCTTTATTATCTTACTAATGTATACTTGTTACTTATTAATGACATTTCCTTCTGTGCCTACTCTTTCTCCTTCTATATAGTCTTTTAATTAATATATTTTATAGTAGGTATAATTTTTGTTCAAGAGGTGGAAAAAATAGATTTAGATTTATATATACTTTTCTAAACACCTTCATATTTCTGGTTGCCTGGGTGACATTTGCAAGAGACTGTATGCTATTCTGCTTTTATTAAAGCAGAAATATGGTGGGAACTACTTTTAGACCCTTCTATACCCTTCTGTTTTCTCCACCAGACCATTGAATTGTTTTATTTATTTATTTTTTCTGTTTTTCATGATCCAAAAGTCATGTATAGCTTCCTTTCTGTCAATCTCATTTGGGGTTTCTTTCACTTTGTAAACTGACACGGGGAATCCATCCTTCCGTTCAGGGTGGCTCATGTGTATTGATGCCTGCTCATTTAGTTTGTGGATACTAATGGTCTTTTCCTGGGTTGTCCAGATCAAGCTCAGACAAAAGTTGTTATTATTATTATTATTTATTATTATTGTTGTTGTTGTTGTTGTATAAGATGAAGGCTTTGTACGGCCTGTGGTGGGAGTTGAGCACTATGTAGGCTGTCTGCAGTGTGTGGCGGGTGAACACAACCCCTGTGTAGGCTGTGTGCAGTCTGCGGGGTTGAACCAACCCTCTGGAGCCAGGCTAGCCAGCCCTCCCTCCTCAGTTCTGCTACTTAGGAGCCACGAGGCCCCACGGAGCTTGATTTCTAGGAGTCCACTGTAGCAGCAATAGTCCCTGCCCATGAGCTGTTCAGCCGATGGAGAGAATGAGGTGGTAGGTTTACCCATGAAGGTCAAGGCAGAATGCCTCACGTGTAGACAGCATGCTGCTTCTCTTTAAGGTCAGAGGACAGGAGACCATGCCTTTCAAGCAATCATTTTATCCTTATAAACCCCTGGACTAAAGAGACAAATCTGGGGCTTGCTGTTCTCTTTAATGAAATGCTTTAGTTTTAACAAATCTCCATGGTCAGCATTCTCCAGTGTGTTTACGGATGTACTGAAATTAAAAATCTCTATCTCATTCCTGTACTTTAAGGAACATACCCATGAAGTTATCATGCATGATTTCAATGTGCGTGCGTGCGTGTGTGTGTGTGTGTGTGTGTGTGATTTATGTGTGCACGTGTGTGGTGTGTGTGTGTGTGAAAATGTGTGTCTGAGTGTGTGTGTGCGTGCGTGTGTGTGTGTGATTTATGTGTGCACGTGTGTGGTGTGTGTGTGTGAAAATGTGTGTCTGAGTGTGTGTGTGTGTGTGTGTGTGTGCTTGTGGAGGTCAGAGGTTACTACTATCAGGTGTCTCTCCCTACTACTCAGCACCTTACAAGGCCGCTGACTGATCCTGGGCTCACTGATTGGCTAGACTGGCTGGTCAGTGAGCCCCAGGAAACCCCCGTCTCTCTGTCCCCAGTGCCAGGGTAGCAGGCGTGACCACTCTGATCTGGGTGCTGGGGATCTGAACTGGGCTCCTCTCCCTTGTCCTGTCAATACTCACCTAGCCACTCCCAGCCCGGAGCACAAGCTCTTTGATGGGCATCTGTCCCGTGACTTGGAACCACGGCGGGTGGGGGTGGGGGTTCTGTGACTCTGAGTCTCCACTGCCTTGCTCTATAGAAGGTGTAGTGACGATTTCCACACTGCGCCAAAAACAGGCAGTGAGGACCAAATGTGTTCTGGGCTCTGAAGTTTCTCAAAAGGCACAGGGAGACATTTATGGAATGCACCCCCAGCCTATGAGCCATTCTTCTCTGTTCTGCTTTTTCCATAATTATGAATATAAAACATTACCATAAAGACATCTGCACAGGGCAGAAAATTAGTAGGAAGAGAAAGCCACCCATATCCGTGGATTGAGAGACAATCAGGAGTATTTCTCTGCGCTGTTTTATATGGAAGCATTTCTTAGTTGCATAGACATGCTTATTTAAAGTTAGTTTTTCATGAGATTACGTGTGCCAAGAATTTTTCATTTCATTCCATAATCTTCATAGACAATGCTTCCCTGAGGGCATAATACTCCATGGAGTGGGGATTCCTGCCTTGTGATTTCATTTTTGGTCATTTAGTTAAACTTTCGAGAAGTGTCCTGGCCTTTATGGTTTTGTGCAATAACCTTTCTCAGTGTGATATTGTACTCTGGGATGTATTTCTAGGTTGAAGGCCTGAACATTAAAGAGAATCTTAACGTGGTTTTGCTGTTTGCTTTCTATGGGAGTTAGACAATCCATGCTGGGTGCTGTATTGACCGCTTGTCTGGAATACCATAAGCAGACTGTTTGCAGTCACCACCTTCCCTGTGTATTTCTTTGATTGAAGCTGAACATATTTCTATTGTTGTATGCCCATGGCATTTCTCCTTTCCCTTTTTAGCTACAGGTTCTTTGCCTTAGATGTCTTTCATATCAGTGAAAATGACGTCTTTTCAAAAGAAAGAAGCGATGTGTGCTTGTGGGCATTAGCTGCAACCCTGTGCACGGGTGTGCACATCCAGGCTGTCTAGGCCCGCTCACCTCTGCTCTCCTGGGCCTTGAAAGAGGCAATGTTAGAGCCAGGTGTGAATTTCTCTTCTGTTCTCCACAGGTTCAACATAGATAGGAAATACTAAATAAAATCAATAAACAAGTAAAATATTTTTAAAAACCAGAATTGCACCTGCACTGAACATATTCGGGCTTTTTTCCTGTCATTATTCCTTAAACAATCCAGTTTGACTGCATAGCACTATGATTGTAGTAAGTATTACGACTACTCTTCAGATGATTGGAATGATGGGGAGTAGTGCACGTGTCATGTGCCAATACCACACTGTTCTACATGGCACTGGAGGACCAGTAGGTGAGGAGTGGTGCCATCGTTAGCATCAGTTGTCAACGTGAGGAGAGAGGACCCCAGCTTAGCTTGTGGGCATGTGTGTTTTCTTAATGGCTAATTGATGCAGGAGGGCCCAGCCCACTGGAAGTGAGAAAGCCACAGGGAGAGAGCAAGGAAGGTGCACCGCTCCGCGGTCTCTGCATCAGGTCCCGCCTCATCTTCCTTTAGTGACGGACTGTCAGCCGTAAGCTGAATCAAGCCTTCCTCTCCCAGGTTGCTCTTAGACACGGCATGCGTGCGCACACACACACACACACACACACACACACACACACACACGCAGGTACTCAGAAACAGAAAGTAACTAACTACAGAATATAGTTCTTCAGAGATGCCGAAGGTCTGGCTTTCACGACAGAGGTCTTGTTAAGATAGTAGTCTGTAACTCGCTTTGTGTGTTCACGTCACTACAGACTGTGGGAGTGTGCTCTTCACCAACACGTCACGTCTCTGGCGCATTTGCTGCAAAGCCTTCTAGGGTGCCATTTGCCAGTTTGGCATTATGGAGTGGGCAACTGTTTCCCTGCAGGTTCCTCCCACAGCACAGCCTGCTTGGCCCCATCAGAGTTGGATCAACATGCAGCTCTCTTGTCTGCTGATTATAAAATATTCTTGACTGCAAAAAATCATTATTTAATTCAACTGCCATTTGTTTTGGTGAAGGGAGAGGAAGAAGCGAGGATCAAGACTGCTTATTTTTCTTCTTTAGCATATTTGCAATTATCTCGTCATATTTATTGAATGTTGCTTTTTAAAAGAAACTCAAAATAACCTTTCTGTAAAGCGGATGATGTGTCTTGAGCATCTTCTCAAACCAGCACTTCTGGGGAAGGGCAGCTGGGTACCGACTGGAGACTCTATGGCCACACCGAGAACAGCTTGTTCAAGCCTTTGCCTTGAAATTTGAGTTCCATGGTGCTGGGGGGGGTGTGGCCCAAGGAGTTCCAGTGTCCTTGGGTGACTTCTCAGTCATTATCACCATCTGGCTGGGTGGAGGGCACACAAATAGCCTTGCCTTCAGCTGAGGAGGCTCAGTGGACCTCGGTGACCCATCAGGGTCACTCCTATGCCCCTACCCATGATTATTATTTTGCACTCTGTGACTTAATGCATTCCATGTTGTTCTCATTACCCCAGGCTGTGCTCTTGTGACTTAGATATTCTGTGTTGCTCACATTACCCCAGGCTGTGCTCTTGTGACTTAGAGCATTCTGTGTTGCTCACATTACCCCAGGCTGTGCTCTTGTGATTCCCTTTTCCAGCCACACGTTTATTTTTGGAATTTCAGTTCCTGTGAGATCCTTTGGTTGCCACGTGGAAAATGCAGGAAGTTTCTTTGGAAATCAGGCTCTTGCTGCAGCATTTTTAATGTTTTTCATCTTTGTTAGCACACTGTCATTGTGCCTGCACAGTCCAAGGCACCAAACCAGAAATTGTGGGTGTTTTTATTTTGTGTTGCACTCACCACCCCCATTGCCAAAGGTGAGAGATCCTTCCCATCATGCAAGACGTGTGAGGGCACCGAGTGCTGAGTGCTCTTCATAGATCGACTGTGAGGTGTTTAGGACACCCAAGGACCCTGACGATACATTACCACAGGCTGTGCTCCACCCCAGGTAGCCTTGGGGATCAACCTTAGATGTCTCCATCTTTGCATCTAACTGCACTTCCTGACCTCAACGTGGTTGTCTCTGGATATGTAGGTTAGTCATTTGATCAACTAGCATCTAAAAATAAACCTAGAAGCGTTGAGAGAGCCCTCCCCTTGGCTTGCATGACGTGTGTTCTAAGCCGTACTGTATAACTATTTACTTTTGCATTATGCATAGCGCTTAGCAACAACCAGTGGAAATGAAAGCTAAGAGTGCAGGCTGACGTGTGGTTGCTGGCCAGCCAAGTCCCAGCGAGTTCCCTGCCATCTGTGTCCTGTACTCCTTGGCCCTCTAGTTCCTGCCTTCTGCCTTCTGTACTGGTGGCCACGTGGGGACCAGAGAGAGGAACAGGGAGGCCTGTCCTGCCCTATGCTTGTGGTTGAAGGTTTCTCCTTTTGGGTCAGCATGGGTGGATGCAAGGATGGACTAGCCTTGGCCACAACTGATGTCTGGGTACCAATGATGGCTGAGTTGGGTCTATGATATCTGAACTGGTCTGAACTGTGGATGGACGATTAGGGCATCTAAGGAGCTGGGCAATGAACTCTTGGAGAACTCTCAAGTTAGAAAGCCCCTTGTGGGGCACCACCAATTAGTGCTTCAGTGCGTTGTGGGTAAGAATTCATTACATCCAGATTGGGAAGAAACACAGAACATGCTCAGCTTGTATGTCAAGTGATTGGTTCTGAATTGAAGGTTCAGAACTTCTTCCTGCATGAATTGTCCCTGTGCCCAACAGCTGACTGTGCCCAGGGTGCCAGCCCTTCCAGTCTCAGCCTCTCTGTAGTTCTAAGAATGTTTCTTTGATTTTGTAGACTAGCAATTGTACGAAATTATTCTCATTCTGATTTTACCAGTGGAGAAAGGAGGGATGACCTTGAGAATATAAATTTAATTCCCCAATTATTCCCTTTAAGTAAACAATACAGAACTAGATATATTGATTGGGGAATTGTGAGAGGACTTTAGTGTTTTCCTGAAAAATATCAGACCTCTGGTATAGCAGCTCACAGCTGTAACCCTAGCGCTGGCAGGAGAGAGGAGGACCAGGCTATAGGAGACCCTGACTCAACAAACAGCAAACAGAAAACCAAGCAAACCTGGGGTTCTCTTTTAAGGAAGTCACCTCTCGCTGTTCTTGCTGGAACCCAGGGCTTTGCACAGGACAGGGCTCTACCACTGACTTACACCCCAAGCGCTTGCCTCTTCAGCTTAGTGCCTTTAGGAAACAGTTCCAAAGAACATTTCTTTGAAAAACTTTCCTCCTAGTGGAAATAGGTTTGAAAATAAGGAAATATTTTGTAAATTATCTTTACCACCCTCCTTCAGTAAAATCAATTATTTTTCCTTTTCTACAGAAAGTGTAGCTGAGCAGCCTCGAATGACCAATCAGTGGTTATCTGACGAGGGACAGAGCCTTTGCAGGTTAGTGTAGATTTCATAGCGGCACAGACCAGTCAAAGGGCAAAGTCATCCAGTCCTTAGGTGAACTATTTTTCTGACCTCAGAAGAAATGGCCTCATTGAAACAGGAAGCAATCATGGAACAGCAGTGGGGTAATGAGAGAAGACTCCTGGATCCCACTAGTGATAGAGAAGGCTCTGGATCCCACTGGTGACAGAGAAGGCTCTGGATCCCACTGGTGATAGAGAAGGCTCTGGATCCCACTAGTGACAGAGAAGGCTCTGGATCCCCCTGGTGATAGAGAAGGCCCTGGATCCCACTGGTTATGAGAGAAGGTTCTGGATCCCACTGGTTATGAGAGAAGGTTCTGGATCCCACTGGTGATAGAGAAGGCTCTGGATCCCACTGGTGATAGAGAAGGCTCTGGATCCCACTGGTGATAGAGAAATCTCCTGGATCCCACTAGTGATAGAGAAGGCCCCTGGATCCCACTGAGCTGCTTTCTTCAAGTGGGAAGTCCAGAAGGAAACCTTGCTTTCTAAGGAGTCTGTGCTCTTCTGAAGTGTGATGCCTGGGGCCCCTCCCCCAAGAGCAGGTGACACAGAGCTGTCTGGAACCTTAGATGCTTCAGCAGTTGCAGAGGAAGTCTTTGGAGCTGGCTCATGAACCCTGATGGATGCAGGTACTGAGGCTATGATGGAGCAAGGGGGTCTGGGTGGGTTATAAAGTGAAGCTGGGAACAGGGCACGTCACTATCTGAACTCACCAAACTCACTCTCAGGCCACCCACGGCTAAGACTTCCTCCCCGAGAAGAGTCACACTGTACACACTCATGTGTAGACAGTTTTATCCACAGTGGGTAAAAATGGACTGATGGGGCTAGAGAGAAGACCCAGTCAGCAAAGTGCTCGTCAAGCATGGATTTGGATCCTTAGCCTCCACCTAAAGAGCTCAAATTCTGTGGTCCTGGCGCTGGTAAAGAGAGGAGGGGGCATGAGGGCCTGAGCTCCAGGTGGGTGAGAGATCTTGCCTCAAGGAAGAAGGTGTGGGGCTGGAGGGTGACTTTGGCTGCTTTTTCAGAGGACCTAGGTTTGATTGTCAGCACCCACATGGCAGTTCACAACCATCCTAACTCCAGTTCCAGGGGATCTGCCTCTGTGGGCTCCAGACACACATAGAGCACACAGATACACATGCAGGCAAAACCCCTAGATACATAAATAACAATTTTTTTTAAAAAAAAGGGGTGGTGAAAGCAATAGAAAGACATATGACAATGACTACTACTCTCCACATTCATGAACACACACGCGAAAATGCATACACACATATATACTCAGAAAGATACACACACACACACACCCATACACACGTATACACTTCCACATAGACAGTCAGAAAGATAGATGACAGACAGACATACAAACACACATACACACATTTATACCCCTACACAGACAGACAGATGACACACACACATGCACACACATATATACTCCAAACAGACAGACACACACGCATGCACACAGCGTGTGTGTGCACACACACACATTCACACACACTGATTTACGCTAACCATTTTGTAAATTGTTGTTTTCAATTGGGTCTTCTCAGGGCTGAGAGCTAGGCTAGCATGTTGCTCAAAGCATTTGGAGAAAAAGAGCTTCACTCTAACAGTGAAGGTTGTCACTATTATTAATTTGTGTGTATGGAGAGCAGGTGGCTCATGCGCCACACAACATGCACGTGGAGGACAGAGGGCAATGTTTGGGGATGAATTCTCTCCTTGAGGATCAAACTTAGACCGTTAAGCTTGGCTGCAGGTACCTTTGCCCATGGGGGATTTCGCTGACCCCTTCTGCTCTAAGGTGCTAAGGTTGGGGAATGCGCCCTTCAGCATGTGGGGTAAAAAAAAAGCCAGGCCTTGAATCCTGGCGGCTGCTGAGGGGACATGGTCTCTAACTACTGCTCTGCTGAGGGGACATGGTCTCTAACTGCTGCTCTGCTGAGGGGACATGGTCTCTAACTACTGCTCTGCTGAGGGGACATGATCTCTAACTACTGCTCTGCTGAGGGGACATGGTCTCTAACTGCTGTTCTGCTGAGGGGACATGGTCTCTACTGCTCTGCTGAGGGGACATGGTCTCTAACTGCTGTTCTGCTGAGGGGACATGGTCTCTAACTGCTGTTCTGCTGAGGGGACATGGTCTCTACTGCTCTGCTGAGGGGACATGGTCTCTAACTGCTGTTCTGCTGAGGGGACATGGTCTCTAACTGCTGTTCTGCTGTGCTCCGAGGAGGGAAACCAAGACTGAAGCCAAGTGCAGCTGGGCCTGGCAGGGCCCCACACGAGCCCTGGAAGGCTAAGAGTGCGTCATTTTCTTTTTCAGAGGTTGTGTGGTCTCTGCTTAATGAGCTTCTCTTTCTCTCCTGCCATCTGTTTCTTCGACTTGTATGTGGTCTCCAAATGATCAACCCAGTCCATAAAGCTGAAGCCTGGGACTTTAATCCCCCCCAGAAACCCTTGCTTGCATTCATAAGCCAGCCATCCTCACTAGTCCTGTTCTCGTATCTGAGGCCACACATGCTTTTGGAGGCTGGCCAGCAAGTAACGACCTGCTTCTGGGCTGGCTGCTAATTCTGGTTTTGTTGATGGCCATCTCAAGTGCATTTAGTGTCCCCATTGCCTTTTCCTGAGCAAGGGACGATGGTATGAGACGCACGCGGGAAAGCAGTTCACAACAGAAAATTATTACTTCAGAATCAAACTACATTCGCATATCAACGGACACTTTTGTTATCTGTATCAAATCTCAAATGAAAAGAATCACTATCTGTCCCTGACACTCCATTTTTTTGTTAGGTGGGAAATAGAAACCTAATTCAAGGGGATGTGGGAAACAGTCAAACTGGTTCATGTAACTGGAGAAGCAAAGGCCTCAAGGGATGTCACCTGAAACCCATCCCTTGTCACCCCTTAGCTTCCTCTTCCTCTGGATTGCTTTCATTCTAAGGTGAATTCTTGTTTCCTGATATCAAGTTGCTACTAGAAAGCTCCAGGCCCTTCTGCCACTGAGCCACCTCAGCAGGGAGCTTCCCTTCCCTGTAGTGTCTGGGAAACCCCCAGAATCCATGCTTACTGACCTCACAGTGGCCAAGGTGATTGGTCAGGCCCAGGGGCATCCTTAGAGAGAGGTGATTTCCTTCTTCCTTGAGAACAGTGGACAGGGGGCTAGGGCAGTACAGTTTCCAGAATCATCTCAATGAGGGGCTGTCTACACTGGGTTAGCTCTGTGGGCCCAGCTATGGGGGATTGTCTTCCAGGAGTTAAGCAAGGTTGAGAACTACCTCCATGTGGATGGTACTGTTTTACAGACTGGGCCCTCAGCTGGATAAGAGTGGAGAGAACTAGCTGAGCAAAAGCCAGCAGGCAGCGTGGGTGCCTTCATCTCTCCCCACTCCTGACTGTGGATGTGGAATGACCACTGTACCCAGTTCCTGCTGCTGAAACTCACGGGCAATGATGGACTACAGCCTAGAACCGTAAGCCAGGAAAACCCTGCCCTCTCTGAACTGTGTTTGTCAGAGTATTTTTTATCACAGCAACAGAAATTAAGCTGGGACCAGAGACAACAGATACCAACACCAGAGAGATGGCGAGGGGCTGTGCGCAGCCCAAAGCAACCCTCAGCACTGCTAAACACTTCCAGGTTTCTGTCAAATAACTGGACAGGCACAACCAGGATTTAGGCCCTCGGCTTTCATTTTCTTTGTACACGGCAAATCTAAATAGCTAGGAAATCCAAAGTCTAGGAAAGGCTTTGATCGCCCGTGTTCCTTAAGTCATAATTAAGAAAGATGACGCCAGCAGGAGAAGAGACATCAGCAGGATCGGAATGTTTTGAGAGAGTCGGCGTGGCGCTGTCTCTTATCTTCATGCTCTGGTCTAGCAGGAAGCTAAGGTCTGAGATGTTCCTGCTGGCTTTCCATCAGAAGCCAGCCCTGCTCTGGCATGGAAATGACCGGTGAATTATGGGAAGGCTTTGGGTAAAGCCTCGGCAGGGCCTAGGATTTAAGACCCAGCTTATCCAGCTAATGGGTAAAGTGCCTTGATTATACAAGAGTGAACCCACACCCACTGGGAAACTGCTGCTCAGTGTTGAAGCCTTTCACAAATCAGGAACCTGGAGTCTTATGGGGTTAGACCAGCAGATGCTCTCCCTTGTAGATACAGGGCTGGGCCACGTAAAGTTCTGGTACTGAGTAGAATATTGTGCGTGCGTGTGTGTGTGTGTGTGTGTGTGTGTGTGTGTGTGTTCACTTACTTTACCCCCAGCAATGACTTCAGATGTTCTTGGGGACAATGGCTGGCTGATTTTCTCTGTCAAACTTCCAGTGGTTTTCACTTATTTAAAGATTTATTGTATTTTTATGTGTATATGTGCACATCTGTGTATAGTGTATATATGTGCACAACTGTGTGAGAGTAAATACATTGTGTGAAGGTTTCCTCTGAGGCTGGAGAGGGTATAGGATCCTGGGGCTCGAGTTATGGGCAACTGAGAACAGCTAGACATGGGTGCTGGGAACCGAACTCTGGTCCTCTGTAACAACATCCTTAACCACTCACCCATCTCTTCAACCCCTCTTTTACTTCTTTAAAAATGTGAGTTGGTGGGATGGAAAAACTGCTCTCCTATGCAAAACTGCATTTCCTCCATTGCTTTCCTGAAGCAGCTGTTATTCCGTTGCACGCTGTTTGGGGGGGGGGTTCCAAATGCAAGCAACAGCTCCCATGCAAGCAACAGCTCCCGTAGGCAGAAAGGAGCACAGAAAAGCCTGAAGGAGTTCACAGAATCTTGCTTGGAGACCATGCCGCTAGGGACACACACAAATCCCGCCACTGGTGGCTCCATAGGCACTCATAGAGCCTTCGCTGAGTGCCCTGGCTGCTAGGTTATTTCCTCTTGAGGGGCCGTCTAATGCCGCTGCCTCCCGAAGCTGGGTGGATGGTGGGCAGTCCTTCCTTCTCCACCCCACTCTGTCCGAAGAGAGCGTCTTTGTGCTGTTGCTGCTCCACTCAGTCCTCATGCTCATGCCTGCTGCAAGTCACGGGGGTAGGGGGTGGGGAGTGGTGGAAATGTTTGCCTTCTGCCTGGGGAGGTGTAGACATGTAGAAATTGCTCAAGAGTGGAATATCCCCCCCAAATGCTTTTCACAAACCCAAGGGAGGGACCTTGTCTTATCTACAGATGCTTGTCTGTTTCTCTGTTATTTCGTGTTCCTAGGTGTACACCAGCCTGACGCTGGCTGTCATAAAGAGGGTCCTTTGCCTATAGTTGTAGAGGCTGAAAACCAAGAGCAGGCGTGCCATTTGCCTGGGCTCTGGAGAGTTACACTTGTGGCTGTATCCCAGTGTGGCAGGAAACAGAAGAGAAATATCCTGCCTTTACACTGGCTACTTCCTCCATAACATAAATGTGTTTGTGCCTACATGAAGGTGAAGGGGATCTCCAGAGAACAGACGGGGCACCCGGGGCTCAAAGACCACGTTTATCCCCGCGGCTCTGCTCCCCCAACAGCTGCAGTACTGAGTTAGGGAAGGACAGTATAGTGTGGCAGAGGGCCAGCCAGGTCTCCGTTGAGCCCCAAACCCTGTTCTAGGTGCTTTTCAAAGGTGGATTGGGCAATATAGTAAGAGAGATAGGGTTTATCTGTGTCTCTGCCCCTGACGGATGTGTCTTGAGAAGACGTTTTACATGAAGTCATTATAAATGGAAACTTTGGAGACTGGAATCTTCCAGCGGCATGATTTGTTTTATAGTATAATTTATTATTAGATGGCTGGCATAAGAGTGACAGGTGTGGGAAAATCTAGAGGAGCAAAGAGGACACGAAAGCAGCGGGGACACCTTCGACCAGGGCTTGTTGGGGAGTATTATTGTCAGGTGTGTGACTTTTGTTTACGCTGCATTTGTTTAACTCTGTGAAGCTGTTACTGTGTCTGTCTACAACACCTGATGGTCCTAATAAAGAGATGAACGGCCAATAGCAAGGCAGGAGCAAGGGTAGGTGGGGCTGGCTGGCAGAGAGCATAAATAGGAGACACGAGGAAGGGGAGGAGTAAGAGAAGAAGGAGAGGAGGACGTCAGGGGTCAGCCACCCAGCTACACAGCCAGCCACGGAGAAAGAAGGTAAGAAAGATACAGAAATAGAGAAAGATAAACGACCAGAGGCAAAAGGTAGTCAGGTTAATTTAGGTTCAGAAAAGCTGGCTGGAAACAAGCCAAGCTAAGGCTGGGCATTTATAAGTAATAACAAGCCTCCATGCGTGATTTATCTGGGAGCTGAGTGGTGGGCCCCTCAAGAAGCCAAAAGAGTAAAACATCACACAACAGGGGCTCATTAAAGTCTTCTCGATAGAGTCACTGATGGTAAAGGATGTGACGCTGTGGCCTCACTGCCTGGACCAGCACCCTGGAGGCAGCCTGCTAGCTACGGATAAGTTATTTAACCTTTGGACTTGCATTTCTTTCTTTTTATCTTTTTTTTTTTTTTTTTTTTTTTTTGGTTTTTCGAGACAGGGTTTCTCTGCAGCTTTTTTAGAGCCTGTCCTGGAACTAGCTCTTGTAGACCAGGCTGGCCTCGAACTCACAGAGATCCGTCTGCCTCTGCCTGCCGAGTGCTGGGATTAAAGGCGTGCGCCACCACAGCCCGGCTTGGACTTGCATTTCTTAAAAGGCTCTGTCATCGATATCTGCCCCACAGAGTTGGAGAGATTAAATGGAAAGGAACAGAGCAAGCCCTACCCTCTATAGGTGCTAGTGAGCAAGTTCCGCCCTCTATAGGTGCTAGTGAGCAAGTTCCGCCCTCTACAGGTGTTAGCTCTTCACATTTTCCGCAGGCAGAGAATGAGCACTAGTGCGTTTGGAGAGGGGGAGGTAGCAGTTGTATATTAAGGATTTGTGGTGAGCCTAAGAGGGGGGCGAAGTCTTCCTCCTTGTCTCCTCTACCCCACCCCCTCCTCTGTTTGCACTAGAGTTTGAACCCGAGGCTTTCTGAGTGTAGGTGAGCGTCTGTGGCAGAGCCACAGGGCCGCACAGGATGCGTGTTTACAGAGTGCGCTCCTCTTCCTGGTCTGGCTTCCGAAAGGCTTCAGAGCCAAAGTGCACATCCTGACCCACCTACCGGCTTCACATTGTGCTTGCGCAGACTGGCCTTCTGCTTTATCAATCAGAATCTCCAGCATTTGGTTGGCGAGCCTGTCCCCCAGAGCATCATCATCCCTGAGCAATCAGATAAAGTCAAATTCCTCAGTGTGCAAAACTGAAGACCAGGCCTTGGACCCGCGGTGACCCCTCCAAAGCGTGGGCATTACTAGATGTAGCAGGAAACAGAAAGTTGGCCCACCCTGCGAGATCTTGCTCCTGAACTTTCCTAAACCTAAAAGCTGAATCTCAAGTATCTGGTGGGACCGGGCAAAAGCCTGTCTGGTGCAAGGTGTCACGAGGTGTTCTCAGACGACTGGGAAAGGGTGTATGCTGCCATGGCGCCGTGCAGTGCTCTGCAGCGCATGCATGCACATGCGCATGGTGTGTGTGTGTGTGTGTGTGTGTGTGTGTGTGTGACATCCTGGGGGTCCGCAGCAGCAGGGGTCATCCTGGAAGTGGACTTGGGTTCCCAGCCTTTTTGTTAACTCATGCGTTTGGGCAGAGATCTTAGCTGAGACCCAGGAGACTTCTCCGAGCCCACGGTGAAGACAGCAGGTGGGCCTCTGGCATCGCTGCGAGCTCTGGTCTCTAGGCCCATCGGGTCCCACGTCTGAGTGCAGTCACAGTGCAAATGCTTCCTCCACAAAGCCTGCTGGGAGCCACAGGGAAGTTATGCTGGCTCTGGGCTTGAGTTCCTTCCCGCCTGTTTGCCTTACTGTCCTATTTGAAATGTGAGTTGAGGGAACTTCTGCCTTGTTGCTTAATTTTAGAACTGAAAATAAAGTCAATTCAGATAGCTTATTAGAAAAACGGATAGGCAGGAGGAGGATTGGAGGGAGGGAGAGAGGGGACAGGCTGGAATTACTCAAGTTGTGGGCCTGTGGATGGGCACAGGTCCTGGTTCTAATCCTCTATGTCATGGCAATCCTGACACATATCAACTTGTCATATAGAACTGACAACAATTCAGTTTGTGTGGTTATTCACAGGTGTTATTTGCTTTGTCTATACAGTGCAGGGTAAACGTAAAAACCTGGTTATTTTGAAGAGCATTTACGTTTTCAGTTATCTGATAGATGTTTTAGTTACATTTGATGAGTTTCTTCTGAGGTGTTTTATTTCTTTGCTCTACTTCCAACTTCTCTTTCATAAGATAGGATAGTGACTTTTATTTTCCTGCAGACTCGGGCTCCCTCAGCTGTAAGAGTTGGGGGCATAAAGCTCTCGGATGCCCTCTGTCGCCTTAGCTAAATGCCGCCTGCATTTTGTTACTTTACCTTCTACAGTGGGACAGTCTTTTTGTGTCCGAGACTCACTAAGGCTCTATTACATGAGCCAATGAATGAACGGCCTCATATACACTGTGTGCAGGGTTGTCAAGGAGACAGGCAAGATGGCTCAGTGCGAAGGCACAGGGTTGTCAGGGAGACCGGCAGGATGCCTCAGTGCGAAGGCACCTGCTGCTGAGTCTGATGACCCCAGTGAAATCCCTGGGCCCACATGGTGACAGGAGAAAACAGACTCCCAGGTGCTGTCTGACCTCCGTAGATACACAGTGGTGCCCCGGAAACATCAATGTAAAGCTAAAAAGAATTCAATATAAATAAAATATAAAATATAGCTATAGTATAAAATAAAAACAATAAACAAAAGTGAAACAACACTCATCAAAGTCCCCCTTTCCACAGTTCATAGTCTAGAATAAGGCTGTGGCTGGAACACATGCCTGTGCCTCCTCTCAAAGGAGAATCACAGCGCCGACAGGAAATGCTCTGCACAGACAGGAAATGCTCTGCACAGACACCAGCTGATGTGTCCGGGCTCAGTTCTTTCCCCGGGACCAGTAGCTGCCAACCTACCGTAGTCTACATCAGAGGCCTGTGCAGCCATTTTGTTTGACATGAAGTACTTTAGAAACATATCACCAACTTAAAGGGACAAAAAAAGGAAGGCTCATTAAAAATGTGGCTTTGAGGCTTCTCTTGAAATTCGTGCCTGTAATACCAGGCCCAGTTCCCGCATGGCAGCAATTGGCTAGCAGAGAGGGCACAGGCGCATTCTCTACCATTACACAACTTTGGCCTCTGCCCAGCACCTGCTGCCCATCCTTCTACTTCCTGCCCCTGTGATGGGCGGTTCCTTCATCTCGCATGGAGAACCATACGGCATTTGTCCCTTTGTAATGGGCTTATTTATTAGCATGGCCTCCCCGTTCATCCGTATTGGACCGGGTGTTGGTCTGAGTGGGTTGCGTTTCCATCTGTCGCTGGTTGTCCGTTTTGAGTAATATGCCCATGACCACGCCGCACAGGGAGCTGAGTCCCCAAAGGACAATGGTTTCGTAGCTAGGATCTCTGGAACTTACTGCATAGACTCGGCTGAACTCCTCCTGCCTCTGCTCCCTTAATGCTGGCCTTCCAAGTGCGTGTCACCATGTCCAGCTCATGTTTACAGTTTTGACAATCTTCTCAACAGCCCCTCCGCTGGGCCCTCTGACCTCTAGCCTTGCCTTCTCCCACACTGAGCACTGGAGGATGAGCTTTAGCCTCACGAACGAACTTCCAAATGGGGACCGAGCAGCATGCTTTCAGACATCCATGAAAGTGATGGAGCTGCTTAAGCATTGTAAGAAGTAGTGGCTGCCAGATGTTTTCAAGGTTTGATATCACAGTAATAACCATGTCCAGGAACGCCACCATGTGAGTTATTCAGCCTTGGGGTTGGCTCTGAGAAGTCCCTGTTTGAGAAGGAAATGTGTATGGTTTTCTTGCCAGAACAGGGAGCTAGTTTGCCTTTCTTCCGGTGAGCTGCGTACGCCGTTGAGACCTTTTTATTTTAGATGCTGGGAAACACCGAAATTATATGAGTCATTTAGATTTTATTTCTGAGTTTTCAGGCTGTCTTAGGGTAGGAAAGACGTGGTAGTTCTTTTCACTGTGTGTTCAGTGGGCAGGGGTTTAGCTCTTTGGAGAAATGGCTGTTTCTGACTTGGTTTTAATAGGGGAAGTAACATATTCTAAGTGTCATTATCTGTCAGGGGCATATAATAATTCAGCTTCAGCATTATATGAACAAAATGTTGACGTCAACGTGGAATTTTGGAGACCTTGACATTCTGTGGGTTGGGATTTACATTGCTACTATTAGTCTAGCATTTTAGACGACTGTAGTTTCAGGTGTCTAAATCAAATTGTATTGATGTATGCATTTACTTTTGTGATAGAATCTCACTATGTAGCCCAGGCTGCCTTAGCCTTCTGAGTGCTAGGGTTTATAGGTTACATACAAACGCCTGGCGTGGATGTTTAAGAACACAGCCAGTAAGGTGCAGAGAGCATTTAACTTTCCAAGAGAACATGCTGTCTTGAAACACTTACAGAAATGGAGAAGAGGATTTGCAAACGGTTTGACATGCTGGTCACAGATCCTCCTGCCTACTTCACTGTGGCTGGGCCTTCACATCTGCTCTCAAGGCTTCAAAGTTGCTTTAAAGCCTGGCTCTGTTTTAATGTTTCCTCGGGAGCCTTGAGATTACATTTCCTTAAAAGTGTTTTTATAGCCTGGTCTTCTAAAGTAACGGAGCAAGCCCTTCAATAGGCTTGCAACTTTGTGTGTGTGTGTGTGTGTGTGTGTGTGTGTGTGTGTTGTTTAACCACCTTGGCTTAAACATTAAATCACGTGTTAAGGGTCAAGCCTTTATCTTAACATGATCACGCTACCTGATGACTACTTGATTTTCCTCCCTCCCTCCCTCTCTCCCTCCTTCCCTCTCTCCCTTTCTTTTTTGGAGACGGCTGAGATGCTGCCAAACCTGATAACCTGAGTTCAGTCCCTGGGACCTAAAAACTGCATCTCCAAAGTTGTCCTCTGCCCTCCACACTTGCTAGCGCATGTGGGTACCTCCTATCTATCCCCCAAACAAACAAATAAATATGCATACATTAAACTTTAAGATATGTAGGAAAGACACCTGAAGTTAAGATCTAAACTTTCTTGTCTCACCCAATGTGCAGTAGTTTGACTAATTCTTTTCCTCTGCCCGGCCCCTGCTCCCAGGACTGGCAGTGTTTGTGACTGTTAGAAGTGATCCACTTTGCTACGACAGCTCTGGGTGCCCTGGATTATGGATTTAGCGTGCATTCAGCAGAGGACACCGCTACTAAGTTCAGGGGTGGAATTCAGATCCTTCTGGATCGAGGAATCCATCTTTCTCCCACTGTCTGCTGTCTTTCTTCCATCTCTGTTGACCTAAATCTCAGCCTGTTTGCTCTCACAGAGGCCACAAGGGTCACAGCAGGGTCATGTGTACAGTCTCCTCACAGCCAGTGCCCATCAGTTTACGTATGTGTACAGTCCATAGCAGGCCTGGTGATTTGTTGAAACCCAGGGGGTCCTGGATGACTCACCTCTGCTTCTGGAGATGACATTGTCATAGAAGGTAGAGGATTGTGGTTGGCCCCAGCCCCGGCCACATGGCCATGGGGGGACAAGGGTTGAGGTAGGATGGGAGGTGGATTAATGGGGAAGAACACTTGCTGCACAAGCCTGAGGCCCCAGTCTGGATCCCAGGACTCGAGTAAAAATCCGTGTGGCTATGACGCTAGTAATGCTGGTGTCAACGGGAGGGGGGGAGGCCGGGACAGGAGAATAGCTGGGGTCTACTGGCTGCCAGCCTGACTCTGGAGTCAGTGATAGACCCTGTGTCAAGGGAATGAGGTCAAGAGTAAGAGAACAAGACACTCAAAGTCCTCTTCTGTCCTATGGGCGCCTGCGTCTTCATACACATGTAAACATATACCTTTGTGTGTGTGTATGGGTGTGTTGTGCTGTCTGTCTGTCTCTCTCACACACACAGACACACACATACACACACAGACACGCACGCACACACACACACACACAGAGACACGCCATGCACCATGAAGAGCAAGACAAAACAAAACAACAAGGGACTGGAGTGGTAGAGGAGGTTCCTCACCGAAAGGCAAGGATCTGGCATCAGAAAAAACAAAGATCCCCATAGTGTTGATCTGTCCCACAAGGTCTCTGAGTGGAACGGACTGGTTCTGCTTCTATTTCCACAGAGTGAGTGGCACTGGAAAGGTGTAAAGTTTAAGCCTTGATCTTGAAGTTGCTCACAGTGTGGGCTAGGCCAAGTAACAAGAAAGCAAGCTGGAGACGCGATTCAGTCGTTTTTAACCTCTGCCTAGTTCTATCTTAGGAAGAGCATCCATTTGGCTTTATGTGTTTACTAACGACTTCATACATCTCAGGGTGTACCCTTGGAGTAACGGTCTCCCCCGCGATTCTGAGCATCTGCTTCGGCTGACTGGACCCTTTCACTGAACTCATTAACAATACCCTCGGCACTGTACGAAACCGAACACGGGAGCCAATTTCCACTCGGTAGATTTTAGCTGGTCCAAATGCAGCCGATGCCCAGGACCTAAGCACAGGACCAAGGTGGTTTACCTTTCATGGCCTTGTTCTGGATAACTGGTGGATGCATCTCTTCAGCTCTTCCCAGTTCAGCCATGGGGGCTCCTGCATCCCCATGTGGGAAACTTGTTTTGCTCCTGCCTTACTGGTCCGGCTCAGTTCTTTGGCCTCCGGCCGCCCGCCACACTGACTTTTCCTCCCTCACTCCATCTGCCAGCCTCTATTGATCTCTCCTTCCCAGTGCATTTCTGGAACGGGCAGAGTCAGGTACTGGACAACTTACCAGACGCTCTGGCCAGTGCCCCGTTCTTACCACACAATATGCGCAGCACACCTAAGCAGACATATGTCACTGCTGACACCGAGCCAGCCTAACTTTTCCCTGGACCACTGCAGCAAATGGCCACCAGTACAGAAGCTTGACCCAGCAGGGTTCTTCTCAGGCAGTTCTGAAGTCCAGAAATCTGAAACCACGGTGTGAGAAGGAACTGCTCACTCCAAAGGCTCTTGGGGACTTTCCTTCCTAGCTACTTCAGCCCCTGGATGCTCCCTGGCATCTGCTGCCTTCTGGGACTTGTGGATGCCTTCCAACGTCTTTCTATCTCCAGATGATATTCCTTCTTAGGTGTCTCTGGACCCAGATTTCCCCTTTAGATGGTTAGTTGTTGCTGATGAGGGCTGTCCCTACTCTAATATGGCCTCATCTAGACTAATTACGACCACAAAGATCTGGTTTCCAAGTAAAGCCATGTTCCCATCGGGAGTTTGGATTTTTGCATACCATTGTGGGGTAAAATTCAACCCATACAAAGGTTCTAACGATATATCCCATGAAGAAGTAGTACCTAGGGAGTGTCATCCATACAGTGAAGATACTGGTGGTTGCTGCCCTTGATGCAGATGAGGGTGAGAGCCAGAGCAGAGCAATGTGGGAGGGGGAAAGGTACCTGACCGCTTCCTTATTGACCACGCCCAATGTCGACCTCACAGACCTATGGTGAGGGTCAGAGAAAGGGTGTGCACAGTGTACCTGGCATGCACACCATGTTCATTTACCTCTCCCTTCTAGTTAGACTGAGCTGATTTTGTGTACAAAGTGTCACAAGCTTCATGGAATACGTCCTAGAGATTAAAGGTAAAAGTTATCCTGCTGGAGTCCTCAGACTCAGAACTCATGTAGAAATGCCAGCACACACAACAGTCCCAGCGCTGGGGGCAGAGACAGGAGGATGCCTAGAGCTTGCTAGCCAGCAGTGCAGTCTAGCTGCACCAGACCAATGCGAGAGGATGCCTCAGCAGGAGGTAGGCTGCATGTCTGAGGCATGACACCTGAAACCAAGTGATGGGCCTTGTTTCCTGGTGTGATGAACTTTTTATTTTTTAAAACATTGACAATACCAGCTACTATTTAATGAACAATACTAAAGTATTTCAAATAAATTACATTTTTGGTTGGAAACAGTTTCCTAAGGTTGAAATTTATAAAAACTGGGACTATTAAATGGTCATATCTAGTATTTGAAAAACATGACTTAATATAAATTTTGTTAATATCAAATTGTTATACCTATATTTAAAGGTTATATAGTAACTACCAGGTTGCATGAAGAGGTAATTTAATTCTGTTGTATTCTCCATAAAGAAATCATTTTCAATTTCTAATTTAAAAAGTATATGCCTAGATACAGTGACTGCCTTGTCAAAAGTAAATGATTCATTTTACAAACATTTTCTAAAATTATAACCATCTGAACAGAACCTTAACAAAATTCTCTACATTTCATTCCATACACTCAACCAATAAATGAAAGATAAAAGCAGCCAGCCTTGTCAAATCTGTAATAAACAACACACATGTAACAGACTTAACTGACAGAGAAGGCTAAAGCCAGCTCTACTCCTCTGCCAATGGACAAACCTCTAGGTCACCATCTACTGACCATAGTAACCATACTTCTTAACATCATTCTATTGAAAATAGATTGGGTGTCATCTTAGGGTTTCTATTGCTGTGAAGAGACACCATGACCACGGCAACTCTTATAATTGAGGTAGCAGCTTACAGTCCAGAGGATCAGTCCATGATCATCATGGTGGGAAGCATGGCACTGTGCAGGCAGACATGGCTCTGGCTACATCTTGATGAAGAAGCAGCAGGAAGTGGACTTGTCACTGGGAGTAGCTTGAGTGTAGGAGACCTCAAAACTCACCCCCACAGTGACATATTCCCTTCAACAAGACCACGCCTACTCCAACCAGGCCACACCTCCTAATAGTGCCACTGCCTTTGGGGTCTATTTTCTTTCAATCCACCACAGGTGGTTAGAAAAAGAAAATAACCAAATTAAATGATGTTTACCAAATACTGGCTTTTGGAATTGCTTAGGAAACATCCACTAGCATCACTGTGTATCCTTGTGGGCTTCAAGGTCAAAGCACAGGCGCTGGCCCTGAGCGCTCTATCTGGGCAGAGGTTAGAGTATGTTTTCAAAGTACCACAGGTGATCCCTTCATCTCCTGAAGAATCTAAAGACTTGGCATCACTTAATAGAATCATTTGTTGATTTTATAGATATAAAACCAACTGTCAGCTGGGCGGTGGTGGTGCACACCTTTAATCCCAGCAGAGGTAGGCAGATTTCTGTGAGTTCGAGGCCAGCCTGGTCTACAAGAGCTAGTTCCAGGACTGGCACCAAAGCTACACAGAGATACCCTGTCTCGAAGGAAAAAAAGAAAAAAAAAAAAACCAACTGTCAAGGACACCACTTGGATATTCTGAAAACCTTTCTAAAATTGTGAGTTGGATGACAGACTATCTGGCATCCTTCTTTAATGGGGGATGGAGACCCGCCACGGCCACCGCAGCTGAGGCAGGGGGACAGTTGGGGCCTAGCTGAGCAGGGATTGGAGAGTAATGGGAAGAGCATTGGGTTTCCTGGGACTGACTGCAGGCAGGAGGGAGAAAAGAGATGAGACGGTACTGAAGCCATGGTGGAGGGCTGCAGACACCATGGCCGTGCCTGGGGTATTGGTACAGCAGCTGGTGATGAGGGCAAGGTGGTGTCCAGCAGCCTGAAGCTTGTGCAGGTCCTGCCCCTGGACACGCTGCCCAATCACATGAACAACATATCCTAGAGGAAGAATGGGTCATTTTCTGGGTTTGCCTCCTTGAAAGGTTTCCGTGCTGCCATGGAAACCGTGTGGATGTCCCTGATCTGTACCGCCACTGGAGGTGTTGAGCGAGGAATCCTCTTTTGCGGTGGTATCAATGACTGCAGACTCATGACTGAGAATGAGAGACATTGAAGGCTTCTGTGCCAAGCTCCCCCCCATAAAGAAACAATCCAGACATGAAGTTATTAAAGAGTCCTTAACAATTGTGATAAAAATGCTGGAGTGTAGCTCACCACAATTTTATGGCTTCTAGTGGGGGTGGGGAAGGACTCAGTTCCCTTAAGGGGCTGGACACTGAGAGTCTGACCATGCTCCAATGAGTATATAAGCAACACAAATTGGACTTTGATATTTTTTTCCCCTTTGGGAGGGGGATGTACAAAGGTGGAGAGGTGGACCTGGGGATGGAATGGAAAGTGAAGTGTGATCAGAATGCATTGTATGAAATTCCCAAGTAATTAATAAAAAATATTATATCGGGGGAGAATGAGGAAAGGTCGGTTAGGGTACAGATTCTGAAATTATCCTTTGCTAAGAGGAAGAGCTGAATGATAGGGTAAAGGGCATGGGCAATGGAACTAGTGCACAGGTTTCATATCGGGTGGGAGGTGGGCTAAGTGCCAGGTTCCTCTCTACAGCATCAGCCAGTCTGGGAGATGCTGCAGGCAGAGCCATTGCCTTTGCCTCTCTGTGGTTTGAGGCAGTTAGGGATAGGTGAAGACTAAGATCCTCCACTGGGCAGGAGAATCTATCCCCTCTGTCATGTAGGACACGAGGAATAATTCATCTTTACATAAGGAGAAGGATTTTTTTTTTTCTGATTTGGCTACATGGCTTTTCCATGGGTGATGGGACCTGAACTGTTGTGTGATGTATTGCTCTTTTTGGGGTGAGGGACCACCATCCAGATCCCAAATAAATCACACACAGAGGCTTATTCTTAGTTATGAATGCCTGGCCTTAGCTTGGCTTGTTTCCTGACAGCTTTTCTTAATTTAAATTATCCCATCTAGCTTTGGCTTTGGGCTTTCATCTTTCTCTCTTCCTCTATACCTTTTCTTTCCTCCTTACTCCATGTCTGGCTGTGTGACTGTGTAGCTCCTGAAGTCCTCCTCCTTCCTTCTCATTCCCAGATCCTCTCTGGCCTCTAATTCTCATGTTTATCCTCTCTGCCTGCCAGCCCCGCCTAGTGCCTAGTTCTCTCCTCTGCCTTGCTATTTGTTATGCCCAAATCCACAAAGTCCCCCAAAAGCAAACAAGGAGACCAAGTCCCGTACGTAAAAGCAAAGAGCCTTTATTTTATGCAAGTTTGCAAACTTGGTCTCTCCGCATGTCCAACGTATTGGAATAATCGGACAGCCCCGAGCCCAGTTAGAGTTGGGTTTTTATAGTAGTAAAGGTGGGGGGTGAGGGTTTCTGGGGTTCAGCACTCCTGACTGGCTGGCATTTGTCTAGTGGTGTCCTGGTGAGTGTGTGCTGGCAGGTGATCCTATCTACAGTGGTTGGAATGTTAGGCATTTTCTTTGGATGGTCTGTTTTTGGGTGGTGCTCGGGTGATCTCAGTTTGTGGTTCTTCCTGCAACCAGGTAAACTACTGAGACTCAGGCCTCTATTAAATTTATCGGTGGCTGAGTCCTACTCTGGCAGGTGATAATGGTTGGAAATAAAGAACTTCCTTTGGGTGATCTGTTTATATTTAGCTTATCATGGCTGACGCCTACACTATTGGCCATTCAGCTCTTTATTAGACTATTAGGTGTTTTATATGGGCACAGTCACACAGCTTCACGGAGTTAAACAAATGCAAAAATAAACAAAGTACTACACCTGAAAATAATATTCCCCAACACTGAACTTAGTTCCTTCATGCTTGCATGTCAGGCACATTACAGACTGAGCTATCTCCTCAATCTTGTCCAGCCTACTTTTAAGGGCAATGACAAGCCAGTCAGGTTTTAAAATTTATTATATTTATTTGAGTGTATGTTGTATGCCTGCATATTGGAAAAGAATATTCTTGGTGTTCTACAAAGGAACACATGAACACTGTGAAAATAACTCAGCAAGGCCATGGCTCTCCACAAAAAGGTGTGGCACACCGCAGACAGTTATGGAGTGGGGCACACATAGCCTTATAACAAGGAGGTGTTTGGGTGTTCCTTATTGGCTGAGCTTCAGTCTCCTTACCATGGGAAAAGGGAGACTGGAGGATGGGTAGAGAAACGGCAGTGTTTAGATTCTAGTTAGCATTTCAGGAATTCCAGGAAATCAAAAAGCTTCTCTGATGAAGGACTGACAGAAAGGACCCTGGAGAGGAGGACGCAAGTGGAGAGAAATAAATTAATCTCTTACATGGATATGTGTTCATGTATGTGTGTATGGATGAGTGTACATGTGTGTGCATGTGGAGGCCAGAGACTGATGTTGGTGTCTTCCTACATCTCTTCCCTCTCTCATTGGAGTGTATTGGCTGTGTGGCCTCGCTGGCCAGCGAGCATGAGAGATCAGCCCGTCTCTGCCTCGTGCTGCTGGGCTGTGGGTAGACGTTGCGATGCTGACTTTTATGGACCCGCTCTTCCGAGGTGACCAATTTCAGTAGGAACAGGTTCTACTCAACAGCTTTTGGTTTGGTCAATCTCAAAATGACTTCACCAGGTTTTTACCAGATCTGGGTTGGGGTGAGATTTGGTCCTGGTTTGGTCTTAGTGTGACATTTGGAACTCCTATTTCTCTAGTCCTTCCTTCTGGGATTTTATTAAAATGTGCACAAAAGACTTGTATCATGTTGCACTTTCCAAGGAAAAATGCTTAGACGATGCTTCCTTGTCTCTTCGAGAACTGCTAACTTCCTTCACTTAGCAGAATATGAAAATTAAAGAATTGAGTCATGTGGTACTGAACACGCCTCTCCAAACAGTGCTTACTGCTGACTCTTCTCTGTATTGATCATTACCCAAACGTCAAACCCCCAAGAGTATGAGGAGACAGGGGATGAAATGATGGCACGCAAGAAAGAATAAAAACCGGACAGAGGTGTGGACGGAATAGAGGTGAGTGCCAACTGACTTAGGCGTTAGATTTGTTGCTGAAGCCCTACAGTCGATAAGAAGTCCATTGGTTTGTGCCCCCCAACTCCCATTAGCTTCAGCTACTGACGGCACTGGATTGAAGGGTTTTTCAGTACAAGGCTACTTCCGTGATTGGGGGGCCAAGAGATTCCACAAAATTCTTACCACACAACAAACCTCATGCAAGAGATGTATGGGGGTGGGAGGCAAAAATGGCTGCCTCTCAGCAGGGCTAGAGACAGGCTGGGCTGTGGTGGTGGGTTTTATGGGGGTGTGGAGCTTGTAAACAGGGAAGATGCAAAGAGGAAGTGTGTCGCGCTGGCTGTTAACGATGACCAGCAACGGAGCGGGTAAGACGGGGCAAGAGTGGAGGTTATCTCTGTTGGGAAACGGACAGCAAAGCTGACAGAACTCTCCCCCTACAAAACAGGTTTCTGCCTGCCGCCCACCCTGAGTGCCTCCCATCTTCTTTCTGATGGATCTCTGGAGAGGGAACGGCTAGCCAAATATTGCAGAGTTGAGGAAGCTTATTTTACATGGAGACTAGGGATGAGAATGCAGAGGGAGAAAGCAATTAGGAGGAAAAAGAATACAAACAATTGAAGACAATGTTAACAAAATAACTTCAGGATAATTCTAGAGAGTTAAGAGAGGCTGCCTCTTTAAACCAAAATATTGTGCTAGCAATTCAGTGGGATGTTGGGAAAATAGAAATCATTATTGGATAATGAATAAATAATAATGAATGAAAACAAAGGTTTGAGATCTTGTCTCGAACAAAACAAAACAAAACCAAAACCAAAAAATTCTTGGAAAAGTGTAGACCTGAAAGACCCAGAGGTGAGAAAACAGAAAATCCAGAGTGTGTGGGTGGGTGTGTGTTCTATCAGACTGGGTGCCAGCTAAAGGGGGATTCCACAGAGGCCGTGGGAGGACCAAGGTGAGGGGCAGGGAGGCTGTGGGAGGACCAAGGTGAGGGGCAGGGAGGGTAAGGGAGGACCAAGGTGAGGAGCAGGGAGGGCGTGGGAGGACCAAGGTTAGGGGCAGGGAGGGTAAGGGAGGACCAAGGTGAGGGGCAGGGAGGCCGTGGGAGGACCAAGGTGAGGGGCAGGGAGGCCGTGGGAGGACCAAGGTGAGGGGCAGGGAGGGTAAGGGAGGACCAAGGTGAGGAGCAGGGAGGGTAAGGGAGGACCAAGGTGAGGGGCAGGGAGGGTAAGGGAGGACCAAGGTGAGGGGCAGGGAGGCCGTGGGAGGTGACTCCATGGGTAAGAGCACTTGCTGTGTAAAATGAGTTTGAATCCCCAGCATGGTGGGCTACTATCACCACAGAACTGGGGGAGAAAGGGGAAAACAGGTGGATTCTGAAAGCTGGTTGGCCTGTTAGCCTAGCCAAAGGGTAGTTTCTATTCACTGAGAGACTGTTTCAGGGCAACGAGGTAGAGGGTATGGAGGTAGACACTTGATGTCTCCTTATCCATGTGCACAAACATACGTTCAAACACATATACACACACACAATCATAGAGAGAGAGAGCGAGCGAGAGAGAGAGAGAGAGAGAGAGAGAGAGAGAGAGAGAATGAGAATAAAGACAATTCTAAGGGTTTGAGCTCCCAGATTAGCTCCAATGGGTGTGACAAGAACTCATGAACTCATGTTATTGTGAGATTTTATACAAGGAATGAAGAAAATCTTCTACCTTTTCAAAGTTGCTTGTCTGGGAAATCATTTACCTCCCATGTATTTTCTTGAGTTCAAGGCTATCCAGGGCTACATAGGATCATCCTATCTCAACAACAACAAAACAAACACCCCCCCCCACAAAAAAAATGTAGAGCCTTCTTACTATGATGTAACTCACGCTAACTTTCAGCTTGTGACCCCATCCCTAGCCTGTGGGTTTTGGGAGAAGCAATCGCCGACTCAATGTGTGTATCAGACCTGTGGGATTTGGATGAAATGCTCTCAGAAGGATGTCTTCAAGGAAGACAAGAAACTATGTGAAGTTATGCCTGTATCGAGAGGAGTTTGGGTCTTCGGGAAGTTTTCAGGCTATGTAAAGCTGTGTGACATCTAAGCAAAGGAAAACAAGGCACAGGCATATGGAGAAAGCAACCCTGCTTGGGGATGTAGTTCATGGAGAGTCTGTCCTAGACTAGTCATGCTAAATGTCATAATTCATCATTTGATGCTCAACACTACGGACCCAGGAAGCAGCTGCCCATGTTGCTTTTGTTTTGTAAATACTGAAAATCACACTCGGGTTCATGGGGCTCGTGCCTGTTGGAGGCAAAGTTTGAAGTCAGGCTGTCTGGATTCACGGGTGTTGTGCTGAGAATGCCAGGCTGTCTGGGTTCATGGGTGTTGTGCTGAGAATGCCAGGCTGCTGTCACCCAAAGGTGATATTCCCTTGTAGACGGGAGACGCTGTGGGGAAATGGGAGGAAGTCATACAGCCAAATTGTACCCTCAAAGTAGGAAATAATAGATGATGTCAAAACGCAAAAGAAAACATGAGATAAAAAAAGAATTTATATGAAAATATGGAATAGAAAGTAGCTAGAGAGTTGAGGGTGGTTAAGGCTTGGTATAGGCTGCGTGTTTCCTTTCAGCTTTATGGAGCCATTTGACTGTGTGTGTGTGTATGTTAGTATGTTCAGGCCTGGTTTCTGAGCCTTGAGCTCACTGATTTGTTTAGGCTGGCTGTCCCAGAACCGGTGGGGATGCTCCTGTCCCTATCTCCGCAGCACAAAGATTACAGGTGCATACTACCATGCCCAACTTTTAATGTGGGTGCTATGGATCTGAACTCAGGTCCCTGTTCTTGCTCAGCAAGTGCTTTATCACCTGGGCCATTATCTTTTTAAATACACAAACACATAAGCATCCATTTGACTATTACTGGTAGTTGAATAAGGCTGGAAGATAGAGGAGCCCCGTGCTTGTGCTAGGCAGAGGCAATTTGCTCATTTTAATTTCATAACTATAGCTCTGGGGCGTGGCTGGTCAGGGCAAGTCTGGGAAGCACATCCTTAGATGGCTTTGCTTGTTGCAGGATAAACTCAAATTCTGCTGAGGTGCTTTGAAACATGAATCTACTGTGTATAGATTATTTTAAAGGAAGCAAAGTGTCTTGGAGTCTGTGGATTTGGTTAGACATCAGAGTCAAGGTCGTGGGGTCAGTGGACATTTTAGAGCTGTGTCCGGCTTTATGAGTTCATAAGCAAAGCAGTCACTGGGGTCAGATTCATCTCCAATGCATGTTTGTTTATAGTCTCATTCTTCAGCTACTGAAAAAAAGTTACTGCTAATCAATGCAAGGAACAAAATGAGCTGACTTTTCTTTTGCCCCTTGGAAGCGGGGAGTGGGGATGCTCTCGCCTCAGCACCGCTCTGGACCCTGCTGGCTCTCCAGTGCTTTACTCAGCATGGCCTGGGGAAGGGTCTGAAAGGGAGCCAGGGCCTCAGCCCCTTCCCACCGCTCCTGCTGGTGAGGGAACTCTGCTTCCTGTTGAGGAGGCTAATACTTGACCCCGTGGTGTCTGGAGAATACGCCATTATTATTTTTTTCTGCTACAACTTATTGCTATTGTTGTCATTATCATAATCGTTATTATTAAAATGCTGAGTTCTCCACTGACAACCTGATGTCAGGAAGAATGTTTCTAGGATTCTGAGGAAATACGAATCTCCTTTATTAAGCACTGTACCCTGAGGCTGGTGCTTTGAGGGCATTACGAAGGCTGAGCGGGTTGACTGTTTGGAACAGACATGGAGGAACTGAAGGGGGTGTGTTTTGCTTAGAGAGACACTACAAATTTGGGGAGGCCCCTTTATAGTTCTGTCACTTCCCGACAGGGACGGAGACTCCTATGTCTCTTACAGCAAGGTTGGGGATGAGGCCTCCTGCCTCTCCTCCCTCATATTGTTGCCTCCATGGCTGTTTATCAGGCAGGGACTCCGGGCTCCTGCTGGTGGAAGTCTCGGCCCCTCCCAGCTGGAGTTACCGCCTTGTCAAGGACTGCCAGCCAAACGTTTGGCCCAACGATGACCCATCTTTCTCCTTACGATGACCAGGCAGTCACCTTTACACGCAAACTTGATGCCTGGCTTCGGGTACGTAAAACAGAGCTCTCTGGTTGGCTTTATGAAAACAAACGGGAAATGCAGGGGAAGGAAGGCCAGTGGCTCAGAGCAGCAGGGACATGCTCCTAGTGCTACCCGAGAGTTCCCATGGGACGCGCGCATTCAAGAACGAGAGAAGTGGGCCGGAACGGTTCTTAAGCCCAGGGACAGTTTGTGCCACAGCATAATCTTGTTTCCTTCAGTGCCATATATGATAATATTAAGGAGTAATTTTCTATATATAAAGGGCTTTTCTGGACCAGTTTAAAAAAAAAAAAAAAACCAAATGACTCTCTAAAGAGATTAACCTAACAAATGAATGTACCGGTGCCCATGAATCCCAACCAGAGAGAGTTATAGGCTCATATAGGGCTCATATTTATATTCCTGAGATTTACTAACCCTACGGTAAATAGCACCAATTCCTAACTTTATTAAAGTCATGAAATTTTTTTTTTTTTTACAATAAAACAAGAGTCACCAAGAAAGAGGTCAGAAAAGGCCCTTTTAGCTGTGGTGGTACGCACTTGTAACCCTCGTACCGGGAAAGCTGCAGTGGGAGGACTGCAGAGTTCAGGGCGAACCTCGGCTAGAGTGAGAGCTGGGCTAAAGAAAGATCATAAGTAAATTGAAGGATGCTTTCCTTGTTTCTCTAGCTCACTGGGCCTGCATGAGAGACCAGAACTGCTTCTTGTTTCTGAGACAGCGATCATAAACAGATAAACACAGAAGTGCCAGCCCTTGTCACAAGGGCATTTGCCTCTTGGTGCTTCTTATTTTAAATAAGACTTCCTTTTTGTTATTGTTGCATTTAGACACAGGTCTTGCTGCCATAGTGTCTTTCCATTGGACAGTTAGGTGGATGGCGTTAGAACAGGGCCTCAGGGAGTGAGGTGGCAGCCTGAATTCATTTGTAGGTGACTACGGTCCAGGTGCTCCGGGCACGGCGTTGCAGCGGGGACACCACCAATCCCTCTGGGAAGTTTCCTGAAAATCTTTTCTAACATTAAAGCTTGTCTCACCGCTGGGACCCCCAGTCCCTCTCATGTTCTCAGACACTTAGTCTTGAGGCTTTAGCAAGGCCAGCTAGAGCTCCGTGACACCACGTGGGAGCGTATCGTTTGAGAACCATCCATTTGGGTGACACATGCCAGTCCCTGTGTGTCCTCGCGGTACTATTTTCCCTTTACAGCCACCACCGAGTGCCCAGAGCCCACACTTAGGCTTGGCTCTTTTCTGGGCAGAAGGAAATTTCCAAGTCTTCCCCTTTGGTGAACAAGAGTACATGCTAAATTCCCTCCTCCTACCCACCCAAGACAAGAGTGCTTGAATCCTGAGTGTTCCTTGAGGTTTAGTGATCAACGCCAACAGGAACAAAACACGGGGCTGCTTAGGAGTCAAGGTTGCAGACCTGCTGAGGCATGACTGGTCTGCCTTCCCCTGCCGCTACCACCGGCAAGAACCGGCTGTAACGTTTATTGTTTCTGGCCAGTCTCAGAATAAATGCTTGTAGGAAGCTGTCAAAGTGAGGCTGGTATTAGACTTTAAAGGTCAATTGGGGGTGTTTTAAATAAAGGCACCTGCTCGGAGCTGTGCAGAATAACGGAACTCTTAAGTGAGAAGTCAAAACAGAGAACGTTGCTGGCTGCCAGCAGTGCCCTGTGCCGTTAACCTCTCGTGGGCAGTCACTGGAGGAGGTGAATTACGGATCCCGGGTGGAACGCCTTCTCTGAGAAGGTGGGTGGTGGCATGGGTCTATTTTTATTAAAAAGGTTGGCAAAGCGCAGTGAAACGGCTCTGTTTGCCATCAAGTCTTTCCTGGCCTTGGACGAGGTAGACTAATCGGGGGCAGAGGAATCAGTTAGCTTGCCCCATCACTGCGACATGTCGTTGGGCGGGCTTTGTCATTCTTGGGCAAGTTTGCCATTATCCTTCTGTCTTCATTTTCTCACTTCCTTGAACATGATTTAATGCACCATGGCATGATGGAATCTCCTTAAACGTTGGCAGATTGCTTTGGGTGTACGCAGGGAAAGCTATCCCATTAATTACACCCTGCAGCCAATATTCACTTCGAGCCGTGAAGTGAGCAGCCGTGGGAAGTGCACAGGAGGGGCTGTGAAGACAGCCCGCAGCTGTTGCTATGGGTAGGGATCATTACTGGTATGCCCAGAAACTCTGAAGAAATACCAAGGGTAATTTTTAAAGCTTTATTTAATGAAAATTAAGTTGTGAGCAGCAGGGATTTTGTATTCCCTTTGTGGAGAATGAAGATTAATCTCACTCTGCCCGAATGCCTGAAGAGTGGGTTCCACATGCAAGGCACAGAGTGTCCCACGAAGGGGGGGATCGGTCTATTTTGCTTTTGTCGGCTCCCCCTGGCAGGGACTGCTACTGTCGGATAATAGGAAGATGTATGCACACCTGGCTCTTGGTGTCCATTCCTGTAAGATGGGGAGACACAATGGTTGCCTAGCTCGTTTCTCCAGGCTGCTATTCTGGGGCTAGAAAGGGGACAAATGGGGGCAGCTGGAGGCTTTGCAGTGTCGGGTCTCAGCCCAGTGTTATTGACGGCACAGATCACTGCAGGTAGCTCAGGTAGAGTAGGTTTCGTGGAAAGGATTTGGTGGAAAACTTTCCAAAGATAGGTGAGGTGTTTCTACGTGCAAAGATTCTGCAAGGCAGCCAGGCTGCACGGAAAGAAAGGGGCAGGAGATGACGAGAAAGGAAACTGAGGTCTGCACTTGCCAGGCCCGTAGCGCTCTTTCCTCTCTGTCTCTCTAAGCCAGCTTTCGAGCCCAGATGCAGCCTGGCCTCCAACCTCGCACGCTCGTCCTTGACGACCCACGGGTGTAGCCTTCTCCGCTACCTGTTGAGATGCTAAGACTCACCTGCTTCTGTTGACTAAACACTAACAGGTGCCTGCTGTGTTTGGGCATGGTATCAAGCCGCTCCCCTTAGTGGAAAGTTAAGGCAGTAATCAGAAAAGCAGAGCAAATGAATCAATGAACTGTTGTACGAAGGAAAAGTGCCATGAGGAAAGGGGATAGAGAGCCAGAGAAAGTGAGCCTGCTATGTGGTCAGGGAGGGTTGCAATCTTGAGCGCTAACCAGAGCAGCAAGGCAGAGATCTAAGGAAGTTTGACTTCAGGCGGAGGGGTCAGCCTGTCAGGAACAACTAGTGTATTGGAGGGGCAGCCTGGAGCCGTGGTATCTGGAGCAGAGTGCACACGGAGATGTGGCAGGATTGAAGGTCTGAGACAGATTGGGAGAACTCACAGATGGACTTGTAGTGTGTTCTGTGATAGGCACTTTTCATCTCCTAGAAGAAAGGAAGAGCCAGGGACCAGAAAGGCCTTAAGTTGGGGACTTGCCATATCTGTTCAAAAGATCACTCCAGTGTGAATGGCAGGAAGGAGAGGGCAGGAGTGGAAGCAAGGAGGTGGGCAGGGGGCAAGTAAAGGAACCCCCCTGAGAGGTAACAGTGACAGGGCAGAGATCGCAGCAGGGTTGGTGCAAAGTGGCCATCGGATGTCACAGTCGCGGGTGACTTGGATGCGGGAGGCTGAGGGAAGGATAAATCAAAGCCGATGACAAAACCCCTGCCAGAGGCACTGGCTGCATGGGGTTTTCGTTTACAGATGTAGGGAGGACTAGCAGAGCAGGGGATTACATTTATCCTGTGGCTGTGCTAAGTTTGAGATGCCAACCAGAGGGTAAATGATGCCACACTACTCCTTAGATGTCTGGCTCTGGATCAGGGGAGGAGCCAGGACTGGACGGCAGCTAGTTCTATAGAGTCTAGCTCCAATGACACGGTGGGTATGCTTACCAGGAAGAGAAGAAGCCTGGGGCTACTTCCTGATGGATGTGGGATCTCCAAACCTCCAAACATAGCCAGGGAGACAGCAGTGTGTAGGAAGTCAAAGGGAATTCAGTGTCTGTCTCCACCACAACATACAGGGCTCCTTCACCCTGCTCTGATCTCTCATCCTAATCAATGGAGTTCAAGAAAAATTAGTCAGACTTTGTGGGCAAAGCCACATTGTTTGAGAAAAGGCAGATCTAAGACAGGTATTCTAAAACCAACCAAAATACAGCTGAAACTTCACTGTCAGACTCTCAAAGAAACAACCCTCAGCTAGAGATTGGATGGCAAATGCTCCCCACAGGCTCATGTGTTGGTCCCTAGATGGTGGTGTATTTGGGGGGATTGTGGAACCTTCAGGGGGTGGGGTCTACTGAAGGAAATGCTTGCTGTGGAGGGCAGGTGCCAAGAATTATCGATGAACCCTTTGCCAACTGTAGTTCCTGGGCTAAACTGGTCGACTGCTAAAATGTGAGCAAGCAACTCACACCTGCAAGTTCCTGTCCCCTCAGGCAGAAGCTGGTCCAAGCACCACACCCTCCCTGACAGACACTGTGTCTTCCCACCATGCCCTCTCTGACAGACACTGTGGCCAAAATAAATGCTTCTTCTTCCCTTAGGTTGCTTCTTATCAAGGTTTTGGCCCCAGCAATGAGAAAACTCACTCATACGGTCGCCATATCTTCTAATTTGTCTAATTTTAAAAACTTTTTAAAAATTCTATCTAACTGTCCTTTCCCAAGAACCTTAGAATATTCCGTACCATATATACCAGGCTCTCCTCGCATTGTGTTTGACCCTACTCTTGACAATGCCTTTTTCATGTCTATGCACACAATCTAGTCTCAATGCTCCAAGTCCTGTCCCTACGGAGAAACCTTAGGGTGGGTGACCATCATATTCCTGATGGTCCCTATTCCACCATATTGCCACATTCCCAGAAGTGGTAAAACGTTCTGTCCAGCTTGTCCAAGTTCTTCTAGGATGAGCCTTTCATCTAAGCAGCCGAAGACATCCACAGC
Source organism: Arvicola amphibius (assembly GCF_903992535.2). NCBI lineage: Eukaryota > Metazoa > Chordata > Mammalia > Rodentia > Cricetidae > Arvicola > Arvicola amphibius. The sequence continues at coordinate 4,029,126 of NC_052055.2, read as the reverse complement.
AGTTGTGCGAATGGTTCTCCTAGAGGGGGACAGGGAGAGAATGGGAAGCCACGTGAACAGGTGTTGATGAGAGACCACACAGCTTCAGGATGGGCCCAAAGTGTTGCTCCACTCTATTTTCCATTCTGGCCAACAGGCCACAGTGCAGGTATGCATCGTGGCTCACAGGGGAAGAAAGACGGCCAGGGTAGGTAATCACACCCATCTCAAAAACAAAGCAGACATCATTTGAAAAGGAAGGGCATGCCATTTGTCTCATGTAGCTACAGCTATCTGCTCCCCAGCACCCGAGGGACAAGCTGAGAGACATTTTCAGTGGGGTGTCTCCCAGTTCCACAGCGTCTTGGATGACGCAGGTGCTAGTTTACATTTGTTCTCTGGGTTCTGCTTGTTGTGAGAGACGCTGTCTCAGGAGAGTCACAGTGAGCAGTCTAGTTCTCACAGACAGGCAGGGGTAAGAGAGTTGACCCTTCTTCCTCTGGTGACAGAGTTTAACACCCTCAAACTGCTATGTGGCAAATGTGTTGTGCGGTTGTAAAAATCTTGCTACATTTCAGGGGTCTGCTTCTCCCTGCTTCATTCTCCTGAGGGCATCTGTCAGAGCCAGGGGCCACAGGTGGCCCAGGCTTCCTGCAGAGGGTGAGATTGAATTTCCTATCTCTGGTCTCTTATTAGCTTATCCTGGTGACTACGGATAATTCACCTGTGTTCTGTCAGGAGACTATCTCACAAAAACCACAAAGGTGTTTCAAACGCTGGGAAGAGAAACAGAAACACTTCTTAAATCTTTCCAATAAACATGTCTTTTTTGGGGGGTTGTTTTTTGTTGTGTGTGTGTGTGTGTTTCATTCGTATGCACATGTGTGTTCATGCAAGTAGAGGCCAAAGGCCAGCCTTGGGGATCAACCATAGGAGCTCTCAATCTTTTAAACACAAAACAATCAACAAAATCCTCCTGTCACAGAGACACAAGGATGACAAGGGAAGGCTCTGTACAAATCCACGTCAGAGCAACCATTGACGTGTGCGTGTTTTGAAAGGGAAAGGCACGCTGTTTCTATGGTAAATAAGAACCAGAAATTTATCTCTCATGGTTCCGGAGGCTAAAAGTCCAGGATGGAGGTCCCAGCACATTAGGGGCCTTTTGAGAGTCAGCCTCATGGTTTGTGGCCACTGCCTTCTTGTGGGGACCCCAATGGCAGATGTTGCAAGGGAGCTGCTCCCTGGGACAGGGACACAGCTTCCTGACTACCTCTTGGAGACCACCTGGTCACTGTGAGGCTGGGTTTCAGCACTGAGTGTGTCGGTGCGTCTAGTCTACGGCATTGACGGATCATCGTGGTCCGAATGTGCTAGAAATGATTTCTGAGCATCTGAGCAGGCCAAGGTCCACAGGCCAAACCCAGCCCTCCCCACCTGTTTCTCTTCGTGTAGCTCAGTTGAACAGCAGCAGAGGCCATGCTGTTTCCCCCATGATTACAGCCCCCTGGTCACAACCCCCCATGGATCTATTCTTCAGGGCAGTCTTAACTCTGCAGCCCTTGAATTGGTAATCCTGCTTTAGCCTTAGTGCTGGGGTAATAGATGTCTGTCACTACAGCCGATTTCCTACTCAAGTTTTTCTTGGTGTGACACTCGCTATGAACACCCTCCTTGTCATGTGTGCCCCCCACCTTTTTTTTTTTTTTTTTTTTTTGACATGAACTGATTCAGTTCAGGACAGCAGTGGCCCAGTTAAAAGCGCAATTTTTCTTACCTTGTAGCTGAAGGTGGCCAGGTGATACAGTTCCAACCTACGAAAAGCAAGTCGAGGCCTGTGGTGCTGTTTCTTCTGTTTTCCTTCTTTAGCCTGGGATGCAGCTTTTGTGTGTGGAAACATGGCGGCCTCCTTATAACACGGTGGAAGGGGGCCACACATGAGGAAAGGCAGTGAGTGGGGGCGTGTCACAGGTGAGCTGACAGTGGATACGCCTAACACGGATTTCAAGTTTCCATTTTCATTTATTTCAGCATGTGTTTTCCACCAACTTCAAGTCCTTCACAGAAAGGGGTAGGCGTACACATGTACACAGTGTGCTTGTGTGCATGCGTGCGTATGCGTGTGTGTGTGTGTGGAATAGACATGTCACCAGTATAGCTTCAGGGCTGAAGGGTTAAGAGCTCAAAGGGAAGTAAGCAAGACAAACAAAGTGAAGTCACACTCCTAGAGGTTTGGTGTCCCTTGTCACACTGAGGTCATGACCTCTGAGGCCTGTTAAAGACGGGGAGAACGGTACAGGTGAATTTTCCCAGAAAGGTGAATCAGTGGTCTAAGAGCTGGCAGATCCCTGGCTGTGCTTATGGGGCTGTGCCCACCTAGCCCTTAGCACCAGAGACCCCACATCTGGAAACCAGAGAGCAGTGACCATGAGGATTTGCCCTCCGTCGCATGGCTTCTGACTGCACACGTCTCAAATCTGGCTGCTCTCCTGCTATGCACTCTTTCCCAGCCCAGAGCTCCTCAGATGTCACCAGTGGTAGACAACGCTAGGTGAGTCTGCCCAGAGCGGGGATGGGAATAACCCTGTGGTCCTGTCTCCCTGGGGACAGCCCCAGGGAGCTACTCTTGGGAAGGATGACAAACCTCTTCAACATGTCCTGTAAGCTCTCACACACACTGGCCCCATCTCCAGGTCCCCCAAATGCCCATCCCAACACGGGATGCCCCTCAGAAGAGGTGGGGTATGCCGCCTGATGGAGAAGGGATGGTGGAAAGAGGTAGCTGATTGGTTGTTATACAATTATACAGCTGCCATTCATACCCGATTACCAACAGTCGTGTGGGCACAGCCCTGGGAGTCCGCCTAGGGATGTAAAGGGCCCTGATGCCCTTGGAAATGTTCCTCGCCGTCAGCATCCACAGAGTTAGGGCAAAGCTGGATTTGAGTACTGCTAGCAGGTGAAGTATGGGCAGCTCATATACCTCCCTGTGGCTTCATTGGATTGCTGCCTAGTGATTAGAGAGAGGTTTGAGAAAAAATACAGCCTGTTTAAAATTCAGCTCATCCATGCTAGAATTAAAAAAAGAAAACCCTAAAAGTATGAGGAGAAAAAATTTAAATATAATCCTATCATTTGGTACATTTAAAAAAAATATAATCTATGTACATTTAGAATATATTTATTTTCTCTGTATGTATTCTAGTACACACACACACTTCTAGCTCCTTGATGACAAAGGGGACCATCTTAAATGTTGCTTATATATATATTTTTTGAGACAAGGTCTCTCTACATAGCCTTGTCTGTCCTGAAACTCGCTATGTAGACCAGACTGGCCTCCAGTTCCCAGAGATCTGCCCACTTTTTGCCTCCTAAGTGCTGGAATGAAGCTACATCCAGCTTCGAATCTTATTTTGAGAGTTAGATCTATAATGAACTTTCTTCTATATCCAATGATTTTTTTTCCCTAAAAGGATGCTTTTTAAAGTAATTATAACATCCTGAAGTTCCCACTATAGGACATTTAGGTTATTTCAATGTCTTTTGTATTATACATGAGGCTGTGCTAAATATCTCTTCCATTTGTCTTTCTGATACTTTATTATTTGCATAATAAAACTCTAGGATACATTCCTGGAAGTAAATTGAGTCACAAGATACAAAGAATGTGCAGAATCTACACGTGGGCCGGTTGCTCTCCAGAAACTGCACACTGTGCACTTGGGGTTTCTCTAGAAACATGCAGCAGGATTTTAAAGTGTCTGGGGTTGTATGCCTTGACTCTCCTGTTTGTCCTGGGCGTGGCCATGAGTCTGAGCACCCCTCTCTGGGTGTTAGGCCTGAGGCTGGGCACCCTCTCCAGGTCTTTTAGTCTTTGCTCACATTCTGTAATTGTTGGTTCCTGTGCCCTGTGTGGAGGTTTTTAACTAGACAGTTTTTAGGTAAGGTGATTCGTTTTCCCCAAATGCACAGTGCCTGTTAAATGGATTATATAGGTCTGTGATCATTTTCTTTCAATCTCCCGTCTGTGATATTGCTGGCTTTTCCTCTTCTCCCTAAACAGGAGTCGCTTATAAAGCTGTCCTGGACCCCTATTTTATCTTATTACTTTATTTGTTAGACAGAGTCATATGAAACTATCATTTTTAGGGAGTTGAAAAATGGCTGAATGTCAGAAACTTTTGGGTGGCTAAACCTGACATGTTCCTCCTGTAGGTCTGACTTTGTTCCCTTCTTTCTAGACCCTTCCTTCTGCCAAGGGTCACTCAGTCTGCGATGTGTGTTGTGATTTCTGTCCATCTCACCCTTGAAGGCGTCACGGTTCCCGTAGCCGTCTCTACATGTCTCTCTGGAAGCATTTCACACTGCCTGCTTCTTCCTGTGATTTCCTTTATCATTCACAAGTGCACAGCTCCTCAGTCGTCAACCTTGGCGAATTCTCACACCCTCACGACCCTACGCAACAGCCTCTTAGCTCAAGATACAGGCTTCCACCATCCCCGGGTCTCCCTCATACTCCTGGCTGGTTGTTAACAGCTGTCTACCCCCAGAGATGTTAACTGCTCTGACCTCTATCACTATAGATAATTTCACATGGCCTTGAACTTCAAAGAGACGTCATCGTAGATATGCCATCTTCAGGTCTGATTCTCGTCTCTCAATACAATGCTCCCAACTATCTGTTGTCTGTGCATGTCTGTGTTGTGTGTCTCCCGGCGGTGTGTTCCTTTTTATTGCTGTGTAGGATTCCATTGTGTCAATATCCAGTTGGCGAATTCTTCTGCTAATGGACACTTGGATTATTATAAAAATGTTTTCAACAGTCTTGAGTCAATTTTCTTTTCTTTTGAAAACATCTGTAGGAATAGATTGCTGGCTTACAGGATAAACATATTTAATGTCCATAGAAAAAAGCAAGCAGTTTCTGAATGAACTTATTCCATGTTATGCTCTTTCCAGAAATAAGTGAATTTGTGTGTGTGTGTGTGTGTGTGTGTGTGTGTGTGTGTGTGTGTAAAGGTCAGAACTTTTTTTTTGAGACAGGGTTTCTCTATGTAGCTCTCACTGTCCTAGAACTTGCTCTGTAGACCAGGTTGGCCTCGAACTCTGCCTCCTGAGTGCTGGGATTAAAGGAGTGCACCACCACTGCCTGGTGTGTAAAGGTCAGAACTTACGGGGGTTGATTCTTTGCTTCCAACATGAGGATCCTGGAGAGCAAACTCAGGCCATGCGTCTCCACGTGCATCCACTAGGCATCTCATTGGCCCACGTGTGTAAACTTTTACACAGAGGAATCTGCTGAGATCTTAACCTGACTATGTCGAATACCTAGGTCGAGTTGAGAGAACAGATATCGTAATAATTCACGTGTCCCGTGTATCGTCCGTTTCTTCGTGTTTTCTTTTACTATCACCCCAATGCTGCTAGTAGGGAAATTTGGGCCTCTCTCTATTATCTATCTATCTAGATATCTATCTATCTATCTATCTATCTATCTATCTATCTATCTATCTATCTATCTATCATCTATCTGTCATATCTAGATATCATATCATATCATCTATCATATCATATCATATCTAGATAGATAGATAGATAGAAATTTGGGCCTCTCTCTATTATCTATCTATCTATCTAGATATCTATCTTTATTTATTTATTATGTATACAATAGTCTGTCTGTATGCCTGCAGGCCAGAAGAGGGCACCAGACCCCATTACAAATGGTTGTGAGCCACTATGTGGTTGCTGGGAATTGAACTCAGGACCTTTAGAAGAGCAGGCAGTGTTCTTAACCTCTGAGCCATCTCTCCAGCCCCTTGGGGCCTCTCTTGTTAACTGTATTTCTACATAATCGATCAGTGTGACTGTGTGCGTGACATGCACATGTGTGACCATCTTACATATCAAGGCAGGCCCCTCAGTGAACACAGAGCATGCTGTTTCTATCAGTCTGACAAGCCAGGTGCTCTGGGGGTTTCACGGCTCTGCCTCCTCAGCAGAGAAGAGCAGAGCAGAGCAGAGGAGGCTGCCAAGCCCTGGCTTTCACGTGGCTCCTGTGAACCTCTGGCCCCCAGACTTTCATGGAAAAAGCTGTGGGCACCGAGCCATCACCCCAGACCATCCTTTTCATTGTTTAAAACATAACGTTGCAGACCGTATTTTTTAATTTTAGTTTTTTCCTGGTTGCCAGCATGTGAGATCTATCATAGTTTGGCATACCAACTCTATCTCATTTCCCTTCCTAACTCGTATCTTAGGTTTGTAGGCAGACCCCCTTGGGTTTGTTAGATACAAGACATATATTATTTCTCTTGGCCATGTATTTAGGGATAGATCACCAGCTTAATCATATTTCATACTGAAAAAGAAGGCCCGCTTCTCTTTTTCCAACATTAATCTCTCCCCTTTCCACCACATCTCATGGTTTCTGTGTATTTCTTTCTCCCTTCACACTGTAGGCTGCTTGAGGCAACACTCCAGCATGACGCTCTCAACATGGGGTATTAGCACTGGGGTTGGCTATGTGAGTGATATTAGGGAAGACAATGGAATTATTATTGATTATCAACTGTTGTGTTGTATGATTAGTAAACAACCTCCAGGAAAGGGAACTGGTTGAAACCATTTTTTTTTTTTAAAGTTGGTTCTCCTGGATTCATGGCTTGGTTTGTGGCTCTCTGTGTTTTGTTGGTGTTCATTGTATCATTTCTATTTTTTTTCTATGGACTTTTGCTAGTAGTTTGAGATGTCCAATATAGCAGTGACTGTTTCTCCAGGGCAGCCCAGAAGCAAACAATTCCCCAGACTGCCCTGACTTCAGTCCCAACCCCACAAGCTTCTGTTGGTGTAGGAAACAACAAACAACAACAACAACCATAAAACCACTGCCCACAAAACCCCCTCTGTACTGCCGGAGCAAAGCCTGGGAGAAGCTCAGCTCTCCGCCTGTAAATTCCAGTAGGCTGCGTTATTTTTAGATTTCTGTTCTGCACTTGGAGTCAGAGGAGTGAGAGAGTGTGGAGCTGAGTGGGTGGTGGTCTTTCCCTGGAAATGGGAGCCATTGTCCTTCTTGGAGGTTCATGAGGCTGAAGGGGCAGCCCGTGTTCTGCAGAGGACTCCAGGGTCAGTGGAAATGTGGGCTGGATTCTGGTAGCTGTTCTTGCGTTTGGCTGCAGTGGCCATTTTTCTTTCTGAATTTCACTTTTCAGGAGCAGCTTTGTTTCCTTCCATGTGTCTCTGCGAGCTTCAGGGAGCTGCCAGGGCGTTAAGTAGTAGGGGCAGGCGACGAAGGCAGCTTGACTCGTAGGGCTCGCTCCCTGATTTCCCTCTGCCTTGGTTGTCAGCCTTTTTCTATCAGATGGAGCACTTACATGTATGTTATGTTTTTGTGAGTGTTGAGAAACTTGAAAAATGTTACACATGTAGTTTGAAGGCTACATTAGCCACTTGATTGTGCTCTAGGTAAGAGTCTGCGTCCAGACAGATAGTCTTTCAGCGGCTGCTGAGGATCCGTGTGGACATAGGCATGAAGCAATTCAGCCAGTTCCTTGTTGCTGGTATTGTTGCTGTAGCTTTGCTTTCTGTCTTTACTGAGACAAACACGGCAGTGGGTGTTGTACATTGATTGGTCTTGGGCACCTGCCTGGTCACTTCCTGGAGTGATTTCTCAGAGTGGAAGTGCAGGGCTCACCCGATTACATCCCACCTTTGATGTGTACTGCCAAGCTTCCCTTCAGAAAACCTGACAGTTTATATTCTCATCAACATCAAATTGAAAGCATTTTCTTAATTGCGCTATTGCCAGCATGATTTTTGTGAGTCTTTTAAAAGGTTTAAAAATTGATTTTTTGCTTGGCAAATAATAAATGTATAAATGTATTGACTACAGTAATGATTTTTCCATATGTGTTTATATTGTAGAACGATTACATCCAACTAGTTAATATGTTATTTCACACGTCTTTTTTTTTCTTTCCACGCTGAGAACATTTAAGATCCATTTTGGAAATTTGGAATTATGGAGTACATCAGCAGCTGCTGAACAACACCTGCTAATCTCGATTAATCAGATTGGCCTATCTGACTTTACACCTGGGACATCTTCCTAGTCTCCCGCCCAGCCGCCCCCCAGGAGCCCCGATTGTGCGAACCTCTACGAGTTTGGCTCTGCAGATCATTAGGATTGTTTCGTATGAATCTTTCCATGCCTGGCTTAGAGTAATGCCTCCCAGGATCGTCTATACTGCCACAATCAACAGAATGTCATTCTCTTTTAAGGTCCACTAGTGTTCCACCCCACTGGTCACCCCCACTACCACGTTTCCACTCATCCGTGGGCATCTGTTAGGTTGATTCTCTGACTGCGATGGTCAGTACTGCAGGGCACGAGAGTGACAATGTGTGTCTCGTGCCAGCTTTCACCACTTCTTCTAGTGTGATGACCTTTAATTCCTCCTGCCTCCGTCTCTCAATGGCCGGGGTTACAGGCGTGCACCCCCGTGCCTGGTTCTCACATGGTACTGTCAGTTCATCTGAGACTGTGCCCTGAAGAGACCCTTCTGGGTCCTGGCGGTTGCGCTTTCAGAGAGGAACGGCCATGCCGTTTCCCACGCTGCTGTCTTCGTTTATATTCCCGCCAACATTGTTCCAGGGGTCTCTTTCTCCACATTCTTGCTGCTGTTTCTAACACGTCAGGAGGTAAAGCATTGCCGTGTAATTTGCGTTGCCCTTACACGTGAAGGTGAATACTTTTGCATATAACTACTATGTGCATATCTTTTTTTTTTTTTTTTTTTTTTTTGTTGAGAAATGTCCATATGGGTTCTTGGCACACTGAACGAGGTGGTGCACTTATTCTCTCTCTATTAAGCTGCTTGTGTATTTCGGGGAGTAGCTCTTCCCAGATGCCCAGTATGAAAGCGTTCTCTCCCGGTCTGTGAGCGATCTCCACTCGGTTCCTTTGCTGTAGAGAAGCTCTTCAGCCCGGTGCGGTCCATTTGTCTATTTTTACTGTGCCTTTGAGGTCAGAGACTGTATGTGACCACTCAGACATGACAGGGTTCACTGTGAACTGTAGAAATTATTCTATCTTGTGTTATGGATATCGGTGTTTTGCCTGCATGCATGGCTAACACGTCACATGTATGCAGTGCCATTGGAGGGCAGAAGGGGTGTCAGAGCGCCTCAGAGTGGAGCTGCCGTGTGAGTATTGGGACTCAAACCCAGGTCCTCTGGAAAAGTACCCGGGGCTCTTAACTACTGAGCCATCTCTCCAGCCCCTATTGTGGATTTTCACTTGAACCTTTGTGGATTTGTATTTTCGAGAGAATTATAAGCTAAATGAATCAGAATCCAGTCAGAAAGTGGGGAAACTACATCGTCTGTTTGTAGTCACAGAGACTCCATACTGGGAGCTGCATCTGTAGGTGCTGGGGACCTGACAGAGCTTTAGGGACATGCTGAAGCCCCGGGGACGGCAGCAGGAAGCCATCTTTGCAGGCGGAAGGAGAGCTGGAGAAGGAACACAGAGATGCAGGAGGAAAGATCCAATCCCAGCACACATCGCAGTACAAACGCTCCTTGAAAACAGACCTTCCTTCCCTAGAGTGACCGACTAAAGCTTGCACTCCGCAACGGGCATACAGAACACACCTGTAATAGCCATAGAGGCCAAATCAAATGGTGAGTCTTCATATTCAAAATCTGCAGTCTAAAGCCATCATGAATTTTATGTTAAAATTCCAAAGAAAAACGTCAGGATTTTTAAATGTCAGCTACTACTCCCGAATTCACAAATAGTTAATACCAGATGCACGGAAGAACTCAAGGTATCCTGGGAATCACAAATCCAATCTTTAAATCTAACACAAAAGTGCAAACCTGAATTATTTCCTCATTTGATATTTCCATCTTCCTGTTGCGTGGATCGGAAGCGGGGCGAGGTGACATGTTTAAACATAAGTGAGCTGAGATAATCGTCTCCCGTAGGCGGTGGGTGCCTCTTTGGCCAACAATTTAAGACCACAGTATAGTTGCTTATTAGGACTTAAGTCCGGATCCCCAGAACCCACATAAAGGCAGGCATGTGTGCCCAGAACCCACATAAAGGCAGACACGTGTGCTCATAAGCCCAGTGCTCTTAGGGTGAGATGGAGTGAGACAGAGACAGGGTTACAGGAAGTTCACGGGCTGGGAGGTTCACGGACAGGCCGGTTGTCTGGCGGGTGTGGTGGTAAAGCAACAGAGGAGCTCTGCCTCAAGAAGGTGGAAGCCAAGGGCCAACAGGTTGTCCTCCACCTCCACATGCATGCTGTGGTATGAGTGTGCCATCACACACGCACACACGCACGCACACACGCCCCACCCCCTACAGTCAAAAGCTGTCATTCTGCAGTGCAAACATCCCTGAATAGCTTCTACTGGGCACCTAAGTATTAGTCAAGACATGGAAAATAAGCCAATGATTTTTATTAAAAAATTTGTTTTAGAACTAATAGATGGAATGAAGACATCAGGTAGTATCAGAACCTGGAATAATTGGGCTGGTACAACAAGTGACTTTGGACTGGATGACCAGAGGTAGCTTTGCAGGGGAGATAACAGCAGCTTGAGCCTAGGGAAGAGCATTGCAGGCAGGTGCAAAGGCCCTGAGGTCGGCTGACGCTGCGATGGGGCATCTCAGCTGTCATTTCTAGGGAGCAGTGGATACAGATGTGAAGGGAGGCCGAATGGATGAATGGCTCGAGACCAGTTTACTCAAGGGCCATAAAAAGGCTTCCTGCAACTGGTGTCCAGACAGAAAGTAGTGTTGTTAGGGGTCGAAGGAGAAGGGCATGAGGAACAGGCTGGATACTGCAAAAGGGGCAGTGTGCTTGCTCGATGAGATCGGTGAGTTCTTTGTTCTCTGCTCTTCATTGTACAACTGCTTCCTGCCTGCAGGAGCCAAGGTGTGTTAGCTAGTGTAACAGCACGCGCAATTGAACTCTTAGACTCTTGTGAGGAGCAGGTGTCCACTGTGCAGCATGCAACCTACAACGTACAGCATATAGTGTACAGCATACAGCATATACCATACAGTGTACACTGTACACCATATAGCATACAGCATGCAGCATAAACCATAGGTTGCCTCAGCCACAAGCTCAGCTGACTTTGTAGCACACTTTTCCACAATTCAGAAGCTGTCCATCTGCTCTGGTGGCAGGAGGCAGCTGAGATTCAGCTGCTATGTCTTTATGAGGCTTTCTTCCTTGAATGCCCTGTCTAAAAGGAAATTGTGTTGATGTTATATAAGGGTGGTTGGTGTGTGTGTGTGTGTGTGTGTGTGCTCACGCATGTGTGTATACATGCACACTTGGACAAGCTGATGCTGAACCGCTTTTAAAATACACAGTGCAGCAATGAGAAAGGCTACATCAGGGTTCAGCCTTTGAGTGACGTCTCTTCCCAGTGGCAGCTGGCCTGAGTTGGAACTCTTACCATGGGTAGCAGGCTTTTGCAGTGGCAGGTAGGGGTGGTGGACCCGCTCTCTCCCTGGGTAAGGACCAGGCAACAGCAAAGATGACTTTTTAACTGGGGTGGCTTGATCGGTCAAGGAGATAACTTGATTTTTGTCTTTTGATTTCTCTAATTGGAAAGATTTCTGTCTTTGGGAAATCTATTTTAAAATGTGAACAATTTGAGTCTGTGCAGCCAGAAGGAATAGAAATGATATAGGGTTTGTGTCTAGTCCACAGAGGTGGAGAGAGCTTGGAGGGGTCCGAAGGTCACAGGAACCTTGGAAAGATGGCATTAAGAACTAGCAATTGGTCAAGCAGCTGTTTCCTTTAAGAGCTGGGCTGCATATAGACAGCTCTCTTTGTGCAATGCTGTGTGTGCATAATGGTTTTGACTGAACACAAATTGGTGTGTTTTGCATGAGTGGTATGGTGTACAGAGCTCACGTGAATTTCTCAGAGCACAAGCATTAGGTGAAGGCTTCCTATTTGGACATGCTGCAGGCCGTGTGGACTTTGCTCTGCTGCTGGTCTCCCCCCCCCCCCCAGGAAGATTTTGTAAATGAGTGTATCTCTTGTTAAAAATAAATGACAATAATAACAGAACAGCTATTTATGTAATGAATGTTTTTCCTCATTATGCACTAAGCCTTACAAGGGCACAACTTTGTCCTGTCTTTAGTGGCTTGTCCTGGTGCCACATCCCTGGCAGAGCTGGGATGCAGTGGTAAACTGAAGCTGTCCTAAGAACGGGCTGGGGCATGGCTGAGTGGGGAGAGTGCTTGCCTAGCATGCACAAAAACCCGGGGTTGAGCCCCATCACTGCATAAAAACTAGACGCAGTGATGCATGCCTGTAATTCCAGCACTCAGCGAGGTAGAGGCAGGGAGAATCAGAAGTTCAAGACCATCCTTGGCTACATAGAAAGAGTTTGAGACCTATTTAAAAATAAAAAGAAGTTCACAAGAAACCAGAACTCAGCACTTCAGTATTTCAATTACATTTTGGGAAAGTGAGCAAGTGGACCGTCTTGGGGCCATGCTTTAAATCCTAACATTTGGGAGGCAGAGGCAGTGAGTTCAAGGGCAGCCTGGTCTACAAAGCAAGTTCCAGGCCAGCCAAGGCTACAGAGTGAGACCCTGCCTCCAAACAAAACAAAATGAATGAACAGGGCAGTTCTGGAACCTGTCTAGTGACTGTTCCGTGTTCTACCTGATTACCCCCACTGGGCCATTTCAGTGTTGATTGGCGGCAGCAGAGGAGGAGAGTAAAGAAAATAGCTCTTTGTCCTGACACTTGGGTAGATCCAGCAAGCTGAAACTAGCAGGTGACAGAACCCCAGAGTGCCCTAAGACTGTCCTTCCAAGAATAACAGAGAGCCTCATATAGTTTTGAAATTATGTATAGTGGAAACCTTCAGAAGTCTGTAGACTGCTCTGTTTGGAAATGTGATGCTGTGGGAATGGGCTGGCTTTGTTTTCTTTGCGGGAGAGCAGTGGCGATATTTATAATATTGGAGATGGCTCCTAGAGCCCAGGGGAGTTTGAAATTGGGGACAAGATTGGAAAAGAAGACCAGGCAGTGGGGTAAAAAAAGCTGAATTCCAAACAGAAAATGCTCTGTGGACACACTGAAGGCAGGATGAACCTGGGTTTATTTTTAAGTATTTGGAAACAGAGGGATGCCCTCTGGGAAGGCTTGTGGAGAGTCCTTGGGAATCAGGCTGTAAGTGGGGGAGAGAAGTTGCTATCACTCCACCCTGAGCTAACAGGCAGTCACCTTCGTGGGAGGTGGTGTCTGCGTGTGGGGCAGTGGAAACACACGGGCGGATATGAGAGAGGAACCTTGCTGATTGAATCAGGACCGAGCCAGTGTGGCTTTCCAGATTAGCAGATGGAAATCTGTCTTGTGTGCTCAGCAGCTCTATTTTGAGCCCGGAGAACATCTCCCCAACTGTTTCTTTCCTCTCTCCCCATTCCGTCTCCAGACCTGGAAGCCCCTCTGCTCTTTAGTTTTCTCAAGTTAGTGGTAGGGTTAGCTCCAAAGCTGTACCTTGAGGTTTCTTGGCTGTTGGCTGAGGATTATCCACTGTGGTACTTGAGTAGTCAGGACTCGGGGTGACTAGGGGTGGTGCTGGCTTCTCCAGGAATACCAGCTGGATGAGCGAGGGCGTGGACAGAGAGGGAGCTCACTGAGAGCACAACCCCAGCCAGTAAAGTGCGAGCTTTCACTAGGCTGGCCACTGGTGCCTTGCACACGGCTTGCACGTTGTCAGAGGACAGTTGGCATCGCTGGTTGGTATGAAAATCTTGGGCATTTAAATTTTATTTTATGTATATGGGTGTTTTCCTTGCATGTATGCCCATGTGTGTGCGTGGGGCCTGTGAAATCCCTAAGATGGCGTCAGATCCCCTGGAACTAGAGTTGTGAGCAGCCATGGGGGTGCTGGGAGTCGACTCCTGGTTCTCTGGAAGAGCAGTCATTGCTCCAGCCTGTCTCAGGTACCTCTTATCATGAGAATGTCGGCTTAGTTACTATAGACAACTGAGATAGGCACCTGACAGAGCTGTACATGTATGCTGGCATACACATATGTTCTCTGTGTGCGTGTATGCACACATGCATGTACACATACACACCTCTGCAGGCTTGAGCAGCTGTGTGGATGTCTGAATTACACCTCATAAGCCCTGAAGTTGAAGTATGGGATCTTTCTGGTATTTCAAGGAAGGGAAAAGAAATAAGATACTTCCATCTGTTTTTTTTTTTTTTATTTCAGTGCTTTATTTCTGGAGAAAACTAAAATTTAAAAATAAGTCTGTATCCTTTTTTGTCTTATTTTGCCCATGTAGACCAGCTCTGCTAAGCGGAGAGTCCTAAGCCTAAGCTGACATACCTACCCACTGGTTTGTGCCAACTGCTTTTGACATGGCTACTGCTCTTATTGATCACAGCATCACCAGTCTAAGTGATGATAGAGTATCAGTTGTGAGTCCCTTCTTCCTCAGTCACCGTGGTCACTGTCGTCATAGAGGACATGTCTATGCCTACTTTCCGAGGAGCATAAATGCAGCAAAGGTTCTCATGCTACTCTAAGGTATCTTCCAGCAGTCTCTGAGCTGTGGCAGGAGGAGCGGCTTCACTGAGTGTCGCTGAGTGACTAGTTCTAAGGAGTGGGCAGAAGTCTAGATGGGTACCTGAGCTGTCGGGGGCACAATCCCTTTAAAACACACATTGAAGCTGGGTGTGGTAGTGCACATCTTTAATTCCAACACAAGGAAGGCAGAAGCAGGTGGATCGTTGTGAATTTGAGGCCAGCCTGCTCTACACAACAAGTTCCAGGCTAGCTGGGGCTACCTAGGGAGACCCTATGTAAAAATAAAGCACAGAACTGTCGTTGCTTTTGTCTTCATGGCTTTACGGGTCCTTTGGTATCAGGTACTGGGAAGGACACAGATGAGCTGTGTCCCTTTAGAGCTGTCTGGACAATGCTCCCCTCCCTGCTCCCTGTAAGGTGTTGTGGGAGGGTAAAAGCAGGGACCCTGTTCTCCAGGACCTGTGGTGAATTTGGCATGGCATGTTCTTGTCATATGAGAGGCAAGACAAGGATTGGGTAAAAGCAGGAACTCTGAGTGGGACCCCTGGGTCTTGGTTCCCGCCTCCTAGCCCCTGCTACTCGTCAGTGAGTTGGACAAGCTACTTAGCATCTCTGTGAATGTTTCTTCCCATGTGAGATTTGGCTGAAGGCAGTACCCACCTCCGAGGGCCAATACCTGTTTGTCCTTAGAACTCTGCCTACTCCTCAGCTGGTGGCACACCAGTGTTTGCCACTAATACTGATATTTTTACCATTATTATTGTATTCCAGCAGCACCTGTGGTGTGCTCTGAGATGGACTGAGGTGGCAACTCTGTCATATAATACAGGGAATGAGTTTCCTAAGCAGTTCTACCCAGGGTTGCCCTTACACTTGACCCTGAGGTTTTAGAGAGTATGGACTTCTGTTACTGTCTGACCCATGCCATTTGGTTTTGACCTACATCAGTTACAAAAATATAAAGGGTTGAGCAAGCATCTTGGAAAGGGGGGATAGGCCTACTGCAGAGAAAGAAGGCTAGCAGGTGTGATTTGTTTGGGACACTGAGACCTACACCAGACAGATGTGAAGAGCCATCCACTGGTTCTTCTTGGGCCCTTCTTGCCCCAGTGACATCTGTTTGAGGAATCTGAAGGCAAGCTGAATGAGGATAAAGCTATCTTCCAGAAGCAACCAGTGGCCATACCTCGATCCCTGGCAACGGGAGTTTCCGGAGCTGGAAGAGTTAACTCGGGGCCGCGGCAGCTGAACGTGCGGCATAAACAGCTTTTGGGAATGAGATCACTTCTATTTGGGAACCTGAAGGCAAACACGGTTACATTTGTTCTGTAATCATTGCCTGGCTTGAGACTGTTTATGTTTAGAAACTCCTGCTGGAATATTTATCAGTCGGGTGCTGAAACCAAGCCTGGCTACTTCTGCCAAAAAGGAACCCATTGGAGGCCTGGGGTTCTTCCCGGGACTGAAGGAAACCCATGGAGTGTGTGGGGCCCAGCCTCATACATGATAGTTCTGAGGCCCAAGGGTCAACTTCTCCAGACTCTTTCAAGATGAATCAGCTGCAACCATTTTCCTTCCTGGTACTCTGCCACTGGGGATTCAGACTCCTGGGGGAGCCTGCTGCTTGGTCAGGAAGGCCCCCATGAATGCCAGCGTGTCTGTGGACGTAAGGACGGTTGCCGAGGAGCTGATGGGGACTGATTGCCCCTGGCTGTCATCTTACAGGGAGCTTTCCTGTCTAATCTTTTTCAGTTTGTTTTTTTTAAATGGTTATACACTTGAGCGTTTAGAGCAAACTCGGGATTGTAGGCCCGTCGTCGGCAACTGTGAATACAAGAATCCATGAGGGGTACATGGAGGCACAGGTGGAGCTGGGCTCCGAGCGTCTTCACGGGAGGTTGGGAAGAGTGGCTGAGTCGGTGCGTGCTACTATGGCAGAACACGGAGGATTAGATGATGTATAAAGAAGAGGTTTGTTTCCTCATAGTTCGGGAGGCCGGGAGGCCAAAGCCCTACATGCCAGCAGGTTTGATTGTCTGATGTTGACTGCTTTGGGTTCCCCAGATGGTTTCTTCTCACCACACCCTTGGGAGGGGGAGGATGCTGCGAAGTCCCAGAAGGCAGAGGGCCAGCTTGTGGACCATGTGACGTCTCTCTCCTTGTCGCACTCCAGGGAGAAAGAGCCCTTTGGTTGAGCACCTTTTGAATACCCCAGCTCTGGTACTATCACACTGATCCTCATATTTCAACAGCTGCGTTCTGGAGGGCACATTCAAACCGTAGCTCTGGTCTCAGTACCCCTCACACACTCTGGTCTGTTTCTCTGAGACTTCTCAACAAGAGCTTTAAATATTTTGACATTTCTGTGGAACGACAATCTTAAAAATGTATCCCTTTGTCCATTTATTTTGGATGTCATGTATCACAACGGGCCCTTATCTCTCCACTCATTCTGCTTGTGTGCACTGGAGTGAAGCAGGACTTCACAGGCAGGGTCTCCTGAGAAAGGCAGGCCCCCCATAAAAACAGCGTACTTGCGTGGAGTGCAAGCCAGAAGACAGCAAGTGCTGTTTCAGACAGAGGAACGTTTGGGAAGCAGGTCTTCCCACGACACGCGTGATACCGCACGCGAACTGAGAGCAGCAGTTTGGATTCAGTGGAACAATATAATCTTTGATGCGCTGCTAATGGTGTTGTGGGTTTTATTGGCTCTGAAGTTTGGGATTTAATTTGTACAGCTGTTCTTAGAGTACACAAAGCTTCGTAGGTCATTCTGTGCTTCTGTGTGTTTAGCTGAGTTAATAAAAGTACTTCTGGTCAGCTCTGGGGGTCCTTGAGGCTTTCTTTCTCTTTAAGGGGGAGTACTTTATTCAAGGTTTGTAGATGCTGACCTGAGGGAGATATTTACCACCCCCTAACTCCATCTCTTCATGAAGAGCCCTTGTCACAGGGCTACTATGCTGACCGTAGGACTTGCTGGTCCCATATCATGAGACATGAAAATAGGCTTGAGAGTAACCCGTGGCTCAGTCACCCTTTTCCATGAAGAAACATGCTGCTTCTCCTACCATAGATGATAGAGAGCCGCCTGCGTCCAGCTGAACCCAGCATAGATCAGCTAAACTCTGACCATGGCAGAGGACTGATCAGCAGAGAGAGGCCTGTGGCAGTTTGTTGCAAAGCATTGTGGGGCAAGAGCTGAGCGATATAGTCTAGCACACTGGTTGGTCTGCAGCACCCCAGCATGTATGCATTTAGTTACCGTCCTAGTTGCTAGAGCCAGAATATGTGGCAGAAGCAACCTCGGGGAAGCAGGGTTTGTTTGGGCTCTTGGTTTTGGGGGGATCATCAACCCATCAGGGTCTGAAAGGCATGGTGTGACTTGGTCCCTGGTGGTGGGAGGCTGCAATATGGGTTCTTCCCATTCTGATGAATCAGGAAGTAGAGATGAGACTGGGAATAGGGCTGGTTTGCAGTCCTCCAAGACCTGTCCTCAGTGACCCTCCTCTTCCAGCCAGGCTCCATCTCCTCTACATTCCACAGCCTCCAAAACAGTGTGACCTGCCAGGGGCCACGTGTTCAGACATGTGAGTGTGTGACAGTTCCTATCAGCGTTACAGCATAACAGCATATCAGCATGGTATTTCTTTTTTCCCTGGTACTGGGGATTGAACCCAGGGACCAGCATCAGGCAGGCAAGTGTTCTGCCCCCAAGCTACATGCCTAGCCTGTCAGAATTGGGTTTCACCAAACACATATAGGCCAGTCATAGTCATAGTTGCTAGGGCCACAGCATGGAAAAAGACCAAGTCTCAGAAGTGCAGGAAATTCAAGGGTATGTTTTTGTTTCAATGAGTCTGTATATTATTAGAGATTTCCCCCTTTTCACATATTACTTCCACTCTGAGGCTTTTGAAGAGCAGCAATGTAACCGGAGAGATGTGAACTCGTTTGTGTATGGGTTTGCATTGAGCGGAAGAGTCAGGAAATAACATGGCTCCTGGGTTATCCCTATTGTCACCATCACTGAGGCTTTTACTCCTTTGGACTCATGTGTAGAAATGTCTAGAAAGAACATAAAAATAGAAGATAAAATGAAAACTGTCATCTGGTCTACCAATTTCATCCTTGGTTGATTTTGCTTCATACAGCACTGTGACTGCATTCCGTATCTAAAAATAATACCCCTGTGTACGTGAGACTTCTCCGGGGTGAGTGGCTGTGTATGAGCTGATATCTATGCATGCCTGGAAATTCTGCCGACTGCAGAGGTCTGCAGCAGCTGATCTGGAATGAAAACAGTCCTGGGAAGAGAATCTGAGCACAGCGCTGAATACATTTAAAAACATTATTCAAATGACTGCAAAAGTTCAGTTTCCTGAAATCAGAAGAACTGGGAACCTGGAGCAACACTTCACGTTTCTTGTGCTAGGAGGAGCTGGGCTGAACTGCAGCGGAACGTTCCCAGTTCTTAGAGGCCTTAACATTCCAAGTCCCCGTTTGGAATCAACTGGAAAGGGAGCCGCCAGTGTCCAGGCTGGTGCAGGGAGTGTAGTCATAGGCAGGAGGTGACCGCGAGAACAGTGGGTGACACTTTGAAACACAGCGGAACTGGGCACTTTCTTGCCTGTGTGGCCAGCTCTGTGTGTGTAGGGCCCAGTGTGGGTGGCATACGGCTGGTGGGGAGTCTACACAGTCGTGTGGCTCTTTGCCCTCCTGGGAGATCCTTTGGCAGGGGTGTCGGTGGTTCTCAGTAAGGATATGCCATTCCCCCTTCGCCCCTCTGCAAACTCCACCTGACGTTTTCTTTCTCACGAGAGTCCCTGTCTGCTCAGGGCCTGTGTCCTCACCCGGCTGTCACTTCTGCGAGATGGGCTGTGTATCTGGGGGGTAGCTACTGCTTCAGGGAGAAGGAATGTATGCATACGTACATTGTGTGTGCACACATGTGTGCTTGAGTATCTGTGCATGCACATGTACATACATGTAGTTGCTTTTGTGTGTATGTTGCACATGTGCATATATGTGTGCATATATATTTTGTAATTTTTTTGTTCTCCAGATAAGAAGAAACAAACCCACAAATAAATTCAAGCACTTAATGAGACCTATGACACATACACACCCTGTACACACAATACATGCCATACATGCACATGGACCAAACACACATACCACACATACACACACTCTATACACACATGCACCATGCCCACACAGTATATACATGCATCATAATACATACATCCTATATACTCCATCACATATACCATACATAAACAGATACATACCACACACATACCCTATATACACACATAGACCATGCACACACACCATATATATATAGCCTAAACATACATGTACCATGCATATGCCACATACACATATCCTATACAAACATACACCACACACATCCCATACATATACTGTATATACATACCACACACATGCACCATGCATACTCCACACATACATCATACACGCACCCCCATGTGTATATATACACACATATATACTTACATGCACTGTTTGTACACACACACACACACACACACACAGATTCAGTTTACTTGTAAGCAGGTGGCAATAAACAGCTAATTAATAAAATCTCCTGCTGTGGTGTGAAGAAGCAGCTCTGTCACCCAGCCCAGTGGCCCTTGGCTCCTTTCCTTTTCTCCTGCTCTGTAAGTGAAGGAGTCTAGAGAAGGGTTTCTAAGTGGCCAGCAGCAGCCATAGGCACGAGAGCTGCTGCTCAGAGGACCCTGGCAGAGCAGCGCAGGGGACTGAGGGCCTAGGGGACTCTGTGAACAGAGGGTGGTGCAGTTTCTCTCAGGAA
The DNA here is from genome assembly GCF_903992535.2 of Arvicola amphibius. Taxonomy (NCBI): domain Eukaryota; kingdom Metazoa; phylum Chordata; class Mammalia; order Rodentia; family Cricetidae; genus Arvicola; species Arvicola amphibius. Next base: position 4,008,713 of record NC_052055.2, on the reverse strand, counting down.
ACAATGGCTCCTTTTCTGTGTCTTCTGCCTTTATGGAGGAAGAGAGAAACAAGAATTACATATTTAATATCTTTGGTGAAATCTCAATGTTTTATTTATTTATTTGGCATATATGTATATGTGTGCATCTGTTTTTGTGAAGGCCAGAGAGGAGGACTGGGCATTCTCCTGTCACTCTGTGCCTTGATCCCTTGAGGTACTTGAGGTACAGTCTCTTCCTGGAGCTTATATTTTTCTGGGTGGGCTGGGGTCCAGCCAGCCAGCAATCCTCACGTCTCTGTGCAGGGCTTGCACAATGGGACCACATTCAGCTCTTTATATAACTGGGACCTGAACTCAGGTCCTTGTTCAGTTGATGTTCTTCTGATCCACTCATCCATCTCCCTAGCCCCCAGTTTGATTATTTTGTCAAGAAATAAACAACAGATTCTCTGCATAGCCAAAAGCCTGATGCTGTTATTAATTAACTAACAAATTATTACTATTTTTTCCCTAGCTGGGAATCTTTGGTCAGTGTTCTGTCTCAAAACGTAAAAGCTTTGTTCCTTCTGCTTTCCTCCCTGAGGGATCTCTGCTCATTATGGTCCTTAGATGTTTTATGAATTCTAATCTATAAGCTGCTCAAATCTTCTCAGAGCCTGGCAAGAATAAATCTTAAGTAAATGTAAAAATAGTATCTTGTCCTCGAGTGGGCAGTCTTCAAACCATAAATATAATTGAATTCCGGCTCACCCCTTGAACCCAAAGCTCTTGTTTAAATCATAGAGACATGTTTTTAGAGCTGTAGTTATTCTCTGCTGAAGATTTTTCCTTCTTCAGAGGCCAAGTTGGGCACTAAGTAGAGATTTTTTTAAAAAATGATAATTGAAAGACAATTTATTCTTAAGTCTCTTGGAAACAGTGTGTTTTCATATCTATTGAAACCAGAAGAACGTGGAGGGGGGGAGATGGCATACAAGAAGGGAAGGAGAGGAGAGATGAGGGGTGGGGAAGGGAGGGGAGAGGAGAAGGGTAGGGTAAGGGAGGGTAAGGGAAGGAAGGAGAGAAAGTAGGGGAGGGTAGGAGAGGGGAGAAGGTAGGGGAGGGGAGAGTAAGGGAGGGAAGAAGAGAGGAGGAAGGAGAGGAGAGATGAGGGGAGGGTAGGAGAGAGAAGAAGGTGGGGAGGAGAGATGAGGGGAGGATAGGAGAGAGGAGAAGATAGGGAGGGTAAGGTAAGTGAGGGAAGGAGAGGAGAGATGAGGGAGGGTCAATGGCGTGTCCTACGGTAAATGTTCTGTCTGCACTAATGTTCATATCATGCCTGGCTATATGTGGCGATTAATCAAGATTTAAATAAAACTAAAATTCAGTCTTCCAGGACATTAGTCACATTTCCAGGAGCGTCCCCTACATGGCTGGTGGCTACTGTGTGGGGCTGTGACAGCCAGAGTCTCGCCAGCTCCCCAGAAAACTCCGTGAGGCCAGCCCCTTCTGGGGTTTAGCCAATGGCGTTCTGGACACACGCACGCACCCAGTCATCTTTCAACCATTGTCTAAGCAGTGGAATTGACACCAGATCGACATAACCTTGCTAATGGTCAAATTCTATACCGTGAGAGATGAGTGAGAACACATGGATAATAGAAAAATGTGGCCAGACAGTTAGATTTCTGGATCTTGCAGACAAATGGAGCCTCACAGGCTTTGGTGGTGGCCTTGTAGCGTGTGAGAGACGGCAGGAGACGTGTGGAAAGTGTCTGTGAGGGGTGGTCATGAGAGGAGCTTTGGCCTATAGTAGAGATCAAGTACTGTGAAGTAAAGCCCGCTTTCATCTTAGTGATGGGGTGAGCGTCTGCCTGCCTTCCTTTTCTGTCCCCACTTCTTCCTCTCCATCTATCTGTCCATCCACCCGCCCGCCCGCCCGCCCGTCCGTCCGCCCGTCCATCTATCTATCCATCCATCTATCCATCCATCCATCCATCCATCCATCCATCCATCCATCCATCTATCTATCTATCTATCATCTATCTATCTATCTATCTATCTATCTATCTATCTATCTATCTATCTATCATCTATCTATCTATCTATCATCTATCTATCTATCTATCTATCTATCTATCATCTATCTATCCATCCACCCACCCACCCGTCCGTCCGTCCGTCCGTCCGTCCATCCATCCATCCATCCATCCATCCATCTATCATCTATCTGTCTGTCTGTCTGTCTATCGTCTGTCTCTTTCTTTTCCTAGGAAGATTGTCTAAGACCCACAAGTCTATATTACATGCTATTCTCAGCCAACAAAGTGGGGTTTATAGGTGCTTGGCTTAACATCAAGGGCCATGTACTCAACAATGAATTGTTACATTGTGATTAACAGACAATCAACAGTGACATTTAAAAATACACACTGTGAGATGAATTCAGATAAAGAGCAAAAATAATAACAGCATTGCCTATTTTTAGAGCAGCTGAAGGAATCTTGATCACATACGCTACTTATTTGGAGAACAGATTGTAAAACTTAGATGTTCTCTGAACATGTAGTCTCCAGTCCAGAGCCTACCATGTCACAGGCTCTACCAGCATCAGCGGACTGCTGGAGATGGTTGGCATAAAATGCAGCATTGTCTTAAGCACTGGGGGACATCATGGTATCAGCTGGGGCGGGGTCACGACCAACACTTCAAAGATGCAGTGCAGTGAAGTGGAAGGGAGGATAAGTAGAGTATTCTGCTTGAGTTTAAGACGGAAAAATAATATATTGTGAACGGTTTGCTAGACACATTCGCACAGTGACCTGGGACAAGTACTTTTTCACCATGGACCATGAGCTCATGCCAGTGTGGCCTCAGAGTGGCACTGAGGACTAAGGATTTTATCTGTTTAGTTTTATTAAGTAGCCATTTCTTCCAGCCTTTTGTGAGAATAAATCCATTCTTCAGTTCTTTCTTTTATCAGAATTAAATTTATTTTTCTTTAGCTATTTAAAAGTTGGTTTAAAATAATCCATGTAGCGACTTCCCTTTGCTTTGCTGTATTCTTCCTATAAGGAGGCTATAATTGGCTGCAAGGGAAAATACCTTGAAATCCCAAGTGTAGGTGCTCAGAGTCCAGTAGCATTTTAATTTCAGTCCTTTGAGGCCAGCCAGAATCTGAACTGAAGGCTTGGATTGTTTTTCTTCCCTCTTAGACATACAACCAGAGTCCTGGAGCTCAGGGGCCATGAATGTCTTCTTTGGCGTGGCCTTTGTTTTAGGTAGGGGCGGGGAAGCGAAGAGGACGGAGCAGTGTTTGCCTTTCCCAGTCCTCCAGCTCGAGTCTGATCAAACGCACGTGATACAGCTTACACCCTTGCTCTCTGGAGACAGCAGCCGTAGGCTACCTCTGGACCACTCACCTGCAGGCCTTGTAGTTCAGGTCATTCCTCAAGACTGTGTTTCTTCTTTGATGAAGTCTGTCTTCCCTCTGCCAAACTCCTGGTCTGCAGCCTTGACTTGAAGGGTATTTTGTTCACGTTCAGATTTTCAATCTGGGACAGGCGGTTAGTGTTTCATCAAGAACACGGACACACGTTGCTGGGTTAGGGGATAAGAAAGCTGTCAACAATCGGGATCCTCTCAGAAAGGTACATAAAGAGCTTCAAGTACCTGAGAGCAGAGGACACCTCCAAACCCCCAGACCTGTGGGCTCTAAAAGAGTCTCCGCCATTTAAATTTGCTTGCTGTGTGGGTGTGGCTGGAGCACCCAAGGTTGGTGGTGTCTGTGTTCCCAATCACTTTCTCCTGCCTTGCCTGGTGTCTTGTCCTCCATGTATAAGGACAAGGGAACTAGAGAGTTTTGTTTCAGTGTGACTGAGTTTGGATGGCTTTGTGCTCTCGGGGTCTCTCCTAGGAGGTTCTCTGGATTGTTTAGACGCCTGCCCATCAGCTGGGGCACACCCTCCTGTCCCTGGCTTGTGGCTTTGCCTGTCTTCACTAACTCCTTTGCTCCCAGGAATCTGATGCTTCTGGGAGAGCCTGAGGAGACAGGACCTAACTTGACTTGATCCAAACTCTGTCTGGTCTGTGGTCTCCATCTTGCCTCATGATGTAGACTCAGTGGGGGGCACCCTCTCCATCACTGTCTTTCTGCTTAGATCACCATGTGGCCTCAGCTTCCTTTGGCTCTCTAAGACACAGCAAGGAGACTGTTCCAGACTCAGGTCAACGAGGATGGCAATTTTCAGGAAGCAGTTCTTATTCTGCTTTTATCTCTGAGTCCCTCATGCCTGTGCCAAGGGTCTTCAGTCCTTGTAACCTGGGTCACAGGTCATCACCACCAGTGGCTCTGGGCCATGCATGGGCTCCTGGTATTCTGCACCTGGTACTTCCTTGGGGGTGTAGGCGTGCTCCTTGTGGATTTTCTGATTTCCCATTTGAGCATCACCCCTTCTGTCTTTGCCTCTACGGCATCTTTTTGGACATCTTCCCAGTGAATTAAGGTAGACTCTGAAATAAACCAACACGCCTCTGTGTGACTTGGAGATCAGATAAAGTGCCGTTAGCCGTGGCTTTTCATTTCCTTTATCAAAATTGTGTTGCTGGGAGGATTAAGTTTTGGAAATAAGAACAAGATAAAAAGAGAGATTGGCCATTTGGTAATCTGCACTGCACAGGTGAGAAAAAGAGAAACTTGGCTGGCCAACAAAAATCGGAACAATAAAATCAACAAACCAATGAGACAATTAGGCATCCACATGCATCCTTATGAGTTTTTGTTTGTGTTTTGAGACAGGGTCTCACCGTGTGGCCCTGACTAAGCTGGAACTTACTTTGTAGACTAGTCTTGCCTTGCTCATAGACATCAACCCCTCTGCCTCCCAATTGCTGGCTTATGGCTGGCTAGACTTTTACACTTTGTTGTTGCCCCTAGAGATAAGGGCTAATCTTTACAAACTGAGTTGAGACGTTAGAAGCCCAGGGATGCCTGAGTTGGTCTTGGGCTAGTGGTGCTGTGTAATGGGACACAGAACAAATCTAGGCAAATAGACCCTTAATTCCTACACGTTCATAGAGTCACAGTGTCCAGGAAGCAAGACCTGCCAGTCCAACACAGTAGCCCTGACGGGGAACTTCCCATCTGGTCTGGTAGTGTAATCTTTTATCATATGTTGTTTGTGTCTGTTTCTATGTTAAAAGGAGGGTAAGTGGGAAGCCCTCCTTTATTATGTATGACTGGTGGCCCTGCAGGAGGCATGGCCAATGCTCTCGCTTCTCCAGCAATTGCTCATGGGTGTTAGGATGACAAGTCCACCTGGAAGAAAGACCTCTTGCTATTGGCACACCTGATGTCTAGTCATGTGTCAGCTTACCCGTGCTACAGACTATGATGCAGCCACATGACCGACCACAGTGGCAGGACCCACTTGTGTCTATATCCTCATCTCAACCCCAGAAAACGGTTTGAACCGAGGCTCTATTTGCAAGAAAATCCTTATGGTCCTTCTGGAATGCACAACAAACTCGTCCACTGGCCTGTGTCCCTGGCTCTCCTCAGGACAGGACCTGGAGGGCAGGGCTCCTTTGTGCTAAGTTTCACATTCCCTTTCCCCGAGATAAGGCAGTGTTACTGCTGTGGACCCTGTGAGAACTTTAGGCTGCACCTCCCCTTTCCCAGGATTAATGTAAATGCTAGGGTGACTTTCTTGAAGTATTTAGATAATGCCATTGATAACGGGGATGATAAATACTTACCTAGTGCCTGCTGTCACTAGGCTTTATGCAAAAGCCCTGAATTCTCTCTATCCTCTAAGAAGGAGGTATTTTGCATGCCCATATGATCCAAAGGAGTCTGAGGCAGAGGGCGACGTGTTGTCCTGGACCCATCTGGGAGGCATCACAAGATCCAAATTAGGCTGCCCAGCATGGGAGTCTGCCCTTATCACTGCTTCTTGAACTCCGTTACGGTGATGTAAAATCCAAATAAAAATGCGTCTAAAACCAAGTAACTGCTGACTCTTGGTAAAATATCATTTTCCAGTCTTCTATCGGCCTTTTTAGGGTTAATGCTCTGGACGAGTGTCTTCCTCCCAAGTTGTGTTATTTCCGTCTGGAGACGGAGCGTGATAGCATCAACAACACCTAACAATGGCCATTGCGTTCCTTTTTTTGTTTGTTGAAACAAGATGCCACTCTGTGACCCAGGCCGTCCTCAAGCTCACTGTCTCCTGTCTCAGCCTCCAGGTGCTGTATGACAGACGTGAACTCATACATAGCCGCCTTGTATCGGTTTATCTTGCTGTGTAACAGATTATCGTAACTCACAGCTTGAGTGTGAGAAGCACAGACCGATAACCTCATAGCCCACATGGGTCCAGAGTCCAGCACAGGTTAGTGAGGTGATCCAGCTCCTCTGTCAGGGTCTCAACAGGCTGAAAGCAAGGTGGTAACTGTGCTGTGATGCCCACTGGAGTCTCAAGGCCCTCCTCTGTGCCACTTGGTGCCGGCTTGCAGCTTCCGTGGCTTCCGGTTGGAGTGCTAAGGTTCCTGTTCCATGCTGGTTGTGAGTGAGGTCCCCTCATCATCCATAGGCACCCATGGCAGTTTGCAGCACAGATGTTTACTTCCTTCCTGGCCAGCAGAGGGTGTGTTTCTCTGACTTGGGATTCTCTGGGTCGGGGGGGGGGGGGGGGGGGGATGGGATGACTCTCCCATGGCCACTCATCACATGCTGAGAGCTCGGTGAGGAGTAACTGCCCCAATGTTTTCACAGCCACCACCATTTGAAGGGCAGATCATTAGATATTATTACATATTACATATTATTAGAAGTTCTACCTCCTGGAATTGATGTTCCTGGGGAGTCTCTGCCAAGCGCTAAATGTGTGGAACTGGTTATTAGCCAATGTGGCTACATCACCAAGATGTGGTTGAATGGATCTATGGGATCAGGCGTTTTCCTGCTCAAGGCCCCTGTTGTCATGGGGGACAACAGAGACCACTGAATGCCAAGAAGTGAAATTACTGAGCTAGCTCATGAATGTGGTCTTGACAACAGTGATTTCATAGACTGTGAGCTCTAGGCAGTGCCTTGGGCGATAGACTTTTCTCACCTTGAGCGGCATTGTTCTGTTTTAAATAATAAAGTTAGTATGTTTGTCTTGCTGACCCTTATCAATTGTTACCTTTCCTTTGGTAAGGGCAGAATCTGTGGGAAGGCACTGCTTTAATTTCGGTCCCATCTTGCTTTTGTTTTTGTTTTTCTGGAAACAATTTTAATATGAAAGTTGATCCAGTTGTGAATTATTGTGGAGGAACTTTAGGGTCAATTTGGAACAGTAAGGCAAAGGCCACTAGGAAATAACCGTGAGTCACATGCTCTTCGTACCCTAATAAACAGCACTATCTTTACCAGGGAGGGATTTTGTCTGTGAGGTTTAATTGCCTTCCAACTTTAAATTCTGATGACCTAGGGGTGAGGTGGGGAAAGACAGGTGCTTTATCTAGACAAGCATAGTGCATGCTGAAATTGCAGGCATAAATAAAAATCTTTCATCAATATAAGAGGTTTTTATTTGTAAAGTGCTGTGAGTTCCAGTCATTTTGTGTTTGTTCTTTCCAAAAGGAAGCAAGCCCTGTGTTTTAGATAAAAGAGGAGGGGGACCTAAGGAGAAGTTCTTCAGTTTGTCCTCAAATGGTCAGGCCGAGAATTCCCATCTTCTAAGAGTTAGGGCTGAAGACAGTGACTTGTTGGGAACACTTAGGGCGATGGTAAGAGCATTCTTGCATTTTTTTATGATAAATAAAATGCAAGCTAGTTGTAAAAAGTGAAATTGTCAAAATAGAAGTAAAACAAGATTTCCCTTAATTGCTGTACTTGAATAACAACTGTCTGTATTCTGACATGCCGTGAGTGACATGTACAATATATACATACATACATACATACATACGTCTCCGTATTCTGACATGCCGTGAATGACATGTACAATACATACATACACACCTGTCTGTATTCTGACATGCCGTGAGTGACATGTACAATACATACATACACACCTGTCTGTATTCTGACATGCCGTGAGTGACATGTACAATACATACATACACACCTGTCCGTATCCTGACATGCCGTGAGTGACATGTACAATATATACATACATACCTGTCCGTATCCTGACATGCCGTGAATGACATGTACAATACATACATACATACACACCTGTCTGTATTCTGACATGCCGTGAGTGACATGTACAATACATACATACACACCTGTCCGTATCCTGACATGCCGTGAGTGACATGTACAATATATACATACACACCTGTCCGTATCCTGACATGCCGTGAGTGACATGTACAATACATACATACATACCTGTCCGTATTCTGACATGCCGTGAGTGACATGTACAATATATACATACATACTTGTCCGTATTCTGACATGCCATGAATGTACAATATATACATACATACTTGTCCATATTCTGACATGCCGTGAATGTACAATATATACATACATACTTTTCCATATTCTGACATGCCGTGAATGACATGTACAACATATACATACATACTTGTCCGTATTCTGACATGCCGTGAATGACATGAACAACATATACATACATACTTGTCCGTATTCTGACATGCCGTGAATGACATGTACAATATATACATACATACTTGTCCATATTCTGACATGCCGTGAATGACATGTACAACATATACATACATACTTGTCCGTATTCTGACATGCCGTGAATGACATGAACAACATATACATACATACTTGTCCGTATTCTGACATGCCGTGAATGACATGTACAACATATACATACATACTTGTCCATATTCTGACATGCCGTGAATGACATGTACAACATATACTTACATACTTGTCCGTATTCTGACATGCCGTGAATGACATGTACAATATATACATACATACTTGTCTAAGTCATGCTAAATAGATTCAACATCTGTGAACTATAATCTGGTAACTTTATTTTAAAATGTTACCCAGTTATGTTTTGAAGTTTTAAAACATTTTCATTCCTATCTATGTGTGTACATGCATGCTTGTGTGTGTCAGTGTCTGATGTCTTTCTCTATTGCTTCCTGTCTTATTTTCTCGTTGAACTTGGAGCTCGCCATTTCTACACGACTGGCTAGCTATCAAGCCTGGGGGCCTACTTGTCGGCACACATCCGAGCACTGGGCTTAGACCACCCAGTTTGTATGTGTGTGCTGAGGATTTGAACTCGAGAGTCTCTTGGCTGTGCGTTTTACCTACTGGGCCACCTCCCCACCCCCTGGAGATTTAACATGTAACTAAATATCTTTCCACACTTAATGATGGTTATGGGTAAGCACATGGTGAGTCAGACTGCTTGAGCCTGAGTGAATCCTGGCTCATTCATGCTTTGCTTTGGTCTAGGTATTTACCTTCAGGTCAACCCTTTCTCTCGGTTATGTAAAGACAACAATGCCATTTCATGGGCTCACGATAAAGAGTAAATGAGTACACACGTTTATCAGTTTGCTTAAAATATAACCTGGCTCATAGTAACTGATATAAAATATTCTGCCTTTGTTGATGTCGTATGCAGTTCTGTCTGCACGTGCTGGCTATGATTGGTTTTCTTTAGCATGGGCCGATATTTGATGATTAGGAATAAAGATCCTGTATATACTTTTTCATGTGCCCATTAAAGTTATTTCTTTAAATTACATGCTTGGAAGTAAAGTTCTTAGAGAAAAATATAGACATCTTTTTAAGGTGGGTTTTTTTTGGGGGGTGGGGAGCAATTTGTCCCGTGAAAGTCTGCATCGACTTACACCTCTGCATGTGATGTTGTTTGTATTTCCTCATCTCTTCGGGCCTTAAGGCCACACTCGTATCTTGTGTTATTTTGATCTTGTGGTATTTTGGTTTGCAATTCTTGTGAGCTAGACAGATATTTTCGCTGTGTTTATTTGCAATTTATACTTATTCATAAATCTTTGCTCTCTGATCTTATTTTTACATTTCTCTTTCAAAGTGACATTAAGTGATTTTCACTTATCGAAGACTGAGCTTGTTTAACAGCTACGGCGCTGAAGGGCTGCTCCGAGCATGTGGCATGCGCCACACAGACCATGGTCTCACGCAAGTTGATTCCCATGCAGGCGGGTGCTGTCTCTGACCTTCCATCAGAGACATTCCACTGTGGTCTGTTGCCTCTGTGGGAGAGGCGTGTTTGTGGAGCAACAGTATTTATCTCTCATGTAAATGGCACATATCATCAATTAAGGAAGGGATTGTCGGGCACAGCGCTACAAATGCTGCTCGTCCCCGTCAGCATCCTGCCTCTGTAACTTCAGAAGTCACCGCAGTTCTGTGGGCTTTGGTGGATGAGATTTCATTAGCAACAATTTTCATCTTACAATCGTGGTAAATATTGTGACTGCCGGGGGAAAGAGTTTTTGTTTACTAAGAAACGCGGTGTTTCTGGGCAGGAGACTGTCAGGCGTCTCCCACACAGGTGGAGGAAGGCTTACTTTTCAATGCTCCATCAAGCAGGAGGGAGCACTCAGAAGAGCTGCTTAGGTACTTCCTGAGTTCTGAAGACTCCCAGAGGCTGGGAGACCTCTGGCTATGCAATGTGCTGTCATCGGGTGCTGAATACCAGCTACAACTGATAGTCTTTGTTTGTTGGTCTTGTGTTGAGTTGGTCTTGCGTTGAGTTGGTCTGGCAGGGTAAAACACTTGATAAAACATGCTTTTTAAGGTAGTACAATAAGTGAACTAGAGGCGATGGGGGCAGTGTGTTCTGATCTTGAAGTCACACCTCAACTGAAGGGTCGATGGCTATGTTCAACTAATACAGGGAAGAATCTGTCATTACAGGAAGCAGCCTTCTAAGGCAGCCACCCAGAAGGAAGACTAGCTTTCCAAAGCAGTAGAATCTCCTCCAGTAGAATCCAAGTTACCAAGATGTAAAGGTTACTGAATTAAAGATGAAAAAGGAGGGATTCATGCACAGGGCAAGACACAAGAGCAGATTGCTTTTGTAATTTCTCTAAATCCTGATTTTTAAGCACATGAGGTTTTATTTATTATTATTATTTTATTACTCATTTGTTTGTTGGTCTATGTTTTACCAATTTGTCTAATGGAGCACATTCACAGAAATGGAAACAGAATGATAATCAGCAGGGACAGAGAGGGGGGTGTTGCTTAATGGACACAGACACCTGAGTTTGTAGTAGGGAGAAGTTCTGGGGATGCAGAGACAGTAAGTGAATACACTGAACGTTTCTGGAGTGTGCACTTAAGGTTACAACAGGGCTGGCAAGATGGCTCAGTGGGTGCAGGTGCTTGCTGCTAGGCCTGAAGACGTGAGTTCAATTCCCGGAACTCACATGGTAGAAGAAAACTGACTCCCACAGGCTGTCTTCTGACCTCCACATATGTTCTGTGGAGCATGTACTTGCACATGCAAGTATGTGCATATAGCATACACACATTCAGACATACACATACATGCTAAAGAATGGTTAAGATAGTAAATTATGTTCTGTATGTGTTTTTTATTTTACACACTAAAAGAAAACAAAACAGTAAACCCACATGCCTACTGTGGGTTTACTTTGACTAGTTGGTGCAGGTGACGCGTAAGTCCAAGGCAGGTCCTGCTTTCTGTTGGCTCACAGTCTGTTTCTGCCACAACTGAGTACTTTTCAAGCATTGGGAATCACACCAGGGTCTTGCTAGTGCTATACCAAACCTGTAGCCTCAACTGGAAAAGAGTTATGTGTCTATATAAATATGTATGTTTTATAAAAGGAAGAAAGCACTGTAGCTGATATGGTTCCTACTTCTGTAGTACATGACAAGGTCATGGTAGATATAGGTATGTTATATAGATAAAACAGGTGTATATCAATGATGACATCTACTACAAACACACATTTATTAGACTATATCTAACACACATACACTGTGTGTGTGTGTGTTTTAGTTTTTCCTTATACATCCCCATATTTCTGTTCTTTCCAGCTAGCCACTTGGTTCGCAGGGATTCTTTTTCTGGTGGTTTCTTCCAGGTCTTCATTGCTGAAGCGCCTGAGTCTTTAGTCATGGTCTTTTATTGGCTTGTTAAAATACTCTGCTAACTTTATCCTTGCACTTGGAAGAAACACAGGGCAGCCAGGGAACCCTCTGGATTCCAGACGTTCTCTCCTGTGCCGCCACTGTCAGCAGGAGCCGTATTTTAAGCTTGAGAACTCTGACTCGTCGCGTCACTAGGGTGAGCCCGCTCTCTGTCAGCTGGCTCAGAGGCATGAGGGACTTAATATATCACCTGTTGCAGTCTCAGGTTTGACCCCAGTGGAACCATCATGTGGAAATAGTTTCCGATAGGAATAGCTAACTCTGCCAAACCATGGGAACATTAACATGGTTGGTTTTTGTTGTTGTTGTTGTTGTGTTATTAGGTGAACTAATACAAATAGATCCTCCAGCTTTAACCCTTGGCCCTCAGACCTATGGATTTAGTTATCAAAAAAAACTGCGCTTTGACTTGAGTTCCAATTGGAACACTGTATACATAGCACACAGCCGTTCAAGTTAAGAGCCATAGGTTAGCCATCCGTCAGTGACCCCACCATTCTGACAGTCTCTTTTAGGAGGTGAGACATATACAGAGCAGAGAATTACATGCTACACACAGGCTGCTGTGAGACTGGACTTTGATCAGATGTGCTGTGAGCAGAGACTGCTCTTTCGTTCCTGGCCGCCCGGACCTGAATAATCACACAGAAACTATATTAATTATGACACTGTTTAGACTATTCACTCAGGCTTCTCATAAACTCTTGCATCTTAAATTAACCCATTACTATTAATCTGTGTATCGCCACGAAGCTGTGGCTTACTGGTAAGGTTCCGGTGTGTTCTTCAGCGGCTACATGGTGTCCGCCTCCTTCGGCAGCATCTCTCTGACTCCACCTGCTCTTTCTCTGTTCTGATTTTCTGCCTGGCTTTACTCTAATTCATTGGCCCAAGCAGCTTTATTCATCGACCAATAAAAGCAACACAGATACAGAGGATCGCCCACATCAGCGTGCTATGAGAGATGCCGGGAGGATAAGCAGTCTTTAAGTCTTGCGAATGGGTGATTCTTGTGAAAGACGATGCACAGCTAAAGGGAGAGCAGCTGTTCCAGTGAGGACGGGTTTTTGTGCACTCCTGGTGGTAATGATGCCTCGCTGGCCCACGTAGGCTCATTGTTAGCATCTGCTGTTGGCAGGCTCCCCACTCACTAATGGTGAGGGCTGAATTTGCCTTGTAAGTCCACACAGAACTTCCTTGATGGTTGCCATGACGACTCTGAAGAGAAGTTCATGGAGAAGGCACTTAGGGTCTGACCTAGTTAGGGCTGTTATTGCTGTGATGAAACACCATGACCAAAAGCAACTTCCACATCAATGTTCATCACCAAAGGAAGTCAGGACAGGAACTCAAACGTGGCAGGAACCTGGAGCAGGAGCTGATGCAGAGGCCATAGAGGGTGCTCCTCGTGGCTTGCTCCTCATGGCTTGCTCCTCGTGGCTTGCTCCTCGTGGCTTGCTCCTCGTGGCTTGCTCCTCGTGGCTTGTTCAACCTGCTTTCTTATAGAACCAGGACCAGCAGTCCAGGGATGGCACCACCCACAATGGGCTGGGCCGTTCATCAATCTCTAAGAAAATGCCTACAGCCCAATATTATGGAGGCATTCTCTGAATTGAGATTCCCTTCTCTCAGACAACTTTATCTTTTGTCAAGTTGGCAGAAAACTATGTAGCATAGGGTCCTAAAAATGGAGGAAAAGACTGATACTCTCAAAATGTATTACCTTGTCCAGTTAATTATCAAGAACCTTCTTAGTGGCGCCCTTCAGTGAATGAGACACAAGTTCCATGATCTGTCCATTCTGAAAGGTTATCATTATGCCTATTCTCTATAGATGTTTTGGTGTTTTCTAATTTTCTAATTCTGTCCTTTCCAATTTTATGATGATTTGGCCAAATCAAACACTACCTAGTTGAGTCGACACAGATTCTGACCCTTCTGCAGTCCTAAGAAAGTAGACATCTAGACATATGCCCAAGTTCCACTACCTGGGAAAATGTTCCTTTATGTTTGAAGGGGCTTCAAACATATGTTTACGTCTGAGTGGATCCTGTACCAGCCTGCTCCCAGGTAGTGCTGGTAGGCAGTGGAGGAGCACCTATGAATGCAACTGGGATGGTTTATAATGACCGCCAACCTGATGGGGATCCAAAAGCCTCTGGAGACAAATCCCTGGGCAGTTCTGTGAGGGGCTGTCCAGACTGAGAATGGCCTTGCTGAAATGTGGGCAATAGCCCTCAGGGGGCCTGGGTCTGGGGCTGAAGTAAGAGGAGGAACTAAACTGAGCACCGGCATCCTTCTCCCTGCATTCTGGTTACTGAGAAACATGGATTGAAAGAGCAATGTAGGAAGAATAGATAGGAGGGCTCTGTAGTTGGAGTTCTTTGGCCATAGGACTCATTGTTCAAGTCCCCAGGACATGCTGAGGCTCATATACCACTTTCCCTTGTGAGGGAAGCCAGCAGCACTTAGCTGATTTGATGGCTTGGGGGGTTAAATGGTGACCAGTTTATAGTGTGCACCTCAACACACGGCCATCAGATATCCATGGAGCTTGAAGAAGGGGTTTTGAAGACAGAAAATTAGCAGCAGCTGCTTCTTCAGTGGAGAAATTTAACAATGACAACAGCAGGCTGGTTTTGTTTGAAACTCTTGTCTTCTAAGCTATGAGTCTTACATAGGGCTTGATATGGCATGTACTTTTGTACCTGAGATAAGAGCAGCAATGTCTTCTGGGACCACAGGCATATCTATGGAAAAATCACTGAAGGCCGTAGAGTTCAGAGTGTAATAATGGCTTCTGCTTCGCTTACCTGCCATGTCCTTAAATGCTTTAGAAAACAGCAGAGTGTTTTGTTTCTAAGGTGTTTCATGAGATCATCTCCCATTCTGTTTTTATTAAATTACATTATTTTATGATAAGACAGAGCTACGGTTTCCATTACAAATCCAATACATAATGAATCACCTCAAGGCAAACACATTTGTAATCACCAGTCAAACCAAGAAATAGTTCTGTGTCTGTGACCCATTTCTGTCATAAAACCCTCCTCCTTCCATAAAGTAAATGGCATCTATGATTTTATAATCATCACCTAATATGTATCCCTAGATATTATAGCTTGTATTGCTTAATTAAAAAACACGACACTTTTAATTCATATATTTTATTTCATAGCATCTTTCTTTATAGTTTGCGGGTGATCTGGGGGTCTGCTCAGCGGCGTTTCTCACAGTCTGGATTTTTCTGGCAGCATCCTTGCTGCTTCTAGCAGTGTTCTTCTGTCCTTCAGGTCCCCCAAAGCATCCTCGCTGGGTTTAGGGGTTTGATCTGACTTAGACACACACATACATCCTTTGGGTAGAGTTCCAGGGGAGTTTCCCCTTGGGAAGTCCATGCTCTCTCTCCACAGTGTCCGTCTCTTAGTGATACTAACAACTGCTGATGTTCAAGCTCAGAATCATTGCTCTCTCGGGCTTTTCTTTAATCTTGACGTCCTGTAGCCAGGCCTGTGATCCAGCTTTGGCGAAGAATTGTTTCTCCTTTTCTAAGTTTCACTTGCCAGAAAAAAGCTTTCTCTAGACTTTGTTTACTAGACTTAAAAACCGCAGATCGGTTCTTTTGTTACCCCCCACCCCAACACGTGTATCCACATAGGAACTGGTAGCTTCTGCATGCTGCCTGGGTTCCCTTGGATTTGCAATGGTTGTTTTGAGAGTCCAATAGATTGCAGGTTTGACCAGTGGAAATCTATTAAAGCTGACTCTGGATACTTCGCCTGGATATTATTCCTGGATGTCTTTTGTGGATATGAAGTTCTATGAACTGAAGAGTCAACAACTTCTCATGCCCATCAGGCCTTGCTCCAACTCCTTGATGACCTTAACTGACCAGGGAGTGTGTTTGGAAGAGGAGGGAACGCCCTCTATAAAGAGGGAGTAAGTGGTTTCTATTTACAAACGCTGTTGGCTTTGTGTTTAGAGACCAGAACACCGGCTTCCTGGTGGGCTATTCTTCTTTGTACATGAGATTGCTTCCCCAGTGCTGTCCCTGTTTTCCGGAAAGATCTGATATTAATAGTTTTCTCTAGAATGACTTATTCTTCTGCGAAGCAGGAAACCTTGTTTAGTCAAATGTCTGGGATGAAATTGCAAACACGAGAACGCCAGTTCCTAATCCTCCTCCCGAGCTCACTGCATAAACCAGCAGATCCCTACAAGTCACCTTTAGGGAAAAGCTAATCCAGTTTACGAACCACGTGAGTGCCTCAGTGTGCACTGGAGAAAGAGTTGAACTGAATGCACCGTGCCTTGGAAATATCATTACTCCCCATCCGCAAAGGAAGCCGATTGCCACTCCTCTTGGCCACCCGCTGCTCCTTTAACTCAAATCCTATTTTCCGTGTCTCCTTTTCTAGCTGGGACAGTCCTGAGTCTTTTAACACCCTCATTTTTTGTTTATGTGATAGCAGCTTCCTGGCATTTGGGCTATGAAGAAGGTTTATGATGCAAAATTGACAGAAATATCACTTGACCCAGCACATAAAACAGAACTCACAAGAGAAAACAAGGTCATTTTGAAGAGCTCATGACACTATCGCCTGTGACAACCGCTTCTGGTTTATGTGGCTGGTGTCTAGGGCCTTTTTTTCCCTATGGGCTTGGGCTTGTAATCCAGATTTGTGCTTCTGGATGTTCTTGGGGGTGGGGGGTAGGAAGCCTTTGAAAAAGATGGGAGATTCTCCTCGACTGTGTCCTTACCCTCGGGCCTCTGCCGTCACATCACTGCTTTACTCTCAAGCCTTTAGCCAGGGTGAGGATGGTATCGCAGTCAGCAAAGAGCTCGCCATGCAAGTAGAGGTCCTGAGTTCAATACCCAAGACACATAGACACCCACGGGGGGGGGGGGGGGGGGGGGCAGGGGGAGGAGACCTGGCATCAGAGTGTATGGCTGTCACCCCAGCTCTAGTGAGTAGGTAGATTCCTAGGACTCATTGGCTAGCCAGCCCAGCCAAATCAGCATGTGAGATACACAAAGAGATATATATGTATTCACCCACACACATATGTACACATAGGAACACACACACATGAACACACATGCATATAGACATGCATGTGTACTCACCCAGACACATTGGACACACAGAAACACACACATGAACCCTTTCACACACAGATAGGCATATCTACTCACCCACACACATCTGTACATATAGAAACACACATTCCCTACTGTCTAGGGGTAAAGCATGAACTCCTGTGGCTATGTTTTCTTTCCAGACTCATTCTCCACGTTTCTCACAGACTCCTCTTTGGATGGGCAATAGTGCATTGGTTCCTTCCTGTGTCCTTCTCCCCAATTCTGAGACTTGTGAGTTTGGAAGGAAGTGGAAAGACTCGAAGGAGCTTTCTAAAAAGTTCTATTGTGGTCATGAGTTTGGTTTTTTTGCAGTCGTTACAGACACAAGTCAACACTATGTTCTTTTCCTGGTTTCTTTCACAGGGCGGATCCCTAAATGTGACCTCCCCTTGGGATATTTAGTCTTCAGGGACAACCCATACATAGTCCTTTCCCTTCAGAGGAGAAAATATTAATGTCTATAGGAGGAAAAGCTTTCTTCTGGCTCTGTTCTGATGCCTTAGAATATCTGAAAGGGATTTTTAGCAGATCAGAAGTCTATGATCCAAATGAGGATACTTCTGATAGGGCAATATTTACAGAGAAATGCCGTGCATTCCACAACCCCCCCCCCCCCCCGTCTGCGCTCTATGCACTAGACCCCAGTTCGCGACCTTCAGGCAAGGGGCTGGAGGTTGAGGAAACACACGCAGAGACAGACAGACACACGGACCTCCAATCACTGGTACCAAAAGCCCTTCTTTAATAGCACCATGGAGGCTTAAATACCCAGCCGTCAATGGCCAACAGATGAAAATCCCATCCTCTGACCCTCTAAGCTAGGCACAGCTTTTAGTAACTTCAATTAAGAAGGCTCTAGCCAGGGAAGAGCAGCTGAAGGCCAGGACTCAACAGAGAAAGTGAATTAGTAGTGAGGTTGGGTATTTAGTCCATGGCAGTGGACTTAAGCCACAAGAGTACCTGGCAACCCAAGGCAAATTCTTACTTTGGTGGATATATACCCTGCTACCAGCTCTGCCAAGGACCTTGTCCACGTGAATAAATAAACACAATTCTGAGACTTGTGAGTTTGGAAGGAAGTGGAAAGACTCGAAGGAGCTTTCTAAAAAGTTCTATTGTGGTCATGAGTTTGGTTTTTTTGCAGTAGTTACAGACACAAGTCAACACTATGTTCTTTTCCAATGCACTATTGCCCATCCAAAGAGGAGTCTGTGAGAAACGTGGAGAATGAGTCTGGAAAGAAAACATAGCCACAGGAGTTCATGCTTTACCCCTAGACAGTAGGGAATGTGTGTTTCTATATGTACAGATGTGTGTGGGTGAGTAGATGAGAGGCACAGAGCTCTTTGTACTCGGGTAAGCACTGGGGAACCTGGAATGTCCCACACAGAGGGAAGGAGTATTAAGCCTGTTATCTGGCCAGAGACTGGACGCAGAAGTTCTCTCTAGCCTGGTGACCTGTTTGGCTAGAGATTTCGGGCTCCAGATGCTCCCCCAAACTTTTAAATTTGTTTCTCTCAGCAAATCTATTGAACCTATCTTTCTGGACATGTCCTGATGGACAGATCAGTCAAGTCTGATCTGTATTTAGCTTACTTCGTTCTTCAAAGAAATTTATGTCTGGTTTGTTGTGCACTTGGGATTGAGTTAATTGTCACCAGAATACTCTTCACTAAGTTGTTCTTGCTTAAATATGCCTGAAATAAACCACTCAGCGTTAGATTCCTGAAGTTTGAGCCAGCACCAGCTACTGGGTCATGTTGAGCCGAACAGCCTTCTTGCCTCCTATGGCTCGTTTCTTTTCAGTCCGTTCTGGCTGGAAACATCCCCCAAAGTAAAATTATAAATAAACAGAGTAGGAAGATGTATGCATGAGTCCTGCCCTACAACAAAGACGATTTAATTGGGCTTAACCTAAAAAAGATATCTGTAGAGATTTCAGAAAGTTGATCTGTTTGCTGGTTGTTTTTTTTTTCTCTCTAGCTGGTAAATCCTTTGATGATATGAAACATACAGGTTTTATTTTTTATCATTTCATTAACCTATTTATGCACATATTCATCCAGCTTTTACTGAATGCCTGCAACTTGTAGGTGTGCTGCCGGATTCTGAGAAGAGATCAGTAGCATGGGGGAGAGAACCTAAAAGTAGCGTCACATAATTCTGTCCTTTTCTCTTGCTCCAGCTGGAATTTGCTATGAATAAATAAATAACATGCTTATTATTTGTGTTGGGAAGCCCCTCTAACATGTACCTTAATATACCAAATAATCTTGCTAATATTGTTTTGAACCTTCACAACTGGCACCTCTGGATGGACATAGGTCCGCTCTGCACCTCTTTTGTTAAAAGATCCACATGTGCAAAGATTTTTGTCTATGAGAAGCTGTGGTGTGGCAGGAGAATGACATAGAGGCGTGTTAAACCTCACAGGAGCTCTGATTACGTCAGCACACTGCACTGCCGAGCTGCAAGGGAGGCAGTGGCCCCTTTTACCTTCGCGGTAGAAACGATCTAAAGCTTCTTGATAAAGGGAGGAGGCTGTTGCTATCACACAGTGGTTTTGAAAGCTTGTGTTGGGCTAGAGAGATGGCTCGGTGATTGAAAGCACATGTCACTCTTGCAGCGGACTGACAAGCAGCTCCAGCACCTGTGTCGGGTGGCTCACAGTCACCTGTGACTCCAGACCTAGGGGTCAGATGGCCTCTTCTGGTCTCTGCAGGAGTCTACCCTCACTTTCATGCACCATCCTCCCACATATATGCAACTGAAACAATCTTTAAAAAATAATCTGGCATTAAGCACTAGGCACTGTGCTAACCTCTGAGGATAAACAGGGATAAACACGTGTCCGAACAATTTCTACTTTGGAAAGGTGAGCACGCCTTGAACTTGGACAGCTCTGAGGCAGTAGCCACACTCAGAGACAGAACCTTCACTGTGGTAAATGCAATGATGGGCACGGTTGAGAAACACAGACTCTCTTCTGGACAGAAATGACCTTTGCAAAAGTCTCTCCAAGGGAATTCCATTCAACCAAAGTAAGAAGAATGAATTCAAGATAAGCAGCAGGTTGGTAGATGGGAAATGTCTCCCTCTTGCAGACTTGACTTTGCTGATGAGGGAATAGGCCTTTCAGAGGGATGGATAACGAGGGGGGCGAGAACAAGAGAGAAGGGAGAGAGGGAGGGGAAGGGGGTAAGGAGGGTGAAGAGAGAAAGGAGAAATAAAGGTAGAAATTAAATATGTAGACAGAGAGAAGGGAGTGACCACATTGGAGGTGACATAGGAGCGAGCAGGCTTGTTAGAATGGGAAGTCTCAAGTGTGGTAACTAGAAAACCGTAAAAGTTTCATAAAACTGGGGCATGGACATGGCACCATGGACACCATGTTGAATCTTGAATTTTGAGTTTATCCTGGAGGCAGCTGAGTGGGCATGACCAAGGGTGGAGTTTCAGAAAGAGCAGTCTCAAAGATGGACGAGTTCATTGACAACACTGAAATCTGGGAGAGCTGGCATATGACCACCAGACAGATGCTGAAGGCCTCCTCTAAGGCAGGAGTGCCCAACTGGTTGACAATGCCCTATGACACTGTGGTCTACATATGTGCGGAGTCTCTTGCATAGTTGTTCTGGATCACACAAGGGTCATGGGACACAGGTTGGGCACACTGATCTAAAGCAAGGGTGACCAGAATGGAGAGTGGGAGCTGGGTTGCTCAGGAGGCACAAGCCGTAGGGTTTCCTTATTGAAAGTGACCGTAGGAGGAACATCACATTCCTGTCTCATGTGACGAGTGGGCGCCTTATGTGATGAAGACGCGGGAAGAGAAGGAGCTGACTCCATTAAGGGATGGTGCATGCAGCGTGCCTCCATCAGTGCTCAGAGCTCACGGGAGAGCCAGCCTGATGTTATGCAATAGCTATCTAGTTAGTGCTTCCTGAGGTTAATAAAGTTCTGACTGAATATCTTTGATATGTTAACATGGCATTTATTGAAGGAACTGGAGGCATGTGAACTATTCGTGAAAGAGTGTTTGCATTTTACAATGGACAGATTGCTTGACTCAGAGTGACTCATGATAGACTTTTTCTGAATGTGTTTGAGAGACATTCGACTTCATAAGATTTGAAAATACGTTATTTTTGGCCTTTTTAGAGGATGACTTCTTGTTTGTTTGCTTGTTTTATTTTTAAGGATTAGATCTTACGATGAAGCTTGCCACATTCTGCTTTCTTCCCACTCAGTTTCCCACGAAGTCCACACGTCAACCTCTGGTGTTTGCTCTTCTTTATGAGGACTCAACAGCAGTTGGACTTAGGCTCGACACGACAAAACATGGAGTTGTAGTGTTCTCGTTGTGAGCTGGGTCAGCGGTTGAAAAGGGCAGTGTGGTTGGAACAGTCCTAGATAATGCTATGAAGGCTCTTAAAAGAGCGCCTTTTATGGATGAGCATTCTCGGGATGCATGGGATAGCCTAGCTGGATAGCATCCTCCAAACCTGAGGTGGGAATGTGCTGGGGGCTTAGGCAGGCATCAGGCCAAGCCTGTGCATAGCGCTTCTTCTCTGTTCTTTGTCAGGCTGGAACTATTGGCTGATAATGGTAGGACTTCCTGTGTGCATCACGTTTCAATGTCTAGTCCTTGGCCTCTGAACTTGGAAGTCTCTTTCCAGTTAGAGAGTCACATATTTTGAGGGCTGGAAGGTTCCTTGATGATGAACTTAACCCAAATTCCTGGGAGAAAGTGTCACCTGCAAGAAGAGTTTAGGCAATACGGTTGCTCCTCTGGCTGACTAATTAGTGACCGCTGTGCCCCCCACTCCTCAACCTGAACTCTGTGGAGAATGGTCAGGTGCCTAGCCTTCCTCTTCCTCTTTTCTGTTATTTGCCAAAAGTCAGAGTCTTCCTTCACTCAACAGAGCCTCTTGGAAATAACCCGACTCACTGGGAAGATGACAACAAGCATATTTCTCTGGAAACTTATTTTTGTTTCTTTCCAGATGGGCTTTCATTCTAACCCAGCATGATTGCCCGCTATTCTGAGAGCCTTTCACAGCCCAGCATGACATCTCTAATGGCTCTGCTCCTCCTTGGACATTGGGATAATGGTTCCAGAGCAAACCCATGTGCTCTGTAGCAAGCATCGCCTCTGAAGTCAGGAAACGGCAGGTGCTGGGGACCGCTGCCAGTTTGTTTACAGGTGGCGATGCTCCAGGCGCCTTCAGAAGCTGGCTCTGTGTTCCAGGGAAACTTGAGGCAATAGGATTGCTGTGAGTTCAAGTCTGCATGAGCTAAGTAGTTAGGTTTTACCTCAAAAGAAAGAGGGGAGAGGGAGGAAGAGAAGAGAAACAGGAGAACAAGACACCTCATTCTTTCATAACTTTGAAGAGCCTTGTTGAGCCTCACTCATCGCTGTTTTCTGTGTGGTCCAAGCAGGCCTGAAGCTGGCGATCCTGGCCCCACCTGCACTGCAGGTCTGTGCCCAGTAACTTCCTCACTTATGAGAGCTCATTTTATTTCTGGAAATCCCACCTGACTCCTAACTTCCCATGCCTACCGGAATGCCCCATTTTTGCTTGCATTTTATCCTTCTTTTCTCTGAGTCTTCAACATATTTTAACAGTGTTCTTTAAGAAGTGTCTCTCAGTACCAACGTATAGGTCACCCCACCCTAGTTGTGTTGTTTGCTTTATCTTGACAGCGACTTGGCTTTTCCTTTCTCTGTTCTTTCAAGCAGCTTGTAATTTTCATGGCGTGCGGGACAGTGTTCATAGGAGAGCAGTGGATGCCGAGATGACGCTGGGCACTGTCCTGTCAGGCTGCTGGTGTGGGGCCGGGTCAGTCTCGCTACAGCCGGCCAACATGAGCAGTTCGTGATGAGCTTGGGTGAAACTGGGCCCACAGCTGCTCACAGCTCTCCATTAGAGAACTGGGGAGGCAATAATTACCTTTGCCCTGCTGGGTCCAATGCACTAAGCTTTTATTGCTGAAGATTTCATTAGCTTTCAGCTGACTGGTAACTGCTCTGCCTAGGGAGTCTTTTACGTTCATCTCTAGCAGTGAGGTTGCTTTGCTCTGCTTAGGGAGAAGCTGTGGTGGTCATTTCTCCTGGCCCAGCCTTCTTCTTAGGCAGCCCGATGCGTCCTGGCTTCGAGACAGGGCTGTGTGAGTGCTGAGCAGGGGATCTCTGCCTTGTTCTGACGGGTGTTTGAAGTGGAGAGAGTGGCCTGGTCCTCCCTCTGTGGCTTTTTCCTTTGTGTGAGCACAGAGACACTGGGGAGTTTCTTGTTCTTCCGTTGGGCAGATGGCAAGCTTTTGTTTCTGTCCATTCCCAAGGCTATTCCCTGTGGACAGTGGAGGGCTGAAGAGGTATTCTGTTGTTCTGTGTTTGAAAGCTGTGGCTCACCATGAAATATCATTCTGGGAAGAGACGGAGTCCTGTTCCTGTTTCTAACTACAAGGGGGCATTCTCTAGTCTCTAACTTTGCCCTTAGTCCTTCTCATGAATGCCATGGCAGATCCATGGGGAAAAGCACAAGAGGGGTTTATAGACGCTGTGAGACTCCAAGGAATTCCAGGCGGCCAAGGAGACCACACTTGGCCTTTTAGACTCCATTCCATTTTAGCTGTTTCTCTCTTGGGTTTCTGATGGCACCTTTTTCCTACTATGTCCGGACAGCAGTGACATTTTATGTGTTCCTTTCTCCAAGGAGGGGCATGCCACATTTAACAAGTTAATTCTTATAATTGCCTTGAGACCATTGCCTTCTGATGGACTCAAATGAGGCATAACTTTATTAATTATGAGAGTGATATTTACCATGACTCTCCATATCATACAACTGTGTATGATTTAAAGAGTTTAATAATCACTTGCATTAAAAGAAAATTTTG
Source organism: Arvicola amphibius (assembly GCF_903992535.2). Classification (NCBI taxonomy): domain Eukaryota; kingdom Metazoa; phylum Chordata; class Mammalia; order Rodentia; family Cricetidae; genus Arvicola; species Arvicola amphibius. The sequence continues at coordinate 3,984,546 of NC_052055.2, read as the reverse complement.
GCTGTAAATAAAAATGCCAATTAGAAATGAACAAAACTTGAATCAAAAGAAAACAACAAAAATCAAAACCTAGCTGGGTGGTGACAGCGCACGCCTTTAATCCCAGCACTTGGGAGGCAGAGGCAGGCAGAGCTCTGAGTTGGAGGCCAGCCTGGTCTACAGAGTGAGTTCCAGGACAGCCAGGGCTATGCAGAGAAACCCTGTCCTGGAAAACGAAACAAAACAAACAAAAAAACCACAACCTAAAGCTTACTAGGCAAACTGAAGACTCAAATCTTACTCTTCTCCTGAGTTGCAGTATTTGACGTTTTTCCTTCTTTGACTCCTAAGAAATTTGTGCCTACAGTAGTAGGGGCATGACAGGAGAGATTTATCCCTAGGTCTGAGGTAAGGAAAGGAGAAGGGCTCGCTTTTTCCAACCTTAAATGTTTTTGCGGAAGGGACGTCAGGAAGAGGACCAATGATGAGTTAAGAAGGAGACAATAGAGGGGGCTGGGCAGCTCCCAGCTCCACAGGAGAGGACTGTGAGGGAAGGGTCCTGAGGAAGGGTCACTAATGGAGGAGCTGAGGAGGGAGTCCTCCCATTCCAGACAAAGCTCAATGACTTAAGGCCATTTGTGGAACGGTCACCCCGGCTCCTCAACATCTTTCCCGCCTTCCTCTCTTATTTATCTTTGAGACAGGTTCTTACTCTGTAGCCCAGGTTAGCCCTATGATCCATTGGTTAGCACAGGCTAGTCTCTAACTTGGAGCAGTAATCCTCTCTTAGTCTCCTCAGTGCTGGGATTCTAGGCATGGGCTGCACCTGCTCCACGGTCATGGTTTCAAGTCACTCTGGGAGCTCCGGGAGCCACCATGGGGCCACCCAAACAGCACCCCTGAAAGCCTTTTGGAAATACCGAAGTGTGGGCTGGGGTTGTCTGTAGTGCAGTGGTGGGGCGCTTCCCGGCATGCACAGGGTCCGGGGCTTGATGTGGGGGAGGGGTGGTAACCCACAACTTTAAAAGGGAAATACAGCATCACAGTTCCTACCTCAGACTAAGTGAGTCATACCCTCCTTTCAAAAGACTAATAAGAATGGTTCTTAAGCACTTGAACATTTGAGAAGCAGTATTTTACATAATCACTATTTCTATTTTTTATAGTTGCATACACTCCTAGTAATAAGATTAAAATCCTTCATATCAAAATATTGTGAAGGTAAGTCTCCTTGACGATACCCCGGGGTCTAAGGCACAGAATTAAAACACTTAAATGCATCTCATAGTAAGATTATTCAATTTAACTGAACAATTATCACCCGTTTACATGTGGAACGCTTTAATTCCCATAGTCCTTTGAGCTTTGCCCTTCTAGCTCTCAAGTGCTCAGCTCCTTCTAACAGTAATCTTTCTGGGGCTTCCTCTTCTAAGGGATGGTGAATGAACACACTGCTGAGGTCTGGGAGAGGTCTAGAGCCTAGGGAAGCCCTCAGGGATGGTGTTAGCGCCCTGCTAAAGAAGCCGGAAGAAGCATATCGCCCGCTGAAGGCCTGGTTCCCATAGGACTTTGCCTGGGACTTCTCACCCCTTAGAGCTGTGAGAAATGCCTACTGTTGAGATTTGAGTCTCTCTGTGTAGCCCTGGCTGGCCTGGAGCTCACTGAGATCGGGCTCCTCATTGCCTCCTAGTATAGATGGTCATCTGTTATGGAAGCCAACGGAGGGAGAACGCATGCATGGTGAACATTGGTACCCACATAAAGGAGGGGCACGTTCTGCTTGTAGATGTTAAAGAATGGTGGGATGAGAATGGCTTCAGATAAAGGGTGGCGTGACTCAGGATGTGCCAGCATCCCAGGCCATGGCTAGTGGACTCAAGCTTCTGCAGGATGCCATTTGAATCTTCTACAAAGCCTTCTAGAACACACACATGCACATGTACATACGTGCATGCATGTGCACACACGCACACATGCATACACGAAGGCTTATGTACACACACGTGCATGAACACATGCACACATGCGCATCCCCTTAGACTGGGCTCCTCCAGCCTGCATGTTGCTCTTCCTCTCCTCTGAGGAGAAACCTGCCGTGCGTGAGCAGCCGGCCTTGTTCCCCTTCGTGTCCTTGTCATCCCTGACTTCTGCTGGATGCTGATTTGTAAATTTCTAGCAACTGGTCCAGCTTCTCACAAAGGCTCACCCAGGAGTTTAAGTTGACAGATAATTGTCACCGCTGATTGCCTTGCTGACAGTGCTTTGTGACTATTTTGGGCTTTTCCCGAGAGTTCCTTAATTAGAGGAAATAGCATCGTATGCTGTCCAGTCAGCCTCTTGTCAGATATTATTACATCCGTAGCAAAATCAGGCGACATCGGGTTTGTTCCTGCCAAGTTGGTATGAGGTTGGCAGCCTGTGTGGCACAATCTTCTGCCAGAACAGTGGTCCCCACCCAGGTCTGAGGAGGTTTGTTTCTGGGCTAAGGGAAGAACATCCCATGTCCTTATGCCTCCATCAGGGGCACCCATACAGGCATCTGTTCATACAAATGTCATACCTCACAGGGGCCTTTGCCCGATGGAATGCTCACTTTATTCTTTGGGAAGTCATATGTTGTAGGGTCCTTTGGTACTTGCTCTTCTGTCTAGCATGGGGATCCTCTTTTGAGAAACACAGACATGATCTAAGGTCGGTTCCTACTTGGAGAAGCCTTAGAGGTGGCTTCCCCTAAGGTCTAGTGAGATCTTGATACACTATCTTAATTTATAGTAAGGTTGTCTTAAATTAGAAAACGTGGCAGGCTGTACATTTCAAGGGTTTTGTCATTCTGAATCCAGAGCGCCCTTTGCCAGCTTTTAGCGGGAGGCTTCTCATCTGAGGCTCCTTGATAGGAATGCTTTATTTCAGAATAGCGCACACACAGCTCATGTGCTTATCTGCAAATAAGCCAGGTATGAGAGATGACTGTCAAGTGCACACTGACTGTTCCCATTCCTTATTCCTGGAATTAACTCGTTGCATCAGTGATTGATTGCTCTTGCTGAGGTAATCTGCAGTTAAGACTCTGAAGGGGTGGTCCCTTTCTCAGGAACTTAACATTCTGATTGCCAAATTCACTTTTGCGGTTGCTCATGGCTTCCTCCAAGGTGTCTGTCAGGGTGCATGCTTCTTCTGGAGTTTTCGGTGTTGGAGCAGGGAGCAAAGATTGCAGAATTGACTCAGGGTTGGACATGGAGACTCCCACAGAAATTCTGTCATATTCTTGGATTATGCCGAGAAGAAAGGGTGTGTGTGTGTGTGTCCGTCCGTGTCCATCCGTCCATCTGTCTAAGTGTCCTTTCAGGAGATGAAGTGGGGGTTGGTCATAAAGTGGGGATATGGGGAGTCTAGCTCAGGTCCTCTGGAAGAATGTATGTGCTTCTAACCTCTGAGCCACCTGTATGCCTGCATGTATGCGCATGGAGTTCATGCAGTGCCTGCCGAAGTCAGTAGAGAATGCAGGCTTCCCTGCGGCTGGAGTTACAGATGGTTGTGAGCCACCATGTGGGTGCTGGGAACCAAATGTGGACCCTCTCCCAGAGTAACAAGTGCTCTTAACCCTGAGCCATCCCTCCAGCCACAATTCCTATGTATTTTATAACTGGCTTGCACCGCCCTGAGTCTTTGAGTTAGCTTTGTGCTTCATTGTCATTCTGAGGCACTGGGAACCTAAAAGCCTAGAATGAGTGTGTCCCATGTCCAGTTTATTCCTGCCAGTGGCATGTATCCCTAGTGCTTATTTTCTCGGTCAACATTTTGAAATTCCTCAAGCTCTACCCTAGACAAGATAGAGTTGACCGGAATCGTGCGGTTACCATGGCATCCAAAGACAGCCTTTGGAAGCTCACCGACTTCTCTAGACACAAAGACAGTAAACGGTTTGAAGGAACATTTTCTACCTCAGAGGCCGAGAATAGAAACAGTATTTATCTGAGACAGTAAAGCTGATTTTCAGAACTTCTCTCCAGAATAATCTTTCTCACGACGTCTGCTGAAAATTGCTCTGAGGTTTGGGTACCTTCACATTCACTGGGACAGCTTCTCTGTCATCTCTCATGGGAAGGCTTCTTTCTGAATAAAACAGATGTGAGTGACCCTGGCTAAGAAATCCTTTTACATTTCAGAGAGTGGCTAAAGCTGTTGAGCCATCCTGTTTATTCAGGAGCAAAAATGAGGCTACCAAGTAGAACAAGACAGATCCGTGTTCTCTAAAAGCAACCTCTCTCCTCTGGTGGAGTTCTTTGTTTCCGTCTTGAAGATACAATGTAATATGTGTATCTGAGGTTTAAAACAGTATTAAGGGCTAGATGGTAAACTGGTTACTATGGAGAAGCAGATGAGCAAATCTTTTATCCCCTCCTGTTTTGACACTAACATCAGAATGGACTTTAATGAAAACCTGTGGTACCATGAGGAATCGACTTCGGTGCTCGCTTTCTATTAGCTCTCTAAACGTGTTTGCCCCTACAGCAGTTATGAAGCCCGAACTGCATCTGCACCATCCCATAAACCCTTCCCGACCACAGTTCCGTTTTCTGTGCCCTTCTTACTTGAGCCAATGTACACCATATTCTCACACACAGGCACTATTACGATGCTTTTATTTTTAGTGAAACAATTCTTTGATGCTAATCTAATTTCTATTAATTTCTGGTTAAATTAATTGAGAGGATTGGGTTTTATAGATTCTTATTGTTTGAAATTTCTGCTGCACAGAAAGACCCCGGACCACCAGCTTTTTGCCTTAGAGTTAGGAGGCAGGGACTGTTTAAGCCGCTAATTTCTATTGTGTGGCATTCATGCAACACTCGGCTGTGCCGAGCCCTTTTTAACCACGTTATTTGAACTACAAGGGGGGTAATAACCTCCCTTAGGCAGAGAGAGATTTTTGTTTGTTTGTTTGTTTTCAGTCCCTACCCTTTTCAGACTAAAAGACTGAGGGAACTTAGGCAAGGCAAGCTTCCCATACCCCACCCCCTTTGGTATTAGTGCTGTCCTTTAAGACTCAGTATCTCAGGCCAGGCCCCAAGCACTCACCTGTAAGCAAGGATGACCTTAAATTTCAGAGCTTCCCCTTTCCACCTCTCAGTGCTGGGATTATAAGTATGCACCAGGAGCCCCTCCCCTGCCTTCCCTTTAGAGTCTCCATTCCTGCTCCTGCCTTGAGAATCATAGGACAGAAACACACCGACCGACCTACGTGTAAAGTACAAACACTGCTTAAAGCAAATCTTACAGGATACAGATAAGGAATAAGAAATGAAGCTCCCGTGAAGAACTGACCTCACGTGGCAAGTTGACAGAGGCTAGTAAACTGGGAAGTGTGGTGTGGACAAGGCCTTGGGCTGGGGCTGGGGCTGGGGCTGGGAGAGAAGCTCCTTTGTCCTGACACCCTCCCCCAGCCCAGAGTTTCCCACTGCAGTCACGACTGTCTTTCTGGTATACCGTGATACCTGTGGCTAATTTAGATTCTGGTCTTAAGGAAGCAGAATGAAGGTCAGAATAAGCTCGTGTCTTTTTTTTTTTTTTTTATGCCTTTAATTCAAAATAATATCAGAGAACAGCACAACTTGGGGCGACGTTCATGACTCAGAAATGCCTCTTTCAAAACCAAATTTTTCCTGGAGGCAGGGTGCCTCTAGCCTCCTCTTCCGGTCCCCCATTCAGCCTCAGGTTGCCCTATCAGAGTGTTACGGTGGGAGGAGAAGGTGCTTGTTCTTCACCCTCCCACGCACCCCGGTTTGCTTTAAGCACCTCCAAACCAGGCCATTTTTTCTCCCAGTTGTATTCTTTGGGCTCGGAAGGTTCCCAGCGTCCCGGAAGAGCTCTGCTTAGAGTGCAAGTCTGTGACAAAACGGTGAGACGGCATGTTGGGCTCTCAAGAAGCAGGGGCAGACAGATCTCCGTGAGGTCTAGCCCAGCTCAGTCTACACAGTGGGTTCCAAGCCAACTAGAGCTATCTTGGTCAGTGTTCTACTGCTGGGAAGAGACACCACGACCACAGCAACTCTTCTAAAGGAAAGCATCTAACTGGGGCTGGCTTAAAGTTTCAGAGGTTTAGTCCATTATCATCATGGCAGGGAAACATGGCGACATGCAGACAGAGATGGTGCTGGAGAAGGAGCTGAGAGTTCTGCCTCAGGATCTGCAGGCAGCAAGAAGAGAGAGTGTTTGGGCTTGGTACAGGTTTTAAAATCTCAAAGCCCTCCCCCTATGAAACACTTCCTCCAACAGCCACACCTTCTAATCCGTTCAAATAGCGCTGCTCCCTGGTGACTAAGTATTCAAATCTATGAGCCCCCGAGGGCCACCCCACCCCCCCAGGGCCGTTCTCATTCAAACCAAAACAGCCTGTCTTCAAGAAAGAAAGAGTAAAAGTAATGCAAGCCTCACATTCCACCTCTGACCTACCCCTCTCACGTCTGTGAATGTCATAGAAAATGCTGGTAAGCATCCATCTGAAATAAATATGAGCATAGAGGGGAAATACGTATTTCCAACCCACTGACCGGAGCTGCAGGCAGCCTCAGGAGAAAGCTAAGTCAGTGTGGTTGGCCTGACCCAAAGGACGCCCACTACAAACGTTTTGATTTAAGAGAGAGGGAGAAACAGCAGGGCTCGCCCGTCTCTTCGTCACACTGGACAATTGCTTGTGTCGCTTCAAGGTTCTTCTTTTTCCACTCTAAGAAACTGAATTCCGCAGCTGGTTGAGGGGAGAGCCGTCTAATTGACTGGAAGAGAAGATGGACTTTGACATAGCTTTAATTGGCCTTTTTCTTTGAATAGTCAAGTAACTATGTAATAATTTAGTATTAATAGTTGCTTCCGCCTTTGTTTCAACCTGGGTCACTAATTTCCAAGTTCCAAGTAGGACCATATTCTTCAAACTCTCCAGTTAAGGATCCACTGCTAAAGCTCTGACTTGGGGGCCCAGGAATCCGGTTTTTCATAACAAAGATTTCATTTCAGAGTGGCTGGCGGGGGAGGGGGGTTTGAAAAGATGGTGCAGCAGTTAAGAGCACTGACTGCTCTTGCAGAGGACCTGAGTTCAGTTCCCAGCTCCCATGCTGGGCAGCTCCCAACCACCTATAACCCCAGCTCCAGAAGATCCGATTCCTTCTTCTGGCCTCTGCGGGCACCAGAACTCCCATGTTTTCACCCACACGCGGACACATGCGTGAGTATGTATGTACATAACTGGAAAGGAAAATAATTTATTTTGGAATAAACTTTCTCTTTCCAGTGAAGCTTCAAAGACAGTGTGAAGAATCCCCGAGTTCCCTTTCTCTAGCTTCCCCTAATGTCAACATCTCGAATAACACAATGCAATATCGAGACTAACAAGCTGACATCTGTATGATAGGTCTAAGCTGCCGGTGGCTCAGACTGCCCCAGATTTTCCAGTAATGACCCTCTCTGTTCAGCCCTCGATGTTCCGTCTCCTTAGCGGCCCTTCTTGTGTGGTGTTTTCTGCACTTTTAACAAGTTCCACTTCCTCTCGAGTGGCACATTTGCGCCCTTCTCCCAAGTTAAGCGCTCATCAGCCGGGGACCTAGCGGACGGAGCACGTAGGGCGCAAGCTGCAGCATCCTGGAGAAAATGGAACAAAATGTTGTTTACAGAGGTGAAGACAGAATTAAAGGAACAGATGGAGGTTGCTAAGGCATCCGGGAGCTGTCTACCGTGGGAAGAGGCGCAGGGAGCAGAGCAGCGGTCAGACATGTATGTAGGAGAAGCAGCCACCGACAGATCTCCTGCACCAGCCTCAATTTAGTAAACCTGACATGACTCTGGAAAGCCGGGGGGCAGGGTGCTTCATCTCCTGGCTGCAGACACAAAGGGGAGGGTAGAGAATCGAATACATTTACATTTAGCCTTGGAAGCAGTCCAGTTTATCAACCCATAGCAAGTTCAGCAAATATGCTGGTGGAAGTTTAATAATGCAATGAAAACTGCAAATAAACAAATATCCAGACTGAATGAAGGAGGTGTCTCCTCAGGCAGTCGCGGAATTGACAGCAGGCTTTTAGAGTGAAGTTGAGGTTATTGGTTCGAAAACGCCCTATGTCTTTGAGTTACTTAGCCTCTTAGTATATTGAGAAAGATGTCATTCTTTAGTAATATGGAGGCTGAAGGAGCCTGTAAGGCCTCTGAAGAAGGGGGCCCAGCACTTGCCCCAGCTGGCACTTTCAGAGTTAAAATGGCCATTGCGGCCTGTGTGCTATTATTGCCCTGATGGGTTGTTTCTATTAGAGCTAATTGTAATTATTAAATAATCATTTCCAGTTGTCCACTGATCATTTGTGCATGAAATAATTTAATGAAAATAGACCCAAAAGTTTCAGCCATGGAAAGACCCATTTCTGGAGAAAAAAAATATTTGTGCTCTCTTACCCTAGCTGCAAGTTCTTTGAAAATGAACACAGAGCGAACTTAATTGCTTTTGGCAACTCTCCGAGAACGCAGTCCCGGGATCTTTGCTGAGCCTGGTGTGAGCCCAGAGAAGCAGAAAGGGCTAAAGTGCCATTCTAGGAGAGGGACCTGAAGGTTTCTTCTTCAGCCACACGTTCGGTGAGCAACATCTGGCAGCACAGTTCCAGGAAAAGGAGTTCATATTGGATTTTTCTCTTCCTGGCAGATGATCTCTGAGAAACATCAGCTCTCTCAAGGTGCTGATGCGTCTGTCGCCGGCTTCCATTTACTGTTTGTTCTAAATCCTTCCCATAGTAGTGATGGATTCTCAGGCAAAGCTACCTTTAAAGTTCCTGAAAGCAAAAAGGATGTTTGATAAAATTATAGCTATCTATGCTGTACATTCACGCAGACTCTTGTCAGGCCAGACTTGGCTTTTGTTGTTCCTTAGCCCAGAAAGGGTGCCGGATCTGTCTTTGTCTCCAGCCGCGTTGCCCGCAGGAAAATACTGAGTAAAAATGTTAAAATAGGGCCATCAGCTCATGAGCGATTCACTCTAGTGGTCAGCCAGCCCTAGCAGAGATCAAAGGCCTTTGACTCTCATGGCTTAAATGAATTTAATTGAAATTTTAAACAAAACTAAAATAAATTTGTCTAGCACGCTTTACCAATGGATTGTTGCTGCTTGCCAAGTAACCAAATCAGTGGCTCACGGTTAACCTACTCTACACAAATGCTGTGACCTTTGCTTTATTGTCTTGATTTGGCCTGTGTGAGATACCAAAGCAGCAGTGGTGGCTGATGCCACACCATGCTAGCTGTCTGTGACCCAAGTTAAGAGTCGGAACCCCACGACTTTGGGCATTGGCTCCAATGCATAGAAGGCCTCTGACCTTCCACAGTGCTTTTTGCTTGATTTCAAGATGGTTTCTGAAAGAGGATTAGTAAAACTCAGCGAAGTTAGGGTTCCACCTGAAGATCTGAAAAGCAAAGCAGCCAGCCACTGGCCCTTACCTCGACCTCAGTCCGAAATAGCGATCCTGCCTCCAGCAGTCTCAGAATGAGACTGACTGAGAGTCATCTTTTCCCGTCTTATATTCCTCTCTAGTGCTGGGATTAAAGGCATACACCACTGGGATTAAAGTCATGTGGCACCTGGTTTCTGTGGCAACCAGTGTGGTTACTGGGACTAAAGGTGTGTGTCACCACTGACCAGTTGGGGCTGCTTTGCTCTCTGACCGTCAAGCAAACGTTGTTTATTAAAACAGAAGTAAAATGCAGGTTCCTATGTCAGTGGGCTGCAATCGCGCACGGCTCCAGTTCTGTGGCCTTTGGTGCTCCCTCAAAAGTCAGTTGCTCACCATGCTTGTCCTAGTTCTTCAGAGGACACCATTCCCTTCCTCACTGTTAGCTCTGTAACCAGAGCCCTCCCCCGGCCTGAGCTCTAGAGCTAACTTTTAGGCAGCTTGGCTGCTCACAGTGTTCCCTTGCTCCTGCTACCATCAGGCTTCCTGGATCATTACATATATCTGGTCTCTTGTTAAAAGCTCTCCTCCCAGTCTACAGTCGACAGAATAAAATCCTCTGTCTGCAATCACCGAAAGTTTCTTTTTGCAAATGCTGTGGGCAAGACCCAGTGCAAGGTGCTATAGGAAGGACAAACAGGCCACCTTGCTGGTCTTACACTGTGTCCTTGATTAGCTTGTGATTTCCTGCATGGCAGACAGGGCATTGTTAGCTATAAATGTGTAGGGTCAATCAGGTCTCCAGCCACATTCTTTATTAGATATTCCTAGTTTGTATCATTCTATAAGGTGTACAGCTTGGAGACCCATGGACAGAGTCCTCCCCAGGTTGCTGATGGGGCCTCTGATATTTCAAAAAACTATGGTTCTTTTTACAATTTGCATGTTTTATAAAATTCTTCTTACTCCAATCTTAATTCAAGGTACAGTTTGCTGCATAGCCACCTAATACCCAACACTGTATCAAACCCTTGGCATTTACAGCATGTTAAGACCACCAAGAAGGACAATAGGGAACACACCGCCATAGAACAAGCTGGCTTTATTATTGCACTGCAGCAAGAGAGGACGCATGTCCCGGAATGTCGTGGAGTCAGGAAGACATGGGCAGTGTTGAGACTGCAGACCAGTCAGAATCCGCGAGTGAGGACGTTTCTGGGACAGTCAGAGGTCTCATCTTTAGAATATGGACCTGTGCAGAGCTGTGGTTGGGTTTTATTGCCTCCTACTGAGAGCCAGCGGGGCTCAATGGACTGCTGCTATGTGTCTGGACTTAGTTCGTCTTGCACGTCAAGGTCTGTGTTATGAGTCATGGCTTTACAAGCTGCGGCTTTTACTTAAGTCCCAGGTCCCCTGTCACATGCTGGTTATAAGTTGAATTTGCTTTACTATAAAAGTAGAAGAAATAATGGCGCAGTCTCTCCCGGGAATTCCCGGTTTAGGCTATGATAATTTGGCATGTGGCATAATAGAGTTCAGGAAAGTTTTTCCCTTGTTCTTATTTTTTAGCATGACGGTTCTGTTGTTTTGTTTTGTTTTTCTTGCGTTATTTTTTGAAGACAGTCATAGTTAGCTCAGGCTGGCTTTTGAGTTTGCTGTGTAGCTGAGGCTGGCCTTGGATTTTTGATTCCTCTGCTTCCACCTCCCAAGGACCAGGATTACAGGTGTGTGCCACCATATCTGACGAAGTTTACCATTTTGTTGAAATTCTATGATATATAAGGTTCTATATACATTATACACTAAGCAAATTACATACGTTTTTTATTTAATTCCAACAATAGGAAGTAGGTGATATTTTTCTGACTCTTAAACTGAGATGCAAATCGGTTGACTAAGTATCCTGGACACCCTGCCAAGACACAAGGGCCTTGGACTTTATCATACAAGCATTTATACGGCACTCTCTTAGCGCGTTTCCTAATCTGAAAAATAAACCTGGGAAGTAGCCGTGACCATAGAGGGAACTGAGACCTAGGAACGTGAGGTGACCCCAAGGTCGCTGAGCTGGTGACACACAGCAGAGGAGGCTCTGGAGCCAGGCAATGAGGCCTCTGAGCAGCTTCCCTGCTTCTCGTTAGCCCTGTCCTGTGGAGTCTGGACTCCCACATCTGTCGTCTTAACCACTGAACAGCTCCAGGCCGGAAAAGATTCATGGACGTGTTAGCTGGGGGCTGGCAGATAAATGGGATTATTTCTGCATGGATCATGGAAACCAGGCTCTGACATTCCACTGGGAGCAGGGGGCCTTGAGTAGCCCTGGGAATCAGAGCAGAGCAGTCAAGAAACAATAAGGTTCTGAAATACAGAAGATGGAGAAACAGTGGGTGGTGACCAATGGAGGTGGAGACAGAAATGGGAGCCACACTGGGGACATCATTCTTCATGTGTGACCAAAAGGATGCCCTTCTCAGTACCACACTTGGCTCCAAATGAGCGTGCAGGAAAGGCGCCGGCAAGGATGTTCATGCTGAAGGCGATTCCAGAGACGCTCTGAGCATGCCTGAGACAAAGGAAGCTTTAGGGAAGAAATCTGTTTGAGACAGTCCTAAAGCAATTGCTTTGAAGGGCCCAGTGTCACTACTTCCAATCAGTCCTGAGTCTGTAAGAACTTCCTTTGTGTCTGGAGTGCAGGGGGGTGATCAGCGTTTAGTGTTCACATCGATCTTATAAGGTAGATGCTATTCATGCCCTAATTATATAATTGAGAAAACGCGCTCAGAGGACTCAAGGGATTTGAGGAATTGACCCAACGGTCAGACCCAAGGCTTCCAGCCGGTCTGATTCTCCCATTCGTTCTGTTGTATCGCCTCAAGTGTGTGGCCTCTGCTTAGGAGATGTAAAATACCTCAAACCTCACAGCCTTCTTATGTCCTGAGGAGGGTGGGGTGGCAGTGGGACTAAGAGCTGGCTTATCCCTTCCCAGGTACCATCTTTCTCCGCTTGCTTCCCTCCATGGAGCTTCCTGGCTTAAAACAGTCATTTCAGCAAGGAATGTCACTTCTAAGTAATGCTCCCAAGGCTGCAGACTGAGGTCCTGGTCCCTGCTGGTTGAGGGTGCTTTTCCTGGGGACACTGGTTCATTAGCCGCCAATTAGCAGTTACCTTTGTGCGGTCCTTCCTGTCACTAACCGTGGCTCCCTAATTTAACTAACAGCAGGTGATGTGTCCTTGGAAGCCAGTCCCACAAAGGCCTTTGCTAATTGGGAGCTAGTGATAACGTTGCTAATTTAGGGGTGTGGCATTCCCAATACTTGCTCCAGCAGAGAAAAAGGTCGGGGTGATGCATGGGGATCGTGTATTCTTGAAAGAAGGGACTGTTTGTTGTAGGGCTTTTATCCCCTATAGAATGCACTTAAAAAGTCTCTTACTTTATTTTTCTAAAATGAATTTTCCCACTGTCCCTGTTGTCAACTACAGGTAGAACAGCTAGCAAGAGCCTGGGCCAAAGAGTGAAGTCACCTTGGAGGGTCCTTGGTAAGTTACTTACACCTTTTGCACCTAACTTCAACAATTTCTCTGTGTGTGTGCGCATGCACACACGCACGTGCACGTATGAGACTGGAGAACAGGTCAGTTTCAGGTGTTGTTGCTCACGAGTCATCCACCTTGTGCTTTTGGGGCACAGTCTCTGGTAGGAACCTGGGATCCCCAGTTAGGTTATGTTGACTTGCCAGCCCCCACCAGGGGTTCTCCTGTCCCCACCTCCCTAGCACTGGGATTACAAACGTGAACCACACTCAGCTTTCACACACATGGGGACTGAACTCGGGTTCCTGTGTTGGCGTGCAGGCGTTTTGCCAACACAGCTCTCTGCCCAGCTTCAGTTCTTCCAGTCTCTCATGGTGGTGGTCAGAAGACGTGACCTCATGGGGGCATCTCGATGTTTAGACTAGAAAATCTTTGGAAATCCCTTGGCAGACACACCCCTCAGTACGTAGTGAGAACTCGGCACATAATAGTGCACTAAATACCAAGGAAATGGCTCTTGTAGGCTTGAGTACAGGCTGTGTACTGCCTAACCCCCAAGATGGGCATGGTAGAAATGCCACCCTTCCCCAGAACTGCCTGAGCATCTTCTGGGTATCAGTTCTTTTTACGCTGACTCCCATTCACTCTTACCCTTGTTGATGACCTAGACACAGATGTTATATCCATGCTCCAGTTTATCTGGCTGTTCAGCTTCATGTGTGAGCCATTTATGCTATTATGGCATGGGTCAGTCCAGGTGACCTCTTTTCTGTCTGTCACAAAAGCCAGGGACGGTTTCGATGGTCTTGTTTTGTTTTGGTTGTTGATATATCATATATTGGTTGCCTTTATGTATTTTAGTGGTGTTTCCTAGGCTACTTTTACATGTTCAACATTTGTGAATAATATACACATAATTTTAGCTTTAAAGATTACATTCATGTGGTGTGCACTTGCGTGCAGGTGTGCATGTTTACATATGTGCTGTGTATGTTCTGGGGATTGCACTTAATTCAGCAGGTTTGGTGTCAAGTGTCTTTAATAAACCATCACGACAGCTGCAAATTCTAGCTTTCAAATAATTTTAATAAAACAATTACACTTCTAATTAAGAGAACTTAACTGTATATGATCAGGGCAAGAAGAGAAAAAGGGAGACGTGGAAAGGCGGGAAGGGGTGTTAAGAACGAGCCCGATGGTCAATCGTGTCTGCCTGTCCAGCTGGCTCCAGCGAAGGATGGTCCCTGGCCTCGCTGACTGCTCAGCTGGCTCAGTTCTTAGTGGTTTTCGTTATGTGGGCATATTGCCCTGTGGGGCTTTAATAAGTACTTTATATGTCATGAGACTCAGAAGCCTGCTCCCTTAGCAAGTTCTCATCCCAAGAAATTGGGATTCAGTCCAGCACCTGAACGGAAACTCAGAGCAATGCTGGAACTGCTGATCAGCAGTGTGGCAAGTCCCTGTGAGACATGTTGTTGGTGAGTCTTTAGTCAGCCTGACATTTTTGAGAGACCTCCCTCTGTGTTGGATGGTGTGAAATGGTCCTGGGCTTGCCAGAGAGAGCCTGTGCAAACTCCTGCAGGTGCGTTCCCTTCTCCTGTTTGCTCGCTGCTTGTGTCTGTCTCTCCACGCAACCAGGCCCCTGCACATGCTGAGGTACTGATCTCCATGGCCATGCTTCCTTAAGGTCCTGTCTTGCTTACTCTGTTGGTGCCAGAAACTTGTGCCTCTCTGGGCCCTTGACCCTCCCAGACTTCCTGGGCTCCCCCTGAGAAGGGAACTCAGACGAATGTATGTGGCACAGATAGCTGAAGTCCTACATATTCCAGAATTAGCTCTTGTTTTTCCGAAACCTTATTCAGAGAATTTCAAGGCCAGTGTTTTTGTATCGGTGGGCTTGCCTTTGGGATAGGTTAAGGGTGGCTTTTCCTCTCAAGTCCAGTACTACGTGACATAAAATGGCTCGTAGTTGTGAGTAGATTGGGACCGTCTCTGTGAGGGGTGGAGGGCGCACGGTGATGGGGTGTCTGTGACGAGGCTGTCAACACACAGCTTGCTGTATTAGGCTAGGTCAGGGGTCAGGAGAACTTGAGGAGAGAGATATTTTACATAAAAACAGGATGCTAGTCATCCATGCCCTTCAAAGATGACTCATCTTGCCCTTGCCATTCTCAAAAAAAACATCAAGCATGTCTTCCTTTCTGCCTAAGCTCCAAATCAAGTTATTTTCTCCCACTGCCATGCAAGGAGCTGAATCAAAGCCAAGCTAGATGGCAGGAAGAAACTCTTGTCATTAAGAGAGAAAGAGAATCAAAAAGCCAAGATTAGCATTTGTCTGGGGTGGGCAGCCATGGGATGCTGGTGTGTCTGCTGTCTGTCATGTTTGTCACGAGATGGTTGCTGTCGGCTCTGCTAGGAAATGTTGTCTACCCCAGAACCATGGTGTCTAAGAGAGTATGGGTTAGAAACAAGAATACTGACGACTGGGGAGGTTGCTCAGTTAATAAAGAACTTTTCATGAAAACGTGAGGTCCTAAGTTCGATCCCCAGAACCCACTTAAAAAGCCAGAGATGGCTGTGGCTTCCATTGCCACCAAGGTCATGGATGCCTTCAGGTCTGGACTGTCACCTGAGACCCTGTTGTTTTCTGAGGGCCATTCTACCTCCAGGGCCATGTCTGGGTCTGTGTTTCTACTGTAACTAGGGTCTTTGTTACCACAACAGGTCATGGGAATCATGTGTGTTGAGGTTCAAGGGCTGTGCTGAGCAGACCCCACTCCCCACTGGACACTGCAGCAGGAGAGTTGGCCCCACCCCTATGGGAGAAGGTGTTCCCCCATGCGCATGTGTGTGCATGTGCACACACACTCTTATGTACACACACATGCACACAATATACACATACATTCAGACATGTGATGCACGCATGCATATATACACATGCACACACACGATGCACACATGCATATACACACGTGCACACACTGACAAATAGACACACTTGTGCATGCACACATGCATGCACACGCACACACACACACCCATGTACACACATGCATGCGCACACACATGCACTTGCATGCACACACATGCACACACATGCACACACATGCACACACACAAATAAAATCTCAACAGGGCCTAAATCTCCATTTGTTTCCCACCTCTTCTCTTTGAAGCTGACCTTGAAAGCCGCCCCCTCCCTGGGTCAGCTGTGCTCTCTTTGTTTGCCAGAGTTTTCTCAAAGCTTTGGCAGGAACAAACTATTCTGTGCACTTTGTAAGTGGAGGCTGTGACATGATTGGTACCCACGACAGGGTCTGGCAGATGATTGGTGCTCCCTTGCCGAGTGAACGAGTGACAAGTGAAAGGATTTAAGATTCTCTGCTTCTCGCTTTTTCTTGCAAGTTCCTTACATTCAAAGCCAGGACTAGCTGTGCAGGGCTCAGGGGCTCAACAAAGGCTCTCAACAAATCTTTGTGCCTGGTCTGCCTCCTGCTGTTCCAAGGTGTGCCCGGCTGGCATTTAAAGGAATGGGTTGTGAAAGGTTTTGTTAGCCCTCTCAATCTGATTGTCTGAGAGCATGGGACTTTAAAAAGCTTCAAAACCAGAGGAATACGTGCAAATAGCTTTTCTAATTCTTCCTGCGCTAGAACCCGGGGGAACAAAAGGCTTTGGGCCACATCTTTCTAACCTGGGTGGGCAACTCTGGGTTCACGAGGGTGAGATGAACAGAGTCATTTAGTCTGAGGAAGAGGAAGGGTTTCAGGAGCAAGGAGACGAACATGACTTAGCCAGAAAAGCATCCACAATGAGGCTATCGTCCAAGATTTCCTTAAGTGATATCTTTATCAATTCGCTGAGAATTTTATACAAAATGCTTTGATCCAAGTCAACCCCCATTGACCTTCTCCCCCTAACTCCTTCTAGAGCTTACCCCACCACCCTGCCTTCCCCACAACTTCATGTCCTTTTCTTGTTTAAACAAATAATCCCTAGACTCTAATTTGGGCTGCCCGTAGACTGCTGGGTGTGGGACCATCCACTGGAACATGGGCTACCTACTGGAAACCACATCCTTGAAGAAAACTGACTCTCCCTCCCCGGAAGCCATCAACTGTCCATAGCTGGGATGAGGCTGGGGACTGGGGATGGGCTCCTAAGCCTTTCTCATTCCACGCCCGATGCTGACTGGCTTGACCTTGTGTAGGCACCCACAGCTGCCAAGGTCATGACTGCTGTGGTCCTGTCATGTGCAGGGGCAGCTCCCGTCTAGGCCTCCCCAACCTCTGGCTCTTAAGTCTTCCCATCCTCCTGTTCCTAGGTGGTTCCTGACTCTTGGGGAGAGGGAGCACCCCCCGTGGCTGAGCAATCCTCTGACATTAACTCTTTACTCTTACCTGTTATGAATCTCTGAGCTAAGCACCATTCACTGAACAAATGAGGTCCGAGAACTGCACCAGTAGAGATAGAAATTTGAGGGAAGTTTCTACTCTGTGCATTTAGCAGAACAATAGTCATAGGTTCACTCCCAAGGCCTGTGAGCTCCCTGACCGTGGGCTCTTGACCAGATTTGCAGTGCCTTGTATGTATTTCCTTTTGTGGAGTGTAGGCCCATGATTTTAATCATTTATTTATTTGTGCGTTTTGGGGGTGGAGTGGGAATAGGCAAGCCACAGTGTCTATGTGGAGGAGCACAACTTTTGGTAGTTCATTTTAATCTTTCTGCCACGTGGGTCACACTAAGGTCATCAGGCTTGGCATCAAGGTGCCCCAACGTGCTATGGCATCCTGCTGGCCCTGGCCTAAGATAGGAGCGATGATTTTTTTTTTCTGACTCCTTGAAACAATGTGGAGAGCTCTAGAACGAGCATTAGTATCCTGGGTTTTTACAAGGTAGCATTATATCATAACATTTCTTCAAGTTACAACATTATTTTGTTAAACAAAGTCATACCATTCTGTTACATCAACAGGCTATGGTTTGGGTTGGTTGTTTCCATTTTTTTTTTGATGGAGGAGAGTTATCTGTCTATGTTTCTTTCATTGGTTAATTAATAAAGAAAACTGCCTTGGCCCTTTAAGAACAGAAAATTAGGTAGGTGGAGTAGACAGAACAGAATTGTGGGAACAAGGAAGTAGAGTTGGAGAGACGCTTCAGGCAGTCTCCATAGGAGTCTCCATGCTGCTCCTCTCCGAGATGGACGCAGGTTAAGATCTCTCCTGGTAAGGCACACCTCGTGGTGCAACCCAGATTACTAAATATGGGTTAAAGGAAGATGTGAGAATTAACCAATAAGAGGCTGAAACTATGGGCCAGGCAGTGTTTTAAAAGAATACAGTTTCCGTGTAATTATTCCGGGTGTAAAGCTAGCCAGCGGTGGGTGGCGGGACGCAGCCCCGCCGCTTCACACTACAGATTGGCGCTCCAACGTGGTCACTAAATCCACTTAAAAACCTTGCCCGCTTGGTATTGGAAAGAAAGTACTCTGAGACCATGCCAATGGCTCACTGCTCCCTGCCTGCACCTGGGCAGATGGCGGAATCAGGCTTAGGCGAGCGGGACAGCGTTTGCGGATTCCTGCCGCCATAGAGAGAGAGGTGTTTTCAGTCTGCGCAGTGCTCTGCGCATCTGATTTGGCTGTAACTTGGATTAAAAGAGTTTCTGTGCTGCACGCTCAGTATCAAAATTAAACTGCTGAGTGCAGCTCCAATGTGGACTGCTGTGTACTGCAGTAGCGGCTTTGGCTCTGCTCCGCCATGCTGAACTGTGCTGATCTCAGGCAGGATCTATCGTAATTACCACAATAACTGCGCAGTTAAGGTTTAGACTTGGCTGTAAACAGGCAGTACCGTATTACCTATAAGTGGCGCAACTTAAGTTTTTAAGAAGTGCTTAACCTTTTAAGAAATGCTCCTGGATAGTAAAAAATTACAGATTCACAATAGAAAAGATTCAGACATAGAAGGCCTTTAAATGGCTCACGTAGGCTTAAAAGAGAGAAAAAGAAAATATAGAGAATAAAGTTAATGCCTTAAAAAAAAAGGTTAAAGTCTTTAAAGAGACAGAGTACAGATAGTTATAGATTAAAAGAAGTAAAGTGATAGAGTAAAAATAAGCCGCATAAAAATGGAAAATTCACAGAGAGTCTGGATTATGTATTTTGTTGTGTTTTCTTTCATTTTTTTGACTGTAAAGGAGCTAAATACAGAGAGACATTTCATTATATGGGCTGCCAGGCTAGACCAGAATGGACATCTTAACGGTATGACTTCAGGATTTGGATCTAAGAACATGATGCTTTGGAAAAGAGTTTCTTCTTTTGTTTTCACAGAGGATGAGACTCTGTGGATTGCTTCTATCCCAATATGGTATGATAGACCACGCCCTCCTGAAAGGTTGCTGTGAACACCCTCAAAAAATTACTTCGTTCAACTGCCGACTGAGATGAACCTAGCACACAGGTTATACCATGAAAGACCTAAATAACAGCGCCCCCATTCAGCAGGAAGCAGTTTAGAGAGAAAAAACTGCGCCCATTTTCCCAAATATTGCTTATAAATGTTCTTTTACATTTAAAGGGGGAGATGATATAGATATGAATTTGCATTGGTATAGATTTTAAGGTCAATTTGTTATATGTATATGTATTTCTGATTTTGATTAAGCTATTGTGATTGTAGTTCATTTTAAAGAATGTAATGTATAATTAGGAAATATAGGTTGTTAATGGATAATCATCGATTAATAGTCAAGCTTGTAGTCATGTTAGTCATTTTCTAGATGTGCATAGATATATTTCAGATAGGCATTCTTCATATCTTTCAAAGACTGCAGAATATGGCATTTAATGTTTTAATAACTTAGGGTTTTTCATGACAATGAGACACGTCTGCTCCTGGCAGCACCAATCTACTTCAAGAGGAAGATGGGCATCGAAGAGGCTACTTATGGAGCCATTTGGGCAAGAAACTGCTCTTGGCTGGACTGTTCCATAAACTGGACACAAAGAACCCGCAGAGAGAGGACTGCTGAACTTGCCTAAAGGTGAGATGGTCTTTTGGGGTTCCTGATTCATTAAAGAGTCTGCGAGACGTTCTGCAGGACACAGTAGAAAGTGACTGAACTGTCTTTGGAATTTTCTGCTTCATGGAAATGTCTGCTGGATACTGTGGGCCTGAAGCCCGAAGATGGATGCCCCAACGGTACAGAGGAACTTTGGGTGACTGTCCAGGCAGCGAGTTGTCTCTGTCATTTCTAGAGTTTTATAAGTTACTTATTTCTTGTTTACTTAGGTAGCATTGTATCCTTCTGGAGTCTTTGATGGAGTTGAAGAATAAATAGATAGTTATAGCTTTCCTTAGTTATGATAAAAGATAAAATAGATTTAAATATTGTAACTGTAATACTTGCTTGATAACTGTTTTGTTATATGTAATTTTGCTATGTTAAAGTTGAAGCCTTTCTTTTTTGTTTAAACAGAAAAAGGGGAAATGATGGAGGAGAGTTATCTGTCTATGTTTCTTTCATTGGTTAATTAATAAAGAAAACTGCCTTGGCCCTTTAAGAACAGAAAATTAGGTAGGTGGAGTAGACAGAACAGAATTGTGGGAACAAGGAAGTAGAGTTGGAGAGACGCTTCAGGCAGTCTCCATAGGAGTCTCCATGCTGCTCCTCTCCGAGATGGACGCAGGTTAAGATCTCTCCTGGTAAGGCACACCTCGTGGTGCAACCCAGATTACTAAATATGGGTTAAAGGAAGATGTGAGAATTAACCAATAAGAGGCTGAAACTATGGGCCAGGCAGTGTTTTAAAAGAATACAGTTTCCGTGTAATTATTCCGGGTGTAAAGCTAGCCAGCGGTGGGTGGCGGGACGCAGCCCCGCCGCTTCACACTACATTTTTTTAAATTATAAACCATGCTTCTGTGAGCATCTTGCATGCTCCAAGTTTCTTGCTTTGCTACATTAAAGAGGGAAGACATTTCTATGCCTCTGGATACATGCTTTTCAAAGGGCTGGGATGAATCATCTAGGGAACATTTTGAAGGGTCTGTGCCCTGTTCAATGAAATGATGTTTACCACTGCGCTACCATCTGTTCACATCATTAATCTGAAGCCATATCCTCCAAATTATATTCTCTTTGTCACTTTGCCATGCTGCACACACACACACACACACACACACACACACACCAGCTGGGTTCCCATCAGGGTCTCAGTATAGCATCACATACAATAAATGCCCAAGTATCCAAACCAAGGAGAAAGTACCAATGTTGGTTATAGTTAGCAAAGAAATGAAAGTCCTCCAAAGTACGTCTCTTCCCTCAGTCAAGCCATGCTGGAATTGCTCCCATTCATATGCTGTCTTATTTCCCCACGGCTTTCCTGTTGATGCATACTATAGCTCAGGTATTCAGCTACCTTCCCAGAAGCTCCTACCTACACCAGCCCACTCCAAAACACAACTCTTCTTGCTGGCTGGAACCTCCGTTGGGGAAGAATCTCCGTATCTTCCAAGAGAGTTTGCTCATACTCAGATTTCACACAGTGAGAAAAAGACGCGTAGTGGTTTGAATGAAATTGTACCCCCATAGGTCTTGGGCTTGAGCATCTGGTCCTATTGTGGAGGCTTAGGAGGCGTGGCCTTGCTGGAGGAAGTGTGTCACTGGAGAGCAGGCTTTGAGGTTTCAAAAGCCATGTGCTGTGTCCAGTGTACTCTCAGATTCGAGTTTGTGGTTTGAGACAGGGGCTCTCAGCCCTTGGTACCACTGCATCTCACCTCTTCCTTAGCTAACACTAACTATAACTAACCAACTAACAGTAACTAATACAAATGCCAAGCTGAGCTGATGAACAAGGGTATGCCTTCCTTAACTAACACTAACTATAACTAACCAACTAACAGTAACTAATACAAATGCCAAGCTGAGCTGATGAACAAGGGTATGCCTTCCTTAACTAGCACTAACTATAACTAACCAACTAACAGTAACTAATACAAATGCCAAGCTGAGCTGATGAACAAGGGTATGCCTTCCTTAACTAACACTAACTATAACTAACCAACTAACAGTAACTAATACAAACGCCAAGCTGAGCTGATAAACAAGGATGTGCCTCTCCTACCTAAATAACACTAACAGTAACGAATTAGCTAACTAGCAGTAACTAATACAAACTCCAGGCTGAGCTGATGAACAAGGGTATGCCTTCCTTAAAAGGAGTGGAGGGGATGCTGCTAGTCACACTGCAACACGTTCGTCTCTGTCACAGGTAACTATAACAGCAGCTCGTTCAGTATGGTTTCTAAAGGACAGACACTATTCTCCACTCTTTATCATTTCTGTCACCCAAAACCCCACAGCTATATAGTTTAACATCACCGTGCCCTTGCTCTAGATGGAGAAACTGACTTTGAAACTTTCTAAGAAACTTTAATGTCACACAGTGAGGGACAGAGACCGTCTGGTTCTAATGTCTAGGTTTTAAACTATTGTACCCTGCAGTTTGTATGTACAGTCAGCCCTAGGTAGCCGGAGGAATTCGTTCTAGGACCTCCTCAAGTGCTCAGGCTTCTTAGACAAGACGGTGTGTTTCCCTCTAGCTGTGCTTATCCTGAATACGTAAAACCTCTCTGGGTTACTTGCACACCTAACACAATGTGGGTGATTGCTATACTGTTTGAGGAACAATGAAAAGGGGGAAGGTCTCTGCACACTCAATAGAGACGCAGTTTGGGGAGGGGCGTTTTCAATCTACGGCTGAGAAGGTGTAGAAACTACATCTATGGGACACTCCCCCTATGTACACAGGCATACATGTGTTACATACACATTGCATGCATATAACCATTTCATATTTCTCCTCTTTTTATCAAAATAGAACTTGAAAACCACATGGAGTTCCCATTTCTTATGAGTTTCTTTTTTAATGAAGACGCTGTTGAGGGGATTTTCCCATGGGGCCTGTGCTAGCCTACCAGTGAGATCTTAATCTGCGCTGTGCTGTTGCTTCCATTACTTCCTCTTATGAGAAAATTTGATGAAGTCAGTGGGAGGGCGTCTTAGAACCTGGGCTGTGGAAAAGGACTTGATGGGATGATGACAAGGTGCCCAAGAAAAGGCCTGGTGACTTACGTTGCTTTTTAAAAAGCAATTTCTTGAGTAAATGTGCGCATTGTGCTTGGGTTCTCTGAATCTAACACTCTGGCTTTCATCTTCGTATTGCTCCTCGGTCTGGTTCTTGTTTTTCAGTGGACAGACATTGTGTGACGCAGCACTCAGATAAAAATCCCTCTTCTTGTGCAAAACTTGCTTGTGAGTCATAGGGACACATTTTTTTTTTCTCAGTCAGAAAATTAAACATATTTTGTGTCTCCTTCGTTTGGTTTTTGCTTGAGAAGAAAACGTCTGGCAAGGTGACTCCTCCCCGTAACAGCTGAAGTTCGGGGTGTCCTTCAGTACTCTAAAATGCTGCTAAATTCTGCTCTTCATTGAGGGGCTCTGCCTGAGGCAAGCCACAGCCACCTGATTTTCTACAGGGAACGAATGTCAGGCAGGAGGCCTGAGGTCAAGGCCGTTCTTTTCTCTTGATAACCAGCTGCTAAGGCTTGTGACTGGGCCTGGGTTTTACTGTCTTTATCTCTAAAAGGGAGGTTTATACTAAATGTTTTCTATGCCTTTTTATGCACAGTTAACACAGGTAACGATCATTGTGCGGAATGTTGAGATCTATTCCATGATAATATCTCTGTGGGTCTCCTGACATAACTAACAGGGCATCAGGATCCACCCTCAGGCATCTGGAGTGACTCTCACCTCTGCCCCGTGCCCATTCAAAGTGTCTAGGTCTGGCTCAAAACTATCCAATTAGAGAATCCGTCCCCAAGGTTAGGCAGTTGTTAAAATAAAAATACCCTCAAAGTCTCTTTGTGAGAATGTGCCACAGTTATTGAGCTGATTTAATACAGCAGCAATCACTTAGCATAAAATAGATTGCCCATACTGAGCTGGGTTGTTGGTGAGTTTGGAGGGGAAGGGAGAAGGAGAAAGGCGCTAGGATCCTGCTCTGCCCTTCAAGGACCTGTAACAGTCATCTCTGCGTGAGTCTGCTGGGTTGACTATTGTCTCAGTTTACATGGACGATGGAATTGCTGTCAGTCACAGCGGCCAAGGTTTAGTTTCTGCTTTTTGTTTTTAAAAATCACAGTCAGGCTTGAACAGGAATTTGCAAGAACTCCTGATGAATGGATGCAGGGAACTGGGCAAGGAAGGGCTTGCGGTGTGGCCTGACTCAAAAGAGGTGGGAGCAAGGCGGTTTGGAAACGGCAGGCGAGACGGAAGCACGGTGCTGCAGAAGATGAGCAAAAGAACCAGACTTGTTCAGCCGGCAGAAGGGAGGTCTCTTAGGAGCTTCATACACTAGGCCTGTGCAAAATCATTCTGAGAGGCGCGAGCCAGGAAGGCTTCGGAGCCTCCACCTCCACCCGTTGAATGCTAATGAGCGATGCTTTTAGAATTTGACCTCATGGTGTTTCTAGGGATAAATATTGAGTTTAAATACTCTTGCCAGCAAAAATAAACAACTTGGGGAGAAGGAAATGTCCCAGGGATCCTAAAGAGATGGGGTAGGGCTTGGGACATCCATCAAGTCTGTTCTCCATTCCCGGTGACCTTATCTTTATCTCCTTTCCGCTTTGATTTTTCTAGCTTTCAAAATTGATAGTGTCTCAAGTGGTAAGAGGTTGCAGTTGCTTTGGGGGTTATATTTAGATGCCCCATGCTTTAAAAAGTACAAAAGTTATGAAATCTGCCTTGTTGCACATTTCCTGGGTAAGGACCCATCTAACAATACCACATTGGCCTTGGTTATTGCTACATAGCTAACTTGCTCAAGCCTCCCTCGTGTGTCTTTGCCATCTCTAATCTAAGCCGGTCCCAATGGGAGGGCTCAGCTCTGTTCCACACAACTTCATCTGAAAGCTGTAAGATCCACTTCCTAGATGGCAAGCCTGTCCTGGCTGTGAGCGGAGTGTTTGAAGGTCAGGGTTAGAAGCCAAAGGTCATGGGAACTTTGGTTCCTGTCTGTGTGGACCTGCACACAGTTTCTTGACTTCCATACAGTTTGTCTGCTCTTACAAAAGTGAAAAGAGAAAGGGGTGGGGAGAGAGAGAGAGAGAGAGAGAGAGAGAGAGAGAGAGAGAGAGAGAGAGAGAGAGAGAGAGAGAGAGAGACAGAGAGACAGAGAGAATGTGTTCTATAGCTCTTTGGATCTAACTAAACCAGTTAGTTAACACCGCAATTCCTACCACATTTGATTTTTTTTTTTTTTTGGACCTAAGTCACTAAAGGCATCTACATTCAAAAGAAGGGAAATTCAGTTTTACCACAGATGGAAGAAATGACGTAGAAGTTGTCAACATGTTTAAAATAAAAAAACTAAGTGTCCACAAGATTACTTTCTCTTCCCTCTTTAAGTGCACCTTTGAATATCCCCAGACTCGTCCATAGGATGAGGGAAGCAGGATGTGGGCTCAGCAAAGCAAGGGCAAGAGGGTTTACCTAGAGCAGAAGGACCCACCTCCCGAGCTGCCAGCCTGGCACTTCTGACTTGTGAGAAGTCGGAGTCTCTGTCACACGGCCCCCACCAGATTTTGTCTCTGATGCTTAATTAGTGTCTTGAATTATTTTTGAAGGGCTTTAAATAACAGGGTAAGGCAAAGCTGGGAGATGCTCTGAGAATGCTCTTCCTGGTTGAAGCTGGGATTAATTGACAGCAAAGGATTAAGGGGAGAATACAGGATAATCTTTTTAGAGAAATTTTAGCACCTTAATAGAGTAGACAGTCCTTAGATGGGCCCTTGAATACAGCATGCTCTAAGGTCCCTGCTGCTGAGTCTGACATTTGCCATGGCTCACTAAGAGAGGGCTGGCATCTAGGAGATGGTCCAGCCTCCCAGTGTATGGGATGCTTGGGCAGTCACTGTCACAGGACACTGAATCCCAGATATAACAGTGGCAGGAATAGGTTCTCTGTGTAGAGTTGTACCAAAAAGCCATGGCCAATCATGAAATACTATTCTTTGGGTCCAAGTGCAGAACTGTTTTTTTTTTTTTTTCAGCCTTTCCTAACCAGGTTCTTAAGGAAGCCTAAACACGTGAGGTTGTACAATGCTCTCTTCCAATGGGTTCTGCCTTGCGAAAACCCCCCACTCAACGACTTCTGGCTTGTCTCTAATTTTAAGCAAGGAGGGCAGAGGATGTTATTAGCATCTGTTAAGCCTTCTCCATGGGTGGAAAGAACAGCCCTCAGTATTTGCTGATTTCCCAGAAATTGTTTTTGAGTCATTTGGAAATAGTTGGACACTTCCTGTACCCACTACCCTGTCACTTAAAAGCATACACCTCTGCTCCATCTCCTATGGGACAGGATCCTTTTATTCTTTACAGTTTTTAATCACTTCTTCTCTACTCAATACTCTTTAACCCCACGACATAAATTGCTGTGATGAGCTATATTAAATCTACTTATGTCATTAAACCATAGTCTGGAAGCTTTCTGCCTATAAACCATGGCTCCCACTAAGTAGAGATATTTTGGCATTAAAATCTTTAGACAGCTTAAAGAATTCAAGGTAGACAACTGTCCAAGGAATAAAGAAATGGGTTGGTTTTTATAGATAATATACAACCAGTTGATATCTTTCCTCTTTCCCTGGTCCTTCAGGGTATGTGGTTTTTAGAAATGTCAGGTAGAGGCATCTATGAGGCATGCTAGACAAAATAACATTGCAGGCTTCTGCAGGGAAGAGAAACACACTCAACCAATAGTTCACATTTAAGCTTGTTTAAGGTGTTTCTCTGACTGGGGGAATCCAGACAATAACCACTATGGCTGAAGCCACGCTAGGCTGTCAGGGAAAAGGGAGCATGGGGCACTGGCCGTGCCTTCAGTGTGCACCTCCCGGGAAGACTGCCAGAAGAGCTCTTCTTTCCGATCAACTCTAGAGCTCCTTCATGGCAAATGCTAACCACGACCCTCAGAGATGACAGGAGGCCGGCCCGGCATTCCATAGCATTCAGCCTTCTGGGTATAGAGAAGACAGGAGATGGTTAGAGAAGGACCTGGAAGGACCAGTGAAAGCTGTCTGTCTTCGTGGATAAACAGGCTGAGTTAGCTGTTTGACAGAGGTCAGGCTCACCAGAACAAGTTTCCTTCCAACAGGATAAGGGTGAGCATTCAGACTGCACAAAATTTGTCAGGGAGCTTGAGGCTTTGAATTTATGGCATCGTTCAGCCATGGCACAGGGAAAATAGCAGAGGAGGGGCTGGAGAGGCGGGCCGGCAGTTAAGAGCATGCACTGCTCTTGCTGAGGACCTGAGTTCAGTTCCCAGCACCCACACTGGGCAGATCACAACTGCCTACCCTCTTTTGGCCTCTGTGGACATTGTACCTACATGCGCACACCTCCTCCCTGCCCAGAGCCATATACACAATTTAAAATAAGTAATAAATCTTAAAAACAAAATAAGGAGCATGGAAAAGCTAAGATACTCATAATTTCTCCTGATGAAAGACTTTTAGTTCTTTTAAAACCTTGGCAAAATCATTGAGATGGCCCTGGGGGTGGGCACACCCACCAGCTAAATGCTTCTGTTCATTACTGCCTAGGAACGGAAGGGCAGGGCTCTAGAGGTGGGTGAACTTTTGTGGTGTATGTGCTCAGAAGGGGAAAACCATTATCACCAGAATTTGGTCTGTTTCAAGAGTATATTTATCTGGTAAAATCTGGCCCCTCGTGGGTGCAGAATGGTCTATTCTATGGCTCTTTCTTCCCTGAAAATGGAAATGTCTCCACCAGGTTCACTCCGTAGGTCCACGTGGGCTGTCTCTGGGTGTGGAAGGGGAGAACTTGTATCTAGTGGTCCTCTTACAGTTTCTGACATATGTTAACACGTGAGGTCACAGAGCTATGATAGGAATTTTCAAGGCTACAACCTTTGTAAGAAGCCCAAATGCTCACACAGTGGCTCTCAGCACACAAAGAAGGTCGGAGGTGTCTGCCGTGTGATCTTCTTCAGTCCCGGAACACCAAAAGCACCCGGTATGTGGCAGATCAAACGGCTTTGGCTTTGGTGTGTGGGATGAATTGGACTCCTTAAGTAAATAAAATAAAAGTGAACTAACTCTGAGAAACGGCCTATGTCAAGGGCCGTGCTCACAACAAGGAACTCCTGGTCCATACGGGAGCCTTGCCCGCTGTGTACGGCGAGTCGCGTTTCTCTGGCATGGAAAACTTCCCTGTGGTCTTTCATTTCCAAGTCGTGTTGACCTGTCACAGGCTCCGAACTTGAATATTCACAAAGGAAGCCTCTTGGTGGGAGGATAAGCGAGTTCTGTTAATTGTTCTTGTTTGATTCAGCCATGAGAGAAATTAATCCCCTTTTAAGCTGCTGGGTTTTGGATGACATTCTGTGGCCCAGCCACTGCTTTTGTTCTGGGATGGGTTATAAAATGTTTTTAATTAAAAAGTTTTCATCTTGCCCTCGTCTCTAAAAATACACCGTGGAAGAATACTATTTTAATTGGAAGAAATATTTAGCTCAATAAAAACTGAAATACAAGTGCATGTAATCAGGAAACAAAATAACCAGGATCAGAAATCTTAAAGAGCCCAGGGGGTTCTTGTGTCTGTGTGCACAGAAATTTACGGCAAAGCCTGCAGTTTGGCAGAGCAGACACCGAGGGACTCTGGCAGTGAATGAACAAATTGGACTTTTCCCTGCTTGTGAGGCTGGTTTGAGAGACCCGACGTCAGTACCCTTGAGGGACCGTGTGATGCCAGGGGTAGACTAGGAGGGGTGGCTGTGGGCTGAAAGACAACAGTCGGGAATGTCCTCGTGTAGCAAGCATATGAGACTGGCGCTCCAGCCCCAGAGCCCAGGTGTGGCAGGGAGGGCCGGAGTCAGCTCTGGAGAGGGGAGGTGGGGGACCCTGGGACCAGTCGTAAAGGAAAGAGAGGCAGGGCCTGAGGAATGATGGATGCCTGAGATTGTCCTCTGATCTCCACATCCATACACGTATAGATTAATCTGTTCTCTCGTTCTCTCATTCTCTGTCTCTCTCTGTCTGTCTCTGTCTCTCTCTGTCTCTGTCTCTCTCTCTGTCTCTCTCTTTCTCTCTCTGAGATTGAGATACAAGAATTAAATGATTGTTCAGTTGAAACAAAGCCATGTAAATGATACGCGTGCTATGTAGTTCCCTGAAAAGTGTGTGTGTGTGTGTGTGTGTATGCATGCCTAAGCCCACAGCACCTTGGAGATGAGCTTTTAAGAGTGAACGTAACACAGGTGGACTTAGCAGGGCTCTAGCACTGCAGTGTGAAAGCATGTGATAACAGGCTTCAGATAGACTGAGCGGGCCACCGTCCCTCACTAGGGCCAGCTTGAGTACCGCCCAGCCCTCATGGCCTTTGAAGTGATTCGCTCTGTATTTTGCACAGTGAGACTCAGCAGGAGTCTCTGTATTTGTTCTGCAAGGGAAACCTACACCAGTCCTCTCAGCTACCCCTCGCTTTTCATCGCATCTGGAGAGCTTTCCGTCTCTGTCACTTCTCTCTCTCCGCGTCTCCAGATCCAGATTTCTCATGGATCTGAGCCCGGCCCTACTGAAAACCTTCGGCAGCTCCCCTGTGTCCAGAGAGTAAAGACCTGACTGTCAGCCATGACATAGGTCTCCAGTGGGAACCAAAATATTTGCATCTGCACCGCTTGCTGTAAAGTGCCACCTGTGCCGGAAGCCGAGCCGCAGCTGTGACCCGGCAGCTGATGCGCCTCCTGCCTTCACTTTTCCCATGAGCCGAACGGTTGGGCTCAGCCGAGGTACCTGTGAGGAGCTGGAAAGGGTCGGTCTTGGAGATGGACCCCGTGCCCACGAGCTCCGCTGTCCTGTCACCATGGGAACTGCCCAGGCTCCCTCTAGCTTTGCCATCATCTCTGTGTCTCTCTTCAGCTGCCAGACCTCTGGCCAGAACAACAAAGGTCCCTACCTTGAGTGAGGTTCAGAGGCACACAGAGTGAGTTTCTCATTTCCAGCGCCCTGGAAACAACAGAGGATTCTGCAGCAGTTAGGTTGGCTGGGGAACTAGGCTGGCTTCTAGAGGACAGGCAACCGTGGGCCACCGAGTCCCCTCAACCACACCGGTGGACTCTTTTCTTTCATTTGTTGCCTCCACACAGTTGTGTATGGTTTGGGCTGCTACCATCTACCCGGCCACACTTCTCGTAGCATCCTGAAAAGCGGCTTGTATCGACTCCGAAAGAATAGCTTTGTATCACTCAGAAAGAATAACTTTGTATCACTCCGAAAGAATAGCTTTGTATCGACTCCGAAAGAATAGCTTGTAGTCTTTGTCCTGATGGAGAAGCCCAGAGTGGCTTCCTTCTTTCCTTCTGGGCCATTTTTTACACTGGTAGCAAGGTTTCTCTGTGGAGCCCATATCCTTTCCGATAGCTTCTGTGTTCGGTTGCTGGTGTGACATAGGCCCCCTGAAAGCTACAAAGCCCCGTTTTCATCTTCAGTGCCATTTAATCATTGCTTGGCATTCCTCTCTTTTTAAAAAAGAATTGTGTGCTGGTGGATCTGAGTGTGCAGGCCTGTAGCTGTGAGTATGCACGCTTGTGGGTGTGGAGGCCAGAGGTTGACAGAGGGTTTATCCCTCTTTCTCTCCACCTTATTTTTTATGGTAGGGTCTCTCACTGATGCACGGACTTACTGATGGGCTGTACTGACTGGCCAGAGAGCCTGGGAGGTCACCTCTGTCAGGCTCCCTCAGGGATGGAGTTACAAATGTGCCCAGTAGCAGCTGTTTACATGGGTGAGGAAAATCGAGCTTAGGTCCCCTCTCCCAAGACCCATCTCTTGGCGTCTCGTTCATCTGCTGCATGTTGAAGGAGAGCGCAAACACTGCCTTTGTTCATCCGACTCCAGCACTGGGCATCTGGTAGAGGTGCAGAGAGGCAGAATGAGCCTGATTCATTAGTAACTCATTCTTGGTGTGAGGTGCGTTGGTTCCTCCGCACATTTTTTGGAG
This sequence comes from Arvicola amphibius, assembly GCF_903992535.2. Taxonomy (NCBI): domain Eukaryota; kingdom Metazoa; phylum Chordata; class Mammalia; order Rodentia; family Cricetidae; genus Arvicola; species Arvicola amphibius. The sequence continues at coordinate 3,953,517 of NC_052055.2, read as the reverse complement.
TGGGGGTGGCCTTGGGACCTTATCAGGTTTTAACAAGAGTTGAAAATTTTCCCGTTGAATGCTGCTGGAAATGTCCCTCCCCCGCCCCCCCTCCCCCACCGCCCCGGTTCCTTACTTCACCCTGGTGTTGCTCACGGTCACCTTTGTCTTCTCCCCACCCTTGCTCTTGGAATCTTCTGGAATGAAAAGCTGCCTTGTGTTGTCCTTCCCAAGGGTTGTGCTCTCCTAGCCTATGTGTGGCCTGGCTGATTGGTCTCCAGCTTGTGACAAATGGCTGCCCTTCCTCGTCATGGCTCCTTTATTTGCTGAAAAATGGAACTGCTTCTGCATCTCTTGGGGGGGCAGATCATTCCAGACAAGGTTTTAGTGTCCCGGGATTATACATTCCCACAACCATGGTAGGCTGGCCTTTAGAGTCAGCACTCTCGGGAGACAGGCAGGCAAGTGCTGTGTGATTTTTTTTTTTTTTTACTCTTTTCTTTTGGCTTTTTGAGGGGCCCCACCACCCAGCTCCCAAATCACACACACGGAGACTTATTCTTAATTATGAGTGCCTGGCCTTAGCTTGGCTTGTTTCTTGCCAGCTTTTCTTAAATTAGTCTACCTTTCCCTCTGGGCTTTCTTTTTTTTTCTTTCTTTCCTTTCTTTTTTTCTTTCTTTCTTTCTTTCTTTCTTTCTTTCTTTCTTTCTTTCTTTCTTGGCCTCTCTCTCTCTCTCTCTCTCTCTCTCTCTCTCTCTCTCTCTCTCTCTCTCTCTCTCTCTCTCTCTCTCTCTCGTGTATCTTACTTTCCTTCTTACTCCACAGCTGGCCCCTGAGGTCCTCCTTCCTTGTTCTCTTGTTCCTCCCAGATTTCCCCTATTTATCCTCTCTGCCTGCCAGCCCCACCTACCCTTTGCTCCTGCTTCACTATTGGCCTTCAGGTCTTTATTAGGACCATCAGGTGTTTTAGGCAGGCACAGTAATGCAGCTTCACAGAGTTAAGCACATGCAGCGTAAACAAAAGTCACACACCTGAAAATAATAATCCCCAACAGGAGGATATCTGTGAGTTCTAGGCCAGCCTGATGAGCAGAGTGAGCTCCAGGACAGCCGGCTAGAGCTACACAGTGAGACCCTGTCTCAAAAAACAAACAAGCACAATTACGTTTCATTTATTTATTTATTTTGCTAAGCTCACTGCTTCCTTTAAGATCCTTTCTCCCCACTCCTTCCTCCTGCTTCTCCTTTGTTCCAGCATCCATTTGTTGAGCACATTCTGCCTTCCTTGATCCACGCTCAATGCTGGAGGCAGGACGGCGAATCAGCCTGTGGGACCTCTCAGAGTAGGGCCATGAGTGATGGCTAGAGATGTCCACAGCCTTCACCAGCACCTCACCAACAACGCAGGCTCCAGCAGAAAGGTTTGGCTGCCTCTTGACAGCGGTCACCAAGGCTTAGAGACAGACCTGGACGGCTTGGCGTCTATTACACCTGTTCTCTGTGTGGGGCCCTCAGTCAGAAACTTAATCTCTTAGTCAGTGCTTTTCAACCTTCCTACGCTGCTGCGTCCCTTTAATACAGTTCCTCATGTTTTACGGTGGTGACCCCAACCGTAAAATTATTTTCCTTGCTACTCCATAGCTATAATTTCTACTGTTATGAATCATAAATATTTGGGGGGATAGAACGTGCCAAAGGGGTTGTGACACACAGGTTGAGAACCCCTGTCTTATGGCTTCATGTTTCTCATCCATAAAAATGGGGAGAACAATAGCATTTACCTTATGGAATTCACAGGAAGGTACCAAGAAATTCAATTTACGTTCCAGCTCAGAGCAGAGCCTGGCTTAGCTGTGGGAATTTGGGGTGAGTGAAGACAGGGACAACAGCTGGCAGCCAGGGAAACACTTGGAGATAGCTTCCTGGCTGAGATGCTTGTGCTCTTAGTCTCCGGCGGGATCCGGCTGTTGGCGGACAGCAAAGGAGAAGAGGTCAGGCCCCCGTGCTTTCTCACTCTAGCTCCTGGGGCTGTGGTTGGCATATGCCCTCACAGCCTTCTCTCTAAAGATTCAGAGATCTTTTGAAGCACCGGGACTGCACTCGGTCATCCTACACGGAAGTCGGATGAAAACCATACCACGCTCCGGGGACTGCTGTATGTCCAGGAGAATGCATTGCTACAGGAGGCCGTGGGCTGTGTAGGGAATGCAGACCCCATCCAGGGGACGGCATAGCCGGTGCCCTGGAGGACAGAGCGTGTGCAGGCTCACGTGTGTCACTCTTGGACAGGGATGAGAGCAACCACGCGTGTCCAAGCATCCAGGCTGCCTTCCTCTCTTTCACACAGGCTTATTGTTTGACCATTGAGTTAATATTGAAGTGGGCTCTCCTAGCCATCAAAATGCTAAGACCAAATTCATGGGAAACTCTACAGTTCCAACAAAGATGTCCTAAAAGACAGAAAATGGGCTCCCAATTCTCTTAGAATCCTGTTTTGTTTTTTTAGCAGAGGGATCTGAACAGACTAATATCATATAAAAATAATTGAGGGCAAGATAGGGAGCAGAGACTGTAACCATGGTGTTCTTTCTTCTGTCACACTGACCATCGCTGGGTGATGGCCCATCCTGCCCAGTCCCAACTGTTGCTTCTCCTTTCCTCTTTGAATTATCTCTTTGAACCTTTTCACAGAGTTTGGGGGGTCAGTGGTAGGGAATTTGACTGGCAGCTGCAAGGGCGGGGCTTGATCCAGCCTGGCTGAAGGACAAGTAACACAGAGGCGTCCTTTTATGTGTCTGTTTCTTTTCAGAGCAAGGAAAAGACCCCTAGTAATGCGAGGTACAACCTTATCGACGGCTAGCTGCCCAGCAAAGTCTGGGACCCTCCCTCCGCCCCTCACTTCCTCCTCCCTTTTCCCCAGTCCTTGCCTTACATGTCACGTGACAGTGTTTCTTGGCAGCGCACTTAGCACAGCAGTAATTGGAGAAGAGTTTTGGTGACTTTGAGGCTGCAGTGTGCACGAAGGTGGGGACAAGGCTGATCGGTTGGCTCACGCTGGACCTGGACTTGCCAGGATCTTAGTGGGAGCTCAGTTTATGTTACTGGATGGCAGCTAGTGTTTACTGAATGGCAGGCACCCTCTCAATGAAAGAATCTGTCCTTGTGAGGCTTGCAAACGGTCAAGCAAATAAACTGAAAATCGTGTCTAAAAAAAATCTACATGCAAGATTTGTTTTGTCTGTCGTTTGACTTTAAAATGTTTTTTTTTTCCATGTATTTTTGGGGTGTTGTGTTATATGTGCTTAGTATAGGCATGAGTAGGTGTGTCGTGTCATTGTGGATGTAGAGACCAGCCATCCCTTGGTCACTCTCCAATTTTACTTTGTCTTTTACTCGGAGGGTCTCACTGAACCTGTAGCTCCCTGGCTCAGCGAGGCTGGGCTGTTAGTGAGCGTCAGGATGCTGCCTGTCTCCCCACCCTCCCAAGCTGCTGTTAGAGGCCCAACAACTACTTCAGGCTTCTGATGTGAATTCTTCGCGTTCAAACCCAAATCCTTACACTTGTGTGACAGGAGCTTTACCAACTGAGCCACCTTCTCAGCCCTTTTCATTTATTGTTATTAAAAATTCATACAGATATAGATCGCTCATTGAGCATATCCCTACCCCATTCCCAGTGTTTCACTCACTTTTCTCTTCCCTCCTGCAATTTCACACACATATAAAGTCATATATATATATATATGACCATATATATAAACTTATTTATATAAGTTACATATAAACTCATATTTATATATAAATTCAAATATATGTAGTGTTACATACATAAAAAGTCATATATAGTTATATATATATAAAGCCATATATATGTATTATGTGATTATATAAAGTCTAGGAGCTACAAAAGAGAGAAACCACAAATCTCTGTCTTCTGAGACTTGTTTGCTCGTGTAACAGCCTCTAGTCATATCCATTTTCCTGCGCATGACACTAATTTTGTTTTTCTTTATGTCTGAAAAGAAACCATTTCATCACATATGGGTGGCATCCTTTCCTCGTGCATCCTCTGTCGCTGAGCACTGGGGCTGATGCCATCACTTAGCCGTCCCAGACTTCACAGTAAGGCGCTGATCGGCAGCTAAGCCAGAGCACTCATCAAATGCTGCCGCTAACGTGGGTAGGAGCTTCTGAGTTTCCCACACAGTGCGCTGATTTCAGACGAATTATCTTTTCATTCGAGTGTGAGATGGAGAGCGTGAGCAGCTCTCCTAGCCCGAAATCAGTGCAGGCAGAGTGGGTCATCAGTGGGAGAAGAGTCCTCGCGGGCAGGGCTCTGGAGAGAGCAATCAGAAAGCGATGCCGTGCACCAGTCAGGGTCCAACGGGAGGTGGTGACTTGTTTGAGGAGAGCCCAACTGAGAGGTGACTCATGAAAGTGAGCTTCTGAGATTGTTCGGAGCTGGTGCCTCCCAAGCCTACCTGTAGCTGGGAGTCTTTGCTACCCCAGGGATCCAGGCTTGGGGAGTTTCTGGAACCAGTGGTTGCTGGCTGTAGAGAAAGGGCTGCCTGCTGGGAGTGGTTTCAGTAGGATGGCAGAGCTAACCTCTGGCCTGGTGTCGGGGAGGAAGAGGGGGGATAGAAATACCAACCTCACTCTTCACCCTGTGTCAATCTCCCGCTGATGCCTTTTGTTGATGCAACGCAGCCGGAAGTCATGAATAAGGGAGACTTTAGATCCTTCTGTAAGGGTCAGTTGTTGGAGGCACGAGAAGAAGGGTATTAAGACCAAGATGGAAGATACAGCTCAAACGGTGTCCACCAAAACCCACCAGAGGTTTCAGAAAGCCTGGATCGTGTGACAGTCCCATAGAGAATGAGGGGCTTTGGGGACAGCTCTGCAGACTGGGCTTCCACACTGTTCTGATGAGAAGTGTCAAAGCCAGAGTTAAGTGCTGCTGAGTGGCAGAACACCTTATATGTGGATGCCACAATAACACAGTCACCTCCTCACAACACCTTATAGAGGCCCCACTAACTCAGTCACTTCCTCGGTGAAGATCTGCAAGCATTCAGTGATGGGTGCAAGGACATGGACGGGTGGTTTCGGATGACCATTTTCAACAGTGCAAGGCTGCATCTGGAGGTTAATTTCTTGTGCACTGATGCCCAAGGTGAGGGAGGTGGGATCCTGGCCTGCAGCCACAGCAGCACTGGAGGGTCGTGAGAAGTGAGAACCCATGACTGCAGCTGAACTTCTAAACAGACATGCCTGCAGTGATGTTCAGAAACATGCATTTGTAACGTCTCTCATTGGGCAGCTTGCTTTAACAGACCCACAAAGTTTGGGAGCATGAGGAAACAAGCTGAACTAGATCGGCTTCCAGTGTTTCAGAGGCGTGGGGTCTCTGACCCAATCTACTCAAACAGCATTGTTCCTTATTTCTGTGATTTGAAGACATGAGCCTGAGACTTAAGACACATTTGAAAAGCCCTTTGAGATAACCCAAGGTCCCTCCTTCTTTTGATGCTCCGCAGAGATGTGGGCTGCATCCATTCAGTATGGGTGGAGTCTAACACCTTCAGTGCTCACATAGATATATGTTTTGCCTTGTTTTAAAATAATATTACTATCTTATAGCCAGAAGAGCTATTTTTCCATGTCATGTCCTTTTTTTGAGGTTGCTGAAGGTGTTGGTTCATAGCCCTTTCTACCCTAAGGCATGTGTGATTTCTAGACTAGTATTTACTCTTTTGTGGCATGCTACAAGCTGTTTTTAATAGCTTTTATTGCTGTTTTTAACATTAATAAATTGCAGAAATGCACATGTGCTACACATATATAAACTCATGCAAGACTTCTGTCTGTAGAATAAAAATAAAAAGTGTTTAAGAAAAGAAACTCAGAGTCTCGCTGTACCCTGCTTGCCTTGACTGTTGGCGTCACCCATGTAAGCATTAGGCTATTAAAATATTGTAAAATGACAAGCAGGTGGTTCAGCGGCGTGAACTGGGCTGTTCTAAGCCTAGTGGGCTATTTTGGCTTAGGTGAAACCCAAAGCTTCATGTGTGTGCTTCTTCCTAGTAACAGAGGGCCATAACGAAGTGTTGACCCCCCTGTGTCCTATCAGTGAGTTCCCGGATTTCACAGTAGAAAGAGGTGAGGGGCAGTTGTCATTTTGACTGGGGTGGAGGGGAGGGTAGAAAACTGCCTTGAAGATAAATTTACAGATCAATTTCTTATTATTTTTCTGCTTGTTTGTATATTGAAGTTTACAGAATTAGAAAAAAAATATGATGTGTTTTTACTTATATTCTGTATAAAATAATAATTATGTCAAATAATATTTGATTTAGAACCCATTGCCTCTGGTGGAAGACTATTGAGGCCAAGGAAGACTGAAGCTCCCATCCCCAGTCGCCTCTTTATACAGATCTTGTGTGACCGTGGGATTTTACGAAAATGATATGAAGTTGATGAGAGATCAATTGCACAAACAAGTGCAATATCGGATGGCTTAGCAGCTGGTGGCACTTGTGTTTCTCTGAGAGGGTCTTCAGAGAAGGGAGCTGTTAAGCAACCCTCCTGCCTTTCCCTAGCCCTCCTTACCCGATACAGAATATGCCCTAAGTAGTTATTAAATGCATAGTTTGAATGAGTAATATATTTCTCAGCTGCCATCTGGGGTCACCTTGTTCTCTGGGATGTAAGCAAGCGGGATGAGCTCTATTTGAGGAGCGCCCAGTCTGATGTCCACACGCCCCTGGTTCTCTTGCTCTCCCGCATTCTGGTTGCTGTGGACCCCTTGATCCCATGTGTGTCTCCTCTGTACTTCTGTTCTCTTCCCTGCACAGAATGGCAACCGACCCCTTCTCTTTGGTTTCCCCCAAACAGCGTGTTACATGTAGTGTTTGTGTATAGTAGAAATTCTTAACTATCCCAGTTGGAAGGTAGTTATACATATATAATGGAGGATTAGATGTTTTTGTTCTCAAAACTTCTGCTTGGAAGCATAACTTCTTGCTCCTTGGGTGGTGGCTGCATAGAATGGTTTCCTTCCAAAGACTACAGAATTGAAACGGTGGGTGTGGGCTATGGCAAAGCTATAGTAGTCTCACTTCTGTGGTTGTGATGTGACTGGCTGTCTCACTTCTGACTGTGGTTGTGATGTGACTGACTGTCTCACTTCTGACTGTGGTTGTGATGTGACCAACTGTCTCACTTCTGACTGTGGTTGTGATGTGACCGGCTGTCTCACTTCTGACTGTGGTTGTGATGTGACCGACTGTCTCACTTCTGACTATGGTTGTGATGTGACCTACTGTCTCATTTCTGACTGTGGTTGTGATGTGACCGACTGTCTCTCTTCTGACTGTGGCTGTGATGTAACCGACTGTCTCACTTCTGACTGTGGTTGTGATGTGACTGGCTGTCTCACTTCTGACTGTGGCTGTGATGTGACCGACTGTCTCACTTCTGACTGTGGTTGTGATGTGACCGACTGTCTCACTTCTGACTGTGGTTGTGATGTGACTGGCTGTCTCACTTCTGACTGTGGTTGTGATGTGACCTACTGTCTCATTTCTGACTGTGGTGATGTGACCGACTGTCTCACTTCTGACTGTGGCTGTGATGTGACCGACTGTCTCACTTCTGACTGTGGTTGTGATGTGACTGGCTGTCTCACTTCTGACTGTGGCTGTGATGTGACCGACTGTCTCACTTCTGACTGTGGTTGTGATGTGACCGACTGTCTCACTTCTGACTGTGGTTGTGATGTGACTGGCTGTCTCACTTCTGACTGTGGTTGTGATGTGACCAACTGTCTCACTTCTGACTATGGTTGTGATGTGACCGACTGTCTCACTTCTGACTATGGTTGTGATGTGACCGACTGTCTCATTTCTGACTGTGGTTGTGATGTGACCGACTGTCTCATTTCTGACTGTGGTTGTGATGTGACCGACTGTCTCACTTCTAACTGTGGCTGTGATGTAACCGACTGTCTCACTTCTGACTGTGGCTGTGATGTGACCGACTGTCTCACTTCTGACTATGGTTGTGATGTGACCTACTGTCTCATTTCTGACTGTGGTTGTGATGTGACCGACTGTCTCACTTCTGACTGTGGTTGTGATGTGACCTACTGTCTCACTTCTGACTGTGGCTGTGATGTGACCGACTGTCTCGAGCTCTTGCTACTCTGGTGCCCTGTGGGGATGGATTGCGACCTGGAATTTTGAACTAAAATTTTCCCTTTCTCCCCAAAGTTGTTGTTTGTTATAGCAACAGGAATGGATACAGAACATCCTGCTCATCCCTTCCCACTACAGGGTGTATGTTCCTGTAAACACTCCTGTCTCTGTCTGTTAATTTCTTTAATGGAGCAGTCTGAAGTGTCTCTGTCCCATCTTAGCTCATGTAGATACCATCTTAATGCAGACGGGCAGCCTGAATCTTGTTTCTCCCAGGCAGCTCGTGAGGACTTCGAGATTTGGGGATTTTTTTCGGTGTGGTTGCATGTAGAGCATCTTAATTACACTAAAGGGAGGGCGACTGGGTGCTGTGAGAGAGGATGGCGCATCTTTCAAGCACCTCAACAATAGTGCTTGTTTGCTCTCTTTCATAACCACTGGTGGTCTGGGCTGGGCAAAAGCAACCTCCAGTGTGGTGTCAGGTGCTAAGGCCACCACAGTCCCCTTAGTGACAGTCCCCTTAGTGACAGTCCCTCGGGTAGGCTGACCAGTGTGGTGTCAGGTGCTAAGGCCACCACAGTCCCCTTAGTGACAGTCCCCTTAGTGACAGTCCCCTTAGGTTGACCAGGTTTCACAGTGGCTTCCGAATGCCATCTCCTCTACAAACAACCTCTTAACGACACGGTGGGTTCAAGTAGGACGCTAAGGGGCTTCTTCAAAGTTAAAACTAACAAAAAACTCAATACAACAATGGCAGAAGCAGATCTTCTTAAAAACGGCTGATTAAATCCCGTTTCGGACAGAGTCCTTGAGACCTAACAGCTTTACACAGCCACACGCTGTTAGAATGTGTTTTCTTCTACACAGGTGGGAAATCCCGTTGTGGGTGATGCTATTTCAGTTAGGGCTGGAAGAATTCTACAAAAACGTCCAGACTCCTTGACTGACAGAGGCTGTTCTCCCAGATGGGTAGGCAGAAACAAAAAGAAAATTCTGCAAAGAAAGCTTCAGTTACTACAACAATATTGTTATAGCTGTGGATCGGAGTCAGGAGAGCACACACTGGGGTGTCTGGGGTCTTGCGTCCGGGAACAAAGAATTGGAGAGAGTTTATTAAAAAACACTGAGAGCTCTTCCCACAGTGGAAATGAGCCAAGTGGGCCAGGGAGCCAGGGCCTCAAGGGCCCGAGCCTCTCTGAGTGATTTCCACTGTGCCCACCAGCTCCTTTGTTGGACAGAACAAGCTTTTTGCCTACACTCTGTCCCTTATATGCAGCCCTGGTGGGGAGGGACCTCAAATCTTCCTTCCAGCTGGCTTTATGTCAATCTTCATGCATGGCTCTCCACCTTACTACCCTGCTTCAATATCTTAGTGCAGCAACACCCTAATGCAATTAGAGGGCCCGTGCAGGTGCAAAGGGGTGGAGAGGACAGGGAAAAACCAGCACAAGGAATCTAAACTCCCATTATTCCCTTGTTAAGAATAAAGAGTAAAAGGGATCAAAGAGTGAGTGACTGCCTGGATTTGGGGTCTGGACAGTATAAGCTGAGCTAAGCGGGACTTGCTTTGGAAATGAATGTCTCTGGCAGCCTAGTCACCACAGGGAATGGGAAAAGCAAAGCCAGCAAGAGACAGCTTACTTAATGCTGTGGGGCTGTTTCCTCCTCCCAGGTCTTTCTCCGCCATTTCCTCCTCCTTTGTCCTTCCTCACTCCTTTTCTGTAGTCTGTTAATTATAGGTGAGTAACTAAGGTCACTGAATGATCTGTTCTTTATTACACACACACACACACACGCATGCACAGAGGCACACACATATGCACACACAGAGAGATGCACACACATACACAGAAACACACATGCAGAGGCAGACACCCACACACAGAGGCAGACACACATGCACACACAGAGACATGCACACACATACACAAAGACAGAAACACAGAGGCACAGACACAGAGAGAGACACAGATACAAAGAGAGACAGAGATCCTTGTGTTTTATTTTTCCCAGACCTCAAATAGATCTGAGAGCTTGGATCTATCTACTTTATGGAAGGTTGTGTTAGGTCTCAAAGGGGTTCAGTCCCAGGCTTCAGCACCAGATGAATGAAAAAAGGAACAAAAAAAGGAAGGACATGGCTGCTCCTAGGAACGCTGTAGGAGAGGAGGAGTTTATTGTAGATAAAGGGGAGTCCATAGGCAGTGACAGGGACATCCGGGAGAGTGTGCAGAGTGAGCATGGTCAGACTGAGCTGGGCCATGTAGGACAGAGGGAGAGCATGAGAGAAGCAGCTGACCAAAAGGGCTGCCTGGGCCAAGAGTCTGGCATGGCTAAAATGGCTAAGTTATACAGGGGCCAGAGGAGCTGGGGAAGGGAAACTCAGCCCAGAGCTGGGCTGGAAAGTTCAGGGTCTGGGGCAGGCTATGTCACACCTGTAATGGCCAATATCATCTTTGACAAGTTAATGGGCACCTCAGCCATTTGTCCTGGGTTTGAGACCTAACAAGTTGAAAATATTAGTGTAAGATAAAAGTATAAAAATCACATGAGATTATTTTTTACTTTAAACAGCATGTAATTCAGTCTGTGGAAGGGTTTGGTACATTCTGGATGTATCGGACACAGTGTTATAAAGTAGCAGCTGTGATCTGGTGGTCATTACAACAGCTGAAGCTCCAAACTGGAAGCCGTGAGAAAATTCTGCATGTATCTCAGCTCAAGCACAGCCAACGCTTTAATCTAGGGCTTTCTTGGAGTTTCTTTTGGTCAAATGATGTGTCAGAGTGGTTTGGGATGTTGCTTCTTTGTTTCTAAGTGTGACAGGATTTGGTAGAGGATTTAGACAGGGGACTAAGGAAGACTCGGGAATCTAGGTTGTTTCCAGGTTCAAGCTATTAGGAATAATGCTGCTATTAGCATAGCTGATCAAGTGTCCTTGTGGTATGGTTGAGCATCTTTTGGGTATACGATCAAAGGCTTATAGCTGGGTCTTGAGGTAGATTGGTTCCCAGTTCTGAGAAACCACCATACTGATTTCCAAAGTGGCTGTACAAGTTTGCACTCCTACCAGCAGTGGAGGAGTGATCCCCTTACTCCACATTCTCTCCAGCATAAGTTGTCATCAGTGTTTTTGATCTTGGCCATTCTGACAGTTGTAAGATAGTATCTCAGAGTTGTTTTGATTTGCATTTCCCTGATGACTAAGGATGTTAAGTAGTTCCATAAGTGTCTTTTGGCCATTTGAGATTCTTCTGTTGAGAATTCTTTTAGATTTGTACCAATTTTTTTTTTTATTTCAGGGGGGTCATGATGAAGGAACCCACAGAGACAGCTGACCTGAGTTTATTCGAGCTGATGGACCCTGGACCAATAGTTAGGGAGCTTCCATGGGACCAACATAGGTCCTCTGCATGTGTGTGACAGTTGTATAGTTTTGTTTCTTTGTAAGACTCCTATCAGTGGCATCAGGACCTGTCCAGGGGCTTAACTGGCTTTTGGAAACCTGTTCCCCATGCCAGATTGCTTTGCCCGGCATTGACACAAGGGGAGGAGCTTGGTCCTGCCTCAACTTGATGGGCCACACTTTGCTCAAGCCCGTGGGAGGCCTGCGCCTTTCTGGAGGGAGGAAGTGTGGAAGGGGAGAGGGATAGATGGGCAGGGGGCACTTGGAGGAGAGGAGGGAAGGGAAACTGTGGTGGATATGTAATAAATGAAGAGATGATATTTAAATAATTTTTTTAAAGATGGGAAAAAACAAAGACCCAGGCTTCTCCAATTGCAAGCAGTCTACCCAGCTGGTGCAGGCAAGAGACGTGGCCCAGGACCATGAGAATGGTCCTGCAGAGCTTGGCGCAGATAGAAATGGAGCCATCACTTGGATGGCTCCACAGCAATTCTTTTAATTAAAAATATCTCCAGCTTTACAGTGCGAACAAGGAACAAATGGTTCTGCATGTTACCAGATCTAGTGCGACAGGTGGTGAGCTCAGCTTCGCCCTGGGAGCTTTTCTGTCACATACAATGCACCAAATGCCAAGGTGGCTTTAATGACTGAGCCAATCAGAGCTCCAGCTTGCCCTTCCTCCTGTGAGCAGGAGACATTGGAATTGGGCTCAGGAGCAACCTGGATCTACAGGAGTTTGTCCACCGTGCTTTGGTAACTGCTGTCTTCGACAGGGCCGGGGCTTCCATGGTTTGTGGGTACTCTCATCAGTTTGATAGTGCGTGTGTTGGGGCCTTCTGAGACTTTATCTGGAAAGGAAGTAATCTATTGATAGGGTTAGAAGAGCAATTACAGAGAATGCACATGTCACTGGGCCTTGTCATCATGTTAAAAGATAGATGAGTGTGTGTGTGTGTGTGTGTGTGTGTGTGTGTGAGAGAGAGAGAGAGAGAGAGAGAGAGAGAGAGAGAGAGAGAGAGAGAGAGCGCACACGTGCACATCTATTCGCTCATGTAAAGGCCAGAAGAAACAGCAGCACCCCCCCCCCCCCCCCCCCGGCACTCATTCTATTGAGATCGCACCTCTCCCTCAACCTGAGTCTCCTGAAAGCCACCAAGCCCCAGCAATTATCACTAGTTTCCTTAAGCTGGACTTTGTGGGTGTTTGTGGAGATTCCTCATGATTGGGAAGCAAGTCATTGTAACAGCTGAGCCCTCTCTCCAGCCCCCAATATCTTTTTAATTGGGAAAGACTGTGAAGGGTTTGGTGGAGTATGGAGGGTAGAGAAGGAAACTCCATGCACTCACGGTCGTGCAGAACGACACACAGATACACATAAGCCTTCGCACGGGACAAATCTCCATAGCCTGTTTCTCCTTGGGCTCTAGCGTGTTCTGGCTGGTGACACGGCATCCACACTTCATGAGAGTAGTCACAAGGGAAGCTGCAGATGCTGTTACTACTCTGCTCAACCATCATCTACCCAGGGCTCCAGCCTGAGATAGCATGTGTGTATGTGCAATTTTGTGCCTGTGTGTGTATCTGTCTGTGTGTGTGCACTCGTGTGTCTGTGTGTATCTGTGTGTGCACATGCGTGTCTGGGTGTATCTGTGTGTGCGCACACTTATGTGTCTATGTATCTGTGTGCACTTGTGTGTTTGTGTTGTAGCTGTGTGTGTACACTTGCATGTCTGTGTTCATATCTGTGTGTGTGCACTTGTGTGCCTGTGTGTGTATCTGCATGTGTACTTGTGTGTCTGTGTATCTGTGTGTGTGCACTTGTATAACTGTGGGCACGCGTATGTCTTTGTGTGTTAGTCCCACAATGGATATGTCAACAAGTAGCTCAAATGCTAGAAACACAGGGCCACTTCGGAGTGGAGAGTCCGAGAGAGTGAGCCTGGGCAAGAACCACCTGTGCCCTCTGCTGCCTCCAATGGGAGAGCAATCAGTGCTTAGGGGCTTAGATCTGTTCTTTGGCCCTGGGGTTTAGGGACACCTGCTTGTTAGTAGTCTCTGGCACCAAAGTTGTCGGTTCTGCTTTCAGAAGTGTCCCTGAAGGGTGTTCTGGTGCAGAGAATGGAACTTCTACAGATTTGTCCAACTTCCCTCTGCAAGGCAGCAGTGACTGCATTGTTTCCTCACTGATACTGCGGCTGCACCTGAACCGACTGCTGCTTCAGCCGGTGACTGCGGCTTCTCAGGCAGTGGCCTCCTGCCTGAGATCTGACTTTCCTACTGCAGCCACCAAATGTAGCTTTTAACTGAATCTCTATTGTTCTATTTACCAGAAAAGACTCAGGAGTCAGGCTGGGGTGAAAACCTGCTAGCTCAGAGAGGTTGAAGAGCAAGTAGCTGACCTCCCTTCACCAGCATCTGAGAAAGAGCATCTCTTCTGTTTGGTTTTATTATATTAATGTAAACGCAAACTTGGGGTTCACAGTGTGATCGAATATCCCGCAACACTGTATCTAGACTACTTGAACTGAGCAAGTGGCCTTGAGATTTGTTCTACTCGACAAGGAAGGGGTCACCAGGAAGAGACATCCTCACCCAGAGAGGAAGAAATCTCAGAGTCATACTGTTTTGACGTCAGAATGTGGACAGGGACTCATGTCTTTGAATTTTAACGGTTCCTTTGATGAGTTGGAACGCTGACTCAGTGGCTACGAGCAGAGGACCCGAGTTCTGCCAGCACCCTTGCCAGGCTCCTCACAGCTGCCTGTAACCCTAGCTCTAGGAGATCTCTTTGGAACGCTCTTTGGAAAGCCCTCACATACACACAATTAAAAATAATAAACATTCATTTAAATTTTATGTTAAAATAGTTTTTTAAAAATCCTTTTGAGTCCCTTGCTTTGTGTTTCGATGCGTTGTGCCTGAGGGAAACAACTGAAAGAAGGGAGATCATTCCAGAGCTTTCCAGAGCTTTCCGCCCGCAGCCGGAGTGAGGCAGCTTTGTGGTAGAGGAGGGCTGCTCACTCTGGAGAGCTGAGGTGGGGCAGGGGAGCCCAAGGTAAGGCAAGCACATCCTAACTTCCTCCCACCTTCTCAAGCGTGTCCCACAACAGCACTGCAGAAGGGACACCAAACCTTCAATACACGAGCCTGTTGGAGGGGGGCATATCATATTTAAATAATAAGTCTTGTTCCTACCATCTTTTTGGAAAAATAGAAATTGAATATATTTATCAGCTTCTGTTATGTAATTGATTGATTTTTTTTCTTGAGACAGGGTTTCTTTGTGTAGCTCTAGCTGTCCCGGAACTCACTCTCATAGACTAGGCTGACCTTGAACTCACAGAGATCCGACTACCTCTGCCTCCCAAGTGCTGGAATTAAACACACGCACCACCACCACCCGGGTCTGCTATAGTTTTAAACATTGACCTTTGCCTTTTGCTATGGTTTTAAAACAAGGGTAAGCAGTTGCTGCCAACTAGGCAAGGGCTTGGGTTGATTTGTGCTGGTGGTGTCCTGCATTTCTTGCTCCAGTCCCTTTCTCTTGCCAAGGGCATGTTATCATAAGCATGCCATCACATGCAGTATTTCAGAAAAGTAGGGTCGGGAGATCTGTGTGCTTTTATGTCTAATTTGCCTCCCCACTTAACATTATTTCGTGTTATTCCATTTTCAAAAGTTCAACTGTAAAGGGTGGATTTATTTCAACAATCATTAGACACTGTGGCTATTATTATCTCCACATTTAAAGCAATACTCCCATGAACCTCTCTGTTTGGGAATCTCTGTGAGCCTCTGATTATTTTTCTTCAAGGCAGACTCTCAAACATGAAGTATCTGGAGCTGGAAGCAAGTTTGGCTTGTTCATGTTTCTAGATGAGAGTGCTAAGTCTCTTTCATTCTCATTAACACGGACACAGTTTTGGAAAGCTTTGCAACTTACCAGTAAGAAGCATATGACTTCTACTGTTGCTTCATGTTTTAATTCTTACAAATTGTTTACATTTTTGTTTGTGTGTGTGCATGCGCGAGCCACAATGTGTGTAGGAGTTGGTTCTCAGCCTCCATCAGGGATCAAACTAGGGTCCGCAGGCTTGGAGGCAAGCATTTTTACCAGCTGAGCGTCTGCCTGGTCTCTAGTTGCTGTGGGCTTTTTGTTTGTTTTTAAAATTGCTATTGAGTCAAGCTGTTTTTAGTATACTGCTATTTTATATTTTGTTCATTTTTTTCTCACTAGAGTATTTTTACATTATTTCATGATTTGCAGGTGCATTTTTTTTGTATTTTAGGAAATTACCTATTCATAATAATTCTATTTTCCTCCAGTTTTATATTATCTAGTAACATAAAATGTTGTTATTTTCATAAGTCAAAGTTTCCAATTTATCCCTTTTGTTACAGTTCATCTTACTAAGTGATGAGCATATGAGTAATATCGTGAGAATCAGACAGCACAGCCTTGCCATTTTTTTAACCAAGAGTTCAGGCCGCAGAAAATCCAGAGCGTGTGTCTTCACTGTTGACCTGTGTTGTCCCTCTGTCTGCTTTCGGCTTTCCTAACGTGCTCCTCAAGAAGCTTTAGGAAGCATCTTGCACGTCATGCTTCCCATTCTTTGCCTCGAGAGTTTCTCTTTTTTACAAATGATAAAGAATGTGTCATTCTCTCCTGTGGGACGCCACTCTCCTTTTAACGTTAGGTCACGTTGACCGTCCCTATGGGCAGTTGGGATTTTTAGAAGCATCCAGTCATTTAGACAAAGGCTTTGATGTCTAAATATGGCGCTTCGCGGCAGAGGCTGCTGGCTGCTCTCCACACTTGCTTCCTCCTGGAGCTGCCACTCGGCCGGACACATTGTTCAACTGTGCTGTTGGCTGTGGCAGGTCGTGGGGCCACGGCCAGTGAAGTAGGATGTACACCTATTCCTGAGCTGGCCTGTGACCATGCTTTTTACCCTCTGTTCTGTTTTGTGATGTCTTTGAAAGTCAAGCATTAAAATGAGTGGAGCCCCTGTCTCTGTTGGCCAGGAATCCTTTTTCCAAGAGGATCACTAAGTTGCCATTGAGGAGGTTATCATGGGGCTTTGGGAAGCTGTAGATGTCTGTACTTTCTTGGCCGGGGGTGGGGGGGGGACATAGTGAGGCACAATTTGGACTTCTGCTTTAAAAATATTCTAGGAACTTTCTTTTGGGAGATAAGTTGATGCATCTAGGGTTGTAGATTTCCATCTCAGGTCTAGGAGTATCATTAAATACATCTGAGTGAAATGCCAACTTTAACTGCTCTTTCTCAAATCTCTCTCAGTTCTGTTTTGATAAATTTTCCATTATAGCCTGGAGCAAAAGGCTTTTAGGCTAAAATTTGCTTATTTTCTATCTAGAAATTATGTAGGGAGAGAGAGGGGCAGTAGAAAACGCAAGGGTTGTGCGGAGCAGCCCGGAAACCTCTCTGTAAGCTTGACCAAATGGATAGCTGGCAATTGGGTCCCAGGAGTCCTCGGAATTGCTAGAGTTGGGCTTTCCGAATGCTGGAGCAGCTTTTACCAGCCAAGAGTTAATTTATCATTGGGTGGTTTAGAACTTACGATCCCTCTCTGCCTCCCAAGTCCTGGGATTACTCGTGCCCCACTCACAGCTTCAGGGGTGACCATCAGCTTGGTCTGGAGAAAGAAGGGCAGTGACTGAGATGGAAAAGGATGGGCTTCCAATTGAAGAGGTGACGTTTGGGTGGAGATTTGCAAGACAAGAATGGCGGTTCAGACTGACGGAACTGAAAGACAAATCCCCAGGGGAAAGCATTCAAAGCCTGGAACATTTGAAACAGGAGTGAGGTCTGGTGAGACTCCGCCGGCATGGTGGGGTAGGTGGTAAGCAGGGCAGTGAGGGAGCCTGTTTGCGGTTACTGTTGCTGCTCCTCGCCTCACCAGCGAGAGGCCAAGGCACACAGGGGTTCCGTGATTTTCATCCCCCAAAGTCATAGCCTGTGGCGCGGCGCAGGTGGCATCAGCTGTGGTTTGAGCGACTCCAGGCTCCGCATGCTCTGTGTCCCACCTTCTGTGGCACACCCACCCACACTATGCCTCCGTGTGAAACAGTACCAGTGTGATAAATAATTTCTCATGAGATTATTATTATTATTGCTCTATCAGGATGGTGGAAGCGTGGTATAGGACACCGACGCCTGAGGGAAAGACCTCCTACAGGTCAAATCTGGGGTAGTTTGAACATTAAAAATGGTCAGTTTGGCAAATGGATGGATCTAGAAAACATATTGAGTGAGGTAACCCAGATACAGAGAGACAATTGTCACATGTACTCACTTATAAGCAGTTTTTAAACATAAAGCTAAGGAAACCAGCCTACAATTCCCAACCCCAGAGAACCTAGACAACAATGAGAACCCTAAGAGAGATGCGTATGTATCTAATCTACATGGGAAGTAGAAAAAGACAAGATCTTCTGAGTAAATTTGGGAGCATGGGGACCCTGAGAAGCGGGTAGAAGAAGGGGAGGGATTGGAGAAAAATAAAAACAGTTTAAAATGATAAATTTAGTTCAGTGGATCAAAAAAAGTCTGAATCCATATTAGCATAAATGGTTACCAAATAAATATATAATGTGTAAGTTTCCTGAGGAGTGGGATATTTAACAAGGTTTTAAAGCACCTTCTTGTGAAATACCAACAAATCACAAAAGAAAAATGAGCAATTTATACTTGTCTGTCTGGTGTTTTTCTAGTTAACAGTACTAGTAATGAAATGAACCAAAATTATGTGGCACCTGCTCAGGGTAAGAAAAAAACATGGTACCATGTCTGTGATCTTCCTGTCAAAGATACCTACCCTGAGGTGAATTGTGAGCACACACCAGGAAAGCTCATACTGAGGCCCATTCTTTCCAAGGTCTTAGAAGTCAAGGAAAGACCAGCAGGTTGCAGGTTGGAGGAAGCTAAATAGCAAGGCAGAGAAATGCAGCTTGCAACCCACGGACTCTCCAGATGTTGGCGGCCATATGGTGGTTTTAAGATAAGAACACAAAGCTCTCATGGGTGATATTTCATGCCAGAGCTTACTTTCAAAGGACTCAAATATTCTGCTTCTGCAGCTTCCATATATGTGTGTGAGTGGTTGTTTCCAACGAAAGCATTTAAGAATTAAATCAAAGTAGGGCTGGGAGATAGGTGGTTAGTTCATTTGGGGACCTGAACATGAGTTTGATTCCCAGCACCTCTGTAAGTAACGGGGACACGGTGGCATCTACTCCCAATCCCAGTGCTAGGGAGGCAGAAATGTGGATTCCTGGGACTTGCTAGCCAGCTGGACTAATTACTCAGTAAACTCCAGGTCTGTGAGAGTCCCTGTCTCAAAAAACACAACACAAAATAGTGCATGGAGGATGGCGATGGAGGATGGCGCCTGAATGACACCCGAGGTTGAGCTCTGAGCTCTACGTGCGGACATGTGTGTGCACTCAACACACAGACACACACACACACAGACACACACACACACACATAATAAAAATTGATCATCAGGATAAGAAATTAGTGTCCCTCGTAGTGTGCACAGTTGTATTTATAATAAAGCCATGCTAGGAAGCTTGAGGGCCCTGGAGCAGGGTTGCCTGGGTTTGAATCCCGGTCCTTTATCTTCTCCTTGGCTCTGTTTCCTCTTCTGTTTTGGGGAGATCACCGTGCAGGTCCTTCCGAGACGAGGTGCTCCGGTATGGCAAAGGTCCACAGACAGACACTGCTGTCATTGGGTGGCACATTTCCGCCTTCCCTTCCTCCTGTAATAGCATAGCTGGCCAAATGTTTGCCAGGAATGCCCTTCTTGGGATGCTTTTCTGTGCTTGGTAGTGTTGTAACTGAGCTCAACGTACAAATGACCCATTATGCTATAAAAGAATATTCTAGAAGTGCTGTGAGGGTGCTGTGATCCAGTTACAGACTAGGATAAGAGCTACTGGAGAGATCCTGCTGGGCCAACTCTGGTCAGCCTGATACAATGGCAAGATATCACCAAATTAAAGCATTCTGATTGCTAACGTCCCCCCAAAACACTGCCAACAGTCAGAATAGGGGTTCTCAGGATTTGGAATCCTGAACTGGCCATTGGAAATCCCATTTTCAGAATGAGAAGACTCTCAGAGATCCTAGGTCTACCTCTCCCTTCTTATAGGTGAGGAACCTGAGGCTCAGCGTGGGGAAGGATGCCCTGCGTGGATCAGTCCACTGGTGTCAGAACTCTAGGCAGTCTGAGGCTGAAGTCAGTGGCTTGGGTCATGCTGAGGTCCCGTGGAAGGAGAGGAATGTTTCTGGAGAATTAATAATGGTACTGAGAAGGACTTAGCAAACTCCCCAGGCTGAGATCTTCACCCCAGTGCCCTGTCAGTGCCTCAGCCCTGAAACTCCTGGGTATCTACATAGCACGCCTCCCAAGCTGTCAAGAAAGCACCGGCTCACTGGCACTACCGAGGTTTTGTAGGCTCTTCTGCAAACAGACATGATGCCAGGCTTTGACCTGGTCGCCCGACCAACCACCTGCATGAGTCAACATTCGGGTCAGATTCCTCAAGTGCTCTAAGTCACTCTGTTCCCCACCACACTCGAGGAGACTCCGACTATTTTTGGGAAGAAAACAAATATCTTTCCGTCTGCCAGTGAGTTTGCCAAGACACATCTGATTCATCGCACATCCACCAAGATACAAAGCCCTAAAAATAGCAGACTGGCTTTAATGTTTCATTTGGCATCAGGACTCTAAGTTCATATGAACTGCAATCAGTATTTTAGACTGATTTCATTTAATCTCCTGGGTACTATGTTCTGCGGCTGTGGAGGGCAACTTGCTGTTTGGCTTCATCTCTGCTTGGCTTTAGATTAAGGCTTTGTGCTTATAAAGGAAAACAACGGCTGCATTTGACCACCCATCTGTTTAATATTTATTTCCCCCTTTCTTTTTTTAAACTCCTTGTTATGCTAGCATTACTGCTTCTAAATAAAGTGTCCACATTTGACTGCTTTGTTCCTTTTAAAACCCCTTTTCCTCATTGGTCTAATTAGAATTTTATAATATGCTACGGTTAGAACCCTCTCAATGCAAAAAAAAAATTACATCCATAAATCCCTATAGTTAGACAATAATGTTTCCTACTTTGAGGTCCAATGCATAAGAAACCTTCCTTACCTTCACTTATTTCTTTTGGTTTATTCAACTATGGCTTGTCTAGAACGCGTTCCCTACTCAGCACCTCCCTGGTTTATTAAGTGGGAAAACGGTGACTGGGTAAAGTGGTAAAGTGCGCACAGAGAAGGGAAGTCAAGGGCTAGTGGCCATTGCGGTTGCGATCTTCCACCGCGTGGGCCAAGGGACACCAGCCTTGCACTGTGCTCTGCTTCCAGTCTTTCCCTGGCTGGGTCCTGTGAGGTCTAATATAACTTGGGACTATGGGACTGAGTTATCTCTGGTTTCTTGACTGAAATCCAGGTGACCATTAAGTTGCAATTTTAAGATCTTTCTTTCCCACTCTCTCCCCATCTCTCTCCCTCCCCTCCTCCCTACCTCATTCCATTCTTTCCCTTCTCTTTCCATCATTACACACACACGTGCATACACACACACATACAAACACATACACATACCCACACACATACACATACCCACACACACATACACATACCCACACACACATACACATACCCACACATACATACACATACACACACACATACCCACACACACACATATATACACATACACACACATACAAACACACACATATACCCCCCCACACACATACACACACACACACACACACACACGCATGCATATACCCATATTGCTATACCATTTCAAGGAGGTTCTTTTTGTTTTCAGCTATGCTCGTGGTTTAGAGACATTTGAAGGTCAGTAATTGCTGTGGCTTGGAGTGTCTCACTCTGATTAGGTAGCTCTGATGACTGTGCTGGCTGTGTTTGGATAGACACTTAAGAGAACCTGGTTTGAATTGATTTGTTTAAACACAAACATTGGACTCATTGTGAATCTGTTGCGTTTCCAAGCCTGGCATGCAACCAGCCTGACATTTCCCTGTGTGGTCAGGCATGGTGCTGGCCGAACTGAGCCTTTTGGGAGTGGATGATGTTCCTCTAATATTACATTCGTTACCTAGATTGTGAGTACTTGGGGAAACTCAAAAATCTCTTAATTTCAAACTTACAGAAGACATTTAAGAATGACACAGAATATTATTTTTTCTGTGTATTTGTTGTTTTTCAAGACGGGGTTTCTCTTTGTAGCTCTGGCTATCCTGAAACTAGCACTGTAGACCAGGCTGGCCTCAAACTCACAGAGATCTGCCTCTGCCTCCCAGGTGCTGGGATTAAAGGTGTGTACCACCATCAACTGACAAGGGAGAAGAATTCTGTACTGATTATCTCTTCCTCCTTCTCTTCCTCCTCTTCCTCCTCCTCATCCTTTTTCCTCCTCTTCCTCCTCCTCCCCTTCCTTCTCCTCTTTTTTCTCTCTTCTCCTTTTTCCTCAAATGCAAATCACTATTCCTGTTGTAGAATGACAGAGAGAGACACACACAGAGAGAATATATAAAGGGGATGTGGGAGGCGGGGAGTTGAGAAGGAATAGACAGGACAAGGGCAGGCAGACCAGGGCAAGAAGGACGGGCTGTGCTATTACTTATAGTTGTCATGTGACCTGACCCACCTGGGCAAGTCCATTTCTAATGCAGAACGTCTGGTCTCAACAATGTCCTGTCATCTTCTGCTGTCATAAATTAGGAGCAATTTATTTGAGCATCTGGGATGCTCATGTCACCTACCTGATTGTTGTAAGTACAGATGATTATTAGGATACAGGTCCAGCCCTGCATCCAGGCAGGTGCTGCTTCTGGCTCAGGCCTTGCCCTGTACTGTGCTCTTTAACCCAAGCTTCTGTTAACTGCTTGCGCCATCTGGGCTGACTCTGTCCCGTGAAAAGACCAGAATCTGTGTCTGACTCCCTGGCCATATAGAGTCTTTGGGGAACTGTGATGTAATCTGTTGTTAACTGCAGGAGACAGATCACAGGTCACAGGTCACAGTCTCTCCTAGTTTCAGACACTAGCCCAAGCTCTGGGGTTTTCAGACCACGTGTGCCTCTCACTCATGGGTTACAGTCAGAGCATTCTCACTACCCCCTTGGGTTGACAATCGGCAGGATGAGTCACAGGACTCAGGGCAGTATGGTCACTGTGATTCTTTATGACCGCAGTTTAATTACAAAGGACAGAAGCTTGGACCAGGCAAGTAAGCAGATGGTGGAAAGATGTCCGGGAGGCTCCCGCATGAGACATGTGCATGCCTTCAAGGCACACCACCTTCTTGACATATTGAGGTGCGTCATAAACCAGAAAACTCATCTGTGTATTTGAATTCAGAAGTTTTTCTTGGGGCTTGCTGTCATTGAACATGTGATGGTCTCGTCTCCTCCCCCTCCTTCCCCTGGAGGCCAGGCTGCTATCAAGTAGTTCAAAGCTCCAAATCTTGAATCCATTGAAGAACCAAGGGAGCCAGATTCCCCAGAGCACGAAGGAGCTGGTGTTGAGATTCAGGGGTAGAAGTAGGAAGCCATTGAAAGTTTTGGCCATTCTGAACAAAGCAGGCATAAACTAAACACATGATAAATGGTCCTCCAGAGGGGATTGTTCCAAACACTCTGTCTTCACCAAAGCACACCACTCCCAGTGTTGTGTGACAATAGTGGCTGTGTCCACAGACGTCTGCATGGTCAGTGGACAAGTGGTGCCATGCCCTGTTAACTCCTTCCAGCTCAGTGAGAAAAGCACACTTTTACCAAGCACTTCTCCTAAGGAGGGCTCAGGGCTAAACCCAGTTCTTTACAGATGTTTATGTGGTAGAACCCTCACTCCACTGCTCCACGTCGAGCGTCCTGATCCTTCAGCAAGCTTTGCTTAGTTTATTTTTCTCTTACTGTGTCCCAGCGCTGGACATTGAACCAGGGCCTTGTGCATGCTAAACGATGCTCTACCATTGAGCTGTTCTCCAGTGGCCTTCTCCCTTCATCTAGGCCCCACTTCCTTTATGTGAGGGTTTGCAAGTGAGCTCTGCTCTTGATGAGCAGAGGAATGGACCCGAGGAATTAGGGTGCTAAACCTCCAATGGTCACCCAATAAAAGCTACCCGAGACAGTGGTCCTGAGTTGATTATTCCACACCCAAGAATAGGGAAAGATGGAGAGAGAGAGAGGAGTAAATGTGGGTTAGTGAGAGAGAAATGAGAGAGTGGGAAAGGGGTCCAGGGAAGATGGACCGTGGTGCTGCCCTGCCTAGTGGTCTTTCGAGGGTCTAATGGTGGACCTGGGTAGAGACTGAGGTATCCTTATCGGGATCTGTCATTTTTTTTATGCATCACGAGTGAGCCGGGGAGAGGTCTATTTGTCCTATACATATTCCTTGGCCCAGCTGGAGAGACATTGTGTTATTCATCCAGTCTGAGGGGGGCGCATAGTCACATGTATTTATTTAGTTAGCTCATGATGCCCCATGGGCCTTGCTCTTACTTTCTGGGGACAGCTAACACCTACTTTAATACCAGGTGGAGACCAAGTGTATAAAACTTGAACGTGAAGGACATTTCAGAGTTAGTAAGAGTCCCGATAGCAATGATATGTCACTTGATTTACATCCCAGAGATTTCAGAGAGACCTGTCGCAATCTCCAGCTTCCCACAATATGCGTTAACCTGGGAAGCGTCAACACTCTGAGATGCCCAGATGAAGGCTCGCATCATACCAGAAACGGTTGGATATGATGACAGAGGAGGTAGGTAACACGGTCCCAGCTGTCCCATCTACTCAGATTGGAAGCAAAGGGTATCTCATCCATATGTGAACACATGGGTTGTCCTTAAAGCAACACTAACGTAGTTAGGCCATTGAGTCGTAGGCCAGCAGCAGAAGCCTTCCTAAGAGAAAACTGGGCTCCTTCCCAGGTACCCAGAATGCACACCCACCCACATTGCTTCAAACCTGTGGGGAGAAGGAAGCAGCAAGACGGGAGGGAACTGTGGGAGAGAGGAAGGTGCGGGCCAGGAGGGGGAGAATCCTGTGACTGCCGCCCTCCAGCCGGTTCTGCCAGGTGCGGCTGCCCACGCAGGCGGTTGGCAAGCTGCGTGGAGGGCTCTGTTCTAATCTGCTGGCGGAGCTCTTTGCTTCTTTACCACCCTGGAGAGAATCAGCTCAGAGTACTTCTCAGTACCATCCCCTTTGAAGCTGCTGGTCGCAGCCTTCACGTCAAATGGCTCCCGCACCCTCCCGTTGCCTTCTCTTCAGTCAAGATACGGTACATATTGAGTTTGCCTGTCTAGGCTTCTGCTTGAAGCTGGTGGAACCTGCCTCGTCTGAGCCCCTGGTCACACGTGTGCTCTGTGGCTTTGCTTGGTGCTGAGGGTAGGGAAGCAGGCACAGCGTTAGAGATGGTTTTCCTGCAGCGAGGGCTGCGTTGTATCTGATTGCCATTTCCCGCATGGCTTCGACTGGGGTCTGTAGTCAGGGTAACTGGGAGAGAGAAGGGGGTGTGGCCCAGCAGGCCGGGGCATATAGAGAGGCTATGCCAGGATCAGAAAGCACGGTCCATGCCTGGTGTTTTCTAAGCCTGCTGGGGTTTCAGCTGGTCTAGGTGAGGCAGAAGCCTAGGATGATGTGAAGTGTTTGTGCTGTTGACACACTGCAGCCCAGAGTCACTTCCAATGACATTCTCCATACAGACAAGACTGTGGTCTCACTTGCCGCAGAAATCAAGGGTGAAAAGGAGCAGCCGTCTGGGGTTCCTCCCAGCTCCCACTTGTACTCCGGGCCAGCATTTTCCAGGGGTGAGCTTGGCTTCTAATACTGCCCTGGAAATAGCTTGTTCCTTTCAGATGAGTTGACCAAATAAAGTTCTCTGGGTAGACTAGAAACAACCTTTAAACCCGACAAACACTACGCTACCTCTCTCCTGGCTCATCTGAAGCCCCTGCTTGCCAGCAGTGCCTGTGGCCTGACTTGGGGCTCCACGCTCTAGGGAGAAGAGGGGCGTCAGCAGGGAAGGTGGTAGCTGCTTGATCCCACCGACAGATTTTTGAGGAACAGTTTTGACAGTAAGTAGATGCCAGGAGCCATTGTGGAGATATTAATAGAGGCCAAGGAGACTCAAGTCTATAGATTTTAGTGTCTTGTTTAGGATTCGTTTGTTTGTTTATTCAAGTAATATCAGCTGAGCGTTGGACCCTGGGAGGAATGATAAGGTAAGGTATGGATAAAATGTTCAGAGTCTCTAGTTCCTGGAGGCTCCAGGCAGCCTTTCAAACACACATGCCTCAAAACTAAGCCACGGAAAGTCGAAGCTGCCACTGAAGGAGGCAGGGGGAAGGGGCACGGCTCAGACTTACACCACGGCCAGAGTGGTATGCCCTTTCCGTGTGCCTAGGGAGCATGTCCTCTCCTCATTCATATTTGTAAACTCCTTACTGCCTTGGCCTGAGACTGCTGAGCACACTTGAGCCGCCTGTATCTTTGTTATGGTTTCTATGGCTGTGATGAAACACCATGACCAGGACCACTTGGGGAGGAAAGGGTTTATTTCAGCTACTCTTTCAGGTGACAGTCCATCCCTGAGGGAACTCAGGGCAGGACCCTGGAGGCAGGAGCTGATGCAGAGGCTATGGAGGGGAGCTGATTATTGGCTTGCTTGCTCAGCCTGCTTTTTTATAGAACCCAGGACCACCAGCCCAGGGATGGCACCACCCACAATAGGCTTGGCCCTCCCCCATCAATCACCAATTAAGAAAATGCCCCACAGGCTTGTCTACAACCCGATTTTATGGAGACATTTTTAAAATTGAGGATCCCTCCTCTCAGGTGACTCTAGTTTGTGTCGAGCTGACATAAAATTATCCAGCGCACTCTGCCGTTATTCTTGCTCCTCTCTCGTGGTTTCAGGTATATACAGATTACCACCCTACCGTGTTACTGTCAACAACATTTACACCAAATATTTTGCCATTACAACACATGGGGTATAATTTTGTATTCCATATTCTTCCTTATCATATTTTAGCTTAGGAATAATATTGCAGCACATTGTATTTATGATTTCTGCCACCTGTTCCCAATGTCAATAGCACACATCATTGTTTTTAATTACTGCAGCATTCTATTTCTAGGTTTCTATTTCCTACCCTGCCAACCGTGCTGTGGAACACACAAAGAACACCAGAGCAGATGACAGCTACAGGTGCTTGCGTCCAGCTTAGGAGCCTGCCTGTTAGCTGGGCGTGCCTGGCCTTGGATCCTGGCTGTGGGCTCTGATCTGGTCTGTCCCACAAGGCACTCATTCTTCTTGGGTCAGCAGGTGGCCAGGACACATTCTTCTCCTGTATCAGAAACTCAACCTAGGGAAGTGGAGGCGCACAATGTCTCTTATGTTGACAGCTTCGACCCTGCTTACCGTCACCTCTGCCCATATCCCAGGGGCCGAAGCAGGTCTCCCGGCCAACAACGCTATCTAAGCCACAAAGGAACATATTAGGCCTCTGGTGGGAAGCAGCTACAGAATCCCGGGGCAGAGCCAGGGATGGTGGACTGGGAGGGCAGGGCCTCTTGTTGGTTGCGTGGCTGTATCGGGAAAGAGAGTCTGCGGTCGAGCCGACCCTCAGGGAGGCTCTCCTTCAACCCTTTGTCCTTTAGCATCACTATCAACCCTGACTTTGGAGACCTGGTCCCACTTGCTCCCAAGCCGTGTGAAGGTCACGCCACACAAGTCGGGTTGCCTCTCCGCTTCCCCACTCCCACCTCAGACACTTGCAGGTTTGCTGAGTCAGGAGCCGCTTGCTCATCTGCTTCCCAGCATCCAGCCTTTCAGTGCTGTTATCTCTATCTTCCTTGTCCCTGTGGGGTTTTGCCTGTAATAAGATCCTTTTACTGTTGTTTGGTGGATTTGGGGGAAGAGGAAGGCTAAATGCCTGCTTTCAATCCATCATTGTTCCCACCTGGCTCTTCCCGACACTGTAATGATCAGCAGCCTTCCCCACATCTGCTACTTGGGCTTTAATTGTGACTGTTCAGAGCCCCGTGTTGCCTGGAGACGACCAAGTAGAGAGGAACTTTGATGTTACACCTAATGGCACAGCGAAGCATCTCTTGGTCTGGGTTGTAGGCACACAGCATTGCTGCAGAGTTAACCCCCTTTCTCCTCGGTCTGTTGTCCTAAACACAGACTCGAAGACACCATCTGTCTCTTCAGAGTGCTGACCATAGAGTCATCTTATCTGAACCCGAGTCTTCAAACTTGGGCCACACTCACTCACACACACACACTCCCCTGCTAGATTTTTTTTTTTTTTTTAGACCTAAGTAAAATGAAAAAAAAATCCAAACTGTATCTATCTGGTCTCTACTGACTGTCTCCATTCTGCTCCTCCCCGTTCATTAGGAACGGTGCTAGGGAGAACACCGCACATGCCCTTCTTTGATCTGAGATTTGGTATTTACGGTGGATTGACAGTCAGCGTTTCATATTGTCCAGATGGAAGGAAGAAGGATGAAATGCTGCAGTAGAAAACATTATGCCCTAATGTCATGTGGCCCACAGCCTCTCTGGTGGCACTGGGGATACATGGCAAACACAACATGTGTTACGGTATCAAAAGCCATCTTGAAACATTGTGTAGTGCCGGTGGGGAGGGATCCACAAACATTTCCAAGAAAGAGCAGAATGGGACTGAACTGTGACCAGAAAACTGGGGTTCAGATTCCCATTTGGCCATTAGGTTCCACATGATGTCAGTAAATTGATCTCAGCTGAGAAATGAGTCTCTTTGTGATGGCAGAAGATACAAAATCCACACTAGTTCAGAATTTAGGGGAGACTTACAGACCACTTTCCTAGATCACAATCCTCTGCACAAATGGGAAACAGAAATGGAGTTTAGCAGCCGGAAGTGAGAGTCAGAAGCAAGAGAGCAAGTACAGGCTTTACAGCTGCATTTATAGTGTAAGAGACCATGCTCAAGTGGGCTGGTATCTTAAAGGCTATTGGCTGAAGGAGCAGAAGGAGCTCCCATAGCACCCCCCCCCTTTTTTTAAATAAGAAAGTTCCAAACACAATACAAAACTATATATACTAGGAACAGATATCAAGTATAAGATTAGAATTACAACCAGCATAAAGAATATTAAGCAAGGAACATATGCTTAAACATTCTATCCTAAGGAGTCTAAGACTTATATTTGAAATGGCTTGGCTAGGTCATAAGAGGATGGTAACTACAATTATCTAATCTTCAACCCCATCAAAAGCTTAAGAAGGGTGATAATATTACTTGAGTAGGCAGGAAGTACAATCAAGCAGCTTCCAAAATGTGCAGTAGATGACAGAGACAACCAGTTGCCTGAACAATCACCCAAAGTCTCATTTGCAATGTTGATGCAACCAACTTTGGTTGTGACCTAGAGTAACTGACAGACCATTTTTAGAGGCAGGAAATTTTTCAAAATAGTCTTATCCTATCTTGACAAGATTTGACAGTCTTTTTTCTTGTATCCTGCTTGTCCAGTCTGGACATGGGGCTCTTTGTCAGTGGTTGAGGCATGGGCAGTTTCTTGCCCAAAGGCCAGTTATGCCAAGAAGAAGACAAACTCCAAGTGGAGTGTCTTTGGTGATCAACAATCTCTTGGGAATATATTTGTGCTCTCAGGAGCAATCGTGTCTCACATAAACAGAATCCTAAGTTATTTAAATGCCATGTTCTACAGCTCTTTGAAGTGGGTGAAAGCTACCTATCTATGCAGAATACAATCTCTATGTATCTAAAGAACCTAATTAGTCTAAATAAAAGTATAACAAACATAACTGGCTATTGACCTATAATACTTAATACCTGTATAACTTAAAGATTAAGACTTCATATCAGAATATTAAACAATCTTTAAACAACTGTGCAGTAAAGGAGGACAATGATATAAAAATGTAAGCCATATATAAATATCTTAATCAGAGGTAGAACTATATAATGCAATATGATAAATATATCCTAAAATTGTATCAATATACAAAATGTCTTAAGCAGAGGCAGAAACATGTATGCATACAATATGACAAAATAACTGCATAGGTGTACAAATATTATACACAGAAATAAGTATAATTTGAACTTGTGTCAATATACAAGAAATTATACCAGTGTAAATTGTTCATAAATAATAGCTCACAAGTATTCACTCTATTACTTACTATTATTAGTAGTATGAATAAGTTCACACTAAATTATCTATTATCCTATCCAATCTTCCTTTTATTTTTTTTGAAATCTCTGGGCCTACATAATTTCCACCCCAACCCTCAACCTTATGAGAGTAATAATTAACCCCTAAATGGTGTCTCTAACCGTGAAGACAAACTTTGTTGGGAGAGGAACGTCACTTTCTAGATTTGCTTCCTGCTGTCATGGGGGTGATGTTTTTTTTTCTGTGGGATCCTGTAAAAGTACAATGATGGTTAAGTTTTAAGATTGCTGTTTTGTATAATTACAAATAGTCTCTGAGTAGTTGATAGGGTCTTTTTGTTTGCTCATTTGTTTGTTTTGAAGTTCTTATTTGGAGTTCTGGCCAGAACGTTGTAAGGTGTACCATTTTTGGAGCTGGAACCCAAAAACCGGTCTCAAAGTAGTACAATCAGCATCATGACGTCATATCAACCAGGTGAGGCCCCATCGTCTTCCTGGAAGCTTCAAAGATTGCTGCAGGAAAATCTACTGTTCATTGTGGAAAACTTAAGCATTATTTATATAGACATATATTCAACAAAAGATATAATGTAAACAAAATAGTCATGGCAAAAAGTAAACTATTTCCTTAAAATCTATCTTCTTTCTGTCCCATACCAGATGGCTCCTGACATGAACAGAAATTCTGAATATTTCTTTTAACAACATGATTGAATTTAGAGAAGAACAGAGCCATTGTCCAACTCCAAAGCCAGCTCTTATTTCTAAGTAGAGATATAGATGTGTTCAAATAATCAACTTTTACCAGGCAGATAATACAGCATTGTAAGGCAGATTTCTCTTTGCTTGTTGATTCTTTCTGGATAGCTATCTTTTTATCTTTAGGCATCTAGATGTCCAAGATCTCTCCACTCTTTGAAGATGAATATTTTCCTGCAAAGACAAGAACAAAATCCTGCCCAACCCTTATGAGGTTTTCTTACCACCTGTATGGTTGTCACTTCTGCGGATGAGCCATCATTTCTTTCTCAAGAGGTTTCTCTTTTTCAAACTGAATCTTTGTCAATTTTGATGGTATCTATAGCTTTTCTTCTCCTGTGGAAACAAGAACAAAACCCTTTCCCAAATGTAACACATCTCCTGGTTCATTGTGAGATCAGCGCATCCTTGAAATATACTGGATGATTTAATTCAGAAATTTGAGTTTTTGGGACTGCATGCCCTGAGGGTCACTGCATGCCAGGGTTCTTTCCCAGTACTTTCCTGCACACATGCTCTCTGTCTGTGGCTTTAGCTGCCATATGCATGGGTTACTTTGTTTGTTGCCAAGCACCTATCAGTGGGAGCAGCAGGGGGAGCATGAGGGTGGTGGTCAGATGGCATCTGCAGTCAGGAAGCAGAGTGCAGACAGGAAGTAGAGCCGGCTATGAAAGGCCAGCCCCTAGTGACCTCTTTCTCCATCAGGGCTCCTCCTCCTGAGGATTCTACAACCTTCCGAAATAGCACTAGCAGCTGGAGACCACATGTTCACACACAGATGCCTGTGGGGAACATTTTGCATCCAAGCCACACCATGCTAACGCGTTCCATGCTTCTGTCCAGCCCAGGCCTCTCTCTTGGTTCCCAGAGAGGTTGATCCAATTGCCTATTGTCTTTATCTGAGTTTCAATTCCTTCACCGTAATGTTTACCTACAATGCTTCATTTTCCTCCCATGTCTGCTCCTTCTAAAGGTAGACATCACGGAGGCAGGCAGGTACAAGACATGAGAACAACCTTCAGTGTTTTTATTCTTCTCCAAACCCATGTAGCTCATCGGTCCTCCACCTTCCCTAAATTTGGTCAACATTGCCTATCTTGATTCAACGTCCTAGATCAGTATTGCCACTTAGTTGGATTAGTATGTCATCCCAAAGTGACCCTTCTCCAGTCCTGCAACCCTGTGGTCCCTACCTCACATTGCCATAAACAAGACCTATCCACAATATGAGACTAATGATGGACCTTCTTGCTTAGAAGCCTTCAAGGCCTCCCAATGACCTTCAAATAAAGCTGCCTTCCTACTCTGGCTCCCAAGGCTGGTGGGAGCTGTGTTCCTGCTTTGGCTTCCATCTTTTTCTACAGCCAGAGTGAGCTTCTCTTAGCCTATCCCTTTTCCCTAAAGCCTTTGCACATTACTTTTGGAGAAAGCGTGTATGGATGGTCCTGAGAACGGGCTTTATTTCTCACCCACCAGCTTCTAACTTCCAGATCTTTGCCTTCTTTCTATATTCATTTACAGAGAATTTTCCCCCCTGGGAAGTCTTCCTTGACTTTGCAGAGGAAGTGCCTTTGATCACCCTATGTAACACTTACCATAATTTATTGCAATTGCTGGTTTAATTGTCCATCTCTGTGACTACTTGTAAACCCCTTAAGGCCAGGCTCCATGTGGGTCCAGCTCATTACTCCTTGAAACTAACAAGACGTCTGGCACATAACAAAACTTTATTTATTGAATATTGAATGTTGCATAAAAACATCAAAAGTTATAAATTAGTCAAACAAGACCCCCCAAAATTCAATGCTTTTTGTTTCTAGTAGGTCAGATCCCCAAGTGAGAAGACAAACTTGGAGACAAGTTTGTCTTTTTAGTCAGAACACTGGGAAACCAGAGAAAGTAGGAAATGCTCTTTTCCCGCTTTGGCAGAGCAGATTCACTCTCAGAGCTGATCGCTTGTAACCCCGGGATGCAAGATGCTGATGAGACAGTGGTCAGAGAGATGCCAGCAGCTCTGGGGGCTCTAAATGTACCATGTCCCAGGAAACGGGAAACATTGGCAACCATGTGCTCAACACTGGCCTCTTCTCTCTTGGTTCCCAGAGTAGTTGATCCAAATGCTTTTTGTGTCTACCTGGGAAAGTTAAGAACACCCTCAGCTCCTCAGAGGAAAAACTAATGCTCTTGGCTCTCAGTTTCTCCATCCGTATAACGTAGATGATAAGATATATGTCTATATTTGATGTGAGGATTAAGTGGGTTGAAGGTGATGCCCTTAGCACAGGGCCTTTAATGAGTGTTACATTTCATTATTCTCTCTCTCTCCCATTGCCCTGGTTTGTAATACCCCATTGGGTAAAACGGGGAAAGCATTTGGAACCATGCCTGCCCCAAAGTCGGCCTCTAAGCTAAAGACTGTTGAGGTTGTCAGGTTGCAGTATATCTCTGCCGAGGGCTGGGGATCAAATCTGATGCCATGCACATTTAAGGCAAGTTCTCTGCCACCAAGCTGCACCCCTGCTAGGCTTCCTGAACCCCCTTACTCCCCAGGGCAAGGTGAGTGCACTATCGGCCCGTCCTGCAGCCCCACAGATGCAGGACAACCAGATGCGAAAGGGAGTCGAGTCAAAGCAGGAACTCAGTTTATTACTGTGAGCATCTGCTTACGAAGGTTAAGCAACATCCTGTGATGTAAGAGTACCTCCAGCCAATGAGAGGCGGCCAAACCCTCCCCTGGCTGGAGGGGCAGCTATCTAGGTTTTTGCTCTCTCATTCACACTCAAACTCAAACCAGGCCTTTCTCTGTCGTATAGGCCTTGAGGTACAGGCCCTGAGATGATTTTGGCCCAGCATACCCCTGCCTCACCCACCCCATTAGGCTGTGTTTGTTGATTTCTCCAACCGGCTGGGGGAGGGGCGGCACCTCCTCTGGATCCCACCACACACCGATCATCTGCTCAAGGAATTTTCCACCTGTGCCGTCATTGTTTGGGTTCTGTTTTCCATTTTGAAATGTACAGGCAAGAGTCAGAAATTCATTGCCTGAGACTGGTTAAGATGAAAGTTTGTCATAGCACAGCAAGATCTGATTCTTCTGGTGGGGGGACACCTGCCTCTGAGGCTTCTGGTGGGAGACACCTGCCTCTGGGACTTCTGGTGTGGGAACACCTACCTCTAGGACTTTTGGTGGGGGACACCGGCCTCTTCTCATGGGCCCATATGGTTTCCCATGTGCCTCTAGGAGCATGAGCTTGGAAGTAAGGGTGTGTGCATCTTCTTATTGGGAAGCTACTTGCACCGTTTGAGACGAATGATGTCAAATAAGACTTGGGACCCCTCCCTTTCACACCACTTTCTGTAAAATATTTGCCTGGTTTTAAATATCAATTTCATACCCATGATTGAAAATGAAATTTTACCTACAATCGTGAAGAACTGCTGCTTTCAAAGATGCTTTATCCAAAACACGACTCATTTGAGTAGAATCTAACTAGATTCCTTCACCAGAAAAGAAATTAAAATCCAGGTGTTTGGGAGCAGAAAAGAAGAAAACAAGTATCAATTTATCACTTGCGGCTTTTGGTTATCCTCACATGAGACATGTCTTTTTCTTCCTTTAAGCCTTTGGCCTGGGCTTGGGATATTTTAACAACTGCACAGAACAGACTCCTTGTTAGCTATGGAGAGACGGCTTATCTCAGGAACTGCCACAGTGGGGCTGAGACTTCTGTCTCTTTGTGTCACCTGTCATCCCTGCTCCCTCCTAAGCGTCTCTGCAGGTGCTTGGCCATGACAGGTGCACCACAGAGTCTCCCGTGTGAGATCCTCGTCTGTCTAATTAGTTGGGAGGATACACAGTTTTTTCTGGAGTCTGGCTCACAGGTTTAGCATTTTTGTCAAAATTCTGAGACATGCCAGTTGATGTAGGGGGTGAATGGATGGGCGTTCTGTTAGACTCCTGATAAATGGAACACGTGGTCTACCCTGGCGGCTTGGGGTGTGTGTTAGAGCTGAACCTACGGGAGAAAATGTCTTCAGCGGAATCTATTTTATTCTTATTATTTGATACATGAAAATCCTAAATATACTGAATCCCTTCCTTGGTGAGAAGTTGAAATTTCTTGTCCTCTTGAAAAAAATAATCATTTGTAGACCTTCTTTTTAAATTTCACCTAAAACATTTTTATAGCATTGGTGTTTGTCCCTCCCAATTCACAGTTCTGTTTGGAAGCCTCTGGCTGCACGCAGCTGCTTTATCCACTTCAGCAATGGCAGACTGGCTGGTGTGTGTGTGTGGGGGGGGGGGGGTAAAGTCTGCTTATAAACCGTTCAGTTTTGTGTAGTTTTTCACCTTCATCAGCAGCTCACTGGGCCCTGCTCTGTTTATTCCTTGTGGTGTTCCTGACCTGCTCTGGCATTGTCTGTCATTTCACAGCCGGGGTTGTTGTCATCAGCTCACCCTCTGGCTGTATGCCAGCACCATACCTGCTGCTGTGTGCGCAGTCTCAGTGGGAGAGAAAAGCTGTAGCTCAGAAGGTTAAACAGAAGCCGGAGCTCTGGCCCCCATCCCGCAGCCAGGGATGTGGAGTGTATTTCCATCTTGATAGGAATGTGTTGTGGTCATCCAGCCTGGCCCAGACTTGGTTTCATTGATGGGTGGTCCTCGGATGGGGGTGGCTATGAAACCCCCACAAGCCTTCACTTCTCTTCCACGTTTCCTTTGAGGACTTCTCGTGTCTTGTTAGAAAGCTTTTAAGATCTAACAGGACCCTTCTATTGCTGCCCGTGACAACCACTTTTGCTTCCATCTTTGCCTCTATAACTGCTTTCCTAAAAGCATTTGGGATTCATTGTAACACGGCTGGTAGAAGCTTTCTCCCAATTACCATCTCAGAGCTGAAAATGGGAAGCTTGCTCTGCTCCGAATGTGGATCAATGTTCAAAAAGCACAACTTTGGCCTTGAAAAGACTGTTTAGTGCTAAAAAATAAAGAAAGAAAAAGCAACAAATGTACGTGAAGGCCTCTCTCCTAAGCCACTTTTATGTGTCTAGTGGCATCCTGGACCATCTTTTTTGTTTTATGTTTAAACAATGCGCTGGGGACAGCACCCAGGAGCTTTACAGAAAGACTGACCTGAGATCTCACTTGCCATCCAGTCTTAGGGTCGTTAGTTAGCACTTGGGTTAGAGGCATTCGAAGCTGCATCATGGAGCTGTAGTAAGGGTCCAGGGCCAACAGCAAGTGGTAGACGGGCACTCAGCTATGTCAGCCCGTGTGTCACCCGCTGAGAAGTCCACTGCACGGATGACAACAAAACCTTAACAGTTGAATCAGCCCTTGCAGCTGTGTGCAGAGGGGCGAACAGAGGTTTCTGTGTTTGTGGTTTTTTTTTTTTTTTTCCCTGAGAAGAAAAGATTAGCTGGGCAGACTCTTCTCAACCAGAATGGAGATGAGAGAGAATGCCGAGCTACTGGAAAGCCTTTAAACTCCAATTTGCAAATAAAGAGAGAGAATTAATTAAAAACAATCATTAAGTCATTGAAAGAGCTGGGGAGACAACCTACTTAGCAGTGCTTTCGGCTGGTTCCTGTGCAATTAGTTTCTGTGTGATTTAGGGAGGCGTGCCTCATTAAAACTGCACTCCAGACAGCCCATCAACCTCGATGTGTTCTCCTTTCAAAGACCTGGAATCGGTTTCTACAACCCTGAAAACACCAGATCGTTAAAATGCTGTCGGCTGGCCCCAGAACTGTGGGGAGATCTTCATGACTGCTGACTGATATCGTTGCTGGCTTTCCCTGACTCTTTGTTAATTCATCGAACACTATTGACAGCCAGTGATAGCCTGATACCTAATTACTCAGATGGAAATATTCTGAGCTAATTTCTTCCAATGTCATGGTACAGAGATAAATCTTGCTTTCTACATGATGGAGGAAATTGTTCTTTCTCTCCCCATGTGTGGTGATCCTTGTGGGAGCCAGACACTTGACAGTATAGATTTAACTGAGTGTAAAATTTAATACATAGCTATTGCATATTCCATTCCATACGCTGGATGATGCAACGCTTAATTGTTTGACAAATGCAAGGCTGACCCAGCCCTGTGGCAACACCAGGAGGATGCTGACAAGTCCCTAGGTGACGAACTGCCATTATAGCCCTGTGCACAGCACAGCTTGAAGGTCTGACCTCAGCTTCAGGCTTGAGGATGCACCACAGGTCTTTGTCTTGTTTAAGTGTCATAGATACAGTTACTTGTAGCATGTTTTTATTGGCAATTTCAAACTTTTTTACTGTCGTTCTTGGTGGCTCATCATTAACAGAGATAGCAAGACTGAGTTGGGCCACATTGTTTGCCAGCTTAGCCTGACTCCATAGTTTGGATTCTGTCTGAACATTATCATTCCCTCCTATATGACTTGAGCACGATGCTGTCTTTAAGAATAAGATGGTCCCTAGGCTATGTAGAACATGGTTATTGAGAGATGTGGCTCTGAGTCAGATTACTGGATTCCAATCTCCACAGCTTCAGCAAAGCCCGGGTGTAACCATGGAGGCAAAGAGCATCTCTTAGAGAGGGTTTCTCGATCTCTTAGGTAGGGTAAGAGAGTAACATAAAAAAGTGTAACATAAATCTTGAAATGTATTATTATATTCATGTGCTACATTGCTTGTCCATACACTTAAAATATAAAATGAATAGCAGTAATTTCTCATTGTTGGTAGAGGTCTAAAGGGCCCCATGTCTGGTGATCAAATGAGAGACTGGTGGATAACTAGGAAAAGAAGTGCCTGGGATGAACTACCGAACACATAGCTTGTTGTGGGAAGCTTTGGAAAGATCCAGAAGCTCTGGGAATTCCTAAAGAAAAGTTCTTCCAAACACTCCTTCATTGCTGGTGGGAGTGCAAACTGGTACAGCTCCTTTGGGTATCAATATGACGATTTCTCAGAAAATTAGGAAACAACCTTCCTCACGACACAGCAATACCACTTTTGGGTATATGCCCAAAGGATGCTCAGTCATTACCACAAGGACATGTGCTCAACTATGTTCATAGCAGCAGTGTTTGTCATAACCAGAACCTAAATGCCCCTCAACTGAAGAACGAATGTCCTTCAACTGAAGAATGGATAAGGAAAATGTGGTACATTTATATAATGGAGTACTATACAGCAGAAAAAAATGACATCTTGAAACTTTCAGCAAATGGATGGATCTAGAAAACATCATATTGAGTGAGGTAACCCAGACTCAGAAAGAAAAATATCATATGTACTCACTCATAAGTAGCTTTTAGACATAAAGCAAAGAAACCAGCCTACAGTTCACAATCCCAGAGAACCTAGACAACAATGAGGACCCTAAAAGAGATGTACATGGATCTAATCTACATGGGAAATAGGAAAAGACAAGATCTCCCGAGAAAGTTGGGAGCATGGGAACCATGGGAGAGAGGGTAGAAGGAGAGGGGAGAGGAGCAGAGATAAATGTAGAGCTCATTTTAACAAAAGAGAGAGAGGAAAAAAAGCCCTTCTAAGTCAGGCTCAATGCAGAGGGTGCAAAGGCCAAGAGTCTAGGGCTTCCAGAAACATGTTGTCTTTTGTAATGTCCCTGTGACAACCAGCAGTCTGGTTCTACAGTTACTTTCACAGTGTCCTCTATCACAGTGATGATGGTTTTCTTTATCAAAATTATCATACATACAGATTTTTTTTTAACCAATGTCTTTGCTTGTTTATTTTTCATGATTTATCTCCTCCCAAGAATATGAGCTCTAGACGTGTAGGTACCATGTCAGTCAGCACATGCAACCCCGTGAAAACAAGCTGCAATGCATTATTGTTAAATATTTGCATTATGGTAAACGAGAAACATACGATTCTTAGCCAGCGATACGGTGTGGCGTAAAGAGTACTGAATGAGAACAGAGAGGTCCCAAGGAGAATCTTAGGTTCTATTTGGTTAGGTTCATTTACAGATTAGATGTTTAGAAATAGGTCACTGGAAGAATGTTAGGTTCTTTTCGGGTAGGTTCATTAACAGTTTAATCATTTAGGAGGGAGACAGAAAGAAATGAAATCAAATTGACCAATGGCGGAAACTGGAAGATGTATCTAATGTCATGAAGTGAAATTTCAAATGATGTCAACTCCCAAGGCAAGAAGAGTAAATACATGAAGAGGTGTTGTGAGGAACCACTTGTTTGTTCCCAGCTGCTCAGCCCTGAAATAACCACACAGAAACTATATTATTTAAATCACTGCTTGGCGATTATCTCTAGCTTAATATTGGCTATCTCTTACATCTTAATTTAACCCATATCCGTTAATCTGTACATCGCCACAAGGTTGTAGCTTATGAGCAAAGGTTCAGCATGTCTGTCTCTGGCAGTGGCTCCATGGCTTCTCCCTGACTCCACCCTCTTTCTCCCAGCATTCAGCCTAGCCTTTCCTACCCAACTAAGTTCTACCTTGCTATAGGCCAAGCCAGTTTCTTTATTCATTAACCAATAAAAGCAACACATAGACAGAAGGACCTCCCACACCAAAGAGGCAAAATTGAAATGCCTACACTTAGATTTTAAATCTGTTTTTCTCGGACAGAATGTAATAGCCAACCGAAACAAGCCAGGGTCCCATATCAGACAATATGCAAGAGACCTAGATTTATTGACTAATCTGAGCCCAACTCCCAAACTATATCCTTGTAGAATTGTAATGAAATCCCTCCCCCCTTGGTCATACATGGAAACCCACTGTGAATGTAGCAAATGAATAAGCAAAATGTAGCGACCCTCAGGCTCAGCCTCAGGGACTGTGATTCCACCTGTTTGGGGGAAGAAACTGTGTGTTTTCATATTGCTTTTTCTGCTTTTGTCCCTAAGCAACTCTAACGCATGGACTGGGATGGGAGCTTCTGCCTTGACTGTAAACCCATCAGCCCACATCCTTCTTGCCTAGGACTTGGCACCTCCGCTTTGCCACCGGTCATTCTTCCTTTACTGATTCTCTTCTCTTAGCCATTTTCATCTACATGTGTTATAGATTGCCTTCCATCTTTGTAGTCTCGTCCTATAACAACAGTCCTGCATAGCTGCATAGTCCCATTCCCGACTAAGAGTTGCCCAGGCCCATTGTCTCCGCTTCTATCTGACCTCACTCCTCTCGGAGGTTTATCCTATATTATTCCATCAAAGTCTTTCTTCAAGGTCACCCATGAGTTCTATGTTCCTAGAATTCTGGATAAGTATAACTTGATGGCTTGACTGAGGTGACTCCCACAGGCTCACACACTGGAGACTGAGGTGACTCCCACAGGCTCACACTGGACCGGTTGTTTCCCAGCTGGTAGAAGTGTTTGGAAAGGAGTACGAGGAGTAGCCTTGTCACTAGGAGGAGGAGCTGTGTCCCTAGGGATGGGCTTTGAGAGTTCAAAAGACTTGCACCATCCCAGTGTGCTTTCCCCTCTCTGCCTGGTTGTAGCTCAAGATGCAAGCCCTCAGCTATTCCTTTCCTCTGCCATTATGGGCTCTCAGAAGCCATAAACCCCAAACAAACTCTTTATTCTATAAGTTGCCTTGGTGTCTTATTACAGCAATAGAAAAATAACTAAGACAACGGCTAAGACCCAGCCAGAGAGTTTAACAAGACTCAAACATACTCATTCCAAGTAGCTGTAGGGTCCCTCTGAGACTCATTTTCCCCATCTACAAAATGAAGGCCCTAACTTCAATGGCACAGGATTTGTGAGAGGTTGTCTGTGGCTGAATTCATCTCTGAAGGCTTTGGGGAGGAGTTCCCCTGGGAGATCAGCTTATCATTCAAAACACAGCCCAGCCTGAATGCCAATGTTGTAAGCTCAGAGCACTTTAACAGCCGTTTAGGCATGAAATAGACAGGAACATCTTGCTTAAAACCAGTGCTCTCCTGTTATTTTTAGTTCTTCCTTCTCTAACGTGTTTTCTTCTGGGAGTCGTAGAATAGACTGTGCTCAGAACATAGTCCAAACTCCAACCGAGTCTGCCCCTCAGTCAACCTCAGCGCCTGCCATCCCTTCTAAACTCCTCAGACCTCTTGAGAGCCAGATCCACGCTGCTACAGCTTGAACATTAAAGCCCCCCTCCCTGGCTCGTGCTGAATCGCTGGGTCCCAGCCAGCAGCACTATTTTGGGAGATTGTGGAAACGTTAGGACTTGGGGCCTTGCTAGAGAAAGTAGGTCATTGGAGGCAGGTCCTTGGAGGTCTTTTCCCCCTGGCCTCTTTCTTCCTCTCTTTCTTTCTACATCCTGTCCACTGTGAGGTGAAAAAGTTCCTCTAGTCCCAGATGTTCCTGTCATCGTGAGAGTCTACCCACAAATATGGCGCTAAGCAATAGTGGACGGGACCTCATGCTAAACAATAGTGGATCGGACCTCTGAATCTATGTGCCACAGTGAAAACTTCCCCCTTAAGTTGGTATCTTGGTATTTTGGAATGAATAGGCGTCTCCACCTGTGGATCTCTCTAGGAGCTGCTTCCTCTGCATACACCGCTGTTCGCTAACCCTTGGCTACCCTCTCTCTCCCTCTCACCCTTCACTTCTCAAGCTAGAGGACCCTTCCTCAGAGCCCCCAATCCTACGGAGATTCTTCTGAATCCCTTCCCATCTCAGATCTGATTTCTGATCCTCACAACAGTGCACGCTTGTACACACATAGATGGACCTGGGGGTTGGTTTCAGGGCTATGAATGTGTGTTATGTTGAGCTTGTGTTTCCCTGTCTAGATTTTATGTGTTGTGAGAACAGGGATTTTACTCGTCTTGTGGGCTGTGCACTCTGGCTGTGCTTGGCATAGTCAGATACTCAGATTGTTTTCAAAGAGGCTAAGAATGAATAAATGCATAAGTCAGTGG
This sequence comes from Arvicola amphibius, assembly GCF_903992535.2. Taxonomy (NCBI): domain Eukaryota; kingdom Metazoa; phylum Chordata; class Mammalia; order Rodentia; family Cricetidae; genus Arvicola; species Arvicola amphibius. The sequence continues at coordinate 3,912,003 of NC_052055.2, read as the reverse complement.
AAGGGGAAGATGAGTAGGAGGATAAGCAAGCCTACGTCACAGGGAGTGGCATCGGGAGGACTGTGTGTGATAGCCACCTCCGTGACTGTGGCTATAAATCAGAAGCCATCCTTGGAACGAAAGAGAAAGGTGAAGAGAAGCTTTGGAGCCATTTGCTGGGTACCACCTCCTCTGTGCCCCCATCTTGGCCCTTCTCAGTAGATGTTATCCTCATTGGCTTGCATGTTGAACAATGACACTCGGAGTTTGGATAGAGAAGGACTATGGAAACTAGTGTTTTTACCTTAGTTCATCCGCTGCCCATAGAGACCCACCCACCACCTTATCCAAACCTCGGCTTTGCCCAGCTTGGCTACCTGTGGTGTTTCTACTTACTCCTGCTGAGACTCGGGATGTCCAGGAGTTCTTGAGAACTAAGTGAGGAGACCAACCGTTGAACCCCTGGCCTTGGGAGTCAAATTCTAGCCCTGCAACTTGTTGTGTGCCAGTCTGGATGCCTGAACTTCAAGTCTTTTTATTTTAAACTGGGAATCATCACTACTAGGGATGCTTCTGAAGAGTGAGTTGGCCAACTCATATAAGGGGTTTGGCTCAATACTTGTGAACAGTCAGTATTTGGTACTAATTCATCATTGCAAGACCTTTAAAAATGCATTTGATTTCCTTTTAATCACCCTCCTGTAGGTAGAAATATACACTATGTCAATAGATGTGTGCTGAGAAACTGGAATCGTTTTTGAAAACCAGAGGCCATGGGAAGGCTATCAATGGCTTACAGAATGTTAGCCACTGAATAAATAAATAGGCCTTGGGAAAGAGGAGGTGGGAGGCATGAACCGTCTTTCCAAGGCACTGCAGTGACTGGCGGCCCCAACTCCCTGTGCTGTTGTTAGCTGCAGCTTAAATATCCAGAGAGAACCAGCTCCTGCCTTGCGCTTGGGCCCATCCATGGTGAGGAGAGGAGCATGGGCCTGCTTGAGGACCAGAGCCACAGGGATTCAGGGCAGACAGTTCTAGAAGGCTCAGATGCTGACCAGATAAAATCCCCTGTAGTCCCCAGACCCTCACACCGACTTCTTTTGACTCCTTTTTAGCTTCTTCCCTGCCCACATTTAATTGTTGTCTGTTGTAACCCAGCACCCTCTTGCTCTGTCTTTCCAGTGATTTTCTTTTGAGTGGCTTCTGCACTGTTGACTCGGTCATGCGGTCATTGAGTCAGTGCATGCTGGTGGGATCCGTAGCAATTATCAGCTTACATCAATGAACCAGACATGTTTATGTCCTCAAAGACTTCCTCTCCGGTGAGGAGAGGCAGACAAACACAAAGGAAATATACCCATCGTGTGGTAATGGGGCTAACGGTCAATGCCCATGGAAAACTCCTAAGACAGAGGGGTTGCCCTGTTCGTGAATCCGTCTTTTACCTGTCCTCTTTTGATGACTTCATTTGTCTGTAGTAAATGATGGGCTGGCTTCTCTCCTTAGGACTGAGCAGTTCAGCGTTCCCTAGATAAGACACCCTTGTGATTTGACTACTGGGTGATTGCATTTTCCTTAACTGAGCCAACCAAGCCCTCCAAAGTGTCCCATTGCTGGTGACCTGACAGAAGAGAGAACTGTCTCTGAGCCCTCCACGTCCTCTGTGACATTTTGGAGCATGCTGGTTGTCTAAAGAAGACCTTTGTTTAATCCCATGCAGCCAATCTCTGTTTTCTGGAATCAGGCTGGTTTCTTGGTGTCCAGTATATGTGTGTGTGTGTGTGTGTGTGTATGCATACACTTTCTGGGTTTTAGGCCAACTGTAGACTATAAATAAGAGAAGTAACCGTGCCTTGTGACTTAAGTCACAGAATGATAACATCAGAATGAAGTCCATCCCTGGGAGAACCTAGTCCAGGTAAAACGGTAGCAGTGGCGGTAAGGTTTTATTTTGTTTCTAACAGAGATCGAACTCAAGACCTTGTGCGTGCTAATGGAGCTGTGCTTGCAGGCCCAGAAATGGTTTTTGAAAGACAAGTTAGAACCCTATTAAATTGCCCTATCTATAGTTAATGCTCCTGTTTACCACATTTGAGAGAGCCAGATTAATCCTTCTCTGTGGACGTGAGCTAAAAGCAGAAAGTGAGATGAGGAAAGGCTTTGAAATAGTTTTGTGCACTAGCGTGTCGTCTCTGTGGGCAAAGGCATCTTCTCCACAAATCCGACAGCCTGAGTTCAATCTCTGGAGCCCACGAGGGAAAGAGAAGGGACTCCGGAAGTCATCTCTGTCCTCGTCCAGCATGCCATGGCACACGTGCACGGTGCTGCCTCCTCCACAATCATTTTTCGTTAAAATGAAAGAAAAATTGAAAACAGTTATTAGCTGCCTCTGTAAAGCGTGACGCTCAGATGTCCCCGCCTTGCAGAATGTGTGGCTCCTCAATGACAGGGCTGTCCTTGACACAGCTTTGGTTCCGGTAGCCGTGTTTGAGATGGTCAGCTGTGTTGTGAGTATATTTAGCTTATGCTAAATGCCCCTGGGAAGATGAGCATCATCTGTTTTTGGTTTAATTGTGTTTGGGGCATGGTACATTTTTTTCCAGATGAATAAATATTAAACATTTCCCACTTCCTGAGGAAAACTAGGGTTGAATTTTCGAAGCACGAGTTATCAAACATACTTTAAATCCCATGAAAAAGAAATGTAAAGAGCGATGGGCCATTTACAAGGACTTTAAAAAATGTATCGCTCTATAAAAAAGCCAGGTTTCAGATGAAAAATTGTATACAACACCTGCCAGGCCATTGATGCGTCCCATTCCCACTGGCGTGCAGGGATGACAGGACTGACCAGGGCTTGGCGATAGTGCCTCAGGAATACCGCAGCTCCACAGCGCCACCCCCCACAACACAGGAAACTGCTCCACGTTGTGCTCGATCCACGTGTTTACAGCCCCTAAAGCTTCCGCAGTACACCAACTTGGAGATTTGCATATTCAAATAGAAAGTATCTTAAGCCTTATCACTGCCATAAAAGAGTTTGCTCTGGGCTGATGGAAAAGTCAATTTAACCAGCAGCATTCATCTCCTTCTTCATAAACCGTAAAGCTTCCCAGCAGAGATCTTAAAGGAAAAGTTGAAGCCAACTGTAAATAGATTTAGGAGAATGACGGCATATTCCTCTTCGTGTGTCCACAGCGTGTGGTCGTTCTGATCAACCCCCTGCTAACAGATGCTCAGGACCTCAGGCTTCCTGGAGCTTCCATCATCCTCCATCCTTGGACTTCCCAGTCGTAACATAAATTAGGAAGGTGCGTGCGTAGCAGAACACTCCGGATGTGAATTGTCTCCCCTGGTCCCAGGCACATGTGTTTGAGAACTTGGTGCCTGCTGCTGGCTCCACTTTTGGAGGTCTGAGACTGTGGCCCAGCCAGCATGGGTGGCTGTGGGTGGGCCTCGAAGTGGCGACTCTTCTACCTGATCAGTCAAGGTGTTCGGAACTGCATCCCACACTAACACCATGACAGATAGGGCCACCCCTGCCTCCTCGCCTTCCCTGCCAGCAGACTGTATTCTCTGAAGCTAGGGGTCAGAACGAACCCTTCCTTTGTGAAGTTGCTGCTGTTGGGTTTGGGTTATTGATGGTGAGCAAAGTAATGAGCACAATCGTAGCTCTTTCTCCTCATATTGCTGTAAAGAATAACAATGTATTTCTCACAGTTCTGGAGGCTGGGAAGTCTAAGATCAAGGCATGGAAACAGTACTGCGAGCTACTGTCTGCCCTTGAGTGCTGTGGTCTCACTTGAGAGAGGGGACAGGGGTGGGGGATGGGTGCCTCGTGAGGCATCTTGTATAGGAGCCTTTGTCCCATTTAGGAGGGAGAAACCCCTCATGACATAATCATCTCTGGAATTAATCATCTCAGAAAGGCCCCACCTTTCTGCACTATTGCATCAGAGAGGAACTTCCACATACATTGGAGGACTGTAAATACAGGCCTAGCCTACAAGATGCCCCCCCCCCCTCTCTCTCTCTGTGTGTGTGTGTGTGTGTGTATACTTGTGGAAGTCAGAGGACAATACACAGGAATTAGTTCTCTCTTACCTTGTGGGGACAGAGGTTGGATTCAGGTTGTCAGGCAGACACCTGTGCCCACTCCACCACCTTCCTGGCCTCTTTGTGTCTATATTTTAGAAAACAAATGTTTGTAAAGAGTGCAATCTATGTCTTTTCTACTATTTAGATTTGGTTTCCTACAAGTTTACATCCCTCTCACCCCACCTTGTCCATTCTCCTATTTACTTTAGAAAAAAGAATGGATCAGGCATAGCGTGTCTCTATGTAGTGGTCTGTGGGTAGACTATGGGTAGGTAGAGCACGTGTCTCTATGTAGAGTGGCTGTGGGTATGGGTAGGTAGAGCACGTGTCTCTATGTAGAGTAGACTATGGGTAGATAGAGCACGTGTCTCTATGTAGAGTGGCTGTGGGTATGGGTAGGTAGAGCACGTGTCTCTATGTAGAGTAGTCTATGGGTAGGTAGAGCATGTGTCTCTATGTAGAGTAGACTATGGGTAGATAGAGCACGTGTCTCTATGTAGAGTGGCTGTGGGTATGGGTAGGTAGAGCACGTGTCTCTATGTAGAGTAGACTATGGGTAGATAGAGCACGTGTCTCTATGTAGAGTGGCTGTGGGTAGACTATGGGTAGGTAGATTGCATTTCAGTGTACACTGGTCTGTGGGAAGATCTAGAGCTAGTTCAAAGGCTTAGAGAAACGAGAATTCTCCTGGCCTGTGCTGCTGGCTTACCAGCTGCCCTGATCCTTCACAGGCTCTCAGGTGTGATGCTATGGGGCTCCATGGCAGGTCAGATCGCTCACTGTCCTGGCCATTTCACCCTGCCCCCATAAATCCTTAAAGCCTGACATGGAGCTGACTATACATACTGTGCATAATGTGCAAACCATTGTGGATTTACTTCATCCATTTCCACATCTTAGCAATGAAAAGGCTTTAGAATGCCATTCTTAAAGCTGTATGCTTGGATGTCACCAAAATAACTTTGAGTTAAAGGACAGTCTATAAAAAAATCATCCAGTCATTTTTTTTTTTTCTGTTCTAAATTGTGCTCAGGGAGATTTCTTTTCTTTAAGCCAAAGCTTTTCAATGGTGTCTATTAAATGTATAGACTGCAGGTGAGAAACTCACAAGAATCTGTTTTACATCAGAATTATTTGATGGGTGAACCTAAACACAAAGGAAGATCGGTCACTTCGGGAGCACTCAGAGGTTCAGTCGTTGGCCCGCTGATATACATTGCCGCTATTCTGCAGGGAAAGGAGCTCCGAGCTCTGTCTCAACTCCCGTCTGTTCTCTGCCAGGGCTTGGAAGAGCCCTTGGTGTACTCTGCCTGAGATGAACGTGGCCACAAATGGTGCCTCGCCAAATCCTCAAACACAGAGAACTCAGCAGCTACCTATCACGTCAGTTACCTATTCATGTTGAATTATTGCAATTGGTGTTTTAACTTTTAAAAAAAAAATCAGAGAGGATGAATGATTCGTACAGTCCTTGGGCTTTTACCCCCAATACAGGTAGCATTGATTCTTACTAATTCAGTGGTGCCAGCTGGGATTTTTAAAGCAACTCTTCCTAGAGGGCTTTGGCCTCCTGGTAGCTTTGGAATTATATTATAGAGATCGATCAGATGTCTAGACTGGTGGCCCCAGAGGTATTAAAATGCCCTTTCTTCCAAGAGAGGGCTTAAACTCCAGACACGTGTCCATTAGTGATGGGGTCTGGAGACCCCATCTTCTGCCTCGGAGCTTTCTCCGCAGACTTGCTGAGTTAGTCTCTTCCTAGGCGGCTCACTTGGATCTTTTCATTCTTCTGAGACTCTATTGTCCCGAGAATCTAACTTTCTGCACTTAGTTATCTGCTTCCATCATGTGTTCCTGAGATAAAACCCAGCTTAGCAAGTGCAGTCAACAAGAGCTTTTGCTCAAGGAACAATCTATCATTCCTTATTGATGCTTTAAAAGATTTATGTGTGTGTATATATGTGTTTTGTGTGTGCACACGTGTATGTGCAATGTGCACCCTGAGGACCACTGGGGAGTGTCATTCCTCAGGAGCCGTTTACTTGTTTGTGAGCCAGACTCTTCCATTTGGCCTCTAACTAGTCCCAGCAAGGCTAGTTAGTAGTAGGGTAGGCTAGTCCCAGCAACTAGTTAGTAGTAGGGTAGGCTAGTCCCAGCAACTAGTTAGTAGTAGGGTAGGCTAGTCCCAGCAACTAGTTAGTAGTAGGGTAGGCTAGTCCCAGCAACTAGTTAGTAGTAGGGTAGGCTAGTCGCAGCAACTAGTTAGTAGTAGGGTAGGCTAGTCCCAGCAACTAGTTAGTAGTAGGGTAGGCTAGTCCCAGCAACTAGTTAGTAGTAGGGTAGGCTAGTCCCAGCAGCTAGTTTAGTAGTAGGGTAGGCTGGTCTCAGCAAGCCCAGGGGTCTGCCTGTCTGCCTCCCTAGCACTGGTTTACAAATGTGTGCCATCATGCCTGGCATCTTTATGTGGATTTCAGGGATGAAAGGTGGGTCCTCTGGCTGTGTGACAAGCTCCTTGCAGGCTGAGCTATGTCCCCAGCATGGTGGATGGTGACTGCTCAGAGTGTAAATGAGTTGGTGCGTAAATTACAGTCGTGTTTTACACACGTGGAAGGCAGCTCCTTTGGTGCCAGGCGCTGACCCTGAGGACCCATCTTCTCAGGTGTCCTTCCTCTTCAGTGCCGCATCCTCTTCCAAGGATCCTGGAACTGATAGGAAGTCAATCCTGGACTCCCATGGTATTGCCTCTGTCTAGTGTTCTAGAGGAGCCTATCTTGTTGATCTTCACCTTTTCCCAAAATGCAGTGACTCACGAAGCCGAGCCTCCGCGCTCCCCTCGTGCAAGGTGAGGCTGCCTCCTGAAAGGTGTTTCGGCTCACTTCTGTTCTGTTGCCTGTTTCTTTCAGATCATTCTCAACTCCGGTCCTGTGGAGCCTCCTGAGAGTGACAGCCACATAGTAAGTGCACATTTACAGTTCCCTTCTCACGTGCACACGGGAACCTGCGTTTTGTTCAATGCTTTCATGAAAATCGTTTCGTTCAAGTATTTTATCCGTGAACAGCAGCGGAAGGAATGAGGGTTTTATGTGTAGGAGAAACACTGAGCCATCGCTTTAAAATTGATAGACCTAATAAATGGACGGAGATTAAAAAATAAAGCTCAGATTACCTCCAGGGATACACGCAGCAACCTCCCCTGACATGTTAAAGCTGGGCCATAGTCCAAGTGGTATTTCAGATGGTGCCAGGCATAAATTATAGCAGAGCCTGGCACTTAATGGGCACACACACACACGTATGTTTGGGGAGTGTATAGACTAGGCAGTTTGAGATAGCATCTCTGTGAGCCCCCAATCTGTAACGTGAGACAATGTGGAGCCTTGGGAAGTATGCCAGATATGGATCTGGGTAAATCTGGATCTGGGAGTTTCAGTTCGATCCCTTCTCTGCCACTTAGTGGCTACACATAGGTCAGCTCCTCTCTGTGGCCTGATGTCCTCACCCTTACAATGATTCTAATAGGACCGCCTCGCTGCCTGATACAATTGCCATTTCACATACTGGTTAAAGCTTTATTTTACTTTTTATTGTTCTTTGTTTGGGGTTTGTTAAGACAGAATCTCACTCCACAGCTCAGCTGTCTCCAGACTCACTATGGAGCCCAGGCTGGCAATGAACTTACGGCCCTTCTTTTGTCTCTCCCTACTGAGTGCTGGGATTATGGGTGCGAGTTGTCATGTCCAGAAATGAGGACATGGCATGATGAGGGTAGGGAAATGTATGTGTCTTATGTGAAGACTGAAGCATTGGTTTGCTTTAAAAGCATTGACACCCCCATAGCATTGAGCTCCCTGCACCGAAAACTCTGCTTTCCCAGTCTGTTCTACATTAAAAGCGGGGTTCCTTGGGGAAAGGGTTGATTAAGACGAGGGCAGGAAATGCACAAGATAAGCTTAGAGTATCCCACAGTGCCAGAAACTGAAGAAAGGAAAAAGAAAAAGAAAATGGCAAAACAAAGCCCCCACCTGCCCCTTACGTAAACGTGGGACCCAGCTGCAAGAGCTCCCAATGGCTGGGACAATTTCAGCCACATAATAAATAAAACAGCCTTGAGCTATAACCTAAAGGATGCATACCTGCACTCATATGAATGCAATCATTGGTGGCTAAATAATAAATGGGAGCCCCCCCCCCAACCGCCAGCAGAAGAATCTCAGCTAGGATCCTTCCCCTACGCTACCCCCCACCCGTGGAAGAATCTCAGCTAGGATCTTCTCCCAGTGGAAGAATCTCAGCTAGAATCCCTCCCACCCAGTGGAAGAATCTCAGCTAATTTTCTTATAGAGTGCAGAGCGGGAAGTGGAAAGAAACAATCCTACTTCAGACAGAAATGTTCCCTGCTCTGGAGGACGGAAACCAGAGCTTTGTCCCTGCCAGGCAAGCCCTCTCCTGCCTCCCTCCTCCAGGGAATCACGGTTCACATCACGGTGAACCATCATATTAATAAAAGACATCTTTAATCTATAGTGAGAAGGACATTTTACCTTTGGGATTTTCATTCCCACATGTTCTCTAACTCTAACCATGAGGCAAACATAAGATGAAGTCTAATATCTGTCTATTCTAAATGTTTGGTCAGAACTCTTCAAAACCATCAGTGTAATTAAAATAAGCAATGTAGGAGAAATTGTCCCAGGCAGATGCCTAAGTCAAATTCTGACTGAATGTCATCTCGTATCATAGCCAAGTTGACTCTGGGGTGGACATAAAGCTAAGAAAGCAGGAATAAAGTGTGGAGCCTGGTCAGCCATGAGATGTGGTGTGCCTTATCATTTATTGGCTGCGATGCACACCATTATTAACACTGTGGTGTGCGTTATCATTTATTGGCTGCGATGCACACCATTATTAACATTGTGGTGTGCTTTATCATTTATTGGCTGCGATGCACACCATTATTAACATTTGGATAGCTGAGCTTGGAGTCCACACTTACTCTCTGTCTATCTTCACAATGATCCTATAAATTCTTAACTTATAAATGTTGGAAGATTAAATTTTAATTTTTTAAAAGTGAAAATATACCTCTCCCTCAAAACAGCAAACAAACCAAGCCTTCCAATGTAAAAAAATTTTTTGTGTGTATACGTGTGTGGTATGTGCACATGCGTGCAGTTACCCACAGAAGCTAGAAGAAAGTGTCAGATCCCCCAGAGCCGGAATCCTAGGCAGTTGTGAGCCACCCAACATGGGTGCTGGGAACCTTCAGGTTCTCTGCAAGGAGTCTCTCTGGACCATTGAGCCACCTCTCCAACCCTCACCTGCTAATGTTTAAGTATGGGGGAAAAAGAACTTTGGTGTATAATTTGTTTGCGTCTCAAGATTCATACCTAGAGAAGTATATTCATCAATGAACTTTTAAATTACACAGGCAATATTCATGTATAGAGCATTCAGCTGTATTTTATATCATCCTTGGAAGGAAGAACAAGTTGGGTGTGGTAGTGCATATCTGTAATCCCAGCACTCATGAGGCTGAGGTAGGAGGAGCTGGAGTTCAGGATCTGGCTACATAATGGGTCCCTGTTTGGAAATCAAAAGTACAAACAGTAATAACAACTAGGAAAAAAAACAGGGAACAAAATAACTGTCAAAGCTGAAACATAATTATTTGAGTAGAAAGAGAATTAGAATTCTCTCGATTCCTTCTGCCTCGCTGTGGCCACACACCTGACAGAAAAATGGAAGGGAAAAATGGAGACTTAGAATTCTCTCAGTTCCTTCTGCCTTGCTGTGGCCACACACCTGACAGGAAACAGAAGGGAGCAGATGCTTGTCTGGCTCATGGTTTTGGAGAGATTGCAGCCTGGCATAGCTGGGAAACCATGGCAAAATGGTTCTATCTGTAGAGGAGTATGAGGCAACAGTATTCCCCCACAGACCATGAAACAGAAAAAGCTACCTGGAAACAGGACTGGGAATAACTTCCAAGGGCTTGTCTCTGTTAACCTAACCCTGCCAATGAGGCTTCACCTCCTAAAGACCCCACAGCCTTCAAACAATGCACAAGTGAGGGCCTCGCGTTTAAAACATGAGCCTCTGGGATATTTCAAAGCCAAGGCATAACAGAAACCATGAGTTTTGTTGTCTATTGCTACATAACAAACCACCACAAATACAGGACTTAGATTTGTTTTCATGCGCTGAGTCCACGGGCAGCTAGCCCCAGCTTTGCTTACTGTCTCACAAGCCAGCTGTCGGTTTCTCTGGTCCTTTATCAGGGCTCAAGGGTTTTCTTTCAGTTCATGAAGTTATGAAATTCAGTTGCGCTTGGAATACTGAGTCTCTCGTTTTCTTTGGGACTGTCACCTGGATCTGTCCTCATCCAGGAACTACCCATCACCCCATGCTCTGTGACATTTCATAGCCCTGTCTCCACATGACAGCTTATGGCCTCAAAGCCAGCAGAAGACTCTCTCGTCTTCTGAGTTGGCGTCTTACAAAGCAATTAGGGAAATACCTACCCAGTTGACCTTACCATAGCTGGCTAAAAGTAAATGACAGGCCAAGCCTGCACTTCATGGGCAAGGCTCACACTGGGGATGGCTCGAGAGTGTACTTATGTGTACAAGTGAGACTTACGTGTACAAGTAATGAGTTGTGGGACATTGTGGGATATTGGGATCTCATGGCTGTTGGGATGGCCACCATAGACAAGCAAAGCAGCAAAAGTCGGGATTAAAGGGATGTGCTCACTGCTTGCTTACAAACGTATTTCTGTTGGAGGTAAACAAATGGGTTTGCCTCTCACCCCAAACCAACAGCGCCCTTCAAAGTTATCAGATGAGTTAGGGTTGCATGAAGACCAAGGCGTCAGAAACAAATATTTGGCTATTGTTCTTAAATATATCACTATATCTCTGACTAGTCTTTTCCTAGCACATAGATATGCTCTTGGCAACCATGTTTATGAATTTTGAGAACTCAGTCAAAGCTCAGATAATATAATAGCATTGCCAGTTTTTCGTGGTTATTCATTTTAAGGCAATTTGGGTTTTTTCATACTTTCATTTCAAACTTCTGTCCACTAATAACTAATTGGTAGAATGATATCATTAAAGTTGTATGTCTCATGTTTTACATTTGTTTGTGTGTTTAAAATATATTAGATATTCACTTTTGTAGACTCCTTATCATGAATTCTGAGTCCTTTTCTCATCAAATGTCGCACACAGAAATGCTGGTGTTGCCATGGTTCTCCATAAATTAACATAACCACTACCTACATCTTTGGCCTCTTGGGTTTTCTTTTTCTCATTTTGGTCTGGTGGCTCCATGAAAAACCGAATCATCGAGAAGCCCTATTGCACATTTAGGCTTCAGAAGTCACCTTCCAGCAGCTGCTTGGCTGGAAATAAACTCAGGACTCTGCCAGTCTCTGTGGGTGGGCTTGGGCCTTGTGATCGCTGTCCAGAGAGCCTCTGATGAGGCCACTAAAAGACTGTGAGGGGACACAAAGTCTCTGCTCTTTAGGAATCACATCTACAGCTGCCTTGATGGAAGCGTAAGGTGAGGCAAGGGGGAAACACACATTGGAAGTCGTTCGGTTAAGACACTGCAGGAGAACGGGATTCCCATGGTCCTCCTGCCTCCCTTCTCTCCTTTCCCAGTCTTCTCCCCATTTCCCTGCTCACTCACAGTAAGCCTCAGGCTGTAGGCGTTGGCTTCCCTTGTGTCAAGGGCTCTAAAAGGCTTGTTCCAGAGCAACAGAGCTTAATAAACTGCGGCTATTGGTGAAATAACTCATTTATCACCGAAAGGTCAACGCTTCCTCCCTTCCTTCTTTTCCGCTTTGGGGTTGTTTTCTTTGTAGGAACTAAATAAAGGTGTCTTTTTAAAACATATAGACAATAAGTGGAGGTAAAAACAAGTCGCCTTTCCTGCCTGGGGCAAGCGCACACAGGGATGTGTTTATCTCTGCATGAGAGATGGTTCATCTTCCTCAGGCTGCCTCCAGTGGAACCGTCTAGAATCCCCCTCAGCTCCTGACCTCTGGTGACACTGAAGCTCTTCCGTGTGTTTCTTTCCTGGGTGGGGCTTGGGCTCACCTAACAGTGTCCTCAGATTTATTTGACACATACCTTAAAGTATAAATCTGGTAACTCACCTCTTCCTGAAATTCTAGATGTGTTTAGCTGACAGTTGAAGCAATGATCAATAGGTTTTGTGTGGGAAGATGGTTTGCTTTGAAGTGTGACATTGTATTAGTAAGATCTCAACAATGCATCTGCCACGGGGCTTTTGTTTCTGGGTACAAACTAATGGCGTTTTGCTTGCCGGTGATTAAGATCAAGTTGGATTTCCTCATTTGGGAGCGTCCAAGCAGCAACTGGAGCAGGCAGTGCAAGCTCACGCTGTAAAGCAAGACAGACATTCGCCCACTCATATGTTATTTCCCTGTATCCAATACTGCCCCTGAGACTGTGTCTCCGGCAGAGCTGACATCACCCCCTTCAAGTCTGACCTCTTCTTTCCTGAAGTTCAAATCACACAGAGATTCTGAGCTTCCTGCCTTGACTTTCTCATGGGTTGCTTGCTGCTGGGACAGTTTCTCTCAAAGGACTAAATGATCTTTGAAAAGCAAGAACTTAGAAGTTTGCTTGTGTTTAATAACACAACACTAAACTCAGTGTCCCCAGTGCCTGATGTCACTAGTTCTCATCCCCCACCTCTTCCTCTTCCCCTCCCCCTCATCCTTCCCCTTCTCTTATCTAACAGAGTTCTTACAATGGAGTATGGTACAACCTCTCCATTTCAGGAGCACAAGCATCTAGGTAGGCCCTGAAAAGCATCCACACCTGTTCTTAGGACCACCCCATCTTCCTTGTCTACCCATCCTCGAGCCACAGCCTTTCTTTCCAGGCATCTCGTCTGCATCTCAGCCCTGAATCTTCTCCTTGAGGGCATTCCAGCCGAAAATTAGCTGTCCTTAAGTGGATCATGTCCTAAGAAATCAAGCCATGGGTCAGAATGACTTCAAGACCCAAAGTAATGCAATGTTGAGCTTCCTGACTCTGGAAACATGGAAGTATTTTTTAATCCATCTGGCTCCCCTAAAATCATATCACAAATGCAGTTGCTTATGCTGAGAGCTGTTTGAAAAGTGGAAACCCGAACTCCTGCCGTTTGGGTCAGATGCTCTGGGGGAGGGAGGGTCAGGCTACTCCATGGCCGAGGCTGACAGAAACTAAAAGAAAGCCTTTCTCATCTTGCGATCCACTCCCCGTCCTTCTGCTTACTGACCATAAGCCTTTGGGCAAATGTCTGAGTTTGGAAGTTGAGGTCAAGAGCAGGACCACTGAGCAAGATAGCAATGGAGGCAGAGATCGGAGGATGTCACAGAATAGCACTTGCCACCTTCTAGGAAGCAATGAATGATGACCCATGACTGTGCTTGTTCAGCCATGGCACCTCTTTTATTCCTGGTCCATTCTTGGAAGCACCTGATGGGGAATGGTACCCACCCCAAGTGGGAGATGCCCAAGACAAAATTGCAGCAGTTTAGTTTGGAGGTCTGGCCTGCTCATGATTCTAGAACCAGGTAGCCTCCTGTTCTGTGAAATAAGCCAGGCTTCCAGTGGGGTGAGCAGAGGGGGTTGACTTTCTGTGGGGGTTAGAGGGCAGAAGGAAATAAGAAGCAAAGGACAGCTTGTTCATTTCCAGAGTTCCTGTTCTTCCTAACCTCAGAGGGTAGAAATAGAGAGGTGTTCTTTATCATGCCTGCTCATACAAACTGCCCTGCTCTGATCGACTGCTATAGATAAATTTAATCATCAATCTTCCTCCTCCCCGCCCCTCCTAACACGTTTCAGGCTTCAGTTTGTTTACATAATACTTAGCATGTATGACTCTGTTATGGTCTGGTCTATGTAGGTTTACTCCATGTGGCTTGTCCAAAATTATGGCTTCCTATAAACTCTTGCTGAGCATGCATCTTATCATTGCAGCTGAGGGATGAAGATGGCTTCATCCTTGATTGAAACCTTGTGTTTCCAAGTCTCCTTCTCCTGTAGTCTATGCAGCCTTCAAAGTCAGTGTCTGCTCACACCTTTTACTCCCAGCCACTGCAAAGAGTGCACACTTAGTCAACAGTGGGTTTATTTGAGAAGATAAAGTATCCTGGATCTTTCTAATGTGTTGTTATATAATGTGTTGATTATAAGAGGAGTTATATGAGGACTCAATATGAGTACATGCATGTATTTTTATTGCCAAGGATGTACAAAGGAAGATGGGACTGCCATGGCTTGGGATGCTCCAAGTTAGTGCTGTTGGGGTCACTAAAGAAAGCAGAGACTCAGGAAAGCTCCAACTGCCCCCCCCCCCTTAAAATGCTGGTCATGTTGCTTGGAAAGAGAAGCAAACTCCCCAACCCAAGCATATAAAATTAGAAGGACGTAAAAGCAAGCCTGCTGCCAAAGGGGAGGGGTTGGCAGAATGGGATGGATCCTCGCAGCCACCTGGTGTGTGATTTAGCACTGCTCTGAGCTTTTGTTCCATGATACTTGTGACTGGTTTATTCCTAGTCCCTTGTCAAAAGCAGCGTTTTTATAAACGGGTGGATGTTTTCCTTCCATTCTTGTTTACACCTTCCCATCCTGCTGTTTACAAGATTGGTCTCTCACACTCTGCCTGGGGTGTCTTCTATTATTGTGTAGCTAAAATTGCCAGAGGAGTCTTTAAGCCGCTCTCTTTGGAGAGGCAGGGGAGCTGTGCCACCCTGCAGGCTCTCTCTCAGCATGGTGCAGCGTCTCCCCCACGAAAGAGGCACATAGCTATTATGAACCTGTGACCAGCTGTGAAACTTTGCACATCCGAGTATTTTGAATGCTTGAATGTATCTGTTGTGTATCTCATGATAGAGTTCACATGGGCTGGTACCTAGGGCCGAAGGAGGTGTGACTCCTCAAAGTGGAGCCCTTGGTAGCTTCTCCCCAGCTTTGTGTTATTGCAATGAAGTTATTGCTTCCTCTCCCTGCTCGTTCACACCCCTCCCTCATCTTCATCCCTCTCACCCATTGCAGAAGGGTCAAGTCCGCTGCCCTGGACAGTTGGGAATCCTTAGGCAGCTTGTTGGCAGCAAATGGAGAGCTGGCTGCCCTGGGTGAAGGAGTAGAGGCAGTAAGAAGGAACCTGTGTCCTCCGATTAGGAAGCAGGGTGAGCAGCAGGAGGAGAGCAATGTCTGTTAAGGTGGCAGAGAAGAAGGCATACCTTCGGGACTGAGGGATGCAGAGGAACAACCAGAGAGGCAGACTTGGAAGAGGGGCGGTGTGGAGGTGCGGGAGCCCTGGGAGGGGGTTTTACGAATAGATGGTGGATTGACACTTGCAGGGGGGTGCGCCCTGTTCACCCTGTTCCTTGGACTCATGGAGGAAGCAGCAGGAAATAGATGTGGTTTGAAGAGGCGAAAATGGCATAGAAAACCCTTCACACACTACTAGACTGGGTCATCGGGAGTGAATGAGACGGAGGCAAAATTGGGGAACAGAAAGGAAGGCTCGGGCTCAAAATAAACCCTGTTTGTTGATTGTGGGAGGGATAAGATGAAGAATGCAGAGGAGCTTGCAGCTTATCCAAGAGGGATGCTTTGTCTCCCTCCACATGTGTTTTCTTTCTAATCTAGCAATCCATATCAGCTCACAGCAGGTGGAAGTGCTCAACAGGGAGAGAGCAATAACAGCAGCAGAATTAAACAGGCTTGCTCTTCTCCATTTCCTCAAGCCCAGAGATCCTACCTCCATACAATCAGGGTCGTTTGTCCACATCCCTAGTCTAGAAATGGCACAGCAGGCATGGCTAGGGGCAGGCATGTTTGGAGTCTTGTGGAGTCCTAGTCTAGCATTCTTGCCATCATGCAAACCATGTCTGTGTGAACAAAGGGCCTTGCCATGTCACACTAAGGTAGCAGGGACTCACAGATAGATACACACACCCTGATCCCATCACCCTTCTGTGCACTGGAAACAGTTGGAAGTTCTGCAGGTGGGAAAAGATGCGGTCAAGCCTGAAATTTCGCAGCCTCTTTGTCTCTCTTTCCACAAGAGTAGAGGTGCTGTGCGCAGCCCTGGGAGGGAGCTTTTAGAGAGCTGCAAAAATGAGAGAGGGAGAGGGAGAGGGAGACGGTGAGAGAGAGAGAGAGAGAGAGAGAGAGAGCGAGAGAGAGAGAGAGAGCGCGAGCCCAGACAGAGTTATTTCAAGGAGGGGGTGGGGCAGTACTGCCTGCTGAAGCTCTCCTGCCTCCAGATAACATTTCCAGTCCTGCTTGAAAGTGCTTTCTCTTCCTCCCTGCGGCCCCAACACAAAGGCACAAATGAAATTCCTAAAAGCAGGCACTGCTGTCTGGTTATTTTTAGTATTTGATGTTAGTATTTATCAAGCTTTGCAGTGTTAATTTGTCCTCCCACCCATTTATCTCCCTGCCTCCTTGTGCTGTGCTTAGAAGAGACTCACAGGAGAAGCAGCTGGTGACCTCGCAGAAGCGTGTCCTAGAGAGAGGAGCCCCGGTCTTTAAAATCAATCTTCCTCACCCCTGCCTTGCAGAGAAGAAAGCTGGAATCTGCTAGCCAGGGGAGCAATAAAACCGTTGGTGAATGTGAACCCATTAGACTGTCTGGGTAGTATATTTAGTCGGGTCAAGTGCCCTGATAACAAAACTTGGTTCAGGAGTCCTCCATGTGGAAGATGTCATGATGCTGACCTGGACCAGAAGCCAGGGAAACAAGGAGCCTGAGGGAAGCAGATTCCCAGAGGAGAGAAAAGGAAAGCATCCATGTTAACATCTGAGCTTGGGACAGCTAGAAGGCTGGGGACAAACTGGGCTGGGCTGGGACGGGGGCTTGAGACAGCTAGAAGGCTGGAGATCACTTGGGTTGACCTGAGACTGGGGTTTGAGACAGCCAGAAAGCTGTAGACCAATTGGGGTAGCCTGGGACTAGGCAGAGGAAAATGTTGTGCCCTAAGAAACTACGGCTGAGCACTGACACCCCACCCATTGCTGCCTCAACTTCCTGCCCTGGAAGGAAAGCCAGAACAGATATATGCTTGGATAGAGGAACTCCCAGGAAGCCTTCTAACAGAGAGCCATGGGACATTTTCTGAATACAAGACACTTGGCTCTTGGGCCTCTTTCCTGCCCATCCAATGTCTTTAGCTCCCAGGAAGCAGGCAGGAGTGGTTTTGTCTGGTAACTTAAGGTATCGCTGTGGTGTAACAGCCTTGGGGACACATGGTAGCTGTGTCCTGCTTAATTTTCTATCAACTCAACACAAGCTAGAGGATGTCTCTGTCAGATTGGCCCATAGGCAAGTCGGTAGGGCATTTTCTCCATAAATGATTGGTATGGCAAGGCCCAGCCCTCCAAAGAAGGTGCCACCACCAGAGAGGTGGTCCTAAGTTGTATAAAAAAGCAGACCGAGCCAGCTACAAGGGGCAAGCCAGTAAGCGACACTTCCCCCATGGCCTCTGCTCCAGTTTCTGTCTTGAGCTCCCATCCTGACCTCCTTCAAGGATGGACAGTGATGTGGAAGTATAAGCCATATTTTCCTACTATTTAACTTAAAATTAGAATGCCCAAAGCAATGTGTCAAAAGAACAATGTAAACCCCACTTTAAGATTTATATACAGCAATCGATTAATTGCCGTAGTCAGGACTACATAACACCAGCACGGGGCAGTAGACACATTGACAGCAGAGCCACTCAGAAGACCTGGAAGCTGTCGGATGTACTAGCCCAGTGCTTTGTGGTTGGGTGTGTCAAAGTAATTCAGTGAAGAAATACTCTCTCAGAGGAGTAGTGGTGGAGTAGCTAAATATCTCTAGAGGTTTTAGGCTGGTGAGCCGGGTCAGTAGGCAAAGATGTTTGTCCCCAAGACTGACGACCTGAGCATTATCTGCAGGACCCACATGTGGAAAGAAGAGACCCAACTCTCCTCAGTTATCTTCTGACTCCACTCACGTCTGTGTTTCACACGCATGAACACACACTTACACACCTGCGTACACACATGTGCACACATTCTCTCTTGCACCCACGCATACAGTGTAGTTTAAAAAATTGATCAACAAAGATTTAAATATCAAACGAAAACAAAAGCTCCAAAACCCAGCACTTTATATCGCCCCACGTGGATCTTAAATTTGAACATAAAACAAAACTTTCGGGAGGAAACCTTCAGGACCCATGGGTTGCTGCCGAGTCCAAACATGATCCACAAAAGTAAAAAAAAAAAAAAAAAAAAAATCTGACTGCATCCAAATTAAGATGCAAGACTGGAAGGTGAGGAGACGGGAGAAACTGGCTGAACGTGAACCTGACAAGAGACGCCTCTGAAGTAGGCAGAGGACTTGGCGCAGAGCAGGTGCTCATGGAGCTGAAGGACCCTGTGGGGAACGGCGGGAGACTGGAGACATTTCACCGTACAGAAATCGGTGATAACGAGCGCACCCTCCCGTACTGGGGAAATGAACTGAAGACTGCCCTGGGACAGCGCTACACTCCCATCAGAACAGCAAAGTAAACAACAGTAACACCGCGAAATGCTGATGAGGATGTAACACTCCACGCAGTTTTCCTCCCCTGCGAGGTCCTCTGGGAAATACTGCGACCACGTCTTAAATGTAAGCATGCACTTACAATATGACCTGGAGGTCACTGCCTTGGAGCAGTCACCCTAAAGCCATTGGAACAGATACAGATGAGCTATTGTACATAGCTGTTCGTAGTGGCTTTTGTAAAAGCCCCAAATTCAAAACAAATAGAGTGTTCTATGTAGGTAAGTGGGCAAGCCAACTGTGGGACTCTCACTCCGTGGAATGTCACTCAGGTGGGAAAAGGATTAAATGGTTGATACCTGCAACAACTTGGGTGAATTTCAAAAACGCTCCGCTGGGTGTGTGTGTGTGTGTGTGTGTGTGTAAGTAAACAGTATCACTGTTTATAAATATATATGTTTATATGTAATACAGCTGCATGGCTGTGTTTATTGACATTCTGTATGGGACAAAGATAGAAAGGGAGAAGCTAGAGAGGTCTCCAGGAATGGACAGGACTCTAAAATGGTGGACAGTGGAGTCCTGTGCCTTTGTGGGGCCCTTCTGTGTCTTGGGTACATAGATGGTTACAAGAACGTATACATACATATAACAAAGGCATGCCAAGCTACAAAAATTGACAGCATAAGCATTTGCCTAAGCAAAGCGCTGTTCAATTTTGCTGTTCTTGTGTTTTATTTACTTTATAATCATCTGATTCTCTTTCTCTCATTCCCTACGCTTCTAAAATCCCCTCGGGATGTTGCATACAGTTGTTTTGTGTTGTCTAGTATTTCACCAGTTAAATATGGCATTGTTTTGTTCTGTTGATGGATATTGTTGTTAAGTCTAGCTTCTTGCCATTTTGAATAAAAGTGTTAAAATACCATATATATATATATGTGTGTGTGTGTGTGTGTGTGTATATATATACATATATATATGAACATGTGGGGGTGGGTGCAAATATTCAAAAATGCTCATCCTGTTGTATCGGTCTGTTTGTATTACTGTAACAAAATGTCCAAGACTGGGTCATTTACAAATAACAAGATGAATTTCCCACAGTTCTGGAGACCAGAAAGTACAAGACAAAGGTGCTAGAAGGTTCAGTGTCTGGCGGTCCCATCTTTGCTTCCACAGTGGATCATCGACACAGCATCCTCAGGAGGGGACAGATGCTGGATCCTGCAGCCAAAGAGTAGCCAGGCAGAAGGACAGGACAGTTTGCACATGGAGCCTTTGCACAGGGAGCAAGACCCACAGCCCTTAATAGTGTCACACTGGGAATGATGCTTCAGCCTGAATCGTGGGGGGCACATATCGGGCCTGCCCCAGCCCCGGACAGTGTCGGGAGAAGCAGACTTGCTCAGAAGGGTGTGTGAGCCTTCAGTTTTCTAGGATGAAGGCGCTTTTGTGATGTTGCTATCAATTCATACCCACACTAAAGTCTAATTTGCATTTTCATGATGACGCATGCACAGTTTCTGTTTTTCATCTACCCATGTGCCATGCCTCCCTTTCTCCTCTATGGCATGCCTGTTGGATCTATTGCTTGCTTTGGTATCATGTTTTTTTGTTTTTTTTTTTTTTTTATGGCTGATTCGTAGCATCTTCTTATATAATTTCGATAGTGGTGTTTGGCCTATATAGCTTTTTTTGAACTTTAGAATATTTCATTTATTTTGGGGGTGGTATGGGTGGGGCTCATGCACCTGACACACACAGCACACTTCTGGAGGTCAGAGGATAATTTTCTGAAGTTGATGCTCTCCTTCCTGGGGATAAAGGCAGGCCCCCAGCCTTGGAGGCAGATAGCTTTATCTGCTGAGCCCCCCACAAGCCCCTTCTTGTAAACATCTTCATCTTACCTTAACATTCACTTTGCAAATACGGCAGTTTTTCTTTCTATTGTTAGCACTTACATGTCTTAAAGAGTCCTTTCCCATTTTTGAGGTCAGAAAAAATGTTGTTTTTTTTAATCTCCCTCTAAACATTTAAGCCTTTTTGCTTTTCACAGCTAAAACCTTAATCCCCCATGGAATCAATCTTTGGTATGGTTTCTTTTTGGCTGGGTAAGTTATTTCAACTTTCATGGGAGCTCTGATAGCTTTTAATAGCTCAGTGAATGAGAAAATCAAAGAAGAAACCTCTTCCACCACAGGGTTTGGGAAGAGGGCCTCCTCTGCCCTAGACACTCTGGAGAGAAATTGTATTGAAATAAAACAAGTGTCTTTTGCTTCAGCAAAGGAAGGTTTGCTTTAGCCAGAGAGAGAGAGAGAGAGAGAGAGAGAGAGAGAGAGAGAGAGAGAGAGAGAGAGAGAGAGAGAGAAAGAGAGAGAGAGAGAGAAGGAAAGGAGGGTGGGAGGTGAATCCTCTACCAGCATTTGAACTATAATTTGAAGAGTATATCAAGTCATTTAAATAACCTACTTGTTGCTTGGTTTTACTTTTTAATGCCAGGATCTCATGTAGCCCAGGCTGGCCCTGAATTTGGCTTTGTAGTCGAGGCTTACCTAGAACCTCTGATCTTCAAGTACTGGGGTTACAGGTACGGATTGCCAGCCTGGCTTAGAGACTTGGGGGAAGGACCCACATTTCTACCATAATCGGACTCAACAATGGATGAGCATGTGAAAGGTTTTCCTGTGTGGCGTTCAGAGGATGGGCTCAGCTTTGCACAGGCAGTGCCCAGTACGGTCGTTCTCAGTGGCTGGGAACTCAGGAGACATGACTGCAAGCCATGGATTCTCACTATCTCACGATCGAGGTGGTTGTGAAAATTTCTTGGTGCAGGACTATGTTCTGTGGCCTTCTAGAATGGCTTACACAAACATAGCTTTCTTATTCTCAAATGCCAGTCCAGGATCAGGCGGGGCAGGCCAGTGTCACCACAAGCTTTTGCTTTAGGTCTTACACTGTGTGGTTTTTGCCTTGTAACCTCCATCCACAGCACTTCCATTCACACGTCCAGGACCCACGCTGGCTCACTCGCCCCTCCTCCTCAGCTGAAAGTCCCTCCTTTGAACAAAACTAGTGTTCTGGAGGGAGAGAGGCAGGCTGACATTGGGGAGGCAGCCGGCAGCATCTGTCGTGGTCTCTGCTTCCAGCGCTGATGTCTGCCCACTCTGGCAGAGCTGTCTGGATGGCAAAATGAAAGACGGAAAGCAAAGGAGTTTCGCACGCCATAGAATGCATTTCGTAACCGCGAAGGAGTTCTGAGTCATTTCCTCGGGGATTAAAGCCTGTGCTGATAGAGACTTCTAGTAAAGCAAGGCCTGGGAAATCCAGAGCCATACAATACAGCCTTGCTCTTCCTGGCTTGGGCAGCTAACAATCCAAGGCCTAGTCTAGTGTTTTTGTGGACACTCGTGCTTAGCTGTCAACCTCCAGCTCATTGTCGAGACTTATTGTGGTAGAGATGTCTGGCTTCTTTCCACATTGTCTATCCATTCCTCCCTTGCTCTCTCGAAGAACCCCGAATGCCCCCCCCCCCCGTGCTGTTTTTGTTTATGTTGACCCTAATTTCACCTCTTGGGATAACTCCGGGTTAGCCGAAGTCATTCTGTGTGTTAGACGTCACCAAACGGTGACCGACAGGTTCAGCCTGAGTGACACTGGGTGTTGGGGGAGGACGATGAGGCTGATATCCTCTCAGGTGACTGAAATCAGAGCCACGGCCTGAGAATAAAGCCAGCCTACAGGGAACAGCTGTGCCAAGAGAGAGCCGCCAGGGAGCAAACTGTACAGCACACTTCTGTTTTCCCCAAATCAGCCTGACTCCGGTCTGAATTTGTTTCTTTTTCCAGATGAATGTTCCAAAATATTTCCTTGTTGTGTTCTTTTATGTAAGTGAATTTGAGTTGTGCACTTCATTGCCTACACAGGATTCCTATACTTTTATTATTTTAAATAAACCCTGTGGTTTGATAACGTATTATTTTATGTATTTCTATGTCTGTGCGTGTGTACACTGATACATAAATCCATTTGCTTTGAAGCTGATAGTCTTTGGCTATCGCTGAGTGCACATGCCCCCCCAGAGTTGCATGGCCTGAGCAGCATCTGTCCAGCATGCCTGAGACCACGAAACGCCAAGCACCGCTCTTTGAGGGGACTGTGCCTACGACACTCACCCTGAGCACTTTGATCCTGTGGCCAGGAAGGCTGAGCTGTGATGGTTCTCATAGGTGTATTTCCTGCTTCCTGTTTGCAAAGAAGACATAAAAGTCACTTCAACTTTCTTGCTGCTGCCAAGCCGTTCTGGTAACACGGTCGCTGGCTGTCAGGGATTGCAACTGCAGAGCCGCACCTGCTGCTGCTGCTGCTGCTGCTGCGAAAAGCAGCCTGGAGAGCGAGCGTGGAGGCCAACCTGATGTGCTGGGACCGAGCCATGTGAGTTCTTCCTAAGCTCTCGAGAGGCCTGGATTTTTAGACTGGGTAAATTCTGATTTAAAGCACACAGATGTTTGTGCTGGTAAGATGGCTGAGTCTTCCCGTTTGCATCTGATAAACTGGCTTATGTCTGTCTCCAGAGCTTTGCCGAGGGGCCCTTGCCACGGTTGGCATGAGGAATTCAGACAGCACTATAGGCAAAGCTGAGCATTTATTCTAGCTCTCCGAGAAGACAAGAAAACCTGTTCTTGTCTATGCAGCTGACTGGATGGGAGCCTTAGTTAGGTATCGCATTTATGGAAACAAAGCAAATCAAAAAGCAAAACAGATTGAGCAGTGGAGAGAAAGACTGGCTGTTGCTTCCTAGAGAAAGACAAATGCATCCGACCCTTCCCTTCGTACCTCTCAACTCTCCTGTCTGTCATGGAGAATTGAGTCTACCGTACTGTGTTGGGATTTTTTTCTGATTCGGAATGAATCTGCTGAGGATCTCCTACAGTGCAGTGAGTGGGGCCAACGGCAATAGCGAGCTTCCTGCTGAGATGGAAGCAGGGTCATTTCCTAGTTTGTTGACATGCGTTTCAGCCATCTCATTGGTTATGTAGGAAACCAGCTGGCTCTTCAGGAAGGGAACTCTACTCATATGTGAGTTTCTTGGAAAATGTTCAGAGTAAGCTAATGGACCCAGACGAGAACCAGCTGATATTTGGAGGCAGGCTAATATGGCGTAGGTGTTGGCAACTGTGTGCGTGTCTATGTGTGCATTGCGTATATGCTGCAATCAAAGCATGCTTGTGAATCTCACATGTTCTTGGCCAAACAGTTTTGTGTGAGCAGAAAATGGCAAAAATTAAAATAAATAAAGGCAAGACTAAAAGGGTTTAATAAAAAAAAGCAGTTGGCCTTAGAGGGAAGGATACCAAGTTTATGAAATGAACTTCTAGCCCCTCTCAGATCGCTTTGAGTTAAGCTTTGTCATGGCCACACAGCTCACTACCTCATCTGGGTGAACTGAGAAAGTGAAAGTAAAATTCTATGTTCCAGATTCACTGGGCTGATTCCTTTAAGGAAACCCGTAGGCCAGTGTGAAGTCGTGTTTGAATTTAATGGGTTTCCCCATGCTGGCACTGGAGCTGAGTCTCAACCCATGGTGTGTCTCCTGGAGGCCGAAACAAAACTGCGCATTAACAGTGTGGAAGCTGGAGGAATGCTTTCTTCCTGCGACGTGTGAGCTGCTCGTGGATGTCATAACTCTAGACATGGGTCTAAACCATCATAGAACATGGGTGTTGTCTAAAGACAGCAGAGCATGCGTGAGAGTCAACATGGGAATTCCTCTCCTTAATGTGGGAACGTGGGCAGGAGTCACAATAACACTTTTGGCTTCTAGGGTGTCATCTTTGTTCTTTGTGACGGGGTCTCACTATGGAGCCCTGAGTAGCCTTGATCAGACTCCTGCCTCAGCCTCCTGAGGACTAGGCGTCTGTGCCTGGCTAGGCGTCTGTGCCTGGCTAGGCATCTGGTTGTTCCCGCCCCGCCCCTGCATCCTCACCCCCCTTATGTCTGCGGTCTCAGCAGAGTCTGTGGTGTGGATCTATTCCAGAGATTTAGCTTTCCCTCTGGTTCATGTGGGGAGCTCCCAGAACCCCAGGTTCACACATGGAGCATTTGCCATACCCAGGAAAAGACTAGTTAAATGAGAGATTGACAGACAAGCTCTCAGGGAGTAAAGAAGCCATTCTTAGGTTGACAGCTCTTGGCTGAAGAGAGCAGGGGACAATCTGGGGAAGGTGACTCTTCCATACGAGTTAAGACCTCTTAACTCAGTGTTTCCAAAAGAGAAAGAAGTCACCAAATCCCCCTGAATTTTGTGGGTTGTGGGAAATTCTGTATGAAAACTTAGACACGAGGAAGAATTGGCTCGTGGCAGATCCCAATAGCATTGGGCAGTAAGGCTATGTGTAAGGATATTAGATTATTCAGAGAAAGAGTTCAAATTGGAGATCTCCACTAGGTCCTTCCCTCAGATGGGGAACCCTGTGGAGCAGGGGGCGGAAGCCACCAGGAGACCATGGCCCACTGAATCAGCTAAGCAGGGCTCCTTCACATGGCCTCACAGAGACTGAGGCAGCAAGCGCAGGGCCTGCATGGGTCTGCACCGGATCCTCTGCACATGTGTGTGGCCGTTAGCTGGGTGTTTCTGTGGGACTCCTAACAGTGGGAGTGGGTATGTCTCTGGCTCTTTTGCCTGCTCTTGGGACTCTTTTCCTCTTACTGAGTTGACTTGTTCAGACTTTGATAGGAGGGTTTTTGCCTTATTGTATCTTGTTTGGTCCTGTTTGTCATCTTCTCTTGGAGGCCTGCTCTTTTCCTGAAGAGGAAATGGCAGGAGAGTGGATCTAGGTGAGAGGGGAGATGGGGGGAGGTCTGGGAGGAGTGGAGTGGTTGGATGTATTGTTTGAGAGAAGAATCTATTTTCAATAAAAAATAATTAAACTAAAAGAGAATGAATGTTCTGATGATGAATGGCTGGTTTTTAGTTCCTTTACGCAAGGATTAATTTTTTCTGGGCCCTCAAGAAATTGTTACTTTCCCCCAAGACTCCCTAGGTGACCAGCTTCTCCACTAAAGAGTGTTATGAAGATTTACTTTTTTATTTTCTGATGTGGGTTTTTCTTTCTTTTCTTCTGTGTCATTAATGACCACTTCCCTCATTCTCTTAAAACGAGGAAGGAAAGCCCTTAGGGGATGCATTGTTTCCTGCACAGTAAATCACCGGTGATTTTAAGGTGCGCCATCAAATAACAGCTTTCAGCCTGAGAGCTCGCTAAGTATTGCTTCCAATGTCCCATAAATGCCCCTGTCACAAAGTGCCTATTTTTTTTCAACTGACTACTCGTCATTCTGGAATAATAATGGAGAGAGATTGTCTTTTGAGACGCAGAGTGCAGGATGCCAAATATTCAGAGGACAATTCAAGTTTGAACCTCGATGTTTACAAACACTCACATGGTGCCTAGTGTTGATCATCCCCATAATTGAGTCTAGGTCAGCCGTTTTCTGCCCATCATGCATTCAGTCCCAGAACAGCTAATGCATTCCATGAAAAACAAAAACAAAACAGCCTTTTCATTGGGACACAAAAAGCATGGAAGAAGGGCAACTAATTTCCTAGCAGTTTTATAAACAAGTCCTCCTGGTATTCTACAGAGGCAGGAGCATGTGTCTGGAGCAGATAAATGGCCATTTCAGTAACAGTTGTGTGTTGACTGGCGACCTCAAGAGGAATGAAAGGGTTGTACCACCCTTTCCGTAGCAGCCCATGTTCCTAGAAGTATGTTTTATTTATCCACGTGTCAGGCACTGTGCCAGGTGTTAGGGACCAGGAAGGTATGATTTCTGCCTACCACTTAGTAGGGTGGTACTTTAATTTGACCCTTGGATCTCTCCCCAAAGGCCCATGAAATGAAGACTTAGTTCCCATTCCATGGAACTATTGAGAGGTGATGTTTTTCAAGAGGTGGATCTAGCCAGAGGAAGTTACAGCACCGAGGGCATGCTGGCTGCCCATCTCTTCTTGATTTCCAGACACCATGAGGCAAACAGCTTCTCCCACTATTCACCCTTGCCATGTGGAACTATCTCCCCATGAGCCTAAAAGCAATGGGCTCAGCTGACACCTGGAAAATGTGAGACAAAACCAAACCTTCTTTTTAGTCTGATGATTTATCTCAGGTGTTTATCACCGTGACCAAAGCCAACATGGATGGATAACTGTGGGAGGTGATAACCAAATAGCCATGTATGCGTAGTTCACACGTGTGTGGACGGTTGCAATGGGGAAGGGGGAGTAACAGAACTGTGAGCCTGCGTACTTCTCATACATCACCTCTAGCTTCCCCGGGGTAAGGGGAGATGGGTGTCCCATGAGAATTCCGAAGGTTCTGGCAAGGACCTGAGATGGAAGGAGAGGTGGAGCCCAGAGCTCCGTCCACCCTGAGCCATGGCCAGTGATGCTGTGAAGCAAGGGGCCATGACATAAAGAAAGGGACTAGGAGAGAGCGAATCATCTGTAACAAGGAGCGTGGTTTGTAATTTCCTCTCCTTGGTGCGAAAATAAAAGGAGCTCACAGTGGTCCAACAACTCTGCCCTTGTGAGAATCTGTCTCTTTGTTCTTTCATCTGTCCGACCAAACGACCAAGGCTGAATTCACTGATAGCATAGATATTGAAATTTTAGTGGAATGGGCCGATGGTCCACCAATAAACAAATGTATGGGTTCCACGGGGTTGTTATTTATGAGTGTGTGATATAAGTGGTGTTTAGATAAGACTTAGATATGTACAATATGGCTTTGAGGTATGGTGAATCCTCTGTTGAATGAGCTGAAGGTTCATGTCCTAGATGCCATGAGATGGTGTTCTACAGCACGGGTCAGCCAAAGACTGCCGAGAACTTCCAGAGAGACGAGTACTAGCTTATTCCTGAATCTGCAGACTGAACGGTTCTGCTGTTCTTCTTCTACCTCACCGCTTCTCTCTGGATGGGCAGGGGATGGACAAGAGGGGACAGTGTAAGTCTCTATGGGAAAACAGTGAACCCTGGGCGGCCAAAAAAGGCCCTGAGGGGCAGAACTCTCCAGAGTCTTCCTGTGTCTTCTTATACAGGTAGAGTAGAGCTTATTAGAGATTTAATGTAGTTCATAGACTTTCCACATTTATCACCTCTAGGCAAGATTCGTGTCTCACAGTCAGTGGACACATCCAAGGAGGATTATTTCATCCCCGTGTTCGCTGAAGCTGTTATTTGATGGTGTACCTTAAAATATTATCTATGACTCACAGCCCAGAACAATGCTTCCCTGGAGCCCTGTTTGAGCCCTGATTCTGGTGACACACGGGTACGTAAATAAGGCACACTTAATGAGATCAATTCCTGTTTTATAGGTTTGCAGTTGGGCCTGTCTTCTCTGGAGCTCTGCTTAAATTGTTTCCCATGACAGTTAAGCCTGTTGGCACAGGCCTGTAATCCCACCTGTCCAGGAGGCTGAGGCTGGAGGATTGCAAGCACAAGGCTTTCTTGGCCTGCAGAAAAGAATTCCTCATGGCCATGCATACATATAGACATAGAAAGTAGATGGAATTGATCCAGGGCACCTACAGATGTCTCTGTCAAGTCTGGGACGCAGAAGTCCGGTTTGCTCTAAGTGGCGGGAAACATAAGGATGAGGCCTCTGAATCTTCAGGAACGTTGGACTTTCAGGCTTTTGAAAGGGTGCTTCTGTAGTGTCTGCTGTCTTGGTCCAGGGTGCTAGAACAAAATGTCATAAACGCTGCAGATTATAACAGCGTTTGTATCTTATAGTTCTGGAGGCTGCAAGTCTCTAAGGTATTGGCAGATTCTCTGTCTGGGGAGGGTCTGTTTCATAGTCCAGAGACTGCCTTTTCTAACGTTCTCAGAATAGATGGGGGATGGAATGGGGAGAAGAGGGTGTGTGTGCGCGCGCGCATTGTACATAGAGAACAGAGAACAACCTCATTGTCATTTCTTAGACACTGCCACCCTTTTGTGAAACAATGTCAGTCACTGACCGGGAACTCACCACGCAGGCCAGACCGACTGGCTGACCGACAAACCCCAGGAATCAGCCCATCTCGACTTCTTCAGTGTTAGGATTGCATGTGTGTGCCGCTGTGTCCAGGTTTTTAAATGTGTGCTCTGAGGAAGATACTCGGGTCCTCATGCTTCATGCCAGATACTTCACCCACTAAGCCATCTCCCAAGTGTCTTAGCTATGAAGAGACACCGTGACCATGGCAACTCTTATAAAGGAAACACTTAATTGAGGCTGACTGACACTTTGAGAGGTTTAGCTTGATAATGTGATGGTGGCACGCTGGAGAAGGAGCTGTAAGTTCTCCATCTTGATCCGCAGACAGCAGGAAGAAACTGAACTGCACTGGCCAGATCTGAGCTTTATAGACCTCAATGTCTGCCTCCCCAGTGACACACTTCTTCCAACAAAGCCACACCTCCTAATAGTGCCACTCCCTAGGTGCAGCATTCAAACCCATGAGTCTATGGGGGGCCACTCCTATTCAAGCCAGCACACCAAGTGTGTGTGTGTGTGTGTGTGTGTGTGTGTGTGTGGTCTTTTATATAAACACTAGATCTCCCTGATGAGGTCTTTGCCTTTGTAGTCTAATCATTTTCTCCTAACCTCATCACCAGGAGACTAGGATTTTAACATATGGCTCTGGTAATTTTGAATTGATGTAACGACTCCATTGTAAGAGCTTTCCTGAGCATGAAGGCTGCTGAGCAACAATCTGGGGGCAGTAGAAGATGACCTCAGTCATGACGGCTATCTCTAGACATTGTCAATGTCTCCTGGGAGGGACAACAACCCTCAGCTAAGAGTCACTGCTTTGGCCGTCATAATCGGTGACTCAGAGGGTAGATTTTAACTTTGTGTCCCAGTTACACAGCAAACTTGCCTGTTCAGCTAGTAGTATATTTACAGTTCTGTGCTTCTTACAGCACACACACACACACACACACACACACACACACACACACACAGTATCACAGAACTAGAATCGGAAGACTAAATAATTGGGGATTTGCACATCCAGGTTGCACAATCCTAAGGGACAGGATCATGTGTGCACTTGAGAGTCTTATTTTATTTGCTGAATTTACATGGCGCTTGAATTGTCTTAAAAGATCCCTAATGAGAACTTCAGTGCCTGACTCTGACTCCAATTCTCACACTTGAGTAACATTTACAAACCCATTGAATTAAGTAAATTCTGACCTTATAGGAACTCAGAAACAGCACGGGGTTGGGGGGGGGGGATGAGGCCACCCTGTCTCCTGGTGCCGATACTTGGCCTTTTCATGTAAGTTATTGTAACGAGGTGCTGATATCTTGTAGTTTAATCAGAACTTCTGGCAATGGGAACACTGTGTTCTGTCATTGTAAAGCTTAGAAGTGGCATTTTAAAATCGCTTTACTAGTACATGGCTAGATCTCCTTCTAGAGAGGTATTTCACCATGCCATGGAGCTCAGAGAACACTTCAGAATATATACATTTATTCAGACATATGGCTAGTATATGGTACCATACAGGACGTGGTTTTTTAAAATTCATTTTCCTGCTATTTTCCTCCTGCCTCCAAGTATTACACATGGCTCACATGAAGTCAGACTGTTACAAGATGGAGCTGTCTCTGTGTTGCTGTCATGTTCAGGGCTGTTTGAGGATCTCTCTCCTAGAAGGTTCAGGGCTAGTGCTTCTTAAACGTTATGTGGAAAGGATGTGCCTTCCTGTGCAGGACCAAGACTCAGACCCTCAGGAAACCCAAAGGCAACTGCAGCAGTGGCCACATGGTCTGTATCCTGTTGGCTGACAGGACTCTGCTTGATCACACCCTTGGATATCACGTTAACATCTGACAACTTGGTCACAGTGAGTGGTAATGTGCTTGTCGTCCTGTGGACCAATGAGGTTGGCCCCAGGTCCTGTCTTGAAGTAGTGCTGCTCTCCTCAGAATCAGAATAGCAGTTTTACATTAGAGAATCCCAGCATCCTCTACTATCTTCCCATTTTCTGCATCATAGCTGTCTTAAGTTCTCCTATTAACTGTTTCTCTATTGCTGTGATAAAATATCATGACCAATGACTAATTAAAAATAAGTACTTAACTAGTACTTAATTCCAGAGGATTAGAGTCCATGTTGGTTGTGGCGGCTTGAATGGGAATGGCTTCCATCTATGGCCCCTGTGTGACCCCCAGATTCCTGTATTTGTGTGGTTGGTTCCCACTTGGTGTACTGTTTAGGAAAGAGTGAGAAGTATGAAGAGCTGTGTCAGTAAGGTGGGCATGGAGAGTTCAAAACCTCTTGCCATTCCTGCTTGATTCTCTCTGCCTCATGCCTGTAGATTGAGATGTGAGCTCCCAGCCGCTGCTCGAGCACTGTGCCTGTGCCCTGTCACCATGCTCCCTGCCATGGACTCTAACCCTCTGTGATATGAGTCCCAAATTAAATGCTTGCTTTTATAAGTTGCCTTGGTCATGATGTCTTATAGCAATTGAAAAGTAGCTAACTCAATGACGGAGGGAAGGCAGGGCAGCAGGAAGAGCTTAGCACTCACAAAGTACTGTGGGAATGACAGTGAGGTTTTAAAGCCTCAAAGTCTACCCCTAGGGACACGCCTTCTTCAACATGGCCACACCTCCTAATCCTTCCCAAAGAGTTCCACCAACCAGGGACCAAGTATTCAAACATGTGAGCCTAGCGGGATGTTCTCAATTCCTGATCTGCACTGGGAAGATCAGGAGTTCCCGGGACTAGGATATCCTAGGGTCTCATAAGAAAGGAAAGTTGAACAACTTTGAAAAGAAAGAAGGACCACAAGCCTTTTCTAAAAACAATCAGGTAAGACTAGGTTTGCTAGCAGATGACAGGTAGGAAGAGAGGAACTGCCACTCTGTGATTGACATCTGTTCAATTCTAAGACCTGCAGAGGAACTTTAGGGGTCAGAGTCTGTGTGCACGTGGATCAATTCCATGTCCTTTTAAAGGAAGGACCTGGATCTTTCTCACGTGTTTTCGGTCTTCCCACTTTCTGCGTCCCTGCCTTTGTTTTTCCTTTGTTGTATCCTAGAGTCGCTAATTAATTATGCACCCAGTTTCCTCTGTGCACTTGCTAATTGGATGCTTTGAACAATTGCTCCATGCTGGCTCAAATAATTGGTACAGAATTAAAAGACTGAGGGGAGCTGAGCAAGATAGACCACAATGGTCATGGAAATCCAGCAAAAATCACCCAAAGTAGCTGTTATTACCCCAGGAAGCAATAGAGAGGGAATACCGAGCAGAGGGGTTAGAAAATATACTCATGGAGAAGTGATGGAGGGGACAGAATCATCTGGAGGGACTATTCTTCTTAAGATATAATATTTTGTTAATTCTTTGAGAGTTTCAGATATGCAGACAATGTATTTTTTTTCTTATATTCATCCTCCACTTCTCACCTTAACTCCTCCCAGACCCACCCTCCAAATACCCAACCCATCCCCCACTTTGTGTCTTTTTAAAAACCCACTGAGTCCAGTGTGTGCTGCCCGAATACTCGTAAGTGTGCAGCCATTCACTGGAACATGGTTGAAAAGCCACTGAGTCCAATGCGTGCTGCCCGTTTACACATGAGTGTGAGGCCATCCATCGGAGCATGGTTGACCCACCAGGAGCCACAGTCTTATGGAAAGCTGACTCTTTGCCCCAGAAGCCATCATCTGTCCATAGCTCCTAAGGCTGGGGTCTCATGAGCTCCTTTGTCTTCTGTGACAGACAGGCTGTCCACTGGCTTCATCTGTCTTCCGTGACAGGCTGTCCACTGGCTTCATCTTGTACAGGTGATCACAGCTGTTGTGCGTGTGTACAATCCTGTCGTGCCCAGAGGACAGTTGCATTATGATCTTCTCTGATCGCTGGCTTTTAGAGTCTTTCTGCCTCTTCTTCCGGATGGTCCCGGAAGCTGTGGCAAGAGCCAGTATGCACACCCCATTCAATGGCATTTGTTCTCTGTACTTTGATCAGCTATAAATTGCTGAATTATTTGCCGTCCACTGCACTCAGGTGAGGACCGAGAGTCACACTAGTCTGTGGTCACAGAGATGTGGATTCAGAGGGTAGTTTAATAGTCTGTCCACTTAGCAGAATAGTAGTAACACGTTCACCCCAAGGCCTGTGGGTGGGTCTGTTCTTAAGTTGAACGTTTGCAAGGAGGGACAGCTTTGGGCATCTTGGCTGGGCAATCCTCCATAGCCGGTGCCTCCTACTAAGAAGGTTTCCCCAAGCAGGGTGAAGAAATGAATGAATTTAGAGTCTGATGTCTGTACTGGATTCTTCCATTTTCTAACCGGGGCTCGGAGCCGATGACTGACCTTCTCTGAACATCCCATTTTTCATCCGTGGGTAAAAACAACATAGTCCATGTGTCATAAAGTTGCGGTAGGAGTAAGTGAGATCAAGTTGGGTAGAGTGCCCAGACTGCTTCCTGTTATTAATGTGAAGTTAGGCTATTCATGCCATGATGCAATAATAATAAAACATTAACATGGGAATGTGCTTAGCCTGGCACAAAGCGGGATTTAATACCCCCCGAGGAAAGCCAGTCTCTCCATTTCTTCCTTTCTACCATTTGCTGACCACTTTGTTTTCTTGCACTGCTACCTTTCAGCTTCTACTCAGGGACATGAGAATTTAAAAATTGGGTAAGCAGAGAACAGATGTCCAGCGGAAACCTTCAGTTGCTGGACTGAAACAGATGTGTGGGAAATATTGAATGAGGGCCACCAGACTCCAGCTGGCCACATAAGCCCTGGAAACCTTTCCCGTGTATTCCATCATCCTGAGCGGCTACTGATTCAGCGTTGAGACACAGGTGATTTACAATCACACCAGACTCCAGATCGCCCGCCACTGTTAAAATGTCAGCCTTCCCAACGGCAAGGATTTGTGTGTCCTTTTGTCTCCTGCTAATGCTCTCGCGTCTAGACTGCAGCCATGAGAGTCCTCCATCTGGTTCATGGGCCAATCTCACCCACCCTGAGTCATTTCTCTGATTGGATTTCTCTTAAATCAAGCTAGACGCCAGCCTTGCTGGGCACCAGGAAGACTCATTTAGCCATAGAGATGGGAGGGACCTAGCATGGATAAAGGTTTTCTTTAAACTTTAGTTCCTACTTCTCTTCGCAGGGGTGATACCAGGACAAACCAAGATGGGGGTTCAGCCTCCAAACAGAAAAGAATGGATGCTTCAGATGGGGGACTTAATGGCAAGGCCACCCTTGAATAGTTGGCTCTTCATTCAGAGGTGATTGCACAGCTCTTTGGTCCCCATGAAACTGAATTCTCACCTAGTGAATCACAGGGAAGCAGCTTCCTTTCCACCCTCTGTCCTGCACTCAGGGCTTTGAGAGAGAAGGAGAGAAAGCCAGAGGCTGACATCAGGCTATCCTTCCAGGATCCCAGTTGTTCCCATAATCGCTGTTTCCCAAGCCTTAGCCACTTGAGTCCCAGCTCCAAGATTTCACAATCTATCTATGCTATTTTTAAACTTAATATTTTGGGAAGGGGGGGGTTTCAAGACTGGGTTTCTCTGTAGCTTTGGAGCCTGTCCTGGAACTAGCTCTTGTAGACCAGGCTGGCCATGAACTCACAGAGATCCGCCTGCCTCTGTCTCCCAAGTGCTGGGATTAAAAGCGTGCGCCACCACTGCCCGGCTAAACTTAACGCTTTTTAAAGACCCACTTCCTCTTTCCACACTGACTTGACATGAGTCCCACATAGCAATACCTGGGAAATCACCAGTTTCATGTCCCAATTCTACTTTTGCTCTAGTATGTTAAAACAAATACATTACTATCCTTCACCGTAGCAATGTCCCATTTAAGTGGCTTCAGGTAATATTCACAGTGTGTAAACCACACTTTGAGAGATACTTCCACAAAGCCAAGGCTCAGAACCCTGAGGTATTGTCCTGCCTGGAAGGTTCTTCTTTCTTTTGGTGATCACAGAGCTTAAGGAGAAAGTAAGGGCTCAGATCTCTACCAAAATATTAGGTATTTCATTCCAAGGCATTGGGGATTACACACTTATCTTCTGGTGAGGCACAGATGTGACTAAACATTCTCTTCGAGGGAGAAGACAGGGACTGTGAACCATGAAAAGTATTTTTTCTGGGTAAAAATAAATAAAGAAACAAATAAATAAATGTCAATGGGGGCCAGTGAAGATGGCTCAGTGGGCGGCCCGATGACCTGAATTTGGTTTTCAGAACCTACATGGTGGAAGGAGAGACTGACTCCTGCAAGTTCCTTCTGCTGTGCGCACACACACACACACACACACACACACAGAGAGAGAGAGAGAGAGAGAAAGAGAGAGAGAGAGAGAACATAACATGCATTTTAAAAGTCAGTAACCATGGAAAGAGCTAGAGCAAGAGCGATTAATCCAATCGAGGGAGAGCGATAGCAAAAGAAAAGGATTGCAGACAGAACACTTGTGAGTACTCATTCTAGAAGTGGAAGATTACATGGAAGGCAGGACACATCCCAGGGGTCCTCAATTTCTCCCTTTAGACTTCCACTATGAGAATGTGCAATTCTACAGTGTCACTTGTGATCAGCCAGGGCCTGATTAGACACAGCAAAGGGGTGACATGAGGACTGAGAAGATGGGATTCCCACGACATCTTCCTGCATCCGCTGGGCACGTCATCCTGACATACAGCGTTGGTGTGAAAGGTAAATTCAATGCACCAGACTATAAGAGTTAACAATGAACTAGATTCTTCTCCCAGCATACTTTACACTTAAGAAAGAGACAGATCATGGGCATTATCATAATTCAGATCTGATGGATTCAGGCCCACACAGTCTCAAGAGTTAGTTAAAGAGTAAATACTCCTTTAAAACTGTGCATTCTCCGAATTACAGAGGAATTAAACTATCTAGGGATGTCTTCTCTGGCACGTAGCTGAAGTCAAAGCCTGCAGATGAGCACAGCCTGCTTAGGAAGAGCTGTGTTGGGTCTCACTGCAATCCTCTAGGCCTCTGTAGTAGACTCTGGGAGAATTTTGGTTATGGGGAGGGAAGTATAGTACAGATCCAGATTAACCACCGAGAGAGTGGTCTTGGCCAACCTCTGTTGTTTTCGACTCCCCAGATTTTTCTATTCAAAGAATGTCCACTAAAACAGAACGTTGATAGGGTTTCTGGGCTTTCCA
The DNA here is from genome assembly GCF_903992535.2 of Arvicola amphibius. Taxonomy (NCBI): domain Eukaryota; kingdom Metazoa; phylum Chordata; class Mammalia; order Rodentia; family Cricetidae; genus Arvicola; species Arvicola amphibius. The sequence goes on along the minus strand of NC_052055.2, from coordinate 3,876,137 downwards.
AAAGGGCACAGGAACTTATGAGGAGGTTGACTGTGGGTCCTGCCTCAGAGAACACTAGCGCTCTTTGTTATCGGCCAACACGCTGGTGATTACCCTTTCCGGGATGAATAATAGGGAAACCTCAAGAAATAAGTTGCACTTAAAGTACATGAAACACAGTCTCATATTCCATTCTGCCCAAACACCAGCTAGTGCATTTACAATACTATCTATAATACAATTACACCAGCTAGTGCATTTACAATACCATCTATAATACAATTACAACACCAGCTAGTGTATTTACAATACCATCTACAGTACAATTACAACACCAGCTAGTGTATTTACAATACCATCTACAGTACAATTACAACACAAAACTAGTGTATTTACAAAACCCCTACAGTACAATTGCAACACCAGCTAGTGTATTTACAATACAATTACAACACCAGCTAGTGTATTTACAAAACCCCTACAGTACAATTACAACACAAAGCTAGTGTATTTACAAAACCATCTTGGTTTCTTTCCAGACTTGCAGGGATACTCCTTTGACATTAGGTTGGTGTGTGCCTGCTGTTCATTAGATAAATTATGAACATTTTCTTCTTTCCTTGTACCTTTTTGATCAGGTCATTCCCACTTAAGGTCTCTTGTCCTATTTCCTTATGTATCTCCCCTTCTTCATTAAACAATTTTAATTATTTATATCACTTTGTGTGTATGAATATCTCACCTGCATTTAAGCATATGTGTGTACTACACTCATGCATGGTGCCTGTGGAATTTGGAAGAGGGCATCAGATCCCCTGAAACTGAGTTACAGATGGCTGTGAGCCACCATGTGGCTGTTGGGAACTGAACGAGGGTCCTCAGTAAGAGCACCAAGTACTCTTTACCACTGAGTCATATCTCTATCCACCCTCCTTATTTCTTCGTTTTGTTCATAGATCAAAACACTTCTAAAGAGGTCTCTTGACCAAAATCTCATTTCTACAAACTTTCTTCTCATAATAATGGAGTTCTTTTGCTTTTCAAACTTCTCAAGACCATGTCAAAGCCTTGACCAAACTAAGCGCTCGTGTACGGTCTGTGAATCTCAGAGGCAGCAGTGACGGACTGGCCACATCCAGAGAAGAATTCAGATCATGCTGTACGTCACTTCAGTTACACACACGCCTCACTGCTTTTAAATAATCTTAGGATAATTCAGGAAGGGAACAGAGAAAAAACAGAACAAAACAAATCAAAACCAAAATAAAACAAAAAGCTCTTGGATTCCAGCATGTACTTCGTTTTGTGTGAATTTTTTTATTCTTGTTTGTTTCTTAAGAATTTTGTGTGAACAAACCAACTCTGGGGACTATCTACACAACCAAGTCAAAACTGAACAGAATCCCCTAAGATAAAACAAGCAGCTTGGGAAGGTATTTTCTTGTTTGGCATTTGGTCTGATTACCCTGGAAACACGCCTCTAGCATGGCTCTGACCAGTGGACAACACCGCTTTCCCACGAGTCTAAGCCACTGGAGCAGCCATGTCTCTGGCATGGGATGACATTGTAAGCTTATGGCATGAGAGGGGCCGGAGAAGGCTGAGGGACAAAACTCCCAGTCTCTGCTGCTTCTGGTGAATTAGCACTGCACTCATGCTGATGGCCTGATGTGTTTTCTGTTTTTAATTTCCTCAATTTTCAAACTGTAGAATAACAAAATACGTTGCCTGTTTCCTGGAAACAGAAAACACAAGTAAATATTTGAGAAATTTGATATAGAGAAAGTGGGTTTGAAGCTTCTCAAAAAGATGCATGAATTTAAGTCCCAGTAAATGCTGTTCATCCTTGCTTCTGGTTTGTTGGGATTGGAAGATATTAGTCTTCCTACACAAAGCCCAAGAAGCCCCATAGGTTATTGTGTATGTGGACAGATAAATAGCACCATGCCAACTGTGTGGTGCACAGCATGACATTTAAAATCTAGAATATGTGTGCAGACTTCAGCTTGAGCCTTCAGTACAGCAGTATATTTCTCTTTGAGCCCGTGTTATTGCATAGTCCATGACGGTGCCCAAGGCAAGAATTCCAGCTTGTTCTCTGGCATCCCAGTGCCTTCTCTTCCTTTCCCACTTCTGGTTCTCTTGCAAGCATTCTGGATTAGCTTCTGTAATGTGATCCAGCAAATTAGGGTCTAAACAATGCCAGCTTAGAGTCACTGTTCTGAAAGTCAGAGTCTAAATTCAAGGTCTGGGCAGAGCTTAACTCTTCTAGAAGCCTAGAGGGGAATAGCCATCCTTGGTTTTTCTCATCTTCTAGAGGCTCACAGATTCTTTCTCTCAACCATTGGCTCCCACAGTCCACATCCACTTTTGAGCTGTCTCTTCAGCAGACTTTTGTAACCACAAAGGCCCACCCAGGGAATCCAGGATGGTCTTCCCTCTTGAGAGGCTTGACAGAGCCCTGTTTCTGAAGCCAAAAGGAAAGGAAAGTTTGTACAGGCTCCCAGCTAGGGGATGAGCGTCTTTGGGAAGCCGTTCTCACACAGGACCCTACAGCTTCTCATAGGATCCCCCTTCCACCCTATTCTCTCCCCTTACACACACATGCAGACCCCTACACACACACATATACATACACACACAGAGACACATGCAAACACACACACACATATAAACACAGACACCCACACACACCCCTACACATACAAATATACATACACACACAGAGACACATATACACAAAGACACATGCCAACTGACATGACACACAGACACACACACTAAGACATACACATACATATACACACAGACAGACACACTCACATAAAACTGTCCAAGCAAAGGCTGTCACTGGTCCTAAAAGTGGCTCATACCAAATGGTCAGGGAATTCTGGGATGCCAGCTACCTAGAGAGTGAGGCTTTAGAAGGTCAGTCTGAGCTTAAGAAGGGCACATAGTTTGGAGGCTGGGACGTGATGTGGGAGGTGATGTATGCTGTGAATATGTTTTATTGGTTAATAAAGAAGCTGCTTTCAGCCAATGGCTTAACAGTAAAGCCAGGCTGAAAGAGATTATAGAGAGAGAGTAGGTGAATCAGGGAGAAGCCATGTAGCCGCATCAGAAGACAAACACCTCCACCAGAACCTGCCGAAACTTTACCAGTAGGCCACAACCTCATGGTGATGCACAGATTAATGGACACGAGTTAGTTTAGAATATAGTAGCTAGCAAAAAATATGCTTAAGCTATTGGCCAAACAGTATTGTAAATAATATCATTTTTCTGTGATTATCTTGGTTTTGGACAGCTGGGAACGAACAAGCAGCCTCCACCAACAGGGACCCTTTGACACTAAGAAGGATTACAAATGAAAGCTGAGTACAGGGGGGTTCTCTGAAGCTGGGGCCTCTTGATGGAGGCCATGCTGATGGTTTCAAGACAGGCAACAGAGGTGGAGACCTGTAGATGGCGTGGTTAGAGGAGACACCCACTCCTGTAGATGGGCTGTAGTTAGAGGAGGCACCCACTCCTGTAGTTAGAGGAGGCACCCACTCCTGTAGTTAGAGGAGGCACCCACTCCTGTAGTTAGAGGAGGCACCCACTCCTGTAGATGGGCTGTGGTTAGAGGAGGCACCCACTCCTGTAGTTAGAGGAGGCACCCACTCCTGTAGATGGGCTGTGGTTAGAGGAGGCACCCACTCCTGTAGATGGGCTGTGGTTAGAGGATGCACCCACTCCTGTAGATGGGCTGTAGCTAGAAGAGACACCCACTCTAAATGAGACAGTAGAAATGCAGAGTCCCCCCCCCAAAAAAAATCTAGCATGGCTGCATTAGGGGTTTCAGAAATATAAACCCCTAGAAATCTATTTTTCTTTTATTTAAGTATTGTACGTGCTGAGGAAAATAACAATGTAAAATCACGTGGTAAGACCCTGGCGGCTCAAAATATAAAATAATCTACATAAAAGCACCCATAATTAATCTCCTCATTCAGTCAGCCTGGGATTCCAGCACCCTCAGAGGCTGGTGGCATACCCTGGTCAGGGTCCTGCTTTCTTGTTGGCCATGGAGTTCCTTGTGTAGTCAAGAGACTCATTCCCAGCCCTAACAGCCTCTCTGGAAAAGCCTGGAGTGAGGGGCCGCTCTGCCAGCAACCCGTGAAAAGCTGTGTCCCTAAGTCACCCACTGTAAGGCAGTAAGTAGCCTAGCTCCTTCCCGAAGCTACAGAAGGTTGATTGGGGCCAATGCAAATGACAGAGTGTATGCTCTCAGCCTGGGGAAGTGTCTGAGTGCAAGAGGGTGTTCTGATTGCTCATTAGTGTGGTTCAGTTCTCTGCCCTGCTGAGTGCCAGAGTCAGATGAGGAGCTTAAAAAAAAAAAAAAAAAAGCCCCAGCATCCACCAGATTCTGACCTCACTGCTGAGGGGAGTCTGGGCCCCAGCATTTTTCAGAGCCCTCTCTCCCTGGGTACTTGAACCACCCACCACCCTACTTGGCTCTTCCCCATCTTGGAATGCTCATGCTCACTTCAGTACCTCCTCTGGGTCTCTGTCACATGTAACTGTCTCTAAGAGTCCTTTTACCCTCTGCCTAACCATCCTCCCCAGGCTGGCCTGTGCCACTCTCTCCTCTCAGAGTTTTTGCTTCTTTCAAAGCATTTCATGACACGATGTCACCACAGCCGCCAAGACGAGGAAGTGAATTGCGTTCAGTGGGGATGCAGTCTTGCCCCAAGGCCTCATGCCTAAATTTTAGCTTCCCTGTTATTTTAAGAATCCCAGGCAGAGAATGGAATGCTCCCTGAGCCGACCTGGCTGAAGGGGGAAGACTGAAGTGGGGGGCAGACAGTAACGAAGGGGGGGGCCTTTTCTTGTTTCTTGTTTTTTTTATAATAAAGAAGAGAGGATCCACGCTTTCTAAAATGGAAGTCTAGTCTTTGGCAGAGGCCAAGTGGTGAGAAACCCCATGCCTGTAGTTACCACTCCAATATCAGTAAGTCAACCTGATAACAGAAAAGCCTCTTGCGGAGGGGGTGTGGCCATGGGCAACATCGCTCTGTCTTCTGTCCCATGAAAGGAAACTAGAAGTGAACAGGGTGCAATTTGCAGAGTCACCTGGGAGACAGTCACCCGGGCAGTATGGAGAGAGACTCCTACTGCAGCCTGTGGATCAGCGCTGAGGTGCAGCAGCTGTGGGCGCTGGGTGCTCTTACCTCGCCCTTCTCTGTGAGATGACAGCGAGGGGAGCCTCTGCCTCGTTGGTCGTCATGGAAAAGAACAACAAACAACAAAGTGTGTAGGTGCAGTTCTTAGGAAATAGCAAGCTCTTGGCAAACGTTTGTTATTAATAATGCAGTTTAAAAGTCTAGCCTGCTAGAGAGCACTAGGGAAAGGTCCCCTGCAGTCCCGTGGTCGTCAGCCCCAGGTACCGGGAGGATTGTTGGGGGACAGGATGGTCCCTGTTGGGGGAAACTGATGTTGATACAATGAAACATTGAGCCAAGTCGGTGAGATCCGTACAGAGCTGAGCGAGGGTATCTCTCCATTCTAAATGTCTAATCAGAACGCTGTTTAACTGTGCTAACAAGAGGAGATCGCTGGTTGATACTGACTTGAAGCATGAGTAGCTTGCTTTAGACAAAGCATAATAAAGAACATTCTTCATATTTTCTAACTTTTATGGAGCTGGGAAGGCCAAGGCCAAAGCAAAGTTAACAGGTCACAATGAAGAAAGCATCGTTTGTTGGGACATGGCGTCCAATTTGTAGTCTTAGTGCCTGTGACTCCAGAGGGCTAGGCTGGAGAGCACAAACCCACTAAGTCCTAGAAACAACAGAATCACATGAGCAGTTCATTGTCACATAGAGATAAGCTTTGTGTAACAACCACCTTCCTGATAAAATTGCCTAATTCTGAGCTTTATTATTTGATTTATCTCCCCATGAACTTATATGGTGATATCTACAAAAAAAAAAAAAAAAAAAAAAGTCTTTGTTTCTGGTTGATGATAATTCATGTAACTTCTGCGGTACAAGCAAACTGGCGGCTTTAGGGAAATAGCCTCATTCGCTGTTTAAAATAATCCGGCAAGGCTGTCTTCTGCGATGACAGTTGCATCGTTGTGTGAGGGTAACGAGGTGACCAAGTCTTTGAGAGGAAGGAATATGTCTTCTGTCTACCATAGAAACATAACACAGTGACATGAAACCCAAACAGAATAGATGCCTGGCCATAAGGCCAGCCTTGACCAGTGCCCTGCTACTGAAAGCACTGATAGACAAACACCGGTGTCCCCACCTGTCTTCCTACCACGTGAAGGCACAGGGTGACACGCGGAGAACTGAGGGAGAGCGCCGAGTTCCGGGCTTTTGTGCACAGCACTCAGCGAGGCTGTCTGCTCGTCGTCCATGGCAAGTCATCCCACTGTGGGGGTCTGAGAGACAACACAATGGCCTTGACATCCCTGCTTTACTTTGCTCAGGCTGTGTCTTCCAGGTTTGCCATGAGGTCTTTGTTCCCTCTGCTCCTCCCAGGTATACGTCCGACCCCTGTGTTAGCATCTCTTTATGTTGTACTTTAACAGTCCTTCCCGGTGGGACTACCCCAACATGGGTTGGGAAACCCCAATGGCCCAGAGAGTGGCAAGAATTTAATTCCTCCCCCCAGACTGTTTCCTGAGGCCAGGGACCCCTTCTCTTACCTCCCAACTATTAACAAGAACTCAAGCCAGAGATCAAAGGCTACCCGATCTGTTCCCCCGGCTTCTATATCACATTATGACAAATTGACTAACTTCAAATGCTATTGATCCTACCTCACAGTTCTGGAAGCCAGAGACCTACACCGAGAGAGTCCACAATGAAATCAGCGCAGACACTGTGGGGCTAGAACTTGGTCCTTGCTTTCCCACCATTAAGAGTGCTGAGCTATGAGTTTTATTAACACTGCTGCTAATAGAATTTATTTATCTTAAAATTTATGTGGTTCAATTTATTTATCTGTTTGGTTTCTTTTTTTTTTTTTTTTGATTTTGGGATTTTGTTTATTTGTTTCTTGAGCTTAGTCCCCTCTAGATCAGGCTGACCTTGAACTCTGTATATAGCAAGACTGGACTTGAACTGATCCTCCCGCCTTTGCCTACCCAGTGCTGGGATTACAGAAGAGTAATCCAGTTCATTTTTTAACAATGTCTTTGTTTTACAACCAGTTTATAGCTAAAAACAAAATCAATTATCAGGGATATTGATGTTACAGCTACCAGCATCTCCACACTTCTAGGCACTGTGTCCCTACTGCTGGCTTCAGGTTTCTCTGTTTTGGTTTCTCTAAAGAGGTAGGCGGAGACTTCGCTCCTTAAGTACCCTACTCTAACCCTGGTGGAAACATCCCTTATCAGTAAGTTTCTCTTCTCAGTACAACAGTGTCACAGCTGTGAACACAGCTCCCAGGCTAAAGAGAGGGCTCAGGGGGTAATAGAGCCTGCTGTACAAGCATAAAGATGTGAGTTCAAATCCCCACAGCCCATTTAATTAAAGTCAGGCATGGTCTTGCATGTGCCTGTAACCACACACTATGGGATGGAGACAGGAAGATTACTCTGGCTTGTTGGTTGCCAGCCTAGAGCCAAGTTCAGTGAGAGTCCCTGTCTCAGGGATAATGTGGGGAGGGACAGAATGGGATGCACAAATTTGTCTTCTGGCTTCTGAGCTCCATGTGGGCATAGATGTACATGCACACACCTGCGCGCACACCAGTTTCACAGCTATGTTATATATGTTGTATCTCAGCCACATGTGATTGAATTTCCTTTTTTATAAAATGTTTCAGTCTTGGGGTCTTACAGGACCATCATCCCACCTCTGGGAGAGCTTAGCGTTCTTCTCAGGGGACCCGACTTGTCAGGTGTCCTGGCAGTCTCTTCTTTCTGTGTTTCTTGAAGCTAAAATAACCAAACTCTGCTCCAGCCAGGACGTATTGTTCCCTTGACCCACAGCCTAATGTTGTTCTGGCTTACTTCCCCATCATCTGGAGGGTGCTCCCTGCCTTTCTTGGCTTGGGTGTTCTCTGTAAACCTCATTTTCATCTTTCCTGATTTCTTTGGTTGTTTTTGAGAACACAAATAAGGTCCAGCCTTCCTGGGAAAGCATCTTGAGACAGGACACATCGGAGGTAATTATTGTGAACACGCATGAAGACATACCATAATCTAATTCATGACTTAGAGATTAGCTTCATAGCTCTAATTTCTTTTTTTTTTTAAAGAAAGATTTGTTTATTTACTATGTATACAGTGTTCTGTCTGTCTGTATCCTTGTTGGCCAGAAGAGGGCACCGGATCTCATTACAGATGGCTGTGAGCCACCATGTGGTTGCTGGGAATTGAACTCAGGACCTCCGGAAGAGCAGTCACTGTTCTTAACCTCTGAGCCATCTCTCCAGCCCCATAGCTCTAATTTCTTATGGAGGCTCATTTCCCCTTGTGGAGGCAGGGTTCCTTTGCTGCATCTGAAAGTTTTCCATTCTGGTTTCTAAATATCTTTTTATAACCTATTATTTCTTTCTAAAATGGTTTGGATATTCTCTGCTATTGGCATTCTAAAAATGTGATATTATCTTTTTTTTAAGTTTTTGGTACAGAGACTTGCTGTTCAGGCCTGAGAGCTGGGGCTCACTGTGTAGCACTAGCTGGCCTAGAGCTCACATGATCCTCTGGGCCCTGCCACCCGAGTGCTCATCTACAGCTTAGTGCCATCACGCAGCTAAGGTCTCATTTGGATGTTGATTGGACTATAGAAGTAAATTTCATACTCTCTAATATTGTGTACAGGTTTTATTTGGGGAAAGAGGCTAATGGTTATGTTCAATTTGTCATATTTAATATGGGCTTCATTCATATGCATGGATTTAACAGTTTTGCCAAATTGCCCCCTCCCACCCAAGAGTGCAGCCTGCATGTTGTATTCCAAGTGGGCCTTCCCACCCGAGACAAACATCTCGGGAAACACTCTCACACACACATAGCGGTGTGTCTACTTGGCCATTCTAAATCCAGTCAAGCTGATGATGAACATAGGCCATTATAGTTAATACCAACGTATTTGCCACCTCATGGTGGGTGGGGAGATGATGGCTCCGTGAGGGATTTGCCCGGATGTGAGCTGTCTGTTGCAAAGCTAGGAGAATCCTGGGTGAGCCAAGCAAGCCAGCCACCTTCCTGCTTGCATTCATTTCTCTGGTTATCATGATTTCCCCTAAACTCTCGGAAGATGCAGTGAGGAGCAACAGGCTGTCTGCTTATTGAAGATCACAATACAGCCTTGAATTTAAGCAGATTGTTTACATTTGCAATCTCATACTAGAGAGAAAAATGCATCACACATAAGGGAGACCATGGAAAGCAAGAAAAGAAAGTAATAAAGCAGGGTTGCGTGAAAGTAGAAAGACAAAGACTGGCGGAGAAAGCGGTGGAGGGGCAGAGGGTGTGTGGCCTTTCTGGCACACAGACTTCTGTAACGCAAGGGTCTCCTAACGGCTGTTGAGTTTACACTTCTAGGGGACCAAAGCGTTTAAAACCAGACCGGAAGTAGCTTGAGACAGTTGTCCTTAAGTGAGTCGGTCAGTGTGTTTAAAGGCAGCTGCTCAGACCTGGGAGAAACAAGATCTCTGGGCCAAAAGCTGGTGTTCATGCCACATCCATCCCCGCAAGCAATGGCAGGCAGAACCTGCTACCATGTTTCAAACAACTTGTAGGGGGCCGCCTTACCACAAAGGGCGGCTTTCAACTTTCTGGGTAATCACTAAGTTAAAATAGGGTTTTATTTTTGGAATACTTTTTAATCTCTCATTTTATGGGGCTTACGCGACTCTTGGTTTCACCCTGACCCTCCATCTCTGACTTAAAATCCTTGAAGCAACAGTTGCTCCGCAAAGCCCCTGTTTGCTGCTGTCTCCTGCAGTGACCTAGAGGTCAGCCAGACCTCTACCATGACTGTTGGTGTCTAAGGGCCTTGGGTTGGTGGTAGAAGGGGGTTATATGGGGTGAGGGTGGGGAGGGGGTTCCCTGAAAGGTTTAAACAGACAGACGCTAATGTTTCAGGGAGAAGCTTCTGAGCTCACAACCCGTCCTTAGCAATTCTTCTGCCTGTCGGCAGAGAGCAAACAGCTCCTTAGCCTTGTCCAGCTTCCACTTCCTCCTCACCAGCGACCCAATAGGTCTTGTCTGCTCTGCCACAGTGAGGAACTTGAGCAGCTGCTTTCTTCTTCTGGTGTATAGAAGGCACCAGCTGCTGCCGCCGGTCAAGCTACCAGGGTCTTGTAGGGAAGGTTATTAACGTCAGAAAGAAATACATTCTAATCAGCTTGCATCTCTCAGCCACATAAAACCGTCAGAGTGTAATGCAGGGAGACTTTGATCTCTGTCTTCCTGGCTCTGCTACCATAAATGCCAAAGTGGGGTTTCGCTTATTTCCTCGTTGATTCTTGGGGAATCTTTTATTCCTAGTTATCCTCCCATCCCAGTGTGGCTAAGCCCCACAGGAGGAATATGACTGTGTCTGCTTCCAGGAAGTTCTAAGACTGCCTGGGGTATTGTTTCAAATGTGTTTCAACCACCTGTTTACCAGAGAAGTTGATTCTCTTAGCCACTAAGCAGAATGTATGCATGTGGGTATATTAACCCTACCGACAAGGATACTAAAGTTATCTTCATCTTACGTGAGGAAACTGAGGCAAAGAGGAGATAAAAGAGATGGTGAGCCATAGAACCGAATTCTAAACACAGGCAAAGCGGAACCCAGTGGATATCCTGAGCTGCGCATCCTCGTCTCTGGAGAAGCAGCTCTTCTTAATTAGTGCTCTAGCTCACAAGACGTTGATTGATTTTTGTAGGGAGCACAGACCATCTGAAAATTCAGAAAATGTATACAGAAATGTGGGAATTTTTTTTTTTTTTTTGGCTGTTTGAAACTGGGAATGGTAGGCCTCATTAGCTTTCGTTGCCTGCCCAGTGACAGTGGCTGAGAGGCAGGCAGCTGTTTGGACAGGCATCCATCAAGGCAGACTACAGACAGGAATCCAGCCTCTTCCTCACATCTTGATTAACCCATATCTAATAATCTGTGTAGCACCACAAAGTGGTGCCTTACCGGGAAGATTCTAGCATACATCCATCTTGGGCCAGAGCTTCATCACATCTGACCCAGAGAGCAGAGGCATGGCAATTTATTAACTTCCCTTCCCAGCATTCTGTTCTGTCTACTCCGCCCACCTAAGGGCTGGTCAATCAAATGGGCCAGGCAGTTTCTTTATTAACCAATGAAATCAACTCAAACAGAAGACCCTCCCACATCATCTCCCCTTTTTCTGTTTAAACAAAAAAGAAGGCTTTAACTTTAACATAGCAAAATTACATATAACAAAACAGTTATCAAGTAAGAATTAGTTACAATATTTATAGATGTTTTACCTTTTATCGTAACAAAGGAAAACAACTATAACTATCTATCTATTCTTCAACTCCATCAAAGACTCCAGAAGGATATAATATTACCTAGGTGAACAAGAAGTAAGCTACTTCCAAAACTCTAGAAATCACAGAGACATCTTGCTGCCTGGACAGTCACCCAAAGTTCTTTTGTACTGTTGGGGCATCCATCTTTGGCCTACAGGCCCATAGTATCCAGCAGACTTTTCCATGAAGCAGGAAATTTCAAAGGCAGCTCAGTCACTATCTGCTGTGTCCTGCAGAATGTCTCGCAGACTCTTTCATGAGTCAGGAACCCCGAAAGACCAGCTCATCTTTAGGCAAGTTCAGCAGTCCCCTTTCTGTGGGTTCTTTGTGTCCAGTTTATGCAACAGTCCAGGCAAGAGCAGTTTCTTGCCCAAATGGCTTTCATACTCCATAAGGAGCCTCTTCGATGCCCATCTTCCTCTTGAAGTAGATTGGTGCTGCCAGGAGCAGATGTGTCTCGTTTTCATAAAAAGCTCTAAGTTATTAAAACATTTAAATGCCATATTCTGTAGTCTTTGAAAGATATTAGGAATGCCTATCTAACTGAAATATATCTCTGTATATCTAGAAAATCTAACATGACTACAAGCTTGACTATTATTGATGATTATTCCTTAACAACCTGTATTTCCTAATTATACATTACATTTTTAAAATGAACTACACAATCACAATACCTTAATCAAGATCAGAAATACATATACATATAACAAATTTGACCTTAAATTTATATCAATAGAGCAAAATTTATACCACTGTAAATTATTCATATCTATATCATTTCCCCCTTTAAATGTAAAAGAACATTTATAAACAATATCTGGGAACATGGGCACAGTTATTTCTCTCCAAACTTCTTCCTGCTAAATGGGGGCACTGTTATTTAGGTCTATCATGGTATAACCTGTGTGCCAGGGTCATCTCAGTCATCAGTTGAGTGAAGTAATTTTTTGAGGGTATTCATAGCAATCTTTCAGGAGGGCGTGGTCTATCATACCATATTGGGATAGAAGCGATCCAACAGGTCTCATTTTCTGTAAAAACAAAAGAAGAATCTCTTTTCCAAAGTATCACATCCTTAGATCCAAATTCTGAAGTCAAGGTATTTTCAAGATATCTTTCTTGGATTAGTTCAGCAGCATTTATAAACAAATATCTTTTAGCAGCTGTTGCTTCTTCCTCAGCATTCAAACAATTCAAAGAGGGCATAATAGCATACAGTATCAAGATTCTCTGTGTATTTTCCGTCTTATACGACTTTATTTTAACCTCTGCGAGTTCAAGGTGTTGTAGCACACACCTTTAATCCTAGCACTTGGGAAGCAGAGAGAGTGGATCTCTGTGAGTTCAAGGACAGCCTGGTTGGAAAGAGTTATTCCAGGACAAAGATATACAGAGAACCTGTCTCAAAAAATAAAAGTAAAAATAAATGAAATAGAGTGCACTCCTCTGTGGGGAGTGCACTCATGTGTACACAAGTAAACCACACACACATACACAATTAGAATATAATATTTTTAATTAAAAATGCATAGTCAAGACTTTGAATTGCCTTGAAGTGAAGAAAAACACAAGCCAAACACTTTGAATCCAGTGTTTCTCGCAAGCTGGGATGGGCATCCTTATGGGCAAGGCTGAAGGCAGTGGAAGTCACCTTGGAATGATTCCTTTCTTCCATAAACTCTGTTAGCAGCATGCTGGATCTCCTAAGAAAATACTGATCTCCATTCAGGTAGTACATGGCTTTCTAAGCTTGGCACTGGCTGCTTATTATTGTGGCTGCTCTCATTGAAAGCGTCATATTTTAGATTCATAGATTTATCTAACTCCCAGAGAGTGAGCTTTGTGTTTTCTACTCTTGATGTCACGTGTTTGAAGACATAAGAATGGAAATGAGAAATCTCTTATGTATAAAATTGGCCCGAGTTTTTCAAACTTTCATCTCTGATTTTCTAATGGCTTCAGATAGAGCTCTTTTGTTCCAGTTTGTGCTGGTCTTCATTTGTCAGATTCTCTAAGAGCCTTCAACAGCTGAGCTTTTCTGCCATCCTTTCTTCTCCAAGTGGCCTCTCGCTGAGAGAATATTAACCTCACAAAAGGTCTTTGAGACAAGCACAAGACTACTGTTCAAGATGAGATTGTTCTGTCCTCTTTTTCTCTTGTTGTATTATGAATAATATAATCTTTCAGAGTACAGTCTGGTCTGTGGTGAGCAGTCTGCAATGGTACAGACAACCATTTCCCAGGACCGTGGAAATCCTGGACTTGGGCCATCTCCGCTGTGTACCTTTGAAGGAGTGCTTCAGGGTTTGTACCAGAGAAGGCAGGACACCATGGGCCATGAGCCTTTTCCTGTGCAGGACGGGTGTAGGACCAGCGATCTGGGCTCTTTTAGGTTAGTGTGTTATGTTAATTTTTATCAAGTGGACACAAGCATAGACATACCATAGCATGAATTCTAGTTGGTCTTAATAATAAAAACTCAAAGTCAGGTATAGGAGTTAATGCTGAAGATCAGAGAAGCAAAGCAGCCAGTCACTAGAGAACTCTTTTACCTCTACCAATGCTCACATCGAAGGGTGATCGTGTCCTCATACTGCCTCCTCAGACTTCATCCTCAGACAGCAACTGTCTCCACCAAACCTCAGACTGCCCTGAGCTCCTGTCTCCTTCCACCTTATATTCCCCTCCCCACCCAGTCATATCACTCCTGACTCTACCTCCCTAGGATTAAAGGTTTGTGATCCCAAGTGCTGGTATCACCTTTATGTGAGCTGTTTCTCTTTTCTACACAGATTCAATCTTGTGTAGCCCAGGGTGGCCTTGAACTAACAAAGCTCCCTCTACCTCTGTCTCCAGAGCCCTGGGACTAAAGCCACCACTCCCTATCGTCTAGTGGCTTAGCTCTGTACTCTCATCTTCAGGCAAACTTTATTTTTTAAAATATCATTACACATATGTAGGAAGAGGGCATCTCAGCTGAGGAATTCCCTCAGTCAGATTAGTCTGTGGGGCATTTTCTTGACTGATGATTGATGTGTAAGGGTCCAGCCTACTGAAGGGGGGTCACCCCTGGGCAGTGGTCCTGGATGATATAAAAAGAAATCTTAATCATTTTTTCTTGTCAAGTAAATATAAAATGTTCTCACATAATTCTCTGGATTATTTTGACTCATTTATTGAGTACAAATTTAGTAATCATCTACTATAGGCCAGATACTAGGCTATGTGTTCCGTGGTCTCTTCATGGTACACATACAGCTCCCAGTCTGCACACAGTTGATAAGTACAGATTGTATGTTTATGCTAAAAGATGAGCAACCATCTTGACACAGAGCAAGCTGTGGGATGTGAGAACATGCTGGGATAGTTATGTATGAAAACTATTTTGTATACACTATGTAGTTATAGAGATAATTTTCCCTTAAATTCTTATCTCCTCCAGATCCCGCCCCCTTCATCTCCTCCCCTCTGTCCTTCCCTCCTGCACTAACATAGTCAGTTGACGAACGCAACACCTTAACCCCTTTCTGCTTGATGCCCATTAATGGAGGTTCTAGAAGAGCACCAATTACTCTGCCAGGTTCCCTGAGCTCCTCCAGGGATGGCCACATGTCCTTTTTGAGATCCCTAAATACAAGTGATAGTATTCAGGGGCCTTTAGAAAAAGATGCCGCTGCTCTATGAAATGAACAGAAAAGAAAAATCTTTGGGGGGGTTCACCTCCCTCTTCTCCTGCCTTGGGTTGAAGAGCCATCGTGTGACCATGAAGCAACCAGGATGAGGCTGGAAACTCTGAAAGTGGGCACACACAAGGAGTTGAAAGCATCTGGTCTTGGATGGCATTTTCTGTCCTCTCAACCCATTAGCAAATGCTTACATTCAGACCATGATAGCACTAGAGCACCATTTTATGCCAACACCTGTTTGTTCCCATCACAAAGAGATCCACTCTTAATACTTTCCTCATAGTTTTCTCTTCTGCCTTGATTTCCCCTTTTTTTCTCCCTAGTTAGTACTGCACTATGTCCCCCAGTCATCTGTTGTATTCCTAATTTCCAGACCCTTGAGTATGACCGCTGTTCAAAAATAAAATCTTACAGAGGTAATTCTGTTCAAATCAGATTGTTAGGATTGGTCCATTCCAGTATGATTGGCATCCTCAAAAGAAGAGGATGTTTGAGTGCACACCCCCAGAGGGATGGCCATCTCCATGCCAAAGAGGAGGCCTCAGGTGAAACAGCCTTGCTGGCAACCTTCCTTGATCTTGTACTTGCAGCTTCCAGGACTATATGACTAAAATTCTTCTGTTTAGGTGACAGAAGTCTTTGGTGGAGTGGGGGCAGGGACAGTATTTAAATTTAAATTTAAACCCATCATTGGGTGAAGACAGGGCAGAAACTCAATCAAGATCTTGATGCATCAATCATGAAGGAAAAAATGCTTGCTGGCTTATCAACAAACTCACGTTCACATAGCTTTCTTGTACAGCCAGAGAGTGCTGGGGGAGGGTCTACCTCACTGTGGGTGGCTCCATTCCCTGTGCAAGCAAACCTTATCAGATAAATATACACTCACTCCTGCTTGGTTTAAGTGGAATTTAAGAGCAAGGATATTTTCAGTGGAATCTCCACATGATGACTATTTCCCCCACAGGTCTCTTTGTTAAAAACAGTAGGATTGCTGGGAAGTCACAGAGCCTTTTGGGGGCGGAGCTTAGTGAGGTCCCTAGAAAAGGGCTGTGAGCCTCTGCTTTCCTCCTCTTCCTCTGTTGTTTTCCTATCTGATGAGGTCAGCAGCTTTTCCCGCCATGATGTTCCCACCATCCAGCCTGTCTACCAGGGTCTACCGAATCCTGGTCTGTAACCTCCAAAACTGAGCCCAAACCAACCTTTTCTCTTTACCAGCTAATAACTGCAGGCATTATGTTTCATTGCGGTCAGTGACAGGATGCTGACCAATACAAGGACCTCCCTTGGGTCTCCTTGGCCACAATTGCATCGCACGCTCCTGTGCGGTCACCACAGTTGTCTGGAATAGTCAACGCTCCCTCTGTTTGGCTGGAGTAGAACCTGCCTGTCTTGCAGTTCACAGTTTGAGAATGGCGGGAATAAGACCATAAATACCAGTCTGCTAAAAATGGACCTCATAAACCAGGAACAGCTTTGCTCTCCCACCCCATGGTCCCAACTCAGGACACACACTGGTTCTGCTGGAGACATTTTCTATCGTTACAACTTGGTAGAGTTGCTCTTGGCATCCAGTTGGTGAGGCACCACAAGCATTGCTTCCAGGTAGGCTCAGACACACAGAAAAGTTCCTCCCCTTCCCCTCCCGAAGTGAAGCATCCGGCCCTTCTGTCCCAGAGCCGAGGCTGAGAAGCCCCCAGAGGAGGGGGGAAGAGGCCATGGCTGTTCTTGTTTGGATATGGCTGCTGTCCACAGCATCACATTTTACACCCAAAAGAAAGATAGAAAAAACAATGGTCAAACATATCAACAGCGTTGTGTTAGTCAGGGGTTGGGAGGGAGATCGTGTCTGCTGTGGTCAGAACCACGATGTGCAGACTCCTTGTGGCCTCCAGCATCCCAACAGCAGGAGCTGACCTGATCACACTGCCTGCCAGTGCCCCCTTCCCCAGTCTATAACTCTCAGAGACCCCCTTCCCCAGTCTATAACGCTCAGAAACAGGAAGAGCATCTGTGCAGACTAAAAGTAGAAAAGGAGATGAGAAATGATTATTTGGAAATAAACTTAGATGCCGACATAGGTCCCCTGAGACTGTAGTCTGACACATAAGCAGGACTAAAAATATGAAAATATGGTAATTGTCACTCTAATCACTAGATTCCAGCCAGCTCTAAATAGAGTAGGATCTCAGTTGCTGTGTAGATGCTTTGTGCCTTCACATTGAAAAGATATTAATAACTGTGCTTTGGTATATTGTCTGTATATGCTTAAAATACATTCGTTATTTCAAAAAGTAGCTCTTTAAGTGTTAAACTCAAGGACTGTTTTTTTTTTTTAATATCTGTCCGCGGTGACATTTGTCATAAGTCATAAATGGTGCAGTGAAATGTGTTTGTGGTTTTGATTACAGCTCAGCAGTTTTTAAAGTTCTCTGCCAGGCCATTTAAATATGGTTTAGACGAGTGAATGACAGGCAGGTTTGTTTCCACAAAGGCAGCAAGATTAAAAATAAGCCAGCGTGGGGACCCGTCACTTCCTGTGTGGACGCCGTCGTTTATTTTCTTGTCTGGGTGACGGCTGTTGTCTATAACATCACACTTCTACAGCATGCACTCAGGATAGACCACAGAGGCTGCCTCACACTCGGGAGGCTGAGAGCCCCGTGGCTGCTCAGCCATGAGCTGGATATCTCAGCACTCCCGCTCTGGTACTAAACGCCTGGGGTGTTCCTGAAGAGCTGCTGGTTGTTGGCCCATGTAGAAAGCAGAAGACTGGGTTCTGGTGTTTGTGGAGGACGTCAGTGGCAGCAGCCACAGAGTAGATGAACTCCCCAGTGAAACCAGAGGGCAAGCAGGCAAAAAGCCTTTTCCCTTAGACCTCCTTAGACTGGGACACCACCCAAAAGTGTTGCCCATGTTTAGGGTGCACCTCCCCATTTCAGCTAACCCGATCAAGAAAGCCCCTCCTGGGTGTGCCTACAGGTTTGTCTTCTCTTAGCTGACTTCATATCCAGTCAAGCTGACAGCTAAGACTAATCATTACAGACACGGTGCTTGGGTTTGTCCAAAGTCAGTGTACACTTACTCTTCTTACAAGTAGTTGGTAATACTTACATACGGACCTAGCTAGTGTGGATTCCAACAACTGCAGACTGACAATGTTTGCAAGATTAAAAAAGCCCATGTCCTGAAAACATGCAGACTTTGTTTTTCTTGCCTTTAATCCCCACATAAGGCAGTGCAACAATGAGTTATGTGTGTATAATTTACATTGCATTGGGTTTTATAAGAAGTCTAGAGAGGACTTAAGGTATATGAGAGCTTATTCATATGTTTTATGAAACTATTTTGGCACTCTGTGTACATGGCTTGAACATTCATTTAGGTGTACACATGTATGTGTATCCTAGATAGCTTGAATTGTCAAGCTGACACAGCCATCCGAGCAGGGAGTATCAGTTGCAGTTGCTGATAGCCTGGATCAGATTGGCCTGTGGGCATAGCTGTGGGAAGGGGATCATCTTGACTGTTAATTATTTCAGGAGTGCCTGGTCCACTGTGGGTGGCTCCATCCCTAAGCAAGTAGTCCCAAACTATCTATCTATATCGATATCTATATCTATCTATCTATCTATCTATCTATCTATCCACATCCATATATATATATATATATATATATATATATATATATAGCTAGCTGAGGAATATACACTGTCCTTTGGAGCTAGGTGGTAATCAGCATTCCCCATGGTTCCTGCCACACTTCTTTGGCTGTGAAGTGAATGTCTTGTGTGCATAGCAAGCAGGCCTTGCCTTCAGGTTCGCACTTTGAGTTTTTTCCTGACCGTCCTTAACGGTGCTGATAAACACTGTGCTCCCCTAAGTCGGCTTGGTTGGAGTGTCTGTCACAACCACAGACCTGCAGCTAGAATAGTGTGGGTTCTGGAACCAAGGCCCCCAAACACAGATGGATAGTATGGTGAGTCAACTTTTCATGCGCAGTGCAGGACGTTGTCTAGGCTATTTCCCAGGCTGCGCTTCATAAGACCCGCTAAACAGCACATCTGCTTAACTGCTCCTTAATCGATTGACAGATCCTCTGCATTGGGCTTCATTTTCAAAGAATTGCCAAGGATGTATTCCCTAACACATGTTCCTATATACTTATATGTGTTTTCTCATATGTGGTCATATGAACTCACACGTGAGTTCCTATGGCATCATCATTTATGCCCCAGCAATGCTGAAGCATGCATGGGCAGCCCGTTTATGGCAGTTCTCCAGTTGTTTCTCTCCTGGGCAGTAGATGCTTGTGTTACTGTCACACACAAGGTTCCACAGTCTTCCTTTATGCTGTCTATCCAGCGTTTTGTTGGCCTTCCTCTTCCTCTTATCCCGTGCAATCTTTGTGTATCTTCCGTCATTCATTCTCATAACATGGCCGAGGGATCTCAAGCACCGTTGCTGTATCCTGTAGTTTACTTCAGTCTGTAGATGGAGATGTTTCTTAATGTCATCGTTGCACAGCCTAGAGTTCCTATATGTTCACGGCAATTTCTTATACTTAACCAGAAGTATAAGCTGGAGCCATTCTCTTGAATTCAGTCTCCAGTTGAGTATAAACCTAGCATTCTCTTAGGAATTTCCTTTCAGCCTGAAAATGTTCTTCCGCGGAGTTTTTCTGTTAGTTGCTTACGGATGACAGCTAATGATGTTTCACGTCTAAGAGCCTTCATTTCCTTATTATGCAGGCATAGCTGGCGCTGGCTCTGGGCTCCTTGCTATTAATAGCTGCTGAAGATGCACTGTACATCTAATTTGGTGCTGCCTGTGGTGACACAATTGGTTCTCAGTTACTTTACTGCCAATATGTGCAGCTCACGCCACAGGGAGCTCTGAGCTAATTGATGAAGTCTCTGCACTTCAGGACTAAGTCTAAGGCACTCTCTCCTCTCTCTGGATCCGTCAGTATAGACATTCTCTCCTTGTCTCCGGATCCATCAGTATAGACACTCTCTCCTCTCTCCGGATCCGTCAGGACCCCAGGTCTCATCAGTTTGGTGCTATGACTGGAATCAGGGAGGCTGATCACCTCCTAGATGCAATTTTATCTATGTTCAGACTCTGGGAAGATGGGAGCCCTGAGGGCAGCTTCTGAATTTCCGTGTAAGAGCTAGGGTTGTAGACACAGAAGGGGGTTAGAGGGCTTGTTTTGGATGTATGTCTGTGTGACAAGCATTTTTGTTTTGTTTAAATTGTTTTTAGGAAGCTGTGAGAAAAGTGAGGGGTATTTGGTTGGGAGAAGGGTAAAAAGTCCCTTATCATCCTCTGGCAAGCCTTTGTCCCTTCTCACAGAATGTCTCTTCTGCTGCCACCACTGAAGGGCATGCTGCCTAATGCAGCCTTTCAGTGTGTGGTATCAGCTGCCTCTGGGAGCTTACTGCTTTCCTGTCCACCCCAGTCTCTCCCCCAGCCACACCGCGACCATGCCAAACATAGGATGCATGGCTTTTTCTTTTTCTTCTCTTCCTTAGTTGGGGGTGTTCCTGACTGGATTCTTCCCCGTCTCCCCGTTGTCTCTTCTTCCACAGTCCTGGTCCCTACAGGATAGACAGGAAACTCTAGTTGTCTTATCAATGCAGTTTTCCTGGGCTAAGGGTTCTCGGAGGGGAGCGAGGTTTTACCCTGACACTCTAAGTGTTCAGATGGTCTCTGGACTTGGCTGGCATTTGATGTGTGTTGTGTGAATCTCTTTCTGCTACCATGGCACCAGCATCAGTACCGAAGGCCTGCACAGTGGAAGGGTGGGTAGCAAAGCACAACTCTGTGGATACGAGCTTGTTTGGATGATTAAAATGGACACTGTGTCCCTGCCTTGGTAAAGGTTGACATACCCCTTTACTTCAAGAATTAGGAATCGGGAAGTGATCACTGGCTGTCATCATGAGTCCTCCTATTAGCCACGTTCCACAGCAAGCTCCAAGGTGCCCTGATATGGTCCTGTCAGTACATCTGTAAATACAGTGTACATATTGACAAAACAGAGCCCTGGTTTATCCATGACCTTCCAATACAACCAAACGCTGTTTTTTGTTTGTTACAGTTTGATTTCAATGAACGCCTGTAGATTGACTTGGCTTATTAAACATCTAAAATATACTTCTCTTTTCCAGGATGACTGAGCATGAACAGCACCAAAATTTCTCTTATTTTAAAAATTATTAATTCTCAGAAGGAAAAGCTTCAAATGTTCAGTGACTGTGGACCTTGGGCTGTGTGACCTTTCTCACAGGGTCTTGAAGTCTAGGGCACTTTTCTCCTCTATTTTAGAGAACCTGGTTGTTATCGCAGCAAAAATGCTTGGCCACTGTATTAATTATGGTACACCCAATGATGCTGCGTCTTTTATGTGCTCAGTCATTCAGTGGCTGCCAGATGCTTGGCCTTATATTTGGGTTCAAAGTGAACCTGACAGGTATGATTCCTGTTTTGGGGTCTTCAGGGTTAGAGATTACACAGACCAGCATATGGAGTTGTAATAGGGGGTATGTTTCTATTTTGAAGCTTCCATTAACCTATAAGGCATCAGCCACCTTTAAGAGAGTCCCTCAAAACTCTTGCAGCATCGTCATTGCTGTGATCAGAGCCCAGCCCAGGCAGGCGAGGGCCTGTGGAGATGCCCTGGTGGCAAAGGGCACCATCGTGATGTTTTGTGGTAGACCTGGAGAACCGGCTGCGGTCAGGGTTTACATGTATAATCTAGGTAGTTTGCAGAATGATGGTGCCTGTCAGCAGTGGGTGGAAGTCGCTCCTGGGAACCTCGGTGCCTAAGGAGAGAACACGGGAAGCAACTGCAGCTGGAGTTGCCATGGGAGCTCTCATCTTGGGGAAGAGATCGGAGGTAGATTTTGTTCATACATCAAAATATGATTGACTGGCATAGCTGTCCAGATGTTAGAAAAGAACTAAACTGTTTGTTGTGGTTTGTGTCGTGTGTGTCTTACTTAACTAAGCTGAGTTCATTTGTGGGGTATCTGATGTCTGTAAATAACCACATCAGGGACCAAGGGACTTGTGCTGTTTGGGTTTTTGTACACTTGGCACAAACCTAGACCTCTTTGGGAGGGGGGAGTCTTAATTAAGAAAATACCTCCACAAAATTGCCTGGAAGCTAGTCTCTAGGGCTTGTTTTTGATTGATGGTTGATGTGAGAGGGTCCAACCCAGCAACACCCCTGGGCAGGTGGTCTTGATAGCATAAGAAAGCAGGTTGAGCGAGCCATGAGCAGCAGGCCAGTAAGCAGCGCTCCTCCATGGGATCTGCACAGCCCCTGCCGGCAGCTTCCTGCCTTGAGTTCTGGTCCTGACCACCCTCGGTGACCAAGTGTGACCTGAGAGTTATAGGAGGAAACAAGCCCTCTCCTCTCCAGGTTGCTTTTGGCCATGGTGTTTTGTCGCAGCAATAAAAGCCCTAAGACAGGGTTCTCAGTGATCTTTTTTTATTCTTTGACAATTTCATACACACATTAAGTGAATTTTAGTCATTGGTATTCCCCCGTTGTCCTCTCTTATTCCCCTCCCCTCTTCTCTCTCCTGCTGAGATCTTTCTTCCCAGTCAGTCCCTCTCCCACTAAATGTTAGGGAAGACATACAGAACTAAAATCACATCAAACAACTTGTTTACTGGCGCAGGGCAATATTTAGAAGGCAGTTCTGATTAAAGTTGTCTGATTAGCAAAAGAGTATTAAGTCCCTCACTAGGGTCTAGGACCTGCCCTGCCACCAGTTCTTGGTCAAGCTTACAGTAACAGGCTTGAATTCCCTCCTGAAGAGCGGGCCTCACATCCAGTCAGCAAGTGGTTGGTTACCTCCGTCATAATCATGACACTAAGACATCTGTGGGCACACCTTGCCTGGAAGGTCAGGGTTGTCGTTTTCAGGGTTCATGGCTGGGCTCAGGACCGTTGATGAGTTTGTAATTCCAGCAATCTTCATAGCACGGAACTGTGAGAAACAGGTAGCAGGGAGCAATCTTCCAGCTGCGTTTCAGCATGGTTCCTCTTGTAGCCAAAGTGTGTGGTGTCTTCAGCAGTAAGGTCTTACCCAGGAATCCTGGTGGTCAACCCAGAACCATAGTGATCACTCGTACTGTCTGGAGGACACTCATAGGGAGGTGGCCTGCTCCTGGAACTAGGCTTTGATTTAGTAGTCTTTAACTTCATAGAGGAGCATTGATTCATGCAGGGCACCTCTGTACAAATTCCTTTTTTAAAATTACATTTTAAAAAGCTTACAAAATAGGCTTCCGTGTGGCCTTTTCCTGCATCTGTTGGTTGTCCTCCCCATCCAGCCCTAGTTAAACCTTCCCACCCTCTGTCCTGCTTTCTGAAACTCTGTCACCTGTGTTCTGTTCCCTCTCCCAGAGGCCTCTTTGTTTCTTCCTTCCTCCCCTGATGGGCCCTGTTGATCTTCGGGCCTCTAAAGGCACCACAAGCTAGGTACAAAAGTCCAAGAGTTCATAGACAGGGTCTACCTCTGAGAAGAGGACATTTGACATTTGTCTTTCCAGGCCTGGGTTACCTTGTTCAGTATAATTTCCCTGCAATTTTCATAGAAGAGTTTTTCTTTATAGCTGAATAAAATTCCATTGTGCATATATACCATATTTTCACAATTCATTTATCGGCTAATGGACGTCTAGGCTGGCTCCCTTTCCTGGCTGTTGTGACTAGAGCAGCCATGAGCATGGATATTCAAGTGTTGCTATAAGGGGGTACAGTCTTTGAGGTGTATGCCCAGGAGTGATACAACTGAGTCATATGGAAGTTCTTTATTTAGTTTTGTGAGGAACCCCCATACTACCTTCCATAGTGGCCTTACCAGTTTATACCCCTACCAAGAATGAGTAAGAATCCCACTTTCCCCAAGTCCACACCAACATTTGCTGTTATTTGTTTTATTATACTAGGAGTTCTTAGTTTTGAAACAGGTTCTCATGAAGTAGGTCAGGCTGGCCTTGGACTCTCTCCCATCCCCGGTCCATCCCCGGTCCAGCCCCGAGCATGGGGATCCCAGGCAGCACCACCATGCCTGGTAAGGGCTTCTGTTCTGATGTCAGTGGTTTTACAGCTCAGAGTAGGGACAGGAACACGGGGCAGGCAGGCTTAAATGTCAAAGTGACCACAGTGTCAAAGGTCACACTAAAAGAAAAAAAATCAAATTTATTACAAATACTTTAGATCAGGATTATCTATGCTCAACATGTCCATCTTTTAGAACCTTCCAAGATTCTCTTTTTAGGCCACGAGAGAGATTTTAGTACAGGGCACATGAATGATACCTGAATACCTGTCAAGCACATGCAGAGAATTGGACGGTTTGGGCCAGTCTAGCTTTCTCTGACTCGATGGTAATTTAAAGCTTAGAGATGAGCAATGATCTTAGAGTGGACAAACGGAGGCGTAGTCTGGTGAATTAATCAGAACGTGGGGTTTATGGGGAGTTTTCAAGTGTCCTTTAGCCGTAGACTCCTTTGTCTAGACAGTTTTCCAATGAGGCTGGACCCATCAAGCCTCCAAGGTTGGAGGTGGAGGGAGCTGTGATCTTTAGCACCTTCCCCCTATTGAAGACTTCCTCTTCGAGCCCCACCCACCGAGGTACCCAGCACACAGTCTAAAGGGTTCCAGGTCCACTGTCCACAGTTCACTAAGGAAAGTTCGAGGGTCCAGGAAGCAGAAATGAGTGTTGTCTCCCCAGAGCCCTGCTTGGCAGAGGCAGAAGCAAGTCTGGGCTTCGTTTTGTTTTGTTGCCTGGTTTGTTTTACTGACTTTGGCTTCTTTCCTTGAGTTTGAGAAGCTACATGATTTGCATATCTTTCCTTCTTGTTTACAAATGCCTGCAGCGCCTGTCGGATTAGAGGAAGAGAGGAGAAGGATGTGTGTTGCCTCGGCAGAGACCATCTCCCTGCACCTTTATTCTTGTCTCTACTGGATTTGACTGAGTTCATCCTTGCTAGGGAGGCCTCTCCATGAACCCCACACACAACGCCTTCTCTTCAGCGGGAAATGCAGTCCATAGAGATGAGGGGTTGCAGTGCATGTTCTTTGTGAGCCACATTTGAAAGTAATACTGTCTCAAAGCCTTTGGTATGGGGCCTACCATATGTCTCAATACATAAAGGAGCTTGCTGCCATGTCTGTAAACTGATTTTAATCCCCTCTGGATCCACATGGTGGGAGGAGAGAATGGAGTTCTGAAAATTGTCCTCTGCCCTTCATACCCATCACCCCCTACACTTAAAATAAAAACCTGTAGTATAGGGTCTTAGGACACAGCTCAGTGGTAGAGTTCCCCTAGTGGAGCAAGGCTCTGAGTTCAATCCCAGCCCATCAAAACAAACAGCCAGGCGGTAGTGGGGAACACCTTTAATTCCAGCACTTGGGAAACAGAGGCAGGCAGATTTCTGTGAGGCCAGCCTGGTCTACCGAGTGAGTTCCAGGACAGCCAGAGCTACACAGTGAGATCCTAGAACAGCACATAGAACAACATTTATGCAGCTTTACCTGGCCTTCACGGGCTATGAGTCGCACAGTCCCACAAATGCTGAACAGAATTCCTCAGGTTGTTGAGCTGCAGGCTATGGCAGAGGGAATGCCACTTGGAATGTGTTTTTAGACTAGAACACTTTATTCGATAAGTTATCTTCAAATGGGAAGCACCTTAAAACGGGGCCCTGAGCAGGCCAGTCCCCAGAGAAAAGCCGGCATAAGATCTCTGATTGGGATAAGGGGAGGAACAGAGAAGCAGGAGACCAGGAAAAGTGAGTGACCTCCCCATGCCTGGTGAGTCTCTGAGTGCGGAAAAGGCACCTCCAACTAAACCCGAAGCCTGGCTTTCTGTGGCAGAGGCTTTCTTTGGGCAGTGCTAACTGGACAGGTCACTAACCTAGCACTTCTTCATTTGTTAGAGAAGCGACCTGTGGCGCAAAGTCATCAGCTCTGGTCCTGGCTCCCATCTCTTCCCTTTCCTGTGCCCCTGCCACCACTGACTCAGCCGGGGGCAGCACCTGGATTCATACATTCTCCCCCAAAAGCACCCATTACCCAGTCCTTTCTCCTTTCCTTTTGTCAGTTAAGGGGAGAAGAATAGATTTGGATTTACCTTCTGCAGAATTATTCTTGAACAATGGGGATCTTTTCCAGGGGATTGAGTTCCTATAAATTCTCAGCAGTAGCTGAAGCCAGGTTTCCACCCAGGGAAAGGCTGAGAGCTGCCTGACATCGCCCCGTGCCAGAGGGTCCATCACTCTGCGAGTTCTTCCCCGAGCCAGAACTCTGTTCCAGGGAGGAGGAACAGCTATGCTTATTCTTTGGAAATTGCAAATTTTCTTTTAAACTTGGATAGTCTCTGGTTTTAAATATTTGACTCTTTTTCATTGAGTTTGAATAATAAATTTTTGGAATTAAACCTTAGGCACAAGATGTCAGCACTGTGGGTTATTCGATCAGTGGTATTGAATGAACAGAATCAATTTCAAAAGTTCATCTTCATTGCTAATGAGAGGGAGAGAGGAAATTGCAGACACTTGGGGTCCTCTGTGTTTTGTTTAGTTTACCAACTAAATCATAAACAGCCTTCGGCCAAGACAGTTCCCTAAATCTACTGAATTATATTATTGTTAAGATGCCTCGAACTAGATATTCAGGTTTTTTTGGTTTGGGTACTATGTTGTAACATTGGCTACTTAATCTTTTGAGTGATAATAAAAGGAAATTGTCCCCACTGTCAGTCTTTAGATGACATCCATCCACGCTCAGGATGGCAGAGGGCTACCAGCATTGGCACCACCTGAGAACTTTCCAGAAATGCAGATGATTTGACTCTGTGTTTCTAGCCACTAGCAAGAACCTGCATTTCAGTCGGGTTACCAGGTGACTCGAGTACATGCTAGGCTAGACTGAGACTTTTATTTGTCACCTGAGAAAAGCAGAGGAGCAGGCAGGTTCTCAGAGTTCAAGGTGAAACCACGAGCCAAGATAAAGGGCCACATCTTGGCAGTAGGCTCCGTAGCCTCCCTGGATCTAGGCTTGCGGTGTCGCTGAAGGCTCCACAACTGTTTCACACCACACTTTACCTACCATGGTGTACGCGTTCCCAAAAATCGCTGAGAAATCTACACACAGAAATGACGTGATCATTTCAACACTGACAGATAAGGAGCATGCCACCCTCTGCATGGGCTTCTGGATAACTTCTGGGGGTGGCAGGGCCACAGGGAAACAGGTCCAAACCCACAATATTGATGTTGGAGTTTTCACTGTTTATGTAAGGAAATACATCCATCAACCCAAACACATCTATTATTGACTGGCTCCTGAAGTCAGGTGTTCTCTTAAGACAATAAACAGAGCCTGTTTCTCCAGTTTCAGGTTTGTTGTAGTTAATACAGGCCATCTCCTTGGACTGGCTTAGCTTTTATTTCCACTGCAAACAGGACTATCCATAGAATAGCCTGCGTCCCACCCCCACCCCCACCCCCACCCCCGTGTTCACGTCCTAACATCTGTCATTACAGAGATGTCCAAGCTTGACTGTCCAACCTTGCTGGGTACAGAGAAGCCAAGCTGGGAAGTCAAATGTTGAATGTTTCTGACAGAGAGGGAGAAACTCCCTGTCCCGTGTCCAGGTCTGAAGTCCCTGGCTCAGGCAGAGGGCCAGACTGGTAGAGCCTGAAACAGGAATTCCACACGTTCCTGGGCTTGAAAAAGCAGAAACCCTTCACCCTGGAGGAGGCAGTGACAGACATTCTTTAGTTAATGAGGATGATTTTTTATAACCAAGATGCCGCACCAGTCAAGATGCTGGAAGTTGAGCAGATGGGGACCCTCAGGAAACAACCCTCCCCTCTCTATTTTTTTTCTGCCTGTCGGACTGATGGCACAGTCCAGGTAAGCCCAGGAGACGGCTTTGGCTAAAGAGCCCTCCGTGTATATTGCTCATCACAAGAGAATGTTCCAAATGTTTCCAATAAAAGCAACTCTGGGCATCATGGTCATTGACCTGCCCAGTCAGGATGCTAGGTCTCTACCCAGTCCAGAGACTCCGTTCTCTGGACCCCAGTTAAGTTTCCCTTCCTGGGCCATGGCTGCTACTGTGATGTTGTGAGAGGCCATTTGACTGTAGAACTTCCTGATTGTAGAGTGCTGACATGCGGCACATCCGGAGCCACGTCATCTTGGGCCATTCGCAGTCCTCTTAACGGCCGTTTATTGCCGACCTCTCTGACCAATATCCTTGTGACTATCGTTTGAAGCTCTTGGGAGATGTATTAACAGACAATAGCTTCCAAAAATGAAAAGCTGATAATATCATTGGATTGCATCTGAAACTCAGAGTTAAAATGTCCTGTAACCTTTCACCTGGTATTTCCACCAATGTGGAATTTGGCTGACTTCATTCGCTGACTGATTTTTGCTGGACAACTATAACACCGTCATGAACTCATTACCACGTTGGGAAATTGTATTGGGGATAACCCGAATCCATATTCCCAGGCCATGGTCATTCATACGTGGCTGCAGAGTCAATCACCTCTTATTCCCTTTGAGGTGAGGACTGCGTTTTGCATCAGTAAGACGTAGCTATGAAGGGCTGGTGAAATGGTTCTTAGAGAAAGGTGCTTGTCGCCAAGCCTGATGACCCAAATTTAATCCCAGGGTCCCACGTGGTAGAAGGAGAGAACTGATTTCCACAATTGCTGGTCTTTAATTTCCACATGCAAGCTGCAGCGTGCACATGTGTGTGTGTGTGGGGGGGGGGTGCGCGCATGCACAAATAAATAAACGCAATTAAAATATTTAAAGCTATATGGGGAAGATTGGCAGTGGCCTGCAGAGCTTAGAATTTCAAACATTCTAATCAGTGCCATCTCTCGGATGGCTGCCAGGGTGACTCACCGGGGAACTGGAGATGAACTTGAGAGTGAATCCATGGAAGGTGATGGGTTTGGGTAACCTGACGGAAAGGCAGTGTCCAAGCAGTGCCAACCACACTGTGGCGAAAGGCTTTGCACTGTATACCTCCTCGTTTCATCTGGTGACAATCTTACGAGGTGGTCCTCCTTACCAGCCATATTATCCTTGAGCCGAAAGCTGAGTGTGCTTCCCACTACACCAGGGGCCCCTGAACCTATGCTGTGAAAACAAACTATGTAGAAATACTTTCCTAAAACTGAAGACAGAGGGCCTGGAGAGAGGGCTCAGGGACTAAGGTCCCCGGTTCTTCAGAGAGCCCTGGTTTGATCCCCAGCAACCATGTGGCACTCCAATTCCAGCAT
Source organism: Arvicola amphibius (assembly GCF_903992535.2). NCBI lineage: Eukaryota > Metazoa > Chordata > Mammalia > Rodentia > Cricetidae > Arvicola > Arvicola amphibius. The sequence continues at coordinate 3,846,626 of NC_052055.2, read as the reverse complement.
GTCTGGCATCCTCTTCTGGGCTCCGTGAGCATCAGACACACCATGATGCTCAGATATACAAACAAGGAAAACACTCATGCACATGAAATACAATAGTACATTTTTAAGTTAAAAAAAATAGAAGAAACCAAGCTTTACTGATATCGACACACGGTTTGAGCCTAGCATATCCCATCAGTTACATTATACTGAGTGTGATATCTGATTCTATCTCAGTTTATTTAGCTGCAGTGGAATCAATTTATAGATTTCATCAGTTTATATCTCCTCCACTCTGATAGAATAGATACACAAATTAAAATGATTCATGCAGAGAGAGAGAGAGAGAGAGAGAGAGAGAGAGAGAAATGGAGAGAGGGGGAGGAAGGCTGACGTGAAGCAGCAAGCCCAGGAAACAGGAGGGCAAACGCTCAGACTATAGGAGCCTGGGGACAGTGGGAATGGCTCCGAGATAAGGAATTGCCGAAACATTTTCCAGAAGAGGATTTGCAGTGTGGTTTGTTTCACTGACCTTGATGCTGCAGTCACTCAGTATCCCTCCAACCTTATAATAAAAGCACAAGGACACCGGGAAGCATGGTGATTAGCAAATAATTGGGCCATTGAGGACAGACAACAGAGACAGAGACTATGGTCACCTGACCCCCTCCTGTAGACATGAGAGCCACAGCAGAACTTAACCAGACTTGTTGATAAAAATTGAGAAGATTCCTATGAGAATTTTTTTTAATGCAAAAGAAAAAAAAAAAAAAAGCTGCCTGTAACCAGGGAGATTCTTGTTCTTCTAAATGGAGTTTAAAAATGGTCCAAGGGCTAGGGAGTTGGCAGGTAGAGCCCTTGCAATGCCAGGCATGTTCAGACTCTGGGGTTAAGATCTTTGGGACCCATGTAAATGCCAGGTAGGCATAGCAGCCCACCTGCAGTTCTTCGAAGTGTGGAAACAGGAGGTCCCAAGCAAGTCGGCTAGCTAGACTAGTTGTCTTAGTGAGCTCTAGGTTTGATCAAGATGTCCTGCCTCGGTTAATAAGATACAAGACTGTGGAGGAAAACATCTGACATCAGCTTTGGACCTCCACACACTCACACTAGACATGTGTGTGCCCACACACAAGCAAACACTAGTGTACACACAGAGGCACATGCAAAAAGAAGGGGGAAAGAAAACTGTTTTCTTTTAAAACGGTCACACACACATGGGCACACAAAAACACATGCACACACACAAATGCATGGGCACACCACACATATACATTTATATCTATGTCATGTATATGTATATATCATCTAGATCTATATCATCTTTATCTATGCCATCTATATCTATATCATGCCAAATGCTTGCTTGTCAACTAATACTGTCAGAATGGGAATAGGAAATATTACTAACTGTGAAGAAGCAAGGATGACAACAGATGATGCGGAGTGGGACGTTTGCCCTTTAGTTGTTTGCAGGCACGTATGTTGTCAGTCTGCCTCAGTGCGGGCTGTTGGCTGCAGTCTGTTTTAGTAACTCATAACCTAGAGGGGCCTCAGTGCACTCTCTGTCTGTCTGTCTGTCTGTCTGTCTGTCTGCCTGCCTGCCTGCCTGCCTCCCTCTCTCTCTGGTGTGTGTGTGTGTGTGTGTGTGTGTGTGTGTACATACATGTGCATTCCTGTTGCACATGGGTAAAGAACACTAAGAAAGATAGCTTCCCCCAAAATAGATCACTTCTCTACTTCCAGAGTGCTTTGTGGGAACTTTGGGGTGTGTACCCACTGAGACCAGATGTGAGCCACTCGTGGAAAAGCGTTGGAACCAGACTCACTAATGCTAGGAGTGCACAAACAGATACGGAATGTGGTCTTACGGGCTCAGCCTCTCAGAGGGAGACTGTATAACTCTGAAATAGGTTGTAGCCGCAAACATCTTTAGTTACGTATAGACTGAGTTCCAAAGTCACTTCCTGTCAGACTGTCAGGGGGATTATTAAACTTAGGATGAATTATGTATTTTTTTTTTCTTTAAGGAGAAGATTCAAATATGTTGACCTTTTCTGGGATAAAAATTATTCTAGCCATCTAGTAAATAGTTTATAAAATAATCACTGTGGCATTTTCATGAAGAATGCTTCTCAGAAGGCGTGCCTTAAATAACTGAATGCTTCATTCCCCCAAATGCATCACCTAGACCAAATGCCTGCCTCCTCTCTGCATCCCTCAGAGACACCACATGAATCTCTCTCTCTCCCTCTATCCATGCAAGAAATGCATGTTGATCGTGGATTGGGTATCAGAGTTCATGACGGCAAGTGGGAGAAGCACCTTTAAAATATGAGTGAGATATATACATAGGATAAGTGTTGAAGGAAAATAAAAAAGGCAGAAGGGATTAAGGAGTGCCGGGGATACACTGTGATTTTAACTTCAGCAATCAAAGGAGCCGTCCTTGAGAAGATGGCGCTGCATGAAGTACCAAAGGATGCCCATGACAGATGATTAGAGGCCCAGAGTGAGCACTTCCTGAGAGGAAGCAGAAGTGCTCAGACCTGAGGAGGGTTTGTGCTTATGGTTTCAGTGGGGAGGAAGCTGCCACCAGGAAAGAGGGAAGACGGAAGGTGTCCCCAGACCTAGTAGAAGCCCAGATGGGCTTGGGGGACTTGGATTTTGTCCAAGTGAAGCCCCTGCAAGGCTCCAAGCTGAAGGAGGGCTGTGCTCTGTCTCCTGCTATTGCTGGAGTGTTTGAGCCGTGTTACAGGGCAATCTGAATGGGAACAGTGCTGCAGAAAGCCATGAGAAGCCATCAAAGTCACCTGGGCTGAGGTGGAGGCCTGCACAGGACAGTCTCAGTTTCTACCACAATGCCATGTTTATAAAGCCACAAGAGAACTATGCTATTATGGGGATGGTGTTGAATGCATTGTCTATGTTACAGGTGAGAAGCCGCCTGGAGAGAAACAGTAATTTGTCTAAGGATTAAAAAGGGAGCTGTGTTGGGGGTTGAGTTTAGGCACTTGGTCCCCAGCTAGTGGTGTTATTTGGGGACCTGTGGAGTCTCTAGAACACAGACCCCATTAGCTGCAGAGCTGACACAGTGATATGGAAGCCCAGAGAGTGACTTGTTTATCCCTTATGTGCATTCTAAAGTGGACCCATCTAACAAGACCTTTCAGTGACCCTTGTGAGAGGATTACTCGACTCACAGTGTTCCTATTATGTACAAGTCAAGGTTAATAGGAAAAAAAAAAAAAGACTCCCACACTGTTAGGCAAAGGGAGTTTATCAATTGTTTACCCTTTCCAGTGTGTCTTAGTACTGAGGTAAACAAGAGGAATAGTGAATCGATTGAGCTAATTCTGAAGAAGCGAAGGGGTTTATAAAAGAGATGATGATAGATTTGCCTGGCATTATTAAAAGAAGGCAGGGGTGTGTGAGCTGCTACCCCACACTGGTGAGTTTATTTTTAATCCTGGAAGCCGTTGTCAGCTTGAGAACAGCAATGCTAATGTTTTTTGTGTGGGTACAGCTTTGGGCCCCATCAGGTCTATGGTACAAAAAGCCAGGAGGGCTCAAATAGATAGGAAGGCTGGCGCAGATGCTGCCAATGGCGTAACAAAGGCCAGCTTCTATATAAAGGTTGGGAAAAGGCCAGGGTGGCAGTTAGCACGGAGCACACACAGCTCCAGTTCTGGGCACAGGAGGTGGTTTCTCTTCCCTTATTATTGAGCTGAGAACAAAGAGACAATTGATTGGATGTAGAAGTCTCATGACAAGTAAATGACACTTTGTTCTGGATAATTGTAGGGTTCACATTGTTTCTTTGTCAGTTGATCAAAAAGGAAATTAAAATCTGCTAGGCAAACTGCCCCCAGGAAGATCAACAAATAAGCCACTGAATTCAATTTTCTTCTAGGGTTCTGGAAGGTGAACGGACAGGTATTTCCAGAATTTTCCCCTTGTTGAACTCAGTTGGTACTCCCCTGTATGCTTGGTTCCCTGGCCTTGCCCCCCGGGTGGTTGTCATCTTCCAATCCACTTGGAGAATTTTGTGACCCCCCCGGCCCTAAGCCTTCCTTGAAGGACAGCGCTTTCTGGGTATAATCTTGAATTTTCCAGCATTTCAGGAACCCTATAGATGGCCAATGGTTCTTTCCCTTATTTTCTTTCCCTTCATTGCTATGAAGAGACACCATGACCGTGGCAACTCTTATGAAGAAAACATTTCATTGGGATGGCTCATTTATATCCCAGAGGTTCAGTCCATTATCATCATGGCAGGGAGCATGGTGGCACGCAGGCAGACATGGTACTGGAGTAGCTGAGAGTCCTACCTCTTGCTGGCAACAGGAAGTTGACTGAGACACTGGGTGGTATCCTGAGCATAGGAGACCTGAAAGCCTCACAATGATACACTTTCTCCAACAAGACCATACCTATTCCAACAAAGCCATACCTCATAATAGTGCCACTCCCTATGAGATTACGGGGGCCAATTACATTCAGACTACCACACCTGTGGATGTACATATGCATGTAGGTGCATGTGTGTGCATGTATGTGGAGGCCAGAGATTGATGCCTGGTGCCTTTCCAAGTTGATGTTCTGCATTCCTCTTTGAGGCAAGGTCTCTCACTGCATCTGAAGCTCACCCGTTTGGCAAGACTGGTTGGCCAGTGAGGTCCAGAGATCTTGTGTCTCTACTTCACTAGCATTGTAATTATACGTGTGAGATGCTGTGCCTGGCTTTTCATGTGTGTGCTGGGGATCTAGATTCATGTCCTCATGTGTGTGCTGGGGATCTAGATTCATGTCCTCATGTGTGTGCTGGGGATCTAGATTCATGTCCTCATGTGTGTGCTGGGGATCTAGATTCATGTCCTCATGTGTGTGCTGGGGATCTAGATTCATGTCCTCATGCTGGCACAGCAAGCGTGCAGAATAGTTTTGTCAACTTGACACAAACTAGAGACTTTCGCGAAGAGGGAACATCAGCTGAGGAACTGCCCCCACCAGATCGGACTGTAGGCGTGTCTGTGAGCCAGTGTCTTAATTAATGATTGCTGACCCACTGTGGGCAGCGCCACCCTCAGCTGGGTGGTCTTGGGCTATATAAGGAAGCAAGCTGAGCAGGCCTTGGTGAGTAAGTGGCTAAGTAGCAGTGGTCCGTGGTCTCTGCTTCAGTTCCTGCCTCCAGGTTGCTGCCTTGATTTCCATTCATGATGAACTGTGAGGTAGAAGACGAAATAAACCCTTTCCTTTCCACGATGCTTTGGTCAGTATTTTAACCACAGCAACAAGCAACACGTCAGAACAGCAAGCATTTTGCCAACTGAGCCATCTGCCCAGCTCTCCTCCTTCTCTCTAGAAAACATCTTTCCTTTCCATCCCATGAAGAAGCCCGAAGCCTAGAAAGTTTTGCATATTTATTTCCTGGAGGTCTTGCCAAGATGGTTCGAAAATGCTGTTCAAAAACTTTGCCATGAAGAATGCTTGGAAATGGAAGGGCCAAGCTTGAAATGCTGGCCACTGGAGGAGGGAGCTAGTGAGTGCAGCTTCAGGGTGGCCACCTGGGGGGGGGGGGGGTATAGTGAGTGCAGCTTCAGGGTGGCCACTGCGGGGGAGGGGGGGATAGTGAGCGCAGCTTCAGAGTGGCCACTGGGGGGCTAGTGAGCCCAGCTTCAGAAACCAAGGCTTGGAAGAACAACTCAGCAAGGCCCTCATGGTCATCCATGTTGAGGACTCTTCAAACTGCAGCTTTGGAAGCTTGCCCCAGGAAGGGGTTTATCATCCAGTCCCCAGGTCTCTCTTCCCTCCGCTGGGTTGGGGGTGGGGGGTTAATAATGCTGTACACAATCCACTATATTCTAATTTCCTAAACTTCTAGCAACTTGCAGCATTATGTTGACATTCTGTGTGGAGACATCATTTATCATCAGAAAACTTGTGAACTCTATGTAAATGCAAAGTATCGCGGGGAATGTGAACACCCTGGAAAGGCTTGTAAAACAAGCAGGCTGTTTGTTATGTATGGGCTTTGTTTGGGTTGGCTGTGATTCCAGTCATTAGAAAGGGGTTTCTCTTCCAGTCCGGCCTTTGTTTTGTCTTGATTAATAATCGTCATAAAATTAAATGAGGAAAGAAGAAACCATATTAGGTATGTCAAACAAAGGAGGTTTAATTGGTACCTGCAAAATGGGAGCTAGGACAGGGCGGAGAGTGTAATGCCCCCACCGCTGGAAGGACAGGACAGCGGAGAAGGTGCTCGGTACCCAAGTAGAGCTTAATGAGCTGTCCAGGTTCGGTTTTGTAATCTCCTAAGTGTCTTGCTGGAACCAGCGCGGCTGTCACAGATGCTCGAGGTGCTGATCACTGCTCAACATCAGGATTCTGGGGGATGTAGTTAGCAGTGTCCAGCATCCTGCAACAGAGTTAAGCACGGAGGGGAGGAGGGATTGGGAGCAAGCAGGCAGAAGAGGCCACCAACTCTTTCATATGGAGGCAGAACATTCTAGATGCACAGGTCATGGACTGTGCGGTGGATGAGTTAGAGTCTCCCACCCGTCTCCAACCATGAGGAAATGTTTGGCATTTTTCTGTTTGCTTCCCACAATACTAAAGCAGTTATTTGCTTTTATTTATTATTCATATGGCTCTTCCCTACATGGCATGTAGAAGTCAGAGGACAAGTTTCAGGACTTCTGTTCTGCCATGTGGATTCTGGGCATCAAATCCAGTTGTCAGGCCTGGCTGTAAGTACCTTTGCAATTGTAACCAAGCTGCAATTGCCTGAAAGGTACATGTGTGCTTACGTGCGCACACGCACAAGACAGAGAGAGAGAGAGAGAGAGAGAGAGAGAGAGAGAGAGAGAGAGAGAGAGCATGGCTGTGAGTCCTCTCCCACCTTGTTTGAACTGGGGTCTCTGTGTCTGTCTTTGGACATCCCAGACTAGCTGGCCCTTGAATTTGGGCATCCCCTGTCAGTCCTCCTACCTATCTCTCTAGAGGACTGACTGCTGGGGTCACAGATATGAGTTACCACAACCAGCTCTTACAGAGGTTCTGGGGATCCAAGTTCAGATCTCTGTACATACATGGCCAAACACTTCTGCCCCTGAGCCATCTCTCCAGGCTACATTTTAAATTTTGAATAGTTTCCATTTGTTTCATATTTAAGGAAAGATTCTGGCTGAAATAATCCATCTGTATATTCTCTAGTTGATCTTTTATGATCCATTTTGATTTTGCAAGTTTTGGAGTCAAGGCAACTAATATGGAAAAACCCTTCCTAAAGGAACAGCTGCCTCACAGATACGTCCCACTGGCAACTGCTAGGAGCTCGGTGAGGGAAAGGCTGCCTTTATCTTCTGGAAAGGTGTGTCTCAGGGAAGACTTCAGTGCTCTTTTTCTCAGAGCTGGATGAAGACTTTTTGCCTCTTCTTCTTCTTCTTCTCCTTCTCCTTCTCCTTTTCCTTCTTCCTCTTCCTCCTCCTCCTCTTCTTCCTCCTCTTCCTCTTCTTCTTCTGTCTATAGAGGACATTTTTATTTAAACCATCTCAGATATGCTTGTGTATGTTTTGCATATGATCTCACATGTTTCCCCTTACATTATTGTTAACTTGATTATATATCTAGTGGTAGTGTCAGCTGCTGTACATATAAGATCCATGCAGGTTTTGCTCCTTTGTACTTTCTAGGCTCTGCCTCCCTTTCTAGCCAACTCAGTAGCCTCATACTCCTGGTGAAAGTCTTTTGATTTATAATTTGAGGGTTTCCCCACTATGGGCAGAATGACTTTCTTAGTAACTTGCCAGTGTTCTTCCTCTCTACTTGGTAACAACAATTCTATGTCTCAAAGACCCAAACTGCAGCCTGGCAGATAGGGAAAAGACACCTCAATTTGTGAAGCTTGTTGCCTGAATCTCCCCCATAACATGGGGTTCCAGGTTCTTTCTAGTATCCATTTGCCTGTGTCTATATCCCTTCCTGCCAATGCCCCCCATACAGGGTCTGGTTGTGAGCTGGCACTTAGAGGCTCAACAAACATTTGGCTATCCAGCTGTGGGTATTGGAAAGCTGTCTGTTTGCGGGTCACGTGGTATCAGTCACATGATTCACAGTCTCAAAACAACTTGATTCAAATCCAGTTACTGTCTCTTATTAACTATACAAGCTTAGGAATGTTATTAATGTTTCCATAAAATCAAGGGGAGATGCCATCCTCCCTTTGTATCCCTGTCTATGACGCTCCCAGTGTCACAGCTGGAATATCCTGAATACTTAATACATGCCAGCTTACTGACATTCCGTTTCTTGTTGACAATAGCGTATGTAAAAATCCATCTGATCAGGACCTCGATAAATAATGCAGTAAATGAATTTTAAGGATTTATAAATAAGAAGCCATCTGTACATGAACAGGATCTGCTTTCGGCATGAATCATCGGAATCATCTGCAAGTCTTGTGAGGCAGAAAACAACTGAATGAACTTGAAATGTCTGAATTTTCCCACGCAGGCATGGGTAAACCCAATCATGTGTGTACTTACGTGTGCATGAGGCAGATTTTGGCATGGGTCTGCTTTGGAATTTCATGTTCTGATAAACTAGCCATGTTCTGGCACACAGTGAGACATTGGAGCCAACGGCTGGTTGTGATATGCTGGTTGGCTGTTGTTCCTTTGTTGCTGTCCAGGGCTGGTCGTCTGGGTTGTCGGTGGGTCATCTCCATGCATGGATAATGGATTCTCTTGGTCCGTCTTCACTCATGGCACGGGTGCTGTGGGGTCCTGGCTCACCAAGCCGGAGTGACATGGACATTAGAAGTGTATCTAAAGATGAGCTCATTGCTTCCTTCTGATCCAAAATGCTTTAAAGAGTATCTAATTGGACATGTATGCATGATAGGGGTGTCACAAATGGCCAGACAGTGTAACAAATTTTTCCCGAGAGACCCAATAGCTGGGAAGGGGCCGCACCAGAGATTAACAAGGAGCTAACGCAATGACAGCAAGGATGACCTCACCAGGGCAAATTAGGAACTGGGGCGAAAATGAGATTAGTTTTGGAAAACTAATTGTGTAAAGCTGTTTATGAAGGACAAAATTCTGGGCCACAATAGGAAGAGCCATCAAGTACAATTTATAGACAAGGAAATACAAGCATGTATACACACACACACACACACACACACACACACGTTGTGCTTAGTGCCAAGAAACCTGCAGAGAAATAATGTGTCTAGTTCTTGTTACTGACGACGAGATGACTCCAGCTCATTCCAGCATCTGAAGAGAAAGTCTAGTGGCAAGCTGACTCATCTTCAGAGCCACAACTCCTAGGAATCATTCTGTCAGGAAGAAAGTGCAGTAACCAAGGATGTTTACATGTTGCTATTTATGATAGAGAAACTCAGAAGCAAAGGAACTGGCTGCTGCCAGAAAACGCTTGACTATCAACGTGGAAGAATTATTGGAATCTGGTCTGCAATTGGAAAAGACAGAAAAAGCTGCTTGGAGGTCTCCATTAGCCTACAGAGAACAAAAAGGAGACGAGCCGTGTTTGGTTTCTCGAAGTTCTGGAATTGAGTGGCAACCCTTGCCAGAGCCTTCTGGCACCAGGCACTTCATGCAGCACAGACGCCCTCCCTACACTCCCGTTTGTCCAGTCTGGAACTGTGGTTCGCGCTACATAGGACTGCTATGAAAGCTGAGTGAGAGAATCCTGGCGACAGACTTGTACTGAGAGACAGCCGTGGGAAACTTGCCTAGAAACAGGGCTGTGGCTCTTACTTGTGTTGGTGCTGTTTATCCAATTGAAGGTTGGGAAAATGAAACAAAACAACAAAAAACAAAACAAGCCGGGCGGTGGTGGCGCACGCCTTTAATCCCAGCACTCGGGAGGCAGAGGCAGGCAAATCTCTGAGTTCAAGGCCAGCCTGGTCTACAAGAGCTAGTTCCAGGACAGGCTCCAAGGCTACAGAGAAACCCTGTCTCGAAAAACAAAAACAAACAGAAAGACAAAGCACGAGGAATGGAGGAAAGTTCTTTCTTGTTTGTGATAATAGAGGGGGTGAAGTGTTTACATTAGGATTATTGTTTTATAGTATCTTATACTTTTTAAATGTTAGCATTTTCAAGGATATATTGCTCAGCTTAACTATCTCTCAGGGTGGAAATACCCCCAGGGTTTCCTTTAAGGCAGCTGAGATGATTTCACAAGCCCACCACACCAGTTCAGAATGCCCACCTTGAACTAGACAGTTCAGGGGCCGAACAAAATGGTCCCCTTGTATCCTGATCATCTGCGGGTCCAGCTTAGAGAATCTGCCTTTGTAGATGTCTGATCATTCCACACCTGTGAAGAGTGTCGCTCCTTGAGAGCCAAATCTTGTTTGAAATCTCTGATGTCAGAGGGCCCTTTAGAACAGGATGGCCTAACACTGCTTCAGAAGGCTGCATTCACGGGAGGTCGCTTCCACCTGACCCGCCCCGAATAATGCATCTTTCAGGCCGTGGGGCCCTGAATGGGTGGCTCTCAGCTCTTCTCTCTAAGGCGATTATTCTGAAAATCTGTCCTGTCCACAAGGCCTTCTCGGCAGCTGGACAGTGCAATGTGTGGTTCTGTCAGCTCGATCTCTTCTCTCTGTTTTATAGTTCGTTTTATTTTGGTGGCTGCTTGCCTAAAGAAGGAAAACCCTGCCTGGACCCTGCCTTTCTGTGCACCTGCCTTCAAACTGTGAGCGACTCACAAGGCAAGAGGCTGGAGTGGGTTCCCAGCAGGCCTGGGACCTGTGAGAACGGCGAAGAGAGGCGTTGTCTTAATGGGGGTGGCAAGGAAATAAAATGATGGTCCGGAAAGAACACATCCCAAGGTGTAAGCTCTTACAGCGGACTGCCTGCAGATTAGCTGTGCAGAGGATGGCTCTACTCGAGTCTCCTGAGGCTGTCCTGCTGCGCTGCTGGGGAGCATGCAGACCCACGAGCACCTTCCCGGGAAGAACAAGGGGCTTCTATTCTGGCTCATGGGTCCTGTGACAGGACAGGATCGGGTTCACTCTGGGTATTATATGCAGCAGAAACAGGTTCACTCTGGGTGTTGTATATAGTAGGACTAGGGTTCGTTCTGGGTATTGTGTGCAGCAGGATCAGGGTCACTCTGGGTGTTGTGTGCAGCAGGATCAGGGTCACTCTGGGTGTTGTGTGCAGCAGATCAGGTTCACTCTGGGTATTGTACATAGTAGGACTAGGGTTCATTCTGGGTGTTGTGTGCAGCAGGATCAGGGTCACTCTGGGTATTGCCCATTCTTTGGGCTCCTATATGTAGGAGCATGTGTCTACCCTGCAGCGTTTCAGGGGAGGAAAGTTTCCTTCACCTCTGATGGCTGGTGCAGGTAGGCCTAGACTGCCCTAAGGGAAGAAAAGCATCAAACGTCATGGAAGCCTTACATGGCCCAGGTGCCGAGGAAGGAAATTAAGAGCCCAGCAATGGTCTGAATGCCTCTTTGATCCACCGTCAAGGGCTGGCGGAAAGTAAATCATGTGGGGAGGAAAAAGGAAAGCAATTATTTTCAGATCCATACGAAATTCTCTAAGCTCAAAGAACGAATCTTTTCTTCCTGAACGGGGAGGGGTCTCTGCTGCATGGGACTTTTATCTCCTGCTTTCAAAAGAGAGGGGTGAGATTGGAATGCCTTCTCTCTTGCTGTCTTCCAGTGCCCTTAGCTCGATGTAATCCTGCTATCAAAGGGATGCATTTGGGGTGCCTATTCTCCCACCCTTCATCACCACACAGTTGTACAAGCACAGACTCTTCTGTGTTCTGCCTGCTCAGCCCTCCCTCCAGCCCCTGACCACCACCTCATTCCCTTTCCTCCCTTCCCATCTTCATTCATGATATGGGTATGTGCATGTGTGCGTATATGCATGCATTGTGTTTGGACATGTGTGCACATGTCTGCATGTGTGCATATGTGTGATTGTGCACATGTGTGTGCACGTGTGTGCATGATTGTGCACATGTGTGTGCGCGTGTGTATGCATGTGTTTGTGCATGTGTGTGCGTGCATGTGTGTTCGCATGGTGTGTGTGTGTGTGTGTGTGTAGGGGTTTATGGAGAAGATGGCTCAGTTTAAGAGCAGTTGCAGGTCTTGCACAGGACCAAGGTTCAGTTCCCAACACCCATATAGTGTCTCAGTCACCTGTAACTCCAGCTCCAGGGCCTCTGACATCTCCTGTCCCCTGCAGGCACTGGCCACACACAGCACACACATTCATACATGCACTCACACATACAGATACAATAAAAAATTAAATATTTCTGTGTATGTGTGTGCAATATGATTTTAAATAGATATTTTAAATCAATCATACTGGTTTTCCTAGGAAAAATGTCTCTAAGCCTTTTTATTCTTTTATTCAGTCTGAGCCCCTCATCTGTGAACAGTGCTACCTCCTCCCTCTTCAGTGAAGGCTCTCTGTAAATGCCCTTACACCTGCTTGGGTGTGTCCCCTAGGTGCCTAAATCCAGTCAAGCTGACAATAAAAATATAATTCTCACAACTAGAGACATTAAAAATGTTTTGTGTGCCTATTTGCTGTGCTTTTTATAACGTTTATTTTTCATGTCTTTTGCCCTTTTCTGGTTGGACTGTTTATTATTGGATCTTGGGGTTCTCTGGGAGCCTCAATATGAGTCATTTGTCCTTCCACTAGCAAGTATCCTTCCTCTGGTTTGCCCTGGACATTAGCCTCTTCTCAGAACGCTTGTTCCTTCTGTAGCTCCCTTCCTTTGTCAGTCTTGGCTTTGGTGTAGACCTCTCAAATTTTCTCTGAGGCTTCTTTTTCAAGATGTGACTTCTTGCACCCACCTGATGGGTCTGTGTGTGTGGCGAGGGGTTCAGGTTGAGGGTTTCTGCCCCCTAGAGATAACTAATTGCCCCCATTACATCATGCTGAAAAGAATTTCTTTCCTCCGTATAATTAATTATCTCTATTGATCAAAAATCAGGCAGGAGAGATGCTCAGTGGCTAAGAGCACTGGCTGCTCTTCCAGAGGTTCTGAGTTCAATTCCCAGCAACCACATGGTGGCTCATAACCATCTGTAATGAAATCTGGTACCCTCTTCTGGCATGTGGGCATACATGGAGGCAGAATGTTGTATACATAATAAATAAAATTTTTTTTTAAAAAAAAGTGTGCCCAGCTTGTTAAAAAAAAATCAGTTGGCCTGAGTCATGCATAGTGGCCATGCCTGTACTTCCAGGATTAGCTTAATAGTTTGTACAATTGTTCAAATTATGTATTTTATGTTGGATGAGTTTTGGTGGCTTTTATTTTTAATGAGTTAGTTTTTTCCTCAATTACCAATTTTATAGAGGTAGCATTTGTCACAGTATCTTTATCACAATAATAACCCTGGAGCGACACCCCTCCCTTTCACGGTGATAGCGTTGATTTCATTTTACCCTTCAGTCTGGATAGAGCCTGGTCAACTTTGTTGTTTTAAACAGCTGGCTGGTTCTCAGTTCTGCTACCTTTTCTGGTTTTGGTTATCTCTATTTCCGTCCTTTTAGTACCATCCTTCCGTGTCTAACACGGTCTTGCCCTTCTCCTTAACTATGAAAGAACTCGTTCTTCAATTATTTAACCCTAGCACGTTAGCGTTCTCAGGTTTTGTTTTAGAGGACTTTTAATTGTGTTGGGGGGGGGGGGGCATTCTCCATGTGTGTACGGTGACAGTGGCCAGAGCTGGAGTTGCTGGTGGTTGTAAGCCACCTACACAGGTGCTGGGAACTGAGCCTGGGTCTGTTGAGAGCAGTTAACCTCTTAGCTGCTGAGCCAGCTCCCGGTCTTGCTTTGATATGTAGAACTCCCTGTGTTTTTATTTATTTATTTCCTTCTTCATATTAAGTGTGCTCAGGTCCCTGTTTGACTACAGAGAAGTAGCATGTGGGTCTGTTTCTACTGTCTGTTGTTTCCGTTTTAGACGTTAGTATTCAGGCATCTGTACTGGCCTGCCCTTGGGGTCCTGACAGGATCTGCCCTCAGCTGCAGCCACTGAGAGCACCTCCTGTGCACATTCACTGTGTTCCCTATTAAATGGGACCTGCCTACTTTCCATCTCTCTCTCTCTCTCTCTCTCTCTCTCTCTCTCTCTCTCTCTCTCTCTCTCTCTCTCTCTCTCTCTCCATCTCTCTGTGCCTCTCTCTTCTCTTCTGCTGCTCCTGTCCCCAGAGGCCAGTCTCCCCCATCCCCTTCCCCTTTTTAACATTCCCTTTCCCCCAATAAACACCCCTCCATGTGAGCTCTGTTGCATGGTGTCTTTCTCTCGCTTTTTAAATGGCAACATTAGACTTTGACTGGTTAGTTGACAGCCTTGACTCCTAGGGTTTTCTTTTTCTTTTTTCTTTTTTAATTAATTTGGAAATGATGTGTGAAAATCTTCAGAGGCCCTGGATGGCATCTTCCTGTGTTATAATAAGAAGAGGGTTTGTATACTCTAGAAGGAAGCAAGAATACAGGAAATTTCCTTATTTTAGGTATTGTAGTGACTTTGCGGTAGTTGTTGGCTCTGTGAGGCCCCATGTATTTGTTTTCTAATAATTATAGGATTTAATATTTCATTTATGGGAACTGAAAACTTAAGCAGCTCACCATGCGCAGGCATCTTGGAGGATCCAAAACTTCACTTTGTCCTCTGGGTCCACCAGAACCAGGAGTTCCCGTCTGCCTTGCCACCTCCTGCCCTCCTTCAGGCTTTCCCATAGGCCACTGGGGAACTAGCAAACGCAGGCAGGGAGGACAGGGGTTGGGGTTCCTTCTCTTTTGTGCTGTTTTTCCGTGTTTGTCTCTTCGGTTTCTGAGGGTTTTCAGAGCCCCACATCACTTCAGAATTCTGATTACTGGGTCTGTGAAATGGCTCAGCGGGTCGGAGTACTCCCAATACACGTCTCAGCACATGTGTATACACACAAAGAGAATGGCATGTGTCTGTAGCCCAGTGCCTGGGAGAGAAGGCAGGGGAAAGGGGAAGTTGGCTGGGGCTTGCCAGCTACCAGCCTAACTGGAAACCAGCAAGCTCCAGGGTTCTGGTAAGACACCCTGCCTCAAGCATGAGCCATAGAAGATGCCTTGTCTTCCTCTGGCCCTCCCCATGGACACATGGACACCTGCACCTGCAAGTATTTATGTCCAAACATCCATAACACACACACACACACACACACACACACACACACACACATGCTCACATGCACACACACATACATACACGCCAAACTACTCGAGGAGAAAATAGCAGATAATGTTGGGATTTCCTCAATGTCATAAATTAAATATTTGTGTCTCCCCAAAGTTCCTGTGTTAAACTCCTCACCCTGAGGTGAATGTCTCATGGTGTGAGCATTTTAGAGGCTGCCTGAGCCCTGAACACAGAGCCCTTCTGGACTGGACTAGTGGGCTGCTGCCACCATGAGAGGACACCATCACGGTGCTTGATGGACCAGGAGGCAGTCTCCCATCAGACACTGAATGGTCAGGCACCTTGGGCTTAGACTTCCGGCCTCCAGAACAATACAGCAGTCACCCGTTGTTATTTGTAAACCATCTGGCCACTGATACTTGGTTCTGATAGCACAAGGAGACCCAGACACTCTGGTTTTCTTTCATCATTGATTTTTGTCCTGATAGTTATCGCTGCTATTGCAACTTGTCTTAGGGTTTCTATTGCTGTGAGAGACTCCATGACCACGGCTGCTCTCATAGAGAAACACATTTAATTGGGACGGCTCACTGTTTCAAAGGTTTAGTCTGTTAACATCATGGCGGGAAACATGGCAGCATGCAGGCAGACACCATGCTGGAGAAGGAGCAGAGAGTTCTACGTCTTGATCCTCAGGCAGCAGAGGGAGACTTTGTGCCACACTGGGTGTAGGATGAGCATGTGAGATGTCAGATTCCCACAGTGACACACTTCCTCCCATAAGACCACACCTCCTAATACTGCCACTCAACTACGGGCCAACCATTCAAACACATGAGTCTGTGTGGGCTGTACCTATTCAAGCCCCACACTATTCTCCAAGGTCTTCCAGTTACTTTTTAAAAATAACAGATAGTACTGCTATCTCTATTGCTGAAGGCTCACCCGTCCTCACGCTAAGAAACAAGCAACTGTACTCACGACTGCATATGTGCTCCCACAAGGGCTGCTTGACTTAGGCCGTGTTTCCTGTTAGTGATGTCGTGGTTTCCCTTTGCCCACTTCCCTCAGCTCAAATCTCCTTCAGCTCAGTTTTCCCCTATATCTGATTTCTCCTCGACCAAAGCCTGATTAAAGACTTTAGAATTCCCAGATGCTGAAAAATCTGTCTTTCTTCCCCCCTATAAAGAATAAATAAATAAAAATAGGGACATGGGATGTGATTCATTTGGTAGAGATGTGGAAAGCAAACACAAGAACCTGGGTTTGATCTCAACACCATCATCAGTCAACCAGTCGATCAATGTTGGGTGCTAGGGAGATGGTTCAGTGGTTAAGAGCACTCACTGCTCTTGCAGAGGACCCTGAGTTCTGTTCTAAGCACCCACGTTGTAAATTGCCTATAACTCCAGATCCAGGAGGACTCAAACCCGGTGCCTCTGGCCTCTGTGGGCTCCTGCACTCACAATGCACACATTCACAAAGGTACAAAACATACGCATAATTTTAAAAATAAAAGAATAAAGATAAAATAATCCTAGTCTGTAAAATAAAAAGTAAGAAATAATTTAATTTTGCCTACAAATATTTACCAAATACATTTCTAAAAATTTATGAAGCTAGGCTTCCTAGATATCAGCGTTGGCCCTGCCGTGTGCTAGGGAGGCAAGTGACTTAACGGATACTTGGCCTCTTAAGCTGTGAAATGTGGAAATGTGTAGAACCTGCAGGATCATGCCACACACAGTGAGCATCAATGCCTGTTAACGTAAATGATCAGACATCAATAACAATAACTATAAATTAGATCAGCGTATAACTTACTCGTGACTTAACTAGGATGAGATTGACTTGCTTAGAACCATCCCTTGTCAGAAGCTTTTGTGAGAACTCAACATTTTTGTCTACTATTTTTCTTCCTCCTGCCTCTTTGGGGCTTGTAGGTGGCTCAGGGGAAGCCTCTCTCTTCTCTGGTAGAAGAAATAGACCAGCTTTCTGTCTTCCTATTGTTCTGCATTCTCTCCCTAATCCGTAAGTCATTCCGTGCTCAGGGAGCCCTTGCTGTGCCTGGGCTCTGTCCTAACCACAGGCAACATGACAGATAGGATCCCTGCCCTGGAGGTCTTCATAGACCAGAGCTGGAGGGATGACCAAGAGCTGGTGAACACACGCTGGTTCCCCTGCCCTGTGGCAAGGGTCAGAATTTTATGATCTCGTCCTCTTGCAATCCTTGCGATGAAGTCAGCATGTAGGCGCCGTATCTTAGGGCACTTTTGTGACTTGCCCGAGGTCCAAGCAAAGACATAAGATTTGAATCAGATAGTCCCAAGAATAGGCACAGAGCCTCCCACGGATGTGAAGACAGTAGAGACAGTCAGCTGCCTAGAAATAGTGAGGGTTTTTACGGCTGATTAGAATTGTCTGCTCACAGTCGAAAGCACCTGTTAGTTGAGGCATGCAAGCCCTGTATTTACCACATATTCCTGGCAAAGCAGGCCAACTAATAATAGGCGACCAGCCCTACTTTCGGTAAGTAGAAATTATTGGGAAGACCTGTGTTTGAGTGGATATTTTAAAATCAGGTGAATCATTTTCACTTTTAAAATGACCTGACCTTCAGAAAATGAGATGGCATGTATTCTCTGAAGTGTGATACGGTGCCGTGGGAGAAGGCACCATGAGTTGCTTACGATGTCCTGCATCAATTAGCAGAACTGGTAGTCATCTGAGCTCCAAGGAGGTCCGTGTGATGGTTTTAACCCTGCAGGTGACGGCTAGCTTCGTTATCTGTAGGCAAATTCTCAATCCCATGTTGTTTACAGAGGAGAATGGATGATGGGAAGTTGGGTGCTTGCTGTAGGAAACAGGTCCCCATTTTCTCATGGGGAATACAGTCCCTGGTCAGCTTAACCTGCCAGACATTTAAGCCCAAGTCAGGATAGAGTGGAGCATACTTATAGGAAACTCAGAAGGAAGAGGGACTAGCTTTTGCCAGTCTTTAAATGCAGTACTGAAGTGTAGAGGTTTCTAAGAACTTGCTTCTGAAGACATCACCTACTGGCGGAAGCTGGCATTGCAGCTTCCCGCTCCTGATGTTAAGCTGCGGGTAAAGGAGCAGCGGCTGAGGCTTCCCAGCCTGGGCTAAGACAGGGCAGGCAGCCAGCGGGGAGAACTTGATCCCTGGCCTTCTCTGTCTCTGCCTTCTCCCCTCCCACTGCATCGCTAGGACCCACACTCTAAACAGAAAGCCAGCACTATAAATAGAACGTGAATTTGGGCATTAAGAACCATTGCTTACATCTGCCCCTTATAAGGCATCCAAACCAACTTACATAGACACTGGCTTCAACTGTTGTCAGCCAAACAAGTGGGTCCGCCCCCAACTGTTACCAGTCTGAAATCAGAGGATCTTTCTTTATAGTTTACCTTTACGTGAGGCGGGCTACCACCAACAGCATCAGAAAAATAATTATTCCAATAAAAATCCATCTTATCTTTAATTGGGGCTAGCGTGGAAATCAAGAAGAAAATGGGATGGGAAGCTTCCAAGGCCAAGCAGATTGGGCACTAGTCTGGTGAAAGAGGCAGGTCTTACTTTCTTGAAGATGTTTTATCCTGTGACACAAGTGTAATTTTACCTGTTGAGTCCCAGAGCTACTCATAGCTTATATGTGTGTGTATGTGTGCATACATACATGTGTGTGTGCATGTGTACGAGCATGAGTGTGTAGGCATACATATGTGCATGAGTGTGCACATGTGTGTTGTGTGCATGTGTATATATGTGTGCATGGATGTGTGAGTGCATGTGTGTGCATGTTTATATGTGAGAGTGTGTACATACGTGTTTGTGAGTGTGAGTGTGCATGAGCATGTGTGTGTGTGTGTGTGTGTGTGTGTGTGTGTGTGAAGTCTTGTAACCCTGGCTCATGAGGGTCTTTTTGGAACAATCTCTTCTCCCCTTTTAGCTCCCTTGTCTTTTGAAAAAAGTCCACATTTTCTAAAAGCTTTTTCTTACTACCATCCTCTGGGGTTCATTTACTTTTGTTTAATTGGTTTCCTGTTAATTAAGAATGAGAATTAGCTGGGTCCTAAGCATGCTCGCAGAGCTAGAGGTAAGCTAAAGTGGCCCAAAAGGAAATGGGGCTGTAATTTGGGAACAGGTGGGCCTGGCCTTCTTCTACTCTGGTCTGGGTAATTCCGCTGAACTTGGTGTTTGTGGGCTGCAGATTCATTCACGCGACGAGAAAACGCAGCGAGCCCTTGTGGGCCAGAGAATCATGGGCTGTAGAAGTTGGTGCCTGCAGTGGGGCTTTTGCCTTTTTCTTCTAATCTCCGAGTCATTCGAAGTTGTGCCATTGTGGAAGTTTTCCAGCCTTCATTTCTCCAAAGAATCTTACCTGCTTGCTATGTCGCGTTTCCTGTCTGGATCCTTCCGTCAGTGCGCTCTCAGTACCCTGATGTGAATTCAGTTTTAAGAATAGCTTTCCTATCAATACCCCCTTTGAAAGCTGTTTCCCCTTGGTTTATTTACAGGGTAATTTAATTCACTAAGAAAACCACGTCATGCATGTTTTCAGTTTCTTTCCTTGAGTGGAGGGGGAGGGGCTTCGTGCTGCGATAGCAAGACTGTGGGTCACAGCATGTATTTCCTGGCAACTGGGGAAAGGACAGACAAGCTTTAACGATGAAAGTTGCAGGCACTAGTGAGTCACAACTTTGAGGGTTGTGGTTATCAGGCACCGTTCACGATGGCTTTGCACTCCGTGTGTATGCACGCATTGCACACACACAGATGCACACACAGAAGCCACACATCAGTGACAGATGACCTATTGAAATAATTTCAAAGCCGGTCTGTGGTTGCTACGACAACCAATGCTCTCTTGGCTTTTATCTGGCCATGTGACAGGGACTTTGACGTCAGCCAGAGGCAGAGTCTGTGGCTGAGTCTGTCCGCATAGTCAAAGGCTTGTGAGAATCTGGTGGATGCTGGACCTCGCTGCTGACGCTGTTGCTGCTGCCGTTGCTTTCACTGCGGTTGTTACTTCCCAGGGGCTACAGGAGCATGGACTACTAAACCCCACATTGCTGCGTGAGGTAACCAGCTTGCTTTATACACTGGAGTTATGTGTTTTCCCAGCCTGTGGTGGTTTTCCCTCCCCTCTTAACCTCCTACAACTTTGTCTGCAGGAGCGGTTACTGATGGACCCAGGAAAAGAATGTGAAGTGACTTCTAGTCATGCATTTCAGGCAGTCTCTGGAATGTGGTTAGATTTGGATTAATGTTCCGTGAAGTAGGTTAAAATGTAATCTTCTTGCGAAACACTTGCTAACATACATTATTTAGAGATTCACATTGTGCATTCTGAGCCAAACGTGCTCCCTCGAATTCCAGGAATCCTCGTTCGGTATTGTTCTGAGTCTAATAGCTCCAGCGCTGCCTGGCAGGGTGCAGCTAACTTTTCCTTGTTGCAGCTGCTGATTCTGCATCAGCCCAGGGCCGTTTGGGTTTGGTTTCTCTCTCAGCTGCAGCGTGTACGCTTAGCGTCAATGAGAACAGTGAGATAAGACGCTAGACTTTGAAAGTTGTAATTCTTAGTGTACAAAAGGGCTTTCAGCACCCTCTAAACAACCGGGGACACTGTCAACAACTTCCTGTTTAGAGAGAAAGAATCTCCAATGTGCCAAGGAAGTTGGGGTGGGACCTATACATGTGTGTGCGGTTGCGTTTTGGGTGTTACTGTAAAGTCTTTCTGTGGCTTTCTCTGAAAATCCGGTAGTGAAGAGGAGGGACCGGGTGGCCTTTTCTAAGGAGCCCTGTGGGCTGGTTCTGATCTTTATTCTTAATTAAAATAATATTCTATAGAAGAAAACAAGAGCCTGAAACCAAATGTTCATTGTTGTGAGGTCTACCTTAATTGCAGCACAGATTTAAAATGCTCACAAAAATTTTGCTCCAGGTCTTGTGTGAATAATTTGGTAGCTCTGCCAAGCAAGGGTTCTTGCCTCTCCAGTTCTCTGATACCCTGGGCTTGAGGTTGTTGTGGGGACATTACTATGGTTCTGCTAGCTCCTCTGTAGCTTGTAGTTTCAAGGAAAATGCTGGCTCTGCAGCAAGCCTAGATGTATAAACAGGATTCTAAATCCTGCAGATTTAACAGAATCGAGGCATATTTTAGAGTACCATATGGAAAAGAACCAGCATATGTAGAGTTGAGCAGAGACCAGCTCAACTCCATACATGATGGCTGTATGTTGATGAGATGTTCGTTGTGTTTCAGCTCAGTGGAAGAATGCATTGTTTTTAATCATACTACCAGGTGCAGAATTTTGAGTTACTCATTTTACACTTGTGGGTGGGAATCTTGAACAGCTCTCAGCTATAGTGGTCACTGACTAACTGCTTGTATCAATTATTTCCTAAGTAGCTTTCAATGAGCAGACCTAATTTGAGCAGCGCTTCCATGAAGACTGTCCAGTGTCTGAAGTGCTTGTATGGACCACATACCTATTAACACAGCTTCCCATCCTTTACCTCCCCTCGTGATTCCAGTAACCCAGAGGCTACCTCTTTAACATGCTAACTGGCGTGTGACATTTCATTTGTGCATGGTGAGGTCAGTCATTGCTGTCGTTTGGCATACACTCGGTGATTAACTTTTTGGGCTCCAACTCCAATGTCATAATTCTTTCTCTTGGTTCTCTCCCTGGGTTTTGAAATCACAAGAGGATTGTGTGCAAAGCCCTTATCCATGAGACTAGATTTCAATAATAAAAATGAGAGAGGAGGGAGAGAGAGAGAGAGAGAGAGAGAGAGAGAGAGAGAGAGAGAGAGAGAGAGAGAGAGAGAGAGAGAGAAAGGGAGGGAAAGAGGGAGAGAGGGAGAGATGGAGAGATGGAGAGAGAGGAAAGAGAGGAAAGAGAGTCGGCGCTAGGGGCAAAATGTCACTGAGAAAGTTGGAAAGCCGCCTCCAAGATGAAAGGTGCTGCTTTAAAAGCCACAGGTCCTTTTCTTTTATAGCAAAATAAGGAAAATGGACTTGTGAACAGCATTTACCTGCAGCAGTGTGACTGTGCTGCTTTCAAGGTCAAGTTTGTTTCAGCCCCAAAAGATGCCAGTGTGGAAGGATTTCCTCCAGACCCCGGCTGCTGCATTATTAAGTGCTCTGTGTAGAGTTTCAGGGAACCTTAACCCTTTCGGGGCCGTGAGCATGTTTGGCAATCTTGGTAAAGCCTACGGACTCTTTTCAGAATATCTGAACAACATAAAACAAATCATGCCCGTTGCAAAGGAAGCCACTTTCTGTTAAAATGTGTTCAAAATAACAAGAGGCCATGAATTTGAAAAAGATTGGGGGGGGTTGTATGGATGAGGTTGGAGGAAGAAAAGGGAAGGGGAGAGGTGAGTAATTATAATCTCAAAAATAAAAAAATAAAATGAACTATTTCTTTAATTAGGATAGTATATGTAGTCTGTTAATATGTCCTTAAATCATACAAAGCAGCAGCAGCTGCAGTGGCTATCATAATTTTGGAGTGGCGTTATCCATGAATGCTGTTTTGAGATTGAGCTCGTCTAACAACCGCCATATGAAATGCAAATATCTGTGATTTCTCTTGGCAACAATATCACAAACATCTTGGTTTGTGACCCACATTGTAAAGGAAGGAAATACTGAATTTCAGTTTGGGGTTGTGGAAATGGAAGATGTCATGTTTTTAACCACCCAAGTTCACAGGGTTCTTCTGAATTCTGTCTGCCCTAGAGTTAACTAATATGTGAGTTTGTGTAGCCCAAAGCTCTCAGAACCCACTGGACAAAGTCCATAGCCTCGTTTTGGTCCCACAGCATCTGATTTTATTCTTGGACTATGAGAGCTTCACAGTAGTCTCTAAATACCTGGTGCAGAGATGGGTGGTGTGGTCCCTCAGCTGCTTGACCTGTCTTTATTCTCTCCTGCCTTTGTCATACTGTCTTCTGTGACCTGGACGGAGGGAGTCTCACCCGGTTCAGTATGGGTAACGAGGGAAACAGTGTTGACACGTTATGTAAGTTCAAACCACGCACCACGGAGGGCTGTGGCTGTTTATGGAGACCTTTATCTGCACAGAGAAGATGGTAGAGCGGCGCTCAGATGAGCATGTCGGGCGCTATATGAGATCCAGTGAAGAGATCTTTTGAGAAAGTGCTCCGTGCGCTAACAACCTTTAGAGCAAGCATTAAAGACTTTCTAGCTTAAAGCAAACCATACGTAGATGCAAACCAACAACATGCAACGCTATTTCCAGCCGCATAAGGCTGACTTGTCAGGAGCCTCCAGGGTGGTATGCATTCAACAGGAAGTGGGGAAAGGAGACACTTCCCGAGAAAACTGAACTGGATGCACAACATATTTATGCTGAAGCAGGAGGTGCAAATGGTACTGTTTACCTCGACATACCAGAAAAGCTCCCCCTCCCCACATTGCTTTGAATGAGAAGGAACTAGTGCTGGCTTCTGTGTGTGCCACTGGGGAGCCCTGCCGTCAGTTGGCAGCTGCCACAGCCCTGTGTTTAGAAAGTCCTAAGCCAGCCTTTCGATTACATCATCACCTACCGCCCCAGCGTGAAAGAATGGAGCTAAGATGTTTTGCACAAGCTGTTGTTTAAACCAAATCCAAATCCCTTGCATCTGAAATGGAAGCTGAGAGATTTTTCTTAGTGCATTCTCAGAGGGATTACCAAAGAGGATGTTCTCGAATAGTTCTTGCTCTTTGGATTAGGAAAAACACCTGCGTGGAGACTGAGTCTCTGTGGAAACCTGCAGGGAAACTTGGAAAAGTCTAACATCTCCAACTGCCCTTTGCCTCTTGATGGTAGTATTGGAAATTTCAGCACAGAAAGGAATGTGTCACTATTTTTTTTTACAAAATCAACTTTTTTTTTTTTTTTTTTTATAAAGTGCTGCCTTGTGGTGGAATGCCAATTAGGAACAGCATTACAAAATTTGACATTTTTTAAATTGTTTCCAGAAGGGAGGACATAAAATTCAGTGCTCATTAAGACCTGTATACAGAAATTGTATGACAAATATTTAAGATCCCTGGTGCCACGGTCTCCAAACCAATATCAATCCATTTCTGTTTTTAAATCTCTGTGCTTAAATTTATTTTTGAAGTATATATCTATAGATGCCATTGATGTCATGCTAGAATGGCTCAGTGCTTAAGAGCACTTCCTGCTCTTCCAAAGGACCTGAGTTCAGCCCCCAGAAACCATGCCAAGTGGCTCACAACTGCTTCTACTTCCAGCTACAGGAGATCTGGCGCCCTCTTCTGGCCTCCACAGGCACCTGCATACATGCAGCAATACCCTCACACAGGCACACATGGGCTCCTACTACTGCTCATAATAATGATAATTTAATCAATTTAAATGGAACATACTCCTATCACAATAAAGTTCTATAATTAGTTTGCAGGCAAGAAGTCACTGATCTAAAAGATCTTCCTGTTGTTGCCTTGCTCACTAGGAAGCTTCTTTGCGACGTCTGAGTTCTGCTCAGTCACTCCAGTGCAGTAGAGGCCTGTGCGCAGGTGTACTGGTTACTTTTCTTGTGGCTGTGACAGAAACACCAACAAAGGCAAACTAACAATGGATGGCATTGATCTGGCTCACAACTAAAGGGATGTATGTGGTCCATCGTGGCAGGGGCAGCATGGCAGCAGGACCATGAAGTGGCTGGTCACATTACTTTCAGGAAGCAGGATGAGATGTTGTTTGTCGTCCCCTTTTTTATTTGGTTCAGGGCCCCGGCTCATGGGATAGCACCTCCCGCAGGTAGGATGGGTTTCCTCATCTCCGGTTACCCAGTCTAGAGACTCCCTCACAAATGTGCCTAGATTTATCTATTAGGTGATCCTAGATCCTGTCCAGCTGACAGTCAATACTAATCACTGCATCAAGGTAACAACGGTTTAAATGATGATTTTGAAATGTCTTTATTTCTGTTACTGTATGCCCCCCTACTGGTAACATACACCAAACGGAATGACTGCATGCTAAGGGGACTTCCACAGACCACAGTGGAGTCTGAAGATGCAATAACAAATAGCAATTCCGTAACAGCGAAAGCATCCTCTACCCTCCCATCTCTTACCATGGATCAATTGCAGCAGGATCAGCCAATGATCAATCATTATTAGCTGGCTTCTGTGGCCATCACATTATTTTAGGCATTTTGAGTGTCTACCACTGGAGTGGAGATTGCTGGTGGCTTGATTTCATAGACTCTGGCTTCTTGACCAAGCTTTTGACTTTTGGGCTTTGATACACTCAGTAAGTTCTGAACACCTACTGTGTGCCAATATTGATCATGAGATCTGCTTTGAGAAACAAAACAAGGCAGGGCCCCGCTGTTGGGACGCTTATGGTCAACTATAAAGGAACTCTAAGGGACGCTTACACTCTAACTGGGTAGGGAATCAGAAACCTGTGTGTGCCCGCAACCAGGATCCCTCCCTGACAGCCACACTGTTTACTGTGGTCAGTAAAGAATGTCCTCACTAAAATGCATCAAAGGAAGCAAGACAAAGAACATGGAAACCATGAAAGTCTACTCCAGAATCAAACTTCCCAACAGGTAGCTGTACAGCCAGCCTCACGGGTGAGCGATCTCTTCCCCTCGCAGATTCTGAGATTCCAGGGATGTCAAGCCTGTTCCCAGTGGACCAAGGGTTATCTGTCCCCTCATTCAGGAGATAAGTGACCAGGAGAATGATTTACTCTTATGCCAATACTCAGGATTATTCAAGCGATAGGATCCACTTTAAAGCCATCTTTATATTAGTGGCCAAGTAGCTACCATGTTTCCTGTGTTAACCCAGTTAAGAATAGGCTCTCGGCTTCAACAAACAGACCCGTGTTCCAGGGTATAATACAATGCTGCCTGTCTTCCCTCGCTTACAAATCTGGTTTGAGAAAGATTGCTGTTTCACAAAGTCTCCCAGGGACTTAGGCTCCTCCTGAGCTGCCCAAGTACAAATCCTGTCTTTAGCATTTCCTGTTAGCATTTTCTAAACAGGCATGGTTTTCCCACCTGGATAACACCAGTACCTGTCAACCTCCTTCCATAGTAACTGACAGATATTAAGCACCCAATAATTTGACTTTCTATCGGTTATTCTCAGCCTCTATCAATGATGCCAGCACCATCCAGAGGCCGGGCAAAAGCATTTCCAAGGTTAGAGAAGGTGTATCCCTGGTGTTACGATATAGACAACTCTAAGGAAGGTATATAGATTTCTAAGTTCTTCTCATAACAGCTATTTCCCCCACAATATCCCAGATTTTATTTTAATGAGGAAGCAGAGATACAAAGGGCAAAATAAACTTCCCAGTGACACTGACACAGATAAGGGGGCTCTGCGTTCCCCCTGCAGCGTGGCTCTGCGTTCCCCCTGCAGCGTGGCTCTGCGTTCCCCCTGCAGCGTGGCTCTTCCAGGTTAGCACAGTGTGTTTCCCGCACCCCAGAAGTGCAGTTACAGCTTGGGGCAGATTATAACCCCAAAAAAACTGGTCAAAAAAAAATCCTAATTACTCCCATGGGTGTTTGTGAAATATTGTCAGTATTCATCAAGAGGTGGAATATTATACTGTCCCTCCTACCTCAATGGGCTTGTGATTGGCCCAACTGAGAGACTACAGTAAAATGAGGTGACATGAATTTCAAGGGGAGAGCATTAAAAATTTCCCTTCCTCTGTGTTTATCTCATGTGCGATATTCATCCCTGCCTCCATGAGTGAAGAAGCCCAGATAATATGGAGAGGCCATATTGTTGTTTTGGCTGATGGTCCCCGTCAATGCCCATTGTCCACAGCTGAATCTGTGAATGAGGAATCTACAGATGGCTCCAGCCCCCAGCTGTGGTCTCTCGGCCTCTCTCTCTGCCAGGTTAACCCCAGATACGTTTTCTTTCTGAGCCCCCCCACTCACAGCTGTCTTAAGCCCGAAAGCTTTGAGCTAATGTTTTAGGTCGTTGGGGTAAGAAACATGTCAAAGGTAATGTCGCAATACTATCATGGAGGCCTCGACTTTAGAAACATAAAGGTTAAAAAGGCTTCTGTGCTCTCATGTAAGTGTCTAACCTAGCCTAAAATAATTTGAGGGAAAATGTCTTTTTGTTACTAATCAACTTATCAATGACGATAGCTCGGTCTGCGAGATGCTCAACATGCCAGCGTGAGGCCCTGAGTTCAGGTTCCCAGGCATAGTGGGTACACCTCTACTGGGTAAGGTGGGGTGGGCAAGGTTGAGGGCTCACTGGCCAGCCAGTCTAGCTGACATGGAGGGCTCTAGGTCCAAGTGAGAGACCTTATCTCAAAAACAAGATTGAAAAGCAATCGAAAAAATTCTGGTATCAATCTCTGGCCTCCATGTGTACCTGTTCAGACAAGTGCATACCACACACATGTGTGTGTACACACACATACCGAGCCCATGCATATGCACAAATGCACACGCATAAACATACACACACCATACCACACATACTGCTCACATATATACTACATACACACATACACATGTGTACACACATGCACACAAACACACCACATACACATACTGTCCATCCATAGATTACATACCCACATACATACACACAGAGCCCATACATATACTACATACCCACATGCACACACACACTGTCCATATATATATATATATATATATATATAATACTCATATGCACACAATACACACACCATGCACACACACACACTGCCTTTGCCTATACCACATACCCACATTCCCACACAAGCATGAGTGAGCTGAGGACACACCCCACCCGTAAATTCGGAAAAGCAGCCTATATTCCACGCTGTGGGTTTACAGTGATCAGCTGTGCACCCTAGTGAAATCTCACCCACATCCTCCTGCCCGCCATCCTTCCCTGTGGGGGTCTGTGTGCACAGCAACGTTTGTACTTTCTGCCTTGTCCTTGTCCTGCCTTTCTCTCTCTCTCTCTCTCTCTCTCTCTCTCTCTCTCTCTCTCTCTCTCTCTCTCTCTCTCTCTCTCTCTCTCTCTCTCTCTCTCTCACTCACACACACACACACACACACACACACACACACACACACGTCCTCTATCTAATTGGCTGCCTACTGTGCTATTGTTAGCCTTGTTCTCTCCTTGGCACTCTTTGCCATTCCCAGTGCTTTAGGGACTATTTTTCATTCTAATGGTAAAACTAGGGAAATCCCTTGGTGGGGTAATATTTAGCTCATCCAGCAGCCCTTTCTCCTTTTAGCCAAGCTGCCAAAATGGCAAATGTCCTGCTGGCCTGTGGCTACTCATGCCAAGCAAACAGAACACTAGAATCCTCAGAAACGCTGTCCCTTTGCATTTGCTTGAAGAGGCATCTACGTGCCTTCTGCTGCAGAGAGATCTGTGCCTCCAAATCATATGCATGCTTGAGCTGCTCTGGTCCTTCTGGGCTCCTGTGTTCCCCTAAGAGGCGCCCATTCCTATATGTGCTCACTGATTGTTAACTCATGCAGCTGGGCACCTGTGAATGTCTTCCTTCTGCCTGAGGACTACTCAGTGAGAGAGACTGGGCTGCTGGGCTCCAACCACCCATTTTCAGCAGTTAGAATGTGTCCATTGGTGACAAGAGGCTGTTATCTGTCCTGTCAGTGACCTGTCAATGGGCTTTCTTTACTAAAGATACAAAAGGTGTCTCTAAGTGGGATGCTTCTAGCACCAGGCTCTCTTTGCAAAGCATACACTCTGGTTAGGGAGGCTGGGGCAATACTTACACCTGGCTGAGGAGAGAGCTCTGTCCTCCATCCTGATGAAATGTCTGGATCCTGGTCTCATGGAAGTACTCACTGATTCTCTCAGACTGAGATGACTTTGGATAGGAAGTGGGCTTGAATGGAAAGTTTGACTTGAACAATGGATATCAAGCAAAGATCCATGGGTGACATTATATATTTAATATTATGACCCCAAAGAATATCTACCCATTTGGAATCAAGAAAGTGGTTAGGAATCCTAAAACCCTGTAATCCATAAGGGAAGTCTGCAGAGGACCTGAAATGCTTTTGTTTAAGCTGCCTTGGTCAGCGCAGACAGTGGGGAGCTAGCGGAGGTCAGAGGCGCGGAGGCAGCAAATGCGGTCACAGGGATGCGATGTGTCAATGGTCTCTTCCCTTTGCCACATCCAGGTTTGTTAAAAGGTCTGGATAGATACGTTAAGGAGCTGTCTTGTTTTTCTCCATTTTGCTCATAGGAAATCTCTAATTTCTAAGCTAAAAATGCAATGCGGCTTCATTTGCCCCCTGCTGTGTGAGCTGTGGTGCTCTTTCCAGTTTAACTGTGGGGTTTGGAGCTCTGAAGCACTGTTTTAAAGGCATTACTCACCATCCTATAAATCCCCAAACTAAGTGAACACTTCAAGCCTTCATAAAAATTATAATTAGCCGAGCGGTGGTGGTGCACACCTTTAAATCCCAGCGCTCAGGAGGCAGAGGCAGGCTGATCTCTGTGAGTTCAAGGCCATCCTGGTCTACAAGAGCTAGTTCCAAGACAGGCTCCAAAGCTACAGAGAAACCCTGTCTTGAAATATATATATATATAATTACTATCCCTAATGAAAACCCTGGATTGCCTCTTGTGCTCACATGTATTTGAAAGTTTGGTTCTCAGTTGGTGGGCTGTGGTCTTGTTGGAAGAGGTGTGTCACCAGGGGTGGGTTTTACAGTTTCAAAAGCCCACACCAGGCCCAGTCTCAGGTGCTCTCTGCCTGCTGCCTCTGGATCCAGGTGGAAGCTCTCAGCTCCTGCTCCAGAGCTATGTCCACTTGTCTGCCAGCACGCTCTCCATGGTGATGGCCACTGGTTCACCCTCTGAAACTGTAAGCAAGGCTCCAATTAAACGCTTCCTTTTATAAGTTGCCCTGGTAAGGGTGTCTCTTCACAGCCATAGAACAGTAACTAAGCTACTTCATTACTCTGGAAAATCTTCAGCTCGATTCACCAGTGAAAACCTGAACTGTTCGGGGAAGTATTAGTAGTAAACCTTTGTACCTTTCATGACATCTGACATTTTTGACTACAGTCACCAAGCTTGTATTAGGCAATGGCGAGAATGTTCTTAGCCAGAATTCTTAAGAAAAATATTTTAACTCATACAGAGAAAAAAGTATGCATGGCATATGTAACGTAAAGCACAGTGGAAGACAAGCCCTCAAGTGGCCAACAAAAGCACTTGCTAACCGTTCTGTTGGAGAGCAAGGTCAGATTCTGTATTGACAGTGGCTTAGCCCAGCATGTTGGAGATCCATGTTATCATCTAGAGTCCTGGCAGGAGGAAACTGAATTAGCAACATTGTTTCAGCTCTCCAGTTACCTACTGTCCCAGAACAGTTGGGGACAGTCACTGCGGCTCTGGTGATAAGGAAAAGTAGGCCTTACCCTTGCAAACAGTCGCTGGCGAAAGCTGCTGGCCAGAGTCACGCTTCGAGGTGGACATAACTTCCACATCCCAGGGCCATGGCCCTCTGCGGCTCCTAGCTCCCTCCCAAGGAGTGGCCTGGGAACCTTGCCAAGCTGGGAGCCCCTGTAATAAGTTCATCTGCCAGCAGTGACAGCAGATGGTCATGCACCCTCAGGGCCATTCCTTTCCAGAGACCTTGACCAAAATGTAAGTGCAAGTTAAAGTTATCTTCCAAGTACTCTTGCCGCTATAGTCCGATATTTCCCATGAAATGGAAGCCACTTAAGAATGATGCAGTCAAAAGCCACTGTTTGAAAGAAACTTAAAATCCTCTAGGCTCATCCTCAGAATGCTTCAACCTAAAGTCAACCATCGCAATTTAGAAGACCTTCTCTTCCCCTGACCCTCCAAGGAACCCGTGAATGAATGTCAGTGACTGACTGAGAGGTGTCCCCCCCCTGCCCCATTCCCACCCTGCCAGGAAGATCAGCTGCTTAGTCCCCAAAAGTACCAGCCTGGCTCTGTTCCCGGTTGGCTGAAAGAGACTGAGTGTATTATAAAAACAGCAGGCCTCATGGTATATTATGCCCAGACTTAAATCCAGTAGAAAACTTTTCCCCACTGAGGTCAGATCTACACGTCAGTTTTGTAGTTTCTCTGATTTTGAGTGCACAGTTCAGCGGTGGTAATGGCATTCACCTGTGTCACAATGTTACCTCATCTCCAGAACTTTCCAGTCTCCCCAAGGTGAAGCTTCAGACCCATTACAGCAGTGGTCCTCAACCTTCCTAACTTTGGGACCCCTTCATACACACAGTTCACGTTGTGGTGACCCCAGCCGTTACATTATTTTTGTTGCTACTTGATAACCGCAATTTTGCTACTGTTACGAATTGTAATATAAATATCTGGTATGCAGGGTGTCTGATACACAACCCCTGGGAAACGGTTGTTGAACCCCTCAAAGGGGTTGTGACCCACAGGTTATGAACCGCTACATTAAATGACTACAGCCGCCTCCCTTCCCACCAACTTCCAGGCAGAAACTTGACAATTTTTAAACAGGAACATTTTTAAGTAGGACCTGTCTTTTATCTATTGTGCATGCTCTCAAGTAATAAGGTCTACATTAAAATACCTGAAACGATTAGAACCGTCCTTAGGCATTTACAAGTGGGAAAACGTATATAGTATTTCTTGACATACAGATTTCAGATGTACAAAAGTGGGTTTATGTTCTTGAGGTTGAAGGAGGAGATAACGGCCACCGTTGTCCTCTTTTTAAATTGCCTTTTAAACTATAGCTACCCTAGTCAGCAACTCCAACTCCGCCTAGCGGCTAAGCTGCAAGGGTCGCAGCCTGAAGAAACTTTGTTCTCTTGGGCACCGACTCCTTCAAAACTACTAAGGGAACTTCTCTAAATCTCTGTCCTGCCAAAGAATTCAAGACTCAAAGGTTGAGGTAGAATCCTGTTTCCCTGGGAGGCTGAATAGCAAGCAATTTGCCTCCGCGTCTCCCAAGAAGTCCTCGCGTCCCCACCCCTTGCCTTGCCCTTCTGCACCTGGCTCCTCCCTACTACTTCCTGTCAGGTAGTTGCTGCAGCCTGCAGACTACAGGTGAATTTTATTTCATCAAACACATCTTTGCATCATTAAACATGTTCCAGAGCATAAACAAAAGTAACACACTTTAAAATAATATTCTACTAGTCACCTTCATTTTCATTTTCTTTTATTTTCAATTTGAGTGTGCCTGTCTGTGTGTGTGTGCTTTTGTGTGTGTACGCACACATGGCAGAGGGCCAATTTGGGAGTAGGTTCCCTCCTTCCACTGTGGGTTCTGGGGTAGAAGTCAGATCATCAGGTCTGAGCAGCAGGTGTTTTTACCTGCTGAGATCACCCTGAGCCATCTCTGCAGCGCGGTGGGTACCGTTTTCATGAAATAATTTACCATGCCATCCTGAGTCCCCTAAAGAAAACCCTTGGACCTGGGAAGTTGTCGACCCCATTGTGAGTCTCAGTCTTGTGTTGGTTCTTGTAATGGTGACTTTAAATTGCCGACTTCACACAGCCCGGAATCACCTGGGAAGACAGAGTCAGTGAGGGGCCAGCTACATCAGGATTGTTGGGGGCCGGGCCATGTCTTAAGATTTTCTTAAGTAGATTAATTGATGTAGGGAGAACCGGCTTAAGAGTGAGCAACAACATTCCCTAGTTTTGGGTCTACAGGGTTAAAAAAGAGGAAGTGAGCTGAACAAGGCATGCCTTCCTGCTCCCTCCCGGCCTGGCTGTGGATCCGACCAGGTGCTTCAAGCTCCAGCCTCGCCAGCCCCACAGTGTTGGGCTGTGACTTGGAATTGTCAGCTGAATCAGTCTTCTTTCAGTTGCTCTGTCAAAGTGTTCTGTCAGAGCAACAAGAAGGGAAACTAGGGCAGTCTTTAATTAATAGTCATCTTAAGTAACAGACTAAATCAATTGATGATAGAGTAGAGCATTTGGTAAAACAGAAGAAAATGAAAAAATGAAATACCACTATATTACCTGCTGCCTAAAATTAGCCACTGCGGATGTTTTTTTTTATTTATTTGTTTATTTATTTATTTATTTTGTGTACAATATTCTGTCTATGTGTGTGCCTGCAGGCCAGAAGAGGGCACCAGACCTCATTACAGATGGTTGTGAGCCACCATGTGGTTGCTGGGAATTAAACTCAGGACCTTTGGAAGAGCAGGCAATGCTCTTAACCTCTGAGCCATCTCTCCAGCCCCACTGCGGATGTTTTTAAGGGAAAACATTGTATATAATTTTACTCTCGTAGAAGAAAGAGGGCTCGAAAATGGAAATGAGGATTTGGAGGTCAGATAACATCTGTAAAGCAGGAATTTCTGATTTCCAACTAAATTATATTTCTAATTAAAAGTTAAAAATCAATCAAGCACTGAGAGATTAGGGTTTTACTCTGAAGGGGACTTGTTTCTTAGTAGATATAGGCTTAAATTTTCAGTTATCAAAGCTTAATTCCCTCTCTCATGGAGACTAGAGAAAGACGTGCATAATCAAAGAGAAGCACCACTGGGGGAGAAAACAAAAGCTAACCGCACCTACAGGACTGCTCTCCTGGCAAAAAGGAGATTTAACACAGAAAGAAAGCAGAGTCCAGGGTGTCCCTTCCAGAAAGAACAGTAGACCACCCACAGGGACGCCACCACCCCTCACACAAGTGGACAGACCCACAGGGAATCCACAGGCACTCGGTGGAGCTCTTGACCTGTCTCTCCTTGGCAGCTCAGCTTCTGAGTTTTGTGTGCTCCATTATTGCTTAAACGCCCACTGTGCTATCTGTTTCTTATTGCTATCCACTTGTCTTCTGACATTTCTCGGGATCTTTGTCTTCTCCAGTTGACATGGAGAATCAAGTCTACGGCATGTGTGACATGCCCCAGGTTCCTTTTCAATTCTTAATTATTCAGTCATGATAAACTGAAGGTTCATTTAGGGAAGGAATATAAAATCTGCATGTGCTTCTGGTAGGATGTTTGGAAAAGACATGTTTATGTAGAATATAGGAGACTGTGGTAGATCATTTAGAAAATACAGAAGAAATATCACTGTTGGTATCTTGTGGCTTCAGGCTAGCCACTGCTATTTTAAGGTTAGAAACTGTGTTGTATTTAACTTTACTTTAATAGGAGAAAAGGCGAATTAAACTGGGGGGTTTGAATCCCTGGCTCAAATCTGTGTCTTGTTAAAACTTCTCTTTACTGAGCTCCTTTGATTGTTTTCAGTCCCAGCCAGTGCACTGGGCTGTTTTTCCCATGACAAATGGAGGTTTTCCATTGTCTCCAGGCTCACCTCTCTCATACAGTCATTTTCAGTCTTCCTGTGGAATAGTTATTTATAAAGGTTTTTTTAATGGTAAAAGTACTGTGATCTTCAATTTCCCCTATAATTGAAAATATAATCAAGATAACTTGCCACCATGAATTTGTGACCTTCGTTCCATTGTCTTCAAGAAGCACAAAAAGCCAAAGGGAAGCTAGTTGCCATTTTTATTTTGATGCCTTTGGAAGGGGGCTTTTCCCACCTCTGTTGTGGGCTTCTAGTATCTTCCTCCTTATCTTGCTGATTATAAATTTCACCAGAAAGGGTCCAACTATGTCTTTCGGGTTTTGTTTGTTTGTTTGGTTTGGTTTGATTTATTTTCATGATTGCGTTCCAGGATTTTGAAATCCCAGTTGACTCAAGTGTTCTTTGGGAAAGCATTCCTGAAGTGATCTCTCTTCGTCTTTCTCTTCTTTAACATCCTGACTCTCTTCTGTGTTCTCGCTTTTCTCTCATATTTGTTTCTCCACTTGTTTTTACACGAATTCGAAGATTTCCCCCAACTTTGTCCTTTGCGTCACAGTTTTTGTGTTGCTTTATTGCAATTATTCAGCCTCCCGCGGAGTCTAGTTAGTTTGGTTTCATCATTTTATGAGTGTTTTGCCTAAAACGTATGTGTATGCCTGCTGATTCCCACAGAAGCCAGAAGAAAGCGTCAGATCCCCTGGGACTAACTGGAGTGTTAGATGGCTATGAGTCACCCTATGGATGCTGGGAATCAAACCTGAGACCTCTGCAGGAGCAGCCACTGAGCGATAGCTCCAGCACCCAGGGTCCATCCCCTTAGGTCCTTTGTTTTTCCTCAGCGACTGTCAGTGGTTGACTTGCTCTGCCAAATTAATAAAGAGCTGAGCGGACAGGCGGAGGTAGCCAGGGGATTCCCTGGGTAGTTATGGAAGAATAGTGTTCTGCTTCTCGTCATGGAAGCAGGAGCTGGGAGCTGCTCATGGAAGGCACACGTGTGAGAGGCAGACAAGAAGCTCATGCCTATCCCGGCTGCCAACATGAAGAATGCTTTGCTTCCAGGAGTGAACCTTCTGACACTTTCTGACATGCACCCTTCTGGGCAGCGTGGAGCCGGGGAGAAAAAGGTTCCAGCGTTCTGCAGAGCCTTCTTAAACTTAAGCCACCTCCTCCTTGTAAATGGAGACTTACATTCCACAGGGTTCTGTGGGAAGGAGCAGCACTCACCTCTTAGCTGTTCACTCTGAAATCTGTTTTATATCCTAATTTTTATTGGCCTGATTGAACCACATCTGTGATGTTTTTCACAAAATCCCAGAAGATCCTTCAAATGTATTTCTACTGATCCCACCCTCTTCTAGATGTCTTCCTTCCCACACATTTCCTGGGAGACATAAGTACGTGGGTTTTTAAGTTAGATTCTGTGAACATCTTAGGATGGTTGGCCCAGGGTGTTGGCTCATGACTGGCATGGGGCCATGGCACATGTCTTACTTACTTTCTATGGAGCTATTCTTTCCTTCACTGTTACCGACAACACTTCTAGCCCTGGTATAGTAATATAAACCAGTGTATATTGTGAATAGACTCATATGATAAATGTGATCATTTTATAAAGTGAACAAAATGAGAAACCAGTGGATGATATGAGTCCAGCCTCAGGCTCAGGCCCATTCCCCTGCCTCAGCACTGTATAAAGACGTAGAATACAAATCCTAGTTACATCACTGATCCCACAGTTGTGCAGTTTCCAGTCTGTCTTCTCCCGTTAAGACTGAACGTTCCCCAATGGCAAACATGGTGCCTCCATAGGGCTGTGGCGAGGCGCGTAACACAGACGAAAGGCCAAATGAAAGAACAAAAAAAAAAATGAACATGCTTGATGTTGGCCTTAGGAGGAGGTGCACTGTCTTTCCTTGCTAAAACGGGCCCTGGCATCCTTGGTAGTCTGGAGAGGCTCTGGAGAAGGGTGGTCCAGGCAAAGGGGATAATTTGGTCAAGACGGAGCACACCCTTGGGGCGGGGGGATAACGGAACTTGTTCACAGAGAGCTACCAATCACGACTTCTTCTAAGCCAAACCTCTTATCTCTGTTGTGCCCATGTGTTCTGAGAAGCTCTTTAATTATTTCCAGCCTGGGAGCGCAGGTCTCAGTAGAACTATTGTCATTGCTTCAGTTCAATGGGCATCAGGAAAGCCTTCTTCGTGGTTGAATACGATCATGATTTAAAGTCTGTGCCCATCTTGTTTGCAAATCTCTATCAAAGGATATGCTTGCAGCGTCAGGGACTGTGAGCCGTCTCTTCCCGGGAGCGTTCCAAAGCCGCATGTAGGTTGGAATGGTGCTTGCAAGCCAGGCTTGGTTTCTGTTGCCTGCAGGAAACAGGTGGAGGGTGAAGACCCTCAAGTGTGGTGTGCTGCTTGCTCACGGAACTGCTTGGCTTCCTATCTCAGAAATGCCCTGTGCTGGGTTGGAAAGTCTCCTCAGAGGGCTTTGCCTACAATTTCCAATAATTTCATTCAAAACAAAACCTACTCTACTAGTTGTTGGGAACAAGTAGGCTCTCAATTCCTGGTTAATCAAAATTAGTCTTTTAATTTTGAGATGTGTGTTATTTGATCCACAAAGTAGGTGCTCAGTAAATATGGGAGTAGTGAGTGAAAAAAAGATTCAAGGACAGCGTGAGTCTGCCTTTCCTGAAATAGAGTCATGGAGCACTTTCTCTAGAGGTTATTCAGGTAGAGGCGGGCTCTACTATTGGCTATGTCGTCCAGTCTCTGTATCGACTGTTCTCACTTCTGTCTGAGGCTA
Organism: Arvicola amphibius; assembly: GCF_903992535.2. NCBI lineage: Eukaryota > Metazoa > Chordata > Mammalia > Rodentia > Cricetidae > Arvicola > Arvicola amphibius. The sequence continues at coordinate 3,809,311 of NC_052055.2, read as the reverse complement.
ATTTACTCTAGGATTTTGAAGGTCTCAATGGACAAGTAGAATCCTTTTTTTTTTTTTTTTTTTTGCCCATGCACAGGATTGCCTGGGTTACTCCAAGGGGCCATCTATGGCTTCCCAGCTTCTTAAGAAGGAAGCTATACAACCTATCAACATTGTGAGGTTAGCTCTGTGACACTAGAGAACGGGATGTCCCCAGTTCTGTGACTCAGAAGCAATCTTGGTGAAGTACCAGGCTACCTTAATCAGAAAATGAGGTCTAGGGATGCCACAGTATAAAATGCCAGCATCCAGGGATGCACTCCCAGAAGTCCGTGCAGCAGTTAGGGTTGAAGTCTTGAGAAAAGAAAGATGCCCTAGGGATGCAGAGGTCCTCAAATTGCTGAGTCTCAGCTGAATCTGAACTGCTGGGCCCATGAGGAGCACCTCGCTGAGCTGACTCTGAGTCCTTGGTGGAATCTTCCCGTTACAACATCTATGGACATGTCTCTCTCTGGGCTGGAGCCAGATCTTATGGAATGGTTGAGAAGTGCAGATGCCTAAGCTGAATTCAGAATTTTAGGCCCAGAACCTTTAGATGAGGGTGTGAGATTTACCTCTTTCTAAAACTCCCTTGGTGGTTCCTAACTCACACCAAGGAAGCCTGGAGATTCACTCGCACTTCCCCAAGACCTCAGTCTATAAGGATTTGAGATAGCACAGATATCACAAGCACCAGGAGCTTCAAAACCTCACAGCAGCTCCGCGCACAATGGGAGGCAGGTCCTATGCCATCTGCTTTAAGTATCAAGGCCTTGCCTTCAGGAGAGGGTAAATGATGAAGTCACAGTCCCAACACCAACCCCATATGGTGGACCAGGTAGCATCCCTAGAAATCCCTCAATATAGCTAGCCAAAGATCAGGGCTGTCAGATTTCAGGATCTGGCTACCTAAGTGGGCCATAATGGGCAGGGAGCATGCTGTCTTTGTCTTCCTTAAAGCCTAGGAGAGCATCCAGCTTATAATAGATACACAGTGAGTCCGAGTTGAGTTGGAGGCTGGCCATGTGGCAATGGAGGATAGAGTAGTCTTAGTAAAGGTTTTCTATTGCTATAAAGAGACACCATGACCACGGCAACTCTTAAAAAGGAAAACGTTCAATTGGTGCAGTTCTCTTACAGTTTCAGAGGTTCAGCCCATTACCTCATGGTGGGAAGCCATTACCTCATGGTAGCAGAGAGTCCTACGTCTTGCAGGCAACAGGAAGTTGACTAAGGCAGTATGCTGAGCATGAGAAGCCTCAAAGCCCACCCCCACAGAGGCACACTTCCTCCGAGATCGATTGCCAACAAAGCCACACCTCCTAATAGTGTCACTCCTGTTGTGGAAAGTTACGTTAACTGTGTAAGCATGTGTTACATTTGTTTGTGTTGTGGCTTATTACTTTAATAAAGGTGTGGCGATTTTTTTTAATTATGTAAAGGTATGTTGCTGCCCAAGGCACCTGATTGGTGTAATAAAAAGCTGAATGGTCAATAACCAGACAAAGGAGGGATGGGGTGGTGGTGCTGGCAGGCAGAGAGAATAAGTAGGAGGAGGAATCTAAGCTAAGAGAGGAGAGAACAAGGGGAAAAGAGAGAAAGGGAGGGAGGGAGACAGACAGACAGACAGACAGACAGACAGACAGACAGATACAGAGGAAGCAGGAAAGTAGTACACACAGAATGAAAGGTTAAAAAGCCCCCAAGGCAAGGTGTAGACGAAGAGGGAAAGGTTAAATAGGTTATAAGAGCTCGTGGGACAAGCATAAGATACGGCTGAGCATTCATAACTAACAATAAGTCTCCATGTCTCTATTTGGGAGCTGGTTGGCAGCCAAAAGAAATTCTGCTCCACACTCCCTACAAGATTATGGGGGCCAATGACATTCAGGCTACCACAGGGGTCATGACAGCGAGGCGCTGGTCCAGCAATGCATGATTTCCTGTGAGAATTTCATATCTTAATTCACATTTCCCTACTGACCTTTTCAGAGTGACATCTCCGTCTTACATTAATTTCCCTCCTTCTCCAAGAGTAAGCTAAGGAACATGGAGTTTTTATTTCCAAACCTCATAAAGTAAAAGTATACTTTGTCCCGTTTTGTTTTTTTTTTTAACTGCAGACACCCAATTCCTTTAAGATGGGGTACACCTGTCTCTAGGGAATGGTTTGTTAACAAGACAGTTTTGGCTGCATAGGAGTGTGCCCCAGAAAATTTAAAATATTACGTAGGGGCTGATAAGATAGTCCAGCAGGAAAGGGAGCTTGCTACCAAGCCTAACTTCATGGACCTCTGTGGTACATATAGAAAAACAACTCCTGCAAGCTGTTCTCCGACTTCTTCATGCAGACCAAAGTGTGTGCCCCTCCTCCCCCACACACATAAGAAATAGATTTTTTAAAAAAAAAATCTAGAGTCTATTGTTTGGTTTGATTTGGTTTTTTAAGGTGTTATGATTTTCTTTTTCTTTATATCGTTACTTAGCAGGAAGATATTAGCACAAGGCTTGATCCCTGGTGATGAGTGAGTTGGTGTCCTGTGTCTTACTTGACTCCACTCCAGCTCACTGTTGGCAGTGACTGGGGCTTCCTTGGCAATTGAGAGGCAAATTGCTCAAATCCTTTTATTTGTCCTTGCGTTTCCACTGTGTCCAAGCGATACCCCATGACCATCAAAGCCACTTGTGCCTCGCCACCACTGAGGTAAATCAGTATTAAACCCCATTACCAGAAGAGGGAACTGAAGCCCCAAAACACACAGTAATGAGAGTCAGACACACAGTCCATAACCCTTTGCCCACTCCCATCAGCCTTGGGAGGAGTGTGTGGAGAAGGAACTTAGAAAAAGTGTTCTGTGGACATCTGTGTTCGGGAACATTGGTCTCACATAATAATGAGAGAGCTTTAAATAAAATATCACTGCTAGGTCTCACTGAATATTCGAATGTGGATCCTATACTTAAAAAAAAAAAAAAGACTTAACAAGGTAATGTTCGTTTGCTGAGAATGCCAGTCCAGGCAGTGGGTGCTCCTGGATCACCCAAGTTCCAAACTTAATCCAGCAGTGTCTCTCCTAGGTCACTACTCTCTTGCTGTAGGAGGCCTGCCTATGGAACCTTCTGGAGACGTGAACATTTAGCTTGAGTCCAAACATTTTGTGACCAGCGTGGGAATGTTTGCACAAGAGCTGTTCCGCAGTTCAACTTAAGTGGCAATAGATGGCTCTGGCAGTGGGAGGGGGAGACAGAAGCCAAGCCAGGAGAAAGGTGCTTTTCAAACCAAGAGCGGGAAGCTACTGAGAACCTGCCCCTTCCAGGCAGGGCACCATACTCCTGGGCAGAGGCCTCGGCAGACGAGTTGCTGGATCCTGAGGGGGTGTTCAGCTACAGAAGGCTCGTTGGTTCACGGTGGCAAGCCCTTTAAGTTGACTGGGTTTCAGCCTGGACCCTGCCACTCAAAGTCTGTGGCCTCAGGCCAGTTACTGCAAGTTGAGCACCCTAATCTGAACCGTTAGGACCACAAATGTCTGGAGTCCACACCCCTCAAGCACCAAGATGACGTTACAAGTTGAAATTCATGCACCAAGAAACATTGTTTCATGAACAAAATGATCTAAAATATTGGGTGAAATTGTCTTCAGTTTTCCCTGAAGGTTATTTTATACAAGGCATCCATGAAGCAGAAATGGATTGTGTAGATTTGGGTTTTATCCTCCAGAAACATCATGGTGTATATACAGATGTTTCAAAATCTGAAAAAGAGAGTCTAAAATCCATAAGATGGTGATCGCAAGTCTTCTGGGTGTGGGATACTAACCAGCACCCCTCAAATAATCAGTTTCCTAATTTTGGAAAACAGAAATAGAAATTTCAATTATTCATAATCCATGGACAACCTGCCGTGTCCACCCCTGCCCTTCCCCAGGGTCACTGGTCCACCACTTAATTCTCTCATTGATGTTGGCACTTTGTGATTCCCTGTGGGAACTGAAGGAAAGAGAATATTCATCCACCCTTACTTTAATGAGAAGAACTGGCCAGCAAGATGTTTCACGGGATAGCTTTGAAAGAGAGCCCCCAGGGCTCTGATAGTAGGGTAGGTCTGTGGATCCAAGTTCAGGCCCTCTCCTGAGGCACCAGGAGAATAAATGGGACAGTGAATTACCTTGAGTCATAGAACAGAAAACTACCAAAAGCAGACGCTATGGGGCCAAGTCCCAAGAAAGTCCAGGGCTCAGAGTCCAGAGAAAATGCTTCAGGAGGCGGGAGGTGGGCTCAGGAGTAGCATGCTAGGTGACCAACAGGGCTTGTTGTTGTGAGTGTGCTCTATCTCTCTTAAAGGGGGCTTGAGCTAAGGAAGTGAGTTGTTTTGACGAATGTAAGCGCTACTTAGAAAATGCTATTTCTCCATTCTCTCTCAAACACCACAGACCCATCAGCTCTTCCCACCCGTATCCACAGCAGGCAGGCTCTGCAGGCTCTCCTATAGTAAATGCACGTGAGGAAGGAAGGAAACTTAGCGGGCCTCTTGTCCGTGAGACTTTTTGTTGCTTTTAATTTGCTATAGAGCTCTTAGTGGAGAGTATGGTAAGATGTTTTCTGGGGCTGGAGAGATGGCTGCTCTTCCATAGGACCCTGGTTCTATTCCCAGCACCCACATGGTGGCTCACAACCATGTCTAATTTCAGTTCCAGGGAATTCAGTGCCCTCTTTTCTGGCCTCCTTGGGCATCAGGCATACATGTAGTGCACAGACATACATGCAGACAAAACACCCATATACAGTAACTAATTATCAATTAATTAATTGAAAAATATGTTTCCCAAAGTTGACTGTGGCATTACTCCTGGAATTAGAATCTGTAGCTCCTGTAGGTTTTTCACAGTCTCAACACCTGGACCCTCTGCCTGTAGGTCCCTTTCCCCCCAGGGGTATATGCAACTCTCAACGGGACATAGCCTCATTCAACGGGGCATAGCCTCATTCCGGATTCTCTACATTCAAATAGAGGCAAAGAATGAAGTTTTTGCAAAGAGGGTAAGGCCTTGTTCACTCATACTCTCTGGCACGCAGTGTGTCTATCTGTGGAATGACTGAGACCCTCCAGTGGCTGCCATAGATGGCTTCTTGGATATAGCTGGGAATGGTTCACCCACACTTGTTGGTATTTTCTGAGGGTGTTCTGAATGGAACCTAGAAACAAGAGGCTTTAGCTCTGCTAACTTGATAGCTTTCTTTTCTCTTCTATCCAAAATCCCTCACTATAACCCTGCCCATCTCATTTCAAAGCAGTCGTGGAAATAGTTTTAAAATAATTAAGCTCTCCACAACTATTAAATATAATCTAATGATTCCTTTAGGGAATAGCCTTGACTGTTGGTATCCTGCCAGGCCCCATATTCAGCATGATTCTCGGTGCAATTGTAGACACATGCAAGCGAGGTTCTCCCCATGTCCGTTTTATACCACGGGCTTTCCTGATGTAAGCGAAGAAGGGAGCCGAGGCAAGAATGAGCTGCTTTTCTTTACTGTTCTATGGCGGGCAGTGTTGATTTTAAGCAAATTCCCAAACAAATAAAGCTTTTATTTTAATTCTTCTGGCATCTGTGTCCCAAGAATGATACACTGTTGTGAGGACTTCTGGCAGCCTCGCCTCCTGTGTGTACTCCCTCATCTGTAGGTATCGTGATGCTAGAGTAGACGCTGCCAAAAAGTTTAGAGTTGCCAAGAGGGGAAACACCCTGCCACCCCAGCGCTCACCGTAGATCATGGGGTTAAAGCCGGCCTGGGCTACAAAGTGAGACCCTGTCTAAACACACAAGGAAACACGCAAACCCCTCTTCGGAAGGCCCTGTCAGACACGGACCTCACCAAAGCACGGCCACATGTGGGAGCTGTGTCTTGTGGTGGATTTTGTCCGTCTGCACATGGCCTGAAACAGCTCACTTCTCCTTTGAAGGGTGTGTGGCAGGAGAAACAAACAATTCTCTCAGGAGGAAGTGGGACCTCGCATCAGAGCCACAGAGTGCCAGGCGAGCAGCTGCTTTGTCTGAACTGAATCAAAGCAGTGTTTAGTTTGGGGCATGTGTTTCCCATTTCTGGGACCCAGGACCTTCAAAAAGCAACTTAAGGTAGGAAGGATGTATTCACACTCACGTTTTAAGAGGATAATATCTATTATGGGAGGCAGCTGGTCACATTGCAGCTGCAGTTAAGAGCAGCAGCCAGGTTTGGTCCATCTTAAATCCCAGCACTCGGGAGGCAGAGGCAGGCAGGTCTCTGAGTTCAAGGCCAACCTGTTTTACAAACTAAGTTCCAGGCCAACTAGGGCTACATAATGAGACCCTGTCTCAATCCCCTCCACCACCCACCCCACCCCACACGTGTGCCCCTAAAATGGAAATAGAGTGTGCATTAGACTTGCCTCAGTAATCCACCTCTTCCAGCAAGGTTTTCCCTCCTTCAGGCCTTCCTAGACATCACCACTGCTGACTAAATGTTCAAACACAGAACCCACGAGAGAGAGTTACATGGAAGCCTATAACTGGAGGTTTCTTTCCCACCTGCCAGTTCCCGAAGAACCACCCAGAGGCTTAATATTAATTATAAACTGTTTGGCCTATTAGCTCAGGCTTATTATTAACTAGCTCGTATAGCTAAATTCATCCATTTCTATTATTCTGTATTTTACCACAAGGTGCATGACTTGTTACCTCACATATTGCTTCCCCAGTGGCTGCTGGCTTCTCCCTGACTCCGCCCCTTTTTCTCTCTGTGTCCCTATTTTGATTTCCCACCTGGCTCTATTCTTCCTGGCTATTTGGCCAAGTCAGCTCCTTTATTAATCAATGATAATAAAACATATTCACAGCATACAGAGAGACATCCCACATCAGAAGCCCTATTACTATACATATTGTTTAAAACCTCAGTGTGTAAGCTTTTAAACCTGAAATACAATGTAGTCTAAACTGTCTCCAACCCATATAAGAAGTCACAATTTGTTTTAGATTAAACACATCAATATTGAAAATCGTTTGGAAGTCTGACTTTCGAGAACATGCCCTGTGCCTTGAGAGGAAAAAAGAGAAGCCTTGGAAGTTTGTACTGTTTGCCAAGTGTGTCAAGAGTCCCGGTTGTCCCTGATGGCAGTTGGCACACACAGGCAAGTCACTCGCTCTGACTTTATAAGAAATAGCAGCTTCTTGCCAGCCCGCTCGTTTGCGGGAAGCCAACAGAGGGTTTGCACACAGGATCTGTCATTTTTAATCACTGCTCTGTGTAACATGTTGTTGTCAGGGAATAAAAGCATGTTTGCTAGGAAACCTTGGATAATGGGAAAACATGCAGAAATGAAAATGGTATTTCCACTGACCTGGGCTACAGATGATAATGTCAACTTCAGGTCTTTGAGGAGGTGATCTCCCAGTGCCCGGCATTATTCTTGACCCCAAACAACATTCATCTGTTTCGAGGTGGTGAACAGAGCATCTCCAGAGAGGAACCAACTGCCACGCCTTTGACTCTTCCAAAGTCTAGTATCTGAAGGAGAGAGTTGGTAGGTGCTGCCCTGTGGGAGGGCACAGGAGCACACAGCGGGGTCTTCAAGCCCAGGACTGTTCTCTCGAAGTCTGTGGCTGCAAGGGATGCATTTTCTGGGTTTGAATAGCAATAGTGATGTTAGAACCTTCCAGAACTACAGGACTCTGTCCTTCGTGCTCATTGACAAGGACAGAGTGAATCTGTTGGTGGCCTTTGCTCCTGGTTGAGGGCTGTCCTGGACCAGTGGGTCCCTGTCCATGGTGGCAGCTTTCTTCAGCCCGCACTCTGCAAAGCCCTGGGGATGGAGGTGGCTCAGGCTTTCTTAACTGGGTTATCTGAATCCTCTTCTGCCACCCACCCTGGCTAATTTTGTCTGAGATTTCACAGTGCTTCTAAATTTATATATGTAAACAAACAGGGACACACTTTTCTTCAAGTCTTTTGTTAGAATTCAAATTAGGAAGCAGTTTTCCGTCCTTCATACAACCGAGCAGATGAAAGAGTTCAGCGCAGATGGTGTTCAAAATATCTCAACAAATAGAGAGGGGGCGGGGCGGGGCCCGGGCATCCCCTGCTAACCTGGCTGGTTGGTTTAGCTTTGTGAAGTGTAGTCAGAATGAATGGCGACAATTCCAACAGAGTTTGCCTGGGTGACTTTCCAAGGGAAGAAAGAAGACCTTCCACTGTTCTGAAAATAACCAAGACACTGTTCTCGCAAAATCATATAGGTCAGGTGTTGTGTGTAGCTTTCTTTATGCAGAGGGAGATCAATAAGGGCCATCTGTTGGGCATCCAGGATGGACTCTAGGAAGCTGCAAAAGTCTGTTTTTATTTTTATCTTATTTTATCTTCTTCAACATCATCATATATATGCCCATTTATATCCGAGAGAGAGAGAGAGGGAGAGAAAGAAAGGGTGTGGATATGGGTGGGTGGGTAAGTGAGGAGAACATGGGAGGGGAGGAATTGAGGGAGGGAAAACCTTTATCAGAATATATTACATGAAAAAAGTCTATTTTCAATTTTAAAAAAAGTGTAAGTTTATACACATAGAAAATTTTACTCACAATTTGGAAGTTTGGGTTAGGGATCCAACCATAGCTTATTTTCTTCCTGACAGACATACTTCTAAGGCTTCTCTTGTGTTGTAAACAGAAATGACCAATTCTCCTACAAAGAAACTGAAGAACATCTTTGAGAATATATTATAATTTGTCTGAAAAGCAGCTTTTCCCAAAATTCAAAATAACTGAAAATCAGAAGATATTCGATGGGGTCGGGGAGACCAGAAAGAGTACTTGGGGTGGAATCTTTGGGGTGCTGTGCTGTGTGCATGAGGCGTCGGAGTAGCTCCTTGGGTGAGAATCAGGTGACTTGGGCAACTGAGTGTATGAACTCTGTGGGAGCCGCTCGGAAAATGAGGTTCGTGTGTGCTGCAGGGATGAGGGGCCTCGGGGGCGTGGGAGATCACAGCAGAGATCTGTCAGACATTAGCCTCGGGGGTATGGGGGACTGCAGCAGAGATCTCTGTCAGACATTAGCATCGGGCTGGAGCTGAAATGGCCCACAAGCTTCAGTGTGGTTCAGTCTGGCACTGAGGGAAGAGGGTGTTTCCAGGGTTCCCCGGGTACTTCTGGGTAAGAGTTCCCTGTATTCCTAACCTGCTCTGTGTTGAGCCTCAGGAGCTCTGAGCTGGTATTTTATCCTATGTAGTAAGTTGGATTTAGAAAAACTTTCTCCTTGTGCCCAGTTCCTTGTCACGTGCTTCCCCACACACTTACATCCACACCCTTTCTCTCTCTTCATGACAACAGCCCCGGCGAGCGCTCTAATCAAATTTCATTCTGGACATAAAATGAAGATTCTAGAAGTATCTTACTTTTTACTAGAAAAATAAATGTTTACCCGAGCATACCCTTTACAGGTATCGGTAATCTTAAAGCTCCACCAGTTCTTGGTGCCCTCTGGATTGTTGTCCACGTCGGGGGTTGAGAAGAGCTGCAGGTCCCGTAGCTTACACTGCCAAGGATAGCCGCTGACCTTTTGCAGTGACCCACTTCCAGAATGTTGTCCCCTTCAGTACAATGTAGCAACTGTGGGAGCAGCAAACATTTCTGGGGCTCCTTGGATCCCCACCATTGTCCTAATGGGAAATGGCAGAAATGTATCTTCTCTCTTGCCCAGCCTGGAACTAGGATTTGCTGTGGCTCTCCTCTGGGGGTGGCATGTACATTTTGTGTACTCGGAGCTGTACATAGAAGACTGTGTTAAGAGATTGCATTTGCTGCCTTGTTCTTTAACACGGGAACCCGACCAGGATACAGGATACAACCTTGCTCACTTCTCTACACAGGCCAGTCTTCATGGTTCTCACTTGCCAATGCTCGGCCCCTCCCACCACAAACCAGTCTTTGCTGCAGGAGGCAGGCTCTGTCATGGGGTGATTCACTGATCAAAACAAGTTGGCCTTAAATCATGGTGCGGCCACTTACTGGCTGGCTTTGTGACATTTCTCAGTTTCTCTTAACATCTGTCTCCTCGCACAGTGAGATGAACATCTACACTGGAAAACCATGGGAACTGGATAGAATGTCACATAGGAACCACCTGCCACCAGGGCAGAGTGCTCCATATGTGGCGGCTGATGATATTAACATGCCTGAAGCGATCCTTTCAAAGTCAGGCCCAAAGCCCTTCTCCCGAGCCCCCTTCCCAGCTAGGAGCACCCCTATCCTGCACCCCTTCAGAGTGAAGGTCTTTCAGACTGGGTTTAGGTTTTGTCAATTTGACACCTCATGCACACAGCACAGCACCCCAAATCCATGGGGAAGAGGGGGCCTCAACTTGAGAAAATGCCAACATCTGGTTGGCCTATTGGAAAGCCAGTGGGGTCTTCTTCTGATTGATGATTGGGTGGATGGACCCAGCCCGCTGTAGGTGGTACCGCCCCATGCCAGGTAGCCCTAGGCTGTATAAGGCTGAGCAAGTCAGTGAGTGGTGTTCTCCCATGGCCTCTGCCCCTCATCCCTGCCCTTCCTTGAGTTCTTGCCTCTGTTTCTCCCAATGATGGACTGTGATGGGGGTGAACAAGTCAAACAAGCCCTTCCCTCTGCAAGCCACTTTTGGTCACAGTGTCTTACGGCAGCAAGAGGAAAGACAGTAGGCCACGGGCCCAGACCCGCTGGCTCCTGCCTCTCACGCTTGCTCCCAAATACACCGCTCCAGTGGTAGTTTATTGTTAGGGTCGCTGTGGCCACCATACTACTACACAGTGGCGTTTACCTGTGACCAACACCCAAGGGCAACACTTGTAGAGGTCACACCTCCTTCTAATGACTGTCCCCTTGATGTCACGGTGCCATCTTCTTCACTTTTCCCCTAACAAGGCTCTTGTTCTTAAAATATCTGGGGGACACGGAACATAATGTGTCGTCTCTTTTGGTTACATTTATTCCCCCAGTGAGTCCAACCCAGTTATGCAGCTTCTAACGGTACTTACCAGGTGCCTTAAACCCAACCCCAGTTCCAGAGTCAGCCAGTCCTGTCCTAGAACACCTACCTAATGGCCCACAACTCAGCGCGTGTGTGCATGTGCGTGTGTTTGTGTGTGTACGTACACATGCATTTCTGGGGTTGGTGACTTTTGTTATTGTCACAAAACACCTGACACAACAGCCTATGGGAAAAAATACTAATTTGGCTCATGGCATCGGGGTTCAACCCATGTTGCTTGGTCCCATACACTTGGGCAGAGTATGGGGCAGGAGTTAGGTCTTGAAAATGCTGCTTCACCTCACCAGGGAGGGAAGCACAAGGCAAGACAGGATGGGGCCAAGGACGAGATAGCACCAAAACACCCCGTCTCTAGTGACTCCTTCCTAAATCCCACCTCTTAAAACTTCTAGCACCTCCCAAATTAGCACCATCCACTGGCAACCTCGGTTTTCAGTAAACCCAGGCCGTGGGAGGGGGGAGAGGGAAGAGGGGGGACATTTCATATTGAAACTGTGGCGTTGAGACTGCATGGGTGGGGGATGCAGTCATAAGGAACTGGATGGGCCACGGTGGCGGCCTACATTTCATGATCTGCAGGGCAAGTGACGAAACCAGAAACCAGAGAGGGACGAGGCGTAAGTTCCAGCCCAGAGACCAGCTTCAAAGAAGACGTTTTCATTTACATTTGCAGGGATGAGCAAAGCGAAGACGTTTGAAAGCAGTCAGGAGCCATGGGCCTTACTCAGTCTACCAGTGTGAATGTTAGTCTCCTCCAGACACATACGCAGAAACACCCAGGGTGTTGTCCCACCAGATACCGTGGCCCAGACAAGCTGACGGGTAAAATAGCTGTCGTACAGGAAGTCCAAACACCGGACTCCTGGTCCTTTGGACCCGAATGCTCTTTGTGTTCCTTTTGAGGAGTCTTCATCTTGGATGTTTTCGCCTTGCAGGCACAAACAAACTTGCGCCTTTTTTTAAGCACTCAAAAAGCTGAGCCACACGTCACAGTGGTGCCTTCCTTTCAAGTTAATTTTTTATCTTGTTCTAATATTTATAATCATATTTTCTTATGAGAATAAATAGAATTTTTATGGCCTTTATGGTTTGATCCAAAAAAAGTAAGTGGTACTCTTTTGGAGTTCCCAAGAGGGCTGGAGAGATAGAGAAACACCCAGAATATCCATGCTATTTGGGGAAGCATATATATGTCAGTTAAGATAGGGTTCAGTTGCCTGACCACACCCTGAGGAACAGCAGCAGAGACAAGATAGATGAGCTCTCCCCTCGTCTCAGCTGGCAACTGAGAGAGAAGAAATGGGGCACCCCGGTCATCCAGCTCCCCACTCCTTCCCTGTGTTACTCTTTGTTTTGTTCTTACTGGGTTATGCTTATCGTACAGTAGAATCTGGCTCGTGCTCCTACATAGACATTCTGTAGCCCGGGGTGCAAGGCAGAGGAGGAGAAGACGTGGCTTCCTATTAAGGACATGACTCAGATACTGTACATCTCAATTCTATTCATAAATGACCGCTCACAGCTAGTCACATGACCATTCTTTCCACGAGCCAGGAACCACTATGTTGAGTGGGGTCACAAGCCAGCTGGGGAGATCAGGTTGCAAATTTTAAAAGGGGAGCTAGAGAAATGGCAGCCACTAAAGCTTTAGCTGTGCAGATGTGAGGACCCAAGTTTGACCCGGGCACCCAGGTGGCAAACAGACTGTGGTGGTACACACCATGATCCCAGCCCTGAAAAAGCAGAGATAGGCAGGTGCCAGGGACCAAGCAGTGAGAGACTATCATTAAACAAGACTCCTGAAGAATGATGTCTGGGATTATCATCTGCCTTGTATACACACATGTGCACACATGCACACACACACACACACACACGAGAGAGAGAGAGAGAGAGAGAGAGAGAGAGAGAGAAAGAGAGAGAGGTGAGCACTTGACCACTGTGGAACAACTTAGGTAAGTCCCTACTCAGTCAATATCTGTAAATATCTCTGTCACTTCTGACTAAACCATAAAGTCTAAAGAGCAAGGTGTGTTTTATAGTCTATTGGATCACTTTAAGTTCTCAATCAATATTTGTGATTGGGAGATTTGTTTAATGTATTTTCATCCAGGTGATTTTGTGGGGGGAGTTTTTATTATAACGCCCAAAACAAACACCATTCAATCCCTAGTGTAAATACTGGAGAATCGATGTCACAGGAGCCCAGTGTCAGAGAAAGGTCCTCTACGGTGGTTTCCACATCCCCTTGTTCTAAGCCAGGGGCACCTGAAGGACAGGACTAACGGCTGCCTGTGCCAGCTGACCACCTGTCTGCCTCATTGATGACCCCGAGACAAGGCTACTGCTGTAGCAAACTCGCCGACCTAATTTTGGGAACTAGAAGGCAGTGCTAAGTGTGCATTCGGGGCACCCCACATTCTGTTCCTAACTGGGCACGCTCCGTGAGAGCCGGGATCTCGGGCCTCCCCTCCCCCAGGTAGCAGTAAGTCTGGGAGATTTGTTCCATCCCGCTCAGAAGGCAATGAGAACGGATCCTGCTGCAGGAAGTAAATAGAGCAACAGTAACGCATCCCTCCCCTGAATCTGAACATCTGTTCAAACTTTTCGCAGCTCCCAGGAGGAAGGAGAGCCAGCACCAGGCCTCCAGCAATAAAGGGACCTGCTAACTGAGCTTTACGGTGATGAGCCCTGACCTAACCCCGGGCTTATCTCTGCAGTACCTTTGAAAAAAGTGCCAACCTGGTCAAGGAATAAGTCAAGCAGGAGGAGAAAGAGCGATGGTTTTCATATTCGCGAGAAAAAGCTTTGCAGGCTATCACGACCCATTTGACCAGACGTGCTGCTGAGGCAAGGGAGGTGCCGTTCCAGGACGGAGCCCAGCCCCACCCCCTGTGTGAGAACTTAGGCTCAGCATAAAGCTCACGCTCTGTGGACTTGAGAGAAACAGACGGTTCTCTGGATATTGGGATTTCACCGATGTTTCGGGCTCTTTTTCCATGTATCCAACCGAGCAAGTCGTTTGTTGCTTAGGATAGCCAGCTGTACTAGGAACCTCAGGCGCTCCCCAGCCAGAGGTCAGTTTGCATTGCCCCTGGGATGAATGGGGTTCCTCCCACTCCTGTTGTCATCTGTCTTTCCCAGAATAGTCAGCAGCAGCAGCATGGCCTTTGGCCAGTGCTTTCCTCCTTCCCAGTGCGGGAGGTTCTGGCCACTGCTCTGCCTAGCTCCCAGCTGGCTCTCATTTCCAGCTGCCTCTGAGCCCCCTGGCCAGGAGGTAATGCTGCAGAATGATAATCTTTGTAAAAATAAAACCCGTTGCTAGCCAGGCCAGCCAAACTGTGTGGGAGGAGTGGAAAATTCGGGCTATGTGTTCTTGATGTGACAGATTGTCGGTAGCTGAGGTGTTCTGTGTGGCGAGCTGGGATGAGCTGTATCAAGGCCTGAGCTGTGTGAGAGATACCACTCCATAGTCCTTGGGCCGTCTCCTCAGGACCAGACTCGGGGCTGGAGCTATAGCCACAGAGTGGCCCTGTTATTGGGCCACCTTCTTGATTTGAGCGACCCTGGGAAATCTGGTGTGATTGCCCTTAGCTGAACTCCAAGGGAGAGCAAGCCCTGGGACGCAGCCCAGCTCATAGCAGTGTGTCCCACTGCTATGGTACACTTCTCTCCCTTGGTTAAGCTCTGACATCAGCTTCAGTTGATATTTGCCACCTGGAATGACTGAAGCTCTGGAAATTGCGTGTGGACACCTGAAATCCAGGTGCTGTTTATTTACTTATCTATTTGGAGGGGGGGGGGGGGTCCTTGCTCGGGAATGTCTAAAAGTTTCAGCACTTCTGGTTCCTGAACCCTTTAATGTTTGGTTGAGTTGACGCAAGAGACATGAAGAAAACATCACGTTTCTCCCCACAAAGGCAGCGAGTCTCCGGGTGCTCTTGAGCGCTTCCTTCAGTTCAGATGAAAGTTTCCAGAAAATAGTAATGTTGCTTCTCTCTTGCATTGTTGATGACTCCCCTCTTCTAGATATCAAGAGATTCGGGGTAACCCTTATCCCTCTTCCCAGCCTATGTCCTCCTCCCTCCTCCCTCCTTTTCCTTCCTCTTCCCTCTCTGTCCTCCTCCTCCCCCTCTTCCCTCTCCTCTTCCCTCTTCCCCTCCTCTTCCCTCTTCCCCTCCTCCTCCTTTTCTCCCTCTCCTTTATCCTCCCACTCTCCCACCTCCTCCTCTTGGACCCTCCTCTCTCCCTTGGTACCCTTGTCTTTAAAGACCCTGAGAACCGCTCTGGCTTGCTGCATATACGGACTTCAGAGAGGATCTTGGTAGACACTGCTCCTGGCCCTGGCATGGGAGCACCGTGTGAATCAGCTGGACACTTTGCTGTAAGCCTTTCTCACTATGGACATTCACTACTGTTTCCTTTTATGAATGCTTTCTTGTCTTCCAAGAAGCATTTCAGATTAAGCAATGATGTCAAGGACGTAGGCGGTTTCTGCTTTTGTGTTTGGCTGATTGATTTGCAGATGGTTGCCATAAATATTATAGCACCAGGCTCCTATATTGCAAATATTAATTTGTGAAGCAGGCTGGAAGCCCAAATGGAGATATAGCTTCCCCGAGACCCAGTGGACAAGATGGGGTTGCTCTTTCTAGGAAAGGAGCCCTAAGATCTCCATGGGGTTCAACTCTCTGGGTCAGAGCTGGATGGAACTCTTTCTGTTGCATCTCTCAGATGTGTAAATTCAGATTAAATAGCAAAATAACAGTTGCAAACCCTGCATGTCAGCATCGTGCTGGACACAGATGCACACCAACCACCCCTGCTGTGGGGTTCACGATTCCATGAAGGCCCCTGCGCAGGTAGCCCTGCAGTGGGTCTGTGAGCATTGGTGTAGCCGTTGGAGGCACAGCAGGGGCTGCACAGAGGGAGGGAGAACTGGAGGGGAACGGATGCTGTGCTCCAGGTGCCGAAGAGCACAGGGTGCTGAGTGCAGGCCTGGGGCTAAATGGGTCTTGTAGGTGAGCAAGTCACAGGGCTCCTTAAAGCCTTTCGTTGTTCCTGGTATTCAGGGAGAGGGGGAGGGGGAGGGGGAGAGGGAGAGAGAGAGAGAGAGAGAGAGAGAGTGAGTGAGTCAGAGAGAGAGAGAGTCAGGAAAAGGGCTCGAGGCAGTATTTGACACCCAGAGCATGCTCAGTGACATCTGCCATTGTTTCGGGCTTCCTTGAGGGTTGTGTAGGGACATGGGGATTGAGGCATCAGTGGAGACTTGGTGAGGGCTGGGAGGAGGACTCAGGGCCTACAAGGGGAGTCTGTCTGTCCCTCTATGGCTACCTAGGGGAGTCTGGCCCTCTATGGCTGGGGCAAGTGCTTTAGAAAAGGCAGCTGGGCCAGGTCGGAAAGCCACTGACAGGTCTGCCTGACCTTTAGAACCGTGGTGAGATATTGATGACTGCCCTGGGGGCTGGAGGGGGCTGGTTTGGGGAAGAGTAAACTAGTGGAGGGGAGGCCCAGGTGCATTCACTTGTTGGAGCTGCCTATAAGTGAAGGCGGGGCCAATTACTCTGGTGAGAAAAAAAAGTATAATAAATAAATAAAATATAATAAATATATATTTATTGTATAAAATATAATAAATAAAGAAAACAGTATAATAAATATTTCCTGATGTCATATTTATTTTAAAAGGGGTGGTGGCGGTGGCAGGGCAGCTTTGGCGGCACACACCTTCAATCCCAGCACTCAGGCGACAAGAGACAGGTAGGTGGATAGCTCTGGGTTTGAAGCCAGCTTGGTTTATACAGAAAGGTCCAGGCCAGTCAGGGCTACACTGAGACCCTGTCTTAAAAATTAAGAGTGAGCCCTGAAAGCATGTACGTACTTTCTATATATTAGAAATACATATATTGATATATATCAGTAATGAAAGAACAAGCGGCCATGAGACTGGATGAGAGCAGAAGCTGAGGGAAGAAAGGGGAAGGAAGGAAATGATGTAATTATAATCTCAAAAATACATATTTTTATTTATTTTTTTTTTTTTTGGTTTTTCGAGACAGGGTTTCCCTGTAGTAATAAAAAAATTAAACTTGGGGGTCACTTAGCTGTGGAGTGATAAAGAAAAAAGACAAAGGTAATAGCCTGCCGCGGGGGGCCGGGGAAGCACTGGGGGGACAGGGACTCAGGCATCGTCAGACTTGGGAAGACGCCAGCTTCTCCTTGCCCATTCTCTGAGCTTCCTCATTCTCTGGAAGGGGAGCTGCATAGCAGGTGGTGGGTGGCCTCTCTCTGGCTCGAGAGATCCTGAAGGTCAAGCAACGGACAGCAAAGGAACCAGCAACTTTGGTCAGTATTCTCATGGCTCCGCGTGGCACCTTAGTGGTCAGTCGGTTCTCTTTTTAAAACAGAGACTGGCGTTTTGACTTTGGAAAGTAGCTTTTCCTGTTGAAATGGAAACGTTATCAGAGGCGGCATGAATCATGGGAAAGAGGGAACTACGATGCCGAGCCGGAGCCGCGTTTGACGAGAGCTTGAGGACAGACGGGCTCCGAAGGCCATCTCAGGTAACCAGCAGGTGTGCGTGGTGATGCGTAAATATTGACATGGAACCGGCAGGGAACGGGGACAGGAGACGGGGGCTGTGGCATGAAATGGCTCTGGCTTTACTGGAAACACGCCGTTTATGATGGGTGCAATAAAATCCTAAGGAAAAGACAGACAAAAGAGATGGAGCCGCTGTTGCCTCTGATAGCGCTGGGCTTTCTGTTATCTCGGGCACCTTTATTGGAAAAATGGCTGTGGACTGCGGGCTAATTTATTACAGGGTGAATCAGCACCAGTGCTTTGCTGCATAGTAGAGATTCTAATAGAATAAATGTAATAATCCTGAAGCAAAACACCGCAAGGATATTGAGCTAGATTCTTAATAGGAAACCTCCTGTGAAACTCTTGTCGGGGGCGCGCGTGCGCGCACGCGTGTTGAGGAGGCATGCCGCATGCTGGGCACAAAGAAAGCCGCATTCTTCTTGTTTCAGTTAATTCCTCAGAAATCCCATGCACGAGCCGGGCGGTGGTGGCGCACGCCTTTAATCCCAGCACTCGGGAGGCAGAGGCAGGCGGATCTCTGTGAGTTCGAGGCCAGCCTGGTCTACAAGAGCTAGTTCCAAGACAGGCTCTAAAAAAGCTGCAGAGAAACCCTGTCTCGAAAAACAAAACAAAACAAAAAAAAAAAAAAAAAGAAATCCCATGCACGGTATTAGCAGGCAAGCCAGTGTCTCTGTCTGGAAGAGATAGCCAGCCCCCTTATATGTGAGTTATCTCTTAGCTCAGTAAGTTAGCCCCCAGCCGCACAACTGCCTCACCAGTAAAGTGCCCATGGCGGAGTGCTGGGGTTAAAGGCCTGAGCCGCCCAACTGGGCAAGTACCTGTCACTCTCTTATTCGGGAAGGGCTTTTCCAGTTCCCTCATCTCAGATTTTACACATCCAGGCTGCATTCGCTCCTCGTGCCACACAGTGGCGCTACTGAACAAGAACGCTGTGCAGTCCTGCGGTGGCCCAAGGCAGGCCCAGCTGTGCTGATTCAAGGCCTCTTACAGGTGACCACCTGAGAGGCTCTTTCCTCCCAAGCTCATCCGTTCAGACATTGGGCCAGCTTTTCTATGAACTCCTTAAAATAAAGGATGGAGAAACTGAATTTTCAGATATTTAATGTCTGGTAGAGCCCTACCATTAGACACCAGTGTGTTTGGCAGTTGTTTTTGTTGTTGCTGATGCTGTTGTTGCTGCTGCTGCTTCCCACCTTATCCATCCTGATTCAAGACTTGAGATGGTTCTTCCTGAGCTCACAGTGGGGTGTGACCTTAGAGAATTGTAACTACCGCACATTTTCACCGGCAAAGCTATGTTTTAGCTCAGGTGCGGAGTCATCGTACATGCAAATTCACAAACACTATAAAGGTCAGAAGTGCCTAGCCCCAAAAGGTTGGTTTTTCCCCCTATTCTCCTCTGTACAGAGGGTGTTCATCTTTCATTGAAAAGGACTCGGGCCTAGAATAACATCAGGACAGAAGGAGCGATGTTGTCATCTAGTTCTCTGGCTTGTACAAAATCTTTTCCCGACCCCATTTCTGCCAGTGGGCCTGAGGCTGTGGGATGCAGCTGGGGAGAGCAAGATTCTGACAGAAGGGCAGAGCCTGGGGGGTGGTAGAGCCAAGAGCCTGGAGAGAGGTATCATGGGTAGTGTGCTTCATGAGAAAGTTCTCTGTGTTCCAGCTCTGGGCATCAGTACTGATGGCTGCCAGGGCCATTGTTGCCCAACGGCAGCTGCTCTGGTGTAGCTAACAGAGCATAGCTGTGCAGGCCAAGCTGAGGGCCTGTCTATGTGATAAACACGATGTAGAATTTATCATCCAAATGGGAGACACTTAGAACAAAGGGAGCACTGTGAAAATGAAAGCAGGGCGCAGGTGTGAGCCAGAAAGGGCAACCGGGGGCTGGAATCGATACGTTCTGTAGATACTTTCAAACCGAGCCAATAACTGTGAATAATAAATTATTCCTGTTACTAAGGAAGCTTGGGAGGGGGAAGGCAAGTTTTGCCACCCAAAGGAGGCAACATGGTTGGAGAGAGAAGAGTCATACACAAGGCAACTGCCAGTAACCATTCAATGGGTGCTTAGCAAGTGCCAACCAAACGGTAGTCACAGAATGTGGCAGGAAAGCCTGGGTGAAGCCCCAGAGCCGTTATGTCCAGGCAATGACCTTGGGCAAGGTGCTTAGCCTCTGGCTGCACATCCACTCAGTTGGGTTGGCTGGTTGATTGACTGATTGACAATTCACCCAGTGGGTGAACCCCACGGGCTTCCTCTGTTCAAGCTACTGGCATGGCCATAAGGACTCCCCTCTCTACAGAGAGACAGCCCCGGTTCAAGTCGTTGCTCTGTCACTTGCTTTGAGACTTTGAACCCTTATTGTACCAACATCAGCCTCCCGAGTGCTGGAAAACCAGGCCTGCTTCCTCACGCCGAGCTCTGCTAATACCCGAGTCTCCGACTTCTCAGCTTCTGGGACTGTGAGGAAAGAGTTTGCTGTTTGTAAGCTACCAAGGTTATGATAATGTTTGTTGCTGTTGTTGTAGCTGCACAAACAGACCGAAATACTTCCTATAGGGCTGACTATCTTGTGCTATTGTGAATGTGGAAATTAAACAAGATGTCGTCTATAGAACGTTCTTTGATTCCTGACATAGGAAGGGGTGCGGGATAGTAGCTGTGGCTCCTGTTTTAGGGACCCTACTAGACACGCCACAGAGAACTGGGGGAGGACCACAGAAGAGAACCAGCCTGGGAGAATCCAGCAGGGACACGGGGTGCTAACGTTCCCTCTGCTGTAACTAACCTCACAAAAGAAAGACTTACAGTTACTGCCAGTGTTTGAAGCATTGTCTAGATTCTTCTTTTTCTCCACCTGTAGGATTCTGCCAACTGAAAAGAAGAGATAGCCCCAACGTATATTATCACAGAGCCATGGTTCTCAACCTTCCTAATGCTGCAGCCCTTTAATATGGTTCCTCCTGTTGTTGATACTTCATGACTGTAATTTGCTACTGTTGTGAATCGTAATCTAAATGTATTTGGAGAGAGAGGTTGTTTAGGGGTCATGACCCCCAGGTTGAGAACCACTGTCACAGACTTTCAAGGGGGGGGGGACATATTTCTAGGATTGGTTAAGTCGCGCCTCTCACTATTTTCTCGGTTCAAGTTGGCCACATATGGCACCTGAAATGTGGCTTAGCCCAAAGTAGATTGCGACCATAAAATGTGCAAGCTACGTAGAGAGGCCCTGTCTCAAAAATACAAGCGAAAAAGAATTCTGGATTTGGGGATGAAAGTTTGCATCATGTGACGCCTCTGAGTCGGGGCTTCTGTCTGTTGTGTTCTGAGGATTGACGCTTTCTTCTTGACTTGCTAGACTGGAAACACCTCTGCAGCAGGGACCCTGTGCCGCCAACCTGTTGTTACAAGTTCATCTGAATGAGAAAAAGATAAACACTGGAATTTCTACATTCTAGCTAAGGCTGCTCATCTCAGTCTTCATCCTGTCTAGCTCTACATCCCCCCCACAAATTCAGTTTTCCATTTTAGAGGTAGTAGGGTCTCCATAGCTACAACCTCCAGAATATTTTAGTTATTTTTGTAGTCGTTATTAGGTATAAAGAAGACATTTAAATTCTGCTCTTTCAGGCCAGTCTCATTCAAGCTGGCAGCTGCAGTTTTTCACAGATGAAATATATACATACATACACACACACACACACACACACACACAGGCTCCCCATCTTTCTGAATGAACAAAAGCTGTCATGGTGCTCATGTCCGAGTGACAGCTTGCAGGCGTGTTCTCTGCCAGATCTTGGGGAGAGCCTGGTTTCTGTTGGCTTTGATGACATCTCCGTCACGGGGAGGAGGTCTGCCCCAATGTCATGTGGATCCTGGGAAGACTGGTAGAATTCTGAGTCCTCCCCCGGAGTGCTGGGTTCCCTCCCTCCTTTGTTTCATATGTATAACATGACATTTTTATGTGTGAAAAATGGCTTCTGTTGCTGGGTGGTAGTGGCACACATTTTAATCCCAGCGCTCAGGAGGCATGAGGCAGCCCATGTCTGTGAGTTCGAGGCCAGTCTGGTCTACAGAGTGAGTTCCAAGACAGACTCCAAAGCTAGGCAGAGAAACCCTGTCATGAAAAACAAAACAAAAAATGACTTCAGGGGCTGGAGAAATGCCTCAGAGGCTAAGAGCACTGGCTGCTCTTCCAGAGGTCCCGAGTTCAATTCCCAGCAACCACATGGTGGCTCACAACCATCTGTAATGAGATCTGGTGCCCTCTTCTGGCCTGGAGTCATACATGCAGAAAGAACACTGTATACATAATAAATAAATCTTTTTTAATATTTATTTATTTATTATGTATACAATATTATGTTTGTGTGTATGCCTGCAGGCCAGAAGAGGGCACCAGACCCTGTTACAGATGGTTGTGAGCCACCATGTGGTTGCTGGGAATTGAACTCAGGACCTTTGAAAGAGCAGGCAATGTCTTAACCTCTGAGCCATCTCTCCAGCCCCCCATAATAAATAAATCTTTAAAAAAAAATAGCTCCAGTGCCATTCACAGCACTCATCAGTGCTTTCTGGTTCCAAAGGTTTTTCGTCACCCCAAACAGAATCTCTGCTCGTAACATCTGGAGTTCCACTCATCCCTGCTCTACAAGCTGTTGATAAACTCTCTTCTTCGCTAAGAATTCGCCCACTGTCACTGCAGTGACAGGACCGTGCCACACTGACCCTTCTGACGGGCTCTTGTTGGGTGCGGTGACGTCCTCAAGGCCTTTCCGTGCTGAAGCGTCTGTCTGGCCTTTGCTCTTTTTAGGACTACATTCCACGGTATATAGAACCTGCGTTTGGTCGCCACATTTTTCCACTGAGTATTTTAATTGTTTCCACCTTTTGGCTATGCATAATTTTTGCTCTTTTGGTGCTGTTGGTTTTCTGAATTTAGAGACCAAATCTGGGGCCTTGTACGTGAGAAAGCACTAGCATTGAACTGAACTTCTGCCTCTGAATGGTTTCCTGAAAGAATGGGTCCTTTGAGGAAGCTCATCGGCCCGTGGAGACCATGCACCCAGCTAGCGATGAGGCTTAATCTAGAAACAATTGAACTGATTATAGCATAAATACTTTAGAGGAGAAAGACCAATGGCCTCATTCAGGATAATGTAGTTAGTCCAGGAGCTGCAAGCTAGTCAACCACGGAACCATGATTAAAACATAGGCACTAGAGAGCGAAGCAGAGCTTCAAAAGGCTTGACTGAAGGGCCGTGAAAGCCTGTCGAGCTGGACCCAGGTTGACTTCAGTGTAGAAAACACATACGCATGCACGCACTCACGCGCACACTCACACACACACATGCACGCACACACACATACACACATTGTAGGGAGAGAGGAGCAGATGACACCTCTTGTTACATGGTGCTTCTTTGTGGAGCCAGCAGATGCCATAGGCTGGCCAGCCTTCAGAGAGCCCAGCTCTGCCCTCCATGCACACTTCTTGGCCTGTGTTGCATGCCTCTGTCAGCATGCACCGTGATGCGCTTGTGGGAGTGAGCGTTCTGCTGCTGTTGCCCCTGCACTTTCGTCCTGACTGCCAGTGTTAGGAGCTGGGCGATCTTGGATAGCCCACTGGATCTCTGTGCTTCCGCTTTGATTGTACTGCCAGCTTCAGGGGTGTTCATGAGGATTAAGTAAATTAGCGTGTGTGCACCACTGTTTCCAAACCGGTGCTCTGTAGGGGTCTGGTCAGTAGTGAAGTCAGGTAGCCAAACAGAGCCCACCAAGTGGAGTGGGGGTGGGGGTCAGAGAAAGGTGTGAGTGATTGTTTCATAACTGTGACCTCACATTCACAAAAGGCCACACCGATACTTACATCAGTATCTCCATGTAAGTTGATAGATCAATTCAGTTACTCTGGGGACTCCTCTTATGCCACTTACCCATGGGACCCTGGCTATGTCACCTGTGGTAAGGTATGAACTAATATTCTCTATGAATCCTGTAGTCTGCTAGCCAATACTATAATCATGGTGCATCAAATCATTAAATTCATGAACATATGAAATACGTAAAATTACAATTTTAAGTATAAATTATGAATCTGATTTTCTTTTTTATGAACCAACAAGGCAGTAGCTTGTTGCTTCCCTTGCACTCTAGGCTTAAGCTCAAGCCGTTGGGGTATTTTCTAAAACAGCCCGGCCTGTTTCATCACAGGTGGGGAGGGCCGAGTCGAGGGTTGAAGCATGATTAATAAAAACTCAGAGACAGAAACTGGGGCTCAACCTGAAGACCAGAAAAAGCAAAGCACTGAGCTCTTACCTCGACCTCAGTCTGAAAATGGTCATCCTGCCTCCAGGAATCTCTTAGGAGACTGTGTCTGAGGGCCGTCTCCTCTCCTCTTATATTCCTCTCTAGTGCTGGGATTAAAGGCGTGGACCACTACAGCTTGGTTTCTATGGCAAACTAGTGTGGCTACTGGGATTAAAGGTGTGTGTCACCGCTGCCTGGTCTGTAAGGCTGGCCAGTGTGGCTGTTTTTTACTTTCCTGATCCTCAGGCAAGCTTTATTTATTATTAAAATACAGATGAAATGCCCCTACAGATGGTAGCAAGTGGTTCATATAGGCTCTGGCCTTGCATTGTGGTTCCTGTGGAACCACCACTTCCCCAGGCTCTGCACAGGAAGGCAACCCCGGCCAACAGAAGGAAGAGGCAGGTTGCAGGGCTGGCGGACCATGGTGGCTGATGTGGTGTCCCTCGCTGGAATGTTTTCAGGTGTGCATCTCAAAACCTGCACCTCTGGCCAGCAGCAGAGGGTTCTCTCACACCACTGACACCGTGGAAACCCCAGCTGACAGCTTAGTGTCCTCAGCGGTCATTCTCCCGTCCCTTCTCACGTCCCTCAGTGGCAACTTCATCCCGAGACCTTGTGGCCACCGGGAGATCGTGTCCGGCTGTGGGCACTGTTCATTTCTCTTGGATGACAATCTGGAAACTACTAGGACCTTGAAGAATTCAGTTCAGTCGTTTATGAGTAAAAGGTAACTGTAGGCAGCACCAAGTATTTTCTTTTGAAAATTTTAAATGTGACAAAAGGAAGAGACAAAATGGTAGTTTGTTGAGAAAAATGAGATTTAAATGAAAGAGCTCTTTTGGAGGCACGGGTCCTTGAATAGTTCTTTTGGGAGGAAAGAGAAAGACTGAAGAAATGTGAATCTTTCTCTCTCTCTCTTGTTTTTCATTATATCCCATTTTTATTTATTCTTTTTTTCTAGTGCTAGGGATCAAATGTAGGGACTCTCACACTAGGATCCCCCTCCCTCCCCCCCTCCCTCCCTCCCCCCCCTCCTTCCCTCCCTCCCTCCCTCTCTCTCTCTCTCTCTCTCTCTCTCTCTCTCTCTCTCTCTCTCTCTCTCTCTCTCTCTCTCTGTTTCCTACTACTAGGGATCAAATGCAGGGACTCTCACACTAGGCTCTCCCTCCCCACCTCTCTCTCCCTCCCTCCCTTCTCTGTTTCCTAGTTCTTGGGATCAAATGCAGGGACTCTGCACCCACACTAGGCTCCCCCTCCCTCCCTCCCTCCCTCCTTCCCTCCCTCCCTCCCTCCCTCTCTCCCTCCCTCCCTCCCTCCCCTCTCTCCCTCCCTCCCTCCCTCCCTTCTCTCCCCTCTCTCTCTGTTTCCTAGTTCTTGGGATCAAATGCAGGGACTCTTCACCCACTAGGTGATTACCTTTCCACAAAGCTCTATCTCCAGGCTTCTTTTCTTCTTTTTCTTTTCTTCCTTTTTTCCCTGGACGCAGAGTCTCACTAAGATGCCCATGCTGCTGGCAGTGAGCTCATTCTGCACCCCACCCTGTGGCACCCTGTGCCCCCCATGGTCTCCTGCATAGCTAAAAGTGCAATCCCTGGTTGCCCATTTTTATTAGCACTGAGAATCTCTCTTAGACTTACTGTAGCGGTCTTTTTGTGACTCAGTGGCCAGAACTGTGGCTCCTGCCTTTCCCAATCCTTGCAAGGGAGACACCGCCACCAGCACTGGCTTAGCCCCGTTATATCTTTGCACCATGGGAGAAGATCAAAGCATCAGAGTTCTGCTGCTGATGTCGACTTAAACAGGGCAAGAGCTGTTGGGAAGGCATCTGGCGTGCAGTGTTGAATTTTCAGAGGCACTGGTGTCTAGCTGTCTTTCATGGTGAAGTCACTCTGAACAATGGGGTATAGGGTTAGCAATGACCTTCCTGACACCTCAAATCCCATATCCCTTGTTCGTCACCGAGCAACCTGCCTGCCTCTTGGTATTCCTGGGGTCTGTTTTCACAGGAGACCAGAAGCCTTATCAAATGATGTCCCCTTTCTGAGCTCCAATCCCTTTGCTGCAGCGTGTGATAACAAGTTCACAGACTCGTGGGCATGAGGATGCTTGCTAAATCGTACAGGATCATGATAGGGGCTTGTATTTTCATTCATTTCATTTATAGGGCATGGTACTCCAAGAACAGAGTAGGAACTTAGACTCCTCTGTGGCTAGAATTCAAATCTGTTCCCAGTTCGTGTTCCCTGTCCGGTCTTGGAGAAGGTATCTAATATCCCTAGGCCTTAGTGCCCTCATCCGGAGGGTGAGGTGAGCTCTTTGATCCTTACGGGGTAGCCAATGGGAATTAAGTGACGTATTGTACAGATGTAGCAGGTGCCAGGATTGTGAACGGTGATGATGTAAAGAGGCTGTTGGACCTCGGTCGCAGAGACTCATGGCAGAGCAAGTGGCTGTGGTGGCAACAGCTGGGGAAGAAGAGGTTGTTTCCGCTCTCCATCACCCCTCACCCCCTCGCTCTGCTCTGAACCCCTTTCAAGAGCCAAGAACACACTGGTGGTTTGTCCTCGTGGCTGTCTGTCTCAGCATTTCCCAGTCAGGTGCTGGAGTCCTGGAGTGTTTCTCAAGAGTTGCTGATTCCGTGTAGGAATCCAGATGAAGTGGGTTCTCACATAATGGAGGGAAACCTCAGCAACAGGATAGATGAAACTGTGTGACCCAGAAAATCCCTCGCTGGCGCCCAGTCGCTTGGGTCTTAGTTGATTCCGGATGTGGCCCACACCAGGATCAGCCATTACAAGATGGCACGTTAGAATAGCCAAGTGCACCTGTTATCCAAAGAGAAACAGGAAATTATTCTGAATCAACAGGAGCATGAGTAATAAATTTGAAATTTTTTCTCTTTTTATAATTACTAGACTTTCCTTTTTAAGATTTTTTTTTTTTAAAATTCTGTGTCTGTGTGTGGGTGTGTGTACATGCGTGCAGCGGCCCTCCAGGGCCACAGGTGTCATACCCCGCCCCCTGGTCTGAGTCACAGGGGGTTATGAAGCCAACCAGTGTGGGCGCCTGACATGAAATAGAATCCTCCCAGGAGCCGCGTTCACTCCTAACTGTCCTGCATATTCTTCTGGTGGCTCCTTCTCATGCGCCTATGAGGGCTCTTGGTGAGCTGGGAATGGGCTGTGCGGCAGGCTTTCTCGGTGGCAGCCAGAGGGACGTGGCTTGGTCAAGCCTTTAGCGCCCTCCTCCACTTACCCCGAGGCACTGCATAAACAATCCTTTTCCCTTCTCTAAAAAGCCCGGACGCCGGGCTGTGGCCGCTGGGCCACTGTGATCGCTTCCTGCTCCCGCTGTGGGGACACGAGTTAGCAGAGATTCCCATAGGCCATTTCCTGGTCGCGTTTGACCTCGACACTGAAGATATGGCAGATGAACAGACACCAAAACAGGCTCCCCTACCTACAGAAGGACCTGATTCTCCAGATGTTCTCAGGCCCCAGCAGGAAGAGCTTTGAACACAGCACCAGGCTGAGGATGTGGGTGTGGATGTGGGGCTTAGGAATGGGATGGGGTGACCTTGTGTTTAGCGCCAGGCCCAGGGCTCAGTCCCAGTACCCATTCAGCATGCCCGAGCTCAGGGCTCAGTCCCAGCACCCATGGAGAAAGGAAACCCATTCAAAGTTCTGCCTACAGTCTCTCCTGTTAGCTCTGGATAGACTTCTTGTTTATGCCAAGGTTATTTATTCCTTGGGCCATGAACATTACCCAAGTGAACTTTGACTTATATGATGCTGTGATTTCCTTTGAAGGCAGAGTTATTTAAAATGTTTTGCTCAGGAGTGATGTGGGAGGGGATTCGCTGCTCCAAAGCTGGAGCGGGTTCTGATCCAGGACCAGCAGATAAACCGAACCTCAGCTCTCAGCCCTGACTTCCCAGGTGAGCCTGTGTGAGAGGCACAGCCTGGAGATTTGTCGTGAATGACGGAAGCTGAGGGAAAAGAGAAAGGAGCCCTCAGAGGAGTGAGGGCCAGCGACTCTGTCTTATGTTCCCAAGTTTTACGGGCCTTCCCTCAAATCAGTGCCCACACGCATTTTGCATTTGGGTGTTTTGCCATCTTCTCCTAAGGGCTACATGAGGACACACTTCAGAGTTTTTCCATCCTGCCTGCTGGCCTGAAGGAACCCCACTGTCCCTTCCTGGTGTTAGGTGAGACCTCTTTTCCTGATGTTCCCTGCCTAGGAGTCAGCTTCACACTTAGTCAGGAGCGGCTGCATTCAGAGAGCTCCTGCATGCTTCATCCCTTGGGCATTTTATAACTCCGTCTCCTCAATCTGTGAAGAAACTGGTTTATTATCATTCTGACTGATAAAAATTGCCCCCATATCTAGATGTCAGGGCTATGTCTTGCGGGGAAGTCTAAGGAAGGAGGGCTTTGGAGAGTTGGGAGGGAAATCTTCACTTTCTCTTTGTATTTTCCTGGTGTCCTGGTTACGCTTGTTATGGTTGGGATGAAACACCACGACCAAAAGCAGCCTGGAAAGAAAGGGTTTATTCAGCTTACACTTCGATCATTGAAGGAAGTCAGGACAAGAACTCAAACAGGGCACGGACCTGGAGGCAGGAGCTGATGCAGAGGTCATGGACTGGTGCTGCTTACTGGCTTGTTCCTCATGGCTTGCCCAGCCTGCTTTCTTATAGAACCCAGCCTGCTTTCTTATAGAACCCAGCCTGCTTTCTTATAGAACCCAGCCTGCTTTCTTATTGAACACCAGCCCAGGGATGGCACCACTCACAAGGGGATGGACCCTCCCCCATCAACCACTAATTAAGAAAATGCCCCACAGTCAGATCTCATGGGGGAATTTTCTCAGTTGAGGGTCCCTCCTTTCAGATGACTCTAGCTTGTGTCAAGTTGACATAAAACTAGCCAGCAACATCCACGTGAACACCTGTGCTCTCTCCAGTGATCATACAGCCCCCTTCACATTCCTGAGTCGTTTGGGTGATAGGCCCAAACCACCATGATAACCGCCTCTGAAGCTAACCTTGTCATGAAGACAGCTCCTACCCTTCTTGTAGATTTAAATGTTTTCCTGCTAGAACCTTTTCTAGCCTGTGCCTTTTGGACGTAAAGAGTGTGGTTTCTGAGGTAAGCAGTTGTCTTTCTGGTCTACCAGCTGACAGACACCCTCAGCCTTCCATCCCACCTGGTGTTTAGTCTACCTTGTTAACCAGGCACACGATACACAGCTTTTAAGGAATGCTGGTGAAGGAATTCAACAGAGCATCTCTTAGGGGAAAACAAAAACATGATTCTTAGGTGTATTACGGGGCATGGTTTGTTTACACTTTTAGTCTAGGAATAATGTTCATTCTGACTTTTTAAAATAAAATATTTCTATGAATCCTTTGAGGATTTCAAGCATGTATGCAATATAGTTTGATCACATTTACCCCCTAACTGTTCTTCCAGGTCCAGCTTCCACCACCATTCAAACATCCTTTGAAACACACACACATGCACACACGCACACACGCGCACGCGCGCACACACACACACACCTATTTAAAAAGCTCACCGGTCCAGTTTATGCTGTCTGTAAACATGCAGGTGTGGGGCCATCTAATAGAACATGGTTGACCTCCCAGGGACCACACCCTTAAAGAAAACCAACTTTCCTTCCTCAGAAGCCAGCAACTGCCGACAGTGCCTCACCTAAGGGTGGGGGCTCATAATTCCCTACCAGTCACTCCAGTTACTAAGGATAAGTCTCATTTACAAAAGCATTCTTTAAACACACCAGAATATTTGTAAACTAATAAGGAATATAGCAAGTATCGGGATGTTGTGTTTGAGTGTAAATATCACACTTAAAATACAGGTTTTAAGATTTTGAAAAATGATCCAACTCATTTTTAATCTACGACACATGCTCACTCCTATTTGGTGCTGGGCTTCTGTATCCGATCCTTTTATTATCATTGGTTTCTCTGCGAACACAATCAAATCTTCCTTTTGCTTAATTTCATCATGATGGATCATGCTACCCTTTAAAAAAAAAAAAAGAAAGCAATTGGCTTGGAAACTTAGAATAATGTTCTCTATCATTTCATATACTGTCACATATCCCCAGAGGCACGAGAATATTGGCAAATTCACGCCCCATTATTCAAATAGAGTCACTATCCCCCACACCACACCCTTGCCTGTATAGCTCTCTCCTTTGACAAAATTGTTCACATGAATTTCATATTTCTCCTCTGGCATTGTTTAGCTATAATCACTGTTCCGGCCCATGCTCAAAGTCTGGATTTGTGAGACTTTGAGAGTAAACATATTGGAGTCCTCAGACGTCGCCTCAAGGCAGAAGAATGAGGCCTCAGTTCCAGTCATTTGCATCATGGTTTTATTTGTGCTTCGGAATGTGCTGTGCCTGCCTCATAAATCTAAGGTGTTTACTGGTTATGCATGGTGAATGCTTAGCTCTAATGTCACCTCTGCCTAGCTCATCTCTGCAGCTCGCCGCAGAAGCTGTGCTTGCTGGCCCCGTGTCCGCTAAGCGGCTCCTGCTAATAAACTGCAATCGCGGTTAAGCTTGAATGACCAGAAGTTACATTCGTGTAGAAAAGGCAGAAGGTCGTTTTCTTCGCACTTGCCATTAGTGAGGTCAGTACATTCCCAGCTCCAGCGATGTGGGCAATTTTAAGTATGTGATTATCTGTTTATGAAGGACACAGGTGGCAGGATGTTTCCGCTTGGCCTGGCCTGGTTAGCAGAGGGGCAAGTGTTAAGGTTTGTATGTGAGTGCACACACATGCTCATGTGTTTAGCCACTTTTTGATCACCGGATCGTGAAATGTAAGTCTATCTGATGCCGCTCAGTTGTCCCAGCTCAGGTGTGAAGGCCAAGAGAAGCTCAGAGTGTTTGACCTATTTACGGACATTTGGAAAGATTTTATCTTCTGCATTTATTCTAGTGCCATCCTTTATCTCCTGGGATTTGCTGTGATGTGAGGGCTAGAGACTGAGCCACTCTTACTAGCATCAAGAAGAGCAGGAAATATTGTCGGTGGTCTCTGGTGTGTGAGGGATGAGGCGGGCTTACAGGGTGATCTGTGAGTAAACACACCCAGGCATGCCAGAGGTGCCCTAGGAATAAAGCTGGTCTGTCCTGGTGGTGCCCACGCTTGTCCTTTAGTGGAGCCTTTGTTGGATTCATTCTGATCGCTTTGTGGCTATATAGTCACCGTGGCTTCCTGTAGAATAAGCTTTCGTTCTTACCTTCTATGGATATGGGATGAAAATAGTAGATCACATAGGCAGGGAGGAAGGTTTTGCCCTAAATGCACACACACGTGCATGTGCGTGCACACACATATGTACACATACATACACACGTGTATGCACACACACGCGTATGCACACATACACACACCATCCTCCCTAAGCCTCTGCTGTGCTTTCTTCCAAGTCCCTGTGCTGACTGAGGAAAATACAAAGTTTTCTGCCCCTACCTCTGAACTTTGCCATCTAACCCCTTAGATGAATATTTAAATCTTGACTCTCCGATTCTTTAATATGTAGATACTCTTTCGCACAACATTTGAAGGATCTACAGAAAGAAAAATACTGTGAGCATCCCATAAATTCATCCAGGAAGGTACTGTGTTTCACTTGCGTTTGTAACACTGGGTACTGTTGGGCATGGACTTTGAGTCAGTCGGTGTCGGTGGTGAGAACGAGTATATTTAAAAGATAAACTGATTTGATCATAAAAGGCGCATCCTCTGTTTTATTAAGAACAATTATATCTTGTTTTACTAAAAGCTGAGCAGAATGCTAAGGGGCAAAAGAGAACGGGCCAAACAAAAACTGACTGAACCGAGTTGTAACTCTGTCCATAAGTAGATTTTTATCGAGAAGCCGGTATGTGCTGAGTCCTGTTCTAGACGCTGGGGTTGTGGGGACTGTGAGCAAGAGAACCAAAACTGTGACTTCACAAAGCCTTCTCAGTAGGGGAAGACATACAGTAAACCTCATAAAACTGTTAGTGTTGAAGTCTTCAGTGTTAATTAAGGCGGACAGGAATGTGCCCAAGGAGTGTCAGACATTAAAACTGTAACCAGAGATGTGAGAGAGGGCACCCTGGAAAGTTGACGTTGGGGTTACCTTGAAGGAGGTGAGCGGGTGATGCAGGTGGGTGCTATTCTAGCTGCCTTGAAACTATACAGAGCAAACTCACAGCAGGAATACAACCGATGCACCGTCTCCTTGGAGACCACCATAAAGGATGGGGATGTTTTCTCTCCACGGGAGGTGGTCTGTAGTGTTGGTTCTTGAAGCAGAGCACCTTGTGAGTGCGGACTGGGTTCTTCAAGGAACAGCTGTGTAGGAAAGGAGTGGAATGGGGGGGGCCGCAGCAGAAGAAATGGCCGCCCATGCCAGCGGGCGGCAGTTTGTCAGAGATAATAGTGACAGTAGGGGCGTGCTCAGTCCGCAAGCACAGCACAGGCCCTGGGTGAAGTCCTAGCTTGGGTCCTCGTCTCCTCAGAGAACGAATTCCACCTAGAGAGACACAGATGGTTTAAGTAAAAAGCTTACTTAGCAAGGCAAAGTGCCATCTAATATGAACTCAGCCCAGGTGAGTGCGGCAGCCCATTGGGTTCTACAGTGTGGATTTCTAAGAAGTTTCTTATGGGCCTCTCCCTCCTGTGATGTCATTGCTAAGCTCCTCCCCCAGGAGGCCACCTTTATTTCACCCCTCTGTGCCCTGCTGGCTCTGGGTATTTCCTTCCCTGGGTACTGGGGTGTTTTCTGGTGGGGTTACAAAGAAAGCGTCCTGACATTTCATTTCTGAGATGGTGGCAAGAACCTACTTCACCTCAAGATGCCAAGCCACAAAGCGGCATTTTAACCCCCAGGCGACACTCCAGCGGTGGTTTCCTGGGTTACCCCATCCATCACGCCCTGCCTGTCCAGTCAGAGAGAACAGATGGACATGACACCCACCTCCCCCATCACGTCTGCCTCGTCACCTCCTTTCATAGAATCAGAGATAAAATACAAATCAAGACAGGCTCTCCTCAACTGGTTCAACATCTGGATAGAGATGCTGACCTTGAGCAAATTGTGTAAATATCCAATTCCTGATGCGGTTAAACAGAAGCTGTGACGGGGTGTGTAGATGGAGCCCGGTTAGGTCTCCATGCTCAGAGGTCTCTGGAGAAGGGAGGATGTTGGAGAATGCGAGCACCTAGGTAGAAAGGATGATCTTTGGGACTACGGTGCACAAAAGAGATCTGGGGGAACAGTAAGGGGCGCCATTGGTGTCAGGGAACTGAAGGCTCCTCCTACAGAAGGTATTCACCATCACTTTCTGCTCCAGCACCTCCAGAGTCACATGACTGAAGTCACTGATGGCACTCACCCATCATTCATGGCTTCTAGCTACAGAGCCACAGCTTCCCAGAACCAGGAGAGAAGGATGGAGCAAAATGAAAACACGTATCATCAGCTGTGTCCCCCAGGGGACCCATGTGCCTCTCATGGTTGGCTGTCGTAAAGACCACCATGTTGAAAACATTGACCTAGTGCTGGCAGGGACCTCCTGGAGTACAAGCCCACAAAGATCTTTCCTATCTGGCTAGTGACCCAAACAGGGGAGTCAGGCTAGACAGTGGTAATGGCTCCTGTTCCTTCTTTCTCTGTGGGTCACCTTCTTGCTCTTCTTTCTAATTCTTCATGGTCATTCGGCAATTGGGAGTACACTCTCAGCTCGGGGTGGGAGGGGCTCGTTTCTATAAAAACGCCAATGCAAGTACACCCTTCTCAATCAGATTAATGGTGTTTATTGAGCAATTACTGGTGCCAGGCATGATGTTGGCATCCTTTCCATTCACTCAGCAGGAAGGGGGCTCCTCTTTCTCTTCCTTTAGTGCTCTCGACAGCATGAGGATGTAAGTCCTAATGGTGCCTATTTACTGTATAATGACCAAAGACATCAAAGATGCCTCCAAGGTCACACGGCATAGTACTGTAATAGCGACTCTGATTTAGTTGTTCAATGCAGGAAGGTCACAGAAGGCACTTCCACGCTAGCCAATGGGCTTCTCACTCAGTCTGCATCTCATGAACAAGTATTTCAGACATTTCGTAGATGTACAGTCTGTCCTGCCACTGGCCAGGATGGGGAGGAGTTCCAGGATGCATTTTAGCATCAACAGCCACTCAAACACAGCCCAGCAAGGG
Organism: Arvicola amphibius; assembly: GCF_903992535.2. NCBI lineage: Eukaryota > Metazoa > Chordata > Mammalia > Rodentia > Cricetidae > Arvicola > Arvicola amphibius. The sequence continues at coordinate 3,775,061 of NC_052055.2, read as the reverse complement.
GTACTGCAGGGGTGGGAGTGGGAGGGGCAGATTGGGTCACCCTCCCCTGGGGATATCACTCGAACACGGTCCAGCTAGGGGCACAGCAGGGGTGGGAGAGGTAGATTGGGTGGCCCTCCCCTGGGGACACCACTCGAACACAGCCCAGCTAGGGGTTCAGCAGAGGTGGGAGGGGCAGATTGGGTCACCAGCCCCTGGGGACACGGCTGTGTGAACTTGTCAGAACTGCTCATTTCTTCATAGTTCTCATTCTTGTGCTGAAATCAAAACCTCTCAAAGCAGAAGGGTGAACGCACCAATGAATCTGCCGAGATGTGCATCCCAAACCCTAGACTCTCGCTGCTTCCTTACCCCACATAGGATGACTTTTGTAGAACTATACCCACTAAGCCCGGAAGCAGTATGCCAAGTAAACGTTATGAACTCTGCTTGGACTCCGTGGGGCCTGGAACCATTTGCTAAACACATCTGTGGCCCCCAGAGGAAGTCTAAAAGTGGGGATTTGAGCCTCTGGTAAGAGACGTGGCCGGGATGCTGAAGCTGACCTGTTTGCTGCCCCAGTCCAGGAAGATCAGTGCCCTGTCCTGCTGTCACAGTGATCACTGTTACATGATAGTTCGTGGTTTAAAATAAGAATGTCTAGTGTCTTGAGCTGAGCAGACATCCGTCGGGATCAGAAGTCCAGCAACTCCGCTGGTGCAGCTGTGGCCAACCTTGGGGACCACTGAGGCCCAGGAGCGCCCCACGCTTCTCCAGCACTGGCCCCTGCTGTGGTGCCGTCCACCCTACCTCAGCAGTCCAGTGGCAATGGACATAGAGACTTTATCTGAAGCTCTCAACACTCACATGGTCTCTTTGCTGGGTCGGCTGTGTAATAAAGGCCTGGGGGTGACCATCTCGTCTGAGGCCTGTCGGCTAGCTCATGGGTCCTTTGAATGGGCAAGATAAGTGCACCTCCAAACGCTGGCTGTGTGTTAGGGAGTAAGCTGGACTAGCAGATGCAGGAGAAGGGGTGCCACAAAGAGTTGGCTGTGCTCTCTAGAGTGGCAGCAGAGTCACAAGGGTCATCTCTCATCTTTACAGCCCCTTATTTCCTAGATTTTTTTTTTAATTCAAAGACAGTTTTTGACCATGTGATTCTGGCTGACCAAGAGTTCACTAGTAGACCAAGCTGGTCTGAACTCACTGTGATCCTCCTGCCTCTGCTTCCTGAGTGCTGGCTCAAGGCCTCTACCACCAAGCTTAGCTTCTTAAGTGTTTTACAGCCAGTCACACTGTTTCCCCCACCTTACCTTGGTTTCCCCCGCTTACAGCGGCAGTTACCCGTGCCCCACTCCACCCAAAAATGCTTCACGGAAATTCTAGCAACAAACAATTCAATGACCTTTATTGCAGTTCAATGATGGCCTTATTTTCTTGTAAGTTTTTGTTAATCTCTTGTGTCCGATTTATAAATTAAACTTTTTCATGGATATATATATATATATATATATATATATATATATATATATATATGAAAAATAGCATAGTTACATAGTTATATACCCACTTCTCTCTGTGGATCCAGACATCCACACAGGGTCTCAGAACAGATCCCATTCAGATAACAGGGAACTACCAAAATGATGCATTCTTCTGGTGATGAGACAGCAAAAAAGTGATATTTCCATATTTTAAGGAGGGAAAGAATATTGTTAGACAATACTCAGTTGAGATTTTTCTATCAAAAATATGTTTTATTAATATCAATGTAAAAAAATAAAACTTTGAAAAGAGCCCAAGGCCAGTCCTTCCCCAGTCTAAAATACATATGCTTAGAACCTGCAGCCCTGAGCTCGCCCAGAGAAAGCGGGGCTTCATCTCCTGACGTAGGGGAGACGACAGAAAGAACAGTGTATCAAGTCCGCAGCCCAGCAGCAGCCTCTGTGCCAGGTCAGCTTACGCCCTAACCCCGTCACCTCCCGCAGGGAAAGCGGTCGTAGGTGTGTGACCGTCGCCCAGGAAGCAAGAGTCATCTCCTGCAGGGAAAGTGGTCGTAGGTGTGTGACCGTCACCCAGGAAGCATGAGTCATCTCTTGGAAAAGAGACTTCACTACAAGCAGTGGAATTGTTAAATGACCTCAACGAGCCACTTAAACTTCCTTCTTTCCTTTCTTCCTGATTTATGTGTGCGCCTATGTGAATTTACGTGTACTACCTGTGTGTGCAGGAGTCCACGAAGGTCAGGAGAGGGCATCCGATCTCCTGGACCTGCAGTCACGAACAGTTGTGAACTGCCCTGTGAGCGCTTGGCGCTGAACCTCAGTGCAAGACAAGAGCTGCAAGCTCTTTTAGCCACTGCGCCATCTCTCCAACCTCTTCAGCAAGCTATTTTGTTGTCTGCGTGGGGCTGTGAGTCCTAGGCCCTTACCCCAGATAGAGGAGACAATACTCTGGCTCAGAAAACAATGATGTTGGGATGTTACACGCCTCCCAAGTCCTCTCCTCCATACCTAACTCCTCCCTTGATGCGTTATGGTTTAACGTCCTGAGCTGCCAGAGTGTGCAGCCAGCTGCTTTGGGTGGCCTCCCATCACCCTCCGCTAGTTTTGTAGAAGGGACTTTCTCAAGCCCCTCCAGTTCTTGCTGAGCCATGCTTTTCCCCGGTAAGAATCATAAGCAGACAACGAAGGCACGAATTTGTAGATTTGAACCATCAGTCAGATGTAGACATCTGAAGCAAGCCATGGTAAAGGACACGCTTTTCCTGTTGTTCGTAGCATGTATAATCTTCCTGAGATTTTAGGAACCGTTTCTCTAGCTGTGTGTTCATAATTGAAACAGAAGAGGCAAAGAGATCGCTTAGTGGGAGGGTTGAGCTCCCCATAAGAGGCAGGCGTTTCAACTGCCCTGCTCTCTTCCGGGGACTGCTGAGGGAGAGTTCTGGGTCCTTCATTACAGCAAATGTGAGTTTGGCCGCTAGCACCTTGTAAATTCCATTTTAGGAGAGCTTGGTGCAGTTTGCACGGAGACTTCTCCTCCAAAGTTAGCCAGGCTGTCGAGAGTAAGTTATGGGCTTTTCCCTGGAAAATCTAATTCTGGGAGCCGAGGAGTGAAGACAGGGAGTTTACAGAACCTTTTGGGGAATCACAGAGGTGCAAGGCCACACGCTCCTCCTCTCCTCACAGATGCAGAACAGGAAGAAGGGGGCCGTGCCCTTGGCCGGGCACCGCTGTCTTTAGTGGAGGTGTGGTGGGTTTGTTTGTGCTGAGCTGTGATTTCTTTTCTTCTTGGATGGTTTCACCTGTCAAGTTCTTGGTTCTCTACTGATGATTTGGTGCCTTCTCATGTGTTTGTTCTTTTCCATCTATACCAAAATCTATACTCCTCCCCTCCCCTCCCTATCCCTCTTCCCTTCCTTTCCCTTTCCTTCTCCACTTCCCTGGAAGATTGCGTGTGGCCCAAAATAAACTAAGAAATCCCACACTGCCCTTCTTGGAGTAAACCGTTGAGACAGAATGCCAGTGTTTGAGAAGCAGGTGTGTCTCACCCGAGGAAACATGGCACTAAAGCAAAGGTCCTTGAGAAACGGGCAAGGTGTCTGGAATGGAAAGAGATTGCGGGTACACTGGCATTGACTTGGGGTCTGCACAACTCTTGGGCAAGCAGAGGAAGCACAGACCATGTTCTGAGGGCCCCGTAGGATTCTGGGTAGATGTGGGGTACACCGAGTATTTCAGATTGGAACCAACTTCTGCTCCTATGCCCTGTCGCTAAGCAGCGGGTGACATCGTCTGGCTTGTGGCTCTGAAAAGTCACTCCAGGGGCTGAGTGAACAGATTGGGGATGGAAAGTGGGGCTCAGGAAGGAAAGACCTTACAGGACCAGGAAGGACCACTGGTGTCCTCGCTGGGGTGGTGATAAAGATGGCGGGCAAGATGGATTGGAAATTTCGGTGAGAGAATCAATGTCCTGTGCCAAAGGAATTAAAACAAAGTCACAGGTGACCCTTGTCTCTTGGAACGAGCAACCGGAAGGTAGAACTGGGAGTCTTACTGAGATGGGGTCAGCTGGGATCAGACAGGAACCCGGGAGTTTCCAGCGTCTGTTTGTTCTGAGCACTTCCAGTGTGCAGCCTTGAACTGGGCACGCGGGACGCCCACTGAAAGGAACATGGGCTCTGCCTCTGTGTGTGATCCTACACAGAACCTGCCAGTTCTGCCTTCTCATTCTCCTTCGTTGGTTCCATCCATTGCCTATGGTCCGAATGTCAGAGCGTAAGGCGCAATGGCTTTGGAGACTTGGAACGAGTCTTTGACTGCAAGTTCTATACATGCTGAAGCCTCCCACATTCATATTGGCTGTGTGGACCCCTCCCGACTCCAGACTGCAGATTTCTGCAGCCGTGTGTGTAATAGACACGAACCCCCTCCCCTCCGTGCCCCCGCACCTTACAAACCGGGAACCCTAGCATCGAGCTGTACCTGGAATCCAGCAACCTGTCCCACCATTGCTGCTGTGAATGCCCCTCTTCCAGCCAGCACAGCCTGTGGTTGGGCCACCGCAAGGCCTTCCTCACGGGTCTCCCTCAGGGTTCTCGGTCGTGAGCGTGTCTTAGCCCCGAAGCCACAGCAGTGGAAACAACCCAGTCCTTCACTTCTCTAGCTTGAGGCCAAGTCCTTGCACAGATGATCTGATCCCTCGTGGCCCTGCTGGCCTCATCTTCTCATCCTCTCATGCCCTCTGCTCTGCCACATTCTGTGTCACGCTAAGTGTGCCCCTAGTTCAGTTTAGCTAGCCGTTCTCTGACCTCTTTGTGGCTCTGCTCTGGTCCATGGTACTTTCTCGATGGGGCCTTCTCTGACTTCTTAGAACTCTGGCACATCTGGCACTCACCACCCGTCCTCTTTACCTTCTCCATGGCACACGCCTACTTAACATTTCACTTACTGTTCTTATTGCCTATATTACTGTTCTTGTTTCCTGTATGTCTCTTGCCACTGGTTAGAAACACCATTTAGGGAGGCCTCCACCTGCCTGGCCCCCGTGGGTCCTCAGAACTCTCTCTGACAGACACTTGGTGCCTATTTGTGACATAAAGGGGTCAGAGTAGGAGACCACTCTTCTCGTCCACTTCCTTCTAATGTCTTATGAAATGGTGATAATCTCTACATGTGCTTTGTTCATAATATAATAAAGGGCAGAATGAAGAAGCCAACAGACAGCCACCCATTGCTGGCTTCTCAGAGAGCTGTGTGACTTAGATTATGTCGATTAGTATTTCTGAGTTTTAATCTCTTTGCTAATAAAATGGAGAAAGTCTACCCTGCTGGTCATACAGGGTTAACATGAACGTTCTGTAAAATAGCGTATGAAGGACCATTGTCTTACTCTTTTATTTTCCTGAGACAAAATACCTGGGGCTGTATTCACACGAAGGTCAGTTTATTTATTTCACAGTTTTGGAGGTAGAAAGGCTATGGTTAGGTGGTTCTGTCTGTTGACCTCTGGTAAGGGCCTTTGAGTCATGTCACAGCATGGCAGGTGTCATCATGTCAGGGGCACGTATGACACAGAGAGGTCACATGGCAAAATAGAAAGCAGGAAGCTGGGAAGGGGGCAAGCCTGGCCCTTCTGTAATAACCCATTTTCTTGGGAGCTGATGCAAGGGACTTATACCTCCCTGCAAGGCAGCATTACACCGTTGTGATGGAGGAACCCCACAACCTACCTACCTTCCACCAGGCCTCGCCTCTTAGTGGCTCTGCTGTCTCAGCACCACTGGGAACCAACCTGCAGCACACCAGGCTGTGGCGTTACCACAAAACCATTCCCAACTCATCACCAGACCTTTCTACACGCAATGCCTCACTGCATCCTCACGTCAAGAGAGCGAAATGTGGACCTGCAATGTTAAACTCATTTCACCGAAGCGCACTCCCAAATTAAATCATTTCCTCAACAATTAAACAACAGAGCTAGCCTTTGAACTCAAGCGTTTTCTTTTTTTAAAAAAAAATCTTATTTATGTGTGTGTGCATGTTAATACATGGGCAGGTGTGCATGGCAGATCTCCTGAGGATGGGAATTACAGGGACTGTGAGTCTCCCAATGTGGGAATGTAGGTGATGGGGACTGAACTCAGGTCCTCTGCAAGGGCAGTGCATACTCCTTCCCAATGAACTCTCCCCAGCTCCTGAACCCCTGCACTCTCCTCTGTCCCGTTAGGTCCAATAGCACAAAATCAGCTAATGACTGTGTGAAGCAATGAAGAGGATTTGACCCAGGGCTCAACTACTGTCTCTGTACTAGTTTCTTCCTGACCATTAACTAATGCAGTATTTTCCTGGAGTTATTCTCCATGTCCTTCATCTATTCAAATAGGCACACACTCCTGTTTTCCAAAAGAAAACTCCCAGACCTTCCTCCCCTCTACCCAAAGAATGAAAGTTTATCACAGGTCTACTCATGAATGAAAGTCTATCACAGGTCTACTCACGATTGAAATCCTATCACAGGTCTCCAGGTGTACCCATGTATGAAAGCCTATCACAGGTCTACCCATGTATGAAAGCCTATCACAGGTCTACCCATGAATGAAAGCCTATCCCAGGTCTACCCATGAATGAAAGTCTCACAGGTCTACCCATGAATGAAAGTCTAACACAAGTCTACCCATGAATGAAAGCCTATCCCAAGTCAAGGCTTCTGGTTTCTTTCTGGCCAAGCAAGTGAAGATGGCGTCATCGAGTTCAGACATCAGTACTCAGTCGAGGAATTGTTGACAGCTCCAGAAACAAACCCTGGACTGAGCTGCAAACGCCGGCTTCCCAGATGACTTAGTTTATGCTCCTCTCTCTGTTTGTGTTACGGTCTTTCTGTGCCAATGAGATTGTGAATGTGGTCTAATTAGTGTTTACTGAAAAATAGCTGCACACAGATCAGCCTTCCGAGAGAGTTAGTCAAGATGTTGAGGCAATGTTGTTCCCTGTACGAAACAGCTAATAAGTGAGAAGTACTTTACAAAGGCTGGGAAAGGACCGGAAGTTGGCTTTGAAGAAGCAGAGCTTTGTTTCTACAGGAAAAGAAGTCACTCCTTTTTTTTTTTTTTTTTTTTTTTTTTTTTTTTGGTTTTTCGAGACAGGGTTTCTCTGTAGCTTTGGAGCCTGGCCTGGAACTAGCTCTTGTAGACCAGGCTGGCCTCGAACTCACAGAGATCCGCCTGCCTCTGCCTCCCGAGTGCTGGGATTAAAGGCGTGCGCCACCACCGCCCGGCAAGAAGTCACTCCTTAAACAGGTAGATTTAAATATTAAAATAGCAATCCCCCCACTTCCTCAGGCACCAGATGATTTGCATATGACAGAACTGTAATGGTGGCGATCTGATTGGAAACATGGCAGCAATCTGATTGGATGGATACCATACCAAAGAGCTGAAGTCCACAGAGCTCCTGAAAGGAGAACTTGAAATCACTTGCAAATTCCAAATCCCATCAAATGTGTTGGCTCTCTGCAAACCTATGCATTATGTATCAACTCCTGTTTCTGAATTCTGGCCACAGGCAAATTGCCAATGTAACAACTAAATGAGGGTTTTAAAATTCTAATACAAGCGAGCCTCTATCTTTGGGAGGATTCTTACTTCCAGGAGAGGGAAGTGAACATTATTGGGATGTTCAGTTTATAAATCCAATCTGTGCTTCATTTGTAAGTTAATTTCTTTCCTCTGTATAAGTGGGTTTTACTCAACCTCACATTCACAGGGACCTCTAAATGAGGTCTTCCTGCAGCTGTCGCTCACGCTAATAGAAGGAAAGTCCACCTCATCGCCTCAACCCCTCAGAGGTTGCCTCATGGGAGTTGAAGCCGAGCCAGGTTCCAGCTGCAGCGCAGAACTCAGAGTCTACAAAGGAGTGAGACTGAGTGCCAGAGCTAGATGAGGGGACAGGCTTCATTGTTCTCCCGCACAGTAGGGCACCGTTAACAATGGTGTATCCTGTGTTTCAAAATAACTAGCGAAGAAGCTTTGAAGATGTTTGAGATGATACATATGCTAATTAGCATGATCTGACCATCACACTGGGCACAGGTCTATAAAAGCAACGCGTTGTAAGCCACATATATAATTACTATGAGTCAATTACAGAGACAATAAAACTTGAGAAAGTCAAAACCAACCAGTTGGGCGATTCCTAAGGATCCTAAGGTTTCCCCATGTTACAAAGGTTTGAGCCCTGGGAGCCACAAACACTGCCCTGTAGCCTCAGACAGTTCAGTACCAGAGGCCCTGAGACCAAGCTGCCGCTCTAACCGCCTGGTGGTTTCTAGTGTGACCAAGAGCATGGGAAAGCCAGTCTGCCTCCTGGCAATGCCTCCTCTTCCAGGACGACCCTGCGTGTCCATCTGGTAATTAGTCATCTTTCTGTCTACCAGCAATGTTTTTCCCACTCGTTCTTTGGCCTTAGTTCACAATAGGCCCAGTGGGATGAGCCTTAGTGAAGTAAAGCCAGCGTCTCCCAATACGATCTGTCTGCAGGGCAGACAGTGTGTGTGTGGGGGGGGGGGAGGAAGTGATAGATATTCCAATGTGGGAAATCAGTCAGGATTAAGATTGGGCTGTATTGTCCTCAGGTCGCCTGTAAATGTAAGGGCACAGCCTCTTCTATGACAAGGGGTGTATACTGACTATAGTCCTAGCTAGTGTTGATGGTCAACATGACACAGTCTCTAGTCAATTTTGAGAGGAATTGCCTAGATCAGATTGGCCTGTGGGTGTATCTGTGGAGGATTGTCTCAATTGTTAGTTGATATAGGAGGCCCCAGCCCACTGTAGAACAAAGCTCTCAGCTGTAGGTCAGGACTGCACATGAGATCCCTCAAGGGAACATGTAGCGTGAGAACACTTGGCGTCAGGTAAAAGGCTTCTCATACCAAAGATTAATTCAAGGACTGGAGCGATGGCTCAGGGCTTAAGAGCACCGGCTGCTCTTGCAGAGGATCACAGTTCAGTTCCCAGCTCCCACAAGTCAGCTCACAGTTGTCCGTAATTCCAGTTCCAGAGGGTCCAATACCCTCTTCTGACCTCCTAAGGCACCAGGCCCACACAGATACACATTGTGCAGGCAAATTTTTCAAACACACAAATAAATCTAACAATTTTTAGATCAAAGTCAAACACACAGTGAATCCTAGATGTTTCTGGCGGAGCTTGCGTGAGTTGCTTTGTGGGACGTCACCGCAGCATTGGCTCCGGAGGCTCAATGTGCACACTTTGCACCACACAGCCTGCTGCCACACCACACAAGGCCAATGATGTCGGCCTGAAACAGCGCAGCTGGATTCAAGTCTCCTTCATGTGAGTCTCCAGCGTGTCTTTTCTGTAGACAAAGGCTTTTATTCTGGTGAAAGCAGACAGGTTTAATCACAGACAACAAAGGTGTTTCATATCTTCCTTCTGCCTGCCTTCCTCGAATTTGTCTGGAATCGGTGTATCTCTGGGTTGCACTGTGCTGGCCAAACAAACACACCCATCTCATTAGTAGCTAATTCTGTTGTTACCTTTAGCAACTGGAAAATGTCTATAAAAGAATTGTTTTCAAATGTCTGCTTTATTGTAAGTAAGTGTTTCATCTGCCTATCTGTGTTACACACTTGTGACCCATAGTCATGTAAAACTGTTTTGGGCAAGAAGAGTCACGGTAGAAGGCCTGCTGGAGAGTGTCTGCAGCCTCCTCATGGATAATACCACCCACGGAGCTGAGGTGCAACCATGCCATGCAGCTGGGGGAGTGCAGAACCAGATACCGCTGGTCTGGGCGATGCCCAAAACTCAAAATTCACAAAAGTACAATTCTGCTGGATATGTATCACTTTCGTACCATTGTCAAGTTGAAAAAATAGTTAATCTGGGAACTAGGTTTAATAAAATATTTAAATATTTAAATATTTAAATTTACACACACACACACAGTGGAGAAGCACTCACACCAAAACACAGCTGTGATTGTCCCAGTGACTCGGGTTTGAAGATGCTGCTGTTTTGCTCTGTTTGGTTGTGGGCACGTGCCACTGTTAGGACAAGACGATACAAGGTTTTGGCCTGTTCCCTAGGCCACAATCACAGGGCAGGAACAGCTTTCTGAAGCACCATCCTCACCATCTACACACCAAGTGGCCTGTGACTCTCCCTGGGTCTAACTGGAGCAGCGGAGGTTCACACTGGGTTTCCGTTTTTCTTCTTCTTGCACTATGGCTTACAGAAGTACACGAGTCACACTTTACATGGAAGCACACTGAGAATGAAACATGCCAAGATCTCTCCCTCTCCTTCTCCTCTCTCCCTCTCCCTTTTTTCCTCTCTCCCTCTCTTCCTTTCTCCCTGCCTCTCTCCCTCTCTTCCTTTCTCCCTGCCTCTCTCCCTCTCTTCCTTTCTCCTGCCTCTCTCCCTCTCTCCCTTTCTCCCTCCCTCCTTCTCCCTCTCCCTCTTCTGTTCCTTTAGTTCTACTTAAAGGATTTGAAGTTAGAACTGTTGCAAATTGATAAACCAAGAATGAATTGTCTACCTTCCTTCTACGTGCCTATCTGATCATTTATTCACCCATCTGACCAACCGTACATCCATCTGTCTGTCCGTCCGTCCATCCATCCATCCATCCATCGTTTCCTTTCTGGTTGGTTCTGGCTAACATGACTTTTTTGCATCTTTGACTGACCTGTTTTCCATCATTTTCTTTAGCTATCGGGCTAGTATAGTTTGTTTGTTTTTCCCCTCTTCCCAGGGAACAACCCCAGATGATCATATGACCCTAAAAGATAGCTCTAAAAACTATGATATGCATTTTCTTTTCTCTCTGCAGTTGAATTCTTGCCACCAGGATGGGGAAACAGAACAGCAAGCTGCGCCCTGAAGTCATGCAGGACTTGCTGGAAAGCACGGACTTCACTGAGCACGAGATCCAGGAGTGGTACAAGGGCTTCTTGAGAGACTGCCCCAGCGGACACTTATCAATGGAAGAGTTTAAGAAAATATACGGGAACTTTTTCCCTTATGGGGATGCTTCCAAATTTGCAGAGCACGTCTTCCGCACCTTCGATGCAAACGGAGATGGGACAATAGACTTTAGGGAGTTCATCATCGCCCTGAGCGTAACATCGAGGGGCAAGCTTGAGCAGAAGCTCAAGTGGGCCTTCAGCATGTACGACCTGGATGGCAACGGCTACATCAGCAAGGCAGAGATGCTGGAGATTGTACAGGTAAGGCCCCTGACCTGGCAGAGATAAGGTCACAAGACCCAGATGGGCCCCGGGAGAGCGTCGGTCTGCGTTTATAAGATGGTGTGTTGCCAAGACAGTTAATATGGTTCACTCAGTGTTTTTTGAAAATTTTAAATTTGCATGCAACAGAAATTACGTAAAAATCTACGTTGGCTGGAATCTCTTGAAAACTTAGGAGCTCCAGCTACACCCCCTACACATTCTTACCTGTCAGTGCTCACCACACTGCAGAGGGACGGGGCTCTTCTGTTGGCCACCCGTGTTACAATCCTCCCATTGATCAGCAACAACAGCCTGCTCAGACTTGGAGTTTGGGGTCTTGTCTTCCAAAGCTGTGTCCTTAATAAAGCCCTGAGTTGGGTGCCCACCTGCATTTTTTCAGGGACTAACTCTGTGGCTTTGATCTCTTGGCCAGAAGGAGCGTCTTCACCTGTAAAACAGAACTGTCGTGTCACGGGGTTAGGATTGGAGATAATTTTCCATGTTACTGTTCTGTTGCTGTGAAGAGATGTCATGACCAAGGCACCTCTTAAAAAAGAAAGCATTTAGTTGGGGGCTTGATTACCATTTTGGAAGGTTAATTCATAGTCATTATGACAGGAAGCAGACAGGCAGGCACGGAACAGTAGCTGAAAACCTTACATCCTGATCCAAAGGCAGAGAGAAAGGGAGACAGGGCCTGGGGTGGTCTTTTGAAACCTCATCCCTCATCCCCAGTGACACACCTACTCCAACAAGGCCACACCTCCTCAACCTTTCTAAACAGCTCCACTATCAGTAGACCAAGCTTTCAAACATGAACCTATGGATGCTATTGTCATCCAAACCACCACCCCTGCCTAGCCCAGGGCCAGCCACATAGAAAAGACAGTTGTCATTAATTTACAGCTTTGTAGACTCTTAAATGAGAGCAGGGTCTGGACTCGAAGCTCTGTTCCATCAGAGATACAAATATATTGTCACTTTCCTAGGAGACAGTACATGTGGCCTCAGGAGACTTGCTGGTAGGACAGTGGCTGTGGCAGAGCGCTAAGCAGTGGGTGGGACCCAGAGACAAACCTAAGGAGGAGGTCAGGAGGGCTTCAGCAGCAGGCATTATTAAGGACTAGGTAGATGACCAAGCCAAGGACAACTGGCTGCCATTGCGGTCCAGGCAGGTGAGAGGAGCGCAGTAGGGTAGCATACAGCAGCAGAGAGCAGGGTCAAGAGAGTAGGTTGGGTTTCTTAGAGGGCTCAGTTCAGAGGTCCCATTCACCTGGAGACATCTGGACAGATGTCCTACTTAGATAGAGTGGCTGCCCTGGGAAAGTGGTGGGGCACTGAATGGGAAGGGGTGTAACGAGCTGAAAGAACTCAAGTGCTGGTGGGAATGGGGTTAGGGGAGAGTGCAGCTAGCTGGCGGAGAACCTCAGGGACCATGACGGTGGAAACCGGACAGAGCTGAAAGACTACTGTAGAGCTGTAGAGAGCTGTCACTAAACCTGGCAGCAAGGACGGAGGGTGGAGCCTGCAGGGGCCTTAAAAGGACAGCACAAGCATTGGGAAGATGCGGGACCAGGGGTCTCCAGGACACTGTCTCCCCAGGAATATCTCTGAGCTCTGCTAGGCACTTCTCACTAGTTCACTAGTAACTGTCCCTTCCCCAGAGAGTAATGATATTAAAAGGTCACATCAAAATAATCCCTTAGTGTTGTAGATCTTAGCGGAGATAAAGGCTGCCTCCCTCCCCTGTGAGGGTGGACATCAAAAGTAAAGATGGGCAGATAAAGGGCTTGAGAGATAGTTCAGCAGTTAGAAGACCCGGGGTTCAATTCCCAGCACACACGGTAGTTGACAACCATCTGTAACTCCAGTCTCAGAAGACACAATGCCCTCTTCTGGCCTCCACAGGACATACATGCAAGCAAACACCCATACCCGTACAAAAAAATAAAAATATTAAGAGAAAGTTATTCATTATTCCATCCTACTCACTACTGAAAATTTGTAAATGACGTATTTCCTGACCCTCTTATGCTGCTTTAAAAATTCAATTAATTCTACAAAGTATATGTAATTTTCTATCTTGCCATTTTCACCAACCAAAAAACACAAGTATTGCTGTGTTTATAAAAATGTCATAAAAAGGGGTTGGAGAGGGGGCTGGAGAGATGGCTCAGGGGTTAAGAGCACTGACAGCTCTTCCAGAGGTCCTGAGTTCAATTCCCAGCAACCACATGGTGGCTCACAACCATCTGTAGTGAGGTCTGGTGCCCACTTCTGGCCTTCAGGCATACACACAGACAGAATATTGCATACATAAGAAATAAATAAATAAATAAAAATAATTTTAAAAAAAAAAAAAAAAAAAAAAGGGGTTGGAGAGATGGCTCAGAGGTTAAGAGCACTGCCTGATCTTTCAAAGGTCCAGAGTTCAATTCCAACACCCATATGGTGGGTCACAACCATCTATAATGAGATCTGGTGTGTGTGCAGTCATACATGCAGGTAGAACACTGTATACATAATAAATAACTTTTTTTTTAAAAAAGTCATAAAAATGTTTAATAAAGATAGGCAATGACTACATAATAATCCAACAGTATATTATAATTATTTTTTGCTGCTGGATATTTAGGCTACTTCCAGTTTTCACTATTAGACAAAATAGTTTATCTTTTAAAAATAAAATAAATCAATAATTTTTTATAAAGTTTTTTATTTATAGGATAATTTTCTTGGCCTGGAATCCTGTAGAATGAGGAGCGAGGCCCCTTTTGTTCCATCCCACCCAGCCAGTTTACACCCATAGTAGGAGGGCACAGGCCGTGTCCTGCCGCCCAGCCTGCTTAACCCCAAAATAACAACAAAGAAATTGTATTAATTTAATTACTGCCTGGCCCATTATATCTAGCCTCTTCTTGGCTAACTCTCACATTTTGATCTAACCCATTTCTGTTAATCTGTGTATCACCACGAGGTCGTGGCTTACCGGGAAAGATTCAGCATCCCTGACCTGGCGACTTCATGGCGGCTCTCCCTGTCTGCCTTCCTCCTCCCAGCATTCAGTTCTGTCTTCCCACCTATCCAGTTTCTGCCCTATCAAAAGGCCAAGGCAGTTTCCTTATTCAACCAATGAAAGCAACACAAATACAGAAGGACCTCCTACACCAGAATCCCAATAACTGGGTCAAAGGGAATGAACATTTCTAAGATGTCTTGATACATTCTGTCAAGGTATTTTTCCTAATGTCCCCACAAGCATATATAGAACATCTCCATATTATTTTACATTTTGGATTTTCCAAAGCTATTCATCGTGCTAGATTTCTCTTACTGCAACAAATGCCTCAACCTATCGACTTATGAAGAGAGGAACTCACCCCCAGTTACCTGAAGACATCACAAACAGGCCCCATCTCATGAAGATTCTGCCTCCTTCCTGTATGGCCACAGACACAGGACCAAACCCTTTGTACACTGGGCTCTGGGCACGTAGGATCCAGCTGTAGCTTGCATCCTTATTGGGGTTTTTGGCTGTTGTGATTTGTTTTCTTATTTGGTGCTGAGACAAGGGCAAGGTGCTTCGTGAGCACGAGGCAACCACACTCAGTAAACTGCACCTTAGCTCTTACTTCACTGGGTTCCGCCTTTCCCGGCTTGGAGGGCTGGGCTCCACCCCTGGAAGAGCGCAGAGGGCTGAGCCGGTCCTCATTTTGGACAAAATTTCTTCCTAAGTGGAGTCTGAACTAGAAATGCCCATGAGTTAGCGTTGTCCCTGACATTGTTTGACCAGTTTTCCTGGGTTTTGTGGCTGCTGCTGCTGAACTTCCAAGACGAGTAGGAACCGTCAAAGATGTGATCTGTTGGAAATGGAGACTCAGCTGAGCTCCTCTGTCGATCACAGCCTGGGAAGGACCCTGGCAAGGGGAGCAGTGTTCAGGAAGGGACATTGTCCCTGTGTCTTGGGAAGCAGTTTGGAAGAGAAAGTGAAAAAACTGCAGGACAAGCAGAGGACGCCAGCAGACACCTGGACCCAGGGGGTGAGAGTTGGGGGGTTCCATGTTTCCTAGGGAACACAAAGCCTGGTAAGCCATGAAGGTGTGCTTCCACAGGCGTGCTCCTCATTGTAGAGTGCCCCCAAGCCACTGCCAGGCCTTCCTGAGTGTCCAGATCTAAACTCTAAGAATACGCACGGCCTTCAAACATGCCTACGTGACTATGTGAGGGTCTTAAGAAGCCTGCCAATGGAAGACTCAGATGTCCTCAACCATTTTATATGAGTCCCCCATCCTAATGGTTAATATTCATGATTGCAAATACCACAGGCACCCTGAAGTGACTTCAGATCATCAAAGAGATTAAATTGATGTCAAACTGTTTTCATACCAGGGGCTGCTTTGCCAGCTAAGAATTCACATATCCACCTCATTCTTATGCTAATCCCCACTTTCAATTAATCGGGATGAATTAGAATCCGGTGTTGGATCTCACCGAGCGTTACATTCTTTTTTTTTTTTTTTTTTTAAAAAATCTTTTGTTCCCTCCCCTTTTGAAGGCCCTGGCGCTGTCACAGGAAGCCCCTTGTGGGGATGTTCTTGGCTTTGCCCTAGCTAGTCTGCACCATTTAGGAAAACACTCATTTGCTTACTCACTGCTGCTGCTCAGGGCCAAGCTTGGCTAAACAGCTGTTAGGAAGCAGGAAGGCAGGACCAGCTGTGGCCCGGGAGCACCCTAAACAAGCTCAGGCTCTGAGTTTGAAAGTCACACGCTCTGACAGCAGCTTCCTAGCTGAGTCCTCCCTCGTCCCTTCAAGGCTTCTGCAATGCAAGCCATTTAGTGGGGGGAGGCACAGATTTAGGATCAGCTGAAAACACTAGACCAGGAGGAAAATGAGTCTGTGCTTGGGCTTTGCATGGACGGGAGGGAGAGAAGCCATTCAGAAATCAATCCTCCATTCGTTGTACTCAGTATCGCCTGTGACTTGGTTTCGGCAGTCACAGCACAGCGTTTGTGACAAAAGAAAAAAAAACAAACAAAGTAGAATTCATTTGTATTTCCTGATATTGGTGGGAAAGGCTAGATGCACCACACCGCCCTAGATTCGGTGTGCTGCTGAAGCAGGGTGAATTAGCCTCCTACGGCGGCTACCACAAGCAGCATCCAACCTCATGGCTTCTGAAAGTCTGGCCTCAGCTTCGCTGCACTAAAATTAAGGTGTCCTGATGGCTGCCTCCCCTTCCAGAGCCATTTGGAGGGGAGATTTCTTCTCTTCCCCAGTTTTTAGAAGATGCTTACATTCCCAGGTGTGTGCCCCTGTTCATTCACCATCAGAGCCAGCTGCAGCAGACTCACGCTGCTGGAACGGTGACTCCACTTCTCTCTCCCATGCATGCACTCATTCATGCAGCTATGAATATTAATCACCAGTTCCTTATGTCTTGCTGGGGTCTAGAGGCACACTGCTTCAATGGGATTCAACCCGTTTTGTGAAATCGCCTTACTATCTAAGGTCAGATGGCTCCAGGTTCCAAGGGTTAGGACGTGGACATACGTGGGGGATTATTGTTCCGTCTACCACATATGCTGGGTATAACTGTGGCTCTCTTTTAAAGAAAAATATTAGTTCTCACTATTTTTGGTGTACCATCATTGGGATAAACAAGCAAAACCATCTGTGAATTTGGTTAGAGCATTAAATGAACTTTTTACATTTATGCTCTGATTTCCTTTTGATTTTAGACTGGTTTTTATTATTGCGCTGAAGCTCTGTCTCGAAGTCTCGAGGCATGTTTCAACTTTGACCTTTTTTCCATCGTACAGTAGATTCTCTCCTCTTGATGGGAACACAGTCTGCCCATGACTTTATGAGGAAGAAGACTCTTTTCTGCCCTTCATAGTTCCAGCTCCCTACCCTGCTGGGGACAGTCCGAATGCTCACACACCTGTCATAGCACAGGCTGAGTCTAAGGAAGGGACCAAGTTGAGAGGCACCAGCAAATCTCCCGTGGGTGCCTAGAACTTCTGGGAGCGGTGGGAGACAGAAGCAACCCCTGGGGAATAGGCATGCATCATTCAGTATAAGAGATGGGGCTACCCTCCGCCTCCCTTCTGTTCTCAGGAAGTCACAGAGCAAGACTCTTGCAAGGACAACAGCAGCAGGCTGTCACAGGAACACTACACCATATCAGCTACACCGCATCAGCCTTACAACTGAATGCGAGTGACAAGCTTAGGCAAAAAGTCACTTGTGCCCAAAGCAAAGATGCGGAATAGGAATCCTGAGCCAAGCGGGCCGATGGTGGGATGAACAAACCATCTAGCGTCTTCTGGAGTGAGTGTGGGATGCTTTTTGTTTATCAAAGCTTTGGTCTGTCGACCTGTGATTTTTTTTTTTCCCCAGCATTGGGATATTATTTTAGTAATTATGCTTTCGAATCTCTTTCTGAGTTCCGCTCTCTTTTGGCTCATTCAGGCTCTGTGTATGGACTCCACAGCCCAGAGGCCACATACAACCCACCAGCGTCCCTTTCTGCCTTGGGTAGCTTCCCCTCGTGTCTGCACCAGTGTTTTTTCTCCTGGAAGGTCTAGTTTGCCATCAATCTCACTTTGTGTATTTTCCACCTCCAGCGCTGTAGCTTTCGTTTCCAGAAGTTTGATCTAGGGCTCCTTTGTGTCTTCCCCTGTCTATTCTGGGGACACGGCAGGCAGCACGGTTTCTGTAACCGACTCCATGGCCTCTGCTAATTATAACATCCATGTCGGTTCTAGGCCACGTGACGGATCCCTTCCTCCTCCCGAGTGCTGCGGTGGCGTTTCCTCACGCGCCTGCTACGCTTTTATTGGGCATGAGACATTGTGAGATTTTTTTTTTTTGAGTATTTTTTTTTAAATATAAATATCCCTATGCTTTGTTCTGAGATGTGGCTAAGTTGCTTGGAAACGGCTTCACCTTTCCAGACCTTGCTTTTAAAATTTGATAGGTGACACAGAGCAGGGTCATCTGTGACTAATTCCCCACTACTGAGGTAAGGCCTTTCAAAGCAGGCAGGACCACACAAATCAGGAGGTTTTCCATGGATGGGAAAAACAGACTTTCTTCTTGACCTCGGACCAGGCGCTCTCCCCACTCACCCTTCCATCTGGTTCTTTCCACCCGGTCTTTGGTAGCTCTCATCTGTCTGCACAGGACTCAGCTGGACACCCAAAGGGACTGACGGCCGCTCTCTGGGGTTCTCTCTGTGTGGCTGGACACCCAAAGGGACTGACGGCCGCTCTCTGGGGTTCTCTCTGTGTGGCTGGACACCCAAAGGGACTGACGGCCGCTCTCTGGGGTTCTCTCTGTGTGGCTCTCTCCTTTACTGTAACCTGTCCTGAAACACTAAGCACTTTGGTCTGCCCAGCACGTTTCATTCTGTTCACCTACCAGCGAGTCTATCAAGCTCCATGTAGGTCCCGTCCTGCAGCTGTCACTCAGACACTGCCCTGGCATCCCAGTGGCTGCCTAGGACTTGCTTACCTCTTCTGTTTCTAGTTTCTCAGGAATCACTGTCCTTGGCTGCCTAATTTACAGGTCCGTGTAACTGTGGTTCTGCGTGCACTGTCTTTTTGAGAGTAAATGTACTCTGCAACCATGTCATGAGTGTGTGTAATCCATCCTGATTACTCTCACCCGTCACTTTCTCCTACCTCCTTTCCATTCTCATGCACCATGCAAGTTACTTTCCCACATTAATGTCTTTTCCTTTTGTTTTGTGACCCGAGGAGTTTAACCAGTGCCATCGTATGACAGGCATTGTCTTTGGGGTTTTGTTGTTGATGCATTTAGACAGGCGGGTAATCCGGTCCCTAAGCATCCTGGCTGTAAGCAGCACACTCTGTTCTCATCGTAACATCCATTCTGATCACCTGTCTCCGCGCCACCTGTGCTGTGAGTTCCCCAACCTAGACAGTGTTTTCCTCTTCTAAATCTAAGGACATTGTGTCGTCCCTGTGCTTACCGTAAACCAACATTCATTTGTCAAATGAAGCAAGCATTAGGCTCCAAAGCATACAGAGATAAATAAGCATCCTGCATGGAAGCAATGTAGATACCACCGGGAAGAGAAATTTCATGAAGACGCATCATGGATCGTGTATAGTTAGTTCCACCAGGTAGAAGAGGAGGAAGAACAGACTAACTCTTATATCTTATTATATCTTAATTTAACCCATTTCTAGTAATCTGAATATTGCCATGTGGCTGTGGCTTACTGGGTAAAGTTCCTACATCTGTCTCTGGCAGGGCTATATGGCTTCTCTCTGACTCTGCCTTCTTTCTCCCAGCATTCAGTTAAGATTTCCCGGCCTACCCTGTTCTGCCCTGCACAGGCCTAAGACAGTTTCTTTATCAACCAATGGTATTCACAGATTATAGAGGGGAATCCCACATCACCGCCCCCCCCCCCACAGCCTCTCTCCTCCTATCCAATTCTCATCCTCTGTTTCTCTTCGGAAAAGAGCAGGCCTCCCTTAGACATTAATCAGCTATGGCAGATCAAGTTGCAGTGAGACTGGGCACCTCCTCTTCTATTAAGAATGGATGAGGCAATCTGGTAAGAGGAGAGGGTCCCCAAAGCAGGCAACATAGTCAGAGACATTCCTGATCTCAACTGTTAGGAGCCCCACAAGAAGACCAGGCTACATTACTGTAACGCATATGCAGAGGGCCTAGTTCAGTCCCATGCAGGCTCCCTGGTTGTTGGTTCAGTGAGCCCCTATGAATCAAGACTAGCGGATTCTGTGAGCTGTCCTTGGCCCCTCTGACTCTGCAGGATTCCCTGGGCTCCACTAAATGTTCCACTGTGGGCCTCTTCATCTGCTTCCACCACTTGCTGGGTGAAGCCTTTTGGATGACAGTTGTGATAGGCAACAATTTGAGTATAGCCGAATATCACTAGGCATCATTTCATTGACTTTTTTCTTTTGGCTTGTCGTATTTGGTTCTGTCCTGGGTCTCTGGGCTGTCCTGCCTCTGGCCCTCCAGACAGTGTCAGGGTGAGTTCCCTCTTGCGTTATGGGTCTCACCTGATCCCTCCTGTTTCCATTCTTATCCCCCCTTCCAGAACCCTCCCCACATTCCACCAGTTACGTCTATGCTATTTCCCCTTCACAGTGTAATTATAATTACCCCTTGATCCTTCCTTGTTACTTAGCCCCTCTGGGTCTGTAGATTTTAGCATGGTTTTCCTTTACGGCTAATATCCACTTATGAGTGAGTGCATACCATGTTTGTCTTTCTGGGTCTGGGTTACTTCACTCAGGATGATTTTTCTAGTTCCATGCATTTGCCAGCAAATTTCATGATGTCATTATTTTTAACAGCTAAGTAATAGCCATTGCATAAATGTACCATATTTTCTTTCTCCATTCCTCTGTTGAGGGACATCTAGGTTGTTTTCAGCTTTTGGCTATTTAGAATAATGCCACTATGGACATAGTTGGTCAAGTATCCTTGTGGTATGGTGGAGCATCCTTTGGGTATACGCCCAGGAGTGGCATAGCTGGGTCTTGAGGTAGATCGATTCCCAGTTTTCTGAGAAACTGACATATTGATTTTCAAAGTGGCTGTAGAAGTTTGCACTCCCGTCAGCAAAGAAGTGTTCCCCTTGAGCTCTATCTTTGCCAGCATAAGCTGTCACTCGTGGTTTTGATCTTAGTCTTCTTGACAGATGCAAGATGGAATCTCAGAGTCATTTTGATTTTGCATTTCCCTGATGGCTAAGAATGTTAAACATTTCTTTAAGTGATTCTCGGCCATTTGAGATTCTTCTGTTGTGAATTCTCTGTTTGGATCTGTGTCCCATTTTTTAATTGGATTATTTAGTTTGCTGATGTCTAGATTCTTGAATTCTTTATATATTTTGGATATCAGCCCTCTGTCAGATGTGAAGCTGGTAAAGATCTTTTCCCATTCTGTAGACTGCCCTTTTCTCCTTTGTCTTACAGAAGCTTTGCAGTTTCTTGAGGTCCTATTTATTAATTGTTGGTCTTAATGCCTGCTCTATTAGTGTTTAGTTCAGGAAGTTATCTCCTGAGCCAAGGCATTCAAAGCTATTCCCCACTTTCTCTTCTGTAAGGTTCAGCGCATCTAGTTTTGTGTTGAGGTCTTTGATCCACTTGGACTTGAGTTTTGGGCAGGATGATAGATACAGTTCTATTTGTGTTCTTCGACATGCTGACATCCAGTCAGACCAGCACCATTTGTTGAAGATGCTTCCTTTTTTCCATTGTATGATTTTTTTTTACTCTTTGTCAAAAATTGAGAGTCCATAGGTATATGGATTTACATTTGGTCTTCAATTTGATTCCATTGATCAACCTGTCTTTTTTTTTTCCCAATACCATGTGGTTTTTACTACTATTTCTCCATGGCACAGTTTGAAATCAGGGATGGTGATATCTCTGGAAGTTCTTATATTGTACAAGATTGCTTTAGCTAGCTTTTTTTTTTTTCATATGAAATTGAGTATTGTTCTTTTAAGGTCCGTAAAGAATTGTGTTAAATTTATTGTTTTGGCAAAATGACCATTTTTACTATGTTAATCCTACCAATCCATGAACATGGGGGGTCTTTTCATCTTCTAATATGTTTTCAACTTCTTTCTTCAAAGACTTGAAGTTCTTGTCATTTAGGCCTGTTGTTTGAGTTTTCTGTCCCACCCAGTCCTTGTCCTGCCTGGTTTCTGTAGTTGTTAAGCCCCGTAGAAATCACACAGAGGTCTACATTAGTTATAAACTGATTGGCCCATTAGCTCAGGCTTCTTATTAACTCTTATAACTTATATTAGCCCATTATTCTTGTCTATGTTAATAGCTTGGTACCTTTCTCGTCAAGACAGTCACATCTTGCTTGCTCTGTGACTGGATCAGGACTGCAGCCTAGGACTTTCTTCTTCCCAGAATTCTCCTGTTCTCATTGACCAGCCTCTACTTCCTGTCTGGTTGTCCCGCCTATACTTCCTGCCTGGCTACAGAGCATTGTCCCACACCACTTACCCCCTCTTTAAAAAAAAAAAAGAACTCTGAATCTAATATCTTTTGTTTAGCTTTTCTCCTGACCATTAGCCATAACAACTTGTAACCAACATTCTAAACAAAGGAAAATATTCATAGTCCATTTTGGGGGGTAATGTGGGTACAGTTTTCCAGACTACTTTCTGCTGGTTGGGGGCACTGATAATCTTATGGGGACCTAAAGAAAATTTAGAATTATGATCAAGTCCTGATTGGAGTATCCTGTGAGGCTGGTGTAGGACTAGAGGCAGTGTATGAATCTGTGGCTTATGATCTTTGAGGCTCTCAGGCTCGCAAAGTGGATTCAGACCCTACCTTTAGCAGAAAAACTTCCAGGTTATTCTTTCCCAAGTACAACTTCTATAGTCCTATGCGATGAGATGTCTTTATTGAGAGGGCTCACTGGTTCTGAATGCTGGCTGCTCCTCCAGAGGACGTGGATTCCTAGCACCCGCATGCTGCCCACAGCAGCCTTTGACTCTGGTTCCAGGGATTGTCTTAGCTAGGTTTTCATTGCTGTGAAGAGACACCATGACTACTGCAACTCTTTTAAAGAAAACATTTAATTGGGGTGGCTCCTTTACATTTCGGAGGTTCAGTCCATTATCACCATGCTGGGGAGCATGGCAGCGTGCAGGCGGATGTGGTGCTGGCTACATACCTCAAAGCCCACACCCCCCTCCCCCCGTAGTGCCACTCTCTATGAGATTATGGGAGCCAGTTTCATTCACACCACCACAGAATCTGACACCCTCCTCTGGCCTCCATGATCAAATATTTGCCTGGCCTCCAGGCAAACATTCATACACATAAGATTAAAATGCTTTAAATAACCAAATACAAAGGGGGATTGGAATGCTGGTCTCTGTCCTTCACAGTACCTGAAATCCTCAAGAGAATTCTGTGAAGGATGCTGATTTAGTTACCTTTCCAGGCAGACATGAGAAATGATTAGTACCATTCCAGACATCTAGACACTGATTGTATTTCTAAACTATTTCCGAAAAAAAAGGGGGGGGGGGGTTCATGGTCTTTTATCCTGGCGTATAAATCTTTCCAAGTACTTTATCTATAATCTACAAACTGTCGCGCTGCTCAGTTTCTTTGGTCTTAGTCTGCACTAGAGAGTCCTGAAGGTCTGGTTCTCTGAGGGAAGATCTTAAATTTTCTCTTGAAGGGGTTTGGTTTCCTTCAGGAAAAAAAAAAAAAAAAAAAAGCCTGATTCTTAGAATTATGCCTGGTCTTGGTCGGTCCACAAGCCTGTCATTCCAGTGTGTCTTTCTTTACACTGATCCTAAGAGCTTGTTCCTTCAGAGAGAAAAAGGAGGGAGGGAGGAAGGGAGGAAGGTAGAAAGTGAAAAAGTACCTCAAAGAAGCAGGAAACATCAAGCCAAGGTGAGGAGCTACCCAGAGCCTACCAGGGAACAGCCCCAGCTGGGCTTCTGAGTGTGTCCCAAAGGGACCCTTCTAGCTTAATTAAAAACAGGCCACCTCTGCCAGGCCTCTTACTGGCACTGCTAAACGTAAGATGGGAAAGTAGCCTGGTTCCTCAATGATTTAATCCCATTACATTTGGGGAAGAAGGTGCTAATAAAAGGCACGGTGTGGCTCTGAGCACTGCCTGGGATCAAGTCTTCTCTAGAACCAGCTTCTCTATGTTCTAGTAGCCAGGTCTGGGAAACAGTCCACGAATCCTATTGGCTAATTGTTGCCCAGAGAACGAATCTAACCTGATCGCTGTAACAAAGATGGAAAGGTCCGTCTTCTAACCGAAACCTTACCTTCCCAAGTCTGCACATCCCCAGCCCAGTCTCCGGCGCTGGTTAGGGTCTTAGGAGGCTGGGCTGGTACCCTGGAAAGGGAGCTGTTTGTAGGTTGGCGGCACTTCTCAGAAACCAGTTCTACTCCTTTATCCTAACAGCCAGGGTGCAGGCTTCCTCTCCATCCTGCCTTTCATGTCTCCGCTCAAGTGGGAGTGTTAGCCATCAAAGTCCCAAGAAGGGGAATTTCATTAGCCCAGGCCTTTGAGGCCCAGAGTTCTTGAAAGATCAATGGGTTCTAACAGATCACCAGGGCACTGAGAGGAATGGAGATGAGGCTTTCAAGACAACTATTAAGACATTGCTGGGGTGCCTGTTCCCATCTAAACAGTGATCCTTGAAAGGTGGGGCACTTTTGGGATGCAGTGTGGTATCCTCCAAGCTCCTTTCTGAAGGGGACAGGTAAGCTGCGGGAGGACCAAGCCGATCAGATGCTTCTCTTTTTAAGGCCTTATGCTTTTTCCACGTTTGCCTCCATCGTGGGCCCCTTGGGAGACCTGCCCCAACCCCTCATCATTGCAATCCTAACATCCCATCATGCCACAGTCACTTTTGCACGCCCCTCGGCGCTCTTGCACTCATCCCATGTGCCAGATGTGCAAGATCCTGCACGTAAGGGTGTCTGCCTGCTTTAGCTCATAGTAAAAACCCCAGAGGATGAAGGCAGAGCCAGACCCAGCTCCTGGTGTGGCGTACTCACACAGAAACCTTCTGGTGAGTGAGCTGGGTAAATGAACGGAACTGAGAACGGGGGGGGGGGGGGGGAGGGAGGAGATCAACTAAGGGCAGGGGCTGTGTGAGGGGAGGGGCAGGTGTCTGTGCAAGACCTTCCAAATCCCTGCATTTGTCTGCAGTGGTGGCAAATAAGCATTGTGTCAGGGGGGAGAGGCTATTGGCAGCTGTTGGCAGGTTCAGAACCTTTAGTGAGTTTTTGCAGAATGTTAAACTTTATGTACAAATGTGCGTTTACAAAGGCAGAGATAAGTGGAACGAAAAGGAAGGCAACAGAGGCTCTGGGACAGAGGGATGTTGCACAGAGAAGCAGGCTAGGGGGGAAGAGAGAGAAGGCAGCTGGGTGGAGACAGCCACTCTGGAACAAAATCTCTAAACCGATGCTATGCAAGACCTTCCAATAGCACCAGCGGTGGCCTGTTGAGTGGCCAGTTATGACTGCCACAGTCACAGAAGGAGGGTGTCCTGGCCAACCACACTTTAGCGTAAGTGGGATGAACCGATCCCAAATAGGCTACAGTGGAGCCTTTTGTGCAGAGGAAGGCGATTGATCACCCCCTGAGATGGAAGGGAAGGAGAGCATGCGTGGCTTCCAGCAGGACGGTCACATTTCCATCTATCCTAGTACTTGAGTAGGGCTTGGGGGCAGGCAGTCGAACTCTCAGATGAGAAAGGTGCGTGAATGAAGCCCCTGGCCCAGGAAACCCAAATGCGTGCATATTGACCAAGCTGGTGGGAACTGACAGTGACCTCGGGAGAGCATCTCCCAAGATGCTCCTGGGAGCAGTCAGGAACACAGGCCAGGAAGGAAGCTTCCACAGGTAAAGCAGACTCAGCAGAGGTACAAGCAGCTCTGAAAGAGATCATAGCTTCTGGAAAAACTAAGCCCCTCCTTTGTCTATAAAATAGTCCTCAGCTGACACCTCTGCAAGTCCTAAGGTGGCCAAGGCCTGCCCTGGGAAGAAGCTGTGCTGCTATAAACTGATGGGAGAGGGGGCTGAGGTCCAGATACGACATTGTTACTGCTGAGGTCAGATATGGCACTACTGTTGCTGCTGTGAGATTGGAGCTTATGAGCTCATAAAGATGCTTAGTGTGTGTGTGTGTGGGGGGGGGTGTTTTGCCAATGGTTCCATCTTGCATTAGTCTGGAGTTAACCAGAAAGCGTGGAGATCTCAGGTCTCGGCTTCCCCACTTTAAACAATCACTCCCTCTGTGGCCAGCAGTTCGGATAAAGTGCTACAACCGTAGTAGTGACAGAGATGGAGGCCTGAGAGAGACGGCCGACTGGGTGCAGGGAAGGGTCATGCCCCTCTCACAAGCACCACTCAGATTTTAACCTAACCGTCGGGAACGCCCTGACACATTTACCACAGCGCAGGTAGCAGTTGTGGGCTTTTTGCCAGTTAGCACTGCCGAGAGCAAGAGCATCACTGGTGACTATGGGTTCTGTTGGTAAAGCCACCGTGGGATCAAACCATGCTGCCACATCACCACCCTGTCGCTTCTGTCCCTAGGCAATCTACAAAATGGTGTCCTCTGTCATGAAAATGCCTGAAGATGAATCAACCCCAGAGAAAAGGACAGAAAAGATCTTCCGCCAGATGGACACCAATAGAGATGGTAGGAGGCTGGAGGGCTTTGCTTGGGCCGGGCTGATGGTGGAGTCCAGGCAGGACATCTCCACTAGAGGACAGAAAGTCAGCCTGAGGGACCCAACACAAGGTGCTCTGTGAGAGCCACCTGTCCTGGGCGGAAGGAATAGAGCTGGGTGGACCCCGGAGCTGGGTGGAGGGCGCAGTGATAAATGAATTCACAAACCAAAGCAGACAGGAAAGCTGATTTTAAACAAAATAGACAAGTCTGGTATGGTGGTGACAGGCAGACCACATGTTTGAGGACAGCCTGGGTTCCGTAAGGAAACCCTATCTGTAAAATAAGTAAATATAAAAATGATTTCTGCACATGCGGCTGCCACATAGAAAGCAAGAGACCCAAACAACTGAGAAACAGTGGCTCCTTTTTGGCTAACTATGCCTGTATGCTTTCTCTGGGACATGGCTTCCGCTAAGGGCTTGCTTGTTATTCAACTGAAGTTCAAAACTAATTTGGCATTCTTACTTTTCGTGCCGAATCTTGAAATGCTATCCAGAAGTACCTGAGTTTATGGTGCCAAGTCAAGGCTGACCCACAGTGTCAAAAGCTTCACAGCTCTTTAAAAAATTTCTATCCATTCATTATTTATGTGTATGTTGTATGTAGAAGCATGCCCATGTGAGTGTGTGTGTACCACAGTGGTCAGAAAAGGGCATACGGCCCCCGGGAACTGGAGCTACAGGTTGGTGTGATCTGCCCAACATGGGTGCTGGGAATCAAACCCCGATCCTCTGCAAGAGCAGTAAGTGCTCTTGACTGCTGAGCCATCTCTCCAGCCCCTCATTTTTAAAACGTAAACTTTATTTTCTTTATTTTGCTGTGTGTGAAATTAGACATCTTATTACATGACCTGTATATGTGTGCCGTGGTGCACGCATGGAGGTCAGAGCAAGGTTCACGGGGTCAGTTTCTCTCCCTTCACCTTTACATAGGTTTCAGGGGTCACATTTGGGTCTTCAGGTTTGTGCAGCAGACACGTTTACCCAGTGAGCCATCTCTCTGGCCCCAGATCTATATAGCTCTTGATATTGGCCCAGCTTGACGCTGCTGTGCCCAAGAGAAGGCTCCGCATATAGCAAGCCTCTTTTTATCCCACTCACCGCGTGGGGCACCAGCCCCCAGAGAATCCTGGGTTGCGAGGTGCAAGCCTGTCTGTTTGCTGTCTTCTCAACAGAGTGGACTGACCTCCTGTTTCCCTCACGCGCCCCGATTCACAGCACATCGCTTGTTTTGCAGAGTTCAAGCAAACATGGGGTTGTTTTAACAGCTAATGAACTTGCTGATGTTGAACCAATCTGGGGAGCATGGTGGCTTTAAAATCCAGCCTTCTCCTGAGAGAAAGATTAAAGGATGAGAGACAAACCACCTCTAATGTGTGGCTCACAGGCAATGGGGCCCTGGCTGGGTTACTGTTCCCAACGCAGCTGACAACACTGCCCCAACTTTGCTTAAATAAAGCTATAGGGATGGAAGCAGAAGGGAAGGAGGAGTAGGGATTGCTGAGCACCAGGAAGATGCACTGCTTTAGCTCAGGGCTTGGCTTCAGGGCATGGGGCTGAGTCTGCTGTCCCTTCTCACCAGGAGAGCAGACTTCATATAAAGCCTGCCACCATCCTAAATTTTCTTAGTTAAGTCTTTGAATTTCACTTCTGGCCTCTGCAGCTACAAGCAAGTCAACATGGGCGTCTGCGCAAAAGGGCAGAGAATTTATGTTGGGTACCAAGCGTTCTAGAGCTTGTGGTTCCCAGTGCCGGCGCCTGAGACTTGAAGGCATTCAAATAGTACATCTGCTCCCATCACCTCAGGCTCATCCTGCAGTCCCTGAGCTGGGGAGAGCAGCTGAGGAGGCCCTGAAGTGCACAGGCCTGGGGCCCATCTCTGGAAGTGTGGATAGGGCTAAGTCTCCAGGAAAGAAAGGACCAAACTGGGCAAAGGTGCCCAGGCATTCTGTTCCCAATTTACTAGTGAATGAGTCCCTTCATTCAAAGGGCCACTGTGGATGTGCCAGGAATGGGGAACGCAGCCCCTGACCACTTCTCCATGCTGACAATGATAGAGGACCTCGACTGGAAGAAAGTTGAGGAAAAGGAGGGATTCCTGAGGCGGTAGAGGCAAGAGATCTAGAGTATAAAGGAAGCCCGGGCTATAGTGAGAGTCCCAAAGGAGTGGGGAGAGAACAGGTCCCTGGCTTCCATCTCAAGCCACGTGGGTCGAGGGACCAGTGGGTCACCCTCTATCTAGAACACATTCCTTTATTCTCCTGACTTTGGATGAAGACGCTATTGCCTACAAACACACTTGTTCAGAAGAACCTACATTCCTGCTCTGCCCACGCACACCTGAGCACAGCAACCAAAGACCCCATGGCCACAGCCCTGCATCTCAAGAGCCTGCAACTCAAATGAGGGGGGATATTCATTCTTCAGACACTGAGTGGGACCCTCCAGGTAGGCAGAGGCAGAAGAGCAGAGATTCAGATCAGGGTGAGCCAACACCCTCTCCAAGCCTGGTCATGGTAGCTGATGTCATGACGAGCAGAGAAGTGGGGTCCCTTCCTCATGGTCTCCTGGCTTCTAGGGAGGGAAGCCATGAGCTCCTGCTGCTCCCGTGCAGCGCCAAGGGCTGTGGACTGCACTCACTGGTCCTCTTGCTTCCTAGGAAAGCTCTCCCTGGAAGAATTCATCCGAGGGGCCAAGAGCGACCCATCCATCGTGCGTCTCCTGCAATGCGACCCCAGCAGTGCTGGCCAGTTCTGAGCCCTGCACCCCAAGGACGCTACAGCTGCTTGTGTCTCCTGATTAGCGTTGAAACTTTTTTTTTTTTTTTTTTTTTTTTTGGCCAAACAATATTGATGGTGACGCTGTCCCCTCTTGGGTCAGGTGTGCCCTCCTGTGACACCTTTGCCTCTTGCTTCTTTTGTCGTGGACGCTTTGTGGGGACGCCCAGAGCCCCGTGTGCTGTGGAGAGCATGAGCACACTTCGCGGTGTCCCCGCCACAGGACTTTTTATCTTACCATTATCTCCACCCCCCACCCCCTGATTCTAACGTCTCTGTCTTAAACCCAAGACTTGGGGGCAAGAGAAGGGAATTCCACCCAGCGCATAGGGGCTCTGTTTGAAAGACAAAACTCCGAACCGGGATCTGTAGTAACACATGCCCTCCGGGCTATAGTGAGGACCTGGGGCTGGATTTCCGAAGAAGAGGTTATTACAGGGAGCTGGGACATTCCCCCAAGAGGCTCACTCCCCTCTCTACCCCAGCAGGCTGTAGTTTCTAAGCTGTGAACATTTCAAGGTAAATTAACAGAGGAGATGCGGGAAGACGGCTCAGCTTTTTCCCCCCACACAGGTTTACACGAGTTGAGCTAATACGAGTTTCTTTGAAAAATCGGACACAGATGGTAACATTCTAAAACCAGACCCATCTAACTGCCTACTTGTGATTTATAAAAAGACTGCTGTATATAAAACATTGGGTATTGCAGACCAAATCAAGTGTTTTGCCTTGTAAATGCATGTCTAGTGAGTGCTGATACAATCTTACTCCCGAAGACTGTTCTTAGTAGCTCATCGTGAAGCCAGCTACAATGAATGTCAATGTCTTGTTTTAAAGTCTTACCTGTCTTTGCACAAATGTACCAGTCAACAAGTATATTTTATATACTCTGTAAAATTACAAAGGAATGACGGATGACAAGGGCCCAGTTTTGATGTTTGAATGGTTTTCCGGAGTCAAGGAGGCTGGAAGACATGAGGAAAGCAGTTTTCCAAGCGTCTTTTCTGGCACCCACAGGCTCCACACAGACAGGGGCCAAGGCCCAAGGCCCAGCAATGCACCGGCGGCGAATGCAGGCGTGACGTGTTTCTAAGCAGATGAATGTTCAATAGACTGGAGAAACAAACAGGACTTCCTAACAGTTTAACCCACATCCTTGGTGGGAGAGCCAGATCTAGAATGTCCATTTTTCCTGCCCACAGGTGCCCTTCGAAGAGTCAGTTGTGGGGCAGCTAGGCAATTCACCTGCTCCAAGAGCCAGCAAGGGGGCCTGCAGTATCCAAGGCCTATGGGGATCCCTTCAGCTCTGGCCCTCACTACGTCCTTTGAATGCAGCAAAGTAGAGCTGCTGCTTGGGCTGGTCAGCTCACACACACTGCTTTGGAATGAGGGCTGGGAATAGGAACTTCTGGCCCCAGGCAAGACAAAGCCCCACAAACAGCGGGCACCAGAAGGCCCAAATACTCAAGGGTGTCTGTGCAGAACCTGCTTGAGAGGAGGCAGGAAGGTCTCTGTCTGCTGCCAAGCCACTTCCTGTAGAACAAGAACCGCATAAAGATAAGCCCGACCACAGGGACAGTGTGCAGAGAGGTTCCTGCCAGCCTGTAGCCCCTCCCCCAGTGACCTCGTACCTGGCAGAAGTTCAAACTTGAATGGTGGATTAAAATCAATCACTTCATGGATTGAAATTTTGAGACCTAGATTTTGTAATCTTAATTTTTCCTAGTGTTGTTTCCTTACATTTTATACCAAGGCTTGCCAAATCCTGTGGGCCAAATGGCAAAGTCTGCTTTTGAGCAGCAGAATGAACCCAAGTTGTAGAAAAGAAACAGATCAGGGACCCAGCACACCGGTCACTGGGAAGTGGACTCACACAGCCCTCTCTGAACTGAGGACTTGATTCCTCTGTCTGGTCTCGTCTGATGAGTGCTGTCAGTGTTAGAGAATCCTCGAGGGGCTGCCTCCAGCTGAGCCAGAATCGGGTTTCCTAGAACTTAGAGCCAGTGTGGGAACTAGAAAAGTGACTTCCAGCTATAGGGAAACAAAGAGCCTAAGGCATAGGTTGTGAGAGCCCTGCGGTCCCCAGAAGGCATGCAGAGTGCCGGAAACAGCTAACCACACAGACACACAACACACCAAGGCCGTTTTCTCCCCTCTTCCCCACCTCTCCTCATGCAGGTATGGGCATCCCTAACTTCATGCATTTTGACCAAGGGACTTCATAAGAACCAGACGGCTGGGTGCCTGAAGAGACATCGCTCCGGTGAGGCATTGCTCCGGCTGCGTCCGGGGTAGCTGGAGGAAGTGCAGTCTGATTTGTTCCCAGTAGAGGCAGCCTATGCTGTCCACAGGACGGGACTAAATGGCTTATGACTTGAAGGACGCTTCAAAGTTGACTGTTCATACCTCGCTGAAGATGGAGAAGGGATGCAGTGGGTGCTCTTGCACCCCAGAACACACCCAGGGGGACTTTCTACAAGTGAATTTAATAATATATATGTCATACTATGTGGTGTGGTCCCGTTATCAGTTGATTGTATAGCTCTTGCCTGGCATTAAAGCATGTTAATTATTTAATATCGTTGTCTGGAACATGAGATTTTCCTCACTAAAACTACCCCAGCTGACTGTGTCTTGGGGGGGTGGGAGAAGAGTTTTGAGGCATTGTCGATCCTTGTATGACTTCCTTCCTTCTTTCCCAGGTTGGCCTTCACTCCCTCCCATTTCCTCTCCTTTCCCAAACATGAGGTACAAAAGCAAAAACCCTGG
Source organism: Arvicola amphibius (assembly GCF_903992535.2). Lineage (NCBI taxonomy): Eukaryota > Metazoa > Chordata > Mammalia > Rodentia > Cricetidae > Arvicola > Arvicola amphibius. The sequence goes on along the minus strand of NC_052055.2, from coordinate 3,743,021 downwards.
CAAACTCCTCCTCAGTAAGATCTGGGAAAGTGTGAAGAAAGCAATATAATCATCTGCCTTCCCAGTCTGTCAGGGAAGATTCTGTGAAGAGGTGACAGGATAGAAAGAAAGGCAGTCACATTCTGGTGCTCACTGGCCTGGACTGCAGCCCAAAAGGCTAATGCTGTATGAACAGGGGCTCCCCGAACGCCAACAGCCCCTGGGAGAGCAATGTGGAGAAATCGTTCCCTACTACACACAGTCATACATGGCAGTGACGGTGGGAAGGTGGACCGAGGCCCTAAGGAGCCTGCATACTTACAGCCCAGCGATTTCCACACATTTCTCCCCTGGAGGTGCCTGTTGTCTGGGAGTCTCCCGTACTGGGCAGCGTTGTTGTGTGGCACACGGTCCCAGAAATCCCTAGGGATGTGAAGACATTGCCAATAAGGAGCTAACCACTAGGCGACTCGGAGCACCCAGGCCTTGGGAAGGCTAACTACATGCATTGACCTGGAGTAACTGACATTTTCATGTTTCTCTGGGAGAAATGGTGAGGACCCTTAAAAGTGCAAGGCAGCTGGACTTGCTAGCCCCTACCCTTAGCTAAATATTCACCATTATGGGGCTGGAGAGATGGCTAAGAGGTTAAGAGCACTGGCTGTTCTTTCAGAGGTTCTGAGTTCAATTCCCAGCAACCACGTGGTGGCTCACAACCATCTGTAATGAGATCTGGCGCCCTCTTCTGGTGAGCAGGGATACATGCAGGCAGAACACTGCATAATTAATAGATAAATCTTTAAAAATTCGCCATTATGCACAAGATTGGACCCATCAACATGTTGTCATGGGTGGGAGTGGAGGGTGGGAAGGGGGGGCGACAAGATACCTCCACCCCTCCTGAGGAGCCCTTTGCAGTTAACAGTTGCTGGGGAAGGGAAAAATCAAAGGGGTAGGAGGGGCACAAGAGAAGAAGGCAGTGAGTGATGAACATGACCAAATTCTACACGCATGCAAATAAGATGTAATTAACACATACTAATAAAATACTCACCAGTACACACGTTGCACCCACGAAGACAGACAAATGGCCAGTCAGCCCTTACCAGGCTGAAGGTCTTCAATAGCAGTGTCTCTGGGCTGGGCTCATGCTGAGTTATCCCAGTCAGTGCAAGTGTGGAAAGCTTGGAAGAGTATGTGAGTTGGGGAGGCATGGTTAGCAAAGAAGTTGCCAGACGAGGAGTACTTGACTCAAGATCAGTTGTGAATTTCTGTCCTGCCTCAAACACCACTCTAAATACCTTAGCTCTCACCCAATGGCAAGTCGGAAATGTTCTCTCCCAAGTGGTACGTAATGGATATTTGACGCCCAGTGAACCAGAGCGGTGTGCCACCTGGAGCGTCCTTTCTCCACATGGCTCCCCTCTTCTGCTTCGGGCTTATCCAAGGCCCCCACCACCTTCCCTCTACTGTTTCCTAGTGTTAGCTATCCACAGATGGAGAGGAACCTGGAGAAGTACAGAGCTGAAGGACCGGTGGGAACAAGTGGAATGGAGCACCAGGGGGTTGACAATTCCAGCTCTCTGTGACAGCCACAAGAAAGGGGAAGATGTGGTGAGTGACCACACCCCCCAAACTCCCCGTTCAGGCTTCAGGCGAGTGTGAAGATGAGCATGAGGAAGAGGAGGATGTGGATAGTGATAACAAAAGCTTCTGGCCTATTTCATCCCAGAAGTTTACAAAATAAACACCCCTTACCCTAGGCCTGCTCTTCCCTGCCCCTGATGTGTTGACGTCAACCAGGGAAGGTTTTTTGGAGGCAAGGTTTTAGCGCTGTGCCTGGAGAGAGGGGGCGCTGTAAAGAATGCTAGGAATGCTGTTGGGGTGGAGGCTCTTGGGAGATCATTGAAGACACCAGCTGGGGCAGCGGGGATGGTTCTGTAATGTGGTTTACTACAGGACAGGCTGTACTCTTGAGGGTCAGAAAGTGTGGCTATGGAACTGAAGTCACAGATCTTCTTCCTAGAAGGCAAAGAGCACCAGTAGTCACCACAGAAATCAGACGCTGTGGTTTGACTCGTGTGAATATTTATTTCTTCTTAAAAATGTACAAAAAATAAAATAACATTTATAGTTCATAGATTCCCCCTTTCCCCTTTACAAAATTGTTAAGTTACATTTTCTTTTTTTTTTTAACGTGGGAGCCGATTGTACACACAGATCTCCCCTTAACTCATCGTTCAGAAAGGGCCATTCTTAGAATTTGGCACAAACCCTCTGGTCCTGTTGCATTTTCATGACTGTTAAATACAAAGGAAAACCAATGTCAACTCATTTCAGGCATCACGGGCTTCTGCCCAGGCCTTAGTCTTTCAGGAGCTGATTTCAATATGACGACAGCCCACTGTGCGTTCTTCTGCTGTTCCAATCTCTAAACGCCAGGGAAGTTTCAACAGTGTGAGGACGCGGGACGAAAACACTTTCTTGCTTCATGCATCCCTCATCTTTTATGGATCAAAAACAATAACAACAAAAGCTTCTTTATATGGGTGAGATTAATTCAGGGGCAATGTCAAGGCAAGCGTTCCCATCCCGCTGGAGTGTTTCTGTTCAGGCAATGACGCTCAGCGAAGCTCAGACATGGAAGCCCCAGCGGGCACTCCGGAACCTGACACTGTAACACTCTTTTGTGGTGCTGGCTTCTATCCCTTGTTCTGGCAATGGCTTTCACAAGGACTGTTTAGGGGTTCGGGACAAAGGCAAAGCCAAGCCATCTCTGGCCTGTCTTCGGCCTTACATCAGACCGGCAGTTTTCCAGAGAGACTGAAGAGAAGAGCTAGTAGCCAGTCAGGCGACTACATACCTGTCTTCTCCCTCCTCTGGATCCCGCACGCACCCGGAAGGTCTGCCAATCATGTTTTGAGTTAACCCCAAGCAGTGTAGAACATATATTTCCGACAGAGTTACTGTGTCCTAGGTCAGAGACCCACTAGTGCCCTGGAGGGTCCCCAAGCTGCTGGTTCAAGGAATGGCGTTAGGAGTGAAGATGAGGAACGAAGATGAGGAACAGAGCTGAGCACAGGGCTGCGCTGGGACTCTCAGAAAGGCGGCCCTGCTACCCCTTGGGATCCTCTTCACTGAGGCACCTACTGTCCACTCCATTCCACCTCTCTTCAGACTAAAATCAGCCTTAGCTGCTCCGGGCTTCAGGGGCACATGGGGCAAGAAGGCAGGAGCCGAGAGCAGAGCCTCCGGGTTCAGACGTCAAAGTGCTGCACAAATCTGGCCTTTCCGTGGAAGCTGTCCATCATCCAGGCCTTGGGGGGGGGACTGCGTGGCTACCCAAACTAGTGCTCAGCCCGTGGGGGCACATCCAAGTCCCTAAGTACTGACCTGTCCTCTCAAATCAAAGAGATCAGCAGCCCATGGTGGGGCATGCTTTCGTGACTGTTCAGGGAAGCAGTTTTCTCTTGACCTCCCAAGGGTAAGGAGAGAACAGCCTCGTGTGTGCCTCCCAAAGTTGGTTTTAGAAGTGCCAGGGCTCCCATGGTTTTCCACAGCCTGCGTGGATAAACCTCGTCTCTTCCAGTCTCCAGAAGAAAGGAAAAGCAACACTTGCTATTCACAGCCCAGCTGAGCTACTGGCTCGCTTCACAAAACTGCAGTTGGGTTTTCAAAGGGGACACTCGAGATGAAGGAGATGCTTGTAAACCGTGAGGCACTTCTGTGTCCGGGATCCCAGTGTCAGCCAAGCAGTTCTGCAGCAGGTCCCAGCGACCCGGGGGGGGGGGGGGGGGGGAGACAGAGTAAACCCCTGCAGAAACTTTGCAAAAGGCTTAAGATGCCCCCATACCAAGCTAAACAAGGCACTGTCGGTATGGCCTTGCCCAGACATATTGCCATGAGATAAAATACAATGGGCTCAAGGAAGTTTGAGGAGAAAGGGCTGCATCTGGGACAGGAATCAAGTCCTCAGGCATGGCCCAATGAAGAGTCCATCCTGGCACTTTACCACAGTCACACAACACCCCAAAGACCACTTTCCTAGCCTCCTCTTGGATAGAGCAGAATGCTCCTCGTCTCTGGGTATGTGTCTCCTCCAGGCCAGTGGCAGTAAACATGCCCATACACCACAGATAAAATATATTATCACAATATTATGTACAAAATATGTACACGGTCACCAGGCATACGTTGTGTTCCTTGTTACCGACATGGTTGTGGAATGTCTTCCTGTACATGGCCCAGTGGCTACTTGCTGAGAGATCCCCTGGAGGTATTTAGTAAAATAACCTTCCTCAGAGCTATCTGAAAGTTTGGGGCCAGTAAATGGGTGTGTCCTTCTTACCCCATCCATGAGGACCGCACCAAGAAGCAGCTCATCTTGACCATTCACTCAAGAGATGTGGAGAGCTAAGAGAAATACAGCAGCTTCCCGGGCTCTTCGAGATGGGTGGACCGGCTGTGTTTCCCTTGAAGGAGGCACTCTGGGTGTCTTACACGAAGCCATCAGTAACTGGAGTCCTGGAGGGCCTGGACTCCAGGCTCTTGGGGGAGAAATGGGCAATAAATAAGGGCCTGGCAGGCCTAAAGAAATTTGCTGAGGGGCTCAGGCTTTAGCTCCACGGGGAGCAAGTGGAGGAGCTGAACATTGGCAGTCACCGGGCCTTGGGCCCCGCCCCCTTCCAGCAGTCTTTGTAACAGCCTTGTGAGATGGGTGAGATGGATCTCCAGGTTCCGGGGCCGCGAGGATCCCATCCATCCCGGGGAGGAGTGCACTGAAGAAAGCTCCTGTGGAGGGGACTTGTGCCCAGGGCTCATATCTCCATAAGTGTGATCTTGAAGCCTTCCACCATGCTCTCCATGTTGAGGATGAAGGTGTCCTCGTTTGAATAGTGCTCAATGATGTTGTCATCCATGTTCACCAGGATGCTGTCACGGTCGGGGTGAGAAACAAAGCCAGTGAATAGAGGAGCCAGAGGAGCCAGGGCAAGAGCACCCTTCAGGCTGACTGCTCCCTCGCCTTCTAATTCCTTCCCCCAAAACCGGGTTTAAAGAAAGCGGAGCCTGAGTTTCCCTGAACTACCTTCATGATTTCTTATTAAAAGGGTCTCTTCAACCATTTGGCCCAACCCTTATGTCTTTACACATTAGTCAACGGGGCCTCAGAAGTTAGCCGAGTTCCAAACAATCGTTGACTATTGACAGAGTCACAGCCCAAATAGTTCGGCAACAAAGGATTTTCATTATGAACCTCAGCTGCCCTTGGCTGAACACACATGTACGGTAAACGACAGTACACACAGCTTCACAGCAACTTGAAAGGCAGGTTCTATCATCGGTAATTCGCAGGTAAGAAACAACTCGAAAAGGTCTGCAGTTCCCCAAGCTCAGCCAGCCAGTGAGGATGAACCTATGTCTGAAGCCGGCTTTACCTCACACCCAAGCTGCCCCACCATCTCACCTCCACTGCCTACTCCATGGTGGTTTGGTTTCAGGAAAACTACCTTCCAGAGTCTAGCTGTGATTTTTTTTAAAATTTTATTTTGTCTTATACATGAGTGTTTTGCCTGAATATATGCATGTGTACCATATGTGTGCCTGGTGCCCTTGGGGTTCAGAAGAGGACATTAATCACCTGGGACTAGAATGGCAGATGGTTCTAAGTCACCATGGGGGTCCTGTGAAGAGCCCCACATGGTCTTAACCAGTAAGCCATCCCTCCGGCACCTCTACCTGTGACTGAGAGGTACCCGAGATGATCTCATTCCTGTTCGTCAAAGTCTGAGAGGGAATGACTGGCTGGATCATTTGATGCTGGCCTGTGACAGGGTCAGCATGCTCCTTTACAGGCAGAGCTACCCATGCTTTGTGGGTCGCTGGAAGAATGCAGGCCCGTGCACGAGACTTCACACAGACATGGAGGCTCTGTGGCCAGCGGGACTTGAGGAGTTGCCCCCAGCCCACAGCATCCACTCAGTTGGAACTGAGTTTCCAACAAGAGCTTAAGTAGGATGCTCACAGTCAGCCAAGGATCCGATTTCAGAGCCCAGAAATCCCAGGTCATGTTTCCTTCATGAAGAGGGCTCAGAGAAGAGTTCAAATACTACTCTCAGAGGAAGCCCTAGGAGGGCCTCAAAAGGGGCAGAGGTGAGTGGAGGTCCTGAGCCCTAAGGCCACAGACACCTCCATCCCCAATCTGTGAGACCTGGAGCAAAATGATTAAACCAGCCCTGGGCTTCCTTTCCTCATGGGTAAGCTCATACATTAGCGATGAGAAAACAGGAATACCAAGGAAGCACTCCAACAGCACTCCTGACCACCCAGCCAGGAAGGACAAATTGTTCTTAACAGCATGGGCAAGCAGGTCCGAGGGCCATTCAAGAAGGCTTCATTAATGATTACCTGGGAAGGATCCCCTACATCCTCAACAAATTTGTTCCTACCGTGTTGCTCAGGAGCCAACACCAAGAGTGCTGACCTCTTCATTTTTCCCAATGTCCCCCACCACCTCTCTGTCCCTCCGCCTGTCTATCCCTCGACCCTTTTAACGCTGTCTGTAGAGGAAAGCATCTCAGGGGACACCTTGGCAGTGCACTGTGGGTCTCCCTGCCTCAGTCACTAAAGATCTTTAAACGGCGTCATGGGCCACAGATAGAACAAGAGATTTTTTTAAAAAAAAAAAAAAAAAAGGGTACCATTTTAAAAATGCACCTTCTAGACATGGAAGCTAGTGAGGTTAGCATCTCTCTTACCCCTTTTTGCTCTTCTTATAAAGTTTTGTAATTTTCTCCACGGGTAGTCCATACTTCTCAGACAGCTGAAACATGAATAACAGGCAAGCTGGTCAGCAGGGGACAGGGGCACAGGAGAAAGCAACGTAGAACATTCCAACTCAGCTCACATTGCACTGAGCACAGCACGGGCTCCCCTAACAAGACAAGCTGGAAAACCTCATTTATAAGGAACGAAAAACCTCAGTTTCCCTGAACTACCCAAGTCTCTGGCTCTGTAGATCAGTAAAATAAGGTTCTGAGAAGTGAACAAATCCCAGTTAGCAACTGGTAGGGTCTCAACCTAACTATGCCCCCAGCTGTTCTCATCACGCTGCCTTTCCTCTGCCCTTAGTGAAGAGAAAAAGAAACACAAACTGCAGTTCCCGATATGAGCACCTCTCCTGTGCAGGCTCAGGGTTTGTATCTAGTACCACCCCGATTTTGACCTAGTACCACCCCGATTTTGACTTTCTTAAAGCAATCAGCAAAACAATCTTGATAAAAGTGAAATTTCCGACTGGTTTATTTAAAAAAAAATGTCTAATCACAGTGTTGGATTAAACAGGTAGCCATACCTCAGAACAGGCTTCAGGTGAGTCAGGTGCAGTAGCGCACACACACATCTGTGACCCCAGCACTAAGGCCAGAGACGTGAGCGTCTGAGGTCAAGTGAGCCGCACAGTGCGCTCCGGACCAGCCTCAATAGGGAGTGAGAAGAAAAGTTCGGGTAGATAAAAGATTTATATGAATTTTTTATATAAAATTTATATGATTTTTTTTTTAATCTGAAAGAAGAGACCCTGAAAGTACAGGAAGAAGTAAACATGAGCTAACTGTTCCTATAACTATCATCTTAAAGTACAGTTTCCTAGGGAGACATGAAACCTGCAAAACAAGGTTAAAAATTAGTAACAGTGTAGAATGTCAAAATATCAGTAGATCAAAACCGGCCGCAAAAAAAAAAAAAAATAACATGCCAAAAAGCATTTTTAAAATGCAAACAACAGACGTGGCGCAAACTGCGGTAAGTTGACAAGGGCTGGATGGGGAGCAGGCTCGGGGAGGGAGAAGACAGACACAACAAACAGCATTTCATAGAATAAAATATTGCGTAATGAGCCTCTGGGAACTGCCCTGCACTCTTGTTTAAACCTTCCAAATGAAGAGTGGGATAACACTTTCAGTTTTTCAAACTATCAAAGCGGGCGAACAAGGAGCCAGAGAGGCAGCTTGGCAGGGAAAAGCATTTCTGACGGTCTGGTGCCCTCTGCTGGCGTCCACGAGGACCTGCGCACACAGGGCAGACACATCTAAAACAGCCAAAGTGAAGTGACAATCTAGCATTGGTCGCAGCATGAGGTCAGCAGGGCTCGGGCTCTGGAGATGAGACGACGAAGCACAGCCTTCCGGGAAACAAGTTGGGCAGAGGCAAAGTTTCTAAAAGCCTAAGTGTCTGGGCCACAGACCCCTTGTCTAGTGATCTTACAGGGCACTCTCACACTCAGAGATGTTCTGAAGATCACTCTTCATTATAGAGAAAACTTAACAAATATTCATCTTAATACTTTCTTCACAGACCTCATTTAAAAATATCAGAAGCTTATATTGTTTACATTTGTTTTAGATTCTTAGCATATTAGGTGGGGGCAAATAAGTGAAAATCTGTCTATATAGTATAATATTTTCTTCATTTTTAACCTTTACGTATGTTTAAATGGACAGAAAATATTGAAATGGCATGTCAATCTATGAATGGTGGCTCCGGTTGATAAATAGTCCAAGCCAAGCTTCCTTTATTTTGTGTAATTCTCCAGCCCTTCATTTTATGATTGTGTCATTTTTTAAGAACGAAGTGGCAAGAGCTAACAGATACACTCTGGAAAGACCTGCTTCCAAATAAGTGCCACGCCCTTTCCACGAAATCATTGGTGGCTCTCAGAGGCTAGAAAGGGGTCTGAAGAGCCCCAGGGGAGAGCAGACATCCCAGGAAGAGTCTGTTCCAGAGAACTCTAGGTTCCTACCCTCCCATTCCCACCACAGGACAGAAAGAACTCTTCCCCCTCCATACCCAGAAGGCAAGACATCTGGGCTGAGGACAGAGAGGGAGGGTGGCAAAGAGACTGGACAAGCAGCCACCTGCCACGTGGGACAGGCCACCCGTGGTCCTGATGAGGCTCCCCACAGCCACAATAAGCCCCAATGAACAAATGCTTTGAAAAAGAACAAAAGCAGCGTACTTCTTGGCCAGTGAGATAGCTCATGGGCAAAAGGCTCTTGCTACCAAGCCTGACAACCCGAGTCCAACCCCCAGAAACTGCAAGATGGAAGGCAAGAACTCTGACTCTAGCCAGGTGTTCACTGACTCCCACGCACACCGTGACAATGGACAGAAAGAGAAACCTTTCTGTCAGGAGCATAGAGGCGGCAATGCAGACTGCAGAGCCTGTGCCGGAAGGTCCCCTTTGAAGAGAATGTAGACGGATGGATGCGCAGATAAAAGGCAAAGAGGATGAGCAGGAGCGTGGCGTCATAAGAAGCCAAAGTTAAGGGGAAGGGAACAGTCACAAAACCGCATCCCCAGCAGCACCGGGGTAAATATCAGACACCAGGAAGCGTGCAAGTACCGTGGGAGACTGACTTATTTCAGGATTGGAGAAATCTGGCAGATAAGTCAGAACGATTTGACTGATCCAGTTTATATGATAAAATGCACGCACACACCTGTGTACTACATCTCTCAAAGAGATGCTGTCATGTAGTGGGTGAAAAAAAGCAGGCCACGGTGGGCCATACTCAATACAGTGAAAAAGAAAGCCTGAGAAATTCATCAAAAATGTTTTGCCTTTCAGAAGTATTCTCTTACATGGCTTCCACCCTTTTCTCTCTGCCTCCCATGGAGGCCCCTACTGTCAGTCAGTCCTCCTGGTGTCCATATTCACATATGCAAATCAAAAGGGAGCCTCTCTGGTTTTGGCTAAGTTGGAAAAGTGCTTGCCAGCAACCTAGGCCCACAGACTGGGTGTGGTGGCCACACTTGTAATCTCAGGGCTCTAGGTCATTCTTTCTATACAGCAAGTTTTGAAGCCAGGAGACCCAGGGAAGGAGGGAGGAAGGAACCCAGAAAGGTGAACTTGTTCTGTCCCTTGGGCTCTGATCTGAATTGAGCTTTTGCTGAAGCAATGACATCCTCGTGTGACTTAACTTCCTTACTCATTCCCTGGGCTTCTAGAACGACTCAGCGAACAGCGCCCACAGGAACTGCTTGAGGGCAGCCTGCTGCCACATGAGTAAGCTATTTCCTTAGCATGAGTGGCCAAGGCCGCAGCTTTCTACCCTGAGGTTTACAGGTTCTCAAGGGGGGTGGGCAGGAAGTGACCTCAAGGTCCTGACCTCCACACCTGCTACAGCCATGCTCACACCTGAAAATACACTCTTGTGCACATACAAACACACAGATTTTTTTTTTTTGAACGAGCAAACCATTTTCTAGATAACAGAGCTACCCCACCCTGTCACGTGGCCTGGCTCACGGGCTATACAAACAGCCACCACCCCAAACTGTCCATAAACCTGACGGGTACCGGCGCCTTCTGACTCAAATGTCAAGACACACCTGAGGGAAGGATGGGAACACTGTTCTATCTAGATGACAAGAGCACACCTCAGCACTGTCAATAATTGGTATTTTAAAGAAAAGGAAATCTTAAAAAGACTGCAAAGGGGGGGGGGGCACATGACATGAAAGAGGCAAAGACTATGGAGGTTGCCAGGGAGGATGGGGACAGGAAGTGGGGGGAGAGGATGAGGGAGGAAAGTCTGCTAAAATTTGCTTTGTTCAAAATCGTTACAGTGACATCTAAAGCCTTGTATTCTAAGGCCAAAAACCGCAGTAAAGTAAGTGGAAGGCACTTTCAAGGCCCTTTGTACTCCAGTATACATTCTTTCTAAACATACATCCAAGTAATTTACGGCTGAAGACAGGGGCTCTGGACAGGGAAATGGGAGCGCACTCTCTAGGGAGGGCAGCCCGGTCTTCAGCTGTGGAGAAGCCACATCGCCGACAGCGTCCACCACCTGCTCCCGAGGAATGTTTGTGCTGCCATTTTAATGCCTTTGGTGGCTCCACTTTATAGGTGATGCCAAGGCCATCCTTAATGTGATAAGCAGTGGGAACTCCGTCAGGCAGATGGCCCTGCAGGACACACAGGGACCTGAAGAGGGCATGCTCTCGTAGTTGTGAGTCTGCTGGTTCTGGAAGACTGGGCTCCTTTGTCAACAGGATGTAGCTGGTCTTCCCAAACTGTCAGTGACCAAGAGAGGAGGTGCCCCAGGCCAGGCCAATTCTACATCACAGGGGGACACACTAGGATATAGCTTATGGGGCCATTCCTTGACTTAAATATATATTTGTAGGGATTTGGCGCCCCATAATGTATAATGAGGGGGGTATTTCAAAACAAAATATGAAGGACAATCATCACACCTTCACAATATTACACAATGGTTTGTCTGAATTCTAAAACACCCCCATCATTTCTAAAGTACATTGTACATCAAGCACCGTGCCACCTCCTGCTCCTAAGTCCCCAGCAGCCACGCGTCTGCTTTCTCTCTTCAAGAAGTCATTGATTCTGGATATTACCGATGAATCAAAACATGCAATGGAAGGTATTTTTGTGTCTCCCTGACCAACTTTACTCTACATATACTCCCAAAGAATCGGAAACAGATGTCTAAAACAGAAACGAGCCCATGAACATTCCCGGCAGCGCATATGCAATCGCACCCCAAAAGGAGAGACGTTGGTCTGTCGGCTGAATAAATGAGGAAATGAACTCTGTTGTCCATACAGACGATGACTCTGCTAGCCGCAAAACAGAATGAGATACTGGTCTGTAACACATTCTACCATGCTGGACACCAAGGGGAAACAGAAACAAAAGGGACGGGCAGGCAACCGCATTGCGTGGTCTTACGCATAGGAACTTCCTCACACATGGCAACGTTCGGCCATAAGCCCCCAACTATTGTCCACCAGAACAGCTGCTCAGGCCACCAGGCAACCAGGAGAGACAAGAGACACTCACTGTTGGTGCCCCCATGACCCTAACACCCCTGATCTTCTACCACACTATAGAAGAGGAGAGCGTGAGCACACAGCACATGCTCATGGCACCGGCGAACCTGGGTGAGGCATGTGTGCGTCTGTGCATGCGACTCGGGCAGAAACTTGAGTTTTCCCTCGGCCGTGTTGACTGAGCCTGCGCGGGTCAGCAGTGAGGAGAGAATCACTCCTCATCTTTCCCCTGCACCAACCCGTCCTCGCTCCGCTTTGGAATATGCTCCTGTAGCCAGCAAGGCACCACAGAGATTTCGGCTTGGAAATATACTTGGAAGCCGTGTGCGCCTAATTCAGTTTCGTGCTAACAAGATGATGAAAACCCATGTTATCCCTCCTCCTCAGCATCTGACCGGGGATGATTCGTCGGACACCAACAGGAACTGGGCAGTTATTCTTAAGAGTCAGTCCTAACATGCTGATGACACAGACATTTCCATACATCTCAGCACTTTGTTTTCTTTCTAAAGCTCCTTCTGGAGCCACCCTGATAGCTGGGCAGGGCTCCTGGGGGCTGAAGGGGCTCGTGGCTTACCGCTTCCATCAGGCCCTTCACCGTGGGTGACTTCAGCATCAGCGCGTCGAACACGTCATCATTCTCCTTCCTCACGTACAAAAGCACTGCAAGAGAAGGGAAGACCAGTGTGACTGGCAACCCAGGGGACTGCTTTCTGTCACATGGGCATCTCAAGACATCACCTGCTCCGACAGCAGGCTAACTCCTATTGGATGTAAGCGCTCTGCTCTGCTGCCTGTACCCATGCTTGAGTTTCTCAAGTTGGGCAGGCACGAGGTTTCTATGACTACTTCCATTTGCATCTTTGCTCACTTAGTCAACACCACTGAAGGCTTCTGGGTACCACAGGCTGTCTACACCAAGAGTTGGGGTTATAGCAGAGAGTTAGTTCATCCAGCCCTGCCTTTAGGGAGTTTGCTGTCCACTTGGAGAGGAAAAGCTTCAGACAATTCAGACACCACTGTGAGAATCATGAAGGGAAAACCATGAGTCAGTGCTTTCCAGGCAGCTCTTGCCATGGTGAGGGTGAGAGCCAGGAAGTGGGGGTTCAAGGATCTCCGAGTTGTGGAGATCACGGGAGCATCAAGTCTAGGAAGGGGTGACATGGGAAGGATGAGGGGGATGGGCAGACAACCTACGGGTGCACAGGGCTGCAAGGGCGATGGAGTACTGCCTGGGACAGTCCAGGAGAATCACAGAGGTGAATATAAGTTCAGCTCGGGCCCTGCCGTGGCCATAACGGCTCGATCTCCCCACGCCTGCATCACCTGGACAGAACACTAGGATCTACCACGTAGGGTCACCTGCAGGTTCTGTGAAGTAAGGCCATGTGGTGAGCTTAGTCTAGTGCTCAAGCTACAGAAGCTGTCGGGCAGCTGTTGTGGTTCTTCTCACTCCTCTGTAGAACTTCTGAATTAGAGACTACTGACTAAGATAGAAGGGGCAGGGACTGCAGATCCTTAGCACTGGAAATGGCCCTCAGAGAGGCTAATGCACCTGCACAGACACGGCCACCCTTGCTGCTGCTTCTCCTCATCTCCATGCCCTCCAACTGTGCCCACCGCTCTGGCAACCATGCTGCAGATCAGTTCTCAGGAAAAACAAAAGCTGGCCACCATCTCTTGGGTGCGATCCCGCACCCCAGAAGGCTGACTGTTCTCTTTGTCCTGCAGAAGCATAACTGCTCTTCCAAGGGGCCAAAGCTGAACCCTGCATCTGTCCACAGCCCAGCTCAAAAAAAAAAAAAAAAAAAAAAAAACCCAGTGAGCCTAGATCTCAACTACAGTCGAAAATCCTCCTAGCTGCCATCACCGCCCGCAGAAGAACAAGATCTGGAACACGAAATGTGGTAAATCCAAACCTCCGCACCCCCAATCCTCCGTCTCAAAGGTTCCTTGAAGCTGCTGCTTATAAAGGCCCCTTCCGTGGCCAGGGACTCTGCCCAAGGCCCCTTCCGTGGCCAGGGAACGTTTGGTCAGAATAGGATGAAGGGAAGATAGGGAAGAGAGGGAGGAGGAGAGACTTAGGCACTACAGTGCCTTCTCTTCATCAGACATAAAAATGGAGTTCCAATTAAATAAGCAGACTGACTATGTCACCAAAAATTTACAAATTTAGTCCCTTGAAGCGATACTATATAGCTTACATGCCGGCTAAAACTGCCTAGTAACCAGAAGGTTATCAAAAGAGGAGGCAATGTGAGAAAAACACAGAAAAACACCTAGAACACAGACCCTAATTGTATCCAGATAAGGAAAGTTAAATTCAAGGGGAAGCCCCAACTGGTGGCTATTATTTACTTGATGGAAATCCTGAAGCTCTCAACACCAAAAAGGGGGGTGGGTGGGGGCATTTCCACCAGGCTGACCCTAGGGAAACCTGGAATTACATTCTATTAAAATGAGCATACAAATAACCTCTACTCAAACCATTGCCTTTCAAGCATGATTGTCCTTGTTGCTCGGAGGTGGCTGGAAGGTGCCAGTGTTCTCCATCTGTGCCAGGGAGGGGCAGCGGCCAGAGTGTATACTGGGCTACAGACCACTAGAGGGCTTGCCCAGGGAGTTCTCATAGCTGCACTCTGTGGTGTGGCTATGGTAGGGATCATTCCACCGTAGCGATCACTGTACACCTCAGACATTGTATAGCCAAAGGCAGACAGCCAACCTCTTATGGAGCCAGATTCTGACCCAGGCACCCCACAAAATAAATAAATAAATAACAACCAATAGCGACGGCTTTGGTGCTAACTGTGACCACCTCCTTCTTGGGAAACTTCCTACAGATAACCGGTAGGAGCCGCCATTGACCCTGAATCCCTGAGCCAAGGCAAGAAGCCCAGGGACTTCTCCATCCTTCCCCAAAGCGGGGGTGGGGGGGTGGGGGTGTGGGATGGGTGCGGTTTTCTTTCCACTGGTAGGTTAGGGTATCCTCTATGTCTCTCTGACTTGGAAGCATCAGAAAGCATGCCTTAACTTTGAATTAACGTCCAGTACACTTTCTGGTGGTAATCCTGGTGCCAGTTTCACAAGCTCTGAAAAACAGTAGCTGGGCCAGCTACCAGATTGTAAATGTGGAGCTGAGGTACAATTCCACATACCAGAGTGACTCTTGGTTTCCCTGTGACTCTTCCCTAACCCAGTAAAGTTATGGAGGAAAGGATACTAAGGAATGGAGGCGAGACTATGTGACAGAGAGCTGGGAGCCAGAGGCTTTGTGGGCATGTCCAGCCTGTTGTTGACCATTTCCACCTATTGGTTCATGGAGATGGGGCACTGACACACACACACACGCACATACATACACATATGCACACAGCGCACACACATGCACACATCACACACGCACATACATACACACATGCACATACACACACGCACACGTGCCGCCTCTTCTGAACTGTACATCACTGCTGAATGACTCGGGAGACACTACCATTCTCCCAAGCCAAAGGAGAGGCCTGTTACTCCCGTGTGAGGAAGACCCACCATGGGTGGCACTGATTCTGTCTCGGGGTGAGTTCTTCCTGACAAGACACAACCCAGCCTTTACACAGGGACGGCTGTGCCCTCGGCCCTGCCGGTGTGGCGTGCCATGGAGAGATACCTCGTTTTATGTTTTCCTCCTTAATATGCTTGGATGGCGTCGGACCAAACTCCTCTTCCATGGGCCGGAACATCCGTTTAACGAGGACGCTGCTGCTGGAGAAGACAGGCAGAAACGGTAAATACAGAGAAGAGTGTCACACGCTCTGGGCTCTGCGAGCGCCTGTCCTTTCTCCGTTCACACCTCTCTTCCCCCTGCAGGTCCCTAGTCATCCCCACCGAGGGATAAATCACACACCATCTTTAGAGGGAAGACCTAAGGCTCCATGCTGAAAATGGACCCACAATGTGGGGGTGCTGGGCCCATCTCCCCTCTTCTGTTCACAAGATCAGGGCCACAGAGAAGCTGGTTAATACCAGTGGCTACGTGACACCCACGTCACAGCAGCCCCTCACATCCATCCGAGGCCTGGCTTCCTGGGACTCCTGACGGTCCCTTGGAGCACAGTAGGGGACAAGACAGGCCACCTCAGCAGAGCTCTGCTGGGGATTGTCCTGACTACCCACAGTTCTCCCTTCCCTAGTTGCCACAGGAGGAGGTGGGGCTGAGCCCTGAGCCTTGTCTGAGAGCTGTGCATTTGCTTCCCAAGTCCCTGAGCATTGCAGGCACACGAAGGAAAGGGAAAGACCGCGTGAGAGGAAAAGACATTAGAGAAGTAAGATTAGCTATTAGTCTCAGGCCCACAGATGCGGGTCTGTGGAAAACATTAACTTCTCTGGGGGATTATCTGGCCCATCACTTAGAATTCTTAGGACAGAAGCTCTGAGGTCAGGCCATCTTGACTGATATAAAATCCCTGCTTCACAGTTTATTACTGTACAGATTCGGACATGTTTCCCAACTTCCTTGGGCCTCAGTCTCCTTATCTTTGAAAGGAGACTGTTGATGCAGAAATGACAATATTTGAGGAACTGGAAATATTAATTACACTGAGTTGATCATTACACGCTATGTACATGTCAAATGATCATCCCATGCCCTGTAAATGAGTACAAATATTAGGTATCAAATAAAAATTAATTAACTTATTAAAAATTTAAAGGAGGCTGGAGAGGGGGCTCATCAGTAAGGATTGCATGCCACTCATGCAGAGGACTGGACTTAGGTTTCGAGCACCCATGTCAGGTGGATCAGGCTTCTGTAACTCCAGGTCCAAAGGATCCAACCCATCTGCCTCTGTGAATGTCTGCACATATGTGCACATACCCACATGCAACTTACACACATAATTTAAAAGAAGAAAAATTAAAAATTTTAGAGGCAGGTCAAGAAGGGATCTAATGAGTGTTGGGGACTCACAAGGCCCTGGACTCAGGGTTAGTATCAGTGAAGAGCCAGACAAAGACAGAAGATGCTAATGATCACAGACTGCAGAGGCTTCTGGGTAAAAAGTATGGAGAAGACCAGATTTTCTATCCAGAGCCAACAGTTCAACTACCACTTGGTTTTTCATGGGCGATAGATACATAGTAAGTCCAATCTTACAGATAGCACAAAATCATGCAACTCCTGAGTGGCTTTCCTGCCATCAGAGAGCCATCCATCACTTCCCGAGCAGGTTAGTGGAAACGCAGAGGTCATGGCACACTACCCGTGGACGGTTCTGGTCCCAAACCATTTCTGTTCACGCTAGTAACTTACATCATAAAACCAATGGTACTTAACTTCCCTTCTCCTATGCCAAAGGGTGTATCGGCCAATCATATTCCTTCACACAAGTTCAGCCTTCACAAAGCACACTCCATTGCCCTTGCCCTCTTAAGTCTCAGGAGCCCTCTGTGGGCCAGCTTCTGACCACAGAGACAGAAGGCTCAAACGTGTCCATGTCCTTACACTGGTGATCCAGCCGATAGCAGATGCCACCTTCGAGGGGACCACCTCATGAAAGTTACAAGAACCTGAGATAAGATGAGGACAGGGAATGAAGTCAAGAGCCAGCAGTCTTATTTTATTCCCCTCTACTTCAAACGATGAAAACAGCAAAGGAAAAAAAAAAAAAAAAAAACTCTAAAACTCAAGTCCTAGCTGGGGACCATGTTTAGGGTACTGCCCCCTCTGGCTTGTCCCGGCTGCTTTGCCATAACAGCGGGTCATGGTACTCTCTTGTCTTGGAACCGGAGTGACCATGAACTTAGGGCTAGAAGATTATTTTTAGAAGTGGGGGAGGAGCAAACAGCGGCCAGGGGCCATTAAACTCATAATCACTAAGTGGCCTGAAATTGTTCCAGCCCTTGTCTCAGACTGCGAGAGTCAAGCTACTTCACCATGCAAGATTCATCTTTATTTCTCCAGTCCAGCTACCTTGAAAACACCTTATTCCAAGTCACAGACTTTTTCATCAAAATGTGAAAATTATGTATCAAAATAAAATTAATAAAATTTAAAAGGAGGCTGGAGAGGTGGCTCAGCAGTAAAGAGTGTATACGGCTCGTGCAGAGGACTGGAGTTAGGCTCCGAGCACTCTCCTAAACCACATTTCTTTTGGGGGACCAAACAGGCTTCTCCACACTATAGATGTATAAACCCAGTAGGAGTCAATAAATTTTTCTTGTTCTGAATTCAACAGTTTCGTGTATTTTCAAAGCAAGGCCAAACAGGCAGTTATGATTTGCCTACTCTCTAATGAAAAGAACACAGGGTGCAGGGCTTGTGGTACCTCGTGACGCTACGTGAATCTTTTCAAAGATCAGGGAACCATGGAATGGTGTTTCTCTGGTGCCATTGCCATCCCTCTGACCATCAGGGTAGAAAAACTCGGGGCCAGCAACATATTTAGCCTTGGGCTCATGGGCTCGATCACAAGGAAAACCCAGGACGATCACAAGGAAAACCCAGGACGTTCGGCGAAAACGTATGGTGCCAAGAGAGCAAAGAGAGGTGAGCCCGATCCTCGGCAGCAGTCCTGGAGTATTTGGCAGCTTCGTAAGGGCCACACGCGGTGGTACAGGGAGCTAAGTCACAGAGGAGTAAGGAGTTTGGCCTGATCCTAGTCCTGATGGCGGCTGGGACAACGCCACTGAAGATGGTACCTTCTCTGAGCTACATGAACACACATGGTGGCCTCAGAGACCCTGACAGGCATGAGACAAAACAGGGCTCTCTTGGCCAAGGTCAGAAAGCTATGCAGTAGGATCTGTCACCCACTCCCAACCCCTGCGTGCTCCACAGCCACAGGTCAAGAATTGAGGAGATTGGGCAACAGAGACACAATGGCTAAAGGTGAGTGAGTGGTGGGAATCATGGGTAGGTGTTGGTTTGACCCCTGCTTCAATCATGTTCCAACTAGATGACTTGGAAGAAGCTTCCCAGCTTCTCACAGCCCTTCTCACAGTGGGAAATCTGGGTAAATTATGAAAATAACATGTGTATAGAAGTCAGTCCATAGCCAAGGAATCCACATTCAGCAATGGCCAAGCTCCTGCCATGCACTGACCCTGAAGTTGCTCAATCAGAAGATGTGTAAAAAAAAAAAGGGCAGGACATGGGTCTCAGAATGGATGTGTGAGCACCAACACAGAGAGACTGGGCCAATGGAGTTACAGGCGGGCCACTGGCTACTTAACTTAATAGTCCATGTGCAAAGGGCGGGAAGAAATGGGAGGCAGGGGTCTGTACAGCGGGCACAGTCCCCTCACATTCCCCAGAGTCTCCCCATGAGCTAATATCAGGCATTTTACTAGGTGAAATGCTAAGGGCAGAGGGATTGAAGAGACAGCCTTCCACAGCATCCTCAGTGCAGACTAGAGAAAACCAAAGCCGGGCCCGAGCGGCTGGCACCAGGCTTCATGAGGATAAACAGCAGTCCGGGGGATGGACCCGGACCTCCTGAGCTCAAAGCCAACATTCTTTTCATGACGCCATGCTGTCTCTTATAAAATATGTGATTTAAAGATTAGAACTCTAATCATTTCTGTTTGTTCCAACCACTGAAATTTGATTATTTCTGTCTCAAGATAAAAAGAACAAACTTAATTGTTTTTGTTTTTGAGATGGGAGTTTTACTGTGTACGCTGGGACGGCCTCAAACTTTTGTGCCTCGGCTGCCTGCCTGATTTCTGGGATCACAGGCGTGTGCCACGATGCTTGCCTTTCTAATCAATACTCAGAGCATTTACAACTGATTTTAGGTTTGGTCCTGGTCAAGGTTCCAGACCTCAGCAGCTTGAGAATCATTTAATTAGTTCCTTTGAGATTCCTCCCTTTGAGATGGAAGGGGGCAAACTTTCTCTGATGAGGGCCCAACAATAGATCTATGGATGTTTCAGCCTCCTGCTGTAACCACTCAATCCTGCTGCTGTTTTACAAATGACATTAAAGATGGCACATAAGGGAACTAATACAGATGTGTCCCAGGAAACACCCTGCAGAGGCTCAAGGGCACTTCATCTCACATGTCACGGATATCATTCTATAAGACTGTAGACTATCCAAAACCAGGCAACTGGGGCTGGGTGTGGTAGCACACTCCTTTAATTCCAACACTCAGGAGGAAGATGCAAGCATATCTCTGTGAGTCTGAGGCCAGCCTGGTCTACAGAGTGTATTCCAGGAGAGCCAGAGATCCATGGTGAGACCGTGCCCATCACACACCTGCCCCCTCTCCACACACACCAAAAAAGATCTGGCCCTGTCTGTCACGTGACAACCTCTGCTCCAACAATGGGGTCAACAATATCTGCTATGCTTCTATCACCAGCTATGAAGTGTCTTATGACGGATGGGGAAGCCTAGGTTTGACTGTGCACGGGGAGGAAATTATCTCGGGGTGTTAGTGACACACACTAATGAAAGCAATGGACATAAAACAGATATTGAGGGATGAATACAACTTTAACTTGCTTTAAGAGAAAAATATAGTGTTCAGCTTATAAGAAGGGAGTTCCCAATATAATAATTCATGTGATTCTAAACATGTTTATTCTAAAAAAATCAAGCTTCAAAAGACAAAAAAACCAATCAAACAAAAAACAACTTAGTGGTGAGTTGGAGAGAGCTGGCTTGGAGGTTAAGGGCACTGACTGCTCTTCCAGAGACCCAGGTTTGAGTCCCAGCATCTGCAAGGCAGCTGACAATCACCTGTAACTTCAGTTCCAGGGACCTGATGCCCTCTTCTGGCCTTCATGGGTACCAGGCATGCAACTGGTACACAGACACATGCAAAATACCTATACACATTTATTATTTGTTTGTTTATTAATTTAAATTTAGTGGTCTCCCACATGGGAAATTAAGACGTTAGGAGACAAAACCGTATTTTAACTAGGGTCAGTTGCAGGCAGGAAAAGCAGTTTGAATGCTGAGGCGGGAAAAGGCTTATCCAGAGAGCAGAGCAAGAACCAATGGGCAGAGGCTAAAAGCTGCTTAACAGATAAAGAACGCGCTATGATAATCTCAACTGTTAACACATGAGGAACGAGGGACCCCAAGGAGATTTGTAAAGCACACTTTTGAATGTGTCTGAGAGGGTGTGTCCAGAAAGAATCCGTTAACTGGAGCAGACCGTACTAAACATGGCGGAGTCATTCAAAGGCTGGAGGCCTAAATGACACAGAAGGGCACATCCTATAGCTGGCAAAGACATTCTTTTGTTTCTAGGCCACAAAGGGGAACAACGTTGACATCTGCCCCTACCTCTGCCCCATACCCAAATGTAATGGCGCCAGCACAGCTGGTTCCAAAACCAGGCGCCAAAGTACCCTTTCCCCAAACCTAATTCTAAACTCTACAATTCTAAAAGCTGAAACCATCCAGCCCGTACAAACAAACAATACAATGAACTTCCTCGTATCAGAGAGCATTGCACACACACACACACACACACACACACACACACACACACACACGTAGAAGGTGAAGGCAGCTCAACACCTGCCTCCCAAGAATGTGCTATAGACGTTACGACGGCCAAAAGCATCGTGTTGCCAGCCTTGGAATAGCCCTTCCATAACTGCAAACTTCTAAGTGCAGAAAATGAGGTAAGGATAGAAAGCACATTGAAGAGTTAGCTGTCTCTACAAACCTCCAGCGGTATATGTTCTCGGCAAAGATGGAGAGCATCTTGTCCCCGTTACACAGAGACAACCTTTTATCTGAAGCCCACAGGGCAGTGAAGAAGTTCTCAGCCTGCCCTGTCAGGTCCCAGTCAAGGACTTCACCTACAATGCAGCTAGGAAAGTCTCTCACACTCTCAACTAGATGCTGTGGCTATCAGAAAGCTATCAGAAAGATCTTGGCAAACGGAGCACTAGAAGAGATGGGTCACTTTTACTCAAGGGAGACCACAAGAAGGAAGGGGGACAGAAAGAGGGGTGTGTGGAAGAAAGGCAGCCACCCAGCTACCGCCACCCAACAGCCCCTTGGCAGTTCTAAGTCACAAGCACACAGGAAGTCCCACCTCTTGCCCAGGGTAGCCCAGGGTCAGAAGGTCCATTGCCACCCACATAAACATTAAGTGCTTAGAACGAAATGGCCTGTATCTTACCCTTCTCGTTCATCATCTGTGTTGTAATACACCTGTGGGGAAAAAACAGACACATGTAGACCGGGAGTGGAGCAAACCTTCTCTTAAGGAGAAAAAGATACATTTGATAAACAATGTTTGCGCTCTCTCTCTCTCTCTCTCTCTCTCTCTCTCTCTCTCTCTCTCTCTGCATGTGTGTGTGCACACTTGTGTGCGTGTGCATGCGTCTAAGGAAATGCAACCTCCTCGTATTCTCACTCAGAATGATGTTTAGATTTTATAAAGAAATTCAGAAACATGACTATTTCTAGGGAAAGTTAGTCTGGCCTAACCAGATTACTCCCGCCCTCTGCACTGACATTAAGAAAAACCATTGGTGAGATCCAAACACACTGTGTTCAGGCTGTTGGGGGATCCCTAGGTGGGCTGGCTCTTGAGTAGTCAAGAGAGCCATAGCCAGATAGCAGTAACAGGGCCTCTGTGTGTGCTCCCCAAAGGGGTCTGCCTTACCCTGGTTTCCCAGAGCCACAGATAAGCAGGGTCTCAAAGAAACAAATGGCCAACTGAGGTGCCTGTTTAACATACCAAAGCAGATGCTGGCCAGTTCTCTCAGAATCCCTCAGTACCTGTGGCTCCTCCCAGCATTTTATCAGCCCGCCCCCACACTGAACCCCTCCCTCCCAGGGGCGGGGCTTCCACTTCCCTCTATCAGCCTGATCCCTGTATAAAAGCCATTGGGCTACACTGCTCTTCCAGCCTCTTGGGTGGTGGTTCCTCTCTTGCTCTCCCTCCCCATCTCTCCTCTCATGGTATGGTTTAGACTGCCAGCCATGTTCGGCCTGGACTCTTCCCTCTACCTGCTTTCTCCCTTATCTCTACGATAAAATCTTCTCCATACTGTAGGAGTAGCCATGTCCTCCTCCTTTATTTCAATTTTTCATTCATTATCTACCTTCAGGCTGTAAAGGTCATGTGGCAAAGAGTAGCTCTCCAAGGGCGAGTGTTGTTAGGAGAACTCAGGGGCAAGCACGGTCAGAATCTGTGAAGCCTCCTGCAGGGCAGTGGTGGCATGCACAGAGGCAGGTGGAACTTTGTGAGTTCGAGGCCAGCCTGGTCTACAGAGGGAGTTCCAGGACAGCCAGGGCTGTAACATAGAGAAACCCAAACTGAAAAGAGAAGGAAAAGGAAAGGAAAGAAAGGAAAAGGTGAAGCCCCCTTACGAATGATGCAAAAGTACAGCGGGTCCTTTGTGGCAGTGTGGGCTCTTGCCCCTGTTATTTCTAAAGCTTAACAGTGGGCGTTTTGTGAATTGCATCTGTGTGTGTGTTTGGGTGGTCAAGAATACCCAAATCAGTTTTGAACATTCATGTAGTCTCTTTTAAAGCTGGCACTGTCCCTGCCCAACGTGGACCTTGGCAGCCTCCCTCCCTTGCCCTCTCAGGGGCTTCCAGCAGCACTGGGGGTGTCAACAAACCCAGGCCTAGTTACATAACGAATAAAGGTACCTGAAATTCTCCTGAGTCATTCTAGAGAGCAGCTTGGATGTGTATAAGAACTCTGTCCTTTTAGATTTTTTTATGACTATTGTTATATTGGATTTTGTTTCTTCTTAAACAGAAAGCCACAAATGTAAAAGCCATGTTCAGCACCCCAAGCTTCAGTGCAGCATCCTTCTGCCTCAAGGACCTCTACAGCACCCAGCTCTTCCCAGAAAGCAATGTTTAAAAGCTCCAGATAACCTCTGTTCCATCCTCTGCTTTGCAAAGTGATTGACAGCAGGCTATTCACAGGACAGACAAGTGACAGCCAAGAGTAGCTGCCCAGACCTCCAGTTAGGCGCACTCTGGATCCCAGGGTCACAGGCTGTGGAGTAGGCTTAGGTCAAACAATACCAATCCAGGGTCACAGGGACCCCACAGTGCTGTGAAGCAGGCTTAGGTCAAGTAATACCACCAATCCAGAGTCACAGGCACCCCAGGGTGCTGTGAAGCAGGCTTAGGTCAAGCAGTACCAAGCCACCAGGCTGCTTTACCTGGTGAGGACAACAGACTCTCCAGGTCACTGTTTCCTCAGAGTCTGCCTTGGGCGTGACACTGAGGGGTGGGTGGGGCTATGAGACCAACCAGGCTGGGACTCTATTCCTCTTGAGATTCATTTGTGTATTTCAGAGACATCTTGCCAAGAGACTACACATCAGGCGACTTTCAAGGGTGACGTGGCACCACAGCCAGAGTCGTGACGGGAAGCAGAAGGGTTTAACTCTGTTAGCTATTGCTCGTCTGCAAGATGTAGGGACCTCACTCCCAGCTACAGGCTTGGAAACTTTTTAAAAAGGGGACAGAAAACACACACACACACATACACACCATACACACAAACACCATACACACACCATACACACACATGCTCACATACACACCATACACACACATACACACCAAACACATACACACGCTCACATACACACACGCACACATACACACGCTCACATACACATATTCTTGCTGGCTGTCTTCTCTGGACAGCATTAATCCTTTCCTATGTTTTGCTTTCTATGGAATAAGGCAAGATAGAAATGTAAAGTAGTTCTTAGCAGAAACGCACTCCACACAGAAAGTATGGGTATAGTTATCACCACATTATATCATGAACAGGGAAAGATGCTCACACATGCACATGTGGGTACACGCACACACTCACATGCACAGACACTCATGTGCACGTGCGCACACACGCACACACACACACACACACACACACACACACAAGTCCTCTCATTGTATAGCTGCCCCATCACTACATCAAACATTCTCCAGAAAGAGGAGACCCCAGCAATATTTCTCTTTCAGACTGAGGTCAGACTGAGGTCTGTCCCAGCACTCAGAGTGGGAGGGGCCTTGAGTTTCCCCTTACGCTTCTATTTCTCAAAACAGTCCTTTCACGCAGGACTCTGGAGTCAAAAGAGAACCAATCAATGCAAAATTAAAATCCCACTTAGTATGGCCAAAGCCCCTCTGGCTGACACTAAGGAACCTCTTTTATTCTTCTCCACATAGTTAAGCACCCTTAATGAAGAAAAGGGAGAAACCTTCCCTTACAGAAGGCTCGGCCATCACCAGCATATGAAAAGGCTGGGGCCGGCGGGCAGCTCAGCTCAGTGGTCCTGGAGCACAGGACGCAGGCATACTAGTACCCTACTTTTTGTTTTCACTGAGCAATATCATAATTAGTTATCCTGCGGATATATAGTATTCATCACTGAACTTGCAGCTTCTGCCTACACTTCCACAAAACTAAGCAGTCATGACTTATCTAACATTTATTTGGTTTTAAATCCTTCATGGCATTTGGAGATGAAACCATAGAATTTAGGTATTTGGTGGAAGAGCTACTATATGCTTTCTTCATCCTTCAGATGAGAGATGATTTATCCATTCAGTGAGAACTATTAATTAGTTAAGAAAAAAATTCTTGACAAGATCTTCATCCCCCCTCCCCCGCTAATGTAGGCGTTAAATGCAGTTTTACTTTTCAGCACTAGGTGGCGATGTGTGCCCTGATAGAGGCTGCTAGACTCAGCAGAACAACTTATAGGCAGAGGATCGGCCTTCTCCTGTTGCTTTGTCAACAATTTTCTAATAACAGCTCACACTTTCTTTGCCTTAGAATGTGAGTATTCTCTCAAGATAGTCTTTTCTGGGGGAAAAAAAAAGAAATCTACTTTTGTCCGCAAAGATACCGACTTTCCTATGCGGCTAGACACGAGGGTGTTTATTTGGGGTCTGCTCTGCCAGAGCGCCACGCGAGAAGGGCTCCAGGAGGGCGTGAGCAGCGGTCCTACCTGTCCAGTCCTCTGCAGGTTTGCGAAGTGAACATCCGGGATGAAGAGCACGGGCTGCGAGTGCAGGTCGGGCATGGTTTTGAAGTAGGTGATGTCACTCTTCTTCTGTAAAGGCATGGCGGCCAGCTTCCCGTCAGAGGCTGCGGGCAACCACAGAGTCCACCATTAGGGTTCCGTATGGCTGAGAACGCTCGGCTATCAGCTGGCTTCAGCCGAAGCCCGTGATTCTCCCCCAAGCTTTCTCGGCGCCCTAGACATGACTACGCGCTCAGTGAATGCGAGCTTCTAGGAAGTACTGCAGGAGGATTGAAAGTTCCTCCACTTCCTGCTGCTCACCCTGGAGTCCTGGGTATAAGACTTTTCCATACGAACGACTCCATCTCCCCCACCCAACACCAAGGGCATCCCGAGCCTCTCCCAACTCCTGCCTCTACTACAAGGGCAAAGCAGGCCATCTCTTGGGCACTTCTTTGCACCTTCCCTGGCAGCCGGCCTCCTTCTCCTTGTCTTCCCAAAGAACCCTGCTGGCTGTGAT
The DNA here is from genome assembly GCF_903992535.2 of Arvicola amphibius. NCBI lineage: Eukaryota > Metazoa > Chordata > Mammalia > Rodentia > Cricetidae > Arvicola > Arvicola amphibius. The sequence continues at coordinate 3,716,689 of NC_052055.2, read as the reverse complement.
CTCCCCTTAGCACAGGCAACCTTGGGGTGAGGGCGGGAGTGACTCACAGTTGTTGCACTGGCTTTGGGAGGCCTGGCCCTTCCCTTTCTTCCTGTTCTGTTTTCTTTCTTCATCTCGGATTTTTCTTTCTGCTCCCTGATAGGGAAAGCAAGGAGAGACCAAGCATGAAAGGCTATTCACACACACACACACACACACACAAAGATGGGAAGCCTTGGCTCCCTCCCTGTGGTGCAACCCTCAGACCTGTAGGCTGCACTCTTGACCTGGGATCGATGCCAACTGACCCAGCTTGCCGCCTCTTCCTGTCGCGTTTCGAATCCACTAGGAAAGAGCTGGCTAACTTTTCTAGCTCGGTGTCACCTACCGAGTAACTCAGTGCTCTAACAGAGTGGCCGAGGCCCTAGCCCATTGAGTCTATGACTAGAATGACAGCTTTCAGACGAACATAACTTCTCTGCAAGTTCTCCTCTGCTTACGGTTATGAACTTGAAAGAATCAAGGAGGAATAAAGGGGCACACAAAGAGATGAGGGAAGGATTGCTCTACACATGGAAGCATCAATGTCCCCATATGCTCAAAGACAGTGCTCATTCTACTGCGTAGAAGAATCGTGCACATCCTCCCTTCTGCAAGAGGCTCTATAAAATATGCAAGCTCGGCATGGGAAAAGGAGCATTGTGAGGTGCATACAGGGCGCTTAGCGGTGTGAATTTAGTGTTCTACTCAAAGAGATTTGGGTCTTGCTCCTGCTCTGATGTCACGCTGTGGCGGAGTGTAACCTGGAAGTGTAGGATGAAATGACCCTCTTCTTCCATAAGCTGCTTCCGGTCGCCCGTGTTATCACAGTAGAGAAAACTAACTCAACAGACAGCGGGGTGAGCTGAGGAGAAATGTTCCCGCAGCTTGGGGATTTGGAGACTTGGTCCCCAGCTGGTGGTGATGTTTGGGAAGGGAGTAGGTTTTCTGGAAGAAGTGCATCATGGGGGTGGGTGTTGAGAGTTTAGGGCCTCACCCACTTCCAGGTTCTCTCTTTGCTTTGTGTCTGCACTGGACATGATCTCTCAACCTGCTCCGACTTTGATAGACGCTGTTCACTGCTAAAAAGATAAACTCTCAACCCTCTGCACCCATAGCCAGAGTAAACTCTTCCACAATTGTTTCGGTCATGGTGTTTTATCGCAGCAAGAGAAAAGTAAGTAACACAGAGGGATACAGCCCAAGAAATTTTACTTTTAAACTAGGGTATTTTTTATACTATTCTACGAGAGCAGTCTGGAATTGTTTTAAGAATTATTGCCTGCCACAGGGTAGTGGTGGCACACACCTTTAATCCCACCACTCAGCAAGCAGAGGCAGGCGGATCTCTGTGAGTTTGAGGTCAGCCTGGTCTACAGAGTGAGTTCCTGGACAGCCAGGCTATACAGAGAAATCCTGTCTCAGAAAAATATACATATATATGTATGACTTCCTTCTCTTCTGGAAAATACCAAATGGTGAACGTTGCAGATGCAGTGGGAAGACCCAGAGAGCAGGCTGGGAGGCCACAGAGGCCTCTGCAGGGATCAGGTTGGTTTGGGGACTGAGGTAGTAGAGGCCTCAGGGCTTGTGGAGGTAAAGCGAAGACCTGGAGTGGATCCCTACCACCAAGCTCGAGTCCCTGGAGATCTACCTGCTCTCCCCACCCCTTTAAAGGACCCAACATTACTGACTTTTTTCCTAGATGCATCCCTGAAGGACTGGGTTCTGAAGACCACACCCGTACAGACACTGCCATGAGGACCAGGTTCAAGGCTGTGGTCACTATTGAGGACTGCAGTGGTCATGCTGACCTTGGTGTTAAGTGGTCCAAGGAAGCAGTCACTGCCATCTGAGGGGTCATCTTGGCCAAGCTTTCCATTGTCCCTGTGTGGAGAGGCTACCGAGGGAACAGCCCCACACTGTTCCATGCAAGGTGACAGACTGAAGTGCCTCTGTGCTGGTGTGTCTCATCCCTGTCCCGTGCCCAAGAAGCTACTTATGATGGCTGGTGTTGATGACTGCTACACATCAGCCAGGGACACTGCCACCTGAGGCAACTTTGCCAAGGCCACCTTTCATGCCATCTTCATGACCTATGGCTACCTGACCCTCCTTGGTCTTAGGCTCCAACCCCCAGACCAGAAAAGATAGGTTCTTATTGCTTACACCACCTAGCCTGTAGTATTTTGTTTTAGCAGCCTGAGGACTAAGCCATAGGCCAATGCCAGCCACTAATTTAATGGTTAGAATGGCAAACATTCTGAGAATAGCAGCAGCCAAGACAAAAGGCAGCAGACTGGGGATGCCTTGACTATCTAATAGGCCTTGAGAATGAAAGGCTAGCACTTCCATGTGGTTGAGAAATGATTCCTTAGACACGAGCAGACAAGGGAGGAATGTCATTAAAACAACATCCAGTCATAACCACAGGACCTTTCTGACAAGCTGCCGTCTTTGCTCACCTTGTCGCAGAAGACCTTGATCTGGCAGTACGCTCTGTGGATGGGTTTATTGCTGCGGTTGTTGTAACTGTATGTGTCGATCTGAATCATCAAAGGAAGCCCTTTCACGCCCTTTTGGGAGGAGAAATCTGTACTCAAGCAATTCACGGTGATGAAAATCTAGAGGAGGGAGAAAGAGAAGAAAGTTCACGAAGTGCCATACAGAGGATCTCCAGAGTGACGCGAGCAGAGGCGTGGAGCGAAAGTCCAACGTGAACCTTTCAGGACAACGACAGATGTTCAATACTTTCCCATAGACACCTGCTGAACGTACAAATGTATGTATTATATGGCTGTAAACTTCTCTTTTTTTCAAGACAGGGCTTTTCTGTGTAGTCCTGGCTATCCCAGATCTCAATCTGTAGACCAGGCTGGCCTCAAACTCAGTGTGCCACCTGCCTCTGCCTCCTGAGTGCTGGGATTAAAGACGGGCCCTACCACATCCTGGAAAGAAAGGAACAAAAAAAAGCCCAGTGGTGGCACACACTCAGGTAGAACTCTGAGTTTGAGGCCAGCCTGGTCTACACAATGAGTTCTAGGACAGCCAGGGCTACAAAGAGAAACCTCGTTTAGAAAATAAAATAAATACATTCACTAGAAACTTCTGAACAATATGCTTACATATTTGACCTTGAAATAGACAATTTAAATGGCCTTACAGAAAGTACATCAGCAAAGCTGTACTCTCTTAACCATGAATGAGTTAATTAAAACACTGCTTTCGCCACATATCAAAGTGATCACTTCTGGAGCTGGAGAGACAGCGCAGCAGCAAGAGCACCTGCTGCTCTTTCAGAGGAACAGGGTTTAGGTCCCAGGGCCCACATGGTGGCTCACAATTGTTGTAACTCCAGTTCTAGGAGATCTGACACCATCTTCTGGCCTCTTGTTAGGCAGAAGTGGTGGCAAACACCTATAGTCCCAGTCTTCTGCATGAACGTGGCATGTATGCATACATACACTCAGGCACACATAAATAAGTTAGTTAATTAATTAATTAAAGAAGTTCTCTCTCTCCCTCCCTCTCCCCTTCCCCCTCTCTCTGTCTTAAAATTTTTACAAGACAGGATTTCTCTGTAGCTTTGGAGCCTGTCCTGGAACTAGCTCTTGTAGACCGGGCTGGCCTCGAACTCACAGAGATCCACCTGCCTCTGCCTCCCAAGTGCTGGGATTAAAGGTGTACGCCACAACTGCCAGGCAAAAGTTCTCATTTCTAATAGTATGACTTTCCTTAGCCTCTGACCTGCAAGGAAAGAAGGAAAGGAAGGAAGGAAGGAAGGAAGGAAGGAAGGAAGGAAGGAAGGAAGGAAGGAAGGAAGGAAAGAAAGAAAGAAGATTGAACTAGAAAAAACAACTTCCTTTTTAATCCAGCAGCACTGAAACCTGGTTGTATTTATATAAAATTCTTTTCCTGGACTGAGAAGTGTGGGAGCTGGGATAACTGATTATTATTTAATCTGGCTGGCACCTAATGCAATGCCTAGCAAAGAACAGAGACTCACAAAGCACTAGGTAGATGAGTTAACCTGCAGAAAGCCCACTGGATGAGAGTCAAAGCCCCAACTGCAGCCCCTACTCAAGCACTGGACCCCTAAGGGACCTCAGACAGGTCACTCAACATTCTCAGCTTTCCGCAGTCCCATTAAAGCACCTGAAGGCCTCTGCCTGCAGAAGAAACCTGAACACTAATCTCCATGTTAGTAGGAAAGATTAGGAGCTGGCAAGAGGAGGAAATGGGAAGGGGATCAGCTGAAGTAACAGCAGCATCAGCTGCCTCCTGTTGGCAGGAAGTGACGGCACACCAGCCATCCCAGCAATCAGGGGACTGAGTCAGGGGGGATGGTGAGGCCCAGTGCAACCTGGGAAATAGAGCAAGGTTCTGCCAGAGGGAGAGAACAAAATCCTCACGGCATGTGGCATCAAGAAATACAAAATAAAAACTTTTAAAACCTTCAAACAAAAAACAAAACCCCTATAATAGAAATGACATGAGCCCAGTAGGGTGGAAACTCTAGCCCGTTTTTAAGGTTCCGTTAGATTAACAGAATACAAACGAGTTTCATTGTAAAGGATGTAGAGATGGGGGACGGGTGTAAATGAGCTATTAAATCGGCAAAAATGACCCTCGTTCTACACAATGATGGGTCACAGTCAAAAGATGCCATTTGTCATAGTTTGGACCTGTAATTCCCCAGAGACTAGTGTGTGAGTGCTGTCTGAGGCTGGGTAACCTTTAGGAGGTGAGCTGCCAGGGAACTAGGTCTCTAAGCCTTTGAAGGTTACAGCCAGCCCTGCATCTTGGCTTGTTCTCTGCCACCCGGCTACCTTGATGTGACAGCCCCTGACACATGCTCCTGCCATGATGCAGACCAGCCACAATGGACTGAAGCCTTCTGAAACTCAGAGAAGAGAGAAAAACCAAACACCTGTCTTCTAGCGAGCTGTTCCCATCGGGTGTTCTGGTCACAGACACACAAAGAACTGATACACCATTTCAAGATGATTCCCACCAGGACTACACATAGAAACCCTGCCTCAGAAAAGGAAAAGGAAAAGAAAGATTCTGGTGAGAATGACAGAAAACCAATGAAAACTGTCACTGGGGAAGACCAGGGCGTGTATTTATTACGTATAACACAACTTTTCAAAAGTTTTGACCCCTGAGCTTTTGATGGATGCCAAAACCCAGACCTTTTGTGCCCCTGCGAGAATGCCCAGGATTGCCCTGCAGTATGACAAAGACCTTATATTTCTTCCTAAGTATCATCCTGCTGTTTGAAGCCCCACAGACTTGGGTAATTTGCACCACCAGGCATCTAATTTCTAATGCTTTACCTCTTTACACACCATATCATTTGTTCTGTGACCTCTTCCTTGTAATCACAGGTGCATTAGCAAGGCACCAGGACAGCTGACAAGTTTTCTATGATGTGCCAATCGCCACAACTTTGCCTGCTGTGCCACAGGCACCCGCCTTTCCAGCCTCCACCTAAAAAAACGAATTACTCTAGACTGTTTCTGTCTCATCAGTAGAAAAGATCTAGAGAGATCTAGTGTGTGGGTGCTTTGAGGGGTTGATTGGATTTTTGCTTAAGAACTAAATTTTTCCCTGTTTCTTTGGTTTTGAGACAGGCTCGGCCTCTGTAGCCCAAGGTCACCGGAACTTGGGACTTGCTCTTTAGAACCAACTGGTGGGTGTTAAACATATGATCCTCTCAATTCAGCCTCTCTAGAGCTGGAATTATAGGCACCATGCCCAGCAAGAATGAATCAATTTTAGCTCCTTTACACACAAAGCACGTGTACACATGCAGACACGCGCACACACACACATGAAGGGGAAGGATAACTGTATAAGACAATAAATATGTTAATTTTCTTACCTTATTCTTTACGTGGACCCTGTAGTATCATTTGTATATCTTAAATATACAATTAAAAGATACTTTTAAATATATATATATTCATTTCATTCATTTATTCTTTTCATTCATTTGTTCAGTCTAAAGTATTCATGGAAGCACACAGTGTATCAAGCAGTGTTAGGACATTAGAAATAGAGACAGATGCCAAGTTTACCTCGTAGAGCTAACAGCTCAGGGGAGGATGGAGCAAGTATTCAACAATGAGCACCAGACAGTGGCCCAGGAGAGGTGTGAGCAGAGGCCCCAGGCATGCAGAACGAAGTTCTTAGCCTTGAGGAGACGAGTAATACATAACCACAGGAACACAGGCTTGAGCAGGAGGCTTACAAATTCTAAGGAATTGGGGGTGAGATCAACGAAGATGCAAATGCCTGAGTAGTGGGGACTCTTAAGAAAAACTATGACCGTCAGGAGGCTTCCAGAGTAGAAGCTGGTTGTCCCTAACAGTCCCGGTAATGGAGAATGCTACCTCCAGCCTTGGACAGTTCCTGAGTGGCAGAGAAATTCTATTTAACCCTCATTCAAAGGAGCAAGTTTTCAAATGCCTTGAGTTTCCTGAGGCTGTGCTAGCATAAACATATAAGCTACGGGCCCATGAACCACAACAGACGGGTGGGATGGGGTGAGAAGCGACGTGCTGGTTGGTGCCTTAGAGATTACAATGGCTTCATTGACCATTGATTTGCAGGTCAGAAAGAGGTGTCCTTTTCTGGGGACACTTGACTTCTTTTACTGCTGGCAATGCGGCTATCTTGGCCAGAATGCAGCTTTGTATCAGCAAATTAAATGTTCACTCTGCTGAACCATGTGGTTGTCCCTAATTCCGGCCATGTGTTTCACAGAGATCTTCCTGATGGTGGCACCTCAGTACTGTGTGTGTGTGTGTGTGTTTGTGTGTTTCTCCCACCCCATGAAAAGGTCTACCTAGTAGAAGAGAAGCTAATGTTCTGGTGGACATTTCCTACATGACAGGGCTTTATTTATGGCGGGCTCTCTAACTTACATGCCCACCATTCACTGTGGGTCTACATGCTAGGTAGGAAGAAGGTGCTAATTACGATCTCTCAGCTGCAAGTCTAAGAGAGCTAGAGCAATAGATCATGACTACTTACAAGGACCACTTAAGTAGCCTAGTCATCGAAAGCCAATGGGATGCTCACTGACAATGTACCACGATAAATAGACTCAATCGTCCTTGCAGGAGCTATAAAAGTCAGTCACCCGGGACACACGGTCCTTAAAGGCCAATTGAGTTCCATGGGGAGACATTTAGACTCAATGCTCTTCAAACAGAAAGGGTCTCCGCAGAAGGCCCAGTGTGGCGCAGATTCAAGGCATCCTGATCCCATAAAAGGTAACCCGTAGGAGTTTGCCTTCTGTGCAGCCCTGAGCTGGCATCTCCTCGGTGAATGGAGCAGGCAGGGTGCAATGTTCTGCTCAGCACGGCTCCTTCTCCTGCAGACAGAGCCCACGGAAAGCACCTGGCAGTGCCTAATGGCATCCATCTCAGCCTGGCTGTGCCACACTCAGAATCCAAATGGTTGAACTTTAACCGAAGTGGGGGGGAGGGAGGGGGGAGAGGCACGGAATGGAAGGCTAGGAACTGATGAGCGCTCACTTGTTCCTTTCATCTCGCAAACCCAACCATGCCCCAGCTCCACGGGCAGCGTGCAAACACAAGAGCAACTTTCTGAGAATTTACCTACAAGGAACCTGGTGTAAACGTGTTAGGTTTGAGAGGAGGGCAAGGGATGAGGTCACCCACTGAATGTTCATCCAGATGCCAAGCACGGAAAGCTGTTTTTACCTTCGGCAGGAGCTCGGACCAAGCAGAGAACAGATGGGACCAGGTAAATAACCGCAGGCCTTTGAGTTACACACGCAACAGTTGTGAGGCCTCTCCTTCCACACCACATTTACCAAACCTCAGGTGTGTTCTAATTGTACAAGCACGCTTTCCTGCCTTTGGGAGAACTAATTAAATCATGTGCACTCGGGCAAATTGTAGAGAGCATTCCAATTTCCTCACAGGTTCAGAGTGAATTAGATCATTTCTAAATGTGCTTAGACACCTTTCCCTGAAAAAGCATGTTTTAGAAAAGTGATGTTTTAGAAATAAAAATGTGAATGACAATTGCTACATGTGAATGACAATTGCTACATGTGAATGACAACTGCTACATGTGAGTAACAATTGCTACATGTGAGTGACAACTGCTACATGTGAGTAACAATTGCTACATGTGAATGACAACTGCTACATGTGAGTAACAATTGCTACATGTGAATGACAATTGCCACATGTGAGTGACAATTCATGCTTTGTGACCTCTAGCAAACAAGCGACTTGCAGGGGTCTCAAACTCGGCTATGCGCCAAGCATGTGGGGAGGTTTATTAAAACAAACGCCCTCCCGTGGGCTTCAGAACCACTGTGGTTCTGGGATTTCCCAGTAAAGCAACTGACCCTACCTTTAATTGACTTAGAAAGCAGCTTGAAATTTAAAGCATTCATCTAAGGAACCGCAGAGGCGTCAGCCACAAAGTCACAGCACAGGCGTGCGCTGAGAAGCTGGTTTAGGGCCAGAAACTGTTCTTTCAAAACTGACATGTAAACACACAAGAGTGCTGTGGCCTATTCCCTTGCTCTGTTCTGTTTTGCTGCCTCCTCCTCTCCCTCCTCCCACCTCTCTTCCTCCTTCTCCTCCTCCTTCCCCTCTTCCTTTCCTTCCTCCTCCTCTCCCTCCCTTTTTCTTCCCTACCTACACAGGGTCTCACTATATGGCTCTAGCTCTTCTGGAACACACTACATAGACCAAACTGGCCTGAACTCAGAGATCCTCCTGCCTCTGCCTCCCAAGTGCTAGAATTCATTCTTGCCTCTTACTACACACCTTTAGGGAACTTCGGTCCATTTTGTCGTTTTTTTCATCCACTTTGATAAGATTATACGAGTGCAGATGCAGTAACAATTGAGACTCGTGCCATTGGTACATCTGAATACACACTTTCTACCACGGCTTTCCTACCACCTGCTGTTGTTTACAGAGCACCTCAGGGTCACTGCCCCCACCCCCTGCTGTCCTTGTCAGTGGCACAGGACACCTCCTCCTCTTTCAGCTCTTGGCTCAGGGCTCACTCCTCAGACAGACCATCTCTGGCCTCCCCACCCAGAACCACTATTCTCCCTCCGAGCCAAAGCAGGCTCTACCAAGTTTCTCTTTTCTGTTTTCTTCATACACTTAGTATTTCAATTTAATCCGTTGTTTGTTGTTTAGTGTTTAATTACCTGTGTGCTCCACACTGGCAAAAAGCCCGTAAGAAGGACTGACTCTTTGTTGGCCTCAAATCAGCTGCATTATGCCAGGCTTGGGCTCCTCAGAAAATATTTACTCAATGAGATAAGGGAACATAAGTTATTTTTCCAAATATGCTTTTTCCTTTTAATGCCCGGTCTTTCATAAGTAATAATGCCTGGAGGCCAAGGCTGACATAAACAACTAAAATTTTCAAGGTCACAGCGTGGGGTCCACTGTGACCTGGCGGCTTCTCTGCAGCTATCTGACCGCTTGTCTGTGTGTCCATCTACCAACCTATGGATGAGCAAACACCTAAGCACCAACTACATATACAGTACAATCGTCTCTCTATCCACCTAACTACCTCCCTATCCACGCACGATCACACCCTCTGGATGGATGAGAAGTACACAGTGCCTATAACAGCAGACCCTGCTCCGGGAGAAAAGCAGCATTTGTTCCCAGGTCTAGTCAGTGCTGTGGAACAAGCATAACCAGAAACACCAAGTCCAACAACCCAGACCATACCTGCTGTGAGAATTCAGAAGGGAAACTTAACTGAGCCGTCCCTGTAGGAACTTCGGGATAAGGGAGAGATAGAGGGAAATGGGGAGGGAGTGTGCAGGATGCCTAAGAGTTAGCTTGGGAAAGACTTGCAGTGGAACAGGGCTGAGAAGAGGCACTCATGCAACCAGTACTGGAGCTGCCCTGGGGCCACGTAGGACAAGTAGATCTAGGTGACAGAACCAAGTTAGAGACCTGGAGAGAGACTGGGAAAAGCCATGGGGCTCAGGAAAGGGAGGGCCCACACCCCAGGGAAGCCAACAGTGAGAGACACGGGCCAGCAAAGAGCAGGAATCGTTCACTCAAGAGGCCTGGAGTAAATGGGCTTCCGAGCTAAAAATCTCCAAAGCAGGACTGACCTACAGTGCAGGGTTTTCCAGAGGCCAACTTTCTCTATAACCGAGAGCAAGATGCAATGCACAAACACAAACAGGAAAAAGAAAGAAAGAAAAAGAGAAAGGGAGGGAGGGAGGGAAGGGTCTAGGGAAGGAGGAAGGAAGGAAGGAGGGAGGGAGGGAAGGAGGGAGAGAGGGAGGGAGAGAGAGAGTGAGGGAGAGAGGGAGGGAGGGAGAGAGGGAGGGAGGGAGGGAGGGAGGAAGGAAGGAAGGAAAGAAGGAAGGAAGGAAGGAAGGAAGGAAGGGAAAAGAGGGAGGGAGAAATCTAGGGAGGGAGGAAGGAAGAAAGGCTCCCTCAGCCAACCCTTCTGATTTCAGACCCTATCTTTTAAGCAGCTCCAACAACCCCCACCTTGGTACTACGGTATTTAAATTAGGTCATATTTTTAAACTGGAAAGGGCTATGCAGTAAAATCCACAGAGTTTCCCCATCATCCGGGTAACACAGCACTGCCCACAAGCCAGCCTCTGTGGGGCTCATCTCTGCAACTGCACATCCTCAGAATAAGGGCACAGTTAAGCAGGCCTCCTGTCCACTGGTCAGGTAGCCCCCTCTGCACCACCAGGGCCCCAGTGCAAGCTCTTTCCCAGGGGGCACCACCTGTTCTTCCTCAGGAAGTCAGATGACTCCAACATGGATCTGTTTAAAAGTCTCATTAACGAACAAACACTAAACTGAGGTAAACTTATTCTTAAAACAGCAAATCTACTTCTCCACAGAAATTTGCTGGAGAGATATCTAAGTCAGAAGCCTCCACTAGACTCCAAATTGCCCTGCTGAGCTCTGCCACCCCAGCAGGTCTTGCACAGCAGCAAACTGGGGCAAGGAAGACCTAGGAGTCACTGCCTAACAGTCCTCTGCTTCCCAAGTGCTGGGATTAAAGGCGTGCATCATCACGGCATGGCTCATTCAACTTCTTGGTGGTTTTGTTCTCTCTCTCTCTCTCTCTCTCTCTCTCTCTCTCTCTCTCCCTCTCACTCTTTCTGGAAGGACCTCATGTACTCCTTGTTTGTGTGATGCAGAGATCAAAATCAGGGCTTTGTGCATGCTAGGTAAGCAGCCTTCCAACTTGGCCATATCCCCAGCTCTTAAAACTCACATTTGTAGTACTTGAACTTGATCCAAATGTAAAAGGTACAAAAGGGAAAATTTCACACTTTCTGATTCCTTTTCTCCCTGGGTAAGCATTTCGACATGATATGCAAATTCCTGGCTTTTCCTTGGGGGGGGAGGGGTGGCAGCAGAGAATACATACAGTCCCGGTTCTCACTTCTACTGAACAATGAAATCTGATCATTCTCTGCTGTTTAAAAAGTACTTACTTCTCTGAGTTTGAGGCCAGCCTGGTCTACAAGAGCTAGTTCCAGGACAGGCTCTAGAAACTATAGGGAAACCCTGTCTCAAAAAAACAAAACAAAAAAAAAAAGTACTTACTTATAGAATGGCAATTTCTCCCATTAGGCTGTTTTCAACTTTTAGTATATAAGCAATACCACAAAACAGTTCAGTGCCACCATAATGTTTAATTAATAAAACTCAGACATGGCGGCACTGCTTAAACTACATATTTCTGTGTAACCACACAAATCTGCACACAAATGTACACAGGAACATGGACTCCACCGAGTTTGCTTTCTTCAGCTGAGAGCAGGCTTTCTCAGCCGCATCTTTATAGGCACGAGTTTTCAAATCTGAGTTCCCCTCAATCGCTAGGAAGTCTTATTGCAACTCCTGTTTGGGTGGGGGGGGGGGCTCCACTCCCAAAGTTCCACACTCAGCAGGCCTGGGGTGAGGCCCAAGTGTGCATTCTAACAGTGTCCCCAACTCGGTCGGCCTTCTTGACTGGCTCTTCCTCCCGCTCTTCCTCCTCTTTCCCCATCCTCCTTACTTGCCACCCATTCCTTCCCTGCCTGCTGGTTCCCTGCGTTTCCAAAGCCTTGCCCGTTTGTCTCCTGTCCACCACAGCTGATCCACATCGAGCATCCTTACAAAAGACTCTGTTGTCTTCTGGGCCCCATGGACCCTGCTCTCGAGCCTCCAGTGTCTGAGCTCCCCTTCCCCATCCAGCACGTCATCTTTCTAACCCTAAGATGCAGCAGATCGCTCAGCTCCCTTCAATCTTCCCTGATCCCACAGGAAGGGCATCCTCTATCTGCACGGCAAAGTACAGAAGTGATGAAGCGCGGGACAAGTTAGGCGGGGGCTGGGGGCTGAGAAAACCTGGAAAAGCCTTAGTAGTGGGTTGATCTAGGCTTAGGGTGTGTGTCATTAACCATATTGTTATAATTTCTTACCTAAACTTTTAAAATAAAAGATACAGAAAAATGACAGAAGAGAAAAGAAAATCAAGAGCCAGGCACAATGGTACCTGCCTGCAATCCCGGGGCTGGGAGACGGAGGCGGGGGTCCTAGAAGTCCGTCTCACTCCCAGGCCTGTCTTAACTGGCCACAAACCCCATCTTCCTAACCGGTACCTCAAGTGCTTCCTCAGAGAAATCCCTGTCAGTGTGGAGTGGGGATGTTCGTTCCCTCAAGGTTCTCCTAGCAGAGAGCAGCACAGGAGGCACCCACCACCGAGGCGTGAAATCGTGGCCTCATTGTGTATGCATCTGCTGTGTTACCAGGTAAGCTAGCTAACCTTAAATCACCTGCTGGCTAGATGAAAAATGTCACCTGCTTAGAAACATGAATAATTGGATAATATATATAAAAAGCCTGGCATGGCAAGGCGCCTAGGATAGAGTGATTGGTGAGCAAATATCAGTCATTGTGCACACAAGCACATACCATTAGGTCATGAAATCAAAGTGTGTAATCCAATTCCCCGCACAGCACAATAGTTCATAGCTGTTAAGAGCCGTAAGCAGAATGCACGGCAGAAACCGTGGCTACTCCACACTGTAAGAAGAGATTATTCCCGGTTCACAAGCTCTCGCTCCAGCCTCCTTGCTTTTCCCGTCAGCCCTTACCTTATAAAGGAGGAACAAAGGCATGGCTTTGTTTAAGTTCAATACCAAAGACTCCAGCAAATGTTTGCCTTGCCCTTTTAAAGCTCCCTCCGCCCACACCACACCCCAGCAAACACATAAAAATGCCATTTGCCCTGCTTGGCGGTGTGTAACTCAATCTTTTCCAGACCTCTCCCAGGAGCCTCTCCCAATGCCCACTTTTGAAACCATGGGATGCTCTATAATACTCTCTATCAGTTAACCTGCTGAAAATCGGGCCCAAGTTAAGCAACGCTGGGATGTAATGTCTGTGCAAATGGCCGTCTCTCAAGTACCGTAGAAGCCCCCAGGCAAAGACATCAACTTAGGGGATCAGCAAAGTTAGAACCTCGGTCACTCGGAAATATGGTCTCCTTTAGACGGCCCATTGGCTCTTGCTCTGTGCATCCGGAAAACCAATATTTGCACACCTTGCCACATGTCTGGGGTCCAGTTATCTCTTCTTACAGTGTGGTTTCTGCCGTTCAAGGGAGAGAGCACTGCCCACTTAGAAGCATGCCCTGGGAAAGGCTCATCATGACCGTCAATTTTAGCTTTTTATAAATTACTTTTCAGATGTATTTTATTCTATGTATAGGAGGGCTCTGCCTACATATATATATATACATACATACATACATATATATATGTGTGTATATATATATACACATATATGTGTGTGTGTGTGTGTGTATATATATATATATATATATATATATATATATATACACACGTATGTGTGTGTGTACCACTTGTATGGCTCATGCCCTAGGAGTTCAGAAGGTAACAGATTCCTCAGAAAAGGAGTGCCAGGTGGTCGTGAGACACCAGGTGGGTGCTGGGAATAGAACCTGGGTCCTCTACAAGAGTAACTAGTGCTCTTAACTGCTGCATCATCTCCAGTACCCCAAGAGTAGCTTACAGAGTCCTGTGGTTGGCACCCAACATCAATTAAAGCACAGTGAGACAGCACATGCCTTTAATCCCAGCACAGAAAATGGAAGAAGGGCAATCAAGGGTCCACGCTCAGCCTCACTACCTGAGACATTGTCTCAACAACAGCATCCACTAAACATCTTAGAGGAACAGAAATGCTGGGAAAGAGACAGACAAATGGGGCCGAGTAACAACTCAGCAATTAAGAGCATTTGATGCTCTTCCACAGGACCCAAGTTCAGCTTCCAGCACCCACATCTGGTGGCTCACAACCGCCTATAACTTCAGTTCCAGGGAAATCTGAAATCTTCTTTTGGCATTTGTGGGCAACACATACACACACAAACACACACACACACATAATTAAAAGAAGAAAGAAGCAGAAAGAAGCGTGAAAACAAATAACAAATCTGAGACATGATAGATCCACCGTGATTGGGTACTGAGTATAAGCTGACCTCTCAGTGTAACCTCAAAGTAACCACAAGGCTGGGAGTGTACGAGAAGATTGCCATGAGTCTGTTCTTCCCAATTCCCTGCTTTCTCGTGTGAAATGTCGCTGCCATCACAGACCTGCTCTGTCACCAAGCTGTCTCCTAAGCTAGAGGAGAGATTACTGACTTGTGTGCAGGAAGTTGGGTGGGGCTTGCTCACCACTAGCTGCCCCTCGAGAAGGCAACTCCTGAAGGAGGACACCACCCACACAAGGAGAAAGGAAAGATGCCAAGACTTCACAGGGGCAAAGGAGGTCGCTCTGGAGAACATTGTTCATCAGATCTCCACACAGACTGAGCCAACTTGTCTACAGAACAGGCAAAGTCCCGCTCCGGCATCCCATCTCCCTTACGGATGGCCTTCAGGCACATGAAGGCCTCTTACCCCTACTTGTCATCAGCCAGTCATGTCAACAATCACTCCTCAGAAATGGCCTCAGTTCTTAAATGACATCTTTTTAGTGTTAAGGCAAAAATCAGTTACTTGTCATTAATTAAACTATTGAGGGGAATGGCTCAGGGAGCCCATACCCACCTTACTGGCTCCTACAGGTTTAAATTTACAGGTGAGCTTCTATTGTAAATCCAGTTCTGTGTGTGTGTGCGCGTGCAGGCATGCATATGTGTATACATGTATGCATGTGTTTGTGTGAGCACAGGCATGCATATGTGTATACATGTATGCATGTGTTTGTGTGAGCACAGGCATGCGTGTATATGTATGTGTGTGCATGTGTGTTTGTGTGCACACAGGCATGCATGTGTATATACGTGTGTGTGTGTATACACTTGAGTGCACACATGAACATATGTATAAAGGTCAGAGAACAACTTGTAGGGACCAGTTCTTTCCTCCTACCATGTGGGTTCCAGGGACAAAACTCTGATCTCATCAGCATTGGTGGTAAGAACAGTCACCCACTGAGCCAGCTCACAGGTCCTCCAGTTTCTATGCTTTTCCTAAAGCTTGTTTACATGTGAGTGTGTTCCACCTTGACTTTGTTTCTTAAATGCTGTGCCTCTTGCGTGATTTTGGATAAAGGAAAGAGAAGAAAAAAATTCTCCTGTGCTATTCAGATACTGAAAAAAAAAGCATAAGAAAAACACATGGAGAAAACCATAAAGATGAATTAGTGCCAGAGAAAGAGTTGGTGCAATGGGAAGGTGGAGAATAAGCGTGTGAAGGTAGAAGAACCCACTGACATCGCGAAACTGCAGTACTAGGGCGCACTGCCTTTAGAGGGTACAAGCGAGTTCATAGCTGTGCAAGAGCCACTGTTGGGCTAGTCAGCACATGAACTCACACACACACACGTACATACACACACATATACACATACACACACACACCACACACACGTATACACATACACACACACATACACATACATACACACACACACACACACACACACAGAAAACTCACTAATATCAGGCTACTCAGGAGAGAGATGCTGATATTGAGTTAGTCTGCATACACACACACGAACATAAGCACACACATGCACACACAAGCACTCCGTTGATAAGAGCTTAGTAGCAGTGGTTGTGGCCATTCCAGTCAACGGCTTTCATGATACAAATAAGGAATGTTCCAGGCACAAGGATAAGGAAAGCTCTGAGCACGGAAGTGTTAAACCAGCACAGAATCCTTGCTAGGTGAGTGTGGGCCCAGGACGTTGATGAAGAGGAGGTGAGTGGCCAAGCAGGATGGGGTCTTCAAATGGCTTTGCCTGAGGAAGTAAAGCCGACCCCTGTAAGTTACATTCTACATTCTGTGAGGTAGGGAAATCATAGGATTCTCTTGTTTTAATGTCTAGTTCCTTCTGTGAAGCTGGGGAAGAGAGGAGCCTGGGGGTAGCATCTGCCCTTCCATTTACCTAATCTTACAGTTCTGGGATGCAAATCTGAATCTGAGATACGTACACGTCATATGTGACGTCTCCTAGCCATACGCCTCCAGTGTCATCCTAAATGCTTGTTAACACAGACGTGTCCTTGAAGAGCCCTAAAATGACTTCCTTCTTGAGGGGGTCTTTCCCAGTTCTAGCAAGCTGGAAGAATGTTCACAAGTGACTTGATGACAATGGGGTGGGAGGGACACCTCAAGTCCTCTACTGCAGCCAGAGGACAGTGTCTGGCAAGCAGGACAGACGTCATAAAACAAGGTCCTGCTCTACCCTGGTGAGCAGAGATGCTGGGCTCAAATGCGACAAAGAGAATCCTCACTGTACCAGTTTCATAGTAATAAATTAGTCTAGGTTTTTCTTTAAAAACTGTCCAAAGAAATGCCTGGGGGTAAAAGCACTCGCCTCATGAGCTTGACAGTCTGAGACCCATCCCCAGAACCTACAAAAGAAGTTAGGTGCATCTGTGATCTCAGTATGCCGCCTGGGAAAAAGGAGGCGGGGACAGGAGGACAGAATGGAAGCTCGAGTCCTCCTGGTCTAGAGTATGAAGGGAGGCAGAGGTAAGAGGCCCTGGCTCAAAGCAAGGTACAAAGAGAATCCTGGCTCCTGTGCAACCATGCTTGCACCACAGACACACAGTGATAATAAACAAAAAAATTCTAAGGAAAGATGAGATTAAAACTCATCTCTCTGATGGTGGTGGGGGAGAAATATTTATACTGAGTCAAGATCCTTCCAAAACATTGGCTGCAGGGAGATTCTCTCTCTCTCTCTCTCTCTCTCTCTCTCTCTCTCTCTCTCTCTCTCTCTCTCTCTCTCTCTCTCTCTCTGTGTGTGTGTGTGTGTGTGTGTGTGTGTGTGTGTGTGTGTGTGTGTATGTTTTGTTCTTTGAGAAAGGGTGAAAGGGTTTCTTTTTGTAGCTATGGTTGTCCTGAAACTAGCTCTGGTAGACCAGGGCGGCCTTGAACTCACAGCGATCAGCCGGCCTCTGTCTACCGAGTGCCAGGATTAAAGGTGTGCACCACGATCTGCCAGCGAGGTTTTTTGTTTGTTTGTTTGTTTGTTTGTTAAAAAAAACATTCAAAGGGTGGGGAACCTCCTTCATCCGAGCATTAGGAAGGGGCAAACACAGAGACGGGGTGAGGGGCGGGGGTTGGTGTCCTGATAGGGTGAAGGACCCAAAGAGGACAGTGATCCACAGCATTGTCACAAGACACTCAGCAGCACCCCAACACTCGTGTCCTATACGTCACCGTGAGACCTCTCTAGCAGGTCAGTCTTGGAATCAGCGTGAACGGGGAGACAGCACTGAATGAAAAGGTGGAAGGAAGGGCTTCAGGACTCTCTCTGGGAGCCTGGGAAAGGACTGCAGTTAGGGCTGCCACTGTGTGGGTGACATCACTGCTGTGGATGGTCAGAGCTCCCCCACAGCACGCTGAGCTCTCCGCTCCACTCTTGTGTGGGAACAACTCCATAGTCTCATGTGGGCAATCAGCCCCTTGGAGACTCGTGCTTGGAAAACCTGCGTTTTAAGTGCCAGCATTTGGTGACAAAGCAAAACTTAGAATTATCCCTGTGAGTGAGAGGGTGGTACAGCTCTCCCGCCATAATCTGCTGGGTGGGACCTTAGGCATCTATGGAACGCTTCTTCCCCTACTCCCCACCATTTCACAGCTGGCCAAACTAAAACTGAGGAATGGGAAGCCAGATGCTGGAAGCTGGACTTGTGGCAGAGCCTGTAATACTAGCATTTGGAAGAGTGAGGCAGGAGGATTACTGTGAGTTCACAGGCAGCCTAGGCTTCACAGAGAGACCTGTTTGAAAACCACCCCTGCCCCAAGAAAAGAAGAACAAATATGTTGGCTACTCTGGCGTAAGGACTAGGCCCTGAGTCTGCAGCTCATTGCAGGAACCTTGGGCTGCACTGACCCAACGCCACCCTGACCGGTCCCCACGGTTCCCACACTGTGACAGTGGCAATGCTCGACATCTAGACACCAAGGACCAGAGACAATGCTCAGCCCAGACTGCACAGACCCCACCGCTGCCTAGCAGAAAGACACTGGCACAACCGGAAAAACCGGCTCTGAGAGGCGGGCTGGCCTTGCAGGATCCGCCTCCACCAGGCTGTGGCTGGGAGTCTGGGAACAACCTCTCTGAGAGCTGCTCCCATCACTAAAGGAAGCTGAATGATTGCGTGCTGCTGGCCTCTCCATTCGTTTGTTCTAGAGGACAGATAGATACAGCATGCAAGGCAGCCACAGAGGCAGTGGGGCGACAGAGTGGGACAAGGGAAGGCACCCGGAGGATGAGCACTGGTCTAGCACATGGGAGGCCCTGGGTACCACACAGGATGCACACACACTAAATAAATGATTAAATGTTTTAGGAGAGGGGCTAAGGCGAAGGCCCAGTGGGTAAAGTCCTTGATACATGAGAGTGAGAACCATCTCAAATTTTATTATGTGGCTGCCACCCTGACCCTGGGAACCACAGAAGACCTGAACCTAGGGTTGATGCTACTGGGCATAAAAATTCAAAAGTACACCATGGCTGGAGAGAAAGGGAGAACTAGGAAAAAGTAGTGGGTGTCCCCTCATCGTGAGAACCCACTCACACACAACCTTGCCTGAGGTTTCTAGAACTCAATTATCCAAAATAATTCCTAGACCTGCAGTAACAACAAAACAATCTTCTAAATTTGGTATTATAGTGTCTGCCTGTAATTCCAGATCCTCTCAGAAAATGACACCAACCAGACAGAAACTCCTTATTTTTAAATATGGGTAAGAACATTAAATTTCGCAATGGTTCATAAATGTTTTAATATTCCCACGCGTATCGGTTGTTCTGTGATCCACAAGTCTCTGTTCTCTGTCCACATTAAAAAGAAAAACCCTGTGCTACAGACTGAGACCCCTCACGGCCGACCCTGCCCCGCACCTTGAAGCCTACAGAGAATGGTCCAGTGTGAAGGGAAGAGCAGCTCCTGAAGTCAGCAAGCACGGGCTTCATGAGGCCACTGTTCTTTCTGCTCTGCTGCACGTCTTCCCCACAACTGCTATGCTGTGTTGCCTTTTGCAGTCTGCTTACTATAAACTCAGTGACGTTTTAGAGAAAGAATGGCCTCAGACTCTACGGACGTGAACGCAAGCTCCGTCAAGTCTGCTCAGCACCCCAGGCCGAGGGGTTGGCTTTCAGCACCTGTCTCCAAATGCTCTTCTGTGGTTTGTAGAATCATTTGCAGCTTTTAAAACTTACCTTTCAGTTAACAGAATGACAGCCACTAAAGACAGACATTAAGAAATGAAACAAACTCGCTACAGAAAATAGCATGAAATACTTCCTAAAAGCAATTGATATTGTCAGTGTGTATAAGAAAATCAGCATGTCCACCAAGTACATGTGCGCATATATGTGCAAACCAACAAACACCCAAGCACGCATGTGTACACCCAGACATATGTGTACATACACATTTAAACAAGCAAGTGAGCAATTGGATATGATAAGCGAGTGGTATGGAATGAACTAGCTGGACGGTCAGCTTAGCCCCAGATCAACTACCCCATCGGTTGCCATGGAGCCCGACCCTTCTGATTTCTGCATTCTCTTTCAAAGGTCCCTACTGAAACACTTCACCTCTGACAGCCACGACCACAGAAAACGTAGATGACAAGTCACGGTTAGAGCTAGCTTTAACACTGTGGGACAGCTGAGGTAGAGCCCAGTGAGTGTGAAGTGGGTTCAGCCTCTCCCTGGTCACACTGTTGTTTGGTTAGTAGGCCCCTACTGGATCCTGGCTGGCTGGCCAGCACCCATGCCCCAGCAGGATGGTTGGTAGGTAGAGACATTCCAACACATCCCAGCGCTGTGCCCTTACACAGCCGGCCCCTTGTGTAGTAGTGGAGCATAAAGAGAAAGACAAAGACAAGGGGCCTGGCTGAAGTGAGGAGGGAGGGGTGGCAGGAGCCTTGGGACAGCACAGACAAACCCCTGTGAGCTGTGACAGTGTTGGGAGGGAGGAGGGAGCTAACGGTCGTGGCAGCCAAGAGCATGTGGTGAGTGCGGGCATGCCAGAGACATGCTTTGCCTGAAGTTCTGTGTGAAGCTTGATCTTGCATCCTGTGGAAAGAAAGGCCTGTCCCCTTCTCTCCAGGCTGCACTGCTGATCTGTCACCTTGTGCCCACTTGGGTCACCTTTCTCGGGCCTAAAGCCAGTTTCACCTGCATTGTTTTATCCCTGAGTGGAAGGAGACACTGAGCAATTCATGTTCTTCTGGAAAGCCTGCCTGCAAACTCAAGCCAGTTTCCTCTCTCACCCAGCCTCCCAGCAGAGGACAATGAGGCATTGACAGCCTTGTTTACACTGACTGAAGACAAGGCCTCCCAACACTCACCCAGGTGGTGCACAACTGAAGCAGAAAACCAGCTTAGCCTTTATCTGAAAGGCTCCTTTAAGTGCAAAATGAGGCTGAAGAACCTGAAGAAGCTGAGAATGGGCCATGGGGCCTTCAAAACACAACCTTGTGACTGAGAGCAAACAGGGTTATCTGTGGAAACCTCTCTTATCCAAACCCAGGCAGTGGTGACATCTGTCCTTGACATTTGTCTGTCAGGGATGCTATTCAGCTCCCATCTTAACCACACTTGCACCCAGAGGAACAGAAAGGGTCAAACAGTCGACAAAGCATTTCAAAGCCACAGTGCTGAAATGTGACTGTCAGTCCAGGACACAAGATGTCTGATGGTGGCACAGAGAAGCCTAGGGGCTGAAGGAGACTCTGAGTGACAGATGCATGTTCTAAAATGGAGCACATGACCTGAAGCACTGCGGAGTGATGTGGTGGCTTACCTTATTTTGTCAGAGCAGAGCCTGCCCACCTGGAGTCCCCACAAAAGGGCAAAGCTGTGAGGCTTCTAAAAAATGAAATAAGTTGATTTTCTTCTTTCTGACTCAAACTCTAGAAAACTACATACACAGCATTTTGGAAGAGTCTTCAGGGAATAGCCAATACAGGTTTCACTAACCTTTGCCTCTTCGTTCACATCCCAGGTGAAGGAAACAGCATTGTACGCGATCTCTTCGATGTTCCCAATGGTGTTGAAGCTCTCCTTGTAATCGGCTATGACATTGGAAGAGAAAAAAGTCTTAGCAGAATAGCCAGGTGGGGAAGCATACTCCCACCCATAGTCCCTGCACTGGGAGGTAAAGACCGAGGCTCTGGAGTTCAGGGTTATCCTTAGGACCAAGTGAGACCAGCCTGGGATACATGAGACCCCAGCTCAAAACACACCACACACATACATGCCACACACACCACACACAAACACACACCTACCAACAGTAATAGGAGTCTCTCGATAACACATTGTCAATGAACAAGTTTTAAATTTGCTGATTTTTCTGGCTACTTTTGTGATAAACTACAGATTTCTGCTGATACTATCCCTCCACTGCTGAAACACTGTACACATGTTCTTTTATTAAAGGAGTAAATCTTTACAAACCATGTCTTTATCTGATTTGGTCATTAGTTCATTTTGCTTTTTTTTTTCTCATCACCTTCCTACTGGCTTTTTTGACAGGTCCTCCACAGGGACTTGTTTTTGGAAAACAAAATATTCTGTCAATCAGATGGTGTCACTAGGACTTTGGTAAAGAAACTACAGGACAGTAAAGGTCTTCATGTGCAGATAGGGTTGGGGATCAAACACAGGCCTGTACATACTAAGCACATGCTGTACCATTGAACTGTACCCCCCCATGCCAAAAAAAAGACATTGATAAAACTAATTTTTGTACTCTAGAGAGTTGAGTGGATCACACTTGGTTGATGGTCATCACTCCAGTCTCGGGCCTATTATCACTCCTTAGATACTATGTATCCATTCCCTTCCATCCTGCATACTATGTATCCATTCCCTTCCATCCTGCATACTATGTATCCATTCCACTCCATCCTGAACACTATGTATCCATTCCACTCCATCCTGAATACTATGTATCCATTTCCTTCTATCCTGTATACTATGTATCCATCCCCTTCCATCCTGCATAATATGTATCCATCCCCTTCCATCCTGTATAATATGTATCTACTCCCTTCCATCCTGTTTGACTCCCTCACCAAGACAGTAGCAATCAACAAGAGATATGTGCTGTGTATTGTCATGGGCGTGGTGAGCTGACATCTCTGCTCACACAGCTTAGGTGTTTATAGGCTGTGTAGTACTCAAGCCAAGGTTGTGAGTGCAATAAATACTTAAGATATATTTATACTACAGCTATGTTGGCTATTTTTCAGAGCTCAGCTTTAACTGGGTGTACTGTATTTAATATGGCAGCCCTCACCACTTTATTTCCATCTATGACCACGCTGAAACTCTTGGTAACCAGCAGGCATAATTTCCCATTTCCTCTCCTAGATGATTAAAATGCCTGGTACCTCGGATAGCACTGCAGGAAGAGTTCTTACTGCTAGGATCAGAATGGCTGCAGGAAAACCTAGGACTGTGCTCTCCAGAATGGCTCTCGAGACTCCCTTAGGATAGGCTGCTAGTCTAGCCTCAGGCTGAATTCTATTTCCCCTCCTCTTTCTCAGATCTCTTCTACTTTCTACCCACCCCGAGGGGCTAAATGTGGCATCACTGGATGCTGTGTCTATGTTTCTTCTGTTTACAGACAGCATCTCCTTGCTGCATCTAGCCAGCCAGGGTTCGTAGGGAGTGCTCTTGCTCATTTCCTTTGTGCCTGTTCTTATGTTCCTGCCTGAAGAAACCTCAATCCAAAATAATACCATTTTTTTTTGGCATAGTTTTGTTTTTTTTGTAACCCAAACTGGCCTTAAACTCAAAATGCCTTCTCTGAATACTGAGCTTACAGGTCTGAGCCACTAGGCCCAATCCTAGATCTTTATGTTTTAAACAAAGCACAGAAACGTTTAACATGCAAGTATGTATATTCAACATAGGGAAGTCAGACAAAAAAATAATTTAAAAGCAACCACAGTCTACTGACCCACAATTAACTACCTTTATACCTATCTATGAGGCTGGAGAGATGGCTCAGGGGTTAAGAGCACTGGCTGCTCTTCCAGAGATCGTGAGTTCAATTCTCAGCAACCACATGGTGGTTCATAACTGTCTAGAATGAGATCCGGTGCCCTCTTCTGGCATACAAGTGAACATGCAGGCAGAACATTGTATACATAATAAAAAAGTCTTTATCTGTGTGTTCTTTCTTATCTAGCTCCCTTTCTCCAAAACATGCAAATATTTTTACACAGTAATGTAATATTTTTTCATTGCTGGCTGTATTGTTTTAATTGATGCATCTCTAGCATCTTCCCATACCTAAACCTTCTGTAAGGTTATTGTTGGGGACCAAATACCACCATGTCAAACCTTGTGGCATGACTTTATTCTTGTTTCTGTCTTTGGATTTTGCTTTTCTGTTTAATTTTTGGGTTTTTTTTTGGGGGGGGGGGAGTTTGGGGTTTTTTATTTTGGTTTGATTTTGTTTTAGGGTTTTTGGGGGGTAGGTTTTTTATTTTGGTTTGGTTTTCTTTCAGGGGGAGGTAGTTTTGAGACGGGGTTTCTCTGTATAGCCCTGGCTGTCCTAGAACTCACTCTGTAGACCAGATTGGCCTCAAACTCAGAGATCCCCCAGTATCAGTCTCCCAAGTGTTGGGATTAAAGACATGTGCCCCCACCACCCAGGTGTGATTTTATTCTGATTGGTCACCCAGTTAACAGTAGTTAACTGCACCAGTATTCATTTTACAGCTAAATGTTATATAAATTTAATTATATTCCATTAAAGTAAATTCTCAGGGGCAGGTGTAGCCTGCTGGTACGGCAAGGGCCAGAGAAAGGAGAGGTTGGATTCAACACTGTGCACCAACACAAAAGAAAATCTAAAAAGCGTATTCTCAGAAATAAAGATTTTGCTTTGTTTTGTTTTGTTGAGACAAGTTCTCACTGGGTAGCCCTCACTGGCCTGGAACTCACAGAGATCTGCCTGCTTCTGCCTTCCAAGTGCGGCCATTAAGGATGTGTGCCACCGGGCCCAGCTATAATCTTAAGGCTAACCAATTTGGTCAAACTGTTTTAGGGAAGAACAATTTACACTCAGGGTGATTGTATCCTTTCTTCTCAGACTGCCTCTTTCCAAACTGATATTCAAAACCTGGTCCCTTACTTTTGGCAAGCCAACAAACTTTCATACTTCTGAGAGAGAAGGAGAAAGCCAAATTTGAAAATTGAATTCCTTGATTCTTCAGGAAGCACCTCTGAGATTATCTTCAGATAATCTCAGAAATTTGTTTGAGCAAAGAATAGTTTGAAGGTCAGCTGTAACTAAGAAAGCAAATGTCACGTCAGAAATGAAGACAAACCAAGGGGATTGGATCAAGCACCTAAAACACCATGGATTCCTACATCACAAGATTTTATTTTTCCAGTTTTAATTTCTCCCCTAAAGAGGCTGAAAAAAGGAAAAGCTGTCATACCAAATGCAATATACAAACACAACAGAATCTTCTCATCTTGCACTCATCCAACAGACATGATAACCAAAATGTTTACTGTGTGCCAAGAAATGTCCTCACTAGGTCTATGATCTTATAGCTTTTTCAATAGAGAAAACAGAACACAAGTAAACATGTAATATAAATAAACAAGACAATTATCCTAAATCTGCCTGCTTTTTCAAATGAGTCTTGGTTTTTCTTTTTACTAATGTTTCTAGCCCATCAAAAGTAGAAAATGAAAATGAAGGCAGTTTTTATTAATTATGGTAATTGACACACAAAAGGACAATCACATGGCTGAGCAAGGAACTCCGAAAGACCTGGAATCACGGGGAGGAGCAATGGTGATGAAACCCAGCTCTGTGATGCCCTGCTGCTGGCCATAAAGCCAAAACCTTCAGGCTAAGTTTGCTGTGTTCTGGACAAGTCAGGGCAAGTGGCATGGAGGTTCATGGCCATGGACATCCTTCAGGGTGTGCCAGGGTGTGTCAGGGTGTGCCAGGGTGTGTCAGAGTGGGTAGTCATGGATTCCCATGGCCTGGAGACTTCCTGGCCAGTGCTGCTCAGTAGGTAGGACCACCAGAGGCAGCGAAGGCCTTTGGTGAGGTGCAGGCCACTGCCAGAGATTTTCATTCCGTGAGCATGGAGTGTGGCCAAGAAAGCAACTCTGCCAGCTCCCAGTATGGCTCCTTTGCTGCCTACTTTCTCCACACAAGGATTCGTGGTTCTGTGGCAGATGGTTGGCTCCTTTGGGCACTTTTGGTTCATGTCTCACATGGTCTAAGAAAACACTTTAGTCTTCACTTATAAAGTTCATGTAAGACTGATGGAGGATTCTCATTGGCTAATAAACTGCCTTGGCTTTTTGATAGGGCAAAATTTAGATAGGTGGAGTAGACAGAACAGGAAATAGGAAACGAGGTAGATGGCTCAGACAGTTGCCCCGCCTCTCCTCTCTGGGGCAGACAGCCGTGCCTCTCCTCAGAGAGAGATGCGATGAAGCCAGCCGCCAGGTCAGACATGCTGAACCTTTCCCGGTAAGATACCGCTCATGGTGTTACACAGATTATTAAATATGGGTTAGTCAAGATGTGAGTAAGAGGCTGGAACTAATGAGCCAGGCAGTATTTAAAAGAATACAATTTGTGTGTTATTTCGGGGCATAAGCTAGTCAGGCGGCCGGGAGCCAGGCAGGATGAAAAGCAGGCCTGCCCGCAGCTACACACTACATAAGACTATCTGTCCCCCTAAAAAAACTTTCCATGTTGGTGGACACACACCATATACAGGAGGACCAGCCATCTCTCAGGGACACTCAGACACAACCCATCTAAGAGGTCTATCTTGTGCCTAGGGTAGACTCAGAAGCACTGTTTCCTCTGATAAAGTGACTGCCATCCTCTGGACTTCACACCCAAAGGCTCTTGGGGTGATAACTGTGCTCTAAGCCTTGTGCCAAAACTGAGGTCTTTTGCCTCCTCCAGTCCTTACAACTGCTCCTGCAGTATCAGCATGCCCACTCCTACAGAGAAATCAAGCTGCGGAAATCACAGAGCTACCACAGACCAGCTACGTTTGCATTCAGGCCTGCCTGATATCAACAGCCACACTTTCAACTTCAATTTCAACCATAAATCATCAGCAGACATTGATAACACATGCTTTGGTAACTACTTCATGAAGTGCTGAGGGAATGTATGTTGAAGGCAGAAAATGGGGCATTTGGAGACTGTGGGAAGTCACTTAACAAAGAAGGGCAGGAATAGGGCACTACTTTTAAAAAATTTTATTTATTTATTATGTATACAGTGTTCTGTCTGCATGTGTATGCTGCAGGCCAGAGGAGGGCACCAGATCTCATTACAGATGGTTGTGAGCCACCATGTGGCTGCTGGGAATCAAACTCAGGTCCAGTCATCATCTCTCCAGCCCCAGGGAATTGGGGGGTACTTCTACAGAGAGGGGACCAACAAAAAGAAAAAATCTCCAGAACCCAAAGCACAAGAAGGCTGAGGAAGAAGTTCAAGCAAGCCCATCCGTGCAAACCAAAGGCCCTAGTGCGGTGTGAAAATGACACTTGCTGAGGGACACTGGTCTGTACCCTGTCACTTGTATTTTAAATAAACTCCGATTGGCCAGTAGCCAGGCAGGAAGTATAGGCAGGGTGACCAGGCAGGAAGTAGAGGTGAGGCAATGAGAATTCTGGGAAGAGGGAAGTTCCAGTCTGCAGTCATCACCCAGACAGAGAGGAAGCCAGACACAGAGCAAGCAAGATGTGACTGCCTCACCGAAAAAGGTACCAATGCATGTGGCTAACACAGACAAGACTTCTGGGCTAATATAAGTTATAAGAGCTAATAAGAAGCCTGAGATACTACGCCAATCAGTTTATAACTAATGTAGACCTCTGTGTGTTTCTTTGGGAATGAACGACTATGGGACCAGGTGGGACAAAAACCTCAGCTAACAGACGCTGACATTTTTTTTAGTATGTCTGTTGGAAGGTATTGAGTACACCTGTGTATACATTTACCACATGCATTTCTGGCACATTATCTCCTGCATAGAAATTATGGGATGCCACTGCGTTTAATTTCGCAGGATGTAGGATGGTAAGTGAATCCTTCTGTTATCTTTTACTTTTATCTTTTGCATACAATCAGTGGTCTGTTAATTGCATGTTTTCTTTTAACTCAGTCTGAGGCTACCTCAAACTGATGGTAAGGGCACCATGATGTTGGATGGCAGTCAAAGGAAAAGCTAGCTCCTGAGCCTTAATTAAGTTTCATGCACTTGGAGAATTATAACTACCGCCTTTTAATTACTCTATATATATTGTTGGAGATTAAACAGGGTGGTATAATTAATACAGAAGATGGCACTCTCCTGGAAGACGTGGATTCTGCCTGGACTAGTGAAATAATGAAGGTGGAATGCTGGAGACGAGTCTGGGAACCGTGCCAGGTCTGTGCACAGCCACGGCAGCTGCAGAGCAGCTTTTTCTTGCTCCTGAAAATATGGCATGATAGATATGTTTGGGGCTCCGATTCCAAAGGTCCATCTGGAGGGTGAGAGTCAGGGTACAGCTAGCAAGCGCATTAGCTGCGGAATCCTAGGCCTATGAACTCTTCTGTGACTCTTAGTGAGTTACCTCTGAAGAACAGAAAAGCTACCTAAAGAAGGCACCGCTGCTTGACATGGTGGACAATGGCCATACCTGACCCCAAACATCTGTGTCTTCCATCTGAGTGATGATCTCACAGAGGAAAGTAGGTCATGGGAGGGAGAGAGGGAGGGAGGGAGGGAGGGAAGGAGGGGAGGGAAGGAGGGAGGAAGGAAGGAAGGGAGAGGAGGGAGGGAGAGATGAGGGAGGGAGGGAAGGAGGGAGAAGAAAAACTAAAGAACATATAAGCACGTTAAGTTCCTCTCCAACACTGCTCTTACTTGGCTTGTGTCTTAGTCTGTTTTCTGTTACTACAACTGAAAACCATGAGCTTTAGTAAGTTGCTATTAAAAAAAAATAGCATGTAGCTTTCCAGGATAAGAAGTCCAAAAAATGGCCTATAGTAAGAGCTTTCTCATTTCAAAATCATGGGGTAGGGAAGTCAAATGGAGACACAGGGGGAACACGCCAGCTCAGGAGCCCCACCAGCACAGCTTCCTCTCGTGACCCCATCTAATTATTCCCCGCTCACACATTAGCACATAGACTGAGGGCTGGGCTCCCAAGCCATGAACTCTGGGAACACACGACAACCACACTGGTTATTGAGGGCTAGGCTAGGACCATTGCCTACAAAGCTCTGTCTCCACACAAAACCAAACCCCTTTGGCTTCTGTGACACAGAATCTTTCAAGTGTGGGCCTTTTAAAGACACAATCCAATATGTTTCTAGGCGAGATATGAATATGTGTGACCAACACTGAGTGAGTCTTCCATGTTCTTAATCTACAGCAGTCAATGCATTTTGCCGTCTATTCACCATGGCTCCTTATAATGGCCTCCTTGGTGTGATTGAAAATGACATCCTTCCTAGGAGTCTCTTTGCACTAAAAATCTATGATTTTGTATGTGTGTTTGGTTTCTAGGGCAGGAATTGTATTTCTAGGGAAGGAATTATATAGGGCAATGTTAGATATTTCAATATAATAACAATATAAATGAAAGTAAGAAAAACATTGCGTTATAGAGTATTATTATGTTCCATGTACGTCATTTTTTATACAAGTTTATTTCACTTTTTATTATTTACTTATTATGTGTACAGTGTTCCCTCCATACCAGAAGAGGGCACCAGATCTTAAAATTGATGGTTGTGAGCTAGTATGTGGTTGCTGGGAATTGAACTCAGGACCAAAGAGCAGCCAGTGTTCTTAACCTCTGAGCCACCTCTCCAGCCCCACTGACTTCATTTTTAAGAAGGCTTGTCCTCGGGCTAGGGAGATGGCTCAGTGGAGAAAGTGCTTACCAAGCAAAGCATAAAGACTTAGTTTGGACCATACACACATACACACACACACACACACACAGAGAGAGAGAGAGAGAGAGAGAGAGACAGAGAAGCACACACAAGTGTGTCTTGACCTACAAATGACTTCAAAACAATAATAGTGAAACAACCTCAATGATAGTTCATATTCCGTGTGTAGCATGTAACACTGCCACATATATTGAGCCTATATATACACCATGGCTTAAAACTACACACCTAATCAACTGGGCTAGACATAAACCTTTCTAATTGGTCTATGTGACTCAGAGAGTTTTAACTTGAACTATTTTGTTGTTGGCCTACACAACATTAATCTGTTAACCACACAAAAGCACCTGGCACCTTCAGAGAGTTTTCTGAATGTATAAAAATACAAACTGTGCTTTGATGATCATTTAGACTTCTGTATAATATAGAGTGCTCATTATCTGCTCCAGCTTTCCAGTCTCTTTCATCACTTGATGCCTTGGTACTTTGTGGGGCAGAAACGGGGACCCAAAGACTATCAAACCTAAACTAGAAGTTACTGTCTTTCAGAGGACAGGCCCTCCAGCGGTGACTCTGACCTTTCCCACCCTACATCAGATAGCTCCAGAAATAGTGGCCTGTGGTAAAACCAACTGATTTTTAAAAGAAATAATTAAAAGAAAATAGAACCAATTTTCTCAAATGATGGTACTTTACACTATTGCAAAAAATCTCAAGAAGTCAGCTCCTAGGAAGCATTCATGGCCATTTCAAAAACCCATCGTAGTGGTTAGCATCAGTTGGCACAAGACATGACTGTGGAAGCATTCAGCAGAGGACCAGAGCACTAAATGGAATAGATCCACACAGAGAAATGACCTTCTGATCACCAGCGTGCCACACACTGTCAGTCCTCGCGTGGACGATCACGGAATCGTCACTAAATTGAAGGCTCCCAATTCCTCCACCTTCTAGCTTCCCAAGTGCCGCATGCTCCCAGTTAAATGTATCAGACTAGCTTGCAGTCATGGAAAGATGAGTCTGCCCCATGAGGGGAGGGAGGGATGTGGTTAGGGGACCAACGTGACCAACCACAAGGATGGTTCCTGATGTCTCCATTTACTTTTACTTATTTTCTAGCATTATTAGAGGGTTTGATAAAATTTCAAGATTGAGATGCTATTCTTTTAAATGTATCTTTTGGTAAAGCTAGATTAGATTTGTCCTCCAAAGAGGAAAAAATGATTGCTATGGTACTGAACAGTGGTAACCCCAGTCACCTGGGCATCTGAGTCCCACAGCCTGGACAGATAGATGGCTTGTCTAAGCCGGTCCTCCATTCATACGGGGGTGACTATGACCAATCATGACAAAACTTTTATTCTGGAGAATTAGTATCTCGGGGAAAGATCAAAGCAGAGATACTGAGCTCCAGGAGACTCATTTATTAAGAAGCCCTTGCTTATTCCAACACGCATCTTTACAAGGGGAAAAAGCTACTTGAGGTCTCATTAAAAACATCTCCAAATAAAGACAGCATCAGGTTTCAAGCAGAACACAAAAATTAAACAAATGGGAAGTATAAATTACACAATGAGCAGATTGCACCCTACCTATGGAAGACGTGCCTTCAGGGCAGTTGTCAGTGCCCAGAAAAGCAGGGGCAACAGGGGGAAGGAAAGGGAGGGAATACAGCATTTTATAGCCCTCGACACATGGGTTGGGTGTCTGTGTGTGTTTGTGTCTGTGTGTTTGTGTGTGTGCATGCGCACTTGTGCTTGTGTCTGTGCGCATGCACCCGTGTATATGTCTGTGTGTATGCCTGTGTGTGCCAGTGTGTGTCTGTGTGTTTGTGTGCACACATGCGCACGTGTGTATGTGTCTCTGTATGTGTATGCGTGTGTATACATGTGTCTGTGTGTGCACTTGTGTCTGTGTGCGTGCATGTGCACGAGTGTGTCTGTGTGTGCATGTGTATGTGTCTGTGTGTGCACACATGCGTACATGTGTCTGTGTGTGTTTCTGTGTGTGTTTGTGTGCAAGCACACTG
The DNA here is from genome assembly GCF_903992535.2 of Arvicola amphibius. NCBI lineage: Eukaryota > Metazoa > Chordata > Mammalia > Rodentia > Cricetidae > Arvicola > Arvicola amphibius. The sequence continues at coordinate 3,685,113 of NC_052055.2, read as the reverse complement.
AACTCTCATTACCATCTGGCAAAGTCTCTGTTTATGGAGCAGCTCCACCTTCTCATTAAAATGTGGCGGGGGGGGGGGGGGGGGGGGGGGAGAGCAGGACAGGGGCGTGTCTTCCAGAATCCACTACACTCAATCCTCCCTGAACTCCTTCTGATTAGACAGTCAGGTTCAAATATTACCAAGAAAAGAAAAGCTGTTATCAGAAAGGACTCATTAAACAATAATGTTCTGGACCTAGAAAGACAAAACTTCCCCTAAGAGCAGAAAGGAAAACTGGGCGAAAGGCTACAAAAAAACGCAGCTCTGAATTCCCAAATCTTGCCTCTTTGTTTTTGTTTGCTGTAAGCGATTTCCAATTTGTTCAATCCAGTAAAACTAACATTTTCTCACTAGGTTTAAAAGGAGAATTCCCCTCCCCCCACGCCCAGTTTATTGGTGTGCACGATGCTTCTACGCTCAGTCATCAGATCTTAGTTACCTAGGTTTATCAAAAAAACCCAGTGTGCAATAAAAGGGCAGCTAATACAAGAAATTCCATTGCTGGGCTAGAGGACAACTCAGCCAGCCAAAGGCTTGCCTTGCCAGCATGGGGCCCAAATTCAACCCCAGAACCCAGGGGTTTTTTTTTTTTGTTTGTTTTGTTTTGTTTTTTAAATCTGAATGTGATGACATGCTTGTGATCCTACATTAGGGAGACAAGGACAGACAGAGTCAGCTAAACCAAGTCTGCTGGTTCAAGTTCCAGGCCAATGAGCGATGCACACCTGAGAACTGACAGCCAAGGTGGAGCTGTGGCTCTCCTATGTTCTCTCTCTCTCTCTCTCTCTGTCTGTCTCTGTGTGTGTGTGTGTGTGTGTCTCTCTCTCTCTCTCCACATACACAAATGACACAAAATGAGTTCCTACAAAGTTGAGTCCCCTGTAGCACACACTTCCTCGTTAAGTGGACAAGAACATCCATGCTTACCAAAACTGCCCTAGGTGCTCAAGCGCACCCAAAAGACTTGTTCAAACACTCAACATTGGTCAAACACCTACTACGTATGATATTCTGTACCAGGTGCTGGGTATGTAAAGGTTCTAAAGAAAGTCTCTGTTCGTTCAGATAACCAGGTCATTGGGTGGAAGGACAGGATGAAAGGGACAGCCAAGGAAATAGAGCCACAGCAACGTGATAAATCCTGAATGGGGGAGCGGGCTGCTAACAGACTGAGTCTTAAGTGAACTGTCTCGCAGGAGGATGGAGGATATGGAGGATATATCACGGCAAGAAGAGCCCTGGAGAACGAGGAATTTGAGAATAAAGGGGGGGGGGGGAGGTAGAAAAGGTAAAACTATCCCTACAGACATAGCATTAGGCAGTTTTCACAGACGATATCAAGCTGTATCGAGACATGAATAGATTGGGATCTGGGGTGAAACTTAGGGACACGGAAGAGAGAGAGGTTGAGGGCTGGAGCTAGGGAATGAGCCCCAACCTTTGGGTGCTCTGTCCATGTAGCGCTCCTCACCTTGACTCTCTCATAGAGGGAAACGGGGAACCCAGGGCCACTCATATCAGGGAGAAAATGAGTCTTCCCGGGGTGCTGACCCAGACCGAGTGAGCTGCTGAACTTCAAATTGAGACATGCAAGCAATAAACAGAAACCCAAGTGGGTCTGTTATTACCCGAATTAGTTTCTGCCTGGACAAATACTCAGCTTTATAGCGTGCTTGCATTTTATGATATTTTAAACACCTAACCTCACACCTGATGATGCTTTTATCACATAAATGTTTCCCAACCAAAGCTGAAGATGAAAAGGAATTTTCAACAACCACAGCTTCAGCACCGCCCTCCGGAGCAGAGCCTCTTACCCAGCAGGAGGATCTGGGGGGAGGTTCCTGACGAGCACCCCACGGGCCCCTCACACCTGGTTCTGAAGAGAAAAAGGCCTCAGAGCCTCTCCCCCTGCGGCCTTCACAGGCTGTTTTAAATGCTGGGGTGATCTTGAGATTTTGTTTTACTTTGCAATCAAGTTTAATTTTTAAGTATGTTTCGAAATATAGATGCAACCTAAAACTGTCCTGAGATGAACTTCCTTCACTGGTTGCTAAGGAGAAAAGCCCCAGACTTTCCACAAAGTGGGCGGGAGAATCTGAGCTAAGCTGACAGGAGTGGTCAGTGGCTAGATCCCCTGATGGGGCTCATCTTCTCCTTGGGGCCACAAAATCCACCTCCGCTGACCAACTGAACACCAGATTGCCTGAGATGTCTTATAAAACTGCAGAGAGGTCTATCAACACAGCAGGGCGGAGCCAGGCTCCTCCAGAAAACTCCGGAGGAAAAAGATTTCATTTGAATACAATTCTCATTTGCATGGGCCTCGCACAGGAAGCTACAACCTGAATAATTCACAATGGGCATCAGGACTCTGGTCTTGAGAACCTTCTGGGAGGTTTCATCTGATCTTCAGACGGAATTAAACTTACAGGAATATTTTCATGCCATTGCAACTGAGCTTTCATACAAAGGGCTCCCTTCCCATGAAACTATTACAATGGGACACAATGTTAAAATGACTTTTAAGACATACGTTTGTATTGGATACACACACACAGGCGTACAGACTCAAATCCTATAATGGCTTGCTAATAACTGAAAATCAAATGTATAATTACAGGATTACTATTAACGCTGCACCTAGTAAACCCCGAGGCAGGAAATAATGACTGCAAACCAAGTCAGAGACTGAGTAAGAACACAAGGTAGCCCCACGACCCCTAAAGTGTTGTCCATTGGCACTGTAAAGTGCTGGCGCTGCTTTGGGCATCGAAACCCGCTTCCCCCACCCCGCCCCTGACCAGGACGTGGAAAGAATGGTGATGTGCATTATTTTGGACCATCTGAGCTATAACACAGTGAGACTCCTGGAATGAGACTCCTGGCTTAGTTCCTTCTGACATCTACTCTGTGATGCTCCTCCGTGAAGATGCTGGGGATTGTGTCCAGGAGGAATTCTGGGTGCACGTGCCGCAGGCTGGCTGGGGGTCTATTGTCATGATGCTGATGGGTTGTGGACCATTATCTCATTCACGGAGTAGACTTCATAACCCAGACTTGGGATCCATTTCCAGGATTTCTCATGCTTATAAAACTAGCAACTTTCTTATGCAAATGACCCCAGGATGCTGCCCAGCTGCTCTTTAGGCCGGCAGCTGCCCTAGTGAGCACACACCAGTAGCTGGCCTACCTCTGCTCCCCCATGACCTGGCCACCCCCTCCCCCAGGAGCAGGGGCAGTCACTGCCTGGCTGTCCTTCCATGGCCCTCATCCACACATTACCGGTTCCTTTCCCACCGTGTCCTTTTCCCACAAAAGGGCCCAGAATTCGCTCTCCCGTTAGAATCCTGACAGTTGTCAGAAATGCTTGTCTAAACCTCGAAAGTGAAGGTGGACTCATCTTGGAGAAAGGTCATGTGTCCCAAGATTCTGTTTGCCTCTTATGTCCACACATTCTCTACTGTCTCTACTGAGATGCATTCTGAAGGGCTGACATGCAAATCTCACAGGACCTCTTAGACAAATGGTAAGATATGCTATGCGGAGAGTTTCTAGGATTCCTCTAAGGTATCCTGGACTCAACAAACCCATTTCGTTTAATAACAGAAAAGCACAGATTAGATAAGAACAAGGTAAGCATGTATAAAGAGCCCATGGGTGTGCGTATGCTCCTGTGTGTGCGCGAGCACACACACACGCGTGCACACACCCCAACTCTCCAACAAAACTGCAGCACTCTTTTGTAGAGGAAGACAACGTCAAAGCAAAAGGAATGAGACTCCTGGCTTAGTTCCTTCTGACATCTACTCTGTGATGCTCCTCCGTGAAGATGCTGGGGAAGGAGGTGGCCAAAGGACCAAAACAACATCCTTGGTGCTCTGCACAGCTCCAGGGTGGGTCTTGTGCTCACAGCTCCAGGACTGGCCACCAACAGCCAACAAAGCTCTGGGGTGGCCAACAAGGTCTTAACTGGTCAGAGTCACTGGAGCCTTGCAGGTCTGTGGAACCCTGGGCACCCTCTCCAGCTCAGACAGATTCCATTGGACCTCAGTATGTGCTGTATGGAAACAGCTTGACCCAGGGACCCTTTTAGAACCAGAGACCAGCAAGTTCCACTGGTCATGCATGAATTCCTTTTCCCTGCATTAGTTCCATCAGCTCCCTGCCCCCAATATCTTATCCTCTTCCTCTCCTTCTCCCTCTCCCTCTCCCTCTCTCTCTCTCTCTCTCTCATGCATGAGATCTTGAGTCTTTCTTATCTTGTCTCTATGCAACAGGCCTGGCTACCCTGGAACTCACTCTGTAGACCAGGCTGGCCTTGAACTCAGAGACCCAGCTGCCTCTGCCTCCTTAGTGCTGACATTAAAGGCGTGTGTCACCACCTCCTAGCATCCTGTCTTTCTTATTAGATCTATAAAAGTCTTCCATTATCAATGTTTTTAATCTTGACCATTTTATGTAGGCAGGTGCCATTTCCTGGCTTTCAGTTCCTTTTTAATTCATAGAGCTTTGATGTTCCTTCGGAATATCCACCCCAAGAAACCATCCTTTTGAAATGCCAGTTGTTCATCTTCTTGCCTCTGTGTGGTGGCAACAGAGGGCGAGGCCTTTCCGTAGCTACATTCTAATCTCCAGGGCTGAAAAAGGCCTGGCCTGCAGAAGATGCTCAATAAACATCAGCTGAATGGATGTATGCAAATCCCCTCAAGTTGGTGTGGAAGAACACATGGGCCTTGCTGACTCAATGCCCGAATACAATGGGGAGCCTTTAAACGCAAAGACAATCAAACACAAATATCATTTAAATGGTAAATGGCTTTTCCATGTGGGAGGCATAATTGACACGGGAATGCTTCTTGAGCAGAACGTAAACTTATTTACAGCCTGGAATAATTGCCATTAGTCAAGGCACTCGCAAGAAAGAGCTGTGTGACTTGTGTTTGTCTGACTTCTTCGGAGTCCTCGCCCCACCCACAAACAGTCTAGGAACCAGCGCGTAAGAACCACACATCTAACCAGCTTTCAGATATCCCAGACCTACACAACAATCCCAGTTAGTTAGCAGTTAGTTAGCTAGTTAGTTAGCTAGTTGTTAGTCTTCAGTGTTGGAAGGCAAGGACAAAAGCGGCAGGGTATCAGAGTGATAGTTGTGGTGTCTGCTGTCACTCTGTGACCAGAACCAAGACCAGCCAGGCACTGTAACATAGCAAAGAAACCACAGAGAGGGGGAGCAGCCACTGCACTCCCGGAGGGTGGACCTGGATGGAGTTCTTGCCCTGCCATCTCACGCCCAGTTTTCAGGCAACACAACGATTGTTTGGAGGGTGAATTTTCACTTGTTTGTTTATTCAACCTGACCACAGCCTCCCCTCCAGAGCATGAATTTTGTTAAGTTAGTACATGATGGATAGAGAGAGCTCAGAGCATAGGAGGTGGGGCACAAGGAATAACTGTTGCTAGGGTACAGTTCATTCCCTCACACCGACCGTCTGCCAGTCTGGGAGCCTCATGCACTCATCCGCTCATGCTCGTTCAGTGCTTATAGAACACACACACAGAGCAGACGCTCATCATGGAGTTTGCCTCCTAGAAAGAGAGGAAACAGCAAGAAACACAAGCATACACGAATAAACAGCAGGTGACTCGGAGACAAGGGTGCTGATGTGAGGTACAGATAACAGAGTCGGAGGGTGATGGGACCACACAGCAACAGAAATCTCATTGATAAGACGCATGTTCGTGCAAAGAGCACCCTGGGTGGGAGTGGGGGTAGTTGATGAAGAGACGTCTTGGCTGAAAAACTGCAGACTCTGGGAACACAGGCTCCATCTGGTCCTGGCTTGGGTTCCTTTCTTTCTCGTGGAGCCACAGAACAGACTCCTGGGGCTCCTCTGGTCACAAGGCAGCATACAACACCTTGCCAGAGCAAAGAATAAGGAATGGGTGATGAGGGGCGGCCTCCAAAAAAATATAAGCTTGTGTAAGGAATAGCAAAAATATCCTCCCATTGTAACTGATGCAAGAGCTGGTGAATATCCCTAAGCATGAATGCAGGGGCATGCTGGGTAAATGAAAGGCTTGGTGGGAGGGGAAAGTCCGTGGCAGGAGGAAGAACTTGGTTCCCTGCAGGGGTAGGAGCGGAAACAGAGAGGTGGAGAACAGGGATGGGGGCTGGCTACGTCAGCACCCTACAAAGTGAGGTGAAAACACACTCGTACCCATACTCAGACCTGTGGCAGGCAGAACTTAGAGACCGTGAGTCCTATAATGCCCAACACTAAAGACTGCAGGGCATGGTGGCACAGGCCTTTAAACCCAGCCCTTGGGAGGCAGAGCTCTGTAAATCTGAAACCAGCCTGCTCTACAGATGAGTCCCAGGTCTGTCACTGCTACATAGTAAGACCCTGTATCAAAAGAAGAACTCAGCTTAGGTCAACAAGACGGCCAGTGGAAGCCCCTACTTCCAAGTCTGAGAACCTGGGTTCAATTCCAGAAAGCCACATGGTAAAAGAAAGCCAATTCCTACAGTGTCCTCTGACCCTCACACAAACGCTGTGGCACACCCATGCTCACACACATTCACACATACATTTATTTTAAATGTACAGTGAACTTTAAAGAGGCCTCCTTCAGTAACTGAAGGTCACTGACTAGCGGTAACAAACACTGGTGGAAAGTTGGGAACTGTCTTTTTGTTGTTTTTAGATTTATCTCACGCTGTGTGTCTAAGTGTCTGAGTGTTTGGCCTGCGTGGCTATGTGTGCACCATGTGCATACTTGGTGTCCAGGGAGGACAGAAGAGGCTTTGGATGTGCTGGAACTAGATTACAAATGCTTATGAGCTGCCGTGTGGGTGCTAGGAATTGAACCTAGGTGTTCTGTGAGAGCAGAGGCTAGCAGCCATCTCCAGCCAGGAATGTGGGTTTGTTTGTTTGTTTGCATAGTTTCTCCCTGAGCAATTTTCAGACTGAAGTTAGACTCGGAGGGAGATTAGGCTCTGAAAGCACAGGAACAGATGCCTTGATCTCAGGATGGAAACAAGCAGCCCAGCCTCCCATGAAGCTTTTTGTTAAATGTCATCTTAAAGATTGTGTGTGTGTTTACACGTGCAGGAGTGTGCATATGCACGTCTTTTTGCACACGTACTCTGCACTCACATGCATGTGAGGCTCTCTGGGGGAGGAAAGGCTGAAGGCAAACGGGAGGTAATAAAGAAGAGATTTATCTGAAGAGCCCCAGAGGCGGGAAATTACTGCAGTCCCTGAAAACTTAACCCTATACCAATGTCAGCGTGGAACGGGCAGGCAAGCCAGCAAGACGCCTCGATTGCTTGTCTTATTTGAACTGAGCCCATATTTCTATTTAATTGCTTCTCTCATTTTCTTGGGCAATAATTATAAGACTAACTTTTCAAATAAAATAAAATTGCTCCTCCGCTCGCTGCACAGACAGTTACAGAACAGGTTAGGACGGGTTCCTCGGTCCTTTGTCCCAGAGCACTGGATTAGAAAGACAGTTTTTACCCCAGCACTCGTACTGACTTCGAGGACAGTCACCTCACACGGCAGATCCTTCTCCCTGCCTCAGTTTCCTGTGTGTCTCTCTCCATCCACCCAAGCCCTCTGTGTGTGGGGATGAGGGAAATGAGGAATGGGAGGAGCTTAACCATTCTACAAGGTATATGCAAATTAGTTTCAAAATACCCTCTAGTGACCCTCTAATCTAGTCACTCTACCATCTGGTCATCTGGTCCAGGGCGCTACCAAGGGTAGGTACCACAATGAAAAAAACTATACAAAAGCCCTGTTCCGTTGTTTAGGAAATGAAAGCAAGCATCCTTTTACTGGCTTAATACTATGTGATGCCCAGTGAAAATCTGCCTTCTGCCTTCCTTCACTGCATAGCCTTAGTCTAAAGAAAGGGTTATGACCATAAATACAAGAAAATGTGATTTTCTTTATTTTTTTCTGTGAATAATATTACTAAACCCATGTATTACTGCCTATACGTTCATGAAATTTCCGGTTGTTTTGAAATCTATTTCATTTCTCCAGCTCTCCTCTTGGTCTAGGAAACTTATCTTCACAAATTCCATCTCTTGGGGCCCTGTGCCCCCTGGCATTGGGTTCGATCTCACCAGTGAGAAACCCAGGTGCGGAGCTCAGAAGCAGGAAACTCTGGGCACTTCTCCAGGTTGGCACCGAGCTTGCAGCTGGCAGCAGTTCCTCTGGGTTCCACCTCCCAATGGAAACCTGCTTCCTCTGTGGTCCCCGCTCCCACTGGGTGGCTCCCCTTTGATTCTCCAGCCCCTCAGATACTATCTGGACTGCCTCCCAATACTCCATCCTTCCAAACTTGGCAAGGAACTACTTGACTACTTGGTGAGGTGTCTACCTTTCTGTCTGGACCCTGGGTAAATGGTGCTGTCCGGAAGCCTCCTTGGTCTCTAGAGAGCAGACATTGCATTTAGGAGTAGACAATAAACTCAGCAGGCTCATTTCTTCCGGCCTGGTAGGCCAGGTCTCTCAGACAGATCTTTTCCTGACCACCCATTCTTTGCAGTGGGTTTATGTGGGAATGAAAAAAACTTGGAACAGATAATAGGTCACTACAGTCACCACACACACACACACACACACACACACACACACACACACACCGCCCCAAGAGGTCTTGATCCTTATGGGCCTGAGCTTTATCATGGAGAGGGATAAGGGTTAATCTGACCTGCTCACTGCCTGTTTGGCTCAAACACGGGCATGGAAATGTTTTGGAAACTGTCATAGTTCTTGCAAATGCATTTACTCTTAGGATATAAGTTGAATTTGATGGAAGGGAAATGCCTTGTTCTCTTCTCAGCTCGACTGATTTTCAGTCCGACGTGTGTACTAACCGTATTATCACAGGTAGCCTGCATGATCCATGCAGGCAAAACCCTGCATGAGTCTCTGCTGTGGTCACTGTACTAGGCTCTGACAGGCAGCCTGCTAGCTTGCCAGAGCCTAGAGAGTCAGGCAACTCACCAATGTCCAGGACCCTCTGCTTGGCTGTGTGCTGCCGGGAATGCCAGTATTTCCAGTATTTCAGCTGTTCATCTCTGTTCTTGTCTTCACTGAAGACCACCATCACCACACTCTGCAGGGGAGAAGAGCCACCGTTACCCTCTTGGTCACACAGTCCCCACTGTGGCAGTGCTACCATGGGTGTGTTTCTAGAATGTACCTTTTATTATTTAAGAAAGTACAGAGAGCTGGGCACGGCGGCACTCTGGTCTTTAATCCCAGCACTCTGGAGGCAAAAGCAGGCAGATTTCTGAGTTTGAGGTCAGCCTGATCTACAGAGTGAGTTCAAGGACAGCAAAGGCTACACAAGAGAAACCCTGTCTCAAAAAACAAACAAAACAAAACAAAAATGACCGGAGAATAGGGCAAGGAGATACCTCAGTGAGTTAATGCATTTGCTGCCAAGCCTAACGACCTGAGTTAGACTTCACAGACCCAGAGTGTGGAAGGAGAGAACCAACTCCCACAGTTATCCTCCGTGTGGGCCTTACGCATGTACACACACCCCCCACACACATACAAACTACAAACGGCACAGAGGAGCAGAACCCCGTATTCTTCCCACACCATCACAAACAATCAGACGAAGCAAAATCTGGCAGCTTTGCTATTTTGTGTGGTTCGCTAGAACACCAACGGGCATTTGGTTTGCCCTGGGAATCAACTCGTCTGAAAGCTTCTGTCTTAGAAGGAACTGGTGCTCTCTAAAGCAGCAGACACCCGTCTCTCGACTAGAAGAGCCTCCGGCTGGAGTGCAGCAGGTAATGAAAGGGCTACATGGGGAATACAGAAATGCTAGGAGACAACTCACACTGATAAACAGATTTAAAACCTCAGATAGTTTATAACCCAGAAATACAAGGGCAGCTATACACGTCATTAAAATGTGGCTATTCCTTACATGAGCTAGAGAACTAATTCTATCTCACAGAAATAAGAATCCAAACCTCATTTCAGTTCTAAATTACAAACAGCCCCCATTAAACTGAATATATATATATATATATATATATATATATATATATATATATTCGCTGTCATTTCTGGAATGCAGACGGCAATGCCCCGTCTCAGCCTCCGGAGGGATGGAATTATATGTTACCAAACCTGGTTCATATATCATTTTCAATCAAAATGAAACAAAAGGAGATAAAATTTGCATATTAACCAATTTTTTGTTTTATTTGGTTTTGTTTTGTTTTGTTTTGTTTGGATTTGGGATTTTTTTTTGTTTGTTTGTGTTTGGTTGATTGGTTGGTTTTGGTTTTTTGAGACAGAATTTTTCTGTGTAGCCCTGTCTGTCCTAGAACTTGCTTTATAGACCAGGCTGGCCTTAAACTTGAACTTTCAGAGATCCATCTGCCTCCCAAGTACTGGTATTAAAGGTGTGCACCATCATACCCAGCATAAAATTTCCATATTAAAGGACATGTGTACTAACCGTATTATCACAGGTAGCCTGCATGAGTCTCTGCTGTGGTCACTGTACCTGCTGGGAAACTGTTGTGCCTTTCTTAGATGGCTGCTACCATTTCAGAGTGTTTATACGGTACTGTGTGGAACTCATGCATATACAGTTACATTCTTGCCTGGAACTTAAGACTTCCTGAAGGAAAAACAAATGCATCCCAGGTATTCTTCCCAGACGCCCATGCCTGGATGGAGAACTCTGGGAGAATTTCTCTGTTCTTCTTTCCTTCAGGAAGCTCCAAGGAACAGTTTCTAGTCATAGCTGGTTTTCTTGATGGCACTGGGGGTGGAGCCCAAAGCCTCCCACAGACTAGAGCTAGACAACCCCAGCACAATGCAACCCCCTCATGCTTAGAAGACTTAGAGTCAGGAAGCTGGCACCTACGCCAGAGGCCCTTCCCATCTTAACTGCCGTCACTTATTAGCTTCTGAAAGCCAAGTTTTCTTACATGTAATATTACAGCAGTACAATGAGTTCATTACTATTAAAAAGGGTCATGGTTAGTTTCAGTAAGTTATTGGATATGTGGTATCTACATAGTCCCTCATACAGGGAAGACACTGTCACCATGTGACCTCTTCATGCAGTGTGTCCTCCACCCTGGCTCTGCCATAGGGTTGGAACATGTCAATGTTCCTCACGACGGCCAGTGTCCCGGGAACCTTGTGACCTCCAATGGGCTCACCGTGCGTGGGAACCCAGCAGGCATGCGGTCAGAGTAGTGTGCTTTAGACGCACAACGGCTCCCTACTTCTCAAGCTGAAATGCTTAGTAGGACTTAGCGACGGACAGAATGCAGTGGGCTGAGACTGCGGGTACAGCAGCAAGAAGCGGTAAATCACAGACCAGGAAAACCTATTCTGCAGGAAACCAGCAAAGTCCTTCAGCCCTTCCTAAAGCCCGTAGTAACTTTCCTTTCAAGTAGAGACGGATCAGCTAACCCCTCCCTGTTGGCAGTGGTGGGAATACCAGACACTGGCAGGCTCCCAAAGCAGACAGCGAGGACTCCGGTGTCGGTTCCCACAAATGAGATTCATACTCATGAACCTGAAATCCCTCCAAGCTACTGCTGGTGGGGATGGGACCTCATCTTGTGAATTTTGGGTAAGCCGAGGGCTGCAGAAGGCTTTGGGAGACTTGTAAATGGTCCAGGAGTCAGCAGGAAATATTCTCAGCTACCCTGCACCCACAAACATCCTGACTTACAGGCCAACTGAAAGCAGCTACACAGCCTACAAGCCGTGAATGAGGTAAGAGGAATTCCTTGGATACAATGAAAAAGCATGTTCAACCAAGTTGCTCCCCTGGGGTTTATTGGTTACTGATTAAAATGATAAACTGGGAACCAATAGGTTCTCTTGCACCAAACTTTCTGAGCTATTTATTTTGGAATTTTTTTTTTCCATGCCATTCCACAAGGATATGAGGGAGTAATTCCAGCCCTCCGGCCACCCCATACTTTTGAGAAATGCAGCCCATACCCTGACTTTGCTGATGGGGTGTCGGAAGCATTTGTTGTCTCCGGTCTCACTGAGGGTTATGGCGTAGAATTGTCCTTTGTTGAGGTAGGTCATGGGGCCCTCCCCCTGCTTCTGACGGAGAGATTTGGTGGCTTCCAGGGTGTACTGAAACGTTCCGCTGTGAAGAGAGAAGAGCGGTCAGCACAGGCACATGTACGTTCCGGCCTTCACATCGACAGAACTTTACACGAATATTAGCAAACATTTACTCTACGTTACAGACGAAACACGCAATATAGCAGCAGAAGTGAGTCCAGACCAAGGGTCAGTGCTCTATTATATCCACAGCATTTTTAACCATGGCTCATAAACCAGATGGTTTAAGTGGGGAGAAAGTCCAGGATGTGCTGAGCAAACTCATGCCAGAGAACTGTGGGCAGATGTTGGGACATTCAGCTTAAGAAGAAGTCAGACATCAGCGTTTCTATATTTGCCCAGTTTTCTTCATATCTAGCCACAACTTACCCAAAAACATCCCAGAATATGAAAACCCCACATTCAAACGTTCACTACTAAGCATTCTTCTCCCTCTCTTACAGAGGGTGTTCTCATCTCGTTTGGTTTGCTTTGCAGTAAAGGGACGTGAACCCACGACCTCACGCATTCCAGGACAGTATCCTGTCACTGCGCTACATCCTCATTTAGAGAAGAGGTCTTGCTGGAGGTTAGGCTGCCCTGGAAGTTGGTTGTGAACTTCTACCTCAAACTTTCTGGGCAGCTGGCATCGTAGGCACGTTGCCACAAGAGCTGGCCGTTTCTTGTTTACAGACCTGCCGAGGGATTCACGGTGAGGCTACGCCAAACTGGGCTTGCAGATGATGGCTTGCGAAAACTGGCGCACTGGCTGCCTTTGCAAACAAGGTTTTATTGTAACACTAGGGTCTGGTGTTTGCTGTCTAGTGTGCATTGCAGAAAGAGCTGCAGATCTCTGCTCAAACAGATTTTCTGATTTTTAAGATATTGTCTATAAAACAAAACACACTGACTTTTTCTAATTCTGAAGACTATATCAATGGTTTAAAATTAATATAATAGGCTTGAACCATATCTTTTCTGTTTGATTTGTCCTTCCAGAAAGGCTTGTTTTGGTTACACTGTGGGATAACACACAGAAGGGTCTACTAATAAACTCTGCTTTGTGAGTCGCGGGTCCCTCTCCTCTGCAGTTATGCGGCCCCACTCATCAGTCTCCAAAAGGCAAAGGCCACTCAAACACAAACTCACTTCCAGGATTGGGGGGAAGTCTACTTTCCGTGTTAAATACTTTTGAAATGTTTTATTTATACTTTAACTTTTAGAGTAAGAAAGCATTTAACTTTGTTTTAAAAAAATTCCTCTTATTTGATAAAAATCTGAGGGTTGGTGTTGGAGAGATGGCTCAGTGGTTAAAAGCACTGCTTTTCCAGAAATCCCAGGTTTGGTTCCCAGCACCCACATGACAGCTCACAACCATCTGTAACTCCGGCTCGAGGCCATGGGAAATCCCTCTGGTGGCCTCTACGGGAACCAGGCACACACGTGGTGTGCAGACATACATGCCGAGGAAACGCCTGACAGATAAAGTCATAGAATAAAACGTTAAAGGCTGTCAGTTACATGCCTCCTGGTGTCCTACCTTGATGCCTGGTCATACATGTAATCCTCAGCTCCGACAGAAGCACTCCGAAATTTCTGAAAATTTTAAATTGTACAATTAAAACAAACAGGCTGGGAATATATGTAAACATTAAAAAACAAAAACCAAATGTAAACAATAATGTAGAAGCAACTATATCCTATTCCCATTTCACCATCTCCTGGGGAGGGAAGATTAGCATGTTTCCCAGATATCTGCAGGGGTCCTGTGTTTTCAAACATAAAAACCATTTTTTTTTCAATTTTCTGTTTTTCCTAACATTTTATTTCAAATGCTACAAATACAAAATCAGTGGAAAACTAATTACAGAAACAAAAATGACACAGCCCAAGGCTGGCTAATTGGTGGTTAGAAGCAAGTTTCGAGAGTAGGACCATCAAGGATCAATTTTTAGCTAATTTACCTGACACTTATATAAAAGTGTGTAGTATTTCTCTGTTAAGGGTGACTCATAACAGAGCCAGTTCCAAGACAACCAGGACTACACAGAGAAACCCTGCTCCCTTACCTGCCCCCAAAAAAAGTCTATTCACGGTGTGTGATCACATTAAACAGACTGGCAAAACACTGGAAGCATGCTAGGTAAGCACAAACATTTTGGGTGTGTCAGATCCTAGTAAATAATAACATGCTGACTGAACCCAGTCTTCTAACCACCTCTCCTGGCAGATGTTCTCAGAGACTTTGAGAGGCGGCTCTAAGGTTAGTGTTATACTAACAGCGGCCTGGTGTGTGTGTGTGTGTGTGTGTGTGTGTGTGTGTGTGTGTATTCACACTGCTACATTGACACAGTTTCAGATTTTAATGCCAAGAGAAGTGAGACATCTCAGAATGTGAAGGGTCTTGTCCACAAACCTGAGGGCCTGAGTTTGATACCCAAAGATCACATAGCAGAAGGAGAAGACTAACATCGGTAAGTTTTCCTCTGACCTCCCCACACACCATGGCCCATGATCACACACAAGAACACCCACACGGTATTGGCATAAGGACAGACAGGAGGACCAATGGAACCAAATAGAAGACCCAGATATCAATCGACATATCTTCAAGCACCTGATCTTTGATAAAGAAGCAAAAAAATATCAAATGGAAAAAAGAAAGCATATTTAACAAGTGGTGCTGGCATAACTGGATATCAACATGTAGAAAAATGAAAATAGACCCATATCTATCACCATGCCTAAAACGCAAGTCCAAATGGATCAAAGACCTCAACATAAAGCCAGCCACACTGAACCTTATAGAAGAGAAAGTGGGAAGTACACTTGAATGCATTGGCACAGGGAACCACTTCCTAAATACAACCCCAGCAGCACAGACACTGAGAGAAACAATAAGTGGGACCTCCTGAAACTAAAAAGCTTCTGTAAAGCAAAGGACACAGTCAACAAGACAAAATGACAGCCTACAGAATGGGAAAAGATCTTCACTAACCCCACATCACACAGAAGTCTGATCTCCAAAATATACAAAGAACTCAAGAAATTGGACACCAAAAGAACACATAATCCAATAAAAAAAAAAAAATGGAGTACAGACCTAAACAGAATTCTTAACAGAGGAATCTAAAATGGCTGAAAGATACTTAAGGAAATGTTCAACATCCTTAGTTATCAGAGAAATGCAAATCAAAACAACTCTGAGATTCCATCTTACACCTGTAAGAATGGCCAAAATCAAAAACACTGATGACAACTTATGCTGGAGAGGTTGTGGGGGAAAGGGAACACTCCTGCATTGCTGGTGGGAACGCAAGCTGGTACAACCCCTTTGGATGTCAGTGTGGCAATTTCTCTGAAAATTAGGGAACAACCTTCCTCAAGACCCAGCAATACCACTTTTAGGTATATATCCAAAGGATGCTCAATCGTGCCACAAGGACATGTGCTCAACTATGTTCATAGCAGCATTGTTTGTCATAGCCAGAACCTGGAAACAACCCAAGTGCCCCTCAACCAAAGAATGGATACGGGAAATGTGGTACATTTACACAATGGAGTACTACACAGCAGAAAAAAAACGACAGCTTGTATTTTGCAGGAAAATGGATGGAGCTAAAAAACATTATTTTGAGTGAGGTAACCCAGACACAGAGAGACAATTATCACATGTACTCATTTATAGATGGCTTTTAAATGTAAAGCAAAGAAAGCCAGCCTACAAACCACAATCCCAGAGAACTTAGACAACAACGAGGACACTAAGAGAGACTTACATAGATCTAATCTACATGGGAAGTAGAAAGTAGAAAAAGACAAGATCTCCTGAGTTAATTGGGAGCATGGGGACCTTGAGGGAGGGTTGAAGGGGGAAGGGGAGAGGCAGAGAAGGGAGCAGAGAAAAATGTAGAGTTCAATAAAACACACACACATACACACACACACACACACTTGACCTATAAAATATGTGTGAAAGGGCATGCATACATGTTGTCCACACATACGTACATACGGTCCTTCCTCTCTGACCCTGTGAGTCATCTGTTTGTGGAAACTTCCTCTCATTTCCACTCTTTGTCCAAACGATCTTCAGAGCCCCCACCCACCATGTCCAGAATCAGCATCATCTTCCTCTGCAGTTTCTGTTGGCATACTTATAATCCTTCTTATCTAGTCTTATTCCTCAGACCCCATAAGATGGGTTTCTCTCAAAGTTTCCCCACCCACATGAGCCCGGGCACACCGCACAAGAGTTGGTCGACTGAATAATCATGGCGAGAATCGAATGCACTGCTTTGTGTTTCTTTTGCCATCCGTCAGTCTGCAAGCCCTTCCATGAGAATTTTCTAGAGCTTTACCATCTGCTTGGTGCCAGAAGAAACATAGAAAATATATAAAATACCATCTTGGCCTCAAGAAAAAAAAAATGGTTGAGAAGAACATATTTACATAAAAAGCAACCACAAAGTAAACTAAAATACAGCAACCAACTGTGCATGGAAGTCCATGTTGAATTGCTCATTCATTCATGTGTCCTAGAGGAAGAAGTCCATGGTGAATCTCTCATTCATTCATGTGTCCTAGAGGAAGAAGTCCATGGTGAATCTCTCATTCATTCATGTGTCCTAGAGGAAGAAGTCCATAGTGAATCTCTCATTCATTCATGTGTCCTAGAGGAAGAAGTCCATGGTGAATCTCTCATTCATTCATGTGTTCTAGAGCAAGAGCATAGAGTGAGCCTTACCAGGGACAAACAGAGTCTGCAGGGAATCCATCATCTGTGGGCTTTGGTGGACAAAAGCAGCTAAGAAGGTAATTCAGATAAAAGGGAGCCACCTGAGTCAAGGTGAGGCAAGGGGTATAAACATGGAACATACATAGAACCAAGGAAACAGCTGTGAACAAACTAAGAAGGGGAAAAGTCATGGTCTAGATGATCACAGTCCACTGCAGTAGACATATTGCTGTGTAAACCCAAGTTAAAAAACACTTAAATGCTCCGTTACTCAGCCAGCTAGCCACATTTCAAACACTAAGTTGTTAAATCTGGCTGTTGACTTAGACTATTGGAAGGCACGGGAAAAAAATGTTCATTGTTACAAAAAGTTCTGTTCAGCTGGGCTGGTCTATGGCTCAGAATTAGGAAATTGTGATATGGGCATATACCCTGATGCTTTCCAAGGCGTTTGAGGAAGTGGCTTTGGATAGGAAGGACAATTTCCAAGGTCTGAGCTTCAAGGATGCTGCAACAATCCCGGGAACCAAGGGCGTCAGCGTTAAGCAGCATGGCTGTATGAATCTTTCTACGCTCTGAGCTTGGTGGCCTAAGGATGGGACAGGAGGCTGCACACACCGGACTTGTGAAACCCATGTTTTTACTCTCCCAGGTGGTGTGGGAACATACGATATTGTGAGAACTTACTCTCTCAAACAGTGTCAATAAATGCAGGCCAAAACCAGAGTTCTGCTCCATTTCTTAAATGTCTGTGTGTAAGTAAGCGGAAGCCACGTATGTGATCATCTTTCTTTAATGTTAATTTTTCTTTAATTCTATTATATTATCTTTATAATCTCTTTTTTAAACTAAGTAGACAGTTCACTTAGAAAACATCACAATCATTTAGATATTCACTTGGTAAGTGGCATGGGCCTAGATGATTTAGGATTGAGAATTAGAGCCCAAATGCTTAATTAGGGCTTTCTGACCACGGTTGTCAGGGGCCTCCACTCCACGCAGAACCTTTCAGTACTGTGTACGGCATTATAAAAAGACCAGCAGACACAGACCGCTGCACCCCGCCACAGTTTCATGCAAAACAGTTACAGATTTCTTACTCATCTGGACTCGGTCAAGAAATTATGATACTGTGTATACAAACCGTACATAAGGGCAGGCCACGTGCCGAGCCAGCTCAAAACATAATGGTTTATCTGGGCATTTTTTTTAACCTTACTAGCCCTTTGCTTATATAGTATAGTTTCCAATTTGGTATTTTTATGGAGAGAGAGTGTGTGTGTGAGTGTGTGTGTGTGTGTGTGTGTATGTGTGTGTGTATGATAGCATCTCTTGCTTTTCCTTTGGTTTTTTCCCCTCTTATTTATTTGATTTGTTTTATTCTGGATTGTTTTATTTGCCCATTTCTTTCCCTCTTTTTTTTTTTTTTTAAAAAGATCTATTTATTATGTATACAGTGTTCTGTCTGCATGCATCCCTGCCCACCAGAAGAGGGCACCACATCTCATTACATGTGGTTGTGAACCTCAACATGGTTACGGGAACTGAACTCAGGACCTCTGGAAGAATAGCCGATGCCCCCAACCTCTGAGCCGTCTCTCCACTCCTCCCCATTTGAATGGGAAGGTGGAGAGGATCTGGGAAGAGATGAGGAAGGGAACCATGATTGGAACCACAATCAGAACATACTGGATGAAAAAGATGTATTTTCAACTAAAAAGTGTGAGAATATAAATTAGGTCCTCACACACCAGCATGTTTAAAACAGCTATTAGCATTCTGGTTTTGTTCTTGAGATGAGAGGCAAAGAGGAGACATATGCTAAGAATATATACCACAAGAAAACAAGCATTATCTGTGGGGAAATCTGCATCAGTTAAACAGAGCTACGTCTTCCCTCGCTGATTTCAACTTTCTCGTTCATTCAATCGTTTGCCTGACTCTTCACGCCAGCTGGTAAGCCACGTGGGAAAGGTGCCGTATTAAACAAGACCAGAGCAGGTCCCATCTTCATGAATGTTTTTAGAAGGGGAGAGCATGCATCACACTCTTGCAAAAAGAAAAAGAAAAATCCAAGGCTAGGATGTCACTCAGTGGTAGTAGTGGCTCTGTAGTTGTAGGCCAAGTTCAGTCCCCATTACAAACTGTGCTATCACCATTTAGAGCCAGTGTGTTCCACAGCATGTCACAACCCAGGAGAACCATACCCTGTCCTGACTTCCCAGCCACAATGCTCCTAGTGTAACACAGACAAGGCTGACAAGGAAGGCACCATCCTCCGCTGAACCCCACATTCACAGTATCACAGCTACCAACGTGAGCCCCAGCTGAGTAGCTGTGGCTTTCTGAGCAGACACCCTTGGCCCGCCATGTTGGACTTACGCCACCTCCAGAACAAGGACTATAGGGGTGCCCAGGTTTACGTTGTGCAAGTCCAACCCAAAATGCTCCGTTCCCTCGCACTTTCTCCAGTGGCAAACAAATGTTATTAATTCATTCAGAATCCCCAGACACTTCTAGAGTTTGCTGGAAAGAAGTTCTAGTCTTAGACAAGTTTTCCTTAATCAAATTCTCTGGCGAATGACTTCACAGTCACGCTTACGCCACCTGGCAAGGAGACGGCTAACTACCACAGACTCGTAGATCTATGGTCTGTATCAGAGATCATGGATTTGAAGGTCATTCAGTTCAGTTCACCTCAGTGGGAAAACATCTACAAAGCAAAACCTGACTGGAGGGAGCAGAGCTAGCTTCCCTTTTGCATCCAGGGAATATGCTAACTCAAGGACTCCAAGAGGCCCCAGGACAACAGCTTCCTTCACACCCGTCTTCATCTGAACCACACACAAATCTGACCATGTCTCCCAGAAAGTGTGGCTGTTCCCTGGTCCACATCCACACACTCTTCTGTGACTGACACATCTCTACACCAATGGTAATCCACACAAAAAATCCTGGGCTTCCCAGGGGACTGAGCGATGACCTCAGCTACCTGCTTTTCTCCAGAAGCGCTCCTGGGTACCTGGGTACCTGGGCTCCCAGGAGCAAGAACCCAACAGTATCAGACTACAAGATTCCTGACTCAGATTAAAACTACAAAAGGCTGTTGTTGACCTTAAGTGATGTCACAAAAGCTGATTGGCATTGCAGATTTTTTTTTCCTTTTTATTACAAGGTCATTAAAAGTCTAGTTGTAAAACTACCAAATTCAAGGAAATGTGATAGCCCTTCAGGGCAAAGAATGGCTTAGCTCTGACTGAGGTCACTCCCGAGTTCAGACACTGTGACAGGAACCCATAAGCATCCGGTGCCAGCCGTGACAGGGTTGCTAGTGTCCCTTTGAGAGCAACTGCTGCTGGCCAACCTGTTGTGCTCTGGTCCCTACCTGAAAGATAAGCAATATCTATTGGGATAGATAAGGAACATTCAGATTTTAAACAAACATTGCGTGGGTCATTGTCTTATGCAATAGAATTAATGAGAATCTTAAAGCAACACTTCTCTGAGTAGACAGGTCAACAGACAGTTCGCCTGCTTGCTGCAATGACCACTCTTCCTCACTAAGAAAACACAGATGGCAGCCCCAAAATGGTTGTCACTTAGAATGCTGCTGCTGTGATGTGGCTGTGCCCCTTAAGGCTCAAGTCTAAGAACTTGAGCCCCAACACGGGAGTCTTAAGAGGCCGTAGTGATATCTCACTTGTATTCAAATAAATAAAGCTTGCCTGAAGATCAGAGAGTAAGACAGCCCCACTGGTCAGCCTTACGGGCCAGGCAGTGGTGACACACACCTTTAATCCCAGTAGCTACACTAGTTGCCATAGAAACCGGATGGTAGTGGTGTATGCCTTTAATCCCAGCCCTAGACAGGAATATAAGACGGGAGGAAATAGCTCTCAGACAGTCTCATTCAGAGGATTGAGGCAGGATCACCGTTTTGGACTAAGGCAGAGGTGACAGCCAGTGGCTGACTGTTTTGCTTTTCTGACCTTCAGGCAAGCTTTATTTACTAAAATCCAGATGAAATATCAGTACAGATGGATCATATAAACTAGCCTCCAGTACGGAGGGTGAGCTCATTATGGCAAGGACAGGGCTGTAGTGAAAATGAATTTGTTATCTGTCACGGGCATGTAGCCCTTCTACCCTTCTGCCATGTAACAACAATCATCATCAGATGGGGCTCATGGCTCTTAGGTGTCTCTGTCCTAACAACACTGAACAGGAAGCCAGATGAGGACACTTGGCATGCTGCCAATGCACTTGCTTCTCTTCAGGGAACCAGAAGTCCCTGCACACCCTGCTTTAGAGGCCCGGGAAAGCTGAAAACTAAAAAGCCAATGCCATTCATTTCTCACCAGAGGCACCGCTCAGACATGACAAAGCCTGTGTTCATTGCAGAGCCTTGGTCAAGAACTGGAGACGGCGCCCACCGTAATATCCTCAATGGATAACCCAAGATTCCATGGCAAGTGAATGAACACAAGAATATCTTTCCAAACTTAATAAACGGTGCTGAACAACTAAGTATCCATATATACACAGGAGCCCAGCCTTGCTTCATACCATGTCTAACGAGCCAGACATGGCTCAGCAGGGAGGGTCTGACAAGCTGAATTCAGTCTCCAAGATCCATGTGACGGAAGGAAAATGTGACGCAGGAAAGCTGTCCTCTGTCCTCCATTGGCATGTGCACACACAAATTAACTAATAACTAGTAATAACTAAACCAGGTGGAGATGGCACACACCTTTAATACCAGCACTCAGGAGGCTGAGGAAGGTCAGCCTCTGGGTTTGAAGCCAGCCTGGTCTACAGAGCAAGTTACAGAATGGCCAGAGTTACACAGAGAAACCCTGTCTCAAAAAAGCCTATTAATAAAAATAACAACAACAACATAATAATAATAATAATAATAATAATAATAATAATAATAATAATAAAAAATGCAAATTTAGAGCCAGATGTGTTGGTGCATGCTTTTAGGCCCAGCGCTTGAGAGGCAGAGACGGGCAGACATCTCTGTGAGTTTAAAGACAGTTTGGTCTAAATATTGAGTTCCAGGACAGTCAGCGCTACATAGACCCTGTCTTCCAGAGAGATAAATAAAATCAGAAGAAAAAAAAAACTATTGAATTATTTTTTAAGTGAATCAGAAACCAACATCTAAAAGGGGAAAGTACTAGCTATCCAGAAATACATACAAGAAAATTGTTGAGACATTGGTTTAGCTGCACATAAGAAACATGTTAAGACATTGGTTTAAAAAAAAAAAGACATCTTAACATTTAAAACAATATAAGAGAAATTTGATAAGACAAATTTGATCTAAGGATATGATGCAAAGACTCTGGGATTAAAGCATACAGATGATAGTGGCTTATATCCATTCCCCTTACCTAAAGAACTCTTTACGGTTTAATAAAAGAAACAAATTACCAAAGACTTGAACAGACACACTCCACATAAGATAAAAGGCAAACAATTAGATGAAACAGTACTCAGACTCGGGGGGCAGCATAGTAATGCAGACGATTGGAAACAGCAGACGAACGGACACCACCAAGCAATTTCTAAACCAGCTGCAGTTAAGCAGACTACTCATATGGGCATGTGGTGTGGAGAGCAGGAGTGAAAATAACTCATAAACGCTGTATTTTATCCATGTGCCTGATAAAACCCACATCCACCTCACAGTCCAGCAGTCAACTCCAGCCCTAGACACCCACCAGAAATGAAGGACCACACTCACTAAAACATTCACCTGTCTGTTCAGCAAAGCATTCATAATGACAACCCCAAACTGGAAGAAACCAATATCCACTTACTAACGGACTGGTCAATAAACCGTGATATGTATTCACCAAGGAATACTGATCAGAGATTTAAAAACACAGACTGTTTACAGACAAGCAAAAAATAAATCCAAAAATATGCTATACGAGAAGACAATATAAAAGAATATAGTGCATTCAACTTCCATGGACTTTTACAGGAAGGAACGCTACAGTGACAGAGGCCGATTAGCAATTGCTAAGAGCCAGGAGAAAGAAGAATGTTTCAAGGTCAAAGTGGTTCATTTTAGGGTAAAAACTTTCTACATCGTGGCTCTGACATTGATGACCCAACTGTAAATAATTACTAAAATTCTACATTTATGCACTTGGAACTTGAGAATCTAAAACATGTAGATAAACAAAAACGGCTGTGCTGTGATGTGTTTGAGCCACAGAAGCCTCTGAGCTCTCTATTTGTTACAAAGTACACACGCATAAACACACTGGATTATTGACAATTCAGGCAAACAAAAGCCGCAAAGAGCTACACTGTTTTAAAAAAAGAATGGCATGCAACATTCTTAGCGTCTACCATTTGGAAAATTCCAAAGAGCTGAAGGTGAGAACTGCACAGCATAAGCGTCTCCTAACCCCACATAAATATTTTAAGATTTAAACCAAAACAAAATATAATCTAAGAGACGAAACAGAAATATTCCTCCACGTATATAAACATACCAAATTACCGTTTCATGTAGCCCCTTGAATGGAGAACAGAGAATGCTGTGTGTTCTGGGACTCACCTCAGGCGCCCCGTCCTTGAAGCTCTCGCTGTAGGTGCTGTCTGGGGTGCTGCGCTGGTCGTCCTTGAGATAGGAGCTGTGGCAGGCTATGGAGGGCAGGTCGTACTGCGTCTGTTCGAAGATGACCACGCGCTGCTCCTCGCCGTCCGCGCGGGGATAGTGCACCGGAGGTGCCACGAACACCGGCGTGAAGTCCTCGGCTTTCACCACGGTGATGCCAGACACCGGGATGACAGCCGGGCTCTCGCTGATGGACACGCTGTACTGCTCGCGCTTCGAGCTCTCCACGTTGTCCTGGCTGAGACACAGGTTCACCGGGACCGTCTTCAGTACCTGCACACGGTTCTCGCCTCCGCTCAGAGTGCTCTGGACTTCGCTGGGGCCGAGGCAGTTTCTGTGTGTTCAGAGCCATGACATGATAGAATTAGAACAAACCTCCACTTTTAAAACCTGATAGGGCAACCCTTGCAGGCAGCAATCCTGCTAAACCATGAGGGGAAGGGCTGGTGGAAACTTCATAATGGGCTGCCGTGGATCTTTGTGTCATTAGAACTAAGACAGCCAAGAATGTGTGCCCCTGAGTGACACAGTGAAGTCTCAACCTTTTATAGAACATACACCCCACTTTTTAAAAAGGTTTAATGGTGACCCTAAATCTGCCCATGGCTTGACAGCTAACATTCAGCTCTGCAGAACCAGAAGAGCTGGGAGACTGAATATCACAAGGAGCCAGGAAGACACGAGAAAGCAGGTTTCCTTATCGGCAAGAGAAATCTATTAACATGTCAGACACATGAGGAGGGAGGATGGAAGTACCAGTCTAGAGTAAAATTAACTCTGAAAACCTAACTAGCAACCCTGCATGATGACTCATGCCATTAACACCTGTACTCCAGGAGGCAGAGGCAGGTAACCTGGTCAACATAGCAAGTTCCAGGCCAGCTAGGGCTTCAGTGAAACTGTCTTAATTAAATATAAACTCTGAACATCTAACAATAGGTAGAACTGTGATATTATTTGTTCAAATAAACAAATCTAAAGGAGAAGTATGAAATATTGTGACACTTGAGGCAGTGACTGAAACTGGATTTGGCAATATTTAATACTGCTAATTTAGTTGTTGATAAGGTTTTATTTATAATAAACTTCATTTATATATAATAAATGCCCTTTTTAGAGATACAAATCGGAAGCAAGGACGAAATGACTTGACAGTGAAATTTAAGGTGTTTGAGGAGAGCACGGTGGCCAACAGGAAACATAGAAAGCCTGTGGTTGCTGCACTGCACAGGGGATGGCTGGGGCTCATGGCTCCGTTCTCTGTAGATGGATGCAAACTCTCCAAAGGGGAAAAAGATCACCCTGGAGGCTCAAGCATGCAATCCCAGCAACTGGGAGGTTAAGTCTGAAGCCAGCCTGGGCTACCTACTGAGGTCCAGGACAACCTGGGCTATCATCGAGTGAAACTTTGTGTGTGTGTGGAGGGGGGGAGATAGACACGGCAATTTGAAGGGTTAACAGGAAGGATATTTTTCACTATTTTGTGAAACAAAATAAAAATGATCATTATACTTTCATCAGCTAAGCAATAACAGTTCATGAGTAGTCCAGTATTTATTACTCTAGGGGTTTAAGAAAGTGCTTACAGGGTAAGAACCACGGCTGAGTACGGAGAAAGAAAGCGGTCCAGAAAGGTAAGGTTTGGCGGGATATAATGAGATACTTTCATTTGTTTTAAAAAATGTGTGTAGAGACAGGATAGAGAGAGGAATGTGAGGCTGCTGTGGATATTAAAAAATGGTCTTGTTAACAGAGGCCCTCTGCTCAGTTAAGCTTGCGAAAAGGGAATTTGGGAATGGCTTTCTAGTACACAGAGAAGAGAAAGTACGAGGTTTTATTGACCCTCTTCTTTGTTCATTGTGAACTGAGTTACTTTTATCTAGCATGTCCTTCATGGGGTCAATTGGCATACTTTGTTGAAAGAAATGACTGTTTAGATAAAGTTGGTTTTCTCAAGAATCAAGCTCTCCAGGTTTCTCTCCATAAAGGAGATGCAAGAGTCTCTGTGCTTACCTACCAAGCAAGAGGTGATTTTAGCTGTGAATTTTCAGCGAGAACTTCAAAGGAAAGCTTCAGAAAGAAGGACTCTCCATAAACCAAGCCAGCAGAAAGACACTGGAGTAGCTGAGGCTATCACAGATACGCAGGGGTGACTCTAAAAATTAACTCCCCGAAGAATAAACTCTATAGGTCTACAGACTATGGCTTTAAGTACTAAACTGTTCTCGTGATCAAATAACAAGAGTGATCACATGGAAGACACAGTGAAGGTCTAGACACGTTTGAAGTGACTCCAATGAGCCAAACGATGTCAAAGTTCAGGCCACCCATTTGATCAGCATTTCATAAAAGCCCCGTTCCGAATACTGCATGGAATGTTAATGGATGCTCCGTGAAAAAAGGAATCCATTATAAAATCAGTGTTAGAAAACAACCAGGAACAAACTCTGTTTCCATAACAAGACCACCTTAGTGGATCCAAGCAAGACGCAATGAACGCCCTTGGGCAATCCCGCCATCTCTTTTGCTGTAGTCTAGGACTTACTAACCCATTTTATCCGGGCTCATCAGTCTGTGGACCACGCGCTGAAGGCTGGCTGCAAATGGGCTCTTCTACACAGACTGTAACATGGCAATGGCCCCTTAGCCACCTGAGACCCGGCACACAGGGTACTACTGGCTTGCCAAAAGCTTCTTATCTCTCTTTAGTCTATTTCAGGCCAGATTTCTTCACTCTCTGCTTATTACAAGAACGTGAATTGTAAGCAAAGGGCACAAGTCAAAATATCTTTCAGTGTTCTTATTATTAAGTAAATAAGCAAATTACAGAGCTATACAAACGTAGTTGAACTGTTCGTATAAAAAAATTCATAGATTCCTCTTTGGCCTCAGCAGCAAAATGAGGAAAAAAGTGTCATTGGAAAGCACCGCCATGAGATGCACACCTTGTGCCGCCGGTGTGGCTCGTCAACCTGTGGCAAATGTGGCTACATCGCCAAGTGCAAGAGAACACACAGCTGGAGTGCCGAAGCTCAGAGATGAAGCACTCCGGGACTGGTCAGATAAGGCACCTAAAAATTATCTATTGAAGATTTGGACACGGATCCTATGAAGGGATCCATGAAGATCCCAAGACGGCAGCCGTGAAAGTATCCAGCTCATCTTGAGAAATTCAATTCATCATAACATAAATGTTCTAGTTTCAAAAAATATTCATAGATTCAGGAAGACTTAATGCCACGGAATTTCAAAAATACAACTCCCCCAAAGGGGCAATTAGAGCAAAGTGAGACTCTCCAACAGGAATCCCTCTACATCCCACTGGAGGGGCAGAGACGAGACGGGTGATTTGTGAGGCAACAGCTGAGCAAAGCATTTAGTCCTTTCTGGTCCCCTTCTTCACATAATCCTATTCAGAAGAAGAGAAGGGACCCTGCAGTCACTCCAGACTGCAAGAGCAGGCATGAAATCCTGCCGAGACAGGATGGGGAAGCCCTCTACGTCACAACTGAAAGGTGACAAGTTACACATGCCAAGAGACATCCTCCACCTGGCTTCATCAGAAATAAAGTCGTGATGGCTCTTTCCCTTCCTGCCACCCAGCTCCTTAGCTCTGCCGGATGGCATACAATCTCCTAACATCTGGCGGCTGCTGGCAGCCACTCAGCGTTCTACCAGTTGCCTTTCTGGGCTCAGTACTGCGTTCCCCTCACCTAGAAGAATCCTTGGAGGGTCTCATTCCCTAAGAGCAGGACTGCAGGAGAGTGTGAGACTAAGCAGAGACTGCAATCAGCAGCAGCCTCTTCCTGAGCTCCTCGTGAGCGCCTCATCTGAGGGAACTTGTTGATGACCCTCTGGATGCACAGGAAAATGTGCCTTTTCCTAGCGGGAGATCAAGTTTTGGTCCAGACTCTCAAAAGACAGACGAAAACGAGGCTTTGACCCTGCCTCTTTTAAAAACAAACTTCCAGCTCAAGTTATACTAGTGATCTAACTTTATGTGCATGAAGGGTTTTGCCTACAGGCACCTACGGGCTGTGCTTGCACACCCGGGACCCATGGAGATCACAAGAGGGAAGCAGAGCCCCCAAAACTGGAGTTAGGAAGATTGTGAACCACCATGTGGGTGCTGGGACTCAAACCCAGGTCCTGAGCAAGAAAAACAATTGCTCACTGCGTCTCTCTACAGGCCATTTGGGAGGTGGGCAGTTTTTGGAGTCAAGGTCCTCTATGTATTCCTGGCTGTCTAGGAACTCAATATGGCCTCATCCTCAGATCTGCCTTCCTCTGCTTCCCAAATGCTGGGACCAAAGATGTGTGACATTGTGCCTGGCTATCTTTCTCCAAAAACATAGAAAAGGAGTCATTTCTAGGGGCAAACGTATTTCCTTACGTGGATCGTACCTTTTATCCTGGTCTTCTTGGCTGTCACTTGCTTTGCTCACAGACAGAAGTCTCTTGTCTCGAGGAACCTGGAAATCAACAGAGAACTGTCAGGCTCAATGACCATGTGCAGAGGAAGACACCAACGCAGGCAAAGAGGCGAAATGGAACTTTCTGAAGAAGTAGAGGCGAAATGGAACTTTCTGAAGAAATAGAAGGTTACTGTTGAGAAATGATGAATGAGTAGCCTAAGTGGAAGCGGAGACAGAGGAGTGACCAGTGCTCGTCCATGCTAATCGTGAGTCAGCTGACCCAAGAGATGCTCCTATGTGTCCCAGTCTTGGCAATGGATGAGACAGAGTCACGTGTGTGGGGTGAAAACGGGCATGAAAGAAAGTAACCCATTGAGAAACATGGAGTAAGCTTTCTCTCTGGAGCTGGACACCAGGTGCTCAAGGGTGTGGGGAGCATCCTGGGTGGGGCCTGACGGTTGAGCAAGTCAGATAAAGAGCATCTAATAGAAGCACTACGTAACCCCTGGCTAGGAAGCCGTCTTCAGGCTTTCTAATGCATTTCATTCCTAAGCATGACACTAACATATCACCAGACACAATACTGAAAAGGTCTCTGAATAAAGGAAGACGCCACCCAATCCAGACATATGAATAGTAAATGGTTTGGATTTGGTTGCATTGGTAGAGTCTTTGCATTTGTTTTGGGACTTGTTTGTTTGTGGGTAACTTTGAAGAGTTTCTTCTTAGCCAATAGTATCAGTGAGATTAAACACACTGATGGGAAGGATCCTACTATAGGCTCCTCTAGGAATTCCCATGGCTTCCACTCAGCCAAATACATTTACAAGCTGAGTTGGCTGAACTAAGAGAGGGGCAAAAGTCATTCGGAAGTTGGAAACCTAAAGTTTGACCACTCAGTCTAGGTCAGACTCAGTCCCATGTTCCTCGTCTGTAAACTGGACTTCATGACAATTCTGAACTCAGAGGTCTGTGGTGGGGTTGGAGCTCCGTGTCCGAGTGCTTGGGAGTAGCTGGTACTTTATCCAGGTAAACCAACTATAAGGTTTCCGTTTATCCTTCCTGCAGGAGACACGGGGTCAGCACACTTGCTGTCTATCTCTTCCTGTGACATCCTCTGACACGTCACCATGCAGCAAGAAGGCCCTGGCCAGTCACCAGTGCTATGTGCTTAGATGCTCCATCCTCCAGAATCAAAAGCAAAACAAACTTCAACATTTTATGAATTATCTGGGGTATTCAGAAATGGAAAATGGACTCAGACATAAGCTAAACCATCTTTTAGGTATTTATCTACTTCAGTCTGTTATGTTTTTCAGGCATGTCTAAAATGCATGGAAAAGTCATACTTAACTCTGGAGGAACTACTGCTACTGGAGTCCTTAGGAGGCCATCACTCAGTAAAGAAAAGGACGTGATGTGGGTGTCTGGTAAGTTTTGTGTAAACTCTCTACCCTGTATCTCACAATATTCACCGATAGATTTGAGCTTGAGTCATGATGTTTGCACACATGCAAGAGGAGATAACACAGCCAGTCTCCCATTTCCCAACGTCCAGCTGCCCATACTCAGTCTCTGAATCCCTGATCCTGTGGTGTTGTGAGGGCCAGAGTTACATTATAAGGCTTAATTACTGTGCCTCAGAGATCCATGAAACAAAAATGCCTCTGATCTGAAGCCCCTTGCCCCAGGACAGACAGCTCCTGGAAGGCTGGAGGCTGTTGTTTACGGGAGATTAACTAGCCACATTCTCATTCCCCTAAACAAGTTTGTTGGACCCATCTGCACGCATATGCTTGATCACATGTGAGGGAGGTATATGGGCAGGAAATATGTCAGGATGTGTGCTTGCCAGATTGGCTGGCAGGAGGTGCACAGGCAGGAAGTACATCAGGATGTATACTTGCCCCTGATTGGACCTCGTGGGAAATGCCCTGCAAATCCTGACTCAGGGCCATTTCAGGGAACCAGATAGGGACCTGGCCAGAGCCCACCCACCTGGCAAGTATTTAATTAAAGCTTGCTTCAAATTTGGCTTTAAGGTGGGCAGTGGTCTTATTCTCTACCAGTGGGATTAGCAGTAAACCTGGTGTGCTCCTTTGTCAATTAATGACTAATTACTTGGTCTCAAGGTTAGCCAGTCTTTTTTACTAACACAAATACACAAATACAGGTATTTGAAGTTATATCTGTCTGACAGAACAGGGCAAGGGAGACAGCATAGAAGGTGAAGTGGAGCACGGGCCTTGCGACCTGAGTTGGGCCCCCAGAACCAAAGGCTCACATCTCTAATGCCAGCGTTCTTGCTATGAATTTAGAGGTAGAGACAGGACAAGCAGCCAGGAGCCCTAAGCCAGCTATCCTGGAGTAAGCTGCAGAGACGCACAAACAAGAGACCTGCCCCCCACATTCCATCTCTCAAACACACACTAAATAAACTTACTAAAGTTAAAAAATTAAACATATTAATATATTTCTTTTTTTTTTTTTTGTTTTTTCAAGACAGGATTTCTCTGTAGCTTTGGAGCCTATCCTGGAACTAGCTCTTATAGACCAGGTTGGCCTCAAACTCACATAGATTGACCTGTCTCTACCTCCTGAGTGCTGGGATTAAAGGCATACGCCACCACCACCTGGCTTAATATATTTCTTTAAAGCCTTTTAAAATGACTAATTGTCATACTGGTCATAAAAGTCATAAGAAATTATCTTGACCCGGACACTTAAAACAGGAACATTTGAATTATGTGTCAATAGATTTTTTTTTTAATTGCTAAAACTGTCAAATGTTGACTATTTTTCTGCAATAAGGAAAAGATGCTACCCATTTCTCTCTGAGCCACAGACTGAAAACAAGCCAAAAGAACGCCCAGGGATCCCGGGCCTTAAACTCAGATCAGCTTGCTGCTGCCTCCACCACTGAGATTAAAGGTTTGCCAACCATGCCCTGCTTTACTCTTGTGTTTTACAAATGAACTATTCAGTCAGAAAAGATGAAGAGAAATCACAAACAGAAAAGAGGAGAAAACAAAGCTACCAAAACTCATTGTGGGATTCAGGCTCCTTCTCTACCCTGTATCTCACAAAAGTCTGCCCTTTCTCTGCATCCTGCCATCCAGGGCCCACATCCCCCAGCATCAAGGCCCTTCCTGATGTATCAGGAGCCACGCTGGCATCTTTAAAGCTTCACGAAAAAGCTATCAGTGCCTGTGAACACATCCTTCCTGGGTAAGGAGGAGAAAGCCAAGCTAGACGAGCAAAAGTCCCCATGAGACAACCTAGCGCTTTCTAATAAAGGATGCGTTTACTTGGGGGAATGATGTGCTCAACTAAAATGCCCCGACGGGCCTACCTGTGCCCTCCATGCCTGTCCAGCACCTTGCTCTCTGTCTTAGGTGAGCACTCAGACGCAGAGACCCAAGGTCAAATTGCTGTTCTCGGTGCTTTCGTCCAAAAGCTGATTTCCCCATGATGGAAGGTGAATGAGAGATGGCAGTCAGCTTTCCCAACCAGCAAGTCGGCACTCCCACCACGCTGCATTAGCTAAAAGCATCCCAGCCAGCGCAGCCACAAATGTTCCTCATTTGCTAAATAAAACACGTGTCGATCTTCTCCACGTCAACGGTTCTCAGAGGGCAGATCACAGCTCCTCACACTTAAAACCCACTTGTTTCTTGTTTAACTTCCTGCGATACTTACTTTAAAAAAAAATGTCCGGCCAGTATTTCTTCTCATGTTACATTCAGATTTAAAGACTTTTTCAAAATGAAAACAAATGGGCACAGTCAGGAGGAGGATTCGCTGAAGGTCCCCAGAAAAGAGGCATCTAGGGGGCCTGAATGTTTCTCATTAAAACTGAAAAACCAAGAGACGAGTAAATAAATGCTGATGGCTGAAAAATGGCTAATCATGGCACAGTCACGTAGAGCGAAGCTCCCAACCAGAAGGTAAAAGTGGCAGAAGGGAAATAAGTAACAGTCCAGCTCTAGGGGATCTGGCACACTCTTCTGACTTCTGAAGGCACACATGCACACACACACACACAGATATACATATATAGATAATTTTTTATTGATTTTTTTTTTTTACTGAGCTCTACATTTTTCTCTGCTCCCCTTCCTGCCTCTCCCCTCCCCTTCAACCTTCTCCTCCCAAGGTCCCCATGCTCCCAATTTACTCAGGAGATCTTGTCTTTTTCTACTTCCCAGATAAATATTTTTTTTTTTAAAAGAAGTAAGTATCCCTAATTTAAATTTCTGAGTAGAAATAAAGTTGGGTTTCATGAAGGAGGGGCAACACAAAAAGAAGCAGAATTCCACCCAACGTCCCTGGCCTAAAGCTAAGCACCTGTCGCACCTTGCCGTGGATAAAATGTGACCCTGGGAGTCAGGGGAGGCGGCGGCCGCTCCAGGACCTACCTTGTAATAGTCGTAGAGAAGGCCAAGGGCAGCAGCGCTGTCCTCATCCCCATTGATGCTCATCATGGCCTTGGTGGCCGCGGTCAGGGGGTTCTCCAGGTAAGACTTCCAGGCTTCATCCTCGCTGGTGTAGGCTCTTCGGCTATTGAACGGAGGGTCACTGGGCATGGGCACTAAGGCCACTAGTCTTTTATTACTGTAAGAACAAGAAAGACGTAAGGCTCATTATCAGGGAACTTTTCCATTTTCTCTCTGACCCTGTACATGTCATGGGGTTACCCGGGCTTGTATTCCCCTAGAGAAAGGCAGCTTAAGATGGGAACGACCACCACGCTGCACTTAGCCCCAGCGTCCATCATCCCTGGGCGCAGGCGTGGTGACAGCTTTTTCAAAGGTGCTGTGGGGGACAGCTTGGGGCTGCAGAGGGCCGACTGCTCTTCAGAGAACCCAGGTTCAGCTCCAGCACCCATCCGGAACTACAGTACCAGAGAGTCATTCTGTGGCCTCCACAGGAAACTCCACTCATGTAGCACACGTAAGCACATAAGCTCTCTCTGACACACAGAAACACAAACACGCACACACGTAAATAAGTATTAAGGGTAGTATATCCAGTTAGTTTATGCTGCTCTCCTTAAAACTTAGTTTTCTGTATCTAATCATCCTGAATAACTTAATTATTCTTCATTAATGAGCACTAGAATGAAAGCCTGTGAGAGAATAATTTTCCTTAAACTAAATTCTAATTTAAAACATTATTAGTCACAAATAATCAATAGGTCGATGATTCAAATTGATTTTTCAGATAATTTAATCTTGCTTGAAATTGGTAGGCACTATAGACCAATCTAAACGTCTTCATGGGAACAGCGACATAGCTACTTGGCACAGAGATAACATAGCTACACATTGACAGATAACGCTCTGTAGCGGAGCTGTGGAGGGACCGAAAGAAATGTGCTCTCCATGTAAATCCCATCTGCTGCAGGATTCTGTCAAGTTAAAATGACATGGAAGCATTAGGTTAGGAGTGAGGAAACCAATGGCATACCTAAGGAATTTCCCCAAGAGTCCGTGAGTAAATTAGTGCCAACCAGGTCAACCTTGTGTAGAGCAGCAATCTACAAGACAGCGTCTTATGGTCAGTATGACAGACTCAAATACCCAAAGACCATGACACTTCCCTGTAAGATCCCCATGGGGGACCCAATGTGTCAAGTAACAGAGTCTGGAGTCATTCATTTCTTGGCCCTTTCTCCTTGTTCACTGAAAGGGAACCAAGGCGGAACAAGGATACTGTGTCCAGGCAACACCTTCTCTGACACACGGTCCCCTGACATGGATAGGTGGTTGGCAATGTTAGTGACGGAAACAACAACAATCAATGGAAATTCAGCCACCTAGACCTTCTGGTGGTCATGAAGTTTCCAAAGACAGCCCTTACAATCTCCTGATGGTCGGTGTTCCCTGACTCATTTTGTGACGGAGGACCGGTGTGAACTCCCCAAGAATAGTGCATCAAAGGACCTTTGTGTGCGGCCAACTGTGATACATTCTGTGGGGTCCAAAAGCCACATTTGAGTTGCTACAAAATATTTGAGCTGGGGTGGCACAGGTGGGAAGTAACTCGTATCAGGTGGACTCAGCGCTACAGTCTCGCGGCTCTCTGTGGTGATTTCATGGAACACACTGGGGAGAAGGAATACTGGCTACACTGCACACAACAATTCAGAGTGGACTGTCCTGTTTCTTTGGAGTGAGACAAACGCCTACGGATGATTAGGCGGTGTGGTGACACGGAGTGACACAGCTCTGGAGGTGAGTGCTTGCCCAGTGGCCCACGGTGAACGAACGAGAAGTGAGCAAACACCTGTGTTTGCTTCGCCTGTCTTAAGTAGGGTTAGCAATGCCCACCTGCCTGCCTCACAGCGTGGAAATGATTGACAACTGGGTCCTGGGGAGGAGGCAGGGCTCTGAGACTAAATGGCATGGCCACTGTCATACTCTTCTGTGTTCCTTTCCGTTTCTGTGCCTTTCGGGCTTTGTTAAAGTTGATTCTGATTTATGAAGAGTAAACCTATTATCACTAATTAAAGGGAAAGCAGAGTTGCTCATCTGACACTCGCTATCCCACGGGCTCTGTTGGGAGCCCCGATAGGCGGCACCTGTGCTATTGAACAGAACACTGTCACCCACAGGGCCTAGCAGACGCCTGGAGAGCCACTTTCTGCAAGGGCTGTGATAAAGAGACACTTGCTGATCCTTGATGACAGGGGGAAGAGGTGGGAAATATTTTTTAAACTAATATGTTTCATCATATTCAGGATGAATATTTTTATAAATGACGTATGTTTATACTCATTTTTGAAAGTCCAATAGAAAAAACTCTTTTTTTCTGAAAAAAAAAAATTCCATAGTTCTTCCACTTTGTAGAAGATGAATGATGTCGAAGGGAAAGTTCATGTGCAGGCTGGAAGTGTCTGTGAGCAGAAGAACTGAGGCCTGAGGGAGAAGCCAGGAGAACTGGGGTCCTGTGATGGTGGTTTATTTGGGCCTCCCATATCCGTGTCTCACTCAGAAAGTGAAAGAGAAAACTTAAGTACAGCCGTTCCCGGGAGAGTCACTCAGCACAATAGTGAGAAAGAGAGACTTAGAAAAAAATCCCAGAATTTAAACTTCGAAGCATGGTTTCGGGTGTGGATTGCTATTGTGTCATTGTAAGATTGGAAACTCTGAGGCTTAACCATCGTATCCTAGGAGAGCCATGCTTGCAAGAGCTCGCTGTAGGGAGGAACAGACCGCGCAGCCGTCGCCTGAGGAGAGCGGGGCGGCCGTGCCGAGGGTGTGGCTCGCACTGGCTCTCTGCCCAAAGGCTTAGCAGGAAGTGGTGGCACCACCACTGCACAGATTTTTCTTGAATCTTCCTTCTTAGCTCGCAGCTTCTTTCCTGGCACAGTTGTTGGTGACTTTAGGGCTTAACCATTATCTCCCCTAGGAGGAGCCTGCTGGTGGGATCCTTGCATGGCTAAGAGTGGGGGGAAATCCTGGAAATCACAATTCCTTTCCACTTTTTTTTTTTTTACTTTATTTTTGATAACACAGGGGCCTTTTGTGCTCTCCCCTTTAACTGTGTGATGTCTTTGCTTTATTCTTCAGAGATCATGGTCTTTCTGGTACAGAACACTGCAGAATGAAGTTTGATCTGATAAAAACAAAGTCATCTCTCTGATATGCTGAGAAGAAAAGTGTAATTAATTACCACTAGACAAAAATGAAAGGGCACGGAGCAGCATTTGCCAGCCAGAAATGTCCTTTGTTTTGGTGCATGTGTTTTAAGAGGTGCTTTCTAAAGGTTTACCTAAAGCCATTCACCAGGAAAGACAGCTCAAATTCAGTTTCAGTCAATTCCTACAGGACTTCTCTCTGTAGCCCTGAACAGGTAGAACTGGCCTTGAATTCAGAGAGCCGCCTGCCTCTGCCCTTGGAGTGCAGGGATTAAAGCCTGGGCCTCTGCTGGGCTTGCTTCAATGAGTTCTTAATTGTCTTGTGAAGCCTCGGGGGTTCACAATCTGGGCCACCTTGCACAGAACTCTGAGCAAATGTGAACTTGACCTCTGGGTTCCTCTTTGAGAAAAAAACAAATGTAGGCGAGCATCAGAGCACGCTCTTGGTTCTGTGTACACAGGGCGGGCAGCAGGGCTGGAGCGGCTGCAGAGGTGAAAGGAGCAGCCTCAAGGAGACCTTAGCCGACCAGCTCTGGATCTCTGCCAGGGACAGCCTCCCCAGGCTAGAGACAGCCTCCCCAGGCTAGGGACAGCCTCCCCAGGCCAGGGACAGCCTCCCCCCTGTCTTTGGCAGGTTTCCCCGTGCCTTGGAGGGATTAGGAGAGCTTCCTGAACAGATTTTTGTTGAGAGGCTCAGGAAACTCAACCAGTGCCGCCTTCCCCTCTAAAACCACATGCCGATTTTAAGTCAGCTACTGTACCATGACAGCTTTTATCTTAGCCTTTAACGTCATTCTCTTTAATCTCTCTAGAAGCCCCCCCCCCCCTTCCAACTGGTGGGAATCTGGTGAAATTGTCTTCACGGAACACCGTTTTCTAGAAGCAGTATGAGTCTGCATTGCCTAGTCAAGCCCAAACCCCTCCAACTGATATTTATTCTCATTCTCTAGTCCCAGTTTACTTGTCAAGATTTGTGCCTTCTACTTGCTTAATAAGGATAATTAAACAGCTCCTGTGTCGTGCCTTGAAGACCCATCCTAACCTCCAGGCCTGGGTGTACATTACCAGCCTCCCTGGATCTCTCTCTCCCTCACTCCCTCCTATCCTTCCTCCCTCTCTCTCTCTTCAGAAGTTCCCTATTTACTGTCTCAGAATTTCCTTTGGCCAAGAGCTCCCAAAACATGTGTATTATTTATTACATGATCTACTTTTAAACTCTCATTACGCAAAGATTGCCAACAACACTGAGGATCCACGAAGGCAGCAATAACATGGTGCTCCGCTAAACAAAGCTCTAGCAGCTTCCCTGTGTGGTCCTCCCATTCTCCTCGACCTACCTCAGTGGCATCACCTTCAAGATCTGGAAACTCCCCCTCAGGAGGATTGCCTTTGGCTTCCTCCAGAAACACCAATTTCCACCATATGGGTTTCCCCCTGGTGAACATATCTAGAAATCCAGGCAGACTCAAGAAACATTTAATACAGACCTTGTGAAAAACTGAAGCAGGAGACGGTGGTGAATCCAGCCCCTGGCCCCAGCGCTAGCTAGCAGCCACCTGGCCACCCGTCAGCTTCCTGTGTGTGTGTGCGGGCGTTCTTAGATTAAATGAGACCAATGAAGGTGATGCCCCTCGCAGAGACCAATGGGGATAAGTAGAGGACACTTTATATTTATTTATTTATTCAGTATGTATAGAATATTCTGTCTGTGTGTATGCCTGCAGGCCAGAAGAGGGCACCAGACCCCATTACAGATGGTTGTGAGCCACCATGTGGTTGCTGGGAATTGAACTCAGGACCTTTGGAAGAGCCGGCAATGCTCTTAACCTCTGAGCCATCATCTCTCCAGCCCAGGAGAGGATGTTTTAAATGGGAGCAATTTGTGAGGACACTAGCCTGAGAAGTGTGTGTGTGAACCGAAACCTAATGCGCTCACAACAGTTATAAGGGACTTTCATGGCTATCTACTTTTCCAGCTTTAGAACAGTTTGGGTATTGGTGTCAGATGACTTCTGGAGTGCCTCCCATGAAGGGCAGGGTCTCAGACACTGTTCTACTGCTGGGAAGGGACCACCAGGCCCACAGCAAGGCTTACAAAGGAAAGCATTTCATTGGGAGATTGCTTACACTTTCAGAAGGTAATCCATTATCACGGTAGGGGGTATTGCAGCCTTTGGGTCAGCAGCTGGGAGATACTTCCTGACCCACAGGCAGAGAGAGAAGGAGCCTTCTGCCTTGGGCTTTTAAAAACTCCATGCCCACCCCCTAGTGACACACTTCCTCCACAAGGCAACACCTCCTAGTTCTTCTAATCCTATTAAAAAGTTGCACTCCCTAATGACCAAGCATTCAAATACAGGAGCCTATAGGGGCCATTCCTATTCAACTGTTGCAATGTTCCAACCACTTCACATAAGTACGTATTTCCCAAATGTCCCTCCCCCAAAAACTTGAAGCCAGGCTCAGATCCCATGTTCTTCATACAGAAGAATCACTGGGTTTGCCAGAGATCTAGCAGCAGACACTGTGGGACCTGGATTGTGGCCTGCTCAAGGCGTCTGAAGCAGCTTTCTCAGCTGCCAGTACTTGGCTCAGTGCTATTGTTGGAAGGCAGTTTCTTAGGCCGGTGTGCTGACACACACCTTCAATCCCAGCACTCAGGAGGCTGAGACAGGAGAATGGGGCTCTGTGAGTTCGAGGCCAGCCTGGTCTACAGAACAAGCTCCGGGATGGCCAGGGCTACATGGAAAAACCCTGTCTCAAAAAAACAGTAAAAGGAAAAAATCAAAGAAGAATCACCAAAAATATAAGGGGAAAAGTTCATTTTTTTAATTAAAATAAAAATTTTAAGAGTGCTAAATAAAAACATCGGGGCGGGGGGAAGAATTTATGTACTGGGGATGAAAGCAGGGAATTATCCAAGAATTTTGCCGGGCTTTTGCTGAGGATTGAACCTTGGGGCTTCATTCATGCTGCATGTACTACTGGGCCCCATCCCTAGCCCTTCCTAGTTTAAAACAAAACAAAAAAATCATGTCACAGTTAAAAGGATGCAGAATATTTCTGTAAAACCTTCTATACACATAGTTACAGGGATGGT
The DNA here is from genome assembly GCF_903992535.2 of Arvicola amphibius. NCBI lineage: Eukaryota > Metazoa > Chordata > Mammalia > Rodentia > Cricetidae > Arvicola > Arvicola amphibius. The sequence continues at coordinate 3,646,408 of NC_052055.2, read as the reverse complement.
GTGGGGCTCAGTGGATAAAGGCACAACACCACACCTGAGAAGCTGAGTTCAACATGGCGGGAAGAGAGAAGCGGCTCACAACTGGTTGCCCTCTAAAACCCATACACTTGCTGTGGGTGCACAGGCACGGAATCCATTCCCACACACAAATAACATAACTATGTGAAGATGCACACAAACCTAAAAGAGGTTGAGAAGAAAGCCATAGAGAGAAAGAAATCATTTAAAATGACAGAAGAAAATGTCCTTTAGCTAAGGAAAAACTTAAGTCTTGAGAGAAACAAGGTCACAGCATGTTCAAAAGAATCATTAAACAAACACCTCTGTCCATACCTAGGTGAAATTTCAACATCAAAATTCAAATTTAAAAATGCTACATAAACTTGGGGGGGAAAACCCCTGTCCAGAGGACATAAAAACAGGCCTCAAACTTCAGTTTCTCTGTGCAAAATAGAGATCAGGTGTTGTACGACATTGACCATCTCCCAAAAAGAAGAGAAAAGCAAAGAAAGGAGGATAGGGGAGAGGAAAGAAGGGGAGGGGAGAGGAAAGAAGGGGAGGGGAGAGGAAGGAAGGGGAGGGGAGAGAGGGGAGCTGCCTTTCTAAAAGAAAAGACAAGAACATGGATTTGGCCATGGAATAGTAAACATAGCAAAAGACCAGCTAACTAGATGGAAAAACAAGGACCCAAAGTCATCTTGAAGGGACTCAAAAGCTATTCTATCCATCTATTGTTTTAGAAAGAATAATTCAAGGACAACAGTGTGCACATCTTTATTTCTAGAACTCGGGAGACAGAGGGAGGTGGACTGCTGTGAGTTCCAGGCCAGCCTGGTCTACATACCAAGTTTGAGGCAGCCAGAGCTACATGTGAGAGCCTGCTCAAGAGGGTGGGAAAGAATAATTTCTTCATTCAAAGTGGAAAAAAAGACATGCATTTGTATAGAAAACAAAGTCAATATAGCTATCAGAGACAACCAAGTGAGCCAGTACAATATGAAATTAATTTAACTAATTTCTCACCATGGAAACATAATTTATGCCATGAAAAAAAGATTCTTAAACCTAACATCAAACAAAAGTAAAGTGTAATTTTTAAAGGTATGGAAATTTTTACATTGTATTTTTAAAAATACTAATATTAATTCCAAATATGGATAGAAAATATAAGTTTAAATATGTTATTTAGAAAAAAAAAGAAATCAGCCAGGTGTGGTTGTATATGCCTTTAGTCCCAGAACTTGGGAGGCAGAAGTAGGCAGATCTCTGTAAGTTGGAAGCCAATTTGTTCTACATAATGAGGCCAAAGACAGGCAGAACTACAAAAAGAAACCCTGTCTCAAAATAACAGAAGAGAAAAATATTTTTTAAAAGAACCACAAAGACAAACAAATAAAAAACCTAAGCAAACAAACAAACAAAACCCCACACATTTATGGCCTTCAAGATGCCTTACTTGATAAAGGCACCTGCCACCAAGCCCGATGTGAGTTCAATTCCAAGGACTCACGTGACAGGAGAGGGCCAGCTCCAGCATTTGTCCTCTGACCTCCAGTGACATAGCTCTTCCCCCACACATAAAGACAGACAGACAGACGATAGGTAGGTAGGTAGGTAGGTAGATAGATAGATAGATGATAGATAGATACATAGATACATAGATACATAGACACATAGACAGACAGATGATAGATAGATAGATAGATAGATAGATAGATAGATAGATAAATAGATATAGACGGATGGATAGATGATGATCATACATACATACATACATACGTAGATAAAGATGTAGAGAAATACCCAATAGTGACAATTACTAGGATAAAAAAAGGTGAAGAAATGTTAGAGCAGGACTGGAGCGATGACTCAGTGATTAAGAGCATGTACTGCAGTTCCCAGTGCCCGTGCTGGGAGGTGAAGCTACCTGTAGTTTCAGGAAAGCCAATACCTCTAGCCTCCATGGACATCCACACACATGGCACTCAATTACACAGACACACATCCACATGATTAAATACTTAAGAAAAAATGGGAAGAAAATGTAGAGCAGCAGTTACATCAGGGAGTGCAGACTCCTGGAAAGCCCCTTAGATCCCCCCCAAGGGTCATCCAGGAAGCGGCTCTTCATGACAGCACTAGAACACATCTGCCCTCACCAAGGCTGCTCCCTCCCACAAACCAGGCCCAGTAGCAAATTGGCTGTGAGAGATGTTTCTCTTGCCACACATACAAAATGGAAACAAAGAAACAAACAAGCTGTTGGCATTTGAAATTGTTCCTGGTAACACTGTATACCATATTAATTTTGTTCATTTCAAACCTTGGGGAAAGTTTCGTCCAAAGTTGTAGGTGTGTGTAAAAGCACTTTGAAACACAGTGTATATGTGTGTTTTTATGTCATGGCAGACATCTGAAGGACAGAGGACAACTTCCAGAAGCCAGTCCCCTTGTTTCTTGTCCCACCTGTGTCTCGGGGACGAAGCTCTAGTCGTCAGGTTTGGAGGCAGACGCTCTCCATTTCTGAAGTGAAAGAACGACAAATTGATAAGCTCCCTGTTCGGGCAACATTTTCTAAAATAGAAATCCAATGTAAGTCTCGCATGTCGTCAAGAAACAAACTGACAGCGTTTGTTGAAAATGATCAATCACATCTGAATTTCTGAGCAAATTTAAAACTTGCTTTCAACCACTATTAAAACTTTATAATATTCACATACTTTCTGGTGAGATCTATGAAACTGGGAATGGATGGGATTTCTCACTTTTGTGCCAGGAGAACTGTTCCCATGTGGATGATCTGAATTAGGCGGTATTTTAAGCTGCGGGAGAAGAGTGCTCCAAAATCCCAGATAGGCGAGCCAGCTGCTCCAGGCACAGGTCAGGACTGAAGGCCTCAGTGGAGCAGAGTTCACGAAATTCCTCCTCTGTATCTCATTAACCTTTCACACACTACTGCTGAATTCGGGCTGGCGTACGTGCACACACGCCACACACACACACACACACACACACACAAAATTTCCTTTTTCAGGACACCTAAGCAAACCAACATTTTCAGTACTCTTAATGAGAACACAAATAGGAGACCAGCCGCCGTCTGGTGAACCATAGTTGAAAAGAATTAGAAAAACATAAACCACTCCTCTCCACACTAATATTTATTTGTTTCAGAAAAACTAGTTGTTTTTATTTTAGAGAATGTCCCCTTAAAACACAGTGGATTTGTAGTTATTATTTTAATGCCTTCATTCATAACAGTCTTATATTTCTCTCTAACATGTTACTCTTTTGTGGGGTACTGAGGCGGAGTATCCTAGGCTTACATTCTACGCCAGGCTATATCCCAGCCCATCTTCTAATATGACGATTATCAATGAAATTCGTATAAACATGAATGCCAACACAACAGTCTTCGATCATTGGTGAGTTAAAAGGATTCTAGAGCCAGTGGAGAAGGAAGGACACAGTATCATGTTTTAAGACTAATGAAGTAGCAAAGATAACTAACAAACTGCCAAGCCTGGTGCCACATGGCTTTAATAATCCCAGCACTCCAGAGGCAGAGTCGGGCAAATCTATGTGAGCTTGAGACCAGCCAGGTCTACAGAGCTCTAGGACAGTCAGGGCTGTTATACAGTGAAAGACTTTGTCAAGAAGAAGAAGGAGGAAGAGGAAGAGAAGGGAAAGAAGGAGGAGCATGTTGTATTCCCAAGTCTCTGTCAGTATCCAGCTTCAGAGAACCCAGCCTTCGACACAGACTGACAGGGAGAAGGAATCTGACCTAAAAGAACACTAACATTGAGACCGTGAATGTTGCCAGCTGCTGGTGGTGGTGGCCACACCTTTAACCCAAGCAGCCAGGTGCAGAGGCAGAAGAATCTCTGAGTTTGAGACCTGCCTGGTCTACAGAGCAAGTTCCAGGACAATCAGGGCTACACAGAGAAACCCGATCTCAAAAACAAAAAGGGAAAAAAGAAGATGGAGAGAGAAGAAGAAAATGAACAAGTTGACAAAAATAACCAAATAGTCAAGCAGGAGAAGAAGAGAAAATGTTAGACACAGCACACATTAATAAAAAGAGAATTCCAAGTTACTTTATGCAAACTGAGAGCAGGGAGGAACTCTCTAGCAGGAAGCATTTGTAGAAGAAATGTGAATATCCATGATTCCCTTACCTGAAGAGACAGTCACTTTCCAGTAGAGAAAGCTCGAAATGACTGCCTTAACCAGGTGCCGAGGGCAGAACTCTTAAAACAAAGGGGAAACAGTCAAGTGAGGAGACCGTGCTGGTGACTGGTGACTACGGCACAGGGCTAGAACAAGCAGGGGAAAGTCTGTAAGAACACAAAAATAAAAACAAGTGGCTTTGGGGTGGAGCTGTGATCTGTGTGTGCAGCATCTGTCATGGTGCTTATGCAATGGAATATAGATAGAATAAAAGGCCACCCTGGGAGAGAAGGGCTGACCCCTTTATAAGGCAGGAAGCATTCTTGATCCCCCTGAAACCTGGTCTCTCCCTGGGGAATCACACAATCACCCCTATGGCAGGATGAATCCCTCCCTCCCTTGTCTACGAGCAAAACTGCCACTTGACTCCTAGAGACCAGCAAGGGGGGGTCTGCAGGTGAAGACACTGCTGTCAAGACTAGTGCTGGAGCTTGATGCCCCAGCCCCACAGGGTGGAGAAAACTGACTCCCGTAAATTGTTCTCAGACCTCCCTCCACACAAGTGCTGTGGCACACATTAAATAAATAAACATTTTAACTTTGTGGGGGAGGGCTTCAAGGCAGGGTTCTCCTGTGTAAACCAGGCTCAGAGATTCTGGGATTAAAGACATGCACTACCATGCCCACCTAGCATAATGTAAAATATTAATTTATATGTTTGTTTGCTTGTTTTGTTCTTTGAGACTGGGTTTCCTTGTGTAGCCCTGGCCATCCTGAAACTTGCTCTTGTAGACCAGGCTGGACTCAAACTCAAGACTCACCTGAGGCCTCCCGAGTGCTGGATTAAAGGCGTGTGTGACCACTTCCTGCCTAAAAATCTCTCATCTTACAGAAAGACAGTGAGGTCTGGAGAGATCATAGCATTTTCCTGGGACCACAGACATGTGTGTGTGTGTGTGTGTGTGTGTGTGTGTGTTGTTGTTGTTGTTGTTGTTGACGATACGGGAATGATTAGAGAGGCTGTGGGAAGAAGCCAGTGTGCAGAGCTGGCTGACTCCTTAGCAAACACCACAGTGCTCCTCCATGACAGTGGAAAGCAGGTCATGCACAGCTTTATGGAAAAGTCTCAGCCCTGAGTCGACCCGGTCCCTGAACAAGGTTTACGGAACTTCTCCAGAGCTGGTCTAGGTGCGAGGGGTAAGTAGCCATCCGAAGTGCCTACCACTAGGAAGATCTTACTGACTGCACTCACTCACGCATTCATGTGGTCTCATCACAGAGATTCATCTGGATGGCAACCATGACATCCCAGTGCCCACGCTTTGAAGTCTTTTTTCCATGTCAGACTCTAACCTCTTGGTCCACAAATCCAGGTATAAAGGCATAATGAACATCATGGCTGACGTGGGTTGCTGGTTTTATTTTTGATTTTTTTTTTTTTTTGATACAGCGGAGCATACCGCTTTAAAACCTTGACAGTGAAGACACCCTTCACATGGCAAGTCTTAAGTGTGTTATCTACAAGGAGCAAGCAAGCAACAACGACAAAAGGCGGGTCCAGTCTCTGTCCTGATGGAGCTTTCCCAGATGAACACGCAATCGCAGATGTGACAAGTGCAGATGAAGAAAAAGGACAGGGTCCTGGAAGGGAGTCTCTCCTGGGGACCAAACCCAACTCACTAACGCTAGAGGTCAGAGAGTCCATGCCACTGGAGTGGACGGACTCTTCCCAGCCAGCAAAAAGAAAAAAAAAAAAAAAGAAAAAAGAAGAAGAGAAAGGAAGGAAGGAAGGAAGGAAGGAAGGAAGGAAGGAAGGAAGGAAGGAAGAAAAAATCCTTAAAAGAAAGAAACTGGGCTGGAGAGATGGCTCAGGAACTGACTGCTGTTGTTCCGGAGGTCCTGAGTTCAATTCCCAGCAACCATATGATGGCTTACACCCATATGTAATGAGATCTGGTACCCAGAATACTATATACATAATAATTTTTTTTTTAAAAAAGAAGGAAACTAACTAACTGCTGGCCAAGTGCAGACACACACGAACAGCAGGTTACACAAGCGTTTGTCATTCAAAGCCAGCCTGGTCTACAGAGCTAGTGCCTAGACAGCTAGGGCCGTTACACAGAGAAACCCTATCTCGGAAAAAAAAAAAATGGAAAAATAGTATTCATAACAGATACTCTGACCAGCAGTTGGAAGCAGCCTCCATCTTTAACAGTGCCACACAGGAAGGGGCAGGGAAGTTCACACAGAGATCATCCCAGAACACAGATTATATAAGTGTCCTTTCTGTAAAATAAGACAAATAACTTGACTGTATTGCATAGCGAATGTGACCGAGAGAGAGGGGTACAGGTATAGTTTGGAGTACAGGGCGTGCCTACAATAATTCTTGGGCCTTGGCACATTTCTTAATACAGCAAAAATAAACAAAGGTAAGCCCAAAAGGAAGTGACAGACATAAGGAGTTAAACTTTGGCTTGCCCTGTGAAAATTTAGATAGACCTCTGAAGGAACTGTCTAAAAGCAAAAGTAAGTTATGAAGGCCGGTCAGTGGTGGCGCATGCCTTTAATGCCAGCACTTGGGAGGCAGAGGCAGGAGGATCATTGTGAGTTCAAGGCCAGCCTGGTCTACAAGAGAAAGTTCCAGGACAGGCTCCAAAACTACAGAGAAACCCTGTCTCAAAAAACCAAAAAAAAAGTAAGTTATGAATATCTTTCTCTTGGGGACAATAGACAACAACAAAAAAGATAGCAATTGAATATTAAAGTTGTAGAAAGTGTATAATGTATTCCCCATTCCCCCTCATCTCTAAAAGAGAATTTCATGAAAGTAGAATTGGATCCTAAAGTTCATATGGAAAAAAAATGCAAAATTCAGCAAAATTTCCAAAGAGCAGCCCACCAGCCTAACAATTCCAGACACTGCAGCATATGCGAAGCTCTCTCTGTGGCTACCCCTGAAACACACATCAGTGGGACAGAAATAAAGGCATGAAAATGTCCCCAATCCCCACAGAAATTTAATATATGATAAAAATTGAATTTCAAATAGGTAGAACTATGAATTATTTACCAACAGGTAGGCCACCTAGGAAAACACGTATGAAAATAACCTCATTCTTCATCGATCACCTCCACATGGATCAAAGCTTCCAACAGAACCTTGAAGCCATCTTTTTGTTTGTCCCTATTTAATTTTAGGGCAGAGAAACCTTATTAAGAAAAACCACAGCTTGAGAAATGCAACAAAAAAAAGGAAGGAAGAAAAGGAGAGAGGGAGGGAGGAAGGAAGGAAAGGAAGGAGGGAGAAAGATAAAGGGACTGAAGACAAGAATGAGCAGTTAACAGCACATATTGCTCTTTCTGAGGACCTAAGTTTAGTTTCTAGCACCTATACAAGGTGGCTTACAACTGCTGCAACCCCAGTACCAGGGGGATCTCACACCTCTGATGTCCGAGGACATTTGCATTCAGATATACATACTCCTCTCCTCCCACACACATAATTAAAATAATAAAAAACAAATCTTAAAAATGAGAAACAGCCAGGCAGTGGTGGCACACTCCTTTAATCCCAGCACTTGGAAGGCATAGGCTGGTGGATCTTTGTTAGTTCAAGACCAGCCTGGTCTATAAGAGTTAGTTCCAGGACAGGCTCCAAAGATACAGAGAAACCCTGGAGAGAGAGAGAGAGAGAGAGAGAGAGAGAGAGAGAGAGAGAGAGAGAGAGAGAGAGAGAACAAAATGAAAAAGGATGAATTTGTAAGAATTTGAAATCTCTAAGGAACTAAGTCACAGCACAGCCCAAAGACACACACATGGTGTAGGCAGTGAGATGTCTCTGTCAATTCTAGAGTTTTAAAAGTTGCTTAAAACGTACTTTCTGTTTACTTGGGTAACATTATATCCTAGAGTCTTTGATGGAATTAAAAATTAGTTATAATTATAGTTTTCCTTAGATAAAAGATGAAGTAGATATAAATGTTATAACTATAATTCTTGCTTGATACCTGTTTTGTTATATGTAATTTTACTATGTTAAAGTTAAAACCTTCCTTTTATTTAAACAAAAAAGGGAAAATGGTGTGGGAGGTCCTTCTGTCTATGTGTTGCTTTTATTGGTTAATGAATAAAGAAGCTAGCTAGGGCCTATAGCAGGGCAACACAGAGCTAGGCGGGTAAACTAAACTGAATGCAGGGAGAAAGACAGAGTCTGGAGATGCCATGCAGCCACCACCAAGGACAGACAAGCCAGTACCTTGCCAGTAAGCCACAGCCATATGGTGATATACAGATTAATAGAAATGGGTTAAATTAAGATGTAAGACCTAGCCAATAAGAAGCTAGAGCTAATAGGCCAAGTAGTGATTTAATTAATATAGTTTCTGAGTGATTATTTCTGGTCTGGGAAGCTGGGAACAAACAAGTGGCCTCCTACAACAATGGTAAGCAATGATGACTACCTCATTATATAAACAGCTTCTAAAAAACAAGAAAAGACCAATAATAAAAAGTGATAAAGTACATTAACTTCCTCTCTCTCTCTCTCTCTCTCTCACACACACACACACATACACACACAAATAAAAATAAAAAATAAATTGATGAAAAAAATCGACTTCTGGGATATTAGATAGTTTGCAAAAGCTGGGCCCACACAGTGTGACCCTTGCTTTACAGGTTTCATGGCAGAGAAAGCCAAAAATCCTAGATAACCTAAGAATTTTTTAAAATGAGTTCTAAGCTGGGTGGTGGTGGCACACACCTTTAATCCCAACACAGAAGCAGGTGGATCTCTGTGAGCTCCAGGACAGGCTTCAAAGCTACAGAGAAACCTTGTCTTGAAAAACAAAACCAAAAAATAAAAATACCACCACTAGCAATAACAACAACAACAAATTTTAATGTTACGTTTTACTTTAATCACAGGGTCCCAGAAATTTATCTTTGACCTCAATTTGAAACAGCGTCATTTTTTTAAGATTGTTACTTTTCCCTTTACTCGGTGTGTGTGAACACTAGACCAGGCACGGGTGTATTACACAGTGTGTCTGTGTGGCGGTCAGAGGACGATCTATGAGACAAGCCTCTGTACCGGATGGGCTTCTGAGACTGCACTTGGCCGGCCGGGATTGATGACAAGCACCCTTAACCACTGAGCCATCTCACCGACCTGCACCCCTACTTTTTAGACAAACCACTGAATCATTTCCTGACCGTTAATATGCCCGGGAGGCAGAGGGTGGGGTGGGGGTGGAAGGACAACACAGTGGTGTCCCGTGTTCACGGGAGAGAGCGCCAGCCCCGAGGACTCTGGCTCATTCCTCAGTCTGCACCTATCTCCACCTTCCTCTTTCGGCTGATTATCTGAAGAATGGAAGCCAAACATGAAATGGCTGTTTCTCTAAGACGGCTTGTTTTCCTTCTAATGACATCCTTAAGCCTTCACTCGGCAACCAGCAGGTGCCGGCTGTGAGTCCGGCTTCTCCTCACTCAGCGCACCCATGAGATGTGTATCAGGGCGAGTCCTCAGTGTTGCCGGTGTTTATCCTGAGCTCGTTCACGGGCACTCTACTTGCAGAAGGTCCCATCCTTTCCTTCAGCGGAAGTGCTGATCTGAGTCATGTTGTTTAATGACAAAGAACTAGGACCCGTTCTTAGACTCAGGGGTGGTGGCTCAACGCCTATCATAAACTGTGTTTACTAGCTGGAAAGTCTATAGAGTGAACTCTGGATTCCAAACCACAACATAAACAAATACAAAGCTCAACAACAGCGGCTCTCAATCTTCCTGATGCTGTACCCCTTTAATACAGTTCCTCATAACGTGATGACCTCCAATCATAAAATTATTTTGTTGCTACTTCATAACTGTAATTTTATTACTGTTAAGAATCTTAATGTGGGACTGGAGAGATGGCTCAGAGGTTAAGAGCACGGACTCTTCTTCCAGAGGTCCTGAGTTCAATTCCCAGCAATCACATAGTGGCTCACAACCATCTGTAATGGGGTCTGGTGCCCTCTTCTGGCCTGCATTCATGCATGCAGAGAGAACACTGTATGCATATCTTTTTTGAAAAAGAAAAAAAAAGAATCTTAATGTATGGCACATGCCTTTAATTCCAGCACTTGGGAGACAGAGGCAGGAGGATCTCTATGAGTTCAAGGCCAAGCTGATCTACAAGAGCTAGTCCAGGGCAGGCTCCAAAGCTACAGAGAAACCCTGTCTCAAAAAATCAAAAAAGAATCTTAAGGTAACTATTTTTGGAGATAGAGGGTTTCCAAATGGGTCGAGACCCACAGGTTCAGAAGCACTGCTCTGTGAAGTGGGAGAAGGTTGTGAGAAGCTGGTCTGAGGGTACAGCTCCATGGTAGAGTGGATCCTTAGCAGGGTTAAGGCCCTGGCTGGAAGGAAGGAAGAGGGAGGGGCAGAGAAGGAGAGAGGAAGAGAAGGAAGGAAGGGAAGTTGGAGGAAAAAAAAAACAAAGAAATGCGGATCAAAAGAAATGAGCATACAAATCTCGTTAGCAAAGATTAGGAAGAGATCAGCATGCCTTATCAGAAGAGTGTGTCACTGCTGGCTCAGACCCACCCACCATGGGCAGGAGTTTTAATTAGGATGAAATACCTGGACGGCAATTTGGAAATAAGAACCAAATGTTTGAATTCTATTTTCTTGGGATGTGTTTAAATCCTGCACAAAACCTTAGCTGTAAGGATGACGGATAAAGTACTGACTTCAGTAGGAAAAGTAAAGGAGAAATGGTTGAATTAGCTTGGAGAGCCCCATTCCATGTAAAACTGAGAAGCCTTTAAAGTGTTTATCACCACAGAAAGCAACCTAAATTAAATAACAATTTAAAAAATAAGTTACTGGCCAGGCTGGCAGAGGCAGGAGGGTCTCTGGTTTATTTAAGGCCAGCCTGGTCTACAGAGCGAGTTCCAGGACAGCCAGAACTGTTACACAAAGAAACCCTGTCTTGTGAAAAATCAAAAGATAAAAAGCAACTGCCAGATGTAATGGTGCACAGCTCTAACCTCAGCAGAGGCAGGGGGATCTCTGTGAGTTGGAGGCCAACTACATAGCAAGTTCCAGGCTGGTTAAAGCTACATAGTGAGATCCTGCCTCAAAAAAGCAAAAACAAAAACCCATTATGTGCAAATGAGAACCTGTACCATAAAACACCTTCACTTAAGGGCAGCCTGAAGCCAGATGTGGTTGCACATCTGTAATTCCAGCACTTGGGATGTGGAGGCAGGAGGATTAGAAGCTCAAGGGTCATCCTTCATGAAGTGCAGCCTGGGTACCAGAAGACTGCACTATGATAGCAATGGGGGAAGGCATGAGGTAGATCATCCAGAAGTACAAGTGTGCATTATAAAATAACCCAGGGGCTGTGGAAACGATTCAGTGGCTAAGAATGCTTGCTGAGCAGCTTGAGAAGCCCTGAACTGGGAGAAGGTGGTAGAGACAGGAGGACCACTGGAGCTTGCTGAAGCCGCCTAGCTGAAAACAGGTGAGCTCAGTACTCAGTGGGGTACCTTGCCTCAGAGGAAACAGCCAGAGAAGAGGAGGCTACATAATATCTGCCTTTGGCCTTGCACATATACATATGTACACATACACGAACGCATACATACACACATATATATACATACACGCATACATATACATACAACAATATATACATATACATACACATATATCACACATAAATAAAATCTAAGTCGGGAGTGGTGGTACTGGGTGTGGTGGTACGTACACTTATTAGCTAATCAGACCCTGTCTGCCTCAGAAATATCAAAATCTAACTGATATCATATAATAAAAAAATCTAAAAATTGAGAAAACTTTCTCTAGAATTGTTTTTATTTGTGTGTATATGTATGCCTAGGTTGAGTGTTTGCCACACGTGTGCAGGTGTCATGGAGGACAGAAGAGAGTGTCAGGCCCCTGGAGCTGGAGTTACAGGTGAGCAGTCTGACATGGGTGCTGGGAAGTGAGCAAGGGTCCTCAGAAAGAGCATCAAATGCTCTTTACCACCGTGCCAACTCTCCAGCCCTAGAGAAACATTATTACACATCTTCCGTGCCCCAGGAATATTCTGTACACCTAATCCAATCTTTGGCCATGTAGGCTCTGAAGAGCAAGTTTAGTTCACTGGCCAGGAGTAAGTGGGTGTGAGGCAGTGGGGGCACTTGGATCTTGACGTGTTCCAGGCTTGAGCAGAGGTGTCTTGTTCTTTGGGAGGAACAGAGGGAGAACACGTCAGCCTGTCTAGTGAAGGAAAGGAAAGAGCGTATATGCTGTTCTGCCTAGTTCATTTCAACTTCAGTGGTCAATCAATGAATTGTGTCTCCTAGTTCATAGGCAAATAAAATAAGCAGGTTTGTGTGTTTTGCTGTTTTGTTTGGGTTTTTTTTTGTTGTTTATTTGTTTTCAAAACAGGGTTTCTCTGTGTAACCAGGCTGACCTTGAACTCACAGAGTTTCGCCTGCCTCTGCCTTCCAAGGGCTGGGATTAAGGGTGTGTGCCACCACACCCAGGGCCAGGTTACTGGATACTATGCAGAGAATTTACCCTAAGCAGTTTGCTGCAATCCAAGACAAACCCTTTCCTTCTACACCCTCCTCTGTAAGGACACCTAGCTTTGGTTAGACTTCCAGTACCCACGAATGATTTTTTAACTATAATGTTTCAAGCCTGAAAACTTAACGGACAGAGGAGGGGAGAGGCAGGGGAGTGGGAGAAGAGAGCCAGACAAATCCCACTTCTGAACACACCACGCCAGCACATACCTACTCTGCCTTTTCATACTTGAGTTCTACAGCCAATGGCTGCTTTCATCCTTGCTCACATAACTTTGGCAAGATCTCTGATTCCCCAAAGTTGGCTTCTCCAAGTTCGAGTCACATACTCTTTGTTCTCTGCTGTAAATGCTCTCTAGGTCCGTTAAGAAGCAGGTAACTTAGTGTTTGTGAGGAAGCTTCGGTAAAGCCCATGAGCGTGTTGCTCAAGAACCAGACTGCAGAGTAGTCTTACAGAAGCAGTTAGCTGAGCGGATCATCTCCTGGGCAGAAGTCAGTCCGCAAGATGGAGAAAGGACCATTAGCTCAGTCCTGCACGGTTCTCAACTTTAGAGGGCCAATTTCAGACTCTCCCAGGACTTCCTCGCAGGAATCAGCACATTTGGAGCTAACACCACCCCTCTCTCCAAGGTCACTCCAGAGCAGTCTGGGACTTTGCAGAAGCCACTGCTACCAAGAGCTTTCTTCAGGAGAAACTCCAACATGTGCAAACAGGCACACAAGCAGTTATGGGGCGGGGGAGGGTGGTAAAAAGATTTCTGTGTTCTCATTCTCCAGCTTCAAATTGCACCAAGATTGGAAGTTCCTGCACTGCTCTTGCTCCTTTGAAAAGTAACTACTTTTCAAGTTGTATTCAGTAATTGAGCTTCACAAAACTCCCAAAGACAGGGTCATTGAGCCACAAAACCTGCTGTCCCCAGGTGTGTGAAGGAACAGAGCAGGCCAGTGGGCACAGTCATGGAGCAACCAGGCATCCTGGGCCAGAAAGGGGAAGTGGAGGTTTTATTTACTGGTGCACTAGGGGACCAAGTGTTACCGTTTTATTTATATCTGCCTGCCTCTGCCTCCTCAGTGCTGGAATTAAAGGTGTGTGCCGCCACCGCCTGGAGAACTCTCCATTTGTATTTAACTACATCTGCATCTGATGTTTGTCTTTTATTCAATATGAGTGATATACATATTTAAGATTTATTTTTATTATTTTTAACTATATATACATGTGGGTATGTTATGTATATACATGCAAATGTGTGCTGGTTGGTGCCCATGGAAGCCAGTAGGGTTGGATCCCCTACTGGAGTGGTTGAGTCACCCAGTATGAGTGCTGGGAATCAAACTCTAGTCTGTTGGAAGAGAAAAAAAGCTCTTCATCACTTAACCGCCCCTCAAGTCTCTGGCTTACATACTTTAAGAGTATCTAGCTGGGGGTAGTAGTTCAGGCAGAGGCAAACAGAGCTCTGTGAGTTCAAAGCCAGCCTGGTTGACAGACCTAGCACCAGGACAGCCAGGGGTACACAGAAAAATCCTGGAGAGAGAGAGACCGTAGTCTCTATCAGGGCTTTTGTGTCTTAAACAAGATTCTTCCAACACAACTTCCAAAGGGCTACTGACCAAAGAGTGTCCACTTCAGAGGGTTTAATCCCTCAGTTCATAAGATGGAGATTTTTATTCCCAGACTAAATGAGTGCACCCCGATGTGCAATAACATATGACTCTATACTTGGTGTAAGACTACAGCTGCTATCCTTTGTTTCTTTAATAATTTCTATTTTTTTTATTTTATTCTATGTACATTTGCCTGTTTTGTCTGCATGTATCTCTCTGGGTGAGGGTATCAGAAGCACTGGAAATGGAGTTACAGACAGTTTTATGAGCTGGCGTGCGGGTGCTGGGAATTGAACCCGGGTCCTAGGGAAGAGCAGCATTGGTTATGAGCTGGCGTGCGGGTGCTGGGAATTGAACCCGGGTCCTAGGGAAGATCAGCATTGGTCTAAATTGCTGAGTCATCCCAAGCCCCAGCAGCTGCTATTCTTACTCTTATTGTTTATATTTTATATGTATATACTTCCTCTGAACTCTAAGCTGTGGTCTTGGCAGTACTTCCTGACAATGTGTTCCCTGAATTACGTTTTATTAAAGGGGGCATAGGAAAAAGGAGAAGGGGGAAGGAAGAAGGAGCCCCAGGGAGGGGGGGGGAGAAGAGGAGGAGGGGAGGAGAAAAGGCAAGAGGAGAGGGAAAGGGGAGGAGCAGAAAAGGAAGGACAGGAGTGAGGCAGAGGGGAGGAGACAAGAAGAAGGGAGGAGGAAAAGATGGGAGGGGGAGGGGAAACCTTCTTAAGGTTTTAGTGAATGTTTGGTTGGTTCCCGATTACCTCACTCTTCTAGTAGAACCATTCCAGGGCCCTGTCAGTGAAGTTCTCAGAGTCCCTGCCAGCTCGTATCTGATTTCCTGGACCCCTTATCTACCCGTCAGCCCTGGGAGGCTGTGCGGGGCAGGAACCCTCTAGTGAAGCCACCTAGCTGCCCTTCGGGATTCTCGGCCCTCGCCATGCCCCCTGCTGGAGGCCTCAACTCATTCTGGATCTTAATCAGAACACCTTTGATTCTGGAGCACCAGGAGGGGCTCATGAAGAGCCTGCTATCTCTGGACCCTAGGAACCTCCACCAGCCCAGACCCCTTTGAAGGGAAGATGCAGACTCTCCAGACATTGTGGAGGCGATTCTCCTCGGGGATCACTTCCCTCAACTCCATTTTGCAGATGGAAAAGGAAGAAATAATGAATACTCTCATCTTGTGTTAATTATCTTATTGGCAATACAGGAAGGCGGTAAATGCTACTTTGTTCCTGGCTTCTTTGAAAAGATAGATCAGAGAAGTGCAGAAAGCACTGATTTTATGGGGCTCACTGAACTGAGAAGGCAGGCAACAGTGTGGGGTGAGTGTGGGAAGGAAGGCCCCTGGGAACCCACGGGAGGGCACTCAGAGCCAGAGCGAGCATTCACAGACTGTCACCACGATACTACTATGCCTACTTCCTTCAAAGAAAAAGAAGCGAGTTTTCCCAGACCACTTAGTTACTCACATGACCAACGTGGGCCCTAAGATTTGTTCCATCTTAGGATCCTAGGCTTCAGATTAAAACCAACCCAATTCCCCAGGAATAATTAATTTCACGCCATCCACCCATCTCCCATCTGAAATCCAATCTAGCCACTTTGCTCTTGCCTGTCTGCTGAGCAAACACGGGCCACTCCACCCTTGCTAAAGCAGCTTTGTCCTGTCCATGCTTGCTTTACCCCTTCCTTTCCTCTCCCCAAGTCTTTCCACACCTCGGAAGCCCCATCCCTGCCTGATTGGGGGGAGGGGGTCAAGGTCAGAGTGTTTGCCCAACTGCTAGCCTAGCACATGGGATGCCCTGGGTTCCATTCCCGAGCTGCAAAATACAAACGATTTGAATGAACGAGTGAATGAATGAGCGAGCAAACAAATAAATAAATAAAGGAAACCAAAAAACAAAAACTGAAAAGCCAAGAGCACAGGCCTTTTACGGAGAAGTGGGCCCTTCGGTGTTTATAGAGGCGATAACTGTTGCTTTCCTTCCCTGCCCTGAGCCCAAGTGAAATCAGACCACCACCGCAAAGCGCTGCCTCCAAGTTCACTGCCACCCAAATTCATTACAAAGTAAAATTCGCTGCTTCACAGGCCTGGGGCAGCTCCGGCTTACACAGACCGCCCGCCCATTCAAATGCGCCCTCCGTCTCTACAGCCCAGACTTATTTTCATAACAATATACTCTGAAATCCTCAGAACCTCACCGAGACCTGGTGGCTATTCTAGTAGCAATTCAGAATGTGTAGTCTTTAATAAGTAATATTGTTACTCCTCACCAGCACACCCAGTTAAAATATTTCTCTTTTCCCAATAGAGTTGGGATGGGGGAGGGTTAAGATCCACGCAGATACTTTGTTTCTGTTACACTTAGCCGTTATAGCCCTGCACTGTCTGCCTGCCATTTACTGGTAAGAAGCCTATAGCAGTAGCTGCAGGGAAGCTCAACAGTTAAGAGCTCTGACTGCTTCCAAAGGAACTAGGTTCAATTCCCATTAACCACAAGGTGGCTCACAACCATCTGTGACTCCAGTTCCAGGGAATCCCGAGCTGGCCTCTGCAGGCACCAGACAAGCAAAGGGTGGACAGACATATACCCAGGAAAACAGCATAACAACCATAAACATGAACATGTGTGTGTGTGTGTGTGTGTGTTGCTGATGATTTATAAACAGCAGGCTGCTATGCGGCAAGTCTTTGATCAAGCCCAGTACTCAAGGAAGCAGAGGCAGGTGAATCTTGGGTTCTGACAGCTGGAGCTACCAGAGAAATCCTGTCTCAAAAAACAAACAAACAAAACTTATGGTGGAACTGGGAACGCCACCGCCACCGTGTTTGCCTGGCATATGGGAGGTGCTGGCTTTGACCCCTAGATTGCCAAGGAAAGGAAATGTAACAGCATAAATTATACCTTGCTAGCAATGGATAAACAAATAAAACTGATACCAAGAAAGCTGGATTTGTCTAGGAGATAACACTACACAGGCCGTACAGATGGGAGCTCAGTGGGACTCTGGGGGCCCAAGGGAATGCTGTTGGTAGACTCCCAGGTATGAGCTGATGTGGCTAACCAACTGCCAACTAGTCCTGTGACTAACCCACTGCCAACTAGTCCTCTTGGGCCAAAGCGAATTCCTACTTCAGCCTGTCGCTGCTCGCTGAGGAATTCTTCCTAGGAAGGTTTGCCAAGCTGATGGCTCTGGTCTCAGGGCAGGCCTAGATAGGCTGTTTCATTAACAGCAGTCCCTGGGTACCACCACCTGGGGAGACAGAGATGTGAGGACCCCCCAATATGGGTGCCAGGGATTAAATTAGACAGGGCAGCACCTGGTGTCATTATCTGACCCTTGGACCAAGGTGACAAAGATGGGCTGCTGGGCTGTGAAGCCTAAAGCCAGGCAGCAAAGTTTAAAACCATGAACGGGCAACACCGACAGTAAGACTCAAGTCATCTTCATGGGCAACGCTCAGTTCTCACCAGATATTATAGGACTAACAAGTAGAGAGTTATCAGGGAGACAGATCAAAAAGGAGCGAGGAATAAAAACATGTTGGTTCAGGCGAGCGGGGAGGCAAAGAAAAGAGAAAATGTACTATTCAGCCGAAGCATTCATTTAAAAAATCAGAACTGCTTGCCTGGCATGATGGCACATGCCTTTAATCCTAGCATTTGAGAGGCAGAGGCAGGTAGATCTCAGAGTTTGAGGCCAGCCTGGCCTACAGAGCGAGTTCCAGGATAGCCAGGGTTACAGAGAGAAACCCCAGCTCGAAGAAAAACAGAAACAAATGAAGCGAAACAAATCAGAAATGCTCACTTGATATCCCAACACTCCACAGGCGGAAGGATCAGGAGCTTAAGTTTATCCTTGGCTAGCGAGTTTGACGCTAGCCTGAGCTATGGGAGACTTTTGCTTCAAAAAAAAAAAAAAAAAAAAAAAAAAAAGACAGAAGAGGAAGAGATGGAAGGAAAGGGAAGGAAGGAGGGAATGAGAGAGAGAAAAATAATAAGTGCCTGGCTAGACCAGAGTCAAAAAAAAGAATCGAAGCGACTGCCTGGCTCAAAGAATTCTTTAAAAGTAAATTTAACAGCTCACCCTAAAGTCAGCCTTGTCAATACACACCTTCCATCGCCCATCTCGGGGTTCTTGGGCTCAGTTATTGGGGTGTAAACGTTTCTTTTACGTCTGGCTTTCCTGGTTACTTTCCCAAACTGTCCTTTCTACTTTGCAGAAACTGGTGAGTCTCACTCCAGTGTAGTGAGACCCACTGCTAATCCCACCGCCACAGTAGAGGTTGAAGCAGGGAGACCCGAGATTCATGACTAACCTGATTTACATAGCGAGGCTTAGTCATCTTAGACTTGATTTCAGTCCTCCTTAAAAAGGCCCTGGGCCCGTTTAGGCAGCACTATCTAATCACGGTCATATACTTACAACTCCCAAGAGCCCGGAAAGAAAACCTGTAGGATCTTTCCTGGCCCAGTTGTTTCAGCAGGGACCAACATCTCACTAGAGCTCTTTACCTTTACCTCTGAGCTGGAAACACTGAATATCAATTCAAAGACCGGGGAACCCTCGGGAAGTGCCACAATGTGAAGCTAGAGACAGGCTTCGTACCCAAGTCGACTGAGGACCAGGACAGGAGGTCGTGAAAGACTTCAAACAGGTCTTTAGCAGCTCGGTAAACAGGTGAGCTGTCAAAATGACCCCCAACACACACACACTCTTCCCTAAGCCACAGTTTAGCAAAACAATGAGAGCAAACAACCTCGGGAGGAGGTCTAGGAATTCTTGCTTCCGGTTGGAATCACATCAGCGGCGGCGTCAACCGAGGGAGAGTAGGAGGCGGCCTCTTTCACCGAGGCACGGGCAAGCACCTGAAGTCCCCGATTTTGCATTTATTGTGTAAAGTGGACATTGAAAGGATTAGCTAGCTCCAAAATTAACCCAAAAATCAAGTTAAAGCCTGGGTCAGAGCTTCTGTGCAGACTCCTGGGCCATCTGGAGAAAACAATAGCACACCTCTAAGGGCTGAGGGCTATCTGTGGTTTGTCGCTTGCCTCAGGTGGGTGGTTTGTTTGTTGTTTGTTTGAGCAATCAGACGGAAGGATAGCAAGAATTCCTGGGTGGAATTTGTTATTAAGCATAAACATAATTTATTCCCAGATTTTTTTAGACTATATTTTGGTAGTGTTACTCGACATTTTGTTGTTTTTTTAGGTAAATCAATCTTGCCTGTAGGTCAATTCGGTGGGTGCTGGGACACCAATCAAAGCAGTGTGTGGTAGTTTCTTTTAGAGGCATTTGACAAATCCAAGCGCTCTAATGGGTGCGGTTTGCAGAAGCTGACTGAGAGCAAAGGTACGATAAGGCCGTCTAGGGCACCGGCTGAGATGGTAGATCTGAGCTGTGCCAAGAGCCCGGTAGGCTAAATCCAGAGCTGGGAGAGGTGGGAGTGTCTAGTAAACCTCGCCTGCACTGGTTTCCTCTGCTCCAGCTCTAACCCAGGGCCTCTCTGCTGGGAGTACATTTATTTACCCTGTGGCCGCAAGCCTGCACGGTTTAGCCCTCTGTAGTATCCCAGGAGGGCCAGGGAAGGACACTGGACTGTCGGGCTCAGCTGGGACTTACCATTTACTAACTGACTGTGGCTTCCTGAGTGCTCTATCCAAGCACAACCTGTGACTGAGTGCGCGGCGGGCGGGCGTCTGGATCAATAGGGAACGGATTCCCTGTTGATTTACTAGTTGCCTTATCTCCCTTAACTCACTCACTTCCTAGTCACACCTCAAGGCCTTTGCCTGGGAAACTTCTACTCCAGCTATCTTCAGGACTTGAGCCCTCTTCTGGTCTTTCCTCTCGTACTGGCTCTATGTGAAACATGTCCTCCTAAATCATAAGAAGCTCAGTTTTTCAGCAAGCGTCTGTGCTAACCTAATTTCTTATGTTTATTTCTCAATCGGTGGACCTTGTTCTCCTGACACATGCTAAACCTGTAAGCACTAGTGAATCTCAACATCTGGATCACAGTGTTCAATATACAGGACCTCAAGATATAGTTGAGGTGAAAAAAATGAATATGTATTTGTACTGGTATCATGGAGATATGATAAATTATTGGCATTTTTACTGTTAAAGATATGTAATATAGCCAAATGAATAAAAAATAAAATCTTAACTAAATGTATTTAGAAAACTCCTTAAGCTAAAACACACAAAACAACAATAATAATAATTAGTCGTAATGTATTTTTAACTGTTTTTTAAATTATTTTAACTTTTAGGCTCTCGTCAGGTACTGGCATAAATCCATGTCCATTTTTTTGGCTTGCCCTCCACTGCAGTGTCTCCCCTAAGGATATGGCCTGCTTCATAGATCTTTGTTTCTTCTTATAATGCTTATCAGAACACACTGCAAGCAGTACAGAAAGCATGTTTTACTCTTATTAAAATATCTGTATAGAGTTGATTATTACATATGCACATGTGTGTGTCCTCTTGATATCCTTTATGTAATTTGACAGTAAAATAAACAAGAGTTTCTTTTTTGTACACCAGGCTGGCCTTGAACGCACAAAGACACACCTGCTACCCCCTCTGGGAAGAGTTTCTTCTCTGAAGAGCCTCCCTTACCAACAGCCTTGTTGACAAAGATCATCAACTCTCATAGAAGTTTAAGGTGGGCGAGCAGACGTTCTAAAGTGCGCACAGAGACGAAATGTCTGCCCCCTCCCCCTCTTCTTTAAGGAGGGTCACACAAGACTGAGCCTTTCACCCTGAAAAGTCACCAGCAAAGAAAAGACAACAGTGGGCCTGTCTGTACGAGGCTCACGGGTAGAGGCGCTTGCTGCCCGTCTGATACCCAGAAACCACATGGAAGAAAAGAACCAATGTTTTCAAGTTGTCCTCTGACTGCTGTGTACAAGCTTCAATAGCTGCGCACACACACACACACACACACACACAAAATACATATATAAGTAAACAGTATTATTTATATAAATCATAACAAGATGATCCATCTTCAGGGCAAACTTTCTAACTTAGAAACCCCTTCCTAAGGCAACGTAAAAAGATTACCTGCATCTCGCTTGGATTTGGAATTTAATCTCTAAAGGTTTGCTCTGGGGGAGTGTTTCCAGAAAACACAGGCTGGCCTCCTAGGTGCAATTTACCAGGAAACACTGCAAGCTCCTGCTCAGGGCCTCTCCCTTGTTCAGGTGACTGGCAGCCTCAATGGCCTATTCAGGCACTTTCTCTTGGAGTCTCAACCCCATAAAATGCCTCATCAGCGGCAATGCATCCCTGCAGAGGCCCGGTAGAATATGAACATTAAAAAAGTGAAGTGTGCAGGGCCTGGTGGGACCCACCTTTAATCCCAGCATTTGAGAGGCAGACACGGCCGTTTTTGAGTTCAAAAACTGCCTGGTCTCCAAAGTTAGTTGTTCCAGGACAACCAGAGCTACAAAGAAATCCCTGACTTAAAAAGGGGGGAGGGGACGACAGGAAGGAAAGAAAAAGGAGAGGGAGAGGGAGAGGGAGAGAGAGAGAGAGAATATCTCAGATTCCCAAAAGTGACCCGGAAGTCACAGATGACCTCAAACATTTCTCCACCGTTTGAGCAGAGAAAGCAAAGGAAGTTTGACTGTGGTCTTCTTACCGCATCGTTAGTTAGTTTTCCCAGGATGCAAAATGAAATCCTGTGAACCACTAGGTAAAAGCTACTTCCACTAAATGCTTGTGTAATCCTAGATAGGCATTAGCCATAAAAACTAGGTAATATGTACTCGTCAAACCAGATTGTTAGTACTCGGTACTTAGACTCAATAGTGAATAAATTATCCCTATTGGTGCTAAGTATAACCTGGGGAGAATAAATACCCATGCACTTTCATTCGTAATTCGTTTGACTCATGTAGTGCCGCGAAACTAAGCAGTCAAGCTAAATGTTAATCGTGCGATTAAAGTGAATCGTGCTGCCGCCTTTTTCCCCCAAACACTAAACTCAAAACAACACACACACACACACACGAAAACCAAAACGCTGTGATTGCCTTGGATTTGAGTTACGTAAGTTTGACTCCTTCCATTAAGAAGCTAAAGTGGCGGTGGAGACGTGGGTGGGTTGGCTCCTACAACTGACCTCTTTCCCATCCGTAGGCCACTGTCTAGTTCCTGGCCGAGTTTCAAACTTTCGTTCTTCGATCCCCGTAGGGACTGAGCAGTTAAACCTTAAAGGGTGGCGACCGTAGTAGGTTCCTAAGTGTGACAGCAGGCGTCCTGCGTAGGCCGGACCCGCGACTTTCCTAGGGAAGCTGGCCCTTCCTCTCCATCCCAGGGCGGGTCAATCAGGTTTCCCACTCCGCCCTCCTCCCTTCCGGGTCCCTCAAAATGCGGCTGGTCCTGTGCACTTCTCGGTGGAGACTCTCGGAAAGGTCCCCTTGGCAGGGCCACGAGAGCAGGGTAAAGTTACCAGGGACAGCAAAAGGGCGGCCTCTGAGGACTTCCAATAGGACGCAGCCAGTTCCCGGCCTGGGACGCCCGGGGAGGAGGGGGACGGAAGTGTCGCCACCAAATGGAAGGAGGACAGCGGGACCCACCTCCGGCCCCCTCCCGCGCCCGCCCTCGGCCCCACCTCCCCCGGCTCTCACAAAGCCGTCCCCAAGGCGGGGACCGCGACGGACCAGGCCCAGCTCCCCGAGGCTCGCGCCGCAGCTCCCCGCCTGTCGAGAGCTACGATCCAGGACGCGGAGTGTCGGGAGTCCCTGCGCCCCACGATCTCCCCATTTCCATCGAAAGCCTCGGTGAAGGCCGATCGAGCCCCAAGCCCGAGTTGGCGGCCTCCGAGCGGTGGGCCGCGCGGTCACAGGACGCGTACGAGCCTGCGACGTCGGGGCGCAGGAGACTGGTCCAAGTGTGGGTGCCCCTTCGTTGCGGGCCTCAAAATCAGTTCCCCCATTTCCCAGAGGTCCTGTCCCGCACCTGCATGAGGTGACCGAGCAATGCGTGGGCGGCGGGAGGGAGCGAGGAGCGGCACACCCACGGGCCCCTCCATTGCGGCCTGCCCGCGCCTCGCTCCCGTCGGGGGCCCACGCCGCAGCACACACGCACCCCTGGCCGCCCCATGGGGAAGATGGCCGTGTCTGCAGCCGCATAAAAGCCCTTTGTTGAGCGCACACAAAAGCGGCCCAGACCGCTTTTCCAAAGCAGGCCCTTTGGCCTAAACGAAGGAGGTCGACTGAACTTCCAAAGGGCCCAGGAAG
Source organism: Arvicola amphibius (assembly GCF_903992535.2). Lineage (NCBI taxonomy): Eukaryota > Metazoa > Chordata > Mammalia > Rodentia > Cricetidae > Arvicola > Arvicola amphibius. Next base: position 3,622,775 of record NC_052055.2, on the reverse strand, counting down.
TCAAACTGGGGAGCAGCTCCAGGCAAGGGGGCAACTACAGGCCTCCCGCCACCATCTACCAAAATCTCAATCCGTGCCCAAGGGTTGGTCAGGTCAGGGCAGTGGGAGCTGAGGTCGTTCGTCGGGGAGGAAGCAGAGAAAAACCCATGTTTCCTAGCAAGGCCCAAAAAGGGTATTAAACGTTCACGTTCATGTAGGGTTTTCTCCCCTAAACCGGGGTAGAAATAAAATCCGAGAGGGTCTGGATCCACCAAAAAGGGAAAAAAAGCAAAAAGAAAAAAATAAAAAAAACCAAAAACCAACAATAGCAACTTAAAAAAAAACACAACAAACCAGTTGCCATCAGCCCAAAGTGGCAGCAGCTGCAGCCGCCGGCGCGTGCGATCCACTTACTTGTCCGACTCTTGTGACATGTTTGATCCAATGAACTCGCTCCCCTTTTCCTGGCGCCTCAGCCTCTGGTGAAACTGGACTTTCAAGTCTGTGCAGGTGAAGGTGTGTGAGAGCGCCCGAGATGGCAGAACAAGAGCTACAGGTAATTCTGCTTTCGTCCCCCCTCACCACTCTCGCTCGCCCGCTCGCTCGCTCGCTCGCGCCCTCACCTAGCCGGAAAGGTGGGATGGGGGGGGGGCGGCCCTCACATGGGGCCCGCGCTCGGAGGCGGCCCGGCGGCGCGGAGTCCTCCCGGATCGTGGCAATGGGCAGACACAGAGCGGAAAGTGGCGGACTTGGGCGGCCACAGGTAACTTTCTCGCACGGCGCTGAATTCTTTCACTAAAGGGTACAAGCCCGAGGGCCGAGCTGCGCGGTGATTGGCTGCGCAGCTCGCTCAGGTGAGCTGCCATTGGCAGAGGCACGCTCAGGTAAGGCCCTTCTCCAAGCGCAGGTAACTAACTCACTGCGAAGTTTCCCGGAGTGCAGCGGTGGTGGCACGCTGGAAACGCTGCCGAGAGTGCTTCTCCCTACTTTTTTTTTTTTTTTTTTTTTTTTTGCCTTCCTTCCCTAACTAGGGGCCGGAGAGGAGGTGATGGGAGAGGAGCAGCGGGGAGCACCACCTGCAGACGGGCTGGGGGTCAAACCGAAGGACGATCGAGGGCTGAACTCAGAGATCAACAAGGCACCCGGAACCAAATGGGCAGTGCACCAGCTGCCTCTTGACACCCGCTGGACGGCCTGGGTGACGGGCCGAAGAGTCAGGGACGAGAGTTACGTTATGCTAAGAGTGGAAAAGAAACGGCTTGCTTGCCGGGCCTGTTGCGTAATTGCATTTTTAGCATTCTTATCCACAAGAAACTCTTCTCGCGCTCTGATGCATAGAAGATAGCAGGTCGTTTCGGTTCTCAAGTAGCCGAGCCACCTTGCCTGAGCTGGACCTACGAAGCGCGGCGAGGCTTTGATGGAGAACAGAGATTTGCTTGGATAGACTCTTGAGATGGCCCGGCGCACCTCTTCCATCTCCCTGCAGCCTGGGATTCCTGCGCTGCGGAAGAACTCCTCCATCTGTGTCATAAGCCTGTCGCCGGTTGACATTTCTAGGCAAGCATCAACATTTACATTGTAATTCAATAGAAGCAGCTACTACAAAGGCGCTTTATCCTTGCAGTTTAACATGGTTGCCAGGGGAACAAAGCTGGGCGAAACTGACTTTTCTGTGGTTTCTCTCCTCCTGGTTGGGAACAACTCGAATTAGCCCAGGTGTCATTTATAACCGCTGCTACCAGAGGAAAGTATTTGTGGGAGTTCTGGTAGGGATCTAGCCCGTACATGCGGACCGTGGAAATGCAGGAACCTTTGCCACGTGTTCTTTCAGGTTAACGCTGGAGCTGACAGACTTGATACTACTTCTGTATTAAACTTTGCCGCCACCGATTTCCTGGGAATTAAATCACAAGACTAGGTTTCGTTGTTCCTTGTTTCCACTCTTAATAAATGACTTCCACAATTGTATTCTTTTTAAAAATAATACTATAAGCACGCATACGTGTACTTTAAAAAGTAATATATTTTAACACGGTACCCATGTCCCCCTTAGAGACAACCACTGTCCACTGTCAGCTGGTCGTTCTGTGGTTGCCTTCTTATTTCCCAAAAATGCACTGTGCATTTCAATAACAAAACAATCTGACCACTGCTCCTTTTGCCTGGTCACCTTCCAGTTCTGGATCTTCAGCATTGGTCCCTCTCAGTTTAGAGATTAAGAGCCGAGTGTCTGTGCGCGTACCAGAGACAACAGAACCCACTGGTGTTTTCTGACTCTTCTCTTATAAACTTCTTTTACCTTTTATTTAACTTATTATGAACCTATCCTAATATGTTTCTATAATGGATCGATCAAGTGACTGTAAAATTTATTTTCCAAATGGTCAATCAAACAACCAATTCCATCCTCCCTAGGAAATGTGCCCACAGAACTCCTGCCCTCCCAGTCCTAGGGAGGTGGGCTGTTTTATGGACCTGCAGCTCAGGTGTCATTCTAGGATACCAAGCTCTACACCATGCGCCTTCTTTGAGGGTTTATTTTTCAATTCCCATAGCACATGGTATTTTTTTGTTTTGGTTTATTTATTTTGTATATTTGTTTTTTGGTTTTTCTTTCTTTAATATTTATTTTTTTATTATGTATACAGTATTCTTGCTGCAGGCCTCATTACAGATGGTTGTGAGCCACCATGTGGTTGCTGGGAATTGAATCAGGACCTTTGGAAGAGCAGGCAATGCTCTTAACCACTGAGCCATCTCTCCAGCCCCCTGTTTTTTGGTTTTTCAAGACCAGGTTTCTCTGTAGCTTTGGAGACTGTCCTGGAACTAGCTCTTGTAGAGCAGGCTGACCTCGAACTCATACAGATCCGCCTGCCTCTGTCCCCCGAGTGCTGGGATGAAAGGCGTGCGCCACCACCGCCTGGCTGGTTTATTTTTGTTTTGAGGGAGAGTCTCCATGTAGTCCTTGCTGCCTGAATCTAGCTCTGTATATGAGACTTGTTTCAAATTTGTGTTTGCCCTCCTGCTCAGGGCCCAGGCGTCCATTGCTGCACCTTGACCTTTTTGTTTTTCGAGACGTTTCCATGTGTAGTTTTGGCTGGCCTGGAACTCACTCTGTAGACCAGGCTGGCCTAGAACTCACAGACATTGGCCTGCCTCTGCCTCCTGAGTACTGGGATTAAAGGTGCACTACGGTTGTCCGGCCACCCCTTGGCTATTTTAAGATCCCTTCAAATTAGTAAAATAGTTTTTACTATTGTTACTCTTAAAATACAGTTTAAATACAATAGTTCTTGTTACTTTTTAAATACAATCCTATGATTGCCATGGCTACAATATTTTTCCCGCCTTTTGAGGCTATAGTTTATTGAGAGTTTCCTGCCTGTCCTTGGCTTCCTCTGAGTTTGCTTTTCTGAGGAGGCTCCCTGTGGCAGAGCCTCCTACAGCTGTCTGCAGGCCTTTCACTCCTTGCTCCCAGGTAAGGATGAGGTCATAAGAACCTCTTCAGCAACCCTGTGGGGGTGGGGAGTGGGCTTGCTCCCTGTGGACCTGTTGTCTTCCCCTCAGAGCTCTTCACTTATTAGGCGTCTACCCTGTCTTGCACTCTGGAGCATTCACCAGCAAGTGATGTCTGGACGCCATTCTAGGGAGGGCCTGGGTGAGCCACCCTGCAGCCTTTCCCAGTCTTTCCTTTTCTCGGGGCTCTGATTCCTGTCCTTGTATAGATGGTGGGCAAGTGTTTCTCCTGCTGACGGCCAGAGACAGGACAGGGAATCGGAAAATACTTCTTGTAAGAAGCTAAAACGCCCAAAGAAGAGATGTGCAGTGTCTGACCTCTGGGGTACAGTCCCATGAAGAGATGACTCCCACCAAAGTACTGCACAGCAAGGTCGGTCACCCAGGGCAAATCCACTGCCACCCCTTTGGGCTTCCACGTCCTTGCTCTCATCTCTGAATGGAGAATAAACAATCTGCAGACAAGTGGGGAGAGGTCACAAGGATCCAACACCTCCAGCTGCCATTACCTGGACCCCTGATTTTAGCTGCTTGCCTCTCCCATACCCACAAAGGCCCTGAGTCTACTTGCCAGTGTCCCCCATGGGCAACTCAGGCGTCTCCAAGATCAGATCATCCTGTGTTTTTAGAACAACTGAGCCTTTTCTGCACTGACCTCTATGAGCATCCGTGTGTGACTTCTGTTGTCCCCTCGAGCCACTTTGTACTCCACCACTCTTAGCTGGGGTGTCTATTTCTGTGAGAAACACTGTGACCAAAGTAACTTCAGAGGAAAGAGTTGATTGTGTCTTACATTTCCACACCCCGGGCCACCACTGATGGAGTCAGGGCAGGAATTGAAGAGGAAGCCATGAAGAAGTGTGCCACTCCACCCCACCCTACCCCTGCCCTGTCATGTCAGACAGACAGAATTGTGTTGAAATCTCTCTTTTGGTGATGGTCTTTCTTTCATATTCTTTTTTAAAAGATTATTTATTTATTTATTATGTATAGTGTTATACCTGCATGTATGTCTGCAGGCAGAAGAGGGTACCAGATCTCATTATAGATGGTTGTGAGCCACCATGTGGTTGCTGGGAATTGAACTCAGGACCTTTGGAAGAGCAGGCAGTGCTCTTAACCACTGAGCTATTTCTCCAGCCCCTCCTTCATATTCTTGGTTCCTTTTTATGACCCTTACTCTGCTTTTTTTTTTTTTTTTTTTTTTTTTTTTTTTTGGTGGGAGCAGGGGGAAATGACAAAGAATTGGCATGGGTCAATATGTCAGCTTTAAACATGTCTGTTTCCAACATTATCCCACCAAAAGGGTTTATGCAAAGTCACTGTTGGAGCCTGATGTGGTCCTCTGAGGCTGGTGTTGGATCCATATCTGCAATCCCAGCATTCAGGAGGCTCAGGCAAGAGGTTTCACAGCTGGATCATTTTAAATGGTCCCCCATGGGGCCAGAGCAGTGGATCAGCCTTTAAGAGCACTTGCTGCTCTTGCAGAAGACCCAGGTTCAATTTCCAGCACCCATGGAGGCTCTCAGCAATCTATCACAGCTTCAGGGGATCCAGTGCCCTCTGAAGGGGCAGACCCACATGCAAACATAACACCTATACACAGAAAAAAATAATAATAATAAATAATCGAAGTTGTCAACCATGAGACTAGCTTTTTTTTTTTTTTTTTTTTTTTTTTTTTGGTTTTTCGAGACAGGGTTTCCCTGTAGTTTCTAGAGCCTGTCCTGGAACTAGCTCTTGTAGACCAGGCTGGCCTCAAACTCAGAGATCCGCCTGCCTCTGCCTCCCGAGTGCTGGGATTAAAGGCGTGCGCCACCACCGCCCGGCTTGAGACTAGCTTTTTACCCAATTGTTTTGATTCCTTTGACACGTGAGTTAAGTAAATCTAAAAGTTTCTGCCTCACAGATTATGAAACAATCCTTTCCTGCATATGTCTTTATCCAGAAATGCTTCCATTAACACGGTGGCTCCCAAATGTGGTCCCTGTGTAGACCATCAAATCGGATCACAAGGTACATACTGGGATTGTAAAGTGTCCAACTCACCCAAATTCAAGTAGGCGAGCAGCAGGATGCTTCTCAAAAGCCCCTGCCATGCTCACCCTCACCGGGGTCAGGTCTTGAGAAGCACAGAAGTGCAGCATTCAGACAATGGAGCCACATCAGGCCACTGAGTAGGGGCCTTGTGTTAGTGTGCACTGTACCTGTGTGGATGAATCCAGTCCTGCCCCTAGGCTTGCTTATTTGATAAAAGGTCACTGTCCTTGAGTAGAATAGTTAGCTCAAAACTGAATGAATGAATAGATAACCAGATGAATAGAAAGTGAACCTGTAACTTGCCAGTGTCATTACTTTAGAATTTTCAGCACAGCATAGAATTTGGTCGCTTAAAAAACCTACACTAGCCAGGCTGTGGTGGCATGTGCCCTTAATCACAGCATTCTGAAGGCAAGGCAGGCGAGGCCAACCTGATCTGCAGAGTGAGTTGTAGGACGAGGACAACCAGAACTGCACAGACCAAAGGGGAGGAAAAAAGAATTAAAGTGTTTTTTGTAAATCTCCCACAGAAGCAATTACATTGATTACTACTATAATTTAAATAATGATTTTAGCACCTACTAAAATGGCAAATACCGGTAAAGATAAAAGTTTAGTATTATTTAGTATTTTTTTTCTCTTTCTTTCTTTTTTTTTTTTTTTTTTTTTTTTTTTTTTTTTTTTTTTTTTTTTTTTTGAGATAGGACCTCTCTATCTACATAGCCCTGACTATCCTGAAACTATGTAGACCAGGCTTGTCTCAAACTCACAGACATCTGTCTGCCTCTGCCTCCAGAATGCTGGTACCAAAGGCGTGCACCACCGCTGCCCTGCCCAACCTTTTCTTTTATAATGGTGAATCTCTTACTGGGAAGTTGGAGAAACAGATGTTACAGTAGAAAAGTCCAGTTTTTAAAGGCTGAAGATTGCATCAAGAAGTCTGAAAAAAAAAAAAAAAGAAGTCTGCCTGCTGTATGTTATTATCTATGCTGACAGTGCATCACCAAGAGACGGCGGTATCAGCCATTTGGCACTAAAAACACCAACTTGCAAAGGCGACTGCCACTGGACCTCAACACAGAAGAAGAGAAAAAGCTGTTTTCTGACCTTCACTGCATGTTATAGAGCACACACATGCATGCACGCATGCTCACATACACCCACACACTAAATAAACAAACGTAAAATTAAAAACTAAACAAAACAAAACATTAACTTGTTCCATCAGTTATTATCTGCAAGAACAAACATTGTAAAGAATAAGATGTACCTGGAAGACGAGAATTTGAAATTAACCTCGGGACTTACAACAATCCAATGGATATTAAATGCATGTCTCTTGCAATCTGAAGCCACTTCTTCAGCCAAAAGGGAAATAAGTTTTGCGTTTTACTCTCAGGATGACAAGTATTTCAACTGCTAGAGCTGGCCATTGGTACCCCTTCATCCTAAAGAAAGGGTGTAGCTAAGGGTGTCGTTCACAGGTGTGCATTTGTCTAGAATGTACAAGGGTGGTTTAATCCCCAGCACCCCACAGAATAGCAGCAAAATATTTTTAAACACATATATTTTTCTTTGTTGTTTCTGTCTTTTTTAAGATTTTATTTTATGTGTATGGGTATTTTGCCTGCATTTCTGTATGTGCACCACACATGTGCCTGGTGCCTACAGAGTTAAGAAGAGGGTGTTGGGGCCCTAGAACTGGAGTTACATGGTTGTGAGTCACCTTGTGGATGCTGGGAATTGAACCCAGATCCTCTGCAAGAGCAACAACTGCTCTTAACTGCTGAGCCATCTCTCCAGCCCCCTCTGCTACTTCTTAACTACCTGCTGATACTAGACAGGAAGGGTGGGAGTAAAGATGACAGAATTTGGAAGCTGGAAGGTGACTAAAGGAAGAGGCATTGATTCTGTACATCAGAAAGATGAGTGTGACTCTCACTGAGGACCCAGGCTGTTTATTCTATACAACCTCAGAAGGGCTGAGAAGCTGTGTCACTGAGGGTCATTCAGAGTGACCGGAAGGACTGGTACCAGGGACATCCATTTCAGAGCTTGGTTGGAAGTGTGTAAGTCATGGCAGCAGAGTTCCATCTTTGCCATGTATGAGACTCTAGGTTCCGTCCCAGGAAGGCTCCTGTCTGGATGAGTTTTCTAGGGGTGCCACAGCAAGGCACCCCACACAGAAGCCTCACAGCAGAAATGCACTTTCTCACAGGGCCGGAGGGTGGGTGTCTGGTCATGGTGCCAGCAGGAGGAGTGAGTGTCTTCTAAAGCCTCTTTTCTAGGCTTGTAGGGAGCCATCTTTATGACCTGATGAGGTCTTTCCATTGTGAGCACATGGCTGTGGCCTAATTGCTTCTCACAGGGACATCTATCTATCCTGTGCTATTATGGGTTTGTTCTCATCCAGGTTAACTTCCTCTCTCTCTCTCTCTCTCTCTCTCTCTCTCTCTCTCTCTCTCTCTCTCTCTCTCTCTCTCTCTCTCTTTCTCTCTCTCCCTCCCTCCCTCCCTTCCTCCCTCCCTCTGTCCCAGGTTTTCCATCTAGTGTCTTTACTACTAGAACCCTCCCAACAGCGCCTTCATAACATGTTTTCAATTCTCTAGACTGTCACAGTCGGAAGGAGTGGAGCGGCCTTCAGTACAGCTCAGCACACCTCCACTCAGTGGCAACAGCAGGATACTGGTGTATTTTAAGCATATTGAAGGAGGAAGTCTTCCAGATCGCGTACATCAGGGACTGAAACACTGGATCTATAACAAGGAGAGTAAGGGAAAGGTCACCTGCTCACGGAGGTGATACCATCTCCTAGCTTCCTCCTCCTAGCTTTAGAGCCTGGAGCCAAGTTTATACTGCAACCACCCATGCCTCACCCCCCCCAGGCAAGACATCAGAGGATTTTTTTTTTCCTTGCTTAAATTAAAAATCTCAGAACAAAGATCTACATGCAAATATTAGCATGTGGGTGTTCCCCAGGCAGAGAGAAAGAGACTGAAGGAAGGAGAGAGAGGAAGAAGGAAGAAGGGAGAGAGAGGGGGAGGGACTAAGGGAAAAGGCATTCTTATCCCAAAGGAAACAAAAAGCATTACAAATCAGAACCTTTTCTTTTTCTCCCCCTTCCTACCCCTGAGTAGCATCTTACAGATTAGTGCAAGAAATATGCCTTCAAAAGTATGTAATTTCAGTGCTTGGGTACACAAAGGCAGGAGGATCAGGTTTAGGGTCCTCCTCACTGCGTGCTAAGCCTAGGTAAATAGAGGCCAGCATGAAAAAGAGAGAGAGAAAGAGAGAGAGAGAGAGAGAGAGAGAGAGAGAGAGAGAGAGAGAGAGAGAGAGAGAGAGAGAGAGGGGGGGGGGGGGGGAAGGAGGGAGGAAGGGAAGAGAGAGAGAAGACTTTGAGGAAAACAGTGCAGATAAGGGATAAATATTGCATAATTAGGCGGTGGTGGCGCACACCTTTAATGCCAGCACGCAGGAGGCAGAGGCAGGCTGATCTCTATGCATTCAAGGCCAGCCTGGTCTACAGAGCAAGGGGGCCAGGACAGCCGGAGCTACACAGAGAAACACTGTCTCAAAAAATAAACAACAACAAAATGATTACATAATTAATGTGTTGAGGCCAGGTGTAGTGAGTGGCACAGGCTTTTACTCCCATAGCTCAGGAGGCAAAAACAGGCAAATCTGAGCTTGAGGCCAGCCTGATCTACACAGAAAATTCCATGACAGCCAGGGCTACATACAGCAAAACCCTGTCTCAAAATAGATAAATAAATAAATAAACAAACAAACAAATAAATAAATAAATGATGGTTTCATGGAGGTTGGCTGGAGGGACGGTTCATTAGTTAAAAGCAGTGGCTGCTCTTCAGACATCCTGAGTTCAATTCCCAGCACTCACACAGAGGTTCACAATCTTCTATAACTATAGTCCAGCAGTTTCCAATGCCCTCTTCTGGTGTGCATGCATGCATGCATGCAGACAAAAACCCCTATACACATGAAATGCATAATAAATAAATCTTTTTAAAAATTAGTTTCAGAGTAACCACAATTTAAGTAAGGCCTTGGAAGAAGTTCAGCCTGGGAGGGGCAGGTCGTGTTCACCCTCTTCGCTGCCACCTTGATGTGAAGGCTCGTCCTTGTCCTGCTGGTCAGAGTGACTCTCTCCATCGGGGAGGTTATTAATTTTTTAATTAATTTCATTTTATATACACTGGTGTTTTGCCTTCAGGTTTGTCTGTATGGGAGAATTGGGTCCCCTGGAAGAAGAGTTACAGTTGTGGGCTGCCATGCGGTTGCTGGGAATTAAACGCAAGTCCTTCGGAAGAGCAGTCAGTGTTCTTAACCACTAAGCCACCTCTCCAGTCTCTGGGGAGGTTATTATTATCACCATTGCTTTGATGGTCTAATCAGCTTTGAAGAAACAGAAGAAAGATGACTTGCCCAAGATAAAATACCAACACAAGGACCCAGAGACCACGGCGGCTGCTATAGAACAGAATGTTCCCTTTGCTTTGTTAATGTCTCAAAATCTTGAAAACATCGCAACCTGGAAAAACAACCAGATAGTAGAAGACCGCCCTTCTCTGTTTGAGAACCTTCAGCAATGCCCAACAGATACAGCAACCTGCCTGCTTCCCCAGCCCTCCCTGCCTAATTTCATCCGTGCTCTTCAGAGGCCCAGTGTGGTCTGGGTGAGGTCTGGAGACCACAGGCGAAGAGAAAAGTTTGGGACTTTTTCTTTCTCTGTGGTTTTGGAGCCTGTTCTGGAGCAAGCTCTTGTCCACCAGGCTGAGCCTCCAACTCACAGAGATCTGCCTGCCTCTGCCTCCTGAGTTCTGGGATTAAAGGCGTGTGCCACCACTGCCCGGCCAAGTTTGGGACCTTTAAATCACAAGTATGAGTGAGCTGCCAGAAATCTTAAATTAAATAACGGACGGTGAGGGACACCTTTAGAGCAGGCAGAGACAGGTGAATCTCTGCGAGTTCCAGGTTAACCTGGTCTACACAGTGAATTTCAGGTCAGCCAGGGCTACATAGGGAGACCCTGTCTCAAAAAAAAAAAAAAAAAAGGAAGAAAAAATGAATAAATTATAAAATGGGGATGAATCAAAAATGCCAGAAAAATATATATTTTTAAAAACTTTCTTTTCTTTTTTGTTTGCATGTTTTTTGAGACAGTGTTTCTCTGTGTAATAGACCTGACTGTCCTTGAACTCAGTACACAAAACAAGTTGACTTTGAACTCAGGGATCCCTTTCGTGGGCCACCACAGCCTGACTGGCCTTCTGTTTCTTATGAAAAGATTTTGTTCTGAATTCCTTAATGATTATAACTTTTATTACCTATTATAAGAAATGAATTTACTATAGGAAATTTTTTTTTTAGATTTATTTATTATGTATACAATGTTCTGTCTGCAGGTCAGGAGAGGGTGCCAGATCTTACTACAGATGGTTGTGAGCCACCACGTGGTTGCTGGGAATTGAACTCAGGACCTCTGGATGAGCAAGCTGTGCTCTCAACCTCTGAGCCATCTCTCCAGCCCCGGAAATTATCTTATTATAAAAATTCTCTTTCTTCTGTGTCTCACCTCTCTTCTAACTGAGCTATCCATCATTTTCTGTCTCAACTCTCTACTGTGTCCTTCAGTGGCTAGGAATTTACCCATCAACCTAAAAACCTGACTAGAATGAGTGGGGGGATTGCAGCCCAGTGGGAGGACACCCCCTGACATAGGCAGTCTGAGCCCCAGCTCTGACTGGTGTGTGTGTGTGTGTAAACAAACAGAGCTAGAAGCGTGGTCAGTAATCAAAGACAATTCAAGGGAATGAAAGAAATGTCTTTGAGTGGAATTTTGCTGGGAATCTGGGAGAGCATTGGTGAGTCACCAGCTACCTGGATTGCCCCAAGCAATATGCAAATTTTGTCTTCAGCAGGGACAGCCATCCCCGCCCCCAACACACTCCTCTGCCTGCAGCCTTTGGAAGAGAAGTGAACGGTCCGGCAGCCCAGCCTTGCAACCTAGTGACAGACTCCCTGTCTCTCCAGTAGCGAATAGGCTGTCCTTGGGGGCTGGAAGGCAGAGATGGGGAGTGTGGCTGGGAGTGTGTGTTATGGACACACTTAATGACTTCTTAAAGGTTAAAACAAGTATTTTAAGTTAAATTTCAGCTGGAAAAAAAAAGGCGGGATGGAAGTTGTTAATCCCAGCAGTGGGAGGCAAGACCAGCCTGGTCTCCATAGTGAGCTCCAGGTCAGTCAGAGCTACGTAGTGAGACCTGAGTTGAGTAAAAACAAAAGCAAAATCATAATGAATATGAATACCAAAATGACAGGGCAATAACGGTCCTAAGCAAAGATGAATTGTTCTTGCCTGTCAACCTCTGCTCACACTGTGCCTCCTCAGCCCTCGAGCTAGACTTAAAAAACCGTCCCTAAGCTCTCATCTGTTGGTTTTCTAACATCTTTTTTCTACTCAGTGTCTTTAATCCTTAATGAGGGGAAACTGGGTATGCTGTAAGAATGCCCATTTCTTTGCAGAAATAAAGGACACGAGATCCTTGTCATACAGAGAAGCCTACTGTTCAGCGCTTAAATCAACTTCCCCAGTGTGTGTCTGGAAACGGACCTTGTGACTTGAGGGTTAATTGTGATGGTCATTGATATGGGACCCCCCTCCCCCATGTGCTGTGAATACCATTGGTTAATAAAAGGAACTGCTTTAGGCCTGTAGAAGGGCAGAACTTAGCTGGGGGGGGAAGGGAGAGCTAAACTGAATGCTGGGAGGAAGAAGGCAGAATCAGGGAGAAGCCATGGAGCTGCTGCCAGAGGCAGACGTACTGAAACTTTGCTGGTAGACCACAATCTCATAGTGATACACAGATTAATAGAAATGGGTTAAATTAATATGTAAGAGTTAGCCAAGGGCTGGAGAGATGGCTCAGAGGTTAAGAGCACTGGCTGCTCTTGCAGAGGTCCTGAGTTCAATTCCCAGCAACCACATGATGGCTCACAACCATCTGCACTGAGATCTGGCGCCCTCCTCTGGTGTGCGAGCATACATCGAGGCAGAATGTTGTATACATAATAAATAAATAAATCTAAAAAAAAGAGTTAGCCAATAAGAAGCTAGAGCTAGTGGGCCAAGCAGTGTTTTAATATGGTCTCTGTGTGACTATTTCGGTTCTGGGCGGCAGGGAAGAACAAGCGGCCTCCTTCAACAACAGGTCATCTTGACTGAATCTGGATCAACTAAGAGACACACCCCAGGGAGGGTTAATGGGTTATTTCCTACAGGGATTGATTTCTTGAGGTGGACAGACCCACCCTCACAGTGGGCAGCAGCCCAGACAAAAACTTGCCCAGAAGGAAAGTGTTTCTGCTTTTGCCTGCCTGCTTTTACTATCCCATTGTTGCTACTCCCCCTGGGCTTCAGCTACTTCAGCCTCTTTCCAGGAATCCTCCAGGTCTCAGACTGGGACTGCTGAAGGATTCGGCCTCTGGGACTGAGTGGCTACTGATGCTCAGTCTCTCTGGTATACGGAGGGCCGTTGTTGAACAACACAGCCTGGGCTGTGTAAAGCAATCCAGTCATCTCTGTGATACATTCATTCTGTTGTTTTTGTTCCCTAGAGAACACTGAGTAATACAACAAAAAGCCAGCTAGCACAGGTGCGCTTGTGGTGGGATATTTGTACATTGTGTGAAGATGTATTGCTGATTGGTGTAATAAAAAGCTGAATAGATACGCAAGATTTCAGGAAATAGAAAGAGGAGGATGGATTGAGGGATGCAGAAGAAACAAGGAGATACAGAGAGGAAACAGGAAGTGCAAGATAGAAGAGAGGTAATGCGCACGATAGAGCGTGGATTACTATAAATGAGCTAAGTTATAAGAGCTGGTTAGGAACGAGCCTAAGCTGTATGCCCAGCATTCATAATTAGTGAGAAGTCTCTGTGTCATTATCTCGGAGCTGGCTGGGGGGAACAGAAAAGGACTCGTTACATGCTATGAATGTGTGTGTGTTCCTGCCATGATACTCTGTGCATCTGAAACCATGGGCTGAAATAAATTTCCGTCCCCTCTAAGAGCCTGACCGCAGCCCTCTTGCCACATCAGAAGTGACCAGGTCCTTCCACCCAGGAATCTCATCCCAGCCTGAACTTCCTGTGGATCAGATGAAAACGTGAATGTTAAGAGATCTATGTGTGCGATATTTATCAATCAGCTCAAATATGTGTGCATTTACTATTGTTTCTTATTTTCAGGTGGTGGAGGTTTGCCACAGCAGGTGTGTGGAGGCCCGTGGGGTAGATGCTTTGAAGCTATCTATGCTGCAAAAAAAAGTCTTATTTCCTAATTTTTCTTACTAAAAAGAAAAATAACAGAATCTTTTCAGTAACCACTGTTGAAAAATACAGTAACTACTCCTGACTCACTTCCATTTCAAATTATTTCCTGTTCTCCATCTTTAAATTACCACTTAATAAATCCTGCTCATTCTAACCTTGAAGCAACATTTGGAATCAACGGGAGGTAGGGTTTGTTCCAATAAGTGGGGTTGGAGACCCAGGTGGATATGCTTACGCTCTAATTCCTGTGTGCTAAGAGGTAGTTCAGAGACAGGCTGGCAAGGTCCAGTGAGGGACTGTGCCCTAGGAGTGATTGACATTTCGCTGAGATGCGTGGTCTCTCACTAGACGGCTGTATATGATTCACTAAGGAACACACACATCGCAAACACACCACTAAGCATCACTTAGGTGTGCGGTTTTTTGGGGGGTTTTGTTGTTGTTGTTTTGTTTTTTATTTATTTATTTATTTTTGGTTGTGGAAACAGTTTCTCTGTGTAGCCTTGGCTGGCTGTCCTGGAACTCACTTTATAAACCAGGTTGGCCTCGAACTCACAATCAACCTTCCTCTGCCTCCCAAGTGCTGGGATTAAAGGCGTGCGCCACCACTGCCCGGCTTGTTTGTTAATTGCGTTTCTAGTCGCTGATGTGTGTGTGTCATCTCATCTTGACTTCAGAATTTAATTTGGTGTAAAGTCCCTGCATCGGAATTCAGTGTAACTGCGGAAACTGACTCTGCCATGGGGACCCTGTTTGTGATGACCTGAATACCTACTTAGGTAAAATTTAACATGGATTTTAAAATTCCTTACCTTCACAAGGACACAGAAAGCAATGGAAAACGGGCCAACTTGTCCTCTTCTTATCTCTCTAGTTAAAAGCCTGGGGGGCCTTTTTCTTGGTTATTGTTTCTCGTGCTTGTTAGCATTCTTGTTCCCTCAGATTGTTGTAGCCTGGGACAAGGACTTTTGGGGTTCACTCTCTGGCACTTTGTTGTGCTTCTTCCCCAAAAAAAAAAAAATTATTTGCAGAATAGACCCCAAACAAGACTGTTTACTTTTTCTGCACCTTGGGAAGTGGTGTAAATTTGGTGCAAAGACCCCCAAGGGGAAGGAGAAGAAAGGGGGGGTTTGCTTTGTGCACATCTGGAGTCAGGGGGCAGGCTTTGTTTACGCCGGGCATTATCATCTAATTAAAGGGGTAAGGAAATATACGGATAATGACAGATAATTGTGCTAGGAGACAGCTCTTTGTGAAGTTGGCTAATCAACTGGATGGGCTGAGAGAGCAGGTTTTGGGAGCTGCTCATTGTATTGAAATTACTTTTGGGCAGAGTAGGTTCTGCTGGGATCAGCGATGGGGTCATTCAATCACCTGGGGTCATTCCTCTGCAGCCTCCTGAGGATGATTCCAGAACTCCTCAACCCACACATGCTAGTTCGCAGACCGTGGATGCTTCAGTCCCTTGGGTAAAATACTCTAGTATTTGCACGTAGCCAGCACACATCTTCCTGTACACTTCATGTGATGTCCACTCTAGGGACTTAATAGTCTATGATGTAAATATGCAAATAGCCGTATTGTTTAGGAAATGGCAGAAAAATATCTACACACTCACCCAGTCAGGAGGCAGCATTTTCCCTCTTGGATATTTTTGATCCTGCCCTGGCTGAGCAGGCAGGTACAGGACCCTCGGGTGTCCTCAGGGAGACAGCAGCCCAGAAGGCTGAGGCTGGAGGCTGGGCTCAGTGGGCCAGTCTCTGCCTCCATTCCAGCTTGCCCCTGCTGTCACCTTTGCTGCTGATGCAGGTTCAGCCAGGCGGCTCTGGTTTTCTACCCCAGTGAGCATTCAGCATTCTGTGCTGAGGCCTTGCTTTCAGGGGGCCAGGTTTGACAGAACTAACAAAGCCCAAGGTGGGGTCCCCTGCCTAGAAAGGCCAGAGAAAAATGGATGAGTCAAGCTACACCTGGCAGATTGCTGGCTCCACGTTCAGAGAGGACCTTCTACCCGCATTGTAATGGGCATATGAAAATACTGTTGACATATTTCTCCTAAAAATATTTTTATTGTGGCAAAAAAATTGTACCATAATAACTCATCTCAGTATGCTTTAAGGGCACATAGCTCTGTTGTGTTATGCTTATTCATGTAGTTATCTCCATTCCAGCTCTGAGACGCTTTTCTACTTTTAAAATAAACGTTTTGTACCATTAAATGACGGCTCGTTTCTCCTTCCACCTCAGCCCTGACAACCCCACTTGGCTCTGTCCTTCACACACTGACTACTGTTTAAAGTTAAGTAATATAATAATCCATTATATTCACACTGCATGTGCTCAATTTTTTGTTTGTTTGGACTAAGGATTGAATCTTGTTTCCCCTTTATTTTTCTTCCTTTTATTTCTTATTTACTTATTTAACGTGCATTTGTTTTTTGGGGAGCAGGATACCACAGTCCACATGTGATCAGGGTGAGACTCAGGCTGTCAGGCTCAGCAGCCAGCACCTTTCCCCTGCTGAGCCCTCTCACCAGCCCGTGAAATTTCAGTCTATTTATTAGTGGCATCTGGGCTGTTACAGGGGATAAACCACTGGGAATAACGCTGCTATAAACACAAGCACAGACACCTCTTTGGGATTCTGCTGTCAGCTGCCTTAGATATGAACTCAGGAGTGAGATTCTGTGTGCTTTTAACTTTCTAAGGAGTCATACACCACCTTTTAATTTTTTGTTGCTTTGGTTTGGGGTTTTTTTTTTTTTTTTGAAGGCAGCATTCCTCTGCATAGCCCAGGCTGTCCTAGAACTCACGCTATAGAACCGGATGGCCTCGAACTCAGAGATCTGCATGTCTTGGCCTTTGGAGTGCCAGGATTAAAGGTGTGCAAAACCACCACCTGATGATAAATAAATCTTTTTATAAAACTAGACGTGCATGCGAGAGGGCTTGCCTGTAATGCTAGCACTCCTAAAGGGAGGCAAGACTGGAATGCACCTCTTGGCCAGTTAACGTGGGATCCACAGAAACAAGGAGAGCGAGCCAGCCCGACAGGTGGAAGGAGAAACCAGCTCCCACAGCTGTCCTCTGACCTCCACACGCATGCACACACCACACACACACACACAGAGAGTTTTTAAATAACTTATTTATAGTTTAAACTTTACTTGTTTTATGTGTATGAGTACACATCTCTGTCTTTTGTGCATGCCCGGTGCCAATGGAGGCCAGAAAAAGGCATCAGATTCTCCTGGGATTGGAGCCCTCGTGTGGGTGCTGGGAACTGAACCCCAGGCCTCTGAAAGAGCAGCAAGTGCTCTTAACCGCTGAGCCATCCATCCCATCGCAATGTATGTTTTTTTTTTCTTCTTTTAAATAGGCCAAAAGGGGAGGGGGAGTGCAGAAGAAGTTGTGATGTAAGTACCAAAAAGGAAGGTTCTGGAACCTGTATTGAGATGTGGCTCCTCTGTGGCTTCACTGTACAGAAAAGCCACCTCCTCTGCCTGACCATTAGCGTTCCCACGGCTATAAAGGGACCAATGATGACCATGTTGGATAAAAAATGGCTGGGATTTAGGTGAAGGTGTTTGTAAAGGGCCTCCTGCACAAGACTTCCGGTTCTCTCTGCTCTCCCACCCTCTAGGGCTTGAGAAAGTAAGACCACGTGCTGAAATGCACAGGAGAGAGACTCAGACCCTTACTTCACCGTGCATGGCTTTGTCCCACTCTGTGTAAACCCAAAATAAGGTTAAGAAACCTTGGCCACTGTCTCTGCTTAGATCTGGCTCCCCCTCAGTTCCCCACCCCTCAGAACTGTCCCTGCAGGGGCTGTCTGCCTGAGGTTGAGCCTGGCTCAACCTGACTCCAGCCCATGCTGGGCACAAAGGGGTCTCAGGGGGAAAAGCCCTCCCTCTGGCTGTTGCTCCCTTTGTCATTAGCAGACGTCTCTGAAGGAAAAACAAAGACAAGAACAAAGGAATGGGGGTGGTGAACCCCAGTCTTCCTGCAGACAATGAAATGTGCTGGAGACTGAGCCCTAGACTTCAGAACCCAAGGCGAGGCCACTCACGTGCCACTGCCATCATTTGCCCAAGGCTGTTCACAGGTAGCAGTCATCTCACAAAGAGTCAGGGAGAGCTTCCAACTGTGTTTCCCTTTTGAGGCCTTTTGATACCTTTTGGGTGCGGAGGCTTTAATCACCGCTTCATGCTTCTTAGGAGGTTCCGGAACTCCCAAGCCGTGGAGTCCTGGCACGTGTCTTTCAGGGACTGGCACTGTTGAACTTGACCCTGTGGGCTCCCTGCATTTCCCTCTGCTACAGCAAGCAAACATCTCAAATGAGCCTTGTAACAGTCCTTCCCCACTTTCCTTCTGCTCCAGTGACATCAGGGCTTTAAATCCCCTCCCATTTTTTCCCCATTCAAATTGATTTTTTCAAAGGGACAAAATGTTTTTCTGTTTTATACAATTCTCTGTCCCGAATCCACTATAGGGCATTTGCATGGCTTTTTATTTACTTAGTGTGTAAGGTCATCTAACCGGACCAGCCTGGGAAGACAGCATCCCTTCCCCCACCCCCACCTCATTCCCTTCTGGGATGCTCTATGTTCTCCAGAGGGCAAGGGGCTGGTTTCTTCTGTTGCCTGAGTGCTGACACTTGCTTGTTTTACAACCAGCTGTCTTGATTGGGATGAGAGGGATACAACTGGAATCTAATGCCTGTAGCATGATTAATAAAATATCAGAGTCAGATATTGGGGTTCAACCTGAGGATCAGAAAAGCAAAACAGTCCTTACCTCTAGCTCAGTCCAAAATGATGATCTTGCCTCCAGGAAATTCAGAATGAGACTAAGCCTGAGAGCTGTCTCCTCCCGTTTTATAATCCTCTCTAGTTCTGGGATTAAAGGCGTGCACACTACTGCCTGGTTTCTATGACAAAACAGTGTGACTACTGGGATTAAAGGTGTGTGCCAATGCTACCTGGTCTGTAAGGCCAACCAGGGCAACTGTTTTACTCTCTGATCTTCAGGCAAGCTTTATTTATTAAAATACAAAAGAAATGTCACTACAAATGCCTGTCCGAATGGGACAGAAACCATTCACGTTCTTCTCCAAGGCTGCTGCTCCCTTGATCTCCTGCTTCTTCTTAAACAGAATGCTCATGCTCGGAGCCAGTTGCTCCTTATCCACAGGGAGGGCATGCGACTCACTGTCCTTCTAACTACCCGTGGAGTGAGACGCTCATCTGCTCCAGTGGAGGATCTGCTCAGAGACTGTCTTGGCCCTGCTGCACCAGAGTGTGAACACAGAGTGTGAACACAGAGTGTGAACACGGACCAGGCTACTGGTTTTCAGCCTTCCCTGCCCTGGGGTTTACCTGGAGGTGACAGAAAAACAACAAAACAAAAACAATAATGCCCAGGCTCCTCCCCCAGAGGTTGGCATTCCGTGGCCCTAGGTAGGAGTGTTTAGGAAAGCCCTTTGGGAGAGTCTGTAGTCTGTGTAGGGTCTCCAGAATCTATTTCAGTAGATTTGTTCTTTGGTGGTCTCAAACAACTGAAACTGGAGCTATTGATTAGATATTTGATTTGATTTGAGATTTTAGAACAAGGTCTCACTGTGTAGCTCTGGCTGTCCTGGAATTCACTATGTAGACTATGGAGCCACGGGCTAGATTTTTTTTTAATGGGTAATTCTTCTGCCATTAACAATCATCTGACTCTAGACCCTAATCTCCATTTGTTAAGTGGAGGTCTAATGTCTGTGATAACCAGGTCCCTTCTTTCTCTGTCTTTCTTCTAATTTCCTCATTATTCAATAGCACTGGAGGAAGAAAAGAGGGGTTTGAGAGAAAGAGATGAGAAGGAGAATCCGGACCCAACATAAAGTGTTGGGACCACTTGGAGTCCTGACCTCCAGCTGCTCTTCCCTGCTAGAGATCTTTACTTTCCTTCTGATTTGAGTTACTGAAAGCTGTGTCAAAGTTGTTTACCAGCTCTGCTTCACGAGCACGTGTTGCCTTGGCCTTGAGGATCAGAGGATAAGGTTTTCACCTGTTGGCCCACCTGACTGTTGGGTATATAAGCCTCCATGTTGCTCTTGAAGAAAGGGCTTCTTACCAGTGACTAGAGGGCCGTGTCTCTGTCTCTCTGTCTCTCATGTTTGTGTGTTTCAACCTCCAGCCCCTTGCCTGAAGCTCGGGAACTGTATGGTAGCGCATAGAGCGCAGGCAGGTGTTGTGTGCTGCAATAAAGTACTTTAAACACACTTGATACAGGATGCACTCAGCACATATCTGCTGAGCAGAGGAGGTAGCTCAGAGTTTTTAGTGTGTGGGAGACCCCCCCATATATATATGTAAATATAAACATAGATATATTTATATTTATAAATAACAAATATAAATAATACACATTTGCATGTAACATACACACCACACCCCTACACACCTTTCACCCTCCACAAACACATCACACATACAAACACACACCACACATACCACACATACGCACCACACATACCACACCTTCCACCTTACACAAACACACACACATCACACACCACACATACCATACACATACCACACACACACACCACACACACAGTTTACAGTCCCAAGATTCCTTCCTCATTCGAGGACTTAGTTGCAGGTTCTGGAAGGGAGCACAGCTACTCTGTATCCGTGACTGAAGACCATCCTTGTCCATTTCGGAAAGATTCTCTTCATCATCAGAGAGCCATGAGGGAAGAAGGGGACATCCAGCCAGGCAGCCAGATCAGTCAAATCAACCCTGGCCATCAAAGGGTTGACAGTTGTCACCCTCAAAGCCTCCTTCCCTGTTTGACAAGGAGAAATTTCCATGCCTTTGGGTTCAGTGTTCATTACCTGAATAAAATACATATGGAGGGGAACAGCAAGATCAACTGGCCGTGTAAGGGGTGGCTTCTCGCTGGAAGAGTGGGAAAATCTCCTGCTCAAAAGAAGTCTAGATGCTGGAAAGGGGCCAGGCCCCTACACATGTCACAACAGGGACCACACAAGTCACGTGTGCCTCCAAGGCGCCCTTAGCATTCTTTCCTTTCTTTTGTTTTTGTTTTTATTTTCTGAGACAGGGTTTTTCTGTGTAGCCCTGGTTGCCCTGGAACTGGCTTTGCAGACCAGGCTAACCTCGAACTCACAGAGATCCTCCTGCTGCTGCCTCCCAAGTGTGGGATTAAAGGCGTGTGCCACCTGCACCCAGCGAGATGCCCTTTTCAAAGCACTGTTCTTGTCTGTGGAGGATCGTACACTGTCGGCTTACTACTCAAGGTGAAGTCATGCCTCCTTGGCTCCGGCTGCAAAGAACCAAAGTGGTGTGGCTGCAGAGCTGAAGGATGCAGAGAATGTTCTCAGACTCTCTGACTCGATGCGGTCCTTGCTTTTCCGTGTCCAGAGTTCTAAGTCACTATCACCCACCACTACAACCACAGTTACAGGCAACAGGATGGGAATTCATTCCTGTCACGTCTGTTATAGTCCCGATCTGTTCTTAAGTAACAAGAGAAAACAACTGCAATCCTCTTGAAGTCTTAATCTTGACTTCAAGCAAATTAAAACCAGATACCTTTGCTGTTGTTTCCTTCCTTGTTTCCTTCCTTCCTTCCTCCCTTCCTTCCTTCTTTCCTTCCTTCCTTCCTTCTTTCCTTCCTTCCTTCTTTCCTCCTTTGTTTCTTTCTTTTGTTTTTTGACTCTGTATAGTCAGGGCTGGAACTAACTCTGTAGACCAGGCTGACCTTGAACTAAGAGACCCACCTGCTCTGCCTCCCAAGTGCTAGAACTAAGTGCACCACCATTGCCCCGGGTTGATTCTTAAAAGAGATTTCCTAGGCTGGGTGTGTGGGCAAGGCCTTTAATCCCAGTACTCTGGAGGCTGGGTCAGCTACAGTTCTGTGAGTTTTAGGCCAGTTTAGTTTACAGAGAAAGTCCCTAGATAGTTAGGACTACATAGAAAAACCCTTTCTCAAAGAACAAAGAGAGAGAGTTTCTCAAACTCACCACCTCCCTGCTGCAGCTTCTGGAGTGCTGAGTCTACAAAACCTCCATACTGCACCAAAATAGGGCAGTTTTTGATTGGTCTAAAAGATAAAATAGAAGTTAATGGGGCTGGAGAGATGCCTCAGTGGTTAAGAGCACTGACTGCTCTTCCAGAGGTCCCAGCAACCACATGATGGCTCACAACCATCTGTAATGAGATCTGATGCCCTCTTCTGGTGTGTGGGTATACATGGAAGCAGAATGTTGTATACATAAGAAATAAATAAATCTTTAAAAAAAAAAGAAGTTAATGATTTGACTTGTTCAAGAATCGAACATCTTTTTAAAAATACAGATTTGTATGCGAGTATGTGTTCATGTTTGCGTATGTACAAATGCCACTTGTATATAGGTGCCCACAGAGGCCAGAAGAGGGGTCTGATTCTCTGGAGTTAGAGTTATTGGTGGCTGTAGACAGTCCTGCAGCCGTTCAGTCCCAAAGAAATACACAGAGGCTTATATTAATTATAAACTGGCCTATTAGCTCAGGCTTATTGTTAACTATCTCTTACTACTTAAATTTATCCATAATTCTTATTTATGTTTAGTCATGTGGCTTGGTACCTTTTCTCAGTGAGGCATTCTCATCTTGCTTCCTCTGCATCTGGCTGGTGACTCACTCTCTGACTTTCTTCTTCCCAGAATTCTTAGTCTGGTTGCCCTACCTATCCTTCCTGCCTGACTACTGGCCAATCAATGTTTTATTAAACTAATATGAATGACAAATCTTTACAGGGTACAAAAACATTATCCCACAGCATTTCCCCTTTTTCCTTTCCAAAACAAGAACTATGAATCTAATCATCTTTGTTTAGCTTTCTTCTTCCTGACCATTATTCATAACAACTTGTAACCAACATGCTAAACAAAGACAAATATCCATATCCATAATTTTTGGGAATGTGGATATAGTTTTCTAGGCTACCTCCTGCTGATTGGGGGTGCTGATAATCTTATGAGGACCCAAAGAAAATTTAGGATTATGGTCAAGCACTGATTGGAGTATTCTGTGAGGCTGGATCGCCTCAGCCAGCAGTCTTGAGGCTGTTCTAGATGTAGAACACCCAGAGGAAACTGTGGCAGGTAGCTGTGAGCCTTCTTTTCCGGCTAGGTCACACACAGACAACTTCCACACGGAAGGCACATAGGCATGCCTGCTGCCTGTTCAGAATGAACATGACGGAAGGGTCAGCACAGCCGTTCTACAGATAACTACAGGCTGTGTCCAACAATGACTTAGAAGTGCTCCCTATGTGGCATTGAAGTCCTCGCTCTTCAGAGACCAACAGATCTCAAGTAGGCTGTAGAAAGAGGCCCAGAAGCTCCCTTCTGTCTCGGCATCCCTCAGTCTCACCTGGTTTGGACGTCCAATGGTAGGTACCCAGTCAGCATTTATTGGCCTAGTTTGGCGAAGAGGCCAGGCCAGGCTAAGTCGCACCCGGGTACTAGTGACTTCGTTGAGAGATGGAGTTGCCAGAGCCAGTCAGTTCCTTCACACTTTCAGTAGTCATTCTGAGATGAGTGAAAGAGAAAGAGCAGACAAGAGGGGACCGGAGGCGGCACAGGGTCCCAGTGAGATGGGGACACTTGGGTTCTGCTTGTTGTTTCAGTGCCTTAGTTGCTCAGGCCGTCAGAGTCTCTGTGTCTTTGACTATGTCATATGGAATCACCTTAAAATCCTTAGGGATTTCTCGTGTTGTGTTACACTTTTGCACACTTGCTTTTGTGTATGTGCCCGCTTCAACACGGACTGAGGAGGGAAACTGAGGCTTGGATGAAGGCAAACTGCACAATAGATTACACAGAGTGTCACTTTCCTCCCAACACCCCCTTCTCCGCCTAGTGTCGGGGACTGAACCCGGGCCTGGCACACGCCCCGTGATGGCTCTCAGTTCCATGTCACCGGAAGCCAAAGCTGAACAACGCAGCACAAGCTGTGAAGTGTGGTGATATTTTGTTTGTGATCTAACAAATAAAGCTTGCCTGAAGATCAGAGTGCAGAGCTAGCCACACCATAGAGACCAGGCAGTGGTGGCGCACACCTTTAATGCCAGCACTTGGGAGACAGAGGCAGAAGGATCTCCATGAGTTCAAGGCCACCCTGGGCTACCTGAGATTGAATCTGTCTAAAAGAGAAACAGAGACAGGAGGTGGTGGCTCACACCTTTAATCCCAGCACTAGGAAGGTGGAGATGGGAAGGGATTTGGCTGGGCAGAGAGAGGAATATAAGGCGGGAGGAGACAGGAGCTCAGGGCATTCAGTCTGAGGACTGACAAAGACAGGATACCCCATTGGGTCTGAGGATCCGGTAGAGGTAAGAACTAGTGGCTGACTGTTCTGCTTCTCTGATCTTTCAACTTTCACCCCTAATATCTGACTTCAGGATTTTATTATGAAGACCAATTTGAAATTGTGCTACAGTGGAGTATCATTCTCTTCTTTTGGGATGAGTTTCTTAAAAAAAAAATTGTTTGTGTACAACTAGCAAGAACAAGTCTTCTCCTCTACCATGTGGGTTCCAGGGATTGATCTCAGTGGTCAGGCACCTTTACCTGTCAAGCTGTCTCCATAACCAAGTGATGAGTTTTTATCTGAGCATTTTGTGGCTTTGGCAGAGTGGATTTTTTTCACATCAGAAGCTGATACAAAATCATGGTTTTAAAAACAACAGATCACACTGGGTGGTGGGTGGTGGCACACACCTCTCATCCCAGCACTTGGGAGGCAGAGGCCAGTGGATCTTTGTGAATTCAAGGCTGGCCTGGTCTACAGAGTGAGTTTCAGGGCTACACAGAGAAACACCCTGTCTTGAAAAACCAAACCAAACCAAACCATATCGTAGAACACACAGACATGGTAGAGGCTGACTCCCACCTCTGTCTAGTTCTATGTGCCCGGAACTGTTACTGGGAGGCAACTGTCTTCACGGCAGCCAGACAGAGGCTGTTTGAACTTGGCTGGTTATGGGCTCTAACAGAGTGAATCTGAACAGAAAGATGAACATACAACAAGTGTTCAAAGCTTTGGGTGTTATGATGCTAATTGAGAAAGGCTCTAAATGATACCTGCTGGGGCAGAGGAATTGTTCTCCAGGGGATTAGTGGCTCGGAGGAGTCACACTGGTTCTGTGTTTCTTCTGTGCCCACCCCCTAAAGAAAACTAAAAAAAAAAAAAAGAAGCAGATTCCGGTGCTCACGTCAGGCAGGAGTCAATACACTTCTGAGGACTGAGGACAGCCAAACCCCCTTGGACTTGAGCCTCTTTGCACAAGCATGTTGACACGTACACACGCTCAGATCCACACATATGCATGCACACTCTCAGGCCTGAATCCATAGCCCCGGCTCACACGCTCCCATCACACTTGTCCTCTGGCGTTTTTATATGCAAAGCCACACCCGCTCACTGGCAATCCCACATCCACACGCAAACATAGTGTTTTCCTCCCACACACAGAAGCTGTTGTTCACGCTCCGTCGCTCATGCACGCACATGCACCACACACCCTGCACGGGTTGACTCTGGCAGAGCAGCTGCAGCTGCACCGCCCTGCCCATCCCTTTCTGACAGTGTTTGTTCAGGCCCATGCTGGCCGCTGTGCTGCCTCCCTTCTGCGCTGGGCCTGGTCACACTGTCCCTCACTCCACCTGGGTGTGCACTCGGAGGGTGCTGAAACACACACGGCTGTGCTGACCGACATTTCTCTTCTTTCGTGTGTGTGTGTGTGTGTGTGTGTGTGTGTGTGTTTTCGAGACAGGGTTTCTCTGTGTTATAGTCCTGGTATTCTGGCATCTTCTTTGTAGACCAGGCTGGCCTCAAATTTAGAGAGCCACCTGCCTTTGCCTCCAGAGTGCTGGGATTAAAGGCGTGCGCCACCCCACCCCTCACTCCCCCCCCCCCACCTGAACAACATTTCTGTAGGGAAAGGCCCCAGCTCTTGAGCCGGTGCCAGCACGTACCCTTTGCCACGCCATACCCCTGGCCCTTTCTCATGGCATCTTAGTGTGGTAAGAAGGCTCTGGGAAATTAAGGTCACTTCATGGTTCTGAAACCTTGCGTGAGTAGCTTAAGCTTGAATCCCATTTCCTTTCCTGTAAACTGGTTAATAGATCACAGTTGCAGAGGGTGTCAAGTCCCGGGCTGCAACAAACAAGCTATCCCCACAGGGGTTGTTATCAGAGATAAGCTATCATTAGTTGATAAGCTGCAAAAGCCTCTCCTACTCACTCCTAGCTCACCCTGTCGAACTCTCCTGCCAAGTGAGTCAGTATTGTGCCACTATTGCTCCAATTTAAAAAAAAGAAATTGTGCCAACCTAGTGCACCGGTTACCGCCACAAGCAAAGCACCTTCGTCCCGTGTCCGCTGTTTCTAACTAATGAAGGCATGCGGAGGAAACCTTAAGAGAACCTTCACTCTTCCACGGAGGAAGTTCAAGAATGAGTTTGTATGTCATGAATTTTTGAATCGACTCCAGGGTCTTCGATATGCTGGACAAAGCCCTCTCCCACTGAAGGCCTGAAAATGAGGCCCCCTTTCTTTGTGATCCGTTCCTTCAAATGTCTAATGTGCTGCTCAGGGCCAATTCATGCTGTTGTTTGCTGCAGGGCTGTAGATCAGACTACATGTTTCAATACGTGGTAGGCCCTGCCATTAAGTTATACTTCTAGCCCGATCTGCTTGCCATTTGGTTTGTGTGTGTGTGTGTGTGTGTGTGTGTGTGCTTACATGCACCACCTGCATGCAGGTGCCCACAGAGGCCAGAAGAAATAGTTTATAGACCCAACTTTTTAGCCCTTTTAACCCTCCCTTTTAATGGTGGGGGGGAGACAGGGAAGATCAGGTACCACAGTTCCTTAGGGGCAGGAAACAGCAGAGAAGAACTCCACAAATACTGAAGATAAAATATCTTTTCCCACTTTGCCAAGTGTGGTCCCACCAAGCATCTTCCTCATGGTAAGAATGGCTGTTAAGTCCCACCTCTTGAGCACCTCCTGTGTCCCTGGCACTTCGAGGCTCTCACAGACTCTTCCTTCTCACAGCGCTGACCACAAGGGACATGGCACAATTCACACTTTAACCTAGTCACTGTTTCTCTTACCATGTGAAGAACCTCAAGAGCACACAGGCCTCCTGGGCTGTGTACAGCTGAGCAGCCCGTGTCCAGAACAGCATCTGGTATGTAGAGGAGCTTCTTACATGCTCAGTGAATGAGGAATACACGGCAGAGCAGACAATAAGGGAAGTTCACATCATTCCACTTCACACACAGAGGCAGGGGAAGTTCACACCACTCCACTTCACACAGAGAGGCAGGGGAAGTTCACACCGCTCCACTTCACACACAGAGGCAGGGGAAGTTCACACCGCTCCACTTCACACACAGAGGCCGGAAGCTCAGAAAGGCAGACTCTCTCTCCCTGGAGATGGTGCTTCGAGGTACTGGGAACCAAACATTGTCTCTTTCTCAGCTACCAAAGTGATGAGCACAATGAGCTCACTCTCTTCGTGCTGCTCTTGCTTAGTCCTTTCTACTGTTCTGAGCACAGGGTCCACCCCCAACAATATTCAGCTTCGGGGGGGGGGGGCTGTTGGCTTTGCTCTCATCCTCTGTAACCCTGAGATTCCAGCTAAGCAGCAGATGAGGATGAATAGTGCAAGGGATGAACCCACACATTCAGAACACAGTCCCACCTTCATCAACTAGTCTTGTCTTAGCAGGCAGCCTTACCTCTAAGTAGGGCCAGTCCTCTCCTAAGCTGGACCCAGCTAATTCTCCCCTTCCATCATTCTCAAACATCCCTGCTTTCACAGGTTGCTGACCCCATCTGAGCTACCACCAAGTCCCCTGTCCCCATGCCCCCGAGGTCTACGCAACAGCCCCGTAACCTCCTGCGTCAACTTCTGTGGTCCATTCCATTTGTTAGAATGAGCTTCCAAGTTCCGTTTATGACAACTGGATGACCATCCCCCATGTGAGAAAGTCAACGTTACTCAGTGTGTCTCACTGAGCGGCCGTGACCAGTGTTTTAACACAGCCACAGTGTTCTAACCAGGACAAAGTTAACAGAATTACAAGTCACTGGAGTGACTTGGATGCAGTAAAAAACTAACAGTTGCAGAGTCCTGAATAGGACACAATAAATAAAGATGAAGGCATTAAAACATGGAAAAATATAATGACAAAATACATTACAAAAATTACAAAACATGTAAAGGGCTGGATTGTAGTTCAGGGATGCACAGTTACCCGGTATTCCTGAATCCCAGGGCTACACAACAAAATAACAAAAACCCAAAGACTTTTCCTACTGCCCTCAAGTCTCACTTGGTTCCTTTGTAGGGGAGAGCATGGTGAGGGCTCCTGGCTTTTCGGGGTAAGTCCCGTGGTCCTCTACTCTTCCACCTCCTGCCTCCAATTCTCATTCTTCAGAATCAAGTTAAAATGTCAGTTCTTCCAACAAACCCTCCATTTCCCCCAAGACTGTGCAAGGCGCGCTGACCTGAGCTCCCAGCCCAGAGATGTCACACTTCATGGAAGCTGCACACCGGACAAATGGTCCATCTTGGTTACCAGTGTGCTCGGGTCCTGAACATGACATTCTGTGAACACTCAGGGTTACATGCAACAGGCTGTAACACTGATTGACTGTGGAGGGGCAGTCTGTATGTCCTACTTAGTGGATGCTTCCCCCAGAATAATGCTGTGCTCAGCCTAAACACACAAGCAGCCCCGCAAATGATTCATATGTATAACTAAATGAGTTTTGTTATCATTGATGTTCTCTGTTAATAATGAAACGGACATTTGGCAGAAGGAAAAAAAAAAACCTGATTTAGCAGTGGCCTTGAAAAGGCCAAAGGATGAAGTATTTGCAACTAGGGGGAAAAAAGCGAAAGCCAAAAGCAATGGCCATGAATTCTGGATGCACATTAGAGTCAGCTGGGGCTCTGAGAACACACTGTTCTAGGGCCCAGAGGTGGCTTTCAGCTGACTCTCTGGGGTGGGACCTGTGGTGCTATTTTTTGTTTGTTTGTCTGTTTTCAACCTCTACTCCAATGTCTCTAATGAGCTGGCTGAGAACCTCTTGCCTTAGGAGCATCCAAGTGCATCCAAACAACTCAAGAACCCACCTGGCAATCATTAGCCTCGCTCTTCCACACCTGGCTCAGGAGCCACACGCTGGGGCACCAGGCTAGAACCCTTTCTGGCTGCCGGGCATCTCACCTCTGATTGCTCTGCCTCAGAGTGGCGTGGAAGTGGCGTGTTTATCACTTTACAGCACTGACACACACACACACACACACACAGAGCCCCTCCATAGTTTCCTATATCCATTCTCTTTTATACGCACGCCTTCCTCCCCGACAGGCACTCTCGCCCTGTTTAACATTGACCAATGTAAACTTGTGTTTCCACACTTTGTGTTTTCGTGACTGTTGTGCGACCTGGGTCTCAGGAATCCTGGGAAAGTGAACTACGGTCCAGTCGTATACAAACCCTCGTCAATGAACTCTGCTATTTTTTTCAATGCCCGTGTCTTTGTTTCATTTATTGTGCCGTGCTCAGGACTCCTTGCGTCCGTGCGGAGCGGTGACATGCAGCCCGCTACACCTTGTCCTAGTTACGTCTCTCTTGCTGTGTTGCAACACTGACAGAGCCTAGCTGGGGAAGAAAGGGCTTATTCTAGCTTCCACCTTAGAGTCCATCCTGGAGGGTAGTCAGGACAGGAACCTGGAGGCAGGAACTGAAGCACGGAACAGGGAGAACACTTTTTATTGCCTTCTTTGTTTTCTTCTACAGCCCAGGACCACCTACCTGCCCAGGAACGGTACTGCACATAGTGGGCTGGGCCCTCCTACATCAATCATTAACCAGAAAAATGGTCCACAGATATGTCCACAGGCCAATCGATGGAAGCAGTTCCTCAGCTGAGGGTCCTTCAATCCGGGTGACTCTAGCTTGTGTTAGGTTGGTATGTTTGCACCCCTTTTCCCAATAGCCATCCACACTGCCTCGAGGTTCCCAACACAATAGCCACACACTGATCATCCGTCCTCACGTCTCCCGTGGACTGTGTGAGAGTTTCCCTGGGATAAATAAATGTCTTTTCGGTCTATAACGTACATATTATAGTTCTTTTGGGGGAGGGGGTTCAAGACAGGGTTTCTCTAAGTTAACAGTCCTGGCTGTCCCGGAATTTTCTCTGTAGACCAGGCTGACCTCAAACTCACAGATCTGCCTGCCTCTGCCTCCCAAGTGCTGGGACTAAAGGTGTGCACCACTATACCCAGTTCATATTATAATTCTCATTATTCACGTGTTTTGACATAATGGATAATTTTACCACATCCCAACAGGCAAAAACTAGTGACTTTTGTAACAGTTACAATGGACTGCAACCATATATGTGAATGGCTGGTGTCACCACCTGCACTTCCAGCACATGGAAGACTAGGGCCAGAGGACTGCTGGAAATTCAGGGCCAGCTTAGGCTACAAGGTAAGTTTGAGGCCAGCCTGGGCTACATAGCAAGACTCCGTCTTAGAAAAACAAAACAAACTGGGCATGGTAGCACACATCTATATAATCCCTGTATTTGGGAGGTGGTGGCAGGAAGGTAAGACACAAGGGCATCTTCCTCTGCGTAGCAAGTTCAAGGCTATCCTGGGCCACTGGCTCGCATAACAAAGAGGAAAGGAACAGAAACTGAACATATTCCTCATGCCAGAAAAATGGTTAAGAATCTTGATGTCTTAGTTTTATTTAACCCCAGAATCCTTTCAGACTGGATTTCAGGAGAAGGGCTAGTTTCCCACGAGAACCACTGAGCAATCTCAAATGCAATTACAATTTCCTCTGGGCCTTCCTTGACTGTTTCTAAAATGTCAACGGTTACATTACTTCTCATGCTGCTGGATCTTTAACTGAAATTCTTCCAGGCTAAGTAAGCCCAAAACCAAAAGTCAGTTTAAAGGATCAGGCAATGATCAGTCCTGAAAACACACACACAAGTGACATTATAAAGACTGAGCAAGGTGTATTTATGTATTTAGAAATATATTCATGGCAGGGCAGGGCAGGGCAGTGGTGGTGCATACCTTTAATCCCAGCACTAGGGAGGCAGAGGCAGGTGGATCTCTGTGAGTTCAGTAACAGCCAGGGCTACAGATCAAGTTTCACGACAGTCAGGGTGGTTACAAAGAGAAACCCTGCCTCAAAAAAAAAAAAAAAAAAAAAAAAAAAAAAACCATTTTACTGGTTTAGTTCTGGACCCCAGTTTCTTCGCTGAAACAGAGGTGGCCTTAGGCATTGGTATGAGATTTAAATGGTGTACAACATTTATAATGTGTTACATGATGGAGGACCTAGAACCTTCTTTTCCTAGAGACACTCAGTGAGCATCATTGTGGTGGTTTATTTGGACGTTCTGGTCAGAACCAGCCCATTCCAGTTCCTGCTCACTTCTTTAGATGCACCGCCTTGTGTGTCCTTCACAAAACACATGGCCTCTGTCCCTACACCCCGACCCTCCTGCGCTTGCCCATTGCTTTTGGCCTTAATGTAAATACATTTATTTTGTCTACCCAGCTAGGCTAAAACTGGAGGGAAATAGCAGTGCCTGTGATTCCCTTTGTATGTCAGCAAGCCTTTCGTAAGTCCTGGGACGCACGACACACAGGCAGAATATTCCCCTGTTATCACAGTTGATGTAGGACTTTTGAAGGTTTGCCAGCATAAGAAATGGGTTTCTGTTTTGTTGGAGACAGAGACTCAGGCACCCCAGTCTTGATCTGTAGCTCTCTCCAGGGCAGAGGATGACTTTGAACTCCTCCCCCATCTAAGTTTTAGGATTGGAGGTGTGAATAACCACACAGTGCAATAAAAACATCTTTACTTTTCCTTAAAGTTTTTTTTTTTTTGATTATTTACTTGTTTTGGATGTATGAGAGTTTTGTTGGTATATATATGTATATACGTATGTATGTTTGTATGTGCACCATGTATGTGTCTGGTGCCGAGGGGGCCAGAATAGGGCATCAGATCCCCTGGAACTTGAGTTATAGATAGTTGTGAACAGTTGTGTAGGTGCTGGGAAACTAGACCAGCAGGCAAAGTTGTCTGCCAACAAACCTGACAACCTGAATTGGTTCCTGAGTTCCTGGGACCCACATGTTAAAAGGAGAGAATTGACCACCACCAGCTGCCTGCTGATCTCCACACATAGATGGTGTGGGAGGTCCTTCTGTCTACGTGTTGCTTTTATTGGTTAATGAATAAAGCTGTTTTGGCCAGTGGCTTAGCAGAATAGGGCAAGGTGGGAGTTCCAAGCAGATAGAGGCGGAGAGAGAGTAGGTGGAGTCAAGGAGAAACCATGTAGCTGCCAGCAGGAGACAGATGCACCAGAATCTTGCCAGTAAGCCACAGACACGTGGAGATACAAATATAATAGAAATGGGTTAATTTAAGATATAAGAATTAGACAGAGCCGGGCGATGGTGGCGCACGCCTTTAATCCCAGCACTCGGGAGGCAGAGGCAGGCGGATCTCTGTGAGTTCGAGACCAGCCTGGTCTACCAGAGCTAGTTCCAGGACAGGCTCCAAAGCCGCAGAGAAACCCTGTCTCGAAAAACCAAAAAAAAAAAAAAAAAAAAAAAAAAAAAGAATTAGACAGAGATATGCTTAAGCTATTGACCAAATAGTATTGCAATTAATACAGATTTTTGTGTGATTATTTCAGGAGTCTGGGCAGCCAGGAAACAGACAAGCAGCCTCCCCCAACACATAGACATACACAAATACACATAATTTAAAATCAAAATAAAGCCTAGAGAGATGGTTCAGCGGTTTAGAGCCCTGGCTGCTCTTGACCTGCTTAATTTCGGAATAAGCAGAGACCACCTGGAGCAGTGTCTTAAAAAGCCCAGGCTTGAGTCGCCCTGATTAGCAGGTGACCTCACCCTTGTACTAGCTGAATGACCCTGGGTGAATCTTTCCACATCTCTAAACTGTGAGCTCTTCATGTGTCAGTCAGGCTTGGTCACCTCATAACCCGGGACAACCAGAGAGGTTAAATAAGAAAACACAGACGAGAGGGCTGTAGAGGTCACGCATAGCACCAGACATAGTCTCCTGTCACGACCAGGGTGGATCCCAGGCCGCCACGCACTCCTTAGGGGCTGGGAGGGAGCTCCAAACCAGGACCCAGAGAGGAGAGGCATTCTTATAGCGTGAAGCATCTGAGGAGAGCCGTGAAGATTGGTAGGTTAGATAGGGAGGGTGTCTCAGGCAGAGGGAAGAGTGTTCGTGGTGGAGAAAGGGACAAGCTGGGGAGTCTGCAGAGATCACTGAGCAAGAACACAAAGGTCACAGAGCCACAGCTAAGAGACCAGGCGGGAGGCCACTGTTCCGAAGCCGTCTGTTGGTGTTCTGTGCAGAACTAGAGCAATGAGGTTGTAGGCAGCTCATATACATGAGAGGGACCTAGGAAGAACTGACTGATCCATGATTCCTTGGATGTGCTGGCTACAGACCCTATTGCTCCAGCAAATCTTCATGGGAAAGGCCTTGTGTTCCTGGGGAACTCAACTGATGGGTCTGCTTCCTTCCTAAGCCCTGGGTCAAATGTCCAACAAACCACCCTGGACTTGTCCATCAGCCATACCTTCAGGCTTAGGATAGTCACAAGTTGTGCCTGTTTTACAAAGGTCAGGACACTGAGAACGGGCATCAATCAGGCTCCGGGGAGCTGACCACCAGTTAGCACATTCTCTGTGTTTGGATCTGTCTTCCTTTCAGGAAGACCTGCTTTGTGATCCGTGTGGTGGCATCAGGGAAGCGAGGATGGGACTGTTGCTCCACAGAGGGTGGCTACAGCCACGCCATCAGACAGCTGGGCCAGCGGAGGAAGTCTACGCAGCCATATCCCTGAAAACGTACTCACCCTCTCCTTTATGGCCGCTTTTCTAGGCAGGCTTTGATGCTAAAATCGACTTCAAATCCCTCGTCTCATACCACTAATGGCAGGTGTAGGGGGCTGAGGAAAACAGCCAGGAGCTGAAGGGGGTGCATGGACGGATTTGGCCATCCCTCCTCACTTTGTGAGGCAGGGTTCTGTATAGCAAAGGCTGTCCTCTAACTCACCGTGCCATAGAGATTACCCTTGAACTTCTAATCCTCCTGCCCCTGTGTAGCAGGTATGTGCCACTATGCGGAATTTTCGTGGTGCTAGGGGGCGGGAACCACGGCCTTCTGCATACCAGGCAAGCACTCCACTCCCTGCCCTACGACCCCAGCCTTGAAGGTCTAATTCAGGTCCTTTCCCATTTCCAGCACGCCATTCTGAAGCTGAATCACTGCTTTAGTAACCTGTATAGCAACAGCAATGTCAAAAATAGGCCAATCATTTGAAGTTTGCATGTGTAAGCCCCAAGTAAGGCTCCACAGGGCTGTGTTATTTGTGTTTTAATAAATAAAGCGTGCCTGAAGATCAGAGAGCAAAGCAGCCACACTAGTCAGCCACACAGGCCAAGGAGTGGTGGCACACACCTTTAACCCCAGGACTCAGGAGACAGAGGTAGATGAAGCTCTGTGAGTTCAAAGCTACCCTGGGCTACACAAGATCAATCCAGAAACAGATCGTGGTGTTGGTGGCTCCCACCTTTAATCTCATTATCCTATCCCAGCACTAGGGAGGTGGAGACAGGAATAATATGTCTGGGTGGAGAGAGGACTATGAAGGGGAAGAGACAGGAACTCACTGGAATACGGAATGTGGAGTTTAAGGGGAGATAGGATCTTGCCCCTTCGGTCTGAAGATTTGGTAGAGGTAAAAGGTCTCTCTAGTGGTTGGCTGCTTTGCTTTTCTGATCTTCAGGTTGAACCACAATATCTGTCTCTGAGTTTTTATTATTCCTGCTACAAGGCTCAGAACCTGGCTTCATTTATCCAAACAGCGATGCTCTCCCTTTGTGGAGCACAAAGCATAGGCTCCGGAGGTCCAGGTAATTTATCCAGCGTCCCATGGCCTCACATGTGGGGGAGTAAACCCAGAGAAAAGCAATCAAATCTGTCAAAGCAAACAGTGTATTACTAGTGGACAGTCTGGCAATTGGTAAAAGGGAAATAATACTAATTAGGCTTATTAAATACATAATTTAAAAAAGTTATCTTGAGGCTGGAGAGATGTCTCATTGGTTAAGAGCACTGGTTGCCCTTCCAGAGGACCCAGGTTCAATTCCCAGCATCTACATGGTAGCTCACAGCTGTCTGTAACTCCTGTCCCAGGGGATCTGACACCCTCATATAATCATACATGCAGGCAAAACACCAATGCACATTTTTAAAAAGAAATAAGTTAGGGCTGGAGAGAAGGCTCAGAGGTTAAGAGTACTGACTGCTCTTCTGGGGTCCTGAGTTCAATTCCCAGCAACCGCATAATGGCTCACACCCATCTATAATGAGATCTGGTGCCCAGAACACTGTATACATAATAAATAAATAACTCTTTTAAAAAAGAAGTTATCTTAAAACAATAACACTGTGGTCTATGTGTCCTTGGCAGTTTTCACAAGCAGATAAAATGCTTGTTGTCCAGTCTGACCTCACTGGTCCCTTTGGCACCCACAGTCCTACAGCAGCAGCCCCAAACAGCCCCATGGATTACCAGCACCCAGAGCATACGTCAGACAGTCCTTCTGACAGGATACCCTTTGCTCTGAAAAGGGAGCAGATGGGAGGAGGATACTCACCAGGCCGGCTCTGGGCCCTGAGGAGCTTTCTCTCCCGGGAGCCAGCCCAGCAGGTTTGGCTCTGGTGAACAAGTCTGAGCTGGACAGACCAAGCAGGAAGTGCCAGTTCCTGCTCTGCATGACTCGATCCTGAGCTTCTGAGCTTCTGGTAGCATAACCTGTCCTGCCCCGAGGGGAGAAAGATCCCAGCAAACTGGCCTGACTGCCCAACGCTGTCTCGGCCTCCAGGGAGGCTTGTGTTCTGAAGCTGGAATTTTGAAGCTGTCTTGGGAGCCACCTTGGAGCCTGCTTTCCATGTCACACTTGTTTCTGTGACCATGACGTCTCCAGCCTACGAATTCCCCATTGCCTGTAGCCCCCAAGTGAAGAACCTGACTAACAGATGTCACCAACTCGTTCAGGCCTCTTCTCTGGGTCCCAGGTCTGTATCTGTCGAGGAAGCGTTTGGATTCAGGAGGCATGCATCACAGTCTTGGATCTGTTACCGACAGAACACGAATAAGAATCAGTTACCGAAACAAACAAGCATACCCTGTTGCTTCCAATTCAAGAGAACGTAATCCTGAGGGGAAACACAGAGGGATGGGATGGTTTTTTAAGACAGTCTGTATTCCACCCACATGTCCTCAAGAAGGGAAGCCCAGGGTTTTCCCACTTGACGGACTTGAGGGAAGTCCCCAAGCCTGGTCCCCAGCTGGTCCAGGTGCCCCATGACTCCTCAGTCTGGATGTCATCAAAGAGACAGAGATCTGGGACTGGGGACTGGTGTAGTTACTGGAAAGAGATGAGAGATCTGGGACTAGGGACCGGTGTGGTTTACTGGCAGAGAGAGCTCTTGCCCAGCACATATGAGGCCTTGTGTTCCATCCGGCACAGAAACAAAACAAAACACCCACAGCAGTAACAAAGCCACACAGGGCCCTGGGTGACAGTGCTGTTTACTTTATTACTGGGGAAGTCAGCTGAGGTCCAGACAGCACTGGGGACCTGCCCAAGGCCTTCCGTCTAGGAGAAGAAAGCGATTTTCACCCCTGACTCACCAAGTTTCCCATCTATCCGCCTTTTGGTTAAGGTGGACAGCCTGTGACTGCCATGAAGAATTTAGTGGGTTTCACATCAGGAGCCTTGGCTCCCCGCAAGGGCCTTCCTGTCATCTTGGATTGCCCCTGGTGTGCTTGTCTAGAAACCCCACACGGTTCAACTTTAGTTTCAGCATCTATGAGGAAGGGGAACAGAGAGTCCGCGTGCCAGTTAAAAGTCATCCTTCGGATGTCCGTCAGCCCTGGAGAAAATAATCGAGGGGTTTTCGGGAGCTACGGAAAGGTCAAAGGTTTGCAGGTTTAGCGTTTCGTGGGAACATGCGCACGTTTGGCCCAGCCCCAAGTGCCTGGTTGACCTGTTTGACAGGTAACAATTAGAGAGGAAGGGTTTGCGGGGCTGGAATGTGGCTGGAGAGGCCGCGGTGGGATCTGGTTTACCTGCTCGGCAGGTGGGGCCTGCTGCCCTGACAGGCATGTGCACGCACGGCATTCCAGAGAATCGGTTTTCTTTCAAAGCCAGTGATGACTGCAGGGCACAAGAGGGTTGGGTTGAGCCCTGGCTGGGAGCCGTTAGCAGTCTGCAAGGTAAAGAAGCAAAATAAATAGTTCCCTGAAGACAACTCGTAGAAGAGACTGCAAAGGCATTCAGAACAAAAAAAAAAAAAAAAAAAAAAAGGTCTAAAATAAATGTGTGTTTTTTGTCTCAAAGCTTGAGAAACCCCAGACCGGTATAAAATGACAAGGATAATAGAATTGAAATGTCATGCTTCTCCTCTTCTGAGTTTGTTTTAAATTCCATTTTAAAGAGGTGAGGCTTCTGTGGAAAACTTGAGAGACTATCTTCTCCGGCACAGCTAAACATGCTTCTTCTCAGAGTTGCTGCAGAAGAGAAGGATCCTTTTCTTCAGTAGATTGTAGCTAACGTGCGGATTTCAAAAGTTACAAATATTATCCTGGGACTTGGGTTCGAATTCTTCTGAGTAATTCTTTCCTAAATGAGGAAGGCCCTGGATTCCACTCCGTCTAAAGAAGAGCAGGGAGGGACTGTTTCTGATAAAGCCTAAGTAAAGAAAAGTAGTTGGAAATAAACAGTTTCTCTTTTAAAGTAACCAGAGATTAGGAGATTAGGGTAGCGTGTGTGTGTGTGTGTGTGTGTGTGTGTGTGTGTGTGTGTGTGTGTAATTCGGTACAGTGTAGAATCTATAGACATCATATGACTTCCTTTATTCAAAGGCACTAGGGGGCTGTAGGGTGTCTGCCTAGCATTCTTAGGTCCATCCCAGTACCACACCCCACACCCCGCCTGTAATCCCTCAGCACTGGGAGGTGAAAGCGGGTTCAGGCTCAGAAGTTTGAGGAAATCCTTGGCTATATTGTTTGAGGCTAGCCTGAGTTGCAGAAGCCTGCCTCAAAAAAACATAAAAGCAGAAAGAAGGGGGTGAGGTTATGGTGACGTGAACTCCCCTGCACTGTATGCCTGGCTGATGAGACGGGAGAAGCCAAACTCGGGTTATCTTTGACATGAGAATTATAATGTAATGGGGAACTTGGCGAAGGCAACTCCAAGCTCTTTGAGAATCTCCAAGTTACTTATCTTTTACTTTTATTTACAGGTTGGTTCTCCAAAATCTCGGTCCCTTTCTTTCTCATTTCTTGTCACCGGGGGGGGGGGGGGGGGGCGCATTTTGCCCACTCCCTTTGAGAGGTAGACACTTCCTGGTTTGCTAGGAGAGGCGGGAGTTCCGAAGCGCTCAGGCCAGTGGGCGCATGCGCACGCTCACCGTGGCTAGGCGAGAAGTGCCTTACCTGCTCACAGTTAATTCTAGCCAAGCAGAGGATCTTGCAATCCAACGGGCAGGAAGCAGACAAGCCAACACAAAATTAACTGCTGTGGACTCCTGCTAGTGGCAAAATAGCTGCCGATACAGGTACTTAACGGAGATAGTTTTTCATGGACCATTTACCCGAAATTCCAAATGTCATGAGTGAAAAACAAATTCAGAACGGTCTGCCCTGCAGTGATGGTGCATGCCTTTAATCCCAGCTCTCGAGAGGCAGAAGCAGGCGGATCTCTGTGAGTTCAAGGCCAGCCTGGTCTACAGAGTGAGTTCCAGTATAGCTAGGGCTAAACTGAAAAACCCTATCTTGGAAAAACCAGACCAAAGAAAACAAAACGAAAAAAAAAAAAAAAAAAAAAAAGTCAAAGCAGGGACCATGCTCAGTGGCTGAGCGCATCATGATCAGAGCTCAGACACCGGCTTGTTTAATCTCCATCCTAACCCAGAAGCAAGCACACCCGTGACATGCGTTAT
This sequence comes from Arvicola amphibius, assembly GCF_903992535.2. Taxonomy (NCBI): domain Eukaryota; kingdom Metazoa; phylum Chordata; class Mammalia; order Rodentia; family Cricetidae; genus Arvicola; species Arvicola amphibius. The sequence goes on along the minus strand of NC_052055.2, from coordinate 3,583,706 downwards.
AGAGGACGGAGAGGTCCCCGGGACTTGCTCATGATCTTATGTCTGGTAGGTGGCAGAGCTAAGACCTGAGCACAGACAGCTGGTTCGTTCATTCAGAAAGTAAGCTGTTCCAAGGCAGGTGCAGGCCTTGGGTTATTGAAAGATATTGAGTGAGAACCAAATAGTCCCTTCATAGTCTGATCATTACCTCAGACGACCCCCAAACTGGACCTCTCCACCTTCCCTTAGGTGGCTTCCTGCTCACATAAACACTTTACATGGTGCTTTCGTGGATAATGCCCCCACCCACCAGAGACACGGCTGACCTTCACATCTGCCTTGCCCTGGCTACACCCTCAGCAGCTGGGTCCTTACAGGCAGAGGACAGCCGGCATTTTCTAGGGCAATGTAGCTCATTTATATCATAGTCCTGCTTTGTTTTATTTGTGAAGTTAGGGAGAGTGGCCGATTAAAATCCCCGAGGCAGGGCTTGTGTGACTGCTGCTGTTTGAGAGGGGTTAGAAGGTTGTGACCTGTTGTGAAATAACCTTTTTGTACACTGTGAAGATGCGTCTTTACTAAGGCACCTGGAGGTACAGACTGAGAGCCAGACGCAGAGGATGCTGGGAAGAAGAAGGGTGGAGTCGCCAGCTAGACGGAGAGGGAGCCGGACCTGCAGGAGGACAGGTAAATCGAGAGCAGCCTGGTCTACAGCATGAGTTCCAGGACTGGCTCCATAGCTACTGGGAAACCCTGTCTCAAGAAAAACAAAAACCCAAAAGAGTTACCATGGTCATGGTCTCTTCACAGCTGCAGCACAGTGACTTAGGCAGGGTACTTGTTAGGAATCTTGAAATCTTGAGAAAAAATTAATATTATGAAGTAGTTTGTCCTTTTTATTCCCCCAAAGACAGCTATTGCCAATTCAAACAAAAACAAACAAACTCATTTTATTCATTAAGTGAAAAAAACCCTCCAAAGGTATTTTTTAAGATTAAAAATAATTTTTTTATTCGTGTGCATGTGTCTGTGTGAGGGTGTGATATAAACTCATATGTCACATATAAGTCCCCATAGAGGCCAGAAGAGGGTGTTGGATCCCCTGGAGCTGGAGTTACAGATGGCTGTGAGCCGCCCGGCATGGTTGCTGGAAACCAGACTGACCTCCTCTGAGCAGCAAAGCTCTTAACCACTGAACTGTTTCTCCAGGCCCGCAAACTTGTCTCTTCAGAGAATGAAAGCAGTAGAGAGGACACTCGGACCAAGCATCTGATGCAGAGTTGAAGAAAGAGGCCACATGTTCTCTAAGATGGTGCTGAGGAGCGTTTACTACCCATCCTGCCCCAGGAAGAACTCTGGGGCTCCCATGTTAGAGTCTCTACAGACTGTCTTTCTTCTAGATGCCAAAGGTGCTTCTAAACTGGAGCCAAGGCTGCTTCAGTTGCTCCTTAATAGTGGGGTTTATTGAGGGTGCCCATGTGCGTGGTATCCATAGGAAGTCAGCCTCAAGAGCAGATCCCAGACAGCTCTCCAGTGTGCTCTTCTGATATTTGTGACCCCTCCCTTTATAGCACTGTCCCCTTCTGTGTGCCTCCGTTCCCCTGTTCTGTCTCTGCTCCATGTTTCTGTTTATTGTCTACAAATGGCTATCCAGTAGCCAAATTTGCATCCAGTAGCCAAGTTCTACCCCTGAACAGATGTCTTGGCTGAACCACTATAGCTCAGTATATACAGTATATATATACAGTATACACAGTATAGCTCAGGTATGGAACTGGACCATGCCAAGACTTCTAGTCTGTGGATGGACTGCGCTTGAGAGCCCAGTTCTCATCGGTCCAGGCCGACTCCACACCAAGACTCTGAGCCTATGGATGGGCTGACTGCGCTTAAGAGCCTGGTTCTCATCGGGTCCAGGCCGACTCCGCACCAAGACTCTGAGCCTGTGGATGGGCTGACTGCGCTTGAGAGCCCGGTTCTCATCAGGTTCAGACTCTGGCACCTTGTTTCTTGCCTGTTTGGCAGAAGTATCGATTAGTCAAGAAAGATTAGAGACTTCTACCTTCTTTTGTTTTGTTTGTTGTTTTTGAGACAGGGTCTCACTTTGTAGCTCGGTTGTCCTGAAACTCACTCTGTAGACAGAGATTCTGCCTCCTAAGTGCTGAGATTAGACACATGCGCCACTATGCCCAGCCGGACTTTTCGACTTCTTAATGGTAATACTAAATTATAGGACCCATTCTTAAACACCAAGCACGGCCTTTGAAATACATTTCCCACCGTTTTATCCCAGTGTTTTGTTCTGTTTTATTAAGTCTTGTTTTATGAAGGGCTCTTTCTATGCTGCCTAGGCTGGCCTTGAACTCACAAGCTTCTTACCTCCCCCTCACCAGTTCTGGGATACAGGAGTGAGCCACCACATTGTTCCGTTCCATTTAAAGAAGAGAAACTCCAATAGTTACATCGCCAGCTGGATTTCTTTACAAGGTGCTTCTTCTCAAAGAAGACCCTGTATCTACACATGGAAGCTGCCCTTCTGAGGAGGAGACAGGAGTGACTTGAAGTGGCTGTCTTCAAGCAGATGAAGAGAGATTCCTAAGCTAGCTCTAAAGCCTTCTCTGATTTGCTTTCCAGTTGTATTAGGAATGGGAAGAGAAGGTTAAGCCATGGGAGCAGAGAGAGAAGACAGAAGTGAAGGGGGTTAAACAGAACTGAGTGGAGACAGAGAGGGAATGGAAGGAGGAGAGCCAGCTAGGATCAAAGGAGAGCCAAGAGCTGGTGCTTCCCCCAGAGTGGAAGGGAAGCAAGAGTATGGAAATCCAGCAGAACTGAGTACCGGGCTGGGTAGTCAGGTGAGCAAGCACCTACATTTGAAATCTTTCCCCGGAGCTTGAAGTCCCACTTCCTCTGGGTTCCTCTACTGCCAGCCACTACCCAGCCACGGCCTCTGACCTAAACAGCCCAGCCACAGCCTCTGACCTAAACGGCTTTCGGTGGGAAGACTTGGAAGCTGGAGTAAACCGCACCCAAGCCAGAGAGGGTGGAGCATCTCAGAAGCATCAGGAGCATCTCAGTGGGTTCTGAAAGTCGCCTACAGGACTGCCTGTAACTTGTTCCTGCCAGGGCTGAGTTCTCACAGCTCCAATTTGTTCTGGAATATTCCTTTGGCAGTGTCTCAGATGAAGTTTTCCACACATCTGTCTAAGAAGTAGGAGGGCGGATGGATTACCGCTGGACTGCTAAGGAGTGGGCTGGGGGTCCAGGCCCAGTTTGGATCTGGTGCTCACTTCCGATCTGAGGGGGTGGGGGGAGCCTGTGCTCATTGACTGCAAAATCTTTAAGGTGGAAATCTTTAAGGTGGAAATCTTTAAGACAGGGGTAGTGTGAAGATGAAAGGGACTCCCGCGGGGGAAAAACTCAACAGAAAATCGTACTTTAAATCATTCCCAACTTTGTGAATGACTTCGTGCATTTTGAAGACTCCATGAGGCATTTTAAATAAAGACAGGAATAATTTAAATTAAGGCTATGTGGGACCAGTTCAAACTGGGCCGTGAAAAGTGTAAAGCGTCCTCTCAGGATATTATTCACCCTATAAAAACAGAACGTATTTGTTCACGGTAAACATGTCAGAACAGCGCCCTGGAGAGCAAGTGTTGACTGGTCCCGGTCCAATCTGCCAATTTCCAGATAAAGCCCGGGAGACGGTAGGTGACACACTGCCACAACAACATCCCACCGGGGGCTTTCCTCCGTCGTCATTTCAGCACTAAACGCTCAAGACACTGCTCCCATGACAACTGGACGATCCGGGAGGGGGGAAGCTCCGTTTGACTCTAAAGACTTTGCTAAGCACCTGGTCTGTACGGAAGAAGAGGGCAGCCCCAGGGCTGTGGGTAGAGTCATCTTATGGCTAAAGCTGGGTGACGGCTCATGCCTTTAACCCTGCACCCTAGAGGCAGAGGCAGGTAGATCTCTGTGAGTCTAAGGCCAGCCTGGTCTACAGAGTGAGTTCCAGGACAGTCAGGGCTACATAGTAAGACCCTGTCTCAAGATCGAAGTTACAGTTGCTGGTGAACCGGGATTCTCTTTTTTTTTTTTTTTTTGGTTTTTCGAGACAGGGTTTCCCTGTAGTTTCTGGAGCCTGTCCTGGAACTAGCTCTTGTAGACTAGGCTGGCCTCGAACTCAGAGATCCGCCTGCCTCTGCCTCCCGAGTGCTGGGATTAAAGGCGTGCGCCACCACCGCCCGGCTTGAACCGGGATTCTTTGCTAGAAGAGTCGGTGCTCTCAACTGCTGAGCCATGTCTTCAGTCTCCTGATTTTTTTCTTTTAAATTAAATCACTTATACAAAGATAATATTATCTTTGAATTTATCTTTGAATAAATTTATCTTTGAATAAAATTATTAGTTTTATTAAACTAATAAAATTATTAGTTTCTCCCAAGCAAATTCTATCTGCGTTGAGGGGGCTCAGCTTTTCTAAAATTAATTGAAATGCATAACGATTACATTGGCCTTTAAAAAAAAAGCTAAGTAGGTATTGTGTAGTCATGAGTGAGTGCAGGGTGTACCTTAGTAAACCCCAGACTCTAGGGAGCTTTCTGGGAATCAGGGAAACCTGGCTGAGGATGCCTGATTTGTCTGGGCAGCGGGCCTGTGGGTGCTGGCGCTGTCACTGACTGGCTAATCAATCCTGAGCTAGTCTTTATCATAGTGTCTCCAAAAGCTGCTCTGACCACGCCCTGAGCTTCTTCTGAATTATTTGTGACTTTCCAAGGTTTGCTTGCAGGACCTGGCACCTTGCCTGGCTGTGCCAGGAGCTGTGGGTCTCTAAATGCAAGCCGCTTCTGTGCTTGCTTTCCTGGGGATATTACAAAATTAGCCTTCTGCTCTCCCCTTTACGCTTCTCAGCCAGGGCGTGGAAGAAAAAAAAACCTCTCATTTCTTTGCTTGAGTCACAGAGGAGAGAAAGGTCAAAGAGAAACAAAAAAAAAAATTGTTGGGTGACTTTGAAGAAATGCATTTAACTCTACTGCCCTATCACAGTCTGCTAGCTTCCCTAGAATGTGCGAGGAAAAGGCAGACCTGGACGACCACACCGCAGAGCCCGAGAACAATGGTGCACAGTTAATCAGGCGCGAATCTGCTCTCACTCCGCCTTTCTTTCCTCCTCTGGGAAACAATGCGTTTGAGCAAGATCGTTTGTCGAAGTCTCTCAGGTTCCTGACTGCATGATCTCAGCTCCTGTCTTTAAAACGTTCCGGTTTGCAGCTTGATCAAATCCCTCCTGACAGTACCAGCTTAGGAGACAATGGAGGTAAGCTTTTGGGGACTCTGCTGTCTCACACTGTGCCGTGCAGGTTCTTGCGAGTTTCCCAAGCTCTGTCTGAGGCAGGACTGGAGGGAGACGTCTCAGGGCTGTGTGGCCCACCGTGTGTTCATTGGCCGTCTGTCTCTGTGAGCTGCGTAAGTCAGGGTCTAGGTGCGGGGCACAGCGCTTCAGTGCACAGTTTTGGCGGCACCTTAGGAGGTGGCTAGGCCCTCCTTAAGCCTTGGCTCCTTTATCAGCCAATGTGACTAGGACAGATTGCAGGCTTTCCTAAGGCCAAGGGACAGATGCTGGAGTGCCTAGTGTCTTGAATATAGAAAGTTCCAAGAAGGAGTCTGTCTCTACCATCGCTGCTGTGGGCTAAATTGTGACCACACTGTCATTTGTGTGTGGATCTCCTCATCCATAGTGACCTCAGAATGAAATCAATCCTGCAACAATTCAACCATGGTTTTCCAGCAATCAGAACAGGGAAAGTAAATCTGCTGGTTAAGTCACCCCATCTGCCGTGCTTGTTAGGCAACTTTGGTAAATTCGCAGTACATACTGCATCCAAAGACAACGGTGGGTGACCTTGGCTTTCACAATACAATTTGATGTAGTGCAAATTCTAGTTGGTCTTCATAATAAAACCTGGAGATATTAGGAGGTGAAAGCTGGAAGATCAGAGAAGCAGAACAGCCAGCCACTAGTTTTTACCTCTTTGAAATCCTCAGATTGAATGGGGTAGCCTGTCTCTACAAGTCCTCAAAGGGAGTGCTCAGACTGAATGCCCCAAACTCCTGTCTCCTCTCACCTTATGTTCCTCCCTCTAACCAGCCATATCCCTTTCTGTCTCCACCTCCCTAGGGCTGGGATTAAAGGCCTGTGACTCCCAAATACTGGGATTAAAATTGTGAGCCACCACTGCCTGACTCTGTTTCTCTTTTAGACTGGATCAATCTCACATAGCCCAGGGTGGCCTTGAACTCACAGAGATCCTTCTGCCCCTCATCTCCCCAGTGCTGGGATTATAGGTGTGTGCCACCGCTGCCTGGCCTCTATGGTTAACTAGTGGCTTGCTCCACACTCTGATCTTCAGGGAAGCTTTATTTGTTATAGCACAAACACAATATCAACACAGTTTGAAAAGAGCAGGTGGCACACAGAAGGTGGGGGATAAATATTCAGAGGGAAGAAAAGGGAAGGAGGTGAAGATTCTAAACAGTACCAGGCCTGAAGACCTCAAGATGCCGTTGACAGCTAAGGACAGATGGAATGTTTTCTTCCGGGGACAGAATGCACAGTACAAGGACACCCTTCACCACCAGGGACACAGCACCTCACCTCTAATGATGATGGAAAAAGGCAACCCTTCCCAAAGCCAGGTGAAGAGCCATCCAGCGGGTGGGTAAACGGTGCCCAAGCCTTCATTTGTGCTGTACAGACAACTTAAGAAAAACACATTCCACATTCCAGCCCGCAGAGGCAGTAGCATTGTTTGTATGGAGGCCCAGGCAACCTGACTCCCCTCGCTTCAGCTATGAAAACAATGGGATTGGGAGAGAAGAGGGGCTGACTTGAAGCCCTGCCCCGTGTATGTGTCTATTTACAATGTGCGGGAATATGATTGCGGCTGGCTGCACCTTACGTCTTCATCATTAATTTAAAGTGCACATCTCTAAATGAACCAGAATAAGCAAGGTGGGAGAGGCATAGCCATTCTCTGCCTGCTTGAAGGATTGCCAAGGATTAGCAAGCTCATGTCTGTAAAGCCATCTAGCAAAGACAACCTGGAGAGCTTGGAGACGCCATTGTCCTCTCCCTACAGCCCTCAAAGCTAAAGACATCCGGGAATCTGTCTCAGGCCTTGATCTACCTAAATATCAGAGAACACGATTAAACGCTACTCTGCAAAAATAAATAAATAAGTAAAAAATATTCTTCATTTTACTGACATGGCACTTTTTTAAAAAAATGTGTATGCGTGTGTCTGTGTGTCCACTCACGTGTGTGCAGTGCCTGCAGAGGTCAGAAGAGGGCATCCGATCCCATGCAGCTGTAGTCATACATAGATGCCATCTGCCAAACACAGGTGTTAGGTCTTGAACTCTTTGCTCTGCAGGAGCAGCAAGCGCTGAGCCAGCCTTCCAGCCCCCTGACATGGTGACTTTTAATTACTCACTCATCCATGGTTGTAAACCTTTATGGACTTTGTAATTTATTGACTTATTTATTTAGTGCTATTGCATGAGTCTCAAGTATGCTCTCTTCCACTGAGTTGCATGCCTAACTCCTACAGAGGCATGTTAAATAATTAAGTGTTTTACCTTAGCTTTTAGTCCTTTCAGTTAGTGTAATATTATGTGATTTACTTGTGTTCCTGCAAAAATCTTTGTAATACTTTTAAAGACGCTATGTTGAAGTACAACTTACATACAACAAAATTTGCCCACTTGATATAAAATTCAATGACTTCTAGTAAATTTATACTCACATGACCGTCACCAAAAGCCACTTGAAATGTATTTTATGTGCACCCATGTTTTACCAGCGTGTATGTCTGTTTGCCAATGTGTCCTCTGTGCCCAAAGGAGGAGATTCAGACAGATGAGAGTGGCCATACAGGTGCAGGCAATATCAGTTGGGTCCTATAGAAGGGCAGTCAGTGTTCATAACCACTGAGTCATCCAGTTAAAATATTCCATCCCTTCCAAAGTTCCCCTGCTCTCTGACTTATAGTTCTGTATATTCTAGAATTTGTGTATGGCTTTTTTCACTGAGCACAATGTTTTGGTTTGGGATGGTGTTGCTGTTTGTTTTGCTAAGACAGCATTTCCCCTGGTAGCCCGGGATGTTCTCAAAACCATAAACTTCCTGCCTCTGCCTTCTGACTGCACACATCATGCTGCCCAGCTAGCAAATGTTTGGTTTGTGTTTTGTTTTGTTTTTTTTAAAAAACTTTCTATATGGCTATGAATCCTTAGCTTGCCCCTTTTCTCCACTGAGTGAGATCTGATTTGTACAGATTGTCACATTTTGCTTTTCTAGTCACAGGCGATCGACAAGTGAGTTTTTTCCAAATCTTAGCCATTGTGAGAGCTGCTACCAGGAACAGATGTCTTCATGTGACCATCTGGTGAGTATCTTCTGTTTCTCTTCATCAGCTAACTACTGGACTGAAAATACCCAGTCACCAGGTAACTGTTGTAACTTGTCTAAACAAAATGCTGCAGGCTGGGTAACCTGGCACAAGCCTTTAGTCCTAGCACTCAGGAGGCAGAGGCAGGAGAGTCTCTGAGTTCAAGGTCTATCTAGTCTGCATAGCAAGCTCCAGGACAACCAGGGCTACATAGTGAGACCCTGTCTCAAAACAAATAACAAAACAGAAAAGGTACCAAGCTGTTTCCCAAGTGGCCGCAGCAGCTACACGCTCACCAAAAACACACAAAGGTCTAAGCTTCTCTACATTTGTAATTGCTGTTTATTTCATTTGTAATCTGTCAAGAGAGTCTATAACTTCATCTTCTTGGCTTTGTGATTGCATGTGTGGTACCCAGAGGAACAGAGAGCTTTGTGCATGCTGGAAGGCACTCCGGCTGTAGTGCACCCCAGCTCTCATGGCACTTTTCGAAGTAAGGTTTCCCTAAGATACTTGCTCCGCAGCCCAGGAAGGCTTGGAACATGTGGCCCTCTTTTCTCTGCTTTCCTAGTGGCCAAGATTATACAGGGCAAGCAACAGGACCAGCTTCCTTGTGTTTTCTCTCCACCCCAGTTTCTTTTATCTATTGTTAGCTCACAAAGACCATCCTTACATCTTATATTGCGTGTTTCCTCTTTGTCTTACAATTTCCCCTGCCCCCGACGTCGCAGAGCTGAAGATCAAGCTTTGCCCTGGGTAGTATTTTACCACTGACCTACAGCACCAGCCCTTGTCTTTGGTTTGTTTGTTTTGGTTGGTTGGTTTTGTTTTTTTCCAGGGTTTCTCTGTGTAGCCCTGGCTGTCCTCGAACTCACTCTGTTATACTGGCCTCAAACTCAGGAATCTGCCTGCCTCTGCCTCTCAAGTGCTGGGATTAAAGGTGTGTGCCACCACCGCCTGACTCAGTACCAGCCCTTGGTTGTATAATTTTTTAAGATGAACTACAAAGAGGATTACTGGCTCACGGGCTATGCCTGACTTGCTTAAGAAGGAACAGCCTTGAAAGCTTGGTGGCTTTCACACCAGGGGCTAATTAACGTTGATTGGGTACTTACCGCCCCAGGCCAATCATTCACAGCTACCACTTACGGGAATCTTCACTTTTACTCATAGGTGGGAGTGACCCTCTTCCCTGACCCGATTAGGACACTCAACAATCCGGCCTGAGGGAGATAGCAGATAGGATTGCAGCCCAGGACAGCTCCTTGTTCGTGTTGTTCATTCATGGGCGGAGCCACTGGGATGGAGAAAACCACCCAACTCTGGCACGTGCACTGCTCATCGCTAGCACCTGTGCATGTCACCCAGCAGCTGCTTGGGCCCCTTTCAGAAGGAAGACACCATTCTTAGGATTCAATAGAGCTGCCAAGAAATTAAACAGCAGGGGATAGAGGAAGCCAGACAAAGGTCACTCTTTGGTTGCCCCTTCCCACCCTTCCGTAGTCTTCGTAGGTGGCCACTAAACTGGAAGCTTTCCATTTTTGTTTATTCTATGTTTTGGTTTTTAAATATCTGTCTGTTTATTTGTTTGAAGCAGGTCTAGTTTGCCTGGAACATGCTATGCAGCCCACTCTGGCCTTGGACAGGTGGTACTTCCTTTAACCTGTTTCTCCAGAGGACTGAGATTACAGGCACGTGCAGTCCTGCCCAGCCTTTGTTTGCCTTACACTTGTTTACTGCGCATGTGTGTGCACGTGTGTGTGTGTGTGTGTGTGTGTGTGTGTGTGTGTGTGTGTGAAGACACAGGACAATCTTGGATATTATCCCTCTGGAGCCATCCAGCTCCCCTGAGGCAGGGTTTTTCATTGACCTAGAGCTCACCAATTACAATAGTATGGACCAGTATTTTTTTTTAAGATTTATTTATTTATTGCGTAAATTATAACTGCATGCACAACTTAAAGCCAGAAGGTGGCATCAGATCCCACTAGAGATGGTTGTGAGCCACCATGTGGTTGCTGGGAATTTAACTCATGACCTTTGAAAGATAAACCAGTGCTCTGAACTGCTGAGCCATCTCTCCAGCCCCGGACCAGTATTTTTATATGGGTGCTGGGGATCAAACTCGGGTCTTTAGCCTTTTATTTGTTTATTTATTTGTTTATGTTTACCTTATGTGTATGAGTATTTGTCTGTTTGTATGTGCACCACATGATTCATTGCCCTCTGAAGGCAGAAGAGGAGGTCAAATCTCCTGGAACTGGATTTACAGACAGTTGCTAGGGACCATATGGATGCAGGGAGCTGAACTCAGGTCCTCTGGAAGATCAGCAAAGCTCTATCCACTGATCCATCTCGTTAGCTCCTTCGAAACCTAGACCTGAGGACCTCCTGCCCTTTGGTTTGGCAGTGCAGACTAAGAGGAAGACCTCAGGACAGCTGGCAAAAACACACAGAACTGGAGCTGCTCTTCAGAACAAAGCCAGTACCTCAGCTGGGGCGGTGACACCAGCATCGATGTCTTCTACTCAAAGGACCATGTGGTCCCTGCTTGGAAGCCTGCAGCTCAGTACAATGGATACTTTCTGAGCTCAGAATCACGGGGGGCACGGTTTCCGAGGTCTCTTGAACAAGCTCAGCACAGGTGGCCCAGGCCAGCAGAGTCTGAGCACCCGCTTTGTGCAGGTGGGGACTTGGGCTGCCGGGCCCATGGCTTAGCTAGTCCCCAGTCAAAGCTGGCATTGATGAGAACAGCAGGTCCTGTTTCACTCAAAGGCTGTGCCCTGAAACAGCAGCAGGCTAAAAGTAGCTCCTCCATTCCCTGGGGGATGCTTTGAGTGCACAAAGTCAGGGCCCCAGGCTCTCTTTTCCAGCTCCCGCTGCCAGAAGCGACCTCACACTCAGGCTATTGTTTAGACGTTTGCCCCTGCCCGAAATGACCTTCCTAAGCTCATATCTGCCACCCTTGCAGGCATGACTCAGCGTGTCATTCATTCACGTTGCACGAAGAGTTACACCTGCCAGGCACACTCTGGACTTGGAGACCATCAGAGTCCTAGGTGTTCATCAGCTCTCCTTCTCTATGCTCATAGCTTGCTTTTCCTTCCTTCCTTCCTTCCTTCCTTCCTTCCTTCCTTCCTTCCTTCCTTCCTTCCTTCCTTCCCTCCTTCCTTCTTCCTTCTCTTGTTTGTTTTTGTGATGTGTAATCAAACCCAAGCCGCTGCCATGCTGGGAAATGCCGTGTGCTGTCATTGAACTGTGTGTTGGCTAGCATCCACTTTCCTTCTTCCTCTTTAATGGCTCCTGTACCTTCTGGACTGAATTCTGCTCCGTGCTCTCACAATGAAACAGAGTTTCTTCTCTTGCTTTTGACTCTGAGCTTCTGTCTGCTGGACTCTGGCTCTGCAAGCTCATTCTGACCAGTTGGTCTTCATTTTAACTGCACAGTGCTTTCTAGATCTTGTTTTCCTCAGCAGGTCAAGTCATGGTCTCTGGAACCAAGGCAGCATGGTTGACAGTGCTGCATTTCCTGATCTGGAGACCCGACTCGGTCCCTCATTGCTTCCTTGACTCATGGCTATGGTACCTCAGGATAAAGCTGGGATCATCCCAGACTTAAAGCCTTAGCACAAAGCTGATTTCCTTCCTTATAGATTTTTTTTTGTTTTGTTTTGTTTTTTATCGTATTGATTGATTGATTTAGTCTGAGCGTCAGGGTTGCAGATGGAGGTCAGAGGACAACTTGCTGGAGTCTGTTTTCTCCTTCTACCATGTGAATCTCAGGGATCGATCAATCTTAGGTTGTCAGATGGATGAGCCACCCCCAGGGGCTCTGCTTCTTGTCCTTCTGCTGTAGCTGGGCTATGTCAGAGGATTGATTGTGATGGCTGGATGTTACTGTGTGTGAGGAATAGATTCCTCTGGGGAAACACTTCCTTCAGAGGGTTTTGAGTGTGAGGATTACAGCCAGCTTCATCTGGAGTCCTCTAGCAGATGGCCCAGAGGATTGGGGAGGGGCCTCTTGTTTATTTGTCTTCCTTCTGAAGCACCCTCCTGCCTTCCATTCCTTTCCAATCTCATTTGTGAAATACTCTGTTGGTTGGGTGACACTATTTCTGGGAAATGAAAAAAGTCTCTTCACCTCAGATTGGAAACTGATAACAGACTAAAGTAACAATCCTAGCAAAATCCAAGTTGGTGAACTCATGAGTTTAACTGAGGTTAATTTACAAAAGTTGTAAGTGAGGGGTTACTTACAGGAACATGGACGACTCAAGGCAGCTGTAGCCCTGAAAAGTCTATCCCAGCACGGGTAACAGCTCATGAAAACTAGAACCCTGGAGTTTTCTGCATGATCTGTAGGCAGCTGGATAAGTTGAAGTGGCAGGGAGGGGGGCCCCATGAATCCTGTAAGTTTCAGGGACCTCCTGAGATTTGTGAGTTTACTTCCTGAGTTTTAATGAGTCTCCATTTAGAACTTCCAAGTTTCCTTCTAGGATGGAAGGAAGGAAATTTCTCCACAGCTTCCTCTTTTCCCATGCACTTCTCAAACTGTGGTGCTTTATGGCATTTCCATCCCATTCCTCGGTCCATGGTTCTACTCAGTGATCTCAGTCTATCCCGTAAGTAGTCACTTATGGATTATCTACTAGCTTGGTCCACCTGAGATATAACTTCTATATATCTACTAAGAATTTACAAATCTTCCTTCAGCTCTCCTGGAGCTCCAGACCTGTGCATAGACTACCATCCTTTGTCCCTTCCTCTATAAAGCTGACCAAAGAATCCAACTTTCGTTTGTAGGGTAAAGATGGGAGGTGAGGAGAGAATGAAGTGTCGCCTCGTCTGCCCAGCCATCCACTTACAAGCACTGTGTTCCTGTTGGATGTGGAACTCAAGACTAATGACCAGAAAGACGAACTGGAAGACCTCATGTCCACTGTTACAGACGGTACATGCAGTGTGCTCAGCCGAACGCTTGACAGATGTAAGCGAAGCAGAATGGGTACCCAGAGGTGGGATTTGCTAACAACCTGTAAAAACCTGCACAGACAAGAGGGCTAGAGAGGTCCCAAGAGATCTCTGGAATTTTGTTTATGTGAGTATCTAAGCACAAATGGATAGACGGCCAGTAAATAGTAGCAGCTGTGAGGATGGACGCCAATGGCCGGTGTGGACGGAGCCCCCAGGAGAAAGCAGGGCCCCCACCCTGTACAAGAGGACAACACACCACTCTTTTCCAAGACACTGGAAATGCCTTCCTTGCTGCCACACAAAAGCCTCAACTGTGAAATAGAATCAGAGATCAAGTACCATTCAGTCTCAAAGCCCTCAGACTTATGACACTGTTGTCAAAGCACATGTGCTAGCAGGGCATGGTGGCGCACGCCTTTAATCCCAGCACTCAGAAGGCAGAGGCATTGGATCTCTGTGAGTTCAAGTCCAGCCTGGTCTACAAAGTTCCAGGGCAGCCAGAGCTGTTACACAGAGAAAGTGTGTCTCAAGGAAAAAAAAAAAGGAAAGAAAAAGACAAAAAGAACAAAAGAACCACATGTGCCACGTTGCCGGCTCAGCTCGCTCTCATCCTTCCCACCCTGTGGAAGCTCCCCAGGTCAGTAAGCAAATACATGAAACTGTAAACGAACAGTCTGTTTTATTTTTATCTTCATTTCTTTCCTCTTTTCTTACCTGTCCCCCCTCCCCAATCCCTGCACCATTGTAGCTCAGGTGGTCCTGACTCAGACTCAGGGCAATCTTCCTGCCTCAGCCTCCCCAGGACTGAGATCGCAGGCCTCCACTGCCAAACCCACTACACAGCCTTTTTGTATGGTTAAGGAAATAACTAAATATAAGGAAATAGTAAGAGTGGCCTGCTGTGCTTTCATACAGGGTGCACGTCCTGCTTTCTCCTGGGAGCTCCATTCCACACTGGTCACTGGAGCCCTTCACAGCTGCTAATCTTCACTGTCTGTCTCTCTGTCTGTCTGTCTGTCTGTCTGTCTGTGCGTTTATATGGTTAAGGAAATAATAAACGAGTAATTTGCCGCAGGTCGCACAGCTCGAGTGAGCTAAGACCAGTGTGACGAACGCCTCAGCCTTCTGCCCTCTGCTGCTTTGGGCTTTCTTTGCCAGTTCCCACCTTACTCAGGCAGCCAGGACAGGACAGAGCAGAAAGGCAGGTGAAAACCACAGGTTTGGACTCTTCCCTCAAGGAAGTAAAGGGGCCAGAAAACAGACAGTGTCGCATGGGGAGGGCACCCAGGCTGCAGAGGTGACATCAGGCATCAACTATCAACTAATTGGCTGTTTCGTTTCAATGTGCTCCTTGGAAACACACACACACACACACACACACACACAAACACCAAACTTGGTTCCTTGAAATTGATTTTTATTATGATTGTTATGATAAGTGTTCTGTTCTGGCTTAAAAGTGCTACTTGAAGCCATCAGTCAATCAACCCCAGCTTCGGAGGCCTGTGTGTACTCAGTGACTATGTGCAGTGTTCAGGTACAGAGGTCTGCCCACAACAGACCAGCAACATCTACTCACCGAGTGAGCTCCTCTCTGTCACACTGATTCCATGAAATCCCCATCCAGATTCATCTGGGCCAACACAGAAATAGTCTCAGGCAATGGAGGAGCCTGAGAAAGGAAAGAGGGGAGGGGGAAGGGAGAAGAGGAAAGAAAGGGGGAAGGAGATGGCTGGAGAGGGAGGATTCGGTAAACAGACTTAGTTGGCATTTTTCTTCCCCGAACAGGCATATCCGAGGACAGATAGCCAAGGAAAGAAAAACTGAATAGATGCTTAACGAAGATGCAGAGGGGAAACAGAGATGACCCGGCGTTCCTGGCAGAGGACCAGGGTTCCTGGTTCAACTCTGAATAAGTTACTAAGAGCAACATCTGAGGGAGAAAGTTAGCAATAGCACCCAGTAGTGGGAAGCAACAGTCATTTAGGATGAAAGGCTCTCCGCGGACCCCCTTTCTCCCTCCCCCACCATGCCTGGCACAGTCCTGGGGTTCTTGTGTGCCTACAGCCATGTGCTATGCCCTGTTCTACACACACAGCTGTTTGTGCACAGACTCCCAGTGAGACCAGGGAAGCACTTGCCTTGGTCTAAACACATAAAGATTGAAGCAGGCAAACACAGATTCAATGTAGGCTTCTGCCCTAGATCCTTAGGCCAGAGCTGACTAGGGCTAAGATGAAAGAGTCACGTGTGCATTGGGAGACGGCCATACTCATGCAGCAACACTCACTCTCAGAGGCAGAAGTGTGTTTGCTGTGTTCGCTGCACGGTTTCTGTGGAAACTGAGGGCGGGTGAGGAACTGAGGTGGGAAGGCCATTGCGTAGGGAGGGTGTCACTCGCGGTCACTCATTGTCTCTCACTTAGGTTGTTTTGGAGTGACTTGAGTAAGAGCGGGCTGTGTTTTCCTTTCCCGACAGCATCTTGGCAGTCCTACAGACACCAGTGAGCTATTGCTGCATAATAGGCTGCTTAACGAGCCACCCTAACACTCACGATTTCTATCAGCAAGCCTCTATTCCCACGCTCAGGAGTCTGTCTGTCTGCTCTAGACCAGCTGAGACCACAGTGAGCCTGGGTCCTGCGGGCAGGGCTCCTCACAGGGCTTGAGTCTGAGTTTGGGGCTTTGCTCTGGGGCACAGGTCAAGGATTGAGCAGCTGAGGGCAGTTGAGGGTGTTGTTCAGACATTGAGGGTTTCAAAAGGTTCTCTGCCTCCTCACAACGCTGCCAAATGCTTCTTTCTTTCTTTCTTTCTTTCTTCCTTCCTTCCTTCCTTCCTTCCTTCCTTTCTTCTCTCTCTCTTTTTCTCTCTCTCTCCAAATATATATATATATTTATTCATTTATTTTTAAATTTTTCTTTGACAAGGATTCTCATATGGAACTCACTATATAGACCAAACTGGCCTGGAACTCAGAGCTCCACCTGCCTCTGTCTCCGGAGGACGGAGATTAAAGGTCTGTATTAACATGCCTGGCACCAGATGCTTTTCAGCCATTATTTTTCTGCCTCTAACTTTATTAAAACACTTTTTATTTTTGATTTTGTTTGTTTTGATATTACATGTATTGGTGTTTTGCCATGGGTGCTGGGTTCTCTGGAACTGGAGTTACAGACAGTTATTAGTTGCCATGTGGGTGCTGGGAATTGAACCCCAGTCCTCTAGAAGAGCAGTCAGGGCTCTTAACCCCTGGATCATCTCTCCAGTCCCCTGCCTTTAACTTTTACAACTCAGACAAAAGAGAATAGACATTCTGTCAGCCTAGCAGAAGTTAGGTTAACTTACAGAGTCTGAGTTTGGGAGGAAAGGGTAGTGCCTGCTTTTCATAGTGAGCACGGAAGATTAATCCTGGCTCTGAACAGCCACTGAAGTATGGTTTGCCATACTTCAACAAATGTATTTGTTTTTATGTGTATGATTATTTTGCCTGTATATATATTGTGTTGGTTATTCTTGGTTGTCAATTTGACTACATCTGTAATTAACTAAAGCCCCAAATGGCTGGACACACCCGTGAGGGATTTTTGCTTAATTAAATCATTTGAATTGGGAAGATCCACCTCTAATTTGGGCCACACCTTCTTTTGGAAGGCATGTAAAGAACCTTAGAAGGAAGCTCTCTCTCTTTGCCTGCTTGACCTTGCTCATGCTAACCAGTCCATTTTTTCTTTGGTGTTAGAGTCTACTTCTTCGTGATCTGGGATAGACCTGAGCCCATCTGAGACATCCAGCCTCAAGGACTGAACAATGAATGACCAGACTGTTGAAACTTCTGTATTAGGCAGCCATCATTGAATTAGCTAGACTGCAGCCTGTAAGCTATTCTAGTAAATTCCCTTTATACACACAGACACACACCGACATATGCACATACACACACGCATGCACACACATATGCATGCACACATACACATGCATGCACACACAGACACATACAGACATGCAGACTCACACATGCATGCACACATGTACGTGCACACACACACATACACATGCATGCACACATATATACGCACACACACATTCATTCTGTAAGTTCTGTGACTCTGGAGAATTCTGACTAACACATATATATCCAGGGTCTCACACAGGCAAGACAAACGCTGCTGCCCCACATGGAGCTCGACTTTTACTTTAACTGGTTTTTGTTTGTTTGTTTGTTGTTGTTTGTGATTGAGTCCCAATGACTCAGGCGTTGGATTCTTTGTACACCAGTTAGACCTGGATTTGCATCCAGCGGTGCTATGGTTACCCGTAAGAAGCTACTAGTTACATTGTTGTATATTTCACATCTGCCTAGACTGATGGGATACATCTAGAAATGCCTCCACCTGAACAAAGCCTCAGTTTTCTCCCCAAACCCGGTATGACAGAGATAAGTCTAGAAGAATCTCCTTTTTGTCCCAATTACATCCACTATTCCTGGCCTTGAAATCTGTGTTTACGGACAGGAGGCTGTTCTGCCACTGAACCTGCTAGTGTCCCAGTATAATTGGATGCACTCCGAAGGACCCACCTGCCTCTTAGGAGCTTCTGAGAATAACAAAACAGTTATGGGAGGGGACATATGCAAAACAGTCAGTAACTGTATAAATTGATCCAAATTAAACTGGATTTTTACAGGGTTTCTCAATAGCTTAGGTTCACCTTGAACTCACAGACATCCATCTGCCTCTGCCTCCTGAGTGCTGGGATTAAAGGCGTGCGCCACCACCACTCGGCTTAAACTGAATCATTTTGATCTTATGCATATTATAATTTTACAAATGTGTCTGTTGAGGGGGTGGTGACGCTGGGGGGTGAATGCAGGGCCTCCTACCCTGCTAAGCTGGTGCTCGGCCTCTGAGCTATCCTCACAGCCTTCACATGGGTGATTTTTACTGATACATTTGTTTCTGCTTATATATAGATCACAGATGATGAGGATAACCATTTGTAAGTCCAAAATGAAAGAGATAATGAGATGAGATGCATGTGAAATTGAGATAGTACTTGCAAGAGCTACTCCTATGGAAGACAGAAGACAATTTTTATTGTTTATTTTATTATTTATTATTTACTATAATTTATATGTCATTTATATTATATTATATATAATTAATAAATCATGTTGTTTTTATATTATTTGTTATATTATTTACTTTTTCAGTGTTTCACTGTGTAGCCCTGGCCATCCTGGAACTTGTTCTGTAGCCCAGACTGGTCTCGAACTCAGAAATTCACCTGCCTCTGCTTCCCAAGTGCTGAGATTTAAGGTGGGTGCCACCGCCACCTGCTTTGAAGGAAATTTTTTTAAACCAGAAAAAAAAATAATATTAGTATCGTTTCCTAGATTTTTTTTTCCACATAAAAAACCAAAGCAGGGGCTGGAGAGATGGCTCAGTGGCGAAGAGCACTGGCTGCTCTTCCAGAGGTCACAGGTTCATTTCCCAGCACTCACTTGGTGGTTTACAACTGTCTGTAATGCAGCTCAAAGTCATCTGACACCTCATACAGACAGGAATACAGACAAAACACCAATGCACAGAAAAGAAAAATAAATAAATCACTTAAAACAAAAAATCCAAAGCTATAGTGTTCTGCTTCCACTTTATCAGTGTAGTGAGCGTTGTCCAACAGCTTCGGAGAGTGGCATGTTTTGATTAACTGGATTTTGTATACTTTTTTGGCTTTTTGCTCTTTATGATTTTTTTTGCTTTTTATGATTTCTCTGTGTATCTCTGGCTGTCCTGGAACTCACCCTGTAGACCAGGCTGGCCTTGAACTCACAGAGATCTGCCTGCCTCGGCTTCCTGAGTGTCTGTACTACCACTGCCCGACTGGATTTCATGTTCTCTTAAAGAGGTTTTTCTAGGATTTGTTTGTCTCCTGCTCTTGTCCCTTTCTCCTTCCTGTCCTTACTCCTTTTTTTTTTTTTGTTTGTTTGTTTTTGTTTTTCGAGACAGGGTTTCTTTGTAGCTTTGGAGCCTATCCTGGAACTCACTCTGTAGACCAAGCTGGCCTTGAACTCACAGAGATCTCCCTGCCTCTGCCTCCCGAGTGCTGGGATTAAAGGCATGCTCCACCACCACTGCCCTGCTTTACTCCTTCTTAAAGTGAGGGTTAGGATGTGATTAAGAACTTTAGCTTCTCTGAACAGATGCTCTGAATGGTAAATTGTAGTGCTCACTCTGTTTGAGACAAGGGTGTTTTAGCTTGATTCTCTGGGCAGCTGGACCATGCTCGCTGTAAAGGTGTGCACCACCATGCTAACCCTGTGAGCTTATTTTGAGACAGAGCATTTCAGTAGAACTCGTATGTGTGTCCTAAGGCATCAGCACAGGACAGGACAACCTCTAGCCCATACCGGCAGTCACAAGATTGATGTTATCTTCCAGACCACTGGTCTCAGATTTATGCTCTTGCAGATTCAGACAGGGTGAGGTGGAAGTGTCTAGGGAATGAATGGGACATCCACAACTCTCCCCTGAACCTTCATCTCTTATGTCAAGCAAGAAAGGGTCACTTCCTTAGGAAAAGCTGCATACATGTGCACACACACAACACACACAACGCACATGTACACACACAACACACACACGTACACACACAACACAAACGCACGCGCACATACAACACACACACGCACGTACACACACACACACACCACCACCACCACCATTCTAGATCTAGATGGCCCTCCACTGCCTGATGAGTTCCACAGTTCTGGAGAAGCAGCCGTCAGCCATCCAGACTGGCATGACTGTCAAGGCCTTCTGTTTGTGGTAACAGACAAGAAAATAATAGCGTAGAAGGTAAGAGTCAGGCTGTTGTTTCTTCACACTGGGCCGTGAGGGGAGGCCTCACGGCTGAGGTCACGGTGCAGTGGAGGTGTGCAGGAAGTGAGGGATGAGCAGGGAAGAAACAGGGAAGATTTCACTGTCCCCAGGCAGGAGGAAGGGTCTGGGGTTTGAGGTGGGACTCTGTCTAAGAAACAGCCCAAAGGCTGTGAGGCTACAAGGAACAATAGGAAAAAAGTCAGGAAGGTTGGGTTAGGCCAGCTCTGACCCCAAGGTCTGACCCCAAGGTCACTGTGGCACTTGGGCCTTTACTCTGAGATTAGAGGTGTCCAGGCTTTTGTAGCAAGGAAGCTACAGGCTCTGGCTCAGGTAGGGACCCTTATCAAGAGGACTCTAGAAGAGGAGGGGGCAGGAGTAAGTATGTGTGAAGAAGCGGAGGTCAGATCCCAACGATCTGCTCATCTGCCAATGTCAGAAATATGTGTGAGAGAACAGAGTCACGTGAAGTCACACAGGCCCCAGGGTTTCCGCCTGAGCGCTGAGGAAGACAGCCATTACTGTGCTCTGGCCTGAGGGGGGAACGGGCTGCAGGCACAGCACAGGGAAAGGAAAGACCTGAGCCCAGGTGCTCCTCCGGAGGGGGTTGAGTGGTGTGGTGGGTCAGGCTGTCAGCTGGACAGGCCAGATTGGAGTGCAGGATCGATGCACAGGTGTGAGAGGCGTCAGCATAAAGGTGAATCTTTGAACTCTCAGACTGGTTGAGAACAGCAAGAAGGGAAAACCCTTCAGAGAGCAGGGAGGATGGGGACACCCGTGTCTCCCCAATGAGCAGATGACTGTCACAGAGCCACTCACATCTCAGTCTCCTGCAGTGCTGGTGTTGACTGTGTGCTCGGAGGAGACCTGCACGCCATGATAGGCAGATAAGGAAGGGGTCGGGGAAGAGGAGGGGGACTCTGAATGACGGCTACATGGGAGACATTCTGAAGCTGAGGGTACCAGAAACCCCGAGGCTAGAAGGAGCCGCATATAAAACTAAGAGTGGTCCCCACAATGGCAGCAAGACTCAGAGGGAAAGAAATGTGAGCTGGAACCCAGTCTCAGCTACCAAAGGGAGATGGGCGGATCTGTAGCCAAGCAGCAGTGCAGCCCGGAGGGCACTGTCCCCAAACAGCCTCAGAGGAGGACAGGCTCTGGGAGGCAGCGCCAAGGAGGAGCTGAGAGAGCCGGCAGAGGCAGAAATCTTTGTGTTTTTTTTTTTCTTCTTAACAAGACTTCAAATGAGGTGGTCCATGGGAACAGCCAGGTTTTAGTAAAGAGTTTTACACAAGAGCTTGGGCCACAATGATGAGAACGTGGAGGTACACAGGAAAATAAATTTAGAGGAAGATGGAGGGACAGGAGGGCTTAGGAAGACCCATGGAGCATCCTCCGGATAACAGCCTAGGAGGCTACAGGATCTTGAGGTTTTTTTTTTTTTTTTTTTTTTTTTTTGGTTTTTCGAGACAGGGTTTCCCTGTAGTTTCTAGAGCCTGTCCTGGAGCTAGCTCTTGTAGACCAGGCTGGCCTCAAACTCAGAGATCCGCCTGCCTCTGCCTCCTGAGTGCTGGGATTAAAGGCGTGCGCCACCACCGCCCAGCGGATCTTGAGTTTTTTAAGCAGAGGCTGAGGTCAACAGAGGAACAAGGCACAGTAGGGTCACTCGGCTTCCAGATTTCAGCCAGCATAGACCAAGCACTTGCCTGGTGCTGGCAGTCTGATAACATTAGCAGACTACAGTCATAAGTGAGACTTGATGTGGAACATTCTTGGGTGGGGGTGCTGATGTCTCCTTTCAGGCAGCTCCAGCCCAGAGGGTGAGAAGGTCAGTTGGCTTCCAGCACGGGCTCAGAGAAGTCTTAGGGTCCAACAGACCTGGAGAGTCATGTAGGGAAATGGGAGGGGCTTGTGGGAATGAAAGATGACTTATGATCTTCCTAGAGGAGCAGGCCAGTGGAGGTGGGGACTCCGCCTTTATCTTATTCACTCCCCTAGTAGAACCCTGGAAAAATAAGCAGACAAGACCCAAACTTCCTTGAGCTGGGTTCGGGACGACTTGGAGAAAAGACTGGTATGGATGTCCTGCCGCCTGTTCCTGCAGCTGTTCTGTATTAAGCCCCTCCTACTGTATATGGAACAAGCAGGGGTGCCTGAAACCTCCTCGGTCCTCAAGGGCAGAGGGAATCTTGGCTGGGATTTTATCTGCAGTACATGGGATGTTGTCTTTATCCAGCCATCCAAGGAATCAATGCTTGGGGAGGGAGCAGAAGGCAGGGGAGCTTGAGAAAGCTTCATCCTGATGGCTTGGCATCCCACAAAGGCTGGGCAGGTGTTCAAGTAGCGAATGCCCCTTCCCTGGGCCAGCTTGGCACACAGAAGATAGCAGTATCAGCAACAAAGGCCGGCCCGGCCTGGGCACCAGCTCTCTGCTCCATATTTAATTCAAGAACAATAAACACGAGGATCCTTTCCAATCTCCAGGCCATTGTCTCTTCCTCTCAAGCACTTCCAAGTGCTCAGGATTCTCTGTCCGCCAGAGTGAGAATGATCTCGTGTAGCTGGCTTTCGGGCAGACAGAACAGAGCCAAGAAGGAGCTCCAGACTTGGAAGGCAAGAGAATGCAGGAAAATGAAAGAAGGCCCGTGGAAGACAAGCAACTGCTCCTCTTGCTTTGCTTTGATGCCACCCTCTGGACACCATGGACTTCCTTGTGATTCTCGGTCATTGCTCCTCTAGCTTCATATACACTGATGGAGCTTGAGGCTCAGCAGCCTTTCCAGGGCCTGGTCTTTTCGGTGTGCGCTGACCATGGTGTAGAAGGAAGAAGAGTCTCATCTCCCTGCATCATTGTTCAAACTTCCTAGAGAAAGAAAGGTTTACAAGCATCCACTTTCTCCCTCCAGACTAGATGCTATGGCGTCCTCTGGTGAAGTGGGGGTGGGTGCTGCCAAAGAGTTTCCTTGGGGAAAACCAAAAGACTCGGCAACTTCCCTTGGAGGGAAACTGAGGGACACAGCCTGAAGAGCTAGCCTGACTGAAGAGGAGCAATGGGAAGGGAGTAACGTGGGCCTGGCAGCGTGGACCTGATGTAGGGAGGGATGAAAAGAATGGGAATATTGTCCCTCTTAAAAAAACAGGAGACAACCAAGACACTGGCTAAGGAGACGGGAGTAACAGCCTCCTGCTTCTGTGTAGATGCTGCCAAAACAATATATTAATATATTTTCTTTCTTTTTTGTTTTTGTTTTGTCTTGTTTTATTTTGTTTGAGACAGTGTCTCTATATATAACCCTGGCTGTCCTGGAACTCACTCCATAGATCAGGCTGGCCTCGGTTCACAGAGATCCGCTTGCCTCTGCCTCCCAAGCGCTGGGATTAAAAGCATGTACCGCCACATCTAACATTACCATGTATTTTAGACTTGGAAAGGCATAGTAGCTTTGTAATAATAAGGGAGACCCTGCCATTGACAACTGGTTTTCAACATGTGGGGAAGGAGCCCATCTCTCCAGTTTTGAGTTCCAGCTGGAAGTGGAAAAGGCTGGGGGTGGGGGGGAGGAGCATGAGAGCAAAGCAGAGGGAAAAGGCACGCGCGAGAAAGAGCCCACCATGCTTTCCTAAATCCCTATCGCTTCAAAAGCATTCTGCTACTGTGCTACTCAGTATTTGTTTCATTTTATTTTGTTTTTCAAGACAGGGTTTCTCTGTAGCTTTGGCTGTCCTGAAACTCTCCTCTGTAGACCAGGCTGGCCTTGAACTCACAGAGATCCCCCTGCCTCTGACTCCCAAGTGCTGGGATTAAAGGTGTGCGCCACCACTGTCTGTCTGCTGTGTCCTCCTTATGCTTAGAATCCTGTGACGTCTCCCATTTATAAGGTTTTATGACAATGATAGTTCCTCCTTTGACCACAAACCACTTCTCTGATCATTCCGCAGCCAGCGTTACCCAGTGAGATCTGTCGAAGTGAGAGAGGAGACAGACACTGGTTGCCTCCCTGAGAAAATTAACCTTCCAACAGCGTCCAAGCCAAGGACTGGTTCATGCCTTGGGCACAGCCAGGTCTGGTCTGTTTTCATTGGAGGCACACTGGCAGGGACAGAAGCTAAATGCAAGCCACGCCTGCCTGGGTTCTCTGAGGAGCCTGCACGGCTGGCCCTTGGACTAGGCCTTCTCTTCCTGGCCTCTTCTGTGAATGTTCTCTGGGTGCCTGGCTTCCCTCCTGAAAGTATCAAAGGTTTTTTTTTTTTTTTTTTTTTTCTCTCCCAGGAACCACACTGAGCACTGACCCTGAACTTCATCTTTGTAAATGCTCCCCAAATTATCTTAATGAGGATTCCCCTCCAGCTGCCAGGGGTCATCAGGACAGCTGTCCTGTGGCTCTTCCTTCTTTAACAGGTCCTTAAGTAGCTTGCTCAGAGACCCCCTGGGAGGACATCAGGAAGAACACCGTGCCCCTGTGGTGCTGACCTGCCTGGCAAGTGAGAATTGCAAAGAACAAATGGTGACAGAGGAGGGAAACTTGTCACCCAAGGTCTGCTGGTGTCCTTGGCCTGTCTATCCGCCCCCTCCTGCCTCCCTCTGTGAGCTGTCACACTCCCGTGCACCTGCCGGCTGCCCCGAGAGTTCTCCTGTGGTAAACATTCCTCCAGATCAGTCTTCCAGTCTGGCTAGAGAGGCCAGCGAAGGAAAGAGGCATGGCTGTGGAGTTTGGGGTCAATCTAAGTTAACCATTGGCCTTTTGTTGCTGGGTAATTAGGCTGATGGCAGTAGGTACCCCCTTTGGGAATGCGAGGAAAATGGGAGGGGGCATTCCCCACCACAGAGGACTGGAGTTAATCATCAAAAACTGGAGGGCTGGGGAGATGGTTCAGTAGGTGTTGTGCTTGCTAGGCAAGTACACGGACCCCAGTTTAATTCCCCAGAACTCCTGTAAAGAAGCCAGGCATGCACTGTGGGCAGCTGTGGAGAGGCCCAGACAGGGGCATCCCTGGGGCTCACTAGCCAGCCAGTCTATCTAAATCATCAGGCTCCAGGTTCAATAGCAGACCCTGTCTCCAAAGTTAAGGCAGAAGTGAGCAGATGAGGTGCCTCTAGGGCAGGGCACTCAAGTCTGACAACCCGAGTTGGATCCCTGGGACGTACATGATGGAAGGAGAGAAGAATTCCTGAACGTTGTCCTCGGATTTCCACACGTGTGTTATGACATGCATACATACACACTAAATAAATAAATAAACTAAACAAATGAAGTGGCGAATAATTGAGGAGGATGCCTTTGTCAGCCCTGGCTCTCATGTGCATAAGCATACTCACACATAGATACATAAATAAGCACTTCAGAAACAGAAAAATAAATAAACACTAAATGAACTTCTATTAAGCTTCTTGTTATATACTCCCCACCCTCCACAGGCCCCATTCTAGTTTCTTTTTTTTTTCTTTTCTTGTTTGCTTGCTTGTTTTTTCAAGACAAGGCTTCTCTCTGTAGTTCTGGCTGTCCTGGAACTCGCTCTGTAGAACAGGCTGGCTGGGAACTCAGAGATCCACCTGCCTCTGCCTCCCAAGAGCCCTTTCTAGTTTTGTGACCTACATAGCCACATGTGCAGATAGGCTCAGTTACAATGTGAGGGGCCTATGCTGAGCTGTAAGCAAGACCAAGGCAGCCGATGTCCTCCTACTGGTGAGATATGAACTTCCTATGATATGAACTATCTATGAACTATCCATCTGAAATATATCTCTGTAAATCTAGAAAACCTAACAAACGTGACTACAAGCTTGACTATTATGGATGACTATCTATTAACTATCTATTAATCTTTTTATCTGAATATGTCTTTATTGCATATCTGCAATTATTTTCTGACCAGGACTACTTTTTAAAATGCTAAGTGAATGAATAGGACTATACAGCTGCTTTGCCTTTTGGCTTTGTCCAGTCCAACATGGTGGAGGTTCATTCAGTGCCAGCTCTGTGAGCCATGCTCCCAGCCCTATTTTCAGGCACACAGCAGTCTATGTTGCTATTGAACAAGGTGTGTAGCACTTTGCTCACTTAAATGCTCAGCCTCCTAAAAGAGCTAGAGTTTGTGCTTCCTGAACCAGGAAGCCACCGTTTCTTATGCTGAATCAGTAAGCCTTCTCTTAAAGGAGCCGTAGCACTCCTGCATGCCACGCTTAACTCTGTTCTTTGTGTCTAGAATTCCTTTCCAAGCTCTCTCAGGTTTTACGAGGATTGAGTCAGCTAGACTGGAAGTTTGAGAACACAGCATCTCTTCTGTCTTGTTCTTCATCCCACGTATCCCAGGCACAGGACTTGCACAGATGAATGTCAGGAATAAAAATAATAAGAGAGTAATCCGGTGTAATTAAAGATACAGTGATCTAAAATGATTAGGGAAAGACAACCCTGAGAGCCCAGGAGAATAGTGCCCATTGAGAAGAAAAGAAGAAAGCCCAGGAGTTCTGTGCTCATGGATGCTAAATGCCCATACTCTCCCTTCCAGGTGACGACTGTAAGGTGTGTAGCTAAGAGAACAGGGGGCCGGGTCAGCCCACTGGAGATGGTTAAGCGAGTCTAAGGGCTCTGAGTGGAGCCAGTTTTGTAAGCTGGGACCCTTTGTGTAATGAAGCCTCGAGCTCCTGAGAAGGCCCTGGCCAGCAAAAGTGACAGGAACCTGTGAGAGCAGCTCTCCACCTGTTGGGTGGATCTTGGCCTCTTGGCTGAGAGCTTCAGAGCATCTTACTGTATTCCTGAGTCATAAAAACCTGCCTGGATGTGATGTGATGTCACCTCTGTGTAGGCTGAGACCTTGGTGCACATCTGCCCACTTGAGCGTCCAACACTTGTGCTTCCTGGGCACGGGTGCAGAGAGTGAGAAGGGGCTGGGCTGTGAGTGGGCAGGTCAGAGGGTGCGGTGGGAAGACTCAGACCGGCTGAAAAGCTACACAGGTGTCCTGCCACTCTCTCTACTATGTCCAACTTGTCTAGACTGGGACTCTTTTTTATTATTTTTTGAAGCAGGTTTTCTCTGTACTGGCTGTTCTAGAACTTGATCTGCATATCAGGCTGGCTTTAGAACTCATAGATGCCTGCCTCTGCCTCCTGGGTGCTGGGATTAAAGGTGTGTGTCACCACTGCCTGGCTTGATTACACATATTTACAGAACACTGTGCCACCATAATATTCTGGCAGAGGATGAGAAACCAAATATTCTTTCCCGTTCTGTAGACAACCTCTTTCCCTTTTTGTTTTTATTTTTTTCCTTTGATGTGTTGAAGATGTTTTCGTTTGATGAAATTCCATTTGTCAATATTTGCTTTTGTTGCCTGAATTTGGAGTGCTTACTTTTTTAAAAAGAAAAATTCTTTTTCATTTCAATGTCTTGAACTATGTTCACCATTTTCCCCCTGGCAGCTTTTTAGTCTTGAGTCTTACATTTAAGTCCTTTATTTTGAGTTGGTCTGTGTACACAGTCAGAGATAAGGGTCAAGATTCATTCATTTGGATATGCAGCACAGTTTATGGAAGTATTTTATCCCCAACATCTTGCTGATTCTTCTGTCCAAGTGATTATTCGTCTTATAAAACATTCATATGATCTAGTCAAGACAAATCTCAAAATAAAATCCCTCAGTATCTTTTTTCTTGTATTCGGAACTTCACCAATGCAGGCATCTGTGCCTCCCACTGAATCACTTCAAGCAGCTGTCTAATTTGGCTTCAATCATGATGACAAGAAAAAGCGTGCCTAGAGAAGTGAGCAGTGGATACATGGATACATTCATGTCTCAGGGAAGTGAGCAATGGAAATGTTATGTCTCAGAGAAGCAGAGAAGCAAGCAGTGGATACATTCAAGTCTCAAAGGAGAGAGCGATGGATACATTCAAGTCTCCGAGAAGTGAGCAGTGGATACATTCAAGTCTCGGAGAAGTGAGCAGTGGATACATTTATGTATCAGGAGAAGTAAGTGGTGGATACATTCAAGTGAGTGGTGGATACATTCAAGTCTCAGAGAAGAGAGAGGTGGATACATTCATGTCTTGGGGAAGTGAGCAGTGGATACATTCAAGTCTCAGAGAAGTGAGCAGTGGATACATTCAAGTCTCAGAGAAGTGAGCAGTGGATACGTTCATGCAAAGGAAGTGCTCGTGACTGTACTTTTCCTTAAAAGATGAGATTTAAAAATGATATTTCCAGGATTATTCCCTAATCCGCAACCCTTAAGGTCACATCATTTTGCTAAATGGGGGAGCTCCGTAAGCACGTTTGCACAGTGAAGAGAGGTCACCTCGCCTTTCTAGTCCACTGTTTGTTTTATGGCACATGTGTCTGCACACACACATCTGCTCTTGCCTTTTTTTAACACCCACCTACAGCTCCAGTTCTGAAATGTCATGAGACTCCAAAAAAAAAAAAAAAAAAACTAAAGAAAGAAAAATAATTTACATCATTCATTCCAGGCCCAAATCTTGTTGCCTGTCTGATTTTGTAGATCCTGCAAACTAGGAATGGCTTTTCTGTTTTTACATCGGTGGATGGAGTGTTTCATGAGAGTTGAAAAGTATGTGAAATGTAGATTTCCATGTCTGCAACTGTGGTTGTATTGGAGCCCAGTGATACTCGGTTTGCGCAGTCTCTGCATTGCTCTGTGCTGCAGCCCTGTGTTGAATAGCTGATGAACAGCAGATGGCTCACAAGCTAAAACTCTACATAGCTCTTTGCAGCAACCGCTCACCGGCCACTGATCAGATCCAACTCCTCGACAGGCAGGAAATGAGCATTCTGAAGGAAATGGTGTGGCCAAGGTCCTGGTTTATAAAGACAAAGCCGAGTTGTAGGATGAAAGACACAAACGTCTGTTTAAAAGCATCCAGCACCACTCACAGAACACAGAGAATCACCAAGTGCTCACCACTTTCTTCTGGCTTGCTTTCGTAGTACCAGAAGGTGTGGTACTCAGGGGTGGGGGTAGGGATAAGCACTCTGACCCAGCTGTGAACACTGGGAGCAGCAATAATGACCGCCGTGGCAAGATACGTCTACAGGCGCAATACTGGCTCATCTATTACAGAGCTCACTGGCAGATTTCTGATTGCATTTAAAGCCGGCTTCACAGAAGAAAGCGCACACTGGGTACTGTAAACCTGGGCAAGAACCCATGGTTAGAGAGCTCACAGGCCCCACGGGTGACGCTGCTATTATTATTTTTCTAAACAGACATAATATCAAACTGCCCTCTTTCTCCATAGTGCAACTCTCAAAGATCATCAGAAAAGTTCCTTTTGTGCAGTGAATAGTGATCAGCTCACAAGTGGTCAGAGGACAGGCAATCAGTGTCTACAAAATGCTCAGCCACAAGGGAGCTATCTCTACTACACTCCTGCAGACCAAGGCCCAGGGTCCACAAAGGAGGAGCGGCAGAAAGATGCTAAGAACCAGAGGCTGGGTAGGACCAAGTGGAAACAGTGCCCTCTGGACATGAAGGATGGATGCAATCATGAACTCACAGCAAATGGGGTTGCCTGCACAAGGCTTGCTAAGATCAAGTCAGTCCACACCCCAGCATGAAGGGAGAAAAGGGGTCCATGGTCCTCCATCCCTACCTGAGGACCTATTGACAGCTGATGTCTTCTGGGGGAGAGGAGTCCACTGCCTTTACTGGTGTGGTCCTTGGGAGGTTGACTCCACACCCATGTATATGGGCAATATAGATTGGACTTGGACTTGGTGAATCATAAAAACAAACAAACAAAAATAGAGGACCTACAACTGGGTGGAGGTGGGGATGAGGGATGAATAGGGGGAGTCAGGAGGAGTAAGGGATAAGTATGATCAAAATATATTGTAAGAAATTATCAATTAATTAGTTAAATATTACATATTATATATGTGTGTGTATATATATTGTTTTGTTTACACATCCTGACCAATTTTCCCCTCCTTCGTCTCCTCCCAGCCCCTCCCCCCAGCCTCCCCGCCCTCCCCTCCCCCATTCTTGAGGCAGCTTGCATTGCATCTTCTGGTACTATGAAAGCCAAAATAATGTCGACTCAAAAACATATCAGTTTCAGAGAAGTTTAGACAATCGTCTGCTGGTGGGAGGTGACTTTTGGGATACCTGGGCGTGCTCAGACTCGATGGCCTATCCCTGGGGCTCACTGGCTGTGCACAGTAAACACTTCAAACCCAAATGCGATTACAGAGACACAAAACCACTCCGAGCTCCCAGTCACTGGGACCTTGCCATTTGCTAAACATTATTCTTTTGGAAAGGTCCTTTTCCTAATTAGGGCTACTATTGCTGTGCTGAAACACCATGACCAAAAGCAACTTGGGGAGGAAAGGGTTTATTTCACTCACAGTTCTACAAAACAGTTCATCATCAAAAGAATTCAGGGCAGGAACTCAAGCTGGACAGGAACCTGGAGTCAGGAGCTGATGCAGAGGCCATGGAGGGTGCTGCTTACTGACTTGGTTCCCATGGCTTGCTCAGCCTGCTTTCTTATAGAGCCTAGGACCAGAATGGGCTGGGTCTCCCCATCAATTCCTAAGAAAATACCTTATAAGCTCGCCCTATCTTATGGAAGCATTTTCTTAATTGAGGTCCCCTTCCTTTCAGATGACTCTTAAAACTGTCCAGCACATCCCTTAAGGACTTCAAGCTTGACTCTGAGATTAACTCTGGAGATTCAGGGTAAGTGCACTGCTGGCTCAGAGAGAGTTAGAAAGACTAACGCTAAATCAATGTTCATTAGCGGAGCCTGTGAGTCCGACTGCCCACAGTAGCATCCAAAGGTGGATTTTTAAATTCCTGTGTGACCTTTGATAGAGTACAGAACCTCCTAAGTCTCCATCTCATTTTGTAATAATGATACAGATGCTTAAGAGATGTCTCAGTGGCTGAGATGCTTGATGATCTTGCAGAGGACTACAGTTTGGCTCCCAGTGCCCACACTGGGTGATTCAAATGGTAACTCCAGCTCCAGGGAATCTGACATCTCTTTCTGCCTTCCACAGATACTCATGTGCACACACACACACACACACACTCACACACACAGTCTTTAAAATAAGAACAGATATTGAGACATCGCAGATAGCTGACATACCTATGATAGTTTTAAAAATTATTGTTTATGCGTGTGCATGATGCGTGTGGGCACACGGTCCACAGCGCACGTACAGAGATTAGAGGACAACTCTGTGGCATTGGCTTCCTCCTGGAGATCCAGCTAGGATTGCCAGGCTTGTGAGCCGGCATCTTTACCCGCTGGGCCCTCTGACTGGACCCATAACAGTGATATGCAGCTATCAACACTTAGCAGTTATTGTTATCACAGCTGATACCTTCTGTTTAACTGAGATTTGAGATGCTCAAGCAGTCACTAACTATCCCCTGTCGCTGTGGTCTGCAGGCTTAGCTAAGAGCATGGATCTGAGAACAAACACCCTGAGCAGAGTCTCGCTTCACTGATGATCCACATAACCACGAGCAGGTAGACTCTAGCTTTGCCGGCCTTCTGTGAAATCGTGGTAACAACAGTGATTTCTTTAATTTAATTGCTGTGAGGCTGAAGGGGGAAACACACATCTGAGGCCTAGGAGAGCAGGCAGCGTAGCTCTCGTCAAAGTCACCAGCACCATCACCTGACAGCTTCCTTGGTTTGTTATTTGTTGGGACAGAGTTTCTCTGTGTAGCTCTGTCTGTCCTGGAACTCTAGATCAGGCTGGCCTTGAACTCAGAGATCTGCTTGTCTCTGCCTCCCGAGCCCTGGGATTAAAGGCGTGTGTCACTACTGCCCAGTTCATCTGGCAGTTTCTTAGTGGCCAGTACATTCCCAAAATAGCCAGAAGCACAGAAGCTGGCCACATGGCTCCCGACCTGCCCACGGCCCTCCAGGCTGACTTCCCATCTGTCCATGGCCCTCCAGGCTGGCTCCTGACCTGCCCACGGCCCTCCACACTGGCTCTCAGCCTGTCCACGGAGCTCCAGGCTGGCTCCTCCATTTCCTCCTGACTCACTGGTTCTAGCTTCTTGCTCCCTCACTACCAGTCTGATGTTTACTGAGTAGTTTACCTTTCAGGCTTTCCAGTACCTGGACACAGGCTCCCACACGGCCCCCGGTTCTGGGTAGCATGTAAACACCTGTCTTGTCTTCTTCATCAGTGATAATGTAGAAACAGTGACCTCAGAGAGGAAGGGGTGATTCAATATCCAGCCCAATCTCTTAGTCTGTAAAGACAGCTGTTTCCCACCATTAACAGATTTATTTTAATCTGATATTCCTCAGATTAAATGAGCTGGCTTTCATAGTAAGGGGGCTTGACAAAAACCTCTTCCCTGTTGCTTGCCCCACCTCACATCCTTTCCTCTCTGCCTGCTCCCTCACAAAGAACACAAGGCAGTCAGTATGTTAGATCAAGGGATTAACAAACCACGAGCTATAGATATCAGGTGTCTCGGCACAACCAAGACTAAATCCAGGGCATTGACTCCAGCGGATACCTTAAAAACCAAGGGTCTCTTCCCCAAAATGAACAAGACGACAGGTCTGGCTTTCCTTCCCAGTCCCCATGTGCCCACCCCTGCCTGTTCACTAATTCATGGATACAGAGACTACTTTATCCACCCTCCTCTCCATATTGATGAGGCAAGGCAGAGCGTGGTGACTTACATGCTTGGGGTCTCCCTCTTGGATGCTAGCCATGCCAAGACAGGACTCCGGTGCATTGGCCCTGTTCTCTGTAACTATAATAAGAGAGTGGAGACAGGGTAACTTCTATAAACAAGTTTTCCCCAGCTCTGGAGGCAGTGGAATCAGCTCAGCTCAGCCCTGTGGGGGATTTCCTGGCAGTGGTATGGGTGTATGAGAGGAAGAGAGCTTACCACCAACAGGAAACTGCTTAGGGTTTGGATCCACTCATAACTACTGGGTCTCATGAGAACTCACCCAGGAGATGAGAGTTCCCCAGAGACCTCCCCCTGGCCCTATCTCTTAATGATCCCATCACCTCCATTCTTCACCCGGGGCCAAGCTGTCAGTGCAAACACCTTTGGAGGACAAGTCACATGCAAATGTAGTACCGGGTCTTCCAACACTGTGGCTACTTCTCTTTCTTCCCTTAGCCTTCATTGCCTTTCACACCTATGGAAGGTGGGGTTCAGCCACATTCACTTGGGGTATGTCCCATTGTAGACAGAGGCTGCTTGTTTGTTCCTGACGGCTCATACCCAAAATACACAGAAACTGCATTAATTACAACACTGTTTGGCCAATAGCTTAGGCATATTCCTGGCTAACTCTTATATCTTAAATTAACCCATTTCTATTCATCTGTGTATCACCATGTGGTTGTGGCCTACTGATAAGGTTCCATGTGGCGTCTGTCTCCTGTGACGGACATCTCTCTGACCCCATGTACTTTCTCTATATGTATCTCTTCCAGCCGGGCTATATTCTGCCCTCCTATAGGCTGAAGCCGCTTCTTTTATTAATTATTGGTAGTAAAACATATTCACAGCATACAGAGGGGATCCCACATCATCCCATCTGTCGCCTTGCATAACCTCAGGTCTGCTGTTTTGTCTTCATTACACATGCTGTTCTTTTCCGGCCCAAGGTTCCCCATGACTGGTGGCTAGAATGGATGCAAACTGGGCTTCCTGCACTCACTGAGCTGGTAGAAGGTGGAGCCACTGAGTTCGCTCAGACTGAGAAAGGTGATGATGGTCACCAAAAACCAAAACAACAACAAAGGAAGGAAGGAAGGGATGGAGAGAAGGAAGAAAAGGAGGGAGGGAGGGAGGGAGAAAGGGAGGGAAGGAAGGAAGGAAGGAAGGAAGGAAGGAAGGAAGGAAGGAAGGGAGAAAGGGAGGGAGGAAGGGAAGGAGGGAGGGAGGAAGGGAGGGAGGGAGGAAGGAAGGAAGATACTTTTCCTTTTATCTGGAACTTCACATTCACCTCCTCTCCAGGGACAACCACAGGTATTGCTTGTTGGTAAGCAAGATCAACATGTTGAGGCTGACACCAGCTGGAAAAGTCTCACAACTACCTGTAACTCCAGCTCCAGGGATCTGATGCCCTTCCCTGACCTCCTTGGCGCACTTACGTGCACTCAGGCAAAACACCCACATGCATAAAAGAAAATAAAAATTTAAAGGTTTTAAAATGAGAAGTAAAATCTTAAATAAAAATGGCTTGAACAAGATGACTAATAAACTTGCTCGACTGACATGCAGAACGTTTAGTGCCAGGCGGACGAACACACAAGAGTTCTGCTAAACTGGGCGGGTCCGTGTGCTATGGGGAGGTGTGAGGCCAAGCATGCTCTTCAGTGGAGAATCACACTGTGAATCAGTGGAGAATCACACTGCTAATCAGTGGAGAATCACACTGCGAATCAGTTCTCTAAATATTAGCTGAAAATCCTCCGCACATGTGAAACACAGCACATCTGAGTCACGCCTGAGTTAGGGAAGAAATCAGGACTGAGCTGGAATGCGTTGGGTGGGAAGAAGAGTGGTACTCACTGCAACTTCAGATGCAGTGAACGCCATGCTTAAAAAGCAGAAGAGGGCCTTAAACACATGCATTAGGAAGCAAGGAATGCAGAATACCAGTAGACTAAGGTTTGCTTCAGAAAGATGAAAAAAGTGCGAGACATCAAAGCCAAAGAAAAGGCGGGCAGATCTCTGATCGACAGCCTGATCAACAAAGCAAGTTCCAGGACAGCCAGGGCTACATAGTGAAACCCTGTCTCAAAACAAAACAAGCTGGGCGGTGGTGGCACACACTTTTAATCCCAGCACTTGTGAGGCAGAGACACGTGGAATCTCTGTGAATTCAAGGCCAGCCTGGTCTACAGAGCAAGTTCCAGGGCAGGCTCCAAAGCTGTAGAGAAACCTTGTCTTGGGAAAAAGAAAGAAAAGAAAAAAAAATTCACCTTTGCATTTAAATTTCAAGTGAAATTCCCAACAAACAGTAAGAATTTTCTCTAACAAGTGTCTTTGTCCAACAGAGTATCTGTTGTAGAATTCATTTGCACATTGAACTTGGCAGGAATCAAGAGGATGGAATTCTTACCTTCCCAGCAGCAACCTCTTTACTCCGGTCTTTCTTTGCCCATTTATCATGATATTTCCTGTAGTAAGTAGAAGGATATAGATATATATGTAATCAAGACACCTAATAGCTCATAAAGGCATGCTGTTCACTCAGACAATAAATATTTATTAAGCCTATCTCTGTACTCGGCCCTGTGCCAAAGAATGAGGTCATAACTGTGAAATAGATCAGTCCCCTCTACAGTTGTGATGCTTGCAGTCAGAGTCCCTCCTGACCACCTCTCACTCAGCAGTTTGTTCTTCAAGTCAGTCTGGCCAGTTCCCACTGGAAGCCACACCTAATGTCCCAGGCCACTTGTTGGTGAAATTTCCCAGTCTGAGCTTGCAAGTCATCCTTCCAAACTGAGATTCCAACTCTCTTATGGAAAACTAAAATAACATTTTCAAGTATTTCTCAAACTAAATTTTAAATATCCAGAGTCCTGTTTCAAAACAGCTACCTCCCCCCCTTTTTTTTTCCAAGGCGAGATTTCTATGTGAAACAGTCCTGGCACTTGCTCTGTAGACCAGGCTGACCCCAAACTCACAGAGATCTGCCTGCCTCTGC
The DNA here is from genome assembly GCF_903992535.2 of Arvicola amphibius. NCBI lineage: Eukaryota > Metazoa > Chordata > Mammalia > Rodentia > Cricetidae > Arvicola > Arvicola amphibius. The sequence continues at coordinate 3,547,745 of NC_052055.2, read as the reverse complement.
CTCCTGAGTGCTGGGATTAAAGGTGGGCACTAAACAGCTGTCCTTAGCAGACAACACAGCACAACAACACATCATGGGTCAGCAATGTGGCCTAGCAGCTGGAGTACCTGCTCCGCTGGAGCCCTGGGCTTGACCCCTCAACAAAGATGATGGAAGGAGAACTCCCACAAGCTGTCTCCTAACCTCAACGCTTATGCTGCGGTATACACACACGCACATGGACACACACACACATACACACACGCATGCACACACACATGCACACACATGCATGCACGTGCACACACTCACACACATACACACACATGCACACACACATGCACACACATGCATGCACGTGCACACACGCACACACACACATACACGCACGCACACGTGTGCGCGCGCACACACATACACACACATGCATGCACGTGCACATACACACACATTAAACAAACCAACGCAGAAATGAAACTTAACAAACTCGTACTCTGCAGGATGGGAGGGAGATGAGAGCCAGACAGGCTGGGTTGTCCACATAGAACGTATGGACAAAGGCTGGGGAGATGGCTCAGCCATTAAGAGTTCTTACTGCTCTTGCAGAGGACCCACATTTTGTCTGCAGAATCTATGTTGGGCAACTTAGAGCCGAATGTAATTCCAGCTCTAAGGGATATGATGCCTCTGCAGGCACCCGACTCATGTCCATGTGTCCACGTGTAAACACACACACTTCCTTCTCATCCCAGGGCTCCCCTGCCACATTTCCACAACTCACTTTGCCGACTCATTAGAGACTGTCTCTGTTGCTTGGCATCAAAGTCCCCAGATGTAGCCCTACTTTAATGTGACCCTTTGAGAAAGTGCTGATCTGCCACTTACCATACGTCAGGAAACCCCCTGGACACGGGCATCCCCGCAGCAAGGAGGAAAAAAAAAGAACCCTTGCCAAGGACACTTCATTGAGATGCCAAAAAACAGGTGCTCAGAAAGAAGAAGAAGGAGGAGGAGGAGGAGGAGGAGAAGGAGAAGGAGAAGGAGAAGGAGAAGGAGAAGGAGAAGGAGAAGAAGAAGAAGAAGAAGAAGAAGAAGAAGAAGAAGAAGAAGAAGAAGAAGAAGAAGAAGAAGAAGAAGAAGAAAAGCTGCAGAACAAAGCGACATGAAGCACACGCATGAAAGGGTGGCAAGCGCAGAGAAGCGGGCCGTGGATAGCGTGTGGCGCATCAGCAACGCCGAGTAGGTTAAATGATGAGTTACTGTCCCATCCAACAGTGGCCCCCACACGCTTCTGGCCCCTGCTCTGTCTAGAGAGCCTATGACCTCATAAGGACATAGCTTTTTTGTTGGTTTTTGTAGCTGCTGTTGGTTGTGTGATTTATTTTACAGTTCCCAGGACTCCAGGTTAGAAATCTAACAACCGAATAGTTAGCTCACAGGAAGCATCAGGGTTACCTTCTTGCTGTGTTCCAGTCTTCCTCGCAACTGAGAAACCCTGTGACCTTGGGCAGTTCCCTCACTTTTCAAACCTCATCTGCAAAAGGCAAATCACAAATGTCGCACTTATCTCCAGTGTCCTTAAATGACCTACAGAATCTGGGGCTCAAGGTCACGGGGCTCAAAGCCTCAGTGCATAACTCGCGCTGAAAAACCAACAAGCCAAGAAGTGAGGGTATGGGTCCCTGCTCTGTGCTGCTAGCTGGTATAAACCCACAGCAGTGCAATCCCTGCTCTGTGCTGTTAGCTGGTATAACCCCCCAGCAGTGCCATCCCTGCTCTGTGCTGTTAGCTGGTATAAACCTCCACAGCAGTGCAATCCCTGCTCTGTGCTGTTAGCTGGTATAACCCCCCAGCAGTTCAATCCCTGCTCTGTGCTGTTAGCTGGTATAACCTCCCAGCAGTGCAATCCCTGCTCTGTGCTGTTAGCTGGTATAAACCCCCAGCAGTGCCATCCCTGCTCTGTGCTGTTACCTGGTATAACCCCCCTAGCGTGTGTTTTGCTGGCTGCCCTTTATCTGCCCGTTATTCACCCTCCCCTAATTTTCTATAAGATTGCTATCAGCTCTCCTCCATCACATGACCAATCAGACCAGGCTAGACCAATCAGAAACTCGCTCCCTGCTATGGAGATTAGCTTGAGTTGAGAGGCAGGTTGAGTGGCTCTTTCTTGCAGGTCCCACATGGAGAGGACCTTGGCTACATGGGAAATTTGATCCAACTTGGGCTACATATGAGACCCTGTCTCAAAACAAAACAAAAATAACAAAGAACAGGTCCTTCTGTGATGAAAAGAAATAGGACCACAAGAGGAAGCTCGGCAAATCATCGAGTGCCGGGTGATTGTCCACTCTGGTCATCATCTTAGAGTCACATCTGTCCTCAGCCAGGACCTCTGTGTCCAGTTCCACCAAGGGTTGACTGGGCTGGGAATCTGGGAGGGACTGGTCTGCTCTTTAACTAGGGCTCCTCCTCACTTTCATCCCAGGTATTAGTATTTTCATTTTCCTAAACAAAAGCCACAGCAATTTCAAGTTTGTGACTGGCCTCCAGCTAAGTCCATAGTTGAATACACGGATACCCAAGGCCCCAGTTCCTGGGAATTCAGCTCAGTTGCTCCAGAGAAGCGGTTTTCAGCCTGTGGGTAGAGACCCCTTTCACAGGGGTCGCATGTCAGCGGTTCTGCATATCAGAAACGCACGTTATGATTCATAAAAGTAGCAAAGCTACTGTTATGAAGTGGCCACGAAAGTAATTGTACGTTGGGTCATACGACAGGAGGAACTGCATTAAAGGGTGGAGCATCAGGAAGGTCGAGAGCCACTGCCCTAGAGTAAAGATTGGGAAATTTGCTGCTATTGTTTTGAGACAGTTTTGCAATGTTGCCTAAGCTGGTCTCAAACTCACCATCCTCCTGCCTCAACCTCCCCAGCATTACAGGTGTGCACCATGGTAGGCCCTGCAGCTCTTTAGTCCTGAGGGGTCCTAGTTTCATTTCTGCTGCTGTGGTATAAAATCATCCTGACCCAAAGCAAGCGGGGAGCAACAACTGCAGGTTCCAACCCATCATTTGGAGGTCACAGAGTTAGAAGCTGGAGACAGATTCCACCACACCCACAAACAAGAGCAGGGAAAGATGGTTGCACCCATGCTGCTGGCTTGCTTTTTTCAACCAACCTTCTTCAGTACACAGTTCAGGCCCTTGCCCATCAAATGATATTGCCCACAGCAGACTGGGCCCTCCCACATCAATCAACAACCAATCAAGACAATCTCCCACAGACGTGCGGAGGGCTAACCTCATCTAGTGCTTCCTCAGTGGGACTCTCTTCCTGTGACTCTAGGTTGTGCTGAGTTGACACTTGAAACTAACCAGCACATGGGGTTTAACACGGGGGCCTCAGAAATGTTAGGTTTATGCTCTAGCAGTGACGAGCCTGGAAAATCTATATTTACAAAAACTATCTCGGCAATTCTTTGCTGAGAGACAGAGATATGCCACCTAGACCCTTCTCCCAAAGGCAGGACAGAGACAAGCAGCTGGAGATGAAGCAATGGTGTCCAGCAGGGAGAGCCAACTTATCCCGAAGGAGCCCATCACCATTTCTCGGTGACATCTACCGACCAGCAGAACTATCTTCTAGCAGGGGTTCCCAGCAGCCACATTAGACAGGGACTCAGATCGATATACTGATCAACTCTCATTGGAGAAGCTTCTTTTTGCCATAAATGGAGCTAACACAGAGAGCCACAAGGGGATGGGGACAGAGAGGGACAGACGTCGGAGCACTCAGTTCTAAATGGGATGTCTTCTTCAGACCCCTCCTCTCAAAGCTCGGGTCAGTGTGGAAGAGGAGGCGGAAGATTCCAGGAGCCAGCAGTGGCAGGTGACTCCAAGGACACCGTGTCTTGCAGACACAACAGGGCTGACACCTGTGTGATACAGCCTGTGACAGCAGCCACAAACCTGCACAGGCTCAAACCAGACAAAATCCCAGCACTGAGAAGGGAATGGGACACGAAGACCCACCCTAACCAAGAAGGCGTTTGCAATTGATACCTGCAGGGGAAGAGAAAATTCAGCGTTCTCCAGTGGAGTAACAGTGGAAAACCGATGTCCAGGGCAGGCCTCACGCCCGGGGTGGCCAAGCTAAATGGACTTCGTGGTTGTCTGTGCCATCTTTGTTTTATTTGACTTTTGTTTTGATATGTTTGTGTTATTGGGTTTTCTGTTTATCTATTTTGATTTTCATGTGTTTTGTTTGTTTGTTTTTGGTTTTGTTTTGTTTTTTTGAGAGAGAGAAAAAAAATAACATGAAATTGGGTGGGTAGGCACATGGAATCGTGGCAGAGTTTTGTGAGGAGAAAACATGATAAAAATATATTTATGAAAAACGTATTTTGAACATTCTTCAAGAAATACCCCTAGCCTGGCTTTCTATTGGCACAACGTAGGAGAGGTGGAAAGCCCCACCCGACCAGCCAAATGAAACTCTTATTATTTCATTCTTCTGACTCAACCTGACTGTATTATTTTTAACTCTTGAAGTCCCACAGCATTATGTTTTCTGAAGTTTGGAAATCTGTGTCTCTTTATTGTAATGTTTGTCTTGATGGCTTTCGTTAGATGAGAAGCTCTCGCTCGGAGAGAGGACGGAGCCTCTAGCTCAAACACCAGTGAGGCAAGTTACTGAATTTTCTGCAAGGACAAGAGTTACACCCTCGAGGGCTGGAGAGGAGACTGCTCGGTAGTTAAGAGCACTGGCAGCTCTTCTAGAGGGCCTGAGTTCAATTCCCATCAACCACATTACAGCTCAGAGCCATCTATAATGGGATCTGATGCCCTCTTCTGGGTGTAGGTGTACCTGCAGCTAGAGCACATATACATAAAGTAAATAAATATTACAATAAGAAAAGAGTTACAACCTGCTCCTTTGGGAAATATTAAAATGTAAAAAATATTAAAATGTAAAAAATAAAAAATGAAAAGCTGCCTCAAGGTGCGCCGTCTCTGGCACCCAGATAAAAATTAAGAAAAAATATCCAAGTGAATCCAGTGACTGATGCGCAGTCAGGAAGCCCAAACAGGCTTCTTCGTCTATTTTGCTGGGACACCTTCAAACACGCACAAGAGCTTATGAACGTGCTCACCTAACTGGTCGACAATCTAGAAAAAACCAGCGTTCACAGCGATAGATTTGGTTCGCACGGTTGTTGCTGTTACTTTGGAAAATTACTTTTCTCTGGCTCACAAAAAAGCGGGATTTTCTAGCAGGGCGGTGGTGGCGCACGCCTTTAATCCCAGCACTCGGGAGGCAGAGGCAGGCGGATCTCTGTGAGTTCGAGACCAGCCTGGTCTACAAGAGCTAGCTCCAGGACAGGCTCTAAAGCTGCAGAGAAACCCTGTCTCGAAAAACCAATTAAAAAAAAAAAAAAAAAAAAAAAAAAAGAGGGATTTTCATATAAATTCTTCTTTTTGATACTTTTAACATCTTCTCCTGGACCTATCAATAAGGAGCCAATGGTGACAGCCCAAACACACAGCAGGGGCTTTGTTACCCAGCAGGCAGACTCCCCCTGACTCCCAAATGAAAGAAAACTGGGTCCCCCTCCCCAAGTCCCTGCCGTCTTACTTCTGTGACCCCGAGATTCCAGACAACGCGTGTCCTTGGTGCACGTCAGGAAAAGGTTTTCTCATTTCCCGTCCCTGGGAGAGAGGAGTCTGTGGCAAATGAGTAACCAGTGTCTTCTGAGTGGTGCCCAAGCAAGACTGTTGGTTTCCCAGGATCCAGGGTGATCGTTTCAGACAGTGTCATCCAACAGTTCAAATGCAGAGAGCCTTCCAGATGTGTGTGTGTGTGTGTGTGTGTATGTGTATGTGTGCATGTGCGTGCATGCGTGTGGGTGTATGCATGCATGTGTTCGTGTGTGTGTGTGCATGTGTATGCATGCATGTATGTGCAGCCCATGCGTGCACATGTGTACATGTACGTGTGTGTGAGTGCGTGTATGTGTGTGTGCGTATGTGCTTGTGTGTGCGTGCGTGTGTATGCATATGTGTGTGCGCGTGCGTGCATGCGTGTGGGTGTATGCACGCATGCATTCGTGTGTGTGCATGCATGCATGTGCATGCATGCATGTGTGTGTGCACGCCCATGTGTGCGCATATGTACATGCACGTGTGTGAGTGCGTGTATGCGTGTGTGTGCGCGTATGTGCGTGCGTGTGTGTGTGTGTGTGTGTGTGTGTGTGTGTGTGTGTGTGTCTTTTTTCCTTTTTGGTGAGACTGGTAGGGTTTTGGCTCTAGATAACCGACACCACCTGACGCCATTTCTTCAAGGTTATCGCTGGCTTCCCAGAGCCCGTCCTTAAGTCCTTAAAGTCCCTGCTCAAGGGCCGAGGACGTGGCTCTGCTGGCACAGAGCTCGTCTATCGTGCACATATCCCAGCACCGTGAAAATCTGGCAAGGGGGCAGCACATATCCGTAACCCCAGCACTTGGGAAGTGGAGGCAGTTGAATCAGAAGTTTGTCATCTCTGGCTGCTTAGTGAGTTCAAGGCACTAGACTCGCTCTATGGTCAGAGAGAGGACACAGCAAGTACCTTCTGCTAATCCCAACAACCTGCCTTCCATCCCTAGCACCCAAATGGCAGAAGAGAGCGGACTCCACAGCTGGCCTCTCATCTCCCTGGATACGCTACCACGCGCACAAGCACACACAACAAATAAACAAAGATGTAAAAGCAATAGTTTGGTCACATCTGAAGATATAACATTCAAAGGCAAGCCACCAAACAGCCCAAATAAGTCTCCTAAAATCTATGCTGGTTTGGCCAGGGTTCAGGCCATATCATCCCACCGTAGGAAGTGGTAAACTTTTCTCTCTGAAAATCTGACAGCCCTCATTCTATAGGACAAACTAACAACGGGCAGGAGGAAGGGGGCAGACAGAATGTATTAAATGCCTAAGGGATGGGAGGACTCCAATCAAATTCTGCTGGGAGCCAGCAAAGCGATAGAGATGCAGGCATATGAATCCAACAGTCCCAGGAATCCCAAGGAATTCATGATTTGCACATGGACCTAAAGCCTGGAGCCACTGTGGGTCAGAGGAGCCTGGCAGGTCTCGTAGAAGGAGCTTTTATATCCCTTTTATCCCTATTTCTTCTGTCGTAGTAGAATAAGGGTCATGGTGTGCCTTCATCTATTTCATGGGTGCTTTGATCTTAAAATAAAATGTGTGAGGGGATTGAATGGCACTTTGGACTCTTCAGAAGAGCTGTGTATTTTATCCTGTTCAGGCTTGAGGACATACTGCTGGGGTTATGGCCCAGCTCAAATGTTGCAAAAACTGGAATTCTCTATCAGTCCCATTGAGATTCTCACCTGGGACTAAGGGGGATGTAAATGGGGTTACGGCCGCTTTAAAAAAAACTGTTGGTGGTGTCTGGAATGCCCGCCCCTCTCACTCCTGGGCACCTACCCAAGAAAATGCAAGGATACATTCACCACATGTTCACCACAAGACAGCTATGAGATGCTCAACCCCATAGCCTATACAAGAGCCCCAAATCGTAAACTACCCAATGCACCATCCCCCACAGATGGGCCCAGTAAATCACAGTGTGTTCACATGAGACTGTCCATGGCTGAGTTTGAATAAAGCACACTACAGCAAAAGAAGTGTTGTGCCAGGCGGAGGTGGCGCACGCCCCTAATCCCAGCACTTGGGAAGCAGAGACAGGTGGATCTCAGTGAGTTCGAAGCCAGCCTGGTCTACATAGCAAGTACCAGGATGGTCAGGACTGTTATACAGAGAAACCCTGTCCCCAAAAAAACAAAAAACAAAAGAAAAAAACCAGAATAACAACAATAAAAGAAGCATTGCATCTATGTAAAGTATGTGACTCACAAGATTATGGCTGTGCTGGGTTAGGGTTGGGGGGTGGAAGGTGGGGGAGACTTGGGGATGCTAGTAATGTTTCATATTTGGATGGGGTGATGATTGCACAGGTGTGTTTCCATGGCAAGCTTGAGTTAGATGTGTATTATATGTCAGGCTAGGTGGTACACACTTCTGATTCCAGGGCCGGGAAGGCAGAAGCAGGTGGAGTCCAACGAATTCAAGCTTAGCCTGGTCTATTTAATGAATTCCAGGCCAGTCAGGGCTACATTGCAAGACTTTATAAAAAAAATTGTTGAAACCAACCAACCCTGAGAATATCTATCTATTGGGTACCTGATGACAGCAGTCTCCAAGGGAAAGCAGAAACTTCTAGAAAGTTTCCTTTAAAGATGCTGGAAAGAACCCCTACTCTGAAACCACTGGGTGGTCCTTTCCTGCCCCACACCTAAACATCACCTAAAAAGCAAAGCCCGCTCGGTATATTGTACAAAAGCTTCATGAGCCAGTAATCCATTCAGCCTGTCTTCTGAGATGAAGAATGCTGTCTCCCTGTCAGAGGAACTCCATCTTCACTTCAAATCATGCCTTGCAGCAGCTCCTCTGCGAGCTGCATTGCCCTGCTGATGGAGGTTTGCAAAAATGGAGGCAAGAAAAAAAAAAGCTGTGCATCTTACAACGTTTGGGTAAAGCCCAGCATGTCACCACGCGTGTGTGCCCCTTAATGCTGTATCTTCATTTCAGGTGTGTGTGCTGGGGGGGTCGCCCACAGAGATAGACAGCCGCAGGCAGTCGAGAGCCACCCAGTGGGTGCTGGAAACTGTACCTGGGTCATTCACAGCAGCCAACATTAACTGCTGAGTCAGTTCTCCAGCTTTCCCTTTCATGTGTGCTTTTAAAAACATTTAAAAAAAAAAAACGGCTTTAGTTTGGGACTAGAGATGTAACTGACCTGGCGTGCACCAGGCCCTGAATTCCAGCCTCGTCATTGGAAGGAGAAAGGTGTGTGTTCATTTTAAGTTAATCAATTCAGAATATATGAAGAAGAAATCAATATAAAAGTAAAGATTTCCCTCCTTCCAGCCTCCTGAGTTGTCTTCTGGTGACTACCATTCAACAATCCCCAGGGCACAGAGAGGAACTATTTTGTAAACTTGGGTGTCAACTGAAAAAAAAAAGCCACTTGTAAAGGGACCCACGTGGTTACCCCACCCCAATCTCTTAAAGAAAAGAGGAACTGCAGGGACTATAAATGGCCTTTCTGGCCCCACCTTTGATGTGCTGAGGGTCCTGATAAGGACATAGTGGGGATTCTAAGGCAGAGGTCTTTCTGATGCCTACCCACCTGACTCTCGGGTGGGAGGCAGATGCCCTGGGGACTTTTTGACAGAGGGGCTCCCAGAATGAAAGCAGAAGCAGGCTAAGAGGAAGGGAAGGCATCAGGGTGGTGCCGACAGGATGGTCTGCCCTAGGGTCTCAGCCTGGATGGGGGCTGGAGGGACAGAGTGAGGCCGTGTGCCTGCCCCAGCGCGCCTCGCTAACCTCTCAGCCTGTGCTGCCCATTTCAGGTTCTGTCATTGCAAACTGAGCAGAGAGATAAAACTGTTTGTTGTCAACTCCTTCTCCAACAGGTTTCCCAGTTTTTTGCGAACATATAATAATTATGCGGGGAAGGATTCAAAGTGCAGAGCCCAGCCTTTCATCAGGTCATGGCGCTGACTGTCCTGCTGGCCAGGGAGGCTGCTTTTCAGCGTGGGGTGCTTAGACCTCAGCCATCCAAACATAAAGCTCTCAGAGGCAGGTGAGGGTTTCCTTAGAGACATTTCCATACCGAGGTCTCAAGCTGAGGGAGAGGTGAACATCCAGTGTCACTGGCTAAAAACAGAGAACAAACCCAGCCATTGGCAGCTCATAGTTTGCTCCACCTAGACCATTAGCTTCACATATAATGGCTTATTTAATACTCATTGTTATTCTTTTGGTCCCCGACCCTTTCCACGCCCACTCCCAGCGACCTCTGGTCTCTTGGAGTCATCCTGAATCTCTTCCCTCTCTCTCTTCTCACTGCCCTCCTTTTGCGTGTGCACATGCGCCCCCTCTCTCTTTCTCTCTCTCTCTTTTTCTCTCTCTCTCTCCCTCTCCCCCTCTCTCCCTCTCTCCTTTAATAAAGCTTTATGTCTATTTTCTGTGTCTGCCGTTAACCCGCCGCTGCACCGCCTGTTCACCCGCCGCCCTGGTCACACGTGTTCCGCAGGTCTCCGTGCAGCTACGCACAGCTGCCCAGCTACTAAATCTTTAAGAATAAAACTCATAACTCTCTAAGGCTGGTATTGGTACCATCATTAGCCACATCTTCTAGATGAGGGGACAGAAGCAAAGGACAGTGGTTACACTACCCTGAGCTAGCATGCAAGGCTCCAAAGGCTGACCTATGAACCCTGACCCAGGAATACTGGGGGCAATTAAAGTCAGAGCGGAGGTCCGGGGGCATCACGGTAAGGATTGGTTCAGCTGACTTCAGAAAGCCAGGGTTCACCAGAGTTCACCATCAGTTAACGTCTGTTGGGTGTTGACTTCCTGACCTTGCACCAGCGTGTGTACTCAGCTTCAGAAAGCACAAATAAGGGAATGCCTGGGTGTATGTAAAGGAATGCATAAGCGTGAACGTGTGTGTGGGACATTTGTGATTGTGTGAGTCCAACTATACGTGTGTGAAGATGATCTACACGCATTGAGCTGCAAGCATGTGCATGAATTTGTTGAGGGTAGAAATGTGAGTATGTGGAGCGCGTGGATAGAGATTTGACTACATGAGTATGCATATATGTGCAGGACTGTGTGTGTGTGTGTGTGTATACATATACACAAAGCCATGAATATGTATACGAAGCCATGGGTAAGTATAGGGCTGTGCATGCAAATATATGTATAACAGGTGCATGGGAGTGTGTGTGGGGGTGCAAGCTGCTATGGGTGTCATGTGTGCTGATCCCACTTTAGTTCCCTCGCCATGAGATCAGGTGGCACACGAGTTCCACCCTCTGACAAGGAACCCTGAGGGAGTTGTCCAAGGGCAGTTCTGGCCACAGAGGAGAACATCATTCTGTACGGTTATGAGAAGCTGCCAAGTTGCCTATGGGCAGCCACTCAGCACACCCACCTGGTTTGGGAATCGGATGGACCTGGCGTCTACTTCATACTCTGCCCGCCGTTGATAAGGGACTTTGCCAGCCACATCACCTCCTAGTCCTCCTTCTCCCTGTCTAACAGAGTACAGCAATAATACTCAGGGCGAAAACATAATAAACGACAATTTTGTCTGGGTGAGCAAGGAAAATATTTTCTCAATGTTTCTTTTTCCCAGATCACCACTTTGAGACTAATCCATGGCGAAGCTGGGCTTCCCCGGAGGTTCGTAGGTGGTCTGTGGCCCATCTTAATGACCCATTAGGCCTCTTTGGGAGCCGTTGACAAATAAAGCCCTGGGGTCACAAAGAGTTAATGCACTAGAGTTAGGACAGCCTGTTTGCTGAGATCAGCCTGGCATTCTTCAAGAGGGGCCAGGAAAAAAGCACCTGTTATGTAACAAACCCCACTGCTAGCTGAAAATACCGACTAGAGCGAATGTTTAAAAATGAAATACCACACCTGTGTCAGTTGATTGCCTGATTCTTCAGGGGACCCCCCCTCCCCCGCCCCCGAAACGAAATAAAGAAAGGCCGCCTCGGCAGGGAGGCCGCAGTGGCTGGCGCTGGGGGCAAAGCCAGGCGGAACAATGACGGAGTGGCCGCTGGGCCACCTGCCTGGGAGGCGGGAACTGAGTCAATAAAGCCACTAAGCAAACAGTCGTGCTCGGTTTGTTCAGTGGGCCGAGGAGCGCTGGAAGCCGGCACACATCCTCAGTTAAATCCGAGCCAAGCTCCCAGCCCAGCGCTTTGTTTGCACGACTCCTCTTGTGGCAAGATGGCGTTCCACGGGGTGCGGGGCAGACAAGGGCGAGCCGGGCACCGGGGCGAGCCAGGCCACTGGGCGAACCAAGCCACTGGGCGAGCGGGCCTCGGGGCGAGCAGGGCCACGGGGTGGGGCGGCACCCCGGAGTGGCTTCCCTGCCTGCATCCACGCCCAGTGGGGCTGGGTCATGTTATCCTGACGAAACCGAGGCTGCGGGGACAGAATCAGGAGTGGGAGGAGTCGGGGGAGGCTTCTGTGGTCTCTGTCACTTAGGCACAGTGTGGGAAAGTAGCTTCTAAGGTGGGTGGGGGGCGCTTGAGAAGAGGGAGGATGGACATCCGGGCTAGAGATCCCTGTCAATCGTCAACGCAGGCCTCGTGCTCCAGCAGCGACACACCTCCGCTTTCATCTGCGTGCTTAAAACATGCTTCCATCCCAGCGGTGGAGTTATTTAGAAGCGGGACAGATTTGAATGAAAGCATTTTAGCGATGTCTGTGGCTGTCTTAAGTGTGGTGGTCTGTGGAATGCATTCATGAATGAGCTGTGCTTATGACTTGGTTGTCATGAGAACATCTTTGTGAGGGATGGAGGGGGTGATTCTCAGGATTGCCTGCACTGTGTGACATTTCATAGTTTGGAAGCAGGGAGAGCGGGGAAGGAAGCAGGCACGTGCCCAGAGGCACAGCTCCCGTGCTCTCGCCTCGTCTCTCATCCCTACAATGGGAATGTTTGCTGCATCCAGCATGTTGGCTCATGCCTGAAATTCTAGCACTTGGGAGGCTGAGGCTGGAGGATGGCCGTGGATTCAACGTCTGCCTGGGCTGTGTACTGAGACCTTATCTCAAAATAAACAAACAAGTAAATGAACGAGTTAAGAACCCTGGTGGTGCTTCTGGGCTGCAAATGGATTCTGAGAATCTGAGAATTATGACAATAGCAGTCTTGACCAGACCTAAGAGTCTTGGCATTTCACCTTTAAAATTTCTTTTCCTGAGTAAGTCGGTGGTGGGCCATGCCTTTAATCCTAGCACTCAGGAGAGAGACAGAAGCAGGTGGATTTCTGAGTTCAAGTCCAGCCCAGTCTATTGAGCGAGTTCCAGGACAGCCAGATGTAGAAACTCTGTCCTGAACAACAAAACAAAAACAAACAAACAAATCAAGCCAAGTATTGATGGTGGAGGCCAATTAATTCAAGCACACAGGAGACAGAGGCAGGCAGACCTCTGTGAGGTCAAGGCCAGCCTGGTCTACAGACTGAGTTCCAGAATAGCCAGGACTACACACAAAAACCCTGTCTCAATAAACAAAGCCAAACAAACACAAACAATCAAAATCTCCTCTTCTTTCCGCAGGCCCCACAGTGATTTCTAATCAGGGAGCTGGGGTTGCCCTCACGTGACCTCTGTCAGCACCTGGAGATGCCTAGTGATAGCCACCGAGGCTGGAGGGCTACCGTAGATGGGGGCCAGAGAAGCGGCTGGTTATCCGACAATGCACAGCTCCCCACATCAGAGAATTCTCCAGCCCCAAATGTCAACAGTGCCGGGGCTGAACTGTGCTTTCATGTCATGGGGTTATTGAAAAGCATCTATTTAACTAAGCCGTGATACAGGCTGGATGGCTGGCAGTTCACATAGAAACCTTCTAGGGCGAGTTGATTTTAAACGAGGTTTCTATTTGTTCAAGAGCTTTAAATCAGTCTCTCTCGCGCCTCGCTTTCTCCCACCCTCCCTCTCCCCTCTGTCACAGGCGTGCGCATGCACACACACACACATATGCACACACATATGCACATGCACACACACACATATGCACATGCACACACACACATGCATTTCTGGGAGAAATCCTTTGTATGTGTTTTTCCTATGGGGTTGCTATGACAGCCACCTACTCCATGGCCAAACCGGGAGGAGACCAACCCTGCCAAGGGTTCCTGGCCAAGGCTGGAGTGAAGACACTGGTGTGAACTGGTGTGAAGTCTCCACCTGCCTGCAGGTCCTGGAAGCACAAATACTGACGGACAAACCACGCTAATCCACATGACCACGTGATAGGCAAGAGTCGAGCTTAGTCAGAAACCAGGCAGGGGCTCCTCCGAAGACTGTCCCTGCACAGCACACACACAGCTATAGAATGCACAACCAACTGCCTGTGTTAGGTCACCGCTTCTTAATCTTAGTGGCAAACACAACCCCCGAGGTCTTCCAATAATATCCAATGCCCAGGTTGACCCTAGACCTGTAACAAGAGCCTTTAGTGGTGACGTCATCCATCACTGTTTAAATTCATTTTTCCGAAGGGTAACATCCACACCCAATGTGAACGTGTCTCTAGCAATCCCACATCCAGGAGTCTCAACAGAACCGAAAGCTGAGTCTTGCAAAGCGTCTGTACATCTATGCTGACAACGTCGGTCACAGCCGCTGAAAATCACAGTGTCCACCAACATGGGTACAAACGGAATGTGGTCCAGACACACACAAAGGAACAGTGCTCAGCCTGAGAAAGGAAATTCTGATGGTTGCAAAAATGCAGGCCAAACATCATGTTGAGGAAAAGTTGGTGGCAATGAGACAAGCAGTGTGTGCTTCCATTTTTACAAAAATCCTAGTCTCGCTCAGAGGGACATGAGGGACAGGAGAGGGTGTGGGGCTGATGAATTCGCGAAGGGCCAGTCTTGCACAATAGTGCAAACTCACTCACTGTTACTAAACCAAGCACTTAGAATGCTGTGCTGTGCTGTGCTTGCTTGCTTGCTTGCTTGCTTGCTTGCTTGCTTGCTTGCTTGCTTGCTTGCTTGCTTGCTTGCTTGCTTGTTTGCTTGCTTGCTTGAGACAGTCTCTTACTATGCAGCCCTGGTTAGCCTGGGTATACCAGGATGGCTCCAAACTCACAGAGATCCACCTGCCTCTGCTTCCTGAATGGTGGGATTAAAGGTGTGCCTCACCACACCCAGCATGGGTGACATATTATTTAAAAGTATATATGGGTTGGAGAGCTGGCTCAGTGGTTAAGATTGCTGGCTGTGCTTGCCAAGGACCTGGGTTTGTTATGCAGCACCTACAGAGTGGCTATAATCATCTGTAACTTCAATTTCAGGCACCTTATGCCCTCTTCTGGCCTCTGTAGGAACCGGGAGTACGTGTGGTACACAGGCATACATATAGGTAAAACATTCATACATATAAAATAAAAATAGTGCTTTAAAAAGAGAGATTGCTAGGTTATGGTTGTGCATGCCTTTAATCCCAGTAGTTGGGAGGTAGAAGCAGTTGGGTCTCTGTGAATTTGTGGCCAGCCTGGTCTACAGAGCAAGCTCCAGGATAGCCAGGGCTACACAGAGAAACCCTGTTTCAAAATAAACAAAATGTTATTTTAAAAATTAAATATAAAAATTAAATATATAAACATATATATATATACTTACATACAGAGAGAATCAGTTGATGAATATCTATTTACTCATTTATTTTTGTTTTTTCAAGACAGAGTTTCTCTGTGTAGCTTTGGAGCCTTTCCTGGAACTTGCTCTGTAGGCCAGACTGGCCTCAAACTCTCAGAGATTCATCTGCCTCTGCCTCTGCCTCTGCCTCCTGAATGCTGGGTTTAAAGCATGCACCACCACCGCCCAGCTTGGCTGATGGATTTTTATAAAGTGAACACATGTAAATAGCCAGATGAACAAGTGAATATGGTCAGGTCCCTCCCAGATATTCTGTTCCCAGGGTCATGGTGTCCTGATTGTCTAAGACCATAGCTTAAGACTTAACAGATCAGCACTAATCTCTGTCTATGTATCTATCTATGTGTCTGACATACCGTCTGTGTTTGCTGTTGTTACAGACAGGGTCTCCTGTGAGATTTGGAAAGAGCTCTAACACCACCATCTAGGAGCTGGGAAAATGCCTCAGCAGGTGAAACAGTTGTTAAGTGAGCTTGGGAATGGAGAGCGGACCTCTGAGCTCACATAAAATCCAGGTAGGCATAGTGACGCACCTACAAACTCAAGAGAGATGGAGAAGGCAGATCCCAGAGAAAGCTGTCTACGGAGACCTTGGCGAGCAGAGGTAGCTGGCCCTGGCTTTTACAAGAGAATCTCTCTCCTCGTCATACTTCCCAGGCCCAGATTCCTCCCACCGGGACCACAAAGAACCTTTTTGTTCTTGTTCCATAGAATCAACAAAGTCTTCTCTGTCCAGCCAGGAAAAGGAGGAACCTTGTAACTTAATTAAGATGAGTTTACTCAGTGTCTCTCATAGGGAGCCCATGTTGTCTCATCTTTGAGAACACTCAGATGGCTGAGAGGACACAAATTAGCATCACTGTGAGAACATCAAAATTCTCCGACATTTCAGTGTTGACAATTTCAGCCTCAACTTTTTTTATGGCGAGATACTTATCATTTAATATGTGAAGATGGCTGTTGCCTCAAAGTCGAGCCACCCTCGACTACTTCTCCTAGGCGCCAGGAGGCATTGAATTAAATGCTATTCTCAAGGTTCCTACAGCAATCACCCCAGACTCTGTTCCACGGATGTCCACTGTTCCACGGATGATGTCCACGTGCAAATAAAACGGCCGCCTACATTTCTGAAGCGAAAAATCTTAAGTGACTTTTAAAATATTCACAGGCTAAACCTGAATAAAATCGGTGTGACCAGAGACATCTGTCTTGGTGTCAAGATGACAGGGTAAACGAGTCTGGAGACGGAGTAGGAGTGTTGGGAAGCAGAAAGCCACGACCTGTCTAGGGAGGGAAACACCAAGGAGGACACATTTCAGTGTGTCTCAGGTTAGACAGACCATGTAGGCTGGAGAGAAACACATACCTCAGGGGAGCAGTGGCGGGGGGCAGTACAGACAGACAGACGGATTCTCCAACACCGAGTCCTAGACGTCTTCACTGTTTCCCTCCATCCAAACTCACCCAGAAGGAAATCACTCAGGTTATTCCCAACAGTCTCCCCGTATACATCTTGCCGGAAGTCCAAACAGATGCAGAACCAAGTGGGAAGCTATAGATCCATCTTCACAGCAAAAAAGACCCACTAACCATGGGGTTCCACGACTGCCTTCCTCTATTAATTCTGGTTATGACTATTTTACTAGTAAATTTTTTTTACATAATTTCCTTTTTTTTCTTTGATGTTAAGATGCAAAATAACTGGAAATAATCACAGATCAAAAGAGGTCATATGATTAAAAATTAATAGGTTGTTGGTGTGGGTGTGAACACACTTGTGGGTTAGTGTGTGGTGCCCACGAGAAAATCAGAGGACAAACTTGGGTGTCATTCTTCAGACACTTTCCACCTTTTATTTTAGACAAAAACAAAAGCCTCTTAGCCCCAGAACTTTGCCAAGCAGGCAAATCCGGTCTGAGCTTCCAGAGACACCCGTCTCTGACTCCCATCTCATCATTGCTGGGACCGCATACAGGTATTGTGGCACCCAGAATTTCACATCCATTTGGGAGGTCTGAACTCAAGTCCTCAGGCTTGCAAAGCTGTGTTTTACTAACTGAGCTAGCTCTCTAGTCCGTGGTTCTTTTAGGGAGAGATATAGCTCTCTATGTAGCCCAGGTTGGCCTAGAATTCGCAATTCTCCCGTTGCAGCCTCCTGCAGATTACAGATGTGTGTCTTAACACCTTGATATCAGATGGTCTTAGGGACTAGTCTCACTGGAGGATGGCCATGGAGAAGGTGAGCACATGAACAAGCACATGCTTCTGGCTTCTCTCAGTCCCGCGGAGAACACAGGGAGTGCTGTGGATCCCGTCTACTCTTAGCTGACACGACACACTCAGCACTGTGTCTGTGCTCAGTAGAACAGGCCTCTCTGCTGGGTTGTTTACTTACAGCATGACCAGGTCAGTCAAGACTGAGGGATGTCAGGCCTTCGCAGGACACGCTCCTGGGCATCAGTCTATAGTGCTCTGGCAAGTATTTAACAAAAGGCATTTCCAAAAGCAATGCTCTGCGTCTGCCGGTTTCCTTGGTGCCAACAACATCGCCGTTGCTATCACCAGGTCGTGGAGGTGGGGAGGAAAGATGTTCAGTCAGGGGATCTGGTGTTGGGGCAGGACCCAGCCCTGACAGCCACGACCTCAGCATGGCCTGCAGGTAAATGTGGGAGAGATGGTGTCAGAATCCAGACCTAGGACGGCTGCCTCTACTCTTTTTATCTAAATTAAACTAAAGCGATAAAAGCTAATACAGAGTCCTCCTAACACACAGCAAAGGAAAAGGAGACCACTGAGCAAAGAGCATTATCTTCAGACCGCAGCCAGATAAGCCGGGAGTGGCGATACCTGTCCTCCAAGAACTGGGGAGGTGGAGGCTGGCGGGTCAGAAGTTTAAAGTCATCCTATCTTACTTAGCAAGTTCAAGGCCAGTCTGTGCTACAAGATACCCTATAAAAATAAACAAAAGAAGGGAGGAAAAAAGAAGGAAAGGAAAGAAAGAAAAAGAAAGAAAAGTTATGATCAAATATAATTACACTTTTTATTTGTTCCCTTAGCACTAGAATTACAGGAGGATGTGAGCTGCCTGACCAAACCCAGGTCCAGGGGAATCACTGAACTGTCTGTCCTTCAGGCCCAGGATTATCGCGTTGTTTGTTTGCTTGTTTGCTTATGTTTTCTTTTTCTTTTCTTTTCTTTTTTTTGGTTGTTGGTTGATTGGTTTTTTGTTTTGATTTGGTTTTTTTTTTTGTTTGTTTATTTGTTTTTATGAAACAGGTTTTCTCTGTGTAGCCCTGGCTGCCCTAGAACTCACTCTATGGACCACACTGGCCTGGAACTCACAGAGATCCACCTGCCTTTGCCTCCAGAGTGCTGGGATTAAAGGTGTTAAAAACACATCCATTGCAAAAGTCCTGTGCTTGAAAGTTTGTAACAGCAGTGTACTCAAAGTCACCCAGGCTGGGAAGCGAAAGGGAAGCCCTTTAGTAGATGAATCGCCCGATAAACTGGGCCCGTCCCCATGTGAAACACTACTTACCTTGGCTTGTCAGAAATGAGCTGTTAAACCATGCTCGGAAGTGGGAAAGATGCTGGGTGGCAAAGCACACCTTTAATCCTGGCACTCAGGAGGCAGAGGCACAGAGGAGGTGAGTCTCTGAGTTCAAGGTCAGCCTGCTCTACTGAGAGAGTTCCAGCACAGCCAGGGCTACACAGAGAAACCCTGTTTGGGGTAGCGGGGAAGAAGTAGGAAAGACAATGCAGAAAGAGCTGAGCAGTTTCCTCAGAGAGAATGTAATGCTACTTTTCCCCAGCTTATTGTGAAGTACAGGGCAGTGTGCGGACAGACAGACCGGTGGACAGTGTGCAGACAGACAGACCGGTGGACAGTGTGCAGACAGACAGACCGGTGGACAGTGTGCAGACAGACAGACCTGTGGACAGTGTGCAGACAGACAGACCGGTGGACAGTGTGCAGACAGACAGACCGGTGGACAGTGTGCAGACAGACAGACCTGTGGACAGTGTGCAGACAGACAGACCGGTGGACAGTGTGCAGACAGACAGACCGGTGGACAGTGTGCAGACAGACAGACCGGTGGACAGTGTGCAGACAGACAGACCGGTGGACAGTGTGCAGACAGACAGACCGGTGGACAGTGTGCAGACAGACAGACCGGTGGACAGTGTGCGGACAGACAGACCGGTGGACAGTGTGCAGACAGACAGACCTGTGGACAGTGTGCAGACAGACAGACCTGTGGACAGTGTGCAGACAGACTGGTGGTGGGTGACCACGTATAGAAGGGAATAGAAGTGCGGGCTGTGACTCCATCAGGGCAGCAAAGACCTTGAGTGCCAAGATAGGAAACCACAAGTCAACACTGACCCTTCAGGAAAGGGCCTGCCTCCTCATTGCTCGATGGACCTCCTACTTCAGGGTATGGCCAGCTAAAAGCAGTCCCCTGGTGGCAGGCTTTGGTCTCCCCGGTTACACCAAAGTGAAAATTATATTTTTTTTGTTTGTTTTTTTTTTTTTTTCGAGACAGGGTTTCTCTGCAGCTTTAGAGCCTGTCCTGGAGCTAGCTCTTGTAGACCAGGCTGGTCTCGAACTCACAGAGATCCGCCTGCCTCTGCCTCCCGAGTGCTGGGATTAAAGGCGTGTGCCACCACCGCCCGGCCAAAGTGAAAATTATAAAAACTCTTCAGAACTCCAAAGTCGTGTCAGGAATATGTGTTGGGAGCAGTACAAACGTAGTCAGCTGCATATTGGAAAGGCCAATGAACAGAGGAGCTCACTGGAAGACACACCAGGACTTGGCCTGTGCCCAGAGGTTCCCCTCTGCAGACCTGGTGAATTCTGCACCTCCAGCCAGCAGCTGGTTCAGAGGCTGCTGGTGCTGAAAGACCTGAAGGGCTGCTTTGCATCTGGCCTCAGCAGACACGCTCATTTGCATATAGTCAAATTTCCACGTCTAAGGCCTAACTAGCCGATCTGGGTGGATGTTATGGGGTCAAAACTCTTTAAAGCCCATCAGAGTAACCAGCTAAAAGACAGCAAAGTTTACAGCAGAAAGCCAAGCTCTGAAGTCGTTTTTCTGCTAAGGAGCACTCTGAGAAATGGAATTTAGCAAAGTGTCAGAGAAGTACGCACAAGTCTGGGACTGGAGCTTCTATGGGCTCTGGACAGAATCATTCTTTCTGCTCCTCTGTCTAAACAAAGAGGTTTTCCCAGGGTGTGGTGTCCCCAGGATCATTCATGGTGCTCTTAGAAGCGCTCCTGCATTACTAGGAGACATCGCTGCAACGTAGGAAAGTTCCCTTTCCTACAGAACTTTTCTCTTTCCTATTTGATTAACATTTGATAGGGTGCATGCTAATGGGGGTCAGTGTGATACTTCTGTACATGTATGTATTATGTACTAATCATGTGTGATCTCCTTTTCTCTAACCCCCACCCCCATATTCTTACCAAACTGCAGTAATCATTATTCAACATGAAGACTGGCTTCCTCAGAAACTTCCATACAAGAGACAGAACAATCTAGTAATGGAGTTCCCATACCTGACTTATTTGATGTCACATGACATCCCAGTTCTTAATCTTGCTGAAAACGACAGTGTTGAATTAATCATTTCAGTTGAAAATGTACCATTTTATGTAACTCTCTCATTCGCTCCTTTGTTGTTGGACACCCGCGCTGAGACCTGAGACTAAAACTCATTTCCAGGGTCCAGTCCATCATGGAGAAAGTCTGGGCAGCAGGAACTGGAGGGAGCCGGAGGGAGCCGGAGGGAGCTGGAGGGAGCTGGTCACATTGCACCCACAGCAGGGAAGCAGCGAGAGATGAAAGCTGGGGTCAGCTCACTTTCTCCCTGATTCGGTCAGAGACCAAGGCCATGGAGTGGAGCTGCCCGCATTCTGGGTAGATGGATAGATGCCTCAGTTAACCTAGTCTAGAAAGCCCCTCATGGACTTGTCCAGAGAGAGTGTGTCTACTAGGTGACTCTAGATCCTGACACATGGACAGTCAATAGTAAACAGCACAGACAGAAGCAGCTTTCATTTTCCATAGGGCTTCATGAACAATTCATTTTTAAAACGAGCATAGGCAAATTGAGAAAATATTATTTTTTATATTCAACATTTATGTGCAACTCCAAGATGAGGATGGGGAGGAAAGATACAGTTTCTAAAATGCTGCAAATCTCTGGGAACCTTGAGCCAACATGCAGAAGTCCAGTTAAAGTAGAAGCTGTTAGAAAATGCACAAGATCACTGGGCAGTGGTGGCACACATTTGCAATCCCAGCACTGGGGAGGCAGAGGCAGGTGTCTGTCTCTCTGAGTTTGAGGCCAGCCTGGTCTACAGAGAGTTCCAGAACAGCCAGAGCTACACAGAGAAACTCTGCTGTGGGACAATGGTCTTGTATTCTATATTGTCACTTGTACTGGTTTAATAAAATGCTGATTGGCCAGTAGCCAGGCAGAAAGTATAGGTGGGGAGACCAGAACAGGAGAATTCTGGGAAGAGGAAAGTCTCAGTCAGCAGTTGTCACCCAGATGCAGAGGAAGCAAGATGAGAACGTCTCACTGATAAAAGGTACCAAGCCACATGGCTAACACAGACAAGAATTATGGGTTAAGATAGATGTAAGAGTTAATAAGAAGCCTGAACTAATAGGCCAACCATTTTATAATTAATGTAGATCTGTGTGTGTTTCTTTGGGACTGAACAGCTGTGGGACCGGGCAGGACAGAAACCTCTGTCAACAAATGGCGCCAATGTGGACAACTACATCCACATAAAACCCGAGAGAGCTTGGGAAGTAATTCTGGACTTAAAAGAACAGAGTTAAACATGGCTTCTTGGCAGCAGCATTTTCTCAGGTGGGCTCTGTTTGCTAGAGGCAAGCGTGTCTCATTTAAGAGAAGCTTCCTGACTCAGTTTTAGCTGCAAAAACTTGCAGCTCTTTTAAGAGGCCCCACCACCAAACATTTAAATGGTGTTTATGAATAGCTGACAGCAGGCTTCTAGGTAGTGGCAAGACCTTGAAATTCCTTAGAGTTGTATCAATAAACATGGCTCCTGCCAGTACCTCTGCCATGAAGCTAGACTTTCAGAAAGCTGAGGGATGGGGTGGATCCAGTCATCAAAGCCATGGCTTCAATACTAGCCATATCACCTAGCAAATTAAAGACTCATGTAGTCAGAAAAAGAGAGAGATACAGTAAAGATAGATTCAGATGAAGAAAACTTCTAAACCATTTACAGTGTGTTTAAATATATATATAGGCTTGGGAGAGAAAAAAAGGATAAAGTCCTTTTTTTTTTAAAAAAAAAAAAAAGGAGAGAGTAGTTGGGTGTTTGGGTATGGTGGCACGCACCTTTAATCCCAGTGCTTGGGAGGTAGAGGCAAGTGGTTCTCTGTGAGTTCAAGGGCAGCCTGGTCTACAAGAGCTAGTTCCGGGACAGCCAAAGACACACAGAGAAACTTTGTCTCAAAAAAAAACCAGGCCGGGCGGTGGTGGCGCACGCCTTTAATCCCAGCACTTGGGAGGCAGAGGCAGGCGGATCTCTGTGAGTTCGAGACCAGCCTGGTCTACAAGAGCTAGTTCCAGGACAGGCTCCAAAGCTACAGAGAAACCCTGTCTCGAAAAACCAAAAAAAAAAAAAAAAAAACCAAAAATTAAAAATAAAAGTAAAAGAAATAGAGCTTAAAATAAAGCCACATAAAGATGGAAAGCACACAGAGAGTCTGGATACTGTATGTTATTATGACTGAACGGCTGTGGGTCTGGGCAGGACAGAAAACCTCTGTCAACAAAACCCTGCCTCGAAAAACCTAAAGGAAAGAAAAAGAAAACGCACAGGATGGCGAGTGTTGATGCGCGCCTTGACACTGAGGCTGTGTGTGGAGGGTGTGTCGGTTGCCAGAGATTCTGGTTGTGCTGAAATGCTTGGAGCTGCTTCAAATCCCAGACCTGAGCGGGGCCCAACCAGCTATTCCTGGTGTGAGAAAGAGACAGGGTTCTCAGAACAGGGACCCAGACATGCAGGGAGATGTAGCGCCTGCACTATGAGATGGTATGCGAGCCGGGAAAGAGACTGGAGATTTAAACACAGACAGAAACACAGGGACACAGGTCACCCTTGAAACAAGAATGCCCCCTTTATTGTGTTCAAGGGCAGCTTATATAGTGCCCTGGCCACGCCCCAGCTCTCGGGATCTTTGAGCTGCAGGCCCACCAGAAACCACTCCCCTGCCATCAGGGTCGTGCTCAGAGCAGCTGCAAGCATAGGAAAAACAAGTTGTTTTACTCAGAGCAGCTGCAAGCATAACAAGTTGTTTACTCTGGCACAGAAAATTCAGGGTCTGGGTCCACAGTCCCAACAGGGAGAAAGGGGTTGGGGGTCTTCCTGGTCAAGGGGAAACTGTGTGGAAGGAGGGCGGGCGGCAGACAGCAGACAGCCTTCCAAAGGAGATCTGGAGAGGAGGGAGATGTTCCCAGTCAGCACTTAGCTCTCAGTGGTCAGTGGGAGAAGGAAGAGAAAGGGAGGGTAGGTGGGCGCCTCAAACAGCTGGGACAATTACTCAAAACCAGAAATTTCAGAGCCAACATCCATGGCCACCTCCACCTCGGTGGCTGTCAGAACACAGACTGCATAGTGAGCGGTAAGTGGGTCCCAAAACAATATGTCCTGGAATCTGTCTATGTGAATTTACTTGATAAGAATGTTTCTGTTGCTGGGCGGTGGTGGCGCACGCCTTTAATACTACTACCAGGAGGCAGAGGCAGACGGATCTCTGTGAGTTCGAGGCCAGCCTAATATACAGAGCAAGCTCCAGGACACGCTCCAACACTACAGAGAAATCCCGTCTCAAAAAAAACAAAACAAACAAACGAATGAATGTTTCTGTTGCTGTTGTTTGTTTTCCAGATACAATTAGAGACCTTAAATTGAGATAATTCTGGGACCTTCTGTCTCCACCTCCACCCTCTCTGAACACTAAAATTACAGGCATGTATCCATGTACTAGTTTATTTATTTATTTTTTAATTTATATTTTATGTGTATGGATGTTTGCCTGCATGTGTGTTTGTGCACCGTATGTGTGTGTGTGTGTGTGCTCGTAACTGCTGATCCCCACACTGGTTTCATGCATTCCGCCAGCTAACGCCTACGTCTCAGTCACAACGCTTTCAGCTTCTGCATTACTGTTTGACTGGGTTCCCAGTAGTCCAAGTGGCAGGCGGGGGTCATATGAAGAAGTCCAAGGTATGACACTATCCAGTCACCTGGCTTTGCAGTGGGAGACTCTATGAGTGTCTGAGTGTCTTGCCTGTGGCAAGGAGGGCCCACACAGCTCTCATGCAGATTCCAGAGCTGAGCCACTCCTTGCCGAGCTCCCGGGGAAAGCCAGCTGGCCTCTAACCCTGACAAGGTCGCCTCACTCCTGCTACAAGGCGGAATCCACCAGACTAACCAGTCTTTCCATTTCCTTCTGAGCACAGAAATGACGGCCCTTTGCCTTCTCCTTGTAGCACAATATCGCCACCTACTGGACAAAATGCCACAGTGGACTTGCGCACACCAAAAGTTTTGTTCAGAACATGAATTAGCAGCCAGTTTTTACACACAGCAAGTAGTGTTCCAGTCACTTGGGCTACCACATTTCTAGACATCTTCAATCCAATTACCAACCCCCAATTGCACTGCCAAACCAGAAGTTATTACAATTCACTATTTGACACTTTTATTACACCCTTTCTTCAACCTGGTGTTTATTATTAGTTATCAGTTCTCAGGCCTGATCGTGCAGATATGATTTTAATAGACCCACATCCTCCTACAGTCGCAGCCCCCCGAGGCATTCTTTCTACTCCCAAGAATAAGCCATCTGTCGACAGATGATGCCACTCCCAGCTCACCAAGGTGCAATCATTGTCCGCTGAATGCCAAGTTCAAGATGGCTCTGGAGACACACTCCTAACAAGCTTGAGGAGAGGATCAGCAACACTGAAGTGTTCCTGGGTAAACAACCTCACCCCGGAGCAAACCCCAGCACTGCTCAGAGCTCTTGGAACTACACAGCATCCACCAGTGTAAAGCCAACAGTGTCCAGATGTTCTAAAAAGTTACCAGGTGGACGGCACATGCTATAATCCCAGGTCTCAGGAGGCAGAATTAGAAGGGCCAGGAGCCATCCTTGGCTACAGAGTGAGTTTGAGGCCAGTCCGGGCTACAGGAGTCACTGTCTCAATACCCCCCTTCTCCATCCAAAAAATTACTAGGCAGGAAATAAACGGAAAATATGATCCATAATCAAAAAGAAAAATATGCTCAGATGGAATAGATGGAAGTGAGTGGTGGCATCCAGGGGATGGAGGGATGAGGCAAGGCCACGGTTACACTTTCTGTGCTCCAAAAGAAGCCCCACAAAAGAAATTGAAAGTCTAAAAAGATGATCCAATTGAGAGAGATAAACTGTAAGATTTCCGGTGTGAGTGACCCTGGCAGGTCCCACTGCAGGTGGGAGGACCACGCAGGCAGGAAGCAGAATACACCTTGCACACAGAAACTGAGTGTGAAGTTTTATTATAGGGAGGAGGGGAGAAGAAGGAGAGGAGGAGAGGGGGAGAGAGAGAGAGAGAGAGAGAGAGAGAGAGAGAGAGAGAGAGAGAGAGAGAGAGAGAGAGAGAGAGAGAGAGCGCGAGAGCGCGAGAGAGCGTGCGCCCGCAAGCAGTGATTG
Organism: Arvicola amphibius; assembly: GCF_903992535.2. Lineage (NCBI taxonomy): Eukaryota > Metazoa > Chordata > Mammalia > Rodentia > Cricetidae > Arvicola > Arvicola amphibius. Next base: position 3,521,693 of record NC_052055.2, on the reverse strand, counting down.
GGAATGGGCGGAGCTTGTCTCTTAAAGGGACAGGGTATTGACAGGGAAGGCCAGTAAATCATAACAATAACATACACTATGTGACAGGAAAATCATGCTGACCGGGATGATCGGCAGGTTGGACACCAAAGAAGCAAAGATTACAAAAGATAAAAGCACCAAGACTCCGGAAGTGAAGTGGGATGGAAAGGGGCTGAAGGAGGAGGCAAGGATCAGACCATGGGACAGTTCAGAGCCAGTGACACACATGCCACAGGGACATGTCAGAAGCAGAGGCAACAGATGCTGTGGGCTGCGTTGTTCCTTCAGAATTCATGTCGGCATCCCAGACCTTAGAGAAAGAAGCCAGCTGAGAGCCAGGCCAGAGGTCAGCAAAGAAAATGTGACTCTGACCCTAACACACAGGAAGTAAAAAGCTGCTTATAGGGCTCGGAGTGTGCGTGTGTGTGCATGCGTGCATGTGTGCATGTGTGTGCGTGTGTATGTGTGGGCATGTGTACCTGTGTGCATGTGTGCATGTGTGTGTGCGTGCATGTGTGTGACCTTACAGATTCCCATTATGTGGTTCACAGTCCTGTGTCACCATCTCTCTATTTCATGGACAAGGTCAGGGAGGTTGAGGGGCTCGCTGAAGGCCCGTGCATTCACAGCCTGACTCAGTGGGCCAGTGACAACACCTCCGTTGCTCATGCTCCAGAAATACCAGACCTCAGTTGCCGAGACGCCTCCAAGTACACACAGGCCTACTTCTGTCTGCACACGGTGCATGGGGAAACTGTCACAAAGGAGATAAACCGCACTAAGAACAGTAAGGGGCAGGGTAGATCCCTACCCCCGGTGCCACACTGACAGGATGGCCGGTCTGTAAGAGGTGACAGAGCCCTTCGGAGTGAGCAGCATCTTTCCTGGGAGTGGGTTTGTTCTCACAAGGGCAGGCTGTAAAAGGAGGCCACCCTTCAGCTTGTGTCTCCCCACCCAACCACTCACTCTCTTGCCTTCTGGAAAAGGTCAACTATCACGAAGTTCTCTAAGAATCTGAGCAGATGGCAGCCCGCATCCTTCAACTTGGTAGCCCCTAAAGAACTTTATTATTATTATTTTATTATTAAATAAATCACCCAGTCTCAGATAATCTATGATAGTAACAGAAATGGACTAAGACAAACTCCTAGGAAAAGACCAAGACGTTAGACTAGCAGAGGGCACTGTCTATAACTCTCACACAAAATAAAATGGAAACCTGTGGCTTTTAAAAAATTGTTTGGTGGGCGGCATGCATGAACCACCGCACATGTGCGGATGTCAGAGGGTGACCTCCGGCATCGGTCTCTGCCTTCCATCTAGTTTTGGGACAGAGTATCTTTCTGGTTTTCTGCTGCCGGCTGCTCTGCCCTAGTTGACCGGCAAGCTTCCGGAAGGCTCTGGGCCCTGCCCTCACCTTGCTGCGGAAGGACAGAGCCAGCTCTACGTGGATTCTGAGGATTCCCTCTCAAGTCCTCATCACTGAACCATCTTCCCGGCCCCAGAAATCCTCTTACTGCTTCCGCACGCCTGGAGAAATGTTTGGGCTTCTGGAATTTTTCACGTGACAGAGATGATAACCAACTTCAGAGATAACCAGCAATTTCTCTCGGCCTGTTCTCACATTTGCCAGAACTCAGAAGGGACCCCAGAATCCAAGAGTATAAAATGCAGGCTTAGGACACATAGGGTCACACTACCCTCTCAGAACCAACAGCCTGGGCTCACTGAATGCAGCTGAGCACCTCAGCTTGGTGTTCAAGGCCACTCCAGCTACCCCCACTCATTTGCACCCCCATCCTGCCCTCACCAAATGACCATCTATCCTTTATGCCTGACTTGTGTTCCCCGAGGACCGCTTTATCCTAACCACATCCACCACCTGTACCCCCAGCTGTCCCATCAGTCATAATCAACCAGCTTCTCTAAAGCTCACTTTGACAGCAGTCTGGTTGCTCCAGCAAGCAGACAGTTCCCAGTGTTCTCAATGCTCCCTGTAGCCCTTGGTGCCTCTGCTCAGCGCTGCCCCCTGGTGAGGGGCAGAACCCAGTCAGAGACACGTCTGATGGTCCCACAGACAGGGCGTCACCTGCCCTGATCTAGGCACTCAGTAAACTGTGTGGTTTACATATTATACTCACGACCCCCGACTCCTACAAGCCTTGAACCCCCAAAATCTCAAGTCTGCCATACCTTAAAAGTCTCATCAAGAGGGGCCCTGACAGCCTTTTCCTGGGACTTAGTCTAGAACATGAAAACTCCCTCCTGGGAAATCCTTCCCCCCACCCCGTGCTCACCATTTTCCCTCCAGTCCTTACTAGACGCTGACTTTATCTGTTCCTTCCAAAATTTGGAGAGCTCCTGGTGGGCATCTGGTATAATGCTCTCCGTAGGCCTTAGGGACTTGCCACCTCACTGGGCGGCACATTTGTGACAGGCTGGCATGTGTCCTCTGCATAGGACACTGTAGAGCAGAAACCCCGTGTCTGAGGAGCCCACGCTCCTCCGGTTAATTGAGGTTAATTGACCTCAGCTGTCCTGAGATTACTTCCATTAATCTTTTCCATTACAGTAACCTTGTAGGGGTAAATGAGGGTGTTAATATGTTACATCGTGTGAATGTGTACAGGTGTTCATGTACACGCGTGCAAAAGAGGCTAAGAGCGGAAAAGACACACAAAGGGTGAGAGGCAGCACGGACATGTCTTTCTAAGGATGTGGCTGCAGGAGAGAAACACCAGGCCATCTCATGCTCAGTGAGCAGCGCTAAGCATTTGGGAACTTAGTGCTTAGAATAGCCCTTCCAACAGCTGGGTCCCCCGTCATTGGATCCAAGAAACTGATCAAAGACCACAAGTCAATCCTTGATGTGGTCACGTCGTTCTGGCCCCAAAGCAACAGATGTTGGAAGACAGAGCAGTGTCTCCCACAGGACTCATGTGCGTTAGAATTATTTGAAGATTCTCAGGGCTGATTTCCCTGGCTCTGACCCAAAGAATCTTCTCCGCTCTGATCTACTCCATAGCAGGCTTTGGTTTTAGGTTTGTGAATCAGGCGAAATCTTAACCATTGTGTTTTGCGTCAGCCCTGCAGATACACACAGAGACCCGCGTCTTGACATACCTGATGGTGTACTTCAAGCAGCCGGATGTGCCCTGCACGCCACTGACCAGCAACCAATCCTTGGACCCAGTCCTTGAGGGATTTTCAGAATAAGCCTAGTTTATCGTCTTCCAGCAGATGGCGCTGTGGACCGCACTCTGCAAATCCAGCAGATGGCGCCGTGGACCGCGCTCTGCAAGGCAACCTGAAAGTAATTTTAGGGACTCTTCTGACCCATGACAACATTTCTCCCAAAGCCTGGAGTTAGTCTCCTTTGATACACCGTCGTTTTCTCTGAAATCTTTAAAACATTCATTCACCACAAGCCTGTGAATGGGTCGCAAAATGTCCACGCTGTCTAGCTACGCAGCCATTCCCTCCGCACCGCTCAGGACTTGCTCTGGCCCAGGTGGTTCTAAGTACTGGGGATGGCGGTGGGTGAAGCAGACAATTGCACAGGCACACGCACATTCAGAATTCTTCAATAGTGGTGCGACCAGACAACAAAAACATTCTGGACTGCTTGCTGTCCTCAAATGCCCAATTAAAAATAAGCAGGCTTTTTGTTTGTTTGTTTGTTTGTTTGATTTTGTTTTTTGAGACAGGGTTTCTCTGTGTGGTCCTGGCTGTCCTGCAACTCATTCTGGCCTTGAGCTCACAGAGATCCACCTGCCTCTGCCTCCCAAGTGTTGGGATTAAAGGCGTGCGCCACCACTGCCTGGCTAATAAGCTAGCTTCTAAGGGGTAGGTGGACAAGCATTTTGGGGGAAGTGATGTGTTACATCGAGACCTAGCTAAGTGACCCCAGCCTGAATCATTCATACCATCTGGGCATGATTGGGACCATCTGGGAGAGTTTATGTCGCTCTCCTGCTGGGATAACTGGCCCACCAGGCTGGGTTCTGAGGGGTTTGAGTTGCCAGGTCCACAGCTTGTGCAGGCCTGGGGTAAGGCCACTGACTGGGTAGCTAAGGAGGACACTCACTCTGCTCCTTGTTGGTGATCTCAGAGCAAAGGCATCCAGGCCTTGCTACTGCTGCTGCCACTGATGCAGCCCAGCAAACTGGGTAGCAGAGCTCGGTCAGCAGCTAGAAATGCCTTGTTCCCTGCCAGGCTGTGATTGCTGAATCATCTAGCTTGCTCCCTATTTGGAGTCATTCCCACGGCCTGTCGAGGGGGCTGTTCCAGCATCCCTCAGAGAAGGAAAACTCATGTTCAGTTAGCAGACAAATTCAGCGGAAGCCTCGGATTTGGGAGGGCTACCAACCCCGGCCTCCTTCTTGTACCCGAACACCCCGCTTATTCATTAAGAGTCTAAAGGGGAAGGGCAGTGTTGGTCCCTGAGACAGGAAGAGCACAGCTGTGGTTTCAGAGCCCGAAGGACTCCATACCCAGATTTGTAAATTCCGGTGTTCTGTCCGTCTCCTTTGGAACACCGCACCACCAGTGCCAGCCAGAGCAATGACAGATGTGGCTGAGTTGCCCCAAGCATCTCCTCGTTACTCTCTCAAGCAAGCTGGAGACACCCTGGTTCTGGAATGCTGACCAGGAGCAGGTGGCTGGACACATCCGCTGCAGACTCAAAGATGCTCAGAGGCTGATCTGACGACCTAGACCAAGGACGGACTTACTTCAGTAAAATATCCCTCGACCGTTGAGATTTATTTGTTTGTGTGTATGCTTGTGTTTCTGGGAAGGGGTGAGTGCAGGAGCCCTCAGAGGTCAGAAGAGGACATTGGACACCCTAGACCTGAATTACAGATGGTTGTGGGACTTGCTGGTTTGGGGACCCAGACATGGGTCCTCTGTGGGAGCAGTACGTGCTCTTCGCCACCGAGCCATCTCCCCAGTCCCTGGGGACACTGTCTAGTGCCACCTCTCATCATTTGTCCTGGTCCCCAAGGCTGCAGTTCTCTTTCCCTCTACTCAGCCAAGGAAATTTTAAAGCACAGACGACAGAGGGAGAACACTCAAGAGAAACTCAATGGGTGGCGTCACCCAGTGCCGCCCGCGATTGCGAACAGACCGCCCCGCCAACCGTCTCTTCCTAGCCTTGAGGCTAACGGCAAAGCGCTGGCCCTACTGGGCAGTCTGTCCCCATGTCTGCTAACTTCCAGGCTGCCCACGTTCTCTGGCTGTGCCCTTCTCCTCCCGCGACCGTCCCTTCCCCTGCTACCCACTCTAGTCTCAGGCCTGCCCAGGTGACTTGGTTTCAGTTCTTTATTTCAGCATCCTTAACTGAAACACATCTGTAAAGTTGATGTGGGATTGGGAGGTAGACATCTCTGTGGCCATTTTTGAGCACAGCCCAGGAGAGGGAAGCTGCCAGACATCCAGACTCACAACCACCTCACAACTGTGTCCTCACTGAAGGTCTTCCCAGGTAAATAGGTGATAACGGGCACCGTGCCCCGTGAAATCTACCTCTGGCCATCCATTTGAGGGGAGGCATCTGAGAGCCAAAAAGCAGATAATATGCAGCTCTTTCCTCTTGTGCATATGGGAATTCCTTAAAACTCTGAGCGTCCATTCTAGAAGCATCCATCCAACCGCTAGTTAGGCAGCTACGTCCTCACTTGAGGCTGGTCGTGGCAGATGTCATGTGAACTTGCTACTCTACTTCAGTTAGGTCGGCTCTTGGTCTGCTTGGCTCAGATCCAAGCCTTAAGACTCTTTCGTTAGTTGAAGCTCACTGATGCTAGGGTGCTTGACTCTTCTTGTAAGAAGTTCAGCTGCCTTCCTAGAAGGGAAGGCGTATGCACCATGTCTTTGTGGATATACCTGGCTGGGGTGGGACGGGAAAGAAGGGGCAGACACAGTACAGAGAACCTGGGATCCGGTAGGCTACATTCTCTCTGCTGGAGCAGCAACAATTACCGTGCCACAACTCAGAACCTCAGTGTTTATTACGTACGGCACAGGGGGAGAGGTTAGCTAGCTGATTAGGTCTTTGAGGGGGCAGTCTTGGGCTGTAGTCCTCCTGGAGGAGGAAGCTCTATCTGCTCATTTCTGCAAACACTGATAATATTCTCATTCAGAGAAAACGGAAGGCTCACCGGGGCAGGGGCAGGGGTGGGATACCACTCCCTGTGGCTCTGAGGCTTTGGGGTCCTTGATATAGCTGTGCTCAGGTCAACCCCACACACTCACCCAGAGTTTCCTCTGCTTCCCACAGGGAGGGCCTGAAGAAAATGGCCAAGTCAGCGTAGCATACATCAGTTATTTTCTATTGTGGCAAAACTCCATGACCAAAAGCAACTCACGCAAGAGTTTATGTTGGCCCCAGAGGAGAGAGTCCGTAATGGCAAGGGGGTCATGGCGGCCAGCAAACCCGTGACAAACGTCCTCCATCATGACTCCATCTCCTTAAGGCTCCGTAACTCTTCTCAAACAATGCCCCCAACTGGGAACCGGCTATTTAATTACAGGAGCCTATGGTTGCCATTTCTCTCTCTAGCTGCCACATTGTCCTAGCTGTCCCTACGAGGTGAACAAGATCAGCTTGTCCAGACCCACGGACAGATGGGTAATTCTCCCAGAATTCCTGAGCCACGGAACAGTGAGTTAAGGGAAGCTACTACCGTATGAAGCCCTCTGTTTGGGGTTGTTTCTTGTGCAGCAGCAGAGAATGGGACTGATTGGAGACGATTACACAGCACACTGCGTGCTAGCTGCTTTCTGTAGAGCCTGGAGCAGAAATCTGGGGGTGTCCATCCAGCAGCAAGCCCAGGTTCATCTCATTAGACGGTGTTGGCTCTGGGCCTCTTCTCCCCACATGTGAAAAAAGGCCAGGCCGACAAGATAACTTTTCTCTAAAGCAGGGACCCGTGGACCTGGGGAGTCACAGAACTGCTAGGGGTAGCGAGCATAGGACAAAGAACTTCATTGTCTCAGCAATGTAGCCACAGGGGTATAAGTGGAGAGAAGAAGCTCTCTGCTTGTTTTAACGTTGTCTCTAAGTGTGGGTGTTATTACAGGTCTGAGATAATTGGAATTTGCATCCTAACTCATTTTTAGTATTGAGCAGAAGTGAAGGCCAGGGGAGTATTCTTTATTCTCCCCGAGAGTTTGAGACCTAACATAGTCCTTGCTGATGTACCACGCAGTTCATGTGTTATGTAATTTGTGGACGAGTTTATTCCTTCCTTGTCCCGAAATGGCCCTCTTGTCTCACTTGCCTTGTCTGCTTCACAAGCGGGGCCTGCCTTTCCACACTGTGCTGCAAATGTCTGCGGACCGTGTGTGAGCCTGTGACTGCGTCAGGAACCCGAGCAAGTCTCTCTCAAATGATGATGAGAGAGTCGGAGAGGGGCAAGGCCACCTTTCTCTGGAAGACAATTCATACTATCAGGGAGTGAAGCTGGGCCCAGAAAATGGCTGGCGTGCCCAGGGCTAGACCGCTGGCTTAGAAGACATCTCTGGTTAGTCTTTGCATACTAAAAAGTCTAAGGGATTAGATGCTGCAATGCAAGAGACATCAGAACCAAACAGTATCACCATATATGGAAATCTGTTTTTGAGCAACACACATACACACATACATGCACACACACACACGCACGCACACACTCCTTTCTTATATATTAAGATTCCTGTGTGAATATACACACAGGAAGCCACAGAGTGCCTGGAGTATCCATGAGTGTTAATGTACTGGCCAACCCATAATAGGTCAAGGCAGAAGGGAAGGCACTCAGCTAGGGGCTGACAGAAGCCTGGGAAAGCAGGACACCACAGCCACAAAGTGGGGGCAGGACACCACAGCCACAAAGTGGGGGGCAGGATACCACAGCCACAAAGGGGGGGCAGGACACCACAACCACAAAGTGGGGGGCAGGATACCACAGCCACAAAGGGGGAAGGGACAGGATACTGCAGTCATGAAGGACAGCACAGCCATGGGGAGGGATGGGATACCACAGCCACAAAGGGGGGGCAGGATATCACAGCCACAAAGGGGGAAGGGACAGGATACTGCAGTCATGAAGGGGGAGGACAGCACAGACACAGGGAGGGACGGGATACCACAGCAGGAGGGGCAGGACAGACAGAAGAGGTTGTGCTTTTTTCTCCTCTTTGGCAGCCCCCCCTCCCCATTGGGCTGTTAGCCTTCCCTCCTGGAGAGTGGAGTCACGGTTTCCTCATGTCAACTGAGGATGCCGCGTGAGTCCCTGCTGGCAGTTTCCAGGAGGGATGGCTTGCGCTGATCCCGAGAATTCAATGGAGAGCAGGTGGATAGAGAGGCCTGATTCTTGCAGCACCTTTGACGGCTGCTGTGCAGATAAGACAGAGCGCCAGGCTTGGAGCAGAGCGCACGGCAGCAGATGCCACCTCAAGACCACACCACTGCCAGCTCTGAACAGATCCGTCTGTAAGTCCCGAGCTACTGAACTCCGGGTTGTGTTGTTTTCCCTGTCTTCAAGTCCCATCTGGGGAGACGAATCAACGGCTATAAAACATGGGCTCTACACGATGGACCTCGGTTTCTACCCCAAGCCCATTTTTTGCAGATGTCAGTCCACGCCACCAGCTCCCCCACACTCAAATTTGCCTTTCCGCTTTGAACCAAAAATGTCTATGGAAAGACAGATGAGATTGAGACAGTGACCTTTCTGGGTTTGCAGAATCTTTTGGATACATTATTTATTAGCCTGCAGGTGCAGCCCAGAGCTCTACAGCAGATGTTAAGACGCCGAGGAAGGGAAGGCTGGAGGAAATGTGTTTTCATCCGGCGGTACGGTGTCTCTAAGTCCGTCTTCCCACAGGGCAGCTGTGGATCCCGACATTTGAACTGTGATCCTCCACCTTGGACTTTGCAGGGGGCCTGGGATGTCAGGGGAAACGGAAGGAAGCCATTCAGCTTCACTTCGTATCAGTGGGCTTTATTTTGGTTAGGTTTTGCTTAAATAATATTTTTATTAATTCTTTGAGAATTTCATACATTTTATTGTAATTCATTCCTTCTCTCGACTCCTAAATCCTCCCCATCTTCCTACCTGATTTTATGTTCTTGCTCTGTCTCTGTCTCCTCTCCCTGTGTATGTGTGACTGTGTGTCTGTCTCTCTCTCTGTTTTTTCGTTTGTTTGTTTTTAGTTTTTTCTTGTGGCAAGGTCTAGAACTTGCTATGTTGAGCAGGCTGGCCTGAAACTCACACAGACCTGCCTCTGCCACCCAGGATTAAAGGCACATACCTCCACCCAGTTCTCTTTTCTTTTCAGTCCTCTGAGTCGGTTTGTGTGTGCTGATTTCCAGGCATGGGGTCCTCCCAGCAACAATAAATGCTCTTCAGCCAGGGGGTGGGACTTAATGCCATCCCACCCCCTTCTAAACTGAGATTCTGCCTGACTTGCCCTTGCTTGGGTCTTGACCATGTTGTCCCAGTTCCAGTGAGCTCATTTATGCAGTGCTCTGTGTCAGGACGACACTGCTTTCTCGAAGTCACCCACTGCCTCGGGCTACTCCAAGCCTCCTTCTGCCCCACTCTCGGTGGGTTCTGAGCCTTGGGTGGAGGGGTGTGCTACAGACATCCCACATAGGGCTGGGCACACTGAAGTCTCTTATTCTCTGCTCCCTGAACATCAACCATTGTAGGTCTCTGTAAATTCCCACGTACTACAAGAGGATTCTCTGAAGAGGTCTGTGGGCTCAGGCTTCCTAAGAAGTCACTTCATGGGGTGGAGAAGTGGCTCAGTGGCTAAGAGCACCTGTTGCTTGTCTAGAGGACCTGGGTTCAGTTCCCAGCGCCCATGTTAGGCAGTGACAATGACTTGTAACTCTAGCTCCAGTGACTATTGACACCTTTGGTCTCTGAAGGCACCCACATACACTTAGCATACATTCATACAAACACTCACACACGCGCGTGCGCGCGCGCGTGCACACACACACACACACACACACACACACACACACATGCACACACATACACATGGGTCCAAACACACGCACAAATAATAAACAAAATCCTGAGAAGAATCTACAAAGGCAACAGTGGTTGGTATTTCAGAATCAGAGAGCTGCTTGCACCCTAGGTGAATGTCATAACCAACAGAGTCAAAGGTGTAAACATGGCAGTTTGGAAGGGAAGGGAACCCGGCAGTCGGGGGCCAAGGAATACCACAAAGTTACCATAAGTGCTGCAATGTAGCAACCCTGCTGGGCTAGGGGAAGGTTTCCCTAGTGAAAGTGTTGCAATTCTGCTCTGCCGTGCTCAGGCTCTGATGAAAGTTGCTACTTCTCTGTTCTCCTCCATTCCAGCAAAAGAAGGTCTCACCCAAAACTCATTCAAGAGACTTATTGAGAGGGAAGAATCCAGGAGGGTGGCTGCCTCTGCCAGGGTGGAAAAGGGCAGCTCCCAACTGAACAGGTGCAGGGCTTAGATAAGGCGTCCTAGGCCCCAGATTGGACAAGCTCAGAGATTGGCTGGATTTTGTGCTCAGGGTTGGTTTTCCTGTCAGGAATTGGTTGGTTTTTGTGCTGAGTTGGTCAGGGGCAGAATGTGTTTCTTTGGCTCTGGTTTCATGGCCGGTGAATTGACTCTGGCCTCAGGGTCAGGGTAAGTGTCTTTGGCTCTGATTTCAAAAAGATAAGTGAGAGCCCAGGCTTCCCATCTTCTCTGTTGATGAAAGTTGTAAAAGTTACTTGTGGGTTAAAAGGAAGGGAAATCAAAAGCAAAACAATCATCCTGAGGGCCAATGGGGAGCAGAAGAGTTTCTTCGGGGATGCAGCTGAAAGGTGCAGATGCCCCTGTAAAAAACCTCTTGCCCGTGCTTCTGTAAGCAGCACTCACGAAACTCACTGGTTCAGAAAGAAAACAAAGAAAAACATAAAACTAGGACGAGGACGAGTTGGGAAGAGGAAGGGATCAGCAGGGGTGGGAGGTGAGAAGGTGATGAGAGATAAATATGATCTAAATTTCTAATACATGTGCACGGATATGTCATAGTAAAACCCATTATTGCACATAATTAATATGGACCAGTAAAAACTTAAGCAAAAACTTACCAATGTCACTTGAGCAAAACTATCTTTTAGCATCAGTTTATTGTTTTCGTGAGGGAAATTTGCAAACAAGAATTAATGACTCCTCCAAGCCCCGTACACAGTGAGCATGTGATAACTGAACTGTGGCTTGCATCTGGCTCGCTCTATGTATCTGACCATGTGGGATGAACTAAATGACCTCACAGGAGGGACATTTGTGGGCTGCGGGGACAGTTCTGCAAATATAAGCGTTTGCTGATGACCTGAATTCAATCCCCAAACCCACCCACATGGAGAAAGGAGAGAACACACACACACACACACACACACACACACACACACCAAATAAGTAAAGGCAATTTAAAATTTTAAAGAGGAACTCCTGTGCCCCTTCTCTTCTGCAGCTGCTGTTCAGTCTCACGAACCAAGCGGTCCTTCACATCAGCCCCTACAAACTGCAACCAGCTGTCACAGGATGATTGTTAGCACCCGTGAACAGAAATGGGGGTCTCTGGTAGATGCAGGATGGCATAGAGCTTGGCCTGCTGCTGTCCTTGTCACTGGGGCCACCACCCTTTGATGGTGTAGATTATAGATTATTTTCAAAGACGGGGATATCTATCCCATTCCCCATGCGCTCCCAGCAACGTGCCTGGTACCCAGCCACTGAGATGGGACAGCTCTTTCTCCTCCCCCTGGATCTAGACCCAGGCTTACCGCTGTGGCACCAGAGGAGAACAGTGGACTGAGGAAAAGGTCTCAGCTTCCATCTGGAGCTCATGCAGCCTCCCATCTCATTTCCCTTCCTGGCTCACACTGCTCACTATAGGGATCCAGTCATCATAAAGTGAGGGACGCCGCCATGGCCCACCTGGAAAGATGATGCCGTAAGGAACAGAAACTCAGCCAGCAGCCAGCCCACACCAACAGGGATGTGAATTAGGTGAACGTTCTGAAGATCCCACTAAAATCCTAGTCACTGCAGAACAGAAACAAGCCATTCATCTCTACACTGTCCTGACCAACTTCCAGAATCCATACATTCCATAAATGTTTGTTTTAAGTCACTCAGTGTGGAGGTGCCACTCAGCCACAGTCACTGGAGTGTGGGCAGACATGTGGGACGTAGCCCCCATCTGAAGAAAATGTCTAAACCTAGAGCATCGCCCGTGGCTTTGCTAGTATCTGTCAGTGGCTTCAGTGCTTGACCTCTGAGCGCCGCAGTCTGAGAAACACTGTCCGAAGTCACTGCCCATTCTCTATTCTAGCTTATTGTATCTTCCCTTCCCTCAAGCCACTATAAAATCCGCCCTTCATCTCTCTTCTCTTGAATCTTCTCAGTGGGGAGGATGGTAAAGGCTTTTTGAAATCAATGTGTAGGTAGGCTTGTGGGCTTTTGTAAGACTCCGTACATAAGGTGTTAGGTCATTGCACGCATGTGCTCACCAGTGTGTACTGGCTAAAAGCAGTGTGTGTTCAGGAATTAAAATAGACATAAGGAAAAACAAGACCTCTACAGCATGCAGAGAAGTAAAAGTCCTCCCATGCCCTGCTGTCACCCCAGGCCTACGTGCCATCAGCATTCGGAAGGGCAGTGTACCAACCTGCACACACCCCAAATAAGACAGCCTAGCTTCAGATCTTCACTTTGACTTCAGGGGTTTGCTGTGAAAGTTTACAAACTAACCACCTGAATAATCTAACACATACAGCATGTCAATGAGTTAGCCGTTTGCAGTACCACCATCATCACCACCAACATTGCCACCATCATCACCACCAACATTGCCACCATCATCACCACCACCACCATCACCACCACCATCGCCATCACCACCATCATCATCACCATCATTGTCACCAACATCACCATCATCACCATAATCACTATCACCATCAAAAACAGACTTAATATTCTCCCATGTTCATGACTCTTAACACTTGTGGCAACCTAGCTAAGCCAAGATCATGGAAAATGTCCCTAAGGAAAAAGTTACTAAACTTATTAAGTTAGCTTGCACCCTGGAGGGATTTATCAAGAGAACATTGGTGTGGTTTTATTTGATCTAACACAGGACCTACAAGCATGCTGAGTGCTACCAGCTTCATGGTCAGTGCAGAGCTTTCAAGACTGTGCAGACAACACCTGCCTTAGGGAAATTATGATCCTCCAACAACACGTTTTCCTTCTAGAAAAACAGGTGAAACAGTAATTGCCCAAAGCCAGTCTTCTCCCAGCCTGCATGCAGACCATCATGTGGCAAGCCCCACCCCCTCCAGCCTTTTATTTTTATAGTTCAAATGGCTCTGCTTCTGCATGGATGAGTGGAGAGCAAAAGACGAAGCTGTAGGCATCACTCAGTGAAGAAGTCATACACTACATAGGCATACCTCTATAGCGGTTCATTAAAATTCAGTAACGTGTAGACTTTTCAGTCATACCAACTACAGAGCATGCACTCTGAAGACACCTCTGCCTAGTGGACAGCAAAGATCTAGAATGTTCCACCACCCCCAGCAGGGCTTTCGGTGATTGCAGAAGAATCTGGAAGGCCTGAGGCTTTCCTTCTGTGTCTGAGTTTGGGTCTCACCAGGAACAGATCAGGGGAAAGGATTCAAGTGTGTGTAGTTTATTCAGGAGGCACAACGAGGAAGACAGAAGGGTGGGCGGTGCAGAGAAATACAAATGGTTTACAGTAGAATGCATGTCTCAGAATTACCGCACCCCAGGAGGGCAGCCGAGGTCTGCTGTCAGGACCTTCTGGTCTACCATGGACAGAGATTTCAGAGGTTCATTTAAGGAATGGGCAAAGAGGCAGAGACTGACCACGGCATGCCCACAGTTCCCCTCCAGACCTTCATTGTAGGATTTTGCCTAGGACATTACGTCCATGTCCTTGATTTGATGACATTATGTTCATGTCTTTGATTTGATGACTTTATGTCCATGTCCTTGATTTGATGACATTATGTCCACGTCCTTGATTTATTAACATTACGTCCATGTCCTTGACTTGATGACATTACGTCCATGTCCTTGATTTGATGACATTACATCCATGTCCTTGATTTGATGCTGTTCTGTTGAGAGTAATTTTGCCCCTGAGGTAAGAAAAACACAGAGGATGTCAGAGGAGGGGGCAGGAGAATCTGCTGAGAGAAAAGAAATTCAAGGATGTTTAGCAGGCTAATTTGGTATAGCACAAAGGACAGGGGATGTAGCTCATTGGTAGAGCCCTGGGTTTAAACCCTAGCACCATAAAGCAAAGAACAACAAACAAGTCCCATGTGATATAAATTTGTGGGCTGACATTCTAGAAGAAGAAAAAGCCACAAGCATGTTAAAGATTGTACAAGGTCGATTGACTAATTAGGACTCTGTTACTAGGGAGATCTAGTGAATGCCTCAAGGCTGTAGGCCTGGGCTGTTTTAGTCACCGTAATAACCATTTATTGTCTGACTCTGTGCTTGAACTAACATCCTTATGACCCTCAGGTGACATCCATTTTGGAATGCTAGCTTCCACCAGTCCAAAGCCTAGGAATATCATTAGATAACATTTGAGGCTTACAGCAGAGACTACCTGACGTACAGACATGCGTGCGCGCACACACACACACTTTAAATCTTGATTTATGTAGTCAAGCGGTGGTGGTGCACACCCTTAATCCCAGCAGAGGGGAAGGCAGAGGCAGGCAGATCACTGTGAGTTCAAGGCCAGTCTGGTCTACAGAGTGAGTTCTAGGACAGCCAGAGCTACACAGAGAAACCTTGTCTTGAGAAAAAAACCCAACAAAATAAAATAAAATAGACCTTGAATTACGACTTTCTTTGCTTTGTTACAAAAACAAGAATAGCAAAAAAAATTACTTTATGAAAATGTTGCCATGTTGGAATATGGGTGGTGTTTGGGGTAACTCTCTGCTCCAAGGCCATTCACAGCCACTCGCATCTGACTCTGGAATAAACTGTCTTTAGTTCCTCTGAGGCAAGGGATGTCTTCTTGTTGACAAGTGGCTATTGATGGGAAAAATAAAGAAACAGTCCCTGAAGCCCAGCTGAGGGATTTACCTGGGTGTCCCACCTGTGACTAGCATGCTCAAGAGGGCTGAAGCCCCCGGTCAGCACAAAGAATAGGGGTCTGAAAGCCTAGAACATCTCCCACCAGTGTGGGTTGAATTGTTTAACCTGAAAACATGCTTCTTATTTGGAAAAGGATCTTCTAGTGAGGAAGAGGTGGTTTGGAAAGGCGCTAATCCAGTGTGACTGTCATCTTTAAAGGGGTGTGGGGTGAATTTGAACCCAGAGATAAGCAAAGGGGGGAGGATGTATCAAGGAGAATGTTGGAGGATGTATCAAGGAGAATGTCGGTTAGAATCCAGGAATGTCCAGGGTGCCAGAGGCGAGAGAATCATGTGGAGCACACTGACTCCCACAGCCCTCAGAGACTGCTCACCTGCTCATGGGCTAGTCCTGGACTTCTGTCCTCTCAAACTGTGAAGACGAAATTTCTTCAAATACCCAGTTTGTTGGCCTCTGTTCAAGAGTCCCAGAAAACTGGTCCATCCATCTAAGGCTCCTCCCTATTCCCATGGTGTCCCCAGAAGCCCTGTCCTGTCTCAC
Organism: Arvicola amphibius; assembly: GCF_903992535.2. Lineage (NCBI taxonomy): Eukaryota > Metazoa > Chordata > Mammalia > Rodentia > Cricetidae > Arvicola > Arvicola amphibius. The sequence goes on along the minus strand of NC_052055.2, from coordinate 3,505,962 downwards.
AGCTGGATAGAGAGTCCTGTTAGTTGACAAAGTCTCAATTTTTCTTTTATAATTAATTTAGAAACTTTTTCCATATAACTCAGATGGGACATGGGCAGTGTCCTGCGGGAATGGCACAGAGAGAGAGAGAGAGAGAGAGAGAGAGAGAGAGAGAGAGAGAGAGAGAGAGAGAGAGAGAGAGAACATCTGGGTGGTGCACAGGTTTTTCCTCAGGTCCCAGGAAACCACGCCTTAACTGGGCTCCGCCTCTTAAAGATAATTGGCTAACAAGGTTTTCCCCATCATTTCCTTTCTGTGCTTCCCAGGATCACCTTCCAAATAAACTGTATCACAGTTTAAATAGGAGATCTTTGCTCCAAGGCTTCGCAGCCTGAGGACTGGGTACCCAGTGAGCAGATTCAGTCACTGAGAAGTTAACAGGATCTTGTTGGCTCTGATTTATTAATGTCTTAATTCACAGACAGATTCATAGTGTGCTGTCATTACTGGAGTGGCGGGAGATGAGGGGGCAGAGGAAGGAGATTACTGGGGCCTATCTTGAAGGGTATCTTAACCCTGGTCCCTTACCGCCTTTTGGATTTCCGGCTGCTGGAAATCGGGTTGCTTGTACCCCAGGCTTCAGCTGCCGTAAGTTTTAGCCTTGACTAGAGCCTGAAGTAACAAGGCCAAGGGTCCACATGGGTTGAAACCTCTCAATTGTGAGCCAGAATGAATCTTTTCCCCCTCTTTTAAAATTGTTTCTCCTGATTATTGGTCATACGGCAAGAAGTAAACAGTACAACTTTTTTGCACACAAATCCAGGTCTCTAGGTCTAACCTTCTGGCTCTCCCATTGAGGCCGATACGAGGAGCAGGATACAGAGACATGGCTGGACAGCAGAACGAGGGCATGAGGAATCCGAGAACCCTGCTGGTTTCACCGGCAAGGGAAGGTGCCTGGCATGTTACTGAGAGCTGCGAGTGCCTGCCAGGATCCCGAGCACAGAGGCTGCTGTGTGCTGGCTAAACTGTTGGCTTTGCCCTGCAGGCTGTGAGAAGCTCAGGGACCAGCAGGGTGAGCAGAGAGCCAGGAGGGGGAGTGACTGGCTCTAATAGCTGCTGGGAGAGTGAGCTTGAGGTGGCAACCTACATCAGGAGACCAGAGCAGTGGCCCAAACACATAGTGAGGAACCCGATGGCGGGGGAATGGATTGAACATTATATAGGCAGCCAATGACTAACTCATTCCTATGGTCTCATCGTTTTCTTGCTGTTACCTTAGAAGACCCATATCCTGTGAAACTGCCTTGCCCCAGGTTGGTCACTCTAAACCAGCTGTTGTTATTGCCTAAGCAGTGGCTGGAAAAGAACAAGAAATCACTTATCTCACTGGGTTTGCCACCACCTGTGTAAACAAACACAAGAGAAGCCGGACTTGAAGACAAGATGACGCAGTTGAGTTGGAACTAGAGGCGTCTTCAGGACTCCCTGTAAGCATTAACTGCAGCAGGCGGGATTATCAGGAGACAGAAGAGAATTGAGAGTGGTTGAGACCACCGTGGGAAAGTGATAGGTGGCCTAGCATGACCAGGAATCCTTTCTTCTTTGCACACTTCCCTGGAAGTACGTGACCATTTTGCAGCACAATTATGGGAGGAAGGTGATACCTGATCCAAACGCTGGCATTATGCCACCCATACAGCTATTTGCCACCTAGCAGGGAAAAGGGACATTCAGACAGAGATGGTTTAATAGCGAGTTCTGGGAAACGACAAAGACAATTCTCCCAGACAAGCGGAGCTAAGAGTATGAAAGAAGGACTCAGTCCCTTCAAACACCACCAGGGAGCGTCATACGGACCAAGATGCTGGGAGGATGGGCCTGTCTTAGTTTCCATTGCTTTGAAGAGACTCCATGACCCTGGCAGCTCTGATAAAACATTTAACTAGGGTGGCTTACAGTTTCAGAGGTTCAGTCCATTATCATCATGGTGGGAAGTACAGCGACATGCAGGCAGACGTGGTGCTGAAGAAATAGATGAGAGTCCTACATCTTGCAGGCAACAGGAAGTCAACCCCCATGATGGGCAGTTTCCTGAGCATAGGAAACCTCAAAGCCCGCCCTCACAATGACACACTTCCTCCAATAAGGCCATACCCACTCCAATAAGCCACACCTCTGAACACTCTCTGAGATTATGGGGGACACATATTCAATCTACCACAGGGACCTTAGACAGAATTCGTGGGCATATCCATCTCTGAGCTGGTCTCACTACTTCCCTCTCATTGATTCATCTAAAACAGGAACTGTCCAACTTAAGGCAGACCATAGGCATCAGAACCATGGGGAATAGGAGGTACCTAGTTTTTCCAGTGGTGTGTTCTTAACTATCTCGATCACATTGTACCTGTCCCATGTCCTCCTTTTCCAGGTCTCTGAGCCCTAGATAGCATATTTACACACCTGACATTTACACACCTGACAGACATTTCTTCTCCCCACTCCCAAATCCCAATGTGACCCTCTTCGGGTTCCCACCAGTCCAAATTGATGTTGTAGATTCCACTTTCTGCTATTGGAAATGTGGCTCATCTCTCCTAAGGTACAGGATAGAGAACACAATGAATCCCTCACTGGACCAGACGATGTTTAGATCCGGGGCAATGTTTAGTCTATAAGACTCTGATTTCTATAAAATGGGATCAACAGCTAAGACAGTTCTCTGTGGTTTATGCAGAAAGTCCATGAAAAGATAATTGGCCTTAAGGGTAGGAGCAGGGGCAGATTATGCCAGTGGGTCGCCATGGGCCATAGACATGATAGAGACAGTCTAGAACTCAATGGCATTAGCTGCTATGCGGTGTCTATGGAGAGATGAGGGCTGTTTCCCCAGTCCTCAGCGGAGAGACATCTTCAGGTGCATGTGATAATGCAGAGCTCCTCCTCTCCCTTAAATAAATAATCCTTTTATTAATCATAATTCCAAACTGGTGTGGGATTTGCTTATGACTTACTTCTACAGGTGTCCACACCTATAATCTTAGCTTTTGGGGGATGAAAGCAGGAGAACCAGAAGTTCAAGATCATCTTAGAGAATTGAAGGCTAGCCTGGACTATGTGAGGCCATGGTGAAAAAAAATATTAAGCATTTGTCTCTCTCTCTCTCAAAAATTGGGAATATTGTCTCTCCATGGGCTAGCCTCACAACAATGATATTGCTATTACTGTTGTTGCTGTTATTTGAAATTCTTGACTCTCCAATATGGGAAGACTTAAGCCAGATTCCAGGGTGAGGACCACTTCCTCCTCCCTTGTCCTCTTGTCTTCCCCTGACCTTTATCTTGCCTCACATTCTCCATCACAACTAAAAAGAGGGCCACAGCTGTATCTTCTGTCCCTTCCCTTTGGCATTTCTGATTTACCCTAGAGAATCAAGCTGTCCTATGCAGTCTCTCCCTGTGTAGTGGTTGAGGCAAAAACTTTCCAGGTGGTTTGGGCTGCTGTGGGCAAACCAGTCCTCCAGCCCAGGAGAGTCAATGCCTAGGCTTCTTCAGCCCTGAGAAGACAGATGCACCAGCTTCATGCTTCTGGCTAAACTTCAAATGCAATAGGACTTTCCTGTTACCATGGTAACTGGTATGCAGGCACATCAGATCCACAGAAACACGCTTCACAGTGAAGCTCTGCAGGAGAGGAGGGGCTAGGTTGGCCTTCTACTAGTTTGACACAGCCAGGGTGGCCTAGGGCTAACCTGTCCTGACCCACTCCTGGAGTGGGTTATTGGCGGTGTCTTTGGTCACATGGCTTGCTGTAAAGGCACTAGAATGGGGTGTCACCCCAGTTTCACTGGGGTGGCCTAAGGGCTTTCTAAGTCCCTTCCCCTTCTGTCTTTTTTATTTCTGTTTTTCCAGGCGATCTAGGGGAAGATAGTTTTGTTTCTAGGTGGTGTCATTCTGTGGCATGGTGAAAAGAGACCCAGTGCAGACAAAGCCCAATGGGGTGTGAGGAGGACACAAAGTGCCAGAAAGGCTATCCATCTGCTGAGCCCAAAGCTGATAGATAGCACTCTGTCCTTCTTGGCCAGGGCAGGCCGTCCTCGAGTCTGTCCTGTCCAGGTCACAAGCCTGAGGGCACAAAAAGCCTCTTTGCAGGCTTTTCAAAAACAACCATGGGGCTGGAGAGATGTCTCAGCGGTTAAGAGCACTGGCTGTTCTTCCAAAGGTCCTGAGTTCAATTCCCAGCAACCACATGGTGGCTCACAGCCATCTGTAATGAGGTCTGGTGCCCTCTTCTGGCCTGCAGGCATACATGTAGACAGAATATTGTATACATAATAAATAAATTTAAAAAAACCCATGATTAAAAAACAAAGGGCAGTGGTATCTGAGTCAGGGGTGGGAGCCTGTTGTCACAGCAGCTTCCTGTCAGCATCCACAGGCACCTGCGCTCAGCCGGACAGCAATGGAACCTCATCTAGCTTAGGGCACTCCGATGGCAAGGCCTCCGTTGGCAGCTTCGGGGGTTGCTATCACACGTTCCCCTGAGCACCCACCTCAAGGCGGTAGCTGGCTCCCTGCTTCAGTGTTTGCACACAGGCTCTGGTTCCTAAGGCTTGGGAATGTCACCCAACGTGTGGAGAGTCACCTTAAAGGAATTGTGTCTCCCATGTGCACACACAGGCTTTCAAAACACATGTTTCTGCATCCGAGATAGTGATACTTCCTACTTTTTATTTTATTGGGGGTTTTGTTTGTTTATTACCCTACACACATTCTTTAGCCACCAAGCGAAGTGTCTTATAAGGGACTTGAGTTTCCACAGTAGATGAAGAATGCCGGGAGCAACTCTCGCCTCCAGGCCTCTACATAAGCTCAGACCAGCTCCACACCACGTCTCTTCTTAATGCCTGTGTTTTCATCAGCACATCTCTGAAACGCCCTCTCCTATAAGGAGCCTCTCTGGTGAAAACTCCTAGAAGGAAGCTTCCAGAGGCCCTGGTGTTTCCTGTCCACAGATGGACTATATACGGTCAGCGGTGGAGGGAGACGAGCAGGCTAGACAGTGCACAGGCCAGCTGCAAGACACTGACTCAGGCAGGCACTCCACTAACTGTCTGGGGATGTTACTCTATCTCAGTGAAATTCTGCCACAGGTAGGCCTACACGTCCCAGTGCACAGATACACTTTGCTAAGTCAAACACAGTAGCTGGAGGCTTTTCTGTGTCCTGCCCAGTCGCGCAACCGGAGTTTAATATAAATTATAATTGTTTGGCCAATGGCTCAGGCTTATTACTAGATAACTTTCACATATAAATTAGCCCATTTCTATTCATCTGGGTATCGCCACGTGACCCATGGCTTACGGGTAATGCTCTGGCATCTTACTCCTCCGGTGACTGCTGGCATCTCTCTTGGCTCGCCTTCTTTCTCCCTGTGTCTCTGCCTAGATTTCCTGCCTACCTATATTCTGCCCTACAGCTTTATTTATCAACAAGTAATGGCAACACATTCGCAGAGTACAGAAGGACATCCCACATCGAAACACTGCTGTGTCTCCCTCAGTCACAGAACGTAAATGTCTCCTACCCCTGATGTGTCCCCAGGGTCCCCACAAGGGTCCTCTCAGTCCACACAAGCTGACAAGGCAATGTGCACATTCTGTACCCACAGCTGCCAGTGTCCTTTGAAAATCTTGGTCAAGTTCTGGCAGAAACAAATCAAGCCTTATGTGTGAAGAACTGAAGTCAGGACATCGTTGGTCCTGCCAAGGCAGAATGGCAGACCTGGGAGAGATGTGCTCTCTGCTCAGGCCTGTCAGTTCTTCTGCTTCATGCACTGCTAGTTCCTGTCAAGATGTAGACAAGGCTGGATGCCGGAAGCTCTGCTTTGGGTCTGCCCGACACAGCCTCTCCCTCTGACTTCTGAATTTCTGATCACCCTCTGTTATTCCAAACTGTATTGCTAATGAAGATGTGTAAAGGTCGCTCTTACGGGTCAGACATCGCCAGTCACACATGGTGGGGATAAAGTACCAGCTGTGGATGGCTGGGGACTCTGGGCCAGCTCCCTACTTAGGACAAAGAGGCAAAGTGACAGAGAGCCATTGTGAGAAGAGTTTCATTTTTCCTCACCCCATACTCAACTGTCATACGGCCACAAGCAATGTGGCACAGAGCTGAGATCAAGGCCTTAGGGCATCTTTGCCCCATCAATAAAATAGCTGGGCCCACAGCTGTATAAAGTGAATTTCACCAATGCCTAGATGAGATTGGAAGGGAACTGAGTTTCAGGTGAGGCCACAGCCCTGGTTAACACTGTGCACTCAGCATGATAGGAACTTGCAGAAACCAAACTGGCCATAACTTTAGAAATAGTCTGTGTATATGTATATGTGTGTGTATGTGTGTGTGTGTCTGTCTGTCTGTCTGTCTCTGTCTCTTGCTCTCTCTCACTCTCGCATGTGTGTATGTGTGTCTGTCTGTCTCTCTGTCATGTACATGTATGTCTCTGTGTGTGAATATATGTGTGAATATGATCATGGGGTGTGTTTAAGCCTTAAGCCCACCCTGGTTGTTTTCCTCAGTCTCTTCTCTACCTTAGTTTTTGAGACAAGTAGGACTGCTCACTGAACCTGGAGTTCACTGATTGACTAGAATGGCTGCAAAGCAAACCCAGGAATCCTCCTATCTCTTCCTCCACACACAGGGATGACAAGAACATCCCGGCACTCGGTTTTTCTGGGGGTGACAGGGATCTGAACTCAGGTCCTCATGCTTGCAAACTGAGCCATCTTTCCAGCCCCACCCTACAGAAATAAGCTGTTTGTTTCTAGCTGGCCCTTCTGTGGTAACTTGTCACACGGCATAGACACTGTCTCAGTGAAGAGGCCATGAGTAGCATCTGTACTGTGTCTTGTGTTGCGTCCCACAAGTAGATTGATGATAAGATTTGGCCCACCTGATCGTGTTGGCCGAGATGCCCAACACCTGCCCACAGAAAGCTAGAGCCCAGATTAGACCCAGAAGTCATCTGATCCGAGTCTGAAGACTGAGAATCAGAGCACCCAACGGTTAGAGTTCACAAGGAGCTCTGTGCGCGACGCTGGGGAGAGGTGTCCCAGACTGGCAGACAACCTGTCCCACAGGGATTAGATGATGCCTTCCATGTGTGAAGCTTGGGTTTTCTTTTCTCAGTCAGCTGAATACAAGGACATTATCTTCTGGGTAATGCCCAGATGCACTTAGAACAATGTTCTATCAGTCACCCGAGCATCCTTTAGCTCAGCAAAGTTGAAGCATAACACTGGGTCTTTACACCCAGGTATCAGACGGCACGCTCTCTCCCTCACCTGATCCAGGTTCTAACCCTCTCTTTTGGTCATCCCCAGCTGTCCAACCTTCAGTGGCCACGTACATATCACTCTCCATCCAAGCACTGATATGACCTAGTGCATATTTTACTTACATACGTATTTTACATACGTAGTTTGTTTGTCTCTGTCTTTCTTCCCGTGGATTATAAACTTCATGAAGGCTGTTCTGTCCTTTGCTGTATAACTAACACTTAGAATACCTAATTGCTGTTTAAATTAAAGAAAATATTTTGTCAGCATATACTAATCATGTGTAGCAATGGGTTTCATTGTGACATTTTCCTTTACTCTTTCTTCCTTCCCTTCTTCCTTCCTTCCTTCCTTTCTTTCTTTCTTTCTTTCTTTCTTTCTTTCTTTCTTTCTTTCTTTCTTCCTTTCTCTCTTTCTTTCTTTCGAGACAGGGATACTCTGTGTAGCCCTGGCTGTCCTGGACTCACTTTGTAGACTAGGGTGACTTCCACCTGCCTCTGCCTCCCCAGGGCTGGGGATAAAAGTGTGAATCACCACCACCTGGATTATGACATTTTTATACACATACAAAATGCATTCATATTTATGTATTCATATATATTCATATTTATCCCATTACCCTTACACCCTACTACTGATAGGCTGATAGCTTTCCTCCCTCTTCCTTATACTCCTCTCTCTCTCTCTCTCTCTCTCTCTCTCTCTCTGTATACCTTCTAACATGGGTACTTTCTACTCTCATGTCTTGCCATGTGTGTATCAATGAGTTTCATTAGTGATTCTTAAAAAAGACATAGGAGGCTAGGTGGCGGTGGCATACGCCTTTAGTCCCAGCACTCAGGGAGACAGAGGCAGGAGGATTTGAAGTTTGATGCCAGCCTGAACTGTATGACTATACTCTGCCAAAGAAACAAAACAAAACAAACAAACAAACAAACCAAAAAAACAAAAGCAAAGGACTGAAAAGATGGGTCAGTAGCTAAGAGCACTTACTGCTCTTGCAGAGGACCCAAGTTTGGTTCCCAGTATGCATGCCAGGCAGCTCACAATTGGCTATAACTGCAGATCCAGGGGACCCAATACCTCTGATCACCTCTGGCATCTGCACTCATATGCCCACCCCTACACAGAAATGTGCAAATACACATGATCAAAAATTATAAAAATTAATCTTCCACAAGGGGTGGTGGTGCATGTCTTCAATCCCTGCACTCAGGAGTCAGAAGCAGGTGGATCTTTGTGAGTTCGAGGCCAACCTGGACTACAAAGTGAGTTCAAGGACAGCCAGGACTATTACAGAGAGAAACCGCTAAAATCTAAAAAGAAGCTAGCTAAAGTCCTAGCAGTACTTCAGGGCACTTTGGGTCACAGCAAAGAGTGAGGGGCAGAACCCAGGAAAGGGAAGCCAGAACCATGATGTTTGAGTTGTTAACTTCATCCAGCGTTGATTTCAGTTAAGCTCAGGAAAGCAGCTCTATTCTCTCCCTCACCCTTCAAGCTGACATTCTAAGAGCAAAGGCTGCTGCCCACTGTGTGTCTTGTTAGGAGCCAGGAAGGGGGCTGCTGCTGTGCCAATGACAGAATATACAAAATAGGGAATTCAGACTGGAGAGATGGCCCAGTGGTTAAGAGCACTGGCTGCTCTTCCAGAGGTCCTGAGTTCAGTTCCCAGGAACCACATGGTGGCTCACAACCATCGTAATGAGATCTGGTGTCCTCTTCTGGGATGCAGGGATACATGCAGGCAAAATACTGAATGCATAATAAATAAATAAATAAATTTTTCTTTCTTTCTTTTTTCTTTCTTCCTTCCTTCCTTCCTTCCTTCCTTTCTTTCTTTCTTTCTTCTTTAAAGGAAACCCTGCTGTCTTTGCAGGGACAGCAGAACAGAGATCCAACTGTGTGTGGGTCACCTACCCAAAGACAAAACAAGGACGAGAAAAAGGATCCCTGGGTGTAGTGCCCAGAATCTGCTGACCTCCGTAATGCAAGCTGAGCCTCTGACCCATTTTCACTGTGGTTGGTGGAGAACATAACAGAATCAAACCTAGATACAACCTGGTGGCTGGTTCTAGAATCCAGTTCATCCTAGCTGTCTCCCACCAGGTTCCACACTGGGACGCTTCCCAGGTTTAATTACAGAGGATCTGAACTCCAGGAAAGATGGTTTCCATGCTCAAATCTAACCCCTGTCAGAGACAGAGGAGGAAGGAAATGTCCATTTGCTCCTGTGAGCTTCAAAGTATTTAGAGATAAAGGTGGGAAGATCTTGAGATCCTAGAGCCCGGAAGACTCTGATTTGGGTGGTTGGTGTATATATATGGATGGATGCATATTTGCGGGTGTTGAGGATCAGACTCAGGTTTTTGTGCATGCTAGGCAAATGCTGAGCTACATTCTGTGCTGCAGTTTTTAAAAAATAAGTAAGCCAGGTGGTGGTGGTGCACGCCTTTAATCCCAGCACTTGAGAAGCAGAGGCAGGTGTCTCTCTGTGAGTTTGAGGCCAGCCTGGTCTACAAGAGCTAGTTCCAGGACAGGCTCCAAAGCTACAGAGAAATCCTCTCTTGAAAAACAAAAAAAGTTAAGTAAAAATGTTCAGGGCCAGTGAGAAGGTTCAAGCCCAAGGACCTGAGTTCAACCCCAGTGAAAAGAAAGAATCAACTCTTGAAAGTTGACCATTGACATCTGCTTATGAACCATGGCATGCTCATCCAACCAGTAAGTTTCTAAAATGTAATGAAAATATGCATTTAAGGTGAAACTCTGTGAGGGTTTAAAATACTGAAACATTTTTTTTATGGTCGTAAGTTCTCATTTTGTTTAAAAAGAAACAATAGACACAACACAAATCTGTTTTAAATAGTAAAAGATTCCTATGAAATAAAGAGAAGCCAGCGTGTGCAAACCCATTCTGAGCAAGCATGGCGTGTGAATTACCATGTGGAGGTGTTTTTGTTTCTTGTTTGTTTGTTTGTTTTAAATTTTTGTTTTGTTGAGACAGACTCTTACTCAGTAGCCCAGGCTGGCCTGCAGCTTGATGTGATTCTCGTGCCTCAGCATTCCAAGTGCCAGGATTACAGATCTGAGTCGCCACCCCTGACTCAACCCTGTGTATTACAAATCTATAAAGCATTTAGTCAAAGCTTAAGAGAACTTTCTTGAAGCATATTTTTGTTATTGTTTCCTTTCACTTATAGAAACAAAGTTCCGTGTAGCCCAGGCTGGCCTTAAACTTCAGCCGAGGATGACCTTGAACGCTTGCTTTTCTTGCCTCTGATCCCAGGGGCCAGCATTACAGATGTGCGCAGATACATCTGGTTTTATTTTAAGCAAAGCGTATGTGTCAGGGAGGGGATTTTGCTACTGTTGTGAATTAAGCAACCTAAAAGTGCTTGGTGTTGTCTGATTACCCACTGTTCCACAAAATGAGACAAGTTGAGTAATAGAAATGTATTCTTATATCTGCACAATTATAACTTCATAAGCAATATAAAATGCAGGTTGTACAATTAAATTTTATTAACTTAAAAGCTTACAGGAATGGTACAGCTGCCATGCTGCCCAAATTTAAAAATGCAGTTCAATCAAATCACTACCAAAATCTCACCATTTCTGATCCTCCTAAACAAAGCTCTTGGCACACTGATATCACCTTCTTCCTAAGACAGCTGTAGTGCAAAGAATTCAGTCTCGTTCTTAAAAACTCCAGGTGGCGCACGCCTTTAATCCCAGCACTCGGGAGGCAGAGGCAGGCGGATCTCTGTGAGTTCGAGACCAGCCTGGTCTACAAGAGCTAGCTCCAGGACAGGCTCTAAAAGCTGCAGAGAAACCCTGTCTCGAAAAAAAAAAAAAAAAAAAAAAACTCCAGGATTTGCCTGGCCTAATAGTCTATTAAACCCCCTGAAATGCCCTGGAGAGGAAGCCTGGAAAAGAAAAAGAAATCCTGGAAAGTAGAAAACTATTTCCTTTAAAAAAAAATAGATCATGGGGCCTGGAGAGATGGCTCCATGGTCAAGAGCAATTGCTGCTCTTCCAGAGGACCCCAGGATTAGTTCCCAGCACCCTCATGTATGCCTTGTGTTCCTGAAGGCCAGAGACAGTGTCAGATCCCCTGAAACACAAGTTGTAGACCGTTGTGAGCCATCATGAAGGTGCTGGATAACCAAGTTCCAAGCAATCCAATGCCCTCTCCCGGCTTCCAATGTCGCTGCACACACATGGTGCATATACACACATGAAGAGACTCAAACATATAAAATAAATCAATCTGAACTTTTAATGGGTCATGACTTACAAATCAAAGATCACATTTTTTTTTGAAGTTGGAACTGTTGGCTTTACCAATTTGCTAATCTGAACTTAATAATTAAAACTCTTCATATTCCTTCTGTCATGATTTATGATCAATTTCTATTGACATTGGTATCAATATTCACAAAAGGATTAGTAAAAGAAAATCATGATTTTCTTCTAAAGAAAAGAGCATATGAATAAAAATGAGCATCTATCCCATGATACCACTCACAAGCCCAACTTCCTGGAGAATCTGGAATTGCATTTAAATCATTGTATTTTTCCTGCTGATGACAGTCACTTAAATGCATGACTGAGTAAGAGGTTGTTTTGTGATATTTATTTCTCACAAAATCTACTTTTATGAGAATCTTGAGGGAATAACAAGATGGCTCAGTGAGTAAAGGTGCTTGCCACCACACTGTGGAAGAAAAAAAATGGATTCCAGTAAGCTGTCCTCTAGTTCCCAGAATGCACTGTGGCTGGCCAAATCCAGCCCCCATCCCCGCCAAGCCCTACGTAAATAAGTGTAACAAAAGGAAACACACAGGGATTTAAGATTTTCTGTTTGTTTTTTAGAGTCTTTGGCCAGACCACTTGCTTTTTAGTTTGGAAAGTACAGTCACAAGAACCTGTGCCTTTCTTTGAGGACTGGCTTGGAGCTAGTGGAATAATTTTAATTTCCTGAGAGAACCCAAGGGAAAAGATATGAGAGCCCCCTTCCTGTGAGAAGTCGCTTGCCTCAGGCAGGGCCATGTTCCCAAGGTCGCAGGATGCTTAGACCAAATCCACAGGAAGCCTGTCCAAAGTGCCTGTTTGCTCATTTTCATCAGAGGGCTCCTTAACAGCTTTCCATTTCTGTCTTTTGTGGGATGGAATGAGATTAACCCGCACAGTTTTTCTAGAAGACACCCATGGCCTCATGAACCTGTGTGGCTAAGCTGGGCTGAGAGCCGAGAGCTGACAGCCAGAGAGGGCCACCCAGGTCTACGCTATAAAATACAGAGGACCCCTTGCTTGCTTTGTAAACCCTCAAAGTAGAGAATCACACCGCCATTCTCCCTTCTGCCTCTCTCTTCCTCACCCCTTCACGCACAGCCTATTTCCCTTCCTCCTGGGGAGCAAGAAGGCGAGCTGCTTCCATCGATTCCAGGAGGTCACATGAGAGGCAGAAAAGGGAACCCGATGTCCCTTTTCACTCTGAGCTCTGGTTACGCTAATGAAAGGTGTTTCGTGCGCAGACCCCGATTAGGCAAGCCACCTGTATACAATTAAAACCTCCGGCTCAACCAACTGGAACCATATGTACGAGAAGCATGGAGCAGCTGTCTGAACACACTGTAACCTTGGATACCAGGAAACCCAACTTTCTCAGTCTTGTTGCTAAGGCAACAGGACAGACAGAGGTGGCTGTGGGGGCGATCATGATCAACAGAGCTACTACCCACAGGCTCTGCAACCAGCAGGAGAAAATTGGGTGGAGGGAAGCAGAGTGTCTTAGGCTGTCCCCCTGTCCAAGGCCTTGACTGAGAAGCCGGCAGGACACCGTGACACTCTTGCATCATTAGCGACTAGGGAACCTCTAGGCAGAAGTCTGTTGTGCGTTTCTCGAGGGGTGCAAGGCAGGCAAGGTGGCCTGAAATGCAACCAGGCAGGAGGATGAGTGCAGGGGTACTTTGGAGGTGAAGAGAATGGGACTGGGGACACAGTTGCTAGGGAGAGGAACCTGGGGACGCCATACTGCTGGCCTCAGGCAAACAGGCTGGACTACAGAAGGTCATCCCGGTCACAAAATCCCCACTAATGCCTTGTGTGTTTCAGCCTGGTTCATCCTACAGGGAACCTCTGTGCATGGTTGGAAGGTAAAACTGGAGGGTTAATAGTCTAGGGACTGAATAGGAGACAAAGAGACTAAACAAGAGAGGCCTGTAGCTCTCTTCAGGGCCCAGAGGGGACTCTTCCCAAATGTTCTCAGTGAGGCTGAAAATGAAACCGGGAGCTGGAGACCACTCCCCCTCAGCCTCCCTCAGTCCCCCACCCCCACCCCTGCAACCAAACAAAATACAGTGACCACATCTGAGCTTTTCTTTGTCTCTTTTCTTTTCTTTTCTTTTCTTTTCTTTTCTTTTCTTTTCTTTTCTTTTCTTTTCTTCTCTTCTCTTCTCTTCTCTTCTCTTCTCTTCTCTTCTCTTCTCTCTTCTCTTCCCTTCCCTTCCCTTCCCTTCCTTCCTTCCTTCCTTCCTTTCTTTCTTTTTTTCTTTCTTTCTTTCTTTTGTTTTGTTTGTTTGTTTCAAGACAGGGTTTCCCTGTGTAGCCATGGCTGTCCTGGAACTTGCTTTGTAGACCAGGCTGGCCTTCGACTTAGAGATCTGCCTGAGGTAGTACCCAATAGAGGCCTGAGTCTCAGTAGTTTACCCTGAGGCAATACCTGGTTCCAAGAAAGACCACAAACTGAGACCACCCACGCACCACCCAGGAACAGACCATCCAAAGGAAATTCCTAATGTTCCAACCATTGTAGATAGGATCACCTGCCAGCACACACCAATGGCTTTTCACCCGGACACCCCTAGACAAATGTCAGCCAATCAGGGGTCCTGAACCTTAGAAACCCCTCACCCCCACGTTTACTACTATAAAAACCCAACCCTAACTGAGCTCGGGGCTCTCCAATCTCTCCAATACGTTGGACACACGGAGAGTCCAAGTTTGCAAATTTGTGGAAGAATAAAGGCTCTTTGCTTTTCCACACGGGACTCAGTCTCCTAGTTGGTTTTGGGGGGGACTCCATGATTTGGGCATAACACCTGCCTCTGCCTTCCAAGTACTGGGATTAAAGGCACGCACCACTGCTACCTGGTTACATCTGGGCTTTCCCACAAGCAAGTCTTAGCCAGCTGTTATCAAGGTCCTAAAAGCGTCACAGCACTAAGATGTCAGTCACTACCAGAGGGGCCAGAATGCACTAAGTGCTGGTGCAGAGGGTAGGAGAGAGCGCTAGGCTGGAGGAGGGACACTTGATACAGAACTTTTCAGATCCCAGAGACTGGCAGTAAACATCCCCTTTAATTTACCAACTTCACTGGATTTTTTTTCTTTTTTTTTTTTCCTCATTTTTTTTATTAAAGATTTCCATCTCCTTCCCTCCTACTTCACTGGATTTCTATTCTTGCTAATCAAAGGATTTTGTTTATAGCCCTCATAGCCACAAAAGTAACAAGTATTTTCCCTGTAGCAAAGGCCAGAGGACTGTGAGACCTGTATCCCTCCATTCCACAGTGCTGTCTTTAACAACATCACAATCATTCGATTTTACCAATAAAGACTCGGGAGCCTGATGCTGGGGTGAGAACCTGCTAATTCAGAGAGGCAGAGAAAGCACCAGCTGCTTCCTCTTCCGCTGGTGCCAGAGAAAGCGCTTTCTCCTATGCCATCTCAAACAAAAAGTCCTCCACCCGGATGTCCCTCCCTTCTGCTTCCTGTGCATCTCTCTCTCCATCCTCCTGACCCCTCTTACTCTCTACAGCTTTTTCCTGTCAACTGGTTGCTTACTCTGCTTCTTGACCTATGGCTGACTCTATTTAATCCTGTTTACAGTGTTCAAGCAGAAAGCTCTTTGATTAGAGGTGTATGCTAGGACTGAGCCATGCCACAACAGGTCTTCCCAGTAACTCAACTTCAGGGTCCACAGTGATACCAAACACCCTGCAACACTATAGTTCCTGCTCTAGCAGGCCACGTACAGAAATCAGAACACCCCCACCCCCACCCCCCACCCCCGTGTGCACACGTACCTTTTAGTTTCTCTCCATGAATAAGAATGGCCCCCAATGGGCTTATCTATCAGGAAAGGGAACTATTTGAAAGGATTAGAAGGATTAAGAGGTGTGGCTTTGCTGGAGGAAGTGTATCACTCTGGGGGCAGGCCTTGAGGTTTCAAAAGCTCTTATCTAGCCCAGTCTCTCTTTCTCTCTCTCTCTCTCTCTCTCTCTCTCTCTCTCTCTCTCTCTCTCTCTCTCTCTCTCTCTCTCTCTCTCTTTCTCTCTTCTGGATCAGAATGTAGCTACCAGCTACTGCTGAACTGTCATACATGTTGCCATGTTCTCTACCATGATGATCATGGACTAAACCTCTAAAACTGTAAGCAAGCCCCCAATGAATTGTTTTCTTTTGTGAGAGGGTTGCCTTGGTCATGGTGTCTCTCCTTAGAAAAGGGACAGCGGCTAAGACACTATACTTCAAGACCACCTTGTAGGCTCCCTTCCTTCTGGAACCCTTGTCTGGGTCTCTTGTGTGTGGCCTCTCTAACGTGAACTCAGTGTGGTTGGGTAGAAACACGTTTGCCACATTGATCACCTGTTTTTCAAATGCCCTCAGTAAGTGCTATTCAAAAGCTGGGTAAGCCAGGGATGGTGGCACATGCATGTATGGCCAGTTCTTGGGAGGCTAAGCAACTGCAGAGTGAGTTCCCATCTCAGAACAAATGAACAAACAAAACCAATGTAAGCAATGAGGCTTAAGACTCTTATAATCTGTTTCCCTCAATGCTCAGGCAGACTGCTTAGGACAATGAACAATGATGACACCAGAGATGAAAACAGGCACTGGGTCCCCTGTGTACATTGAGACAGAAGAGGGGAAGGTGTGGTCGCAACCCCAAGGAGGAGATAAAGGTCCAAAGACAGATCCAAAGAGAAGCATGAGGAACGGGAGGGGCACTGCAGAAGGAATGTGGGAAATGTGGGGGAGTACCCCCACTTCTCACTAGAGCTCAGCAGCCCAATCCGGGTAGCACATACTTTTATTTATTTGTATTAATATTACAAAATACCATATAATTATTAACTATATTTATTATTATTACAACATACAATATTATGCTGTATGTTTATTTTTCTTGGATTATTAAAATTTTTAATTTAATTACTTAAAAAATGTGACCAGACCATCCTCATATGCAATGCATTGTTATTACATCATCCCTCCATTACTCTGCCATCCCTGCTCATTCTAATAACTGGCCCTCCTGTCCTTCCCAGTTCCTTCCTGTCCTAACTGGCCCCTTCCTATCCTCCCTTCCCTTCTTTCCTTATTCTTTGTTTTTCAGACCCCTTCTCAGTACCACAGTCCCTGTGTTGCAACAGCCAATGTTGTTATTGTATTATCATGTAATATTACATGTACTATATATATATATATATATATATATATATACACATACAAATATACCATGAACTATTAAAGCAATAGTTATAATTGTTGGTAGCAGAAGTTTGAGAAAATGTAAAGGATAAATATAAAGTTTAAACATCAAAACACTTTCAAGCTCCACTACGGAAATCTGGTCACTGTTTCTGTGTCCCTCTGGCTCCCCCTCCCTCCTCTGTCTGTCCCTGTCTCTCTGACTCTCTATGTCTCTGTATGTAAGAATGTCTTGCTCATATAAACATAAGGCATCATTATATAATTCTGAAGGCTGAGCTAAGTTTAAAACATATTATATCTCGCTTGTCTTGTAGTGCTCTTCTTTCCTTCTTCCTTTCCTCCCTCCACTCCTCCCTCTTTCTCTCTCTGTCTCTCTGAGACAAGCTCTCTCTATTATGTAGCTCTGGCTATCCTGGAACTCTCTATGCAGACCAGGATGGCCTTAGAGATCCACCTGCCTCCTCTTCTGGGATTAAAGGCCTGAGTCACCACTGTCCAGATGGGACTTATTCTTAGAGGGCTAAGGTGAAGTCTAGTGCTCAGCTCTGCTTATTTTCTTTTCTCAGTGTTGGGGATGAAGCCCAGGAACCCCCCCCCCCCCCCCCCCGTATCTGCTAGGCTACACGAGCCTCCTGCCACTGAACTGCATCCCCGCCCTTCTGACTGCTTCCTTGAACTGAATTTGTAGAAGTAAAAGACGAAAGAAACATTTGCTATTTCCACCGAGTCTCCCCTTCCCCTCTTCTCTTCCTCCCATCAGCAGTGTGGCACCACCCACCACCGCAGACCTCCACAGTGGGCTGCTTTCCTGCAGGCTGTGGCTGCCTGGTCTCCTGCCAGGAGCCCACAGTAGAACTGGGGATTGAACCCAGGGCTTCACGCCTACTGCCAAGCACTCTGCCAACTGAGCACATCCTTAGCCTGTTTTATCCCGTCTCCCCTCAAGTCTAGAGGTTCTAGAAGCCAGTTTAGTAGGCTTAGCACTGAGCCCGCGGGCACAGCAGGAATTGTTGACGCAGTAGGTGTGCGTCTGTGTGCGGAATAACCCTTGGGGAGCGGTTGCTGTGTGGGATGTGAGTGTGGATGTGTGCTATGCATATTGTGTTTGAGAGGGTGCACACACCCATGAGTGCCTGTGCAGAGGCCAGAGGAGGGTGTGAGGTGTCTTCCGGAAGTCTACAGCTTGTTATTTATTATTATCTTTGTTGTTGCTGTTACCATTGTTGTTGTTGGGACAGTGTCTCTCCCTGAATCTGAAACTCCTGTGTTGGTTAGACTGGCCACCAGTGAGCTCCTGGGAGCAGACTGTCTTTACCCCAAGTGCTGGGGTCATGGGTATGCATGGTCATGCCTGACTTTTACATGTGTACTGGGGTTTGAACTCAGTGCTGGTGTCACGGGCACACATGCCTGACTTTTTCATGGGTACTGAGATTTGAACTCACTGCTCTTGCTCTCATAGAAAGTGCTTTTACACACTTCACCATCCCTGGTCCTTGATACCTTTTGTGCAAAACTTTGTTTATTAACTCAGGTCCCACTCTGTAGCCTGGGCTGAGTGCATAGTACCCACTATGCACTATGTAGCAAAACTGGCCTTGAACTTAGAGCAATTCTCCTGCCTCTGCTCCCCAGTGCTGGAAATGCACAGTTTTCTATCAACATCTTTTGGTTCACAGTTGTTCCTGCCAGCTTCATAATTTTGAAAGCCCAAGAAGACATCCAGGAAAGTATGTGCGCTTATCAGAGAGATGTCTTGGAGTCCAGGCATCTCCTGGGAAGTAGATAATATCAAGATAGCACACAGCCCCTGCTGGGCACACTGTCCTTGGTTTGTCTACAGGCGTTCAGGAGTGAGTGAACACTCCTATCATATCAGGAGAGAAAACAGAGGCACACGACACTGAATCTGTCACTTAGGTAACAAGGTAGAGCCAGGAGTTAGCATGGGTGCCCAGCTGAAGAATTCTCATTCTCTGTGCTGAGTGGCCTTTCCCATCTAACATGGTGGACACCTCCCATTTGTGCCACCAGCACAGGTTATTGCTTCCAATAACTGACGAATGTATTGATTTTCTTCTCATCTTTGCTTCCTGAGTAGAAGGATAGAACACAAGGCCCAGATCGGAGTCTGTTGAAACTTCCCCTTGTCCAGTGAATGCACACTTGGACACTCGGGGCAGAGAGGCTTGTAATTCTTTACAATACAACCAATAGCTCCTGTGTGGCCACCATTGGGAGTTGTAAGGAAGTGGTCACTTTGCTGGACATGGAATTGGCACATATCATTTATACCTTCTATGACAGGCGGCCAGGCCAGGAGAATTCTGTGTATAGTTCACTTGGTCTCCAAGACTTGTGGTCCCTGGCCTCTTAAATTCCTGACAGGTGGCCACAAATGGAAGGAAGCCAAAGCTTGCTTCCACAGGTGTCTTTCTAGGATAATTAGGAAGTGCAGTTCCATCTCATTGGGGTTTGTATGTTTTCCAAGGTATGCTTAGACAATGAGTTTGGGAGCTTGAATGTCAATCTGGAAAATAGCCCAGGCCCTGAGAGGTTTGCAGCACAGGTTCTGTGAGCACTGAGAGGCCTGCTGATGGAAACTGCATGTAGCCTTCCTTGTTTTGCCTTTTGTTTCCAACGTCATGTTAACTACTACCGACATTCCGTGGAGTTCCGTGGGGGAGGCACTGAGGGAAATGGTCACTGGAAATTGTGTGTTGTCTGACTGGCCGGTAGGCAAACCTTAGATAGATTCCACTTTTGTAACCAGGTAATTGGGAACAGATTAAGAATGTTCTTTCACCTTCTGCTTTGATGAAAGCAGATGTTTTTCATGGGCCACTCAGCGTGAACCCATTTGGATCCTCTCTTACAACCTACAGCTCTCAACGTTCAGTAAAACAACCCCTCGGGAGGGCAAGGGGGCTGAGGACGGAGAAACGCTGTTTGCTCCCAGGAAATACAGATGACGTAAGCAAGCGTGGGGTGGAGGCTAAGAACGAGCAATCTGGCAATCGGGAACTGTAGCCAAAGGCCATGGCGGGAGCCACACCACCACCAGGGTGTCCTATGGGTCGCTCTCCTCCCCCAGAAGACGGAACAAGAGGCTGCTAGACAGATCTCTTTGTTGAAAGACAGATGTCTTTCCCCTGCTTGTTTTGTGTGAGGATCCCAGATAGCCGGAAGTGGAGCTACCGACAGCTGTGAACTGCCGTGTGGGTGCTAGGAATTGAACCTGGAGGAACAGCCAGTGCTCTTCATCCCCGAGCCGTCTCTCCAGCCCCTATTCCCAGCTCTTGGTGACCGTGCTCTGAACACTGTCTGTGTCTAGCGTGGAGCTAAGAGTTAGACACTGGGGTAAAACATCTGAAATCAAGAACTTCAGGAAGAGAAGCTTTATTCTAGCTTGTGGTTTTGAAAGATTCAGTTCAAAATGGCTGAGGCCATGCAAACAAACCATCAGGGCAATAGGAGGCTGCTCACTTCGTGACAGCCGAAGCAGACAGAAAGATGAGGGTTCACAGACAGGAAAAGAATTACAGTGCAGGGGCCATCCTCCTCCAACTAGGCCCCACCCCTGAGTTTTCACCTCCTTGTAATGATGCCATCAGATTATGATGTCACTGGACTGTGAAGGCATCAGTGGATGAAGTCACAGCCCTTAAGAGCCAATCATTTCCCCCAGACCCATTAGTTGGCACCAAGCCTTTAACACAGGCCACCTTAGGGGACATTTCGCAGCCAAACCACCACAGCCCTTACCAGTTCCAGATGAGGGACCCAAAGCTAACTGAAGGCCACAAGTCTGGCAGCTGCTTGAGTTCCCACACCTGTCACCGGAAAGCTACCAGGTCCCCCGTCATCCCGGTGGCATCTCACCAGCTTCCTCCACGTTGTCCCGGAAGATGACATGGGAGTGTGGCAGGTGTGCCCAAGGCCTTGGCCCCACAGTCCGAGATGGTTGAGCTTCCGTGGCAGCTGCAGCTCACAGCCTAGGCACTGCGCTCCGGTCCGGAGGGACACCGGAAGCTGGTTCACTGTCCCTTGTGAGCTAGCCACATCGGATGCTGTGAGGACTGAATAATACCTGTCCTGACATGGTCAGCTCAAAGTCGGAGTTTTTACTTAGTTTGTTTTTGCTTTTCCCCCCCTGAAGCCTAGGATCGAATTATTTTGAGGGTTTTAAAATTTATTGATTATTATTATTATTATTAATTTATTGTGTGTATATGATGTTGTGTCTGGGTGAAAGCACAAATGTCACAGTGTGCGTGCGAGTCAGTTGCTGAGGAGAACTCTTTTAACAATGACAAAAAAAATGAGAGTCACTAGCATGCTTGCCATACAAGCATGGGGAGGCATGGGCTCTCCAGCACCCTTCTGAAGAGCCTGTAATCCCACCTCTGGAGAGACGGAGGCAGGAGGATCCCTCGGACTTCCTGGCCAGCTGAGTTGGTGACTCCCAGATTCAGAGAGAGATACTGCCTTAAAAACCAAAGTGGAGAGCAGTCAGACAGGACATGGACGTTAGACTCTGGCCTCTGCTCACAAACACATATGCAATTGTGTGTGCATTCACACGTACTCACACATACGCGAACATTGTACACACAAATAGAATATTTGGTAAACCTTTCTGGAAGGGAATATGGTTATAGGGCTGATGACATCATCTTTCACCCTGCAGGAGGTGTATGCAATGATGTATGTGCAAGAAATCCATTACAATCTTCTTCACATTTTGAAATTGTAGATATCTCAGTGTCCAACAACATATGACTGGTTGGTATGCTCTTGTTTTATTTTCCCCCTGTGCTGGGCATTACGCATGCTGGGCAGGTGCTCTGCCAGTGAGCTAAGCTGCCAGCCCTAGTTCATAAACATAAAATAAAATCCAGTGTGTACAAAGACTGACCTAGTGCACATTACAATATCATAGCTCACACAACCCAACTGAAAGAGATGCACTGACTTGAATCAGGAAGGGCGAGCCTCGCTCCACACTTAGGAAAGCCTCTCCAAGTTGGGGATAATCACCCCAGAGTCAGAATATGGCCTCTATGCAACTTGTCTCCCCAACAATTAGACAATGCTCAAGTCATTCCCAACCAAGTCAAATGAACAAATCAACGAACTCAGTGACCAATCGATGGTGTTTGTGTGAGGGCTAGAAGGAAGCTCTGTGGTCTAGTGAGGAGAGGGGAGAAGGAAGCTCTGTGGTCTAGTGAGGCGAGGGGAGGCAGAGTACCGGGCCCAGGACTCGCTATTCTGCTGAAGCTCAGTCGTTCAGCTGGTCTGAGCCTGGGTTCTACACTGTGAGGTGACAGAGTTGCTGCTTTTGCCATAGCTGCAGAAAGGTGGCAAAGCCATTTAACTTACAAACAAACTTGAATGGACAGTCTTCTGTTGGGTCCGGTGTCTCGCAAAAATGGGGGACAGACCACCAAAGTCTATTGATGGAGCAGGGTCATATGTCTATGTGTTACTTTCATTGGTTAATAAAGAAACTGCCTTGGCCCTTTAATAGGACAGAAAATTAGGTAGGCGGAGTAGACAGAACAGAACTGTGGGAGAAAAAAAGCAGAGTCAGGCAGACACCTTAGGCAGTTGCCATGCCTCTCCTCTCCAAGACACAGGTTAGGATCTTCCCAGTAAGTTACCACCTCGTGGTGCTACACACATTAATAGAAATGGGTTAAGCAAGATGTGAGAATCAGCCAATAAGAGGCTGAAACTAATGGGCCACGCAATGTTTAAATGAATACAATTTGTGTGTTGTTATTTCGGGGCATAAGTTAGCCATGCAGGAGCCGTGTGGCTCATTCTACAGTCTATTAAACCAGAAGCAAACTTCATTCCAGGAAAAGAAAGAAAAATCACCCTGGGGCACACAAAGCTTATCAGCTATAGCTGTGACCGCAGTTAGAGATGGGGCTTCTGCAGCTATGGCCATGGGGGCTGGTTTGGGACCTCCTCTTTTAGTGAAATTAAGCACCAGGTGTGGCTCAAAGAGCTTTTACAGCCTCGAGGTCAGGCTTAAAGTCCCATTACATTTTAAGTTTTACAGCTTTTGGTTACAGGGCATTAGGACGTTAACTTAGAGTGTGTGTGGAAGCCCACAGCTGACACAGCCGCTGTCCACTGTCCCTGAAAGGACGCAAGGCAGAGAGCAGAGTCACATGTGGGACATTTAAAAATTAAGGGACTACAGCGCAGAGGGTCCCATAGAGGCAGCAGTTCGAAGCTAACCTTTGTCTGCAGGACCTGCCTGGCTGGGAAGCCGGGAGGCAGGAGACCATTGTCAAAAGTTTACCTCTGTCCATATGGCTGCCAGGATGTCTGCTCTTAAGACAGAAGGTGTTTGTTAAAGGTTGACAGTGGCTGCCAGCTTTTTCTCCCAAAATACGTTTGGGCTTACAATTTTATTTCTCTATATTCCTGGACCAGACTTTTATTTCTCTGTTTTATTCCTGAACTCTACATTCTAATTATCAAGCCTAGAGCATTAAATGGCCCTTTGATGCCCCTCCTGTACCATGAAGATTTTAGCCTGCGTATACCCCTGGTCTTTTGTTATTCATTTCACAGTCTATATGAGCATAAGCACAGAACCTAGATCCCACTTGTCTCTTAAAGGGACAGGCTATCCAGGTGATAGGGAAGGTCAGCAAAATGGTAACACCCACCAAAGGCAGGATGCTCTCCTTTCCTTCCTTCCTTCTTTCCTTCCTTCCTTCCTTCCTTCCTTCCTTCCTTCCTTCCTTCATTCATTCATTTGTGTGTTCAACTAACATTTACCCCATATACCAGGCAGGGAACTCAAAATGGAGACAGAGACAGCTAAAGGAAAGGGCCCTCAGAGACTTTGATGTGGGATCTCCCTCTGTATGCTGTGAATATCATTGGTTAATAAATGAACTGGGGAACAGAGCTAGGTGGTGGTGGGGGCACATGACTAAACGGAATGCTGGGAGAAAGGAGGCGGAGTCAGAAGCCATGGAGCTGCTGGTAGGCCACGGCCTCGTGGTGATGCACAGATTAGTGGAGATGGGTTAAATTAAGATGTAAGAGTTAGCCAATAAGAAGCTAGAACTAATGGACCAAGCTGTGATTTAAATAACAGAGTTTCTGTGTGATTATTTCAGGGCTAAGTGGCCAGGAACTAACTAGTGGCCTCCTTACTACAAGGCTTGACTGAGAAGCACGGAATAGAAACACAGAACCGAGTCCAAGGCCGTGAAGGTGGTCAGGCCTGTCCAGTTCAATAACCTCTTTCACATGAAGCCTGAAGGTCGACTGGAGGTGGCAGTATTTCTTAAGTAGACCAGGAATTTGCAAGGATGCCAGGTATCCGTTTACAACACAGGAGGAGGCCACAGCAAAGAGGAGGTCCCGTTCATGGAAAGACAAGCCCGCACCTCCTCCTCACTGAGAACTGACCCTTGCCCTGGGCAGTGCTCTTAGACTGTGCTTATCTCACAGGGTGACTTGGCAAGGGAAAGAATGGACTTCCTGCTGAGGAGTCACAAGACCTCAGGCAGTGGGTCAAGAGTCCCCACCCTCCAGGGCATGTCAAAGTGTAAGGATCCCTTACACTTTGGAAAGTGGAAGAGCAAGGGGGTCTGGGTCTCTAAGTTCATTGCTCCTAACCAAGGTTGTTTTCCAAAGCCCCTTCTCCTGGACGCTGTCCTGATGTGAGCATTGTATCACATCAATGCCCCTTCCTGACCAGGAAGGCGGGAGACACCACACTTCAAGCATGTGGCACGAGCCTCTAGCGGTCCCTTCCCAGTGATCTTCTCTGGTTTCTCTGTTGCTCCTGGACACTGTGGTAGTTTGAATGTAATTGTCCCCATAAACTCACAGGGAGTGACGCCCTTAAGAGGTGTGGGTCTGCTGGAGTAGGTAGGGCTCACTGTCTCTTCCTGCTTCCTGCAGTGGATCCAGATGTAGGACTCTCAGCTACCTCTCCAGCACCATGTCTGCCTGCTTGCCATCATGTTTCCCGCCATGACAATAGTGGACTAAAACCCCTGAACTGTAAGCCATCCCCAGTTAAATGTTTTCCTTTATAAGAGTTGCTGTGTTCATGGTGTCTCTTCCCAGCAACAGACACCCTAACTAAGACAGACAAGCCTCCAGTTGTCTACATAAACTGCTAACACTTCTGAGTCTCCAGTTCACGGTTATCAGGGCTGACTGCCCACCAGAGCATGGGCCCATGAATAAGGGAGGAGGGGGCACGTTTTGAACTGAATCCCACCTCTGCCCACTTATTTTTAGAATGTTATCCTTCAGTGAGTTCTGTCTGTCATTCCACTTCCATTGTGCAGCCTGTCACCCAGTACCAGGCAGTCGAAATGAGCAGAGGTGCACCTTATGCGTCTGTGTGCCTTAAGTCATCACACCACTATCATCTTGGAATTCTCCATGGCACCTCCTGCAGGATGCCCTTAGGACACAGCCCAAGCGGAAACAAAAACCAGAGAAAAGAAACCCACACTGTGGGACCCAGCCATGACAAGCTCAACAGAGGCCTGAGTCTCAGTAGTTTACCCTGAGGCAACACCTGGTTCCAAGAAAGACCACAAACTGAGACCACCCACGCACCACCCAGGAACAGACCATCCAAAGGAAATTCCTAATGTTCCAATCATTGTAGATAGGACCACCTGCCAGCACACACCATGGCTTTTCACCAGGACACCCCTAGACAAATGTCAGCCAATCAGGGGTCCTGAACCTTATAAATGCCTTACCTCACTCCACCTTTGCTGCTATAAAAACCCAACCCTCACTGAGCTGGGGCCTCTCACATCATTCTACTACGTTGGATACGCCAAGAGTTCAGATTTGCTAACTTGTGTCGAATAAAGGCTCTTTGCTTTTACACACAGGACTCGGTCTTCTTCTTGGTTTTGGGGGGACTCTGTGATCTGGGCAAAACACACATGACTTTGTGACAGGCACATGGGAAGCAGTTCCCAAGATACTAAGAATGGCAACTTAGCTCTATAATGAAGCTGGAGTACCCATGATTTCTGCCATGTCTCTCAAACATGTACAAACTTTATGTTCAATTAAAAATAAAAAGAGGTCGGGCATGGTGGCACACACCTTTCATCCTAGAACCTGGGAAGCAGAAACAAGGATCCTTATGAGGACAGCCTGGTCTACACGGTAAGTTCCAGGCCGGCCATGGCTACATAGGGAGATCCTGTCTCAAAAAAAAAAAAAAGTAATAGAAAGATAAAGAATGTGTAGTCTCAGAGCTTCTGGCTTCATGTTTCAGGTTTTAACTGTCGAAAGAGAACTGAAGAACGGAAGAAAATGTTTCTTCTCTAGTCTCATCCCCTCTTCCCTCAGGGTCACATTTTCAAAGCCACCTGCCTCTTGCTTCCAAATTTCCCTCTTACCATGTTTTCCCCTCCAGCATGCCTTCTTTTGTAAGGTTGAAGGTCACAGATAAATGGGCAGATGGCCAAGCTTTAAGACAGGCACCAGCTCAGCAGAGGTGAGCTTTGGAGAGCCACATTCACCAGAAGCACAGCACCACGTGACATTGCCACCCATTCTTTCAAGATGTTGAGACTATGCTCCCTGTGTCTGTGTCTCTGAATCTTCTCTAGCCTGAGAGAATTTCATCAGAATATAGTCAATAGGACCACGTGTGATGTAAGGCTGGCTGTTAAGGTCATAAAGTTTCCATGTTCCAGAGAATTCTGAGACTATGGAGCTGTGAAGAAGTCAGTGTGACCCACTGGGTGAGGAGAGACGACGTGGAGAGCAGAGACCTCCACCCGACAGACCTCCTAGAGCTCCCTGACTGCAGCCATGCATATGAACCCTTGCAAACCATCCAAGAACTGCCTTCCAGGAACTCTGCGTTAGAGTTGTAGTAAGCCCCCAAGTTTGAGAGCGTTTTGCCATGGAGAGTAGATAATTAATGTAGGCGTGTTTGCCATGGCCAGGGGTGGTAGCAGGATTCATTCACTCCACAGGTACTTTCTGGGCTCTCATCATACGGCATCTAATCCAGGAACTGGGGCTTCAGCAGAAAACCAAACAGATGAGCACACCTGCCCACAAAGAGCGTGTATTCTAGCGGGACCATGGCCAGACAGAGAGGAGGGATGAGACATACTTTGGAGGTAGATCTGGAAGATTAATCTGACTGTCTGAATATGGAGGGCAAGGGAGAAGAGAGAAGGACACTCAGGGTTCCAGCAGAGAGATGAGTGATCTAGACAGAGGTGAATCAGACAGAGTTGTTTAGTCTCGGGTACATGGAAGCCTGTAGAACAGGGAGGTGGCAGGTGCCTGCAGGTGTCCAAAGTGCAAAAAGGGGTTAAAGACAAGCATCCTGCACTGATTCTGTTTGGTACAACTCAGAAAACTATTAATTGATAATCGTATAATCACTTGGAGGTATCAGGAAACGCAATGATAAACAAGATAGATACATCCTCCCTGTTAGGAAGTCCTAATTACCAGAAGAGTCAACAAATGTTCATTGTGTCAAAGCTTGGTGTTGTTTGTTGTTGTTCTGCTGTGTGTGTGTGTGTGTGTGTGTGTGTGTGTGTGGAGGGTGGGTGTTGTGTTGAGACAAGGTCTTATTGGACAGCCCCGGCTGGTCTGGAGCATGCAATGATCTTCCTTCCTCTGCCTGCTGAGTTCCAGAATAATAGCCACATGCCACATACTTGACTGACAAGTTGTTTTAAAAAAATACATCACAGTGGGGTGGTGGTGGCACATGCCTTTAAGCCTTTAATCCCAGCACTCAGCAGGCAGAGGCAGGAGGATCTCTGTGAGTTTGAGGCCAGCCTGGTCTACAAGAGCTAGTTCCAGGACAGGCTCCAAAGCTACAAAGAAATTCTGTCTTGAAATAAAAAAAAAAAAGACAAAAAAAAAAAATAAAAACATCATGATGGACGGTGGTGGTGCATGCCTTTAGTCCCTGCACCCCAGAGGCAGAGCAGGCAGTTCTGTGAGTTCAGGGACAGCCTGGTCTACAAAGTAAGTTCCAGGACAGCTAGAGCTATGTAGAGAAACCCTGTCTCAATCAAAACAAAACAAACAAACAAAAAGCCCATATTGCTCTGTCTGACACAAACTTGGAGAAATCAAATATAAGTTGTGGTGAATATAAATGGCAAAAAAGGTTATCTTTGAAGTATACAAAGAAAAAACAGCAGATAGGCCTCTTCTCAGCTGTCTCAAGTTGACAGCAAAGAGTATGTTAATCCCACCAAATGAGACACAAAGAGCAATACCCAAATTCTTTGGTCAAATTAAACAAGCTTCGTTTTTTGCCAGACAGGGCTGTCTCCCTAAAGAAGATTTTGAAAAAAATAGTATCAAATTTAAGAGAAAGTTTGGCTAATATAGACCCCCAAAAAACTGCAAGGCTAAGGGTTTCCAAAGGTGTTTGGTTATGTAGGAACTTGGCAGAAAAAAATCTCAAATATTATTTGGTGTAACATCTTTTTCTCTTTCTCTCTCTCTCTCTCTCTCTCTCTCTCTCTCTCTCTCTCTCTCTCTCTTTCTTTTTTTTTTTTTTGACAGGGTTTCTCAGTAGCTATGGAGCCAGTCCTGGAACTCATGCTATAGACCAGGCTGGTCTCGAACTCACAGAGATCTGCCTGCCTCTGCCTTCTAAGTGCTGGGATTAAAGGCATGTGCCACCACCGCCCAGTTGGAACATTTTATTGTGTCAGGATGGAGGTTATGGTGTAAGGTGTGGAACATGGGAACATATCATATTCCAGAAATTGGGACAAGACCTGGTCAAATCTCAAGTTTTACATGAGACAGGAATGAATTTATGTTGCCCTTGTAACAAGATGGCTTTTAATTTTAAAATGGAGTCAGGCTGGTCCATCAGTTAGCCATCACAGGCCCTAATCCATCATGGCTGGTGTTCCTCTAAAGACAGAGATAGACACGCACACAGGAGAGCTGTGGAGAGATCAAAGTCATGCTGCTGCAAGTCCAAGGGAGTCTCCACAAGCCAGAGAGAAGAGCTCGCCATTTTCTGCCCTTTGGAGAAGAAGGGGAGACCCTCCTCTTGATCTTGGACTCCTGGTCTCCGGAACCATGGGAGAAGAATATACTCTTTTTATTTTTAAACATTTATGTGTGTACTGTACTTTGCAACAATATCCCCAGCAAATGAAAACAAATTTTAATGCCCCAAATCATTTAATAAACTCTTTGACATGCATCAAAACAAAACAAAAAAACCCAACAACAATAACAACAAAAACAGACTTTTTGCTTAGCTGTGCCACTGGAATTCAGTTGGATCAAGAACAGTGAATTCAGAGGACTTCGGAGCAACTGTTGGCACTATATTGTCTTTCTGTTTGTTGAGTAAATAAACCAGAGAAAGCATAAACTACCTAAGAGAATAAATTGACAGCTCTCACTTGGTTCCCAAGGGCTGTTTACACATCCTTTAGGTGCTAATTAGAACTGGTTATTTACTTCCTGAGGGAAACCCCAGAACACCCCCACACAACCCCAATCCCCCCCCCCCGCCCCGTTTCAGATGCTTTCTGTATAGAAACAGTCAAGCCAAGCCCTGTGTCCTCTGCTTAAGCTAAAGCTCTGACTTAACACTTAGACTACGTGACTGGTTATTAGGATCAGATGAGCTAGGAATACCAGCTCTACCAGAGAGTTCATCATCGTTATTATTGTGTGTGTGTGTGTGTGTGTGTGTGTGTGTGTGTGTGTGTGCGTGTGTCTAGAAGCTCTACCAGAAAGTCTGTCATCATTATTGTCTTGGTGTGTGTGAGTGTGTGTGTGTGCGTGTGTCCAGAAGCTCTACCAGAAAGTCTGTCATCATTATTGTCATGGTGTGTGTATGTGTGTGTCCAGAAGAAGATGTCAACTTTCCTACCCTATCTCTCATCACCTTAGTTCCTTGAGACGAGGTCTCTCATTGAACCTAAAGATCTGGGATCTGCCTGTCTCTGTCTCCAGGAATTAACAGGCACATCGTGGCCATGCCTGACTTTGCTGATGCTGAGGATTTGAACTCCTATCTCCACGCTTGCTCAGCAAGTGCTCTGGTTCACTGAGGATCTCCCCAGCTCTACCAGGGAGTCTCTGCTGTCTTTCTGGCCGCACTTTGAGGCTTGGAGGGCTGACTCACATGGATTGTGAAAACAGTCTCCCTTCCAGCTGGTATCAAGTGGAAGGAGGAGCTAGTAGAAGCTGGAGAGAGCCGGAGGAAGAGAGTGGAGGAGCAGCCTTCAAGCCTTGGGTATGATGTTTCTTTCTGGCAGATGGTCGTGGGCTGCCGCATTCTCCCAAGAAGGTGGCAGCTCTGTCAGACTAGCTGCTGGCAACTGCTCCACTTCCTGGGTTCCAGATCTTGCTCCCTCCCCTGACCCATCCAGGGCTCCCACTGTCAGTCACGCATGACTTAATAACAGGCAGCTATTCTGAGGATAGTATCCTCATTGTGCATTATCCTAGGCTGGTTTACACACACCGAACTCGCAAGCTTGCCCCTCCCCAAGCCTCAGTTGCAATCAGGAGGAACTCTGAATGCAAGCTAGGAGGCCACAGCATTCCATCTGAGAGGAGCTCATTTAAGTGAGCACACTTGAAAACAAGAAAAGATATAGAATAGTAGACACACGAACCAGTGACAATGTCCTTTTACTATTACTATGTTTTATGCTGTGTCATCGTAGGAGAGCTTAACCATGGCCTACAGCTGTTCACAAAGGCTTGTTTGGGGTTAAGGACAAGGGATATTGCAGGGCTGTTAACTATAGCCACACAGTATATAACGACATTTGGGCAGTGATGGACCACACATACCACTGTGGGTTCTGAAGATTATAACGGAGCTGAGAAGTTTCTAGCATCTAGTATCTATGATTCTGTCCTAATACTCTGCTATAATCTTCAGAACCCATCACTGACCAAATGTTTCCAAATATGGCATAGTAAGCAGATAAGGCAGCAACAAAATTGTTATGATTATCGAGTGCTATATACTGTGGATAATTTTTATGTGCCGTATTTTATATGACTGTTAGTAGGCAGGTCTGTGTGTACAGTGTCACTAGAACACATAGCAATATTAGGTTTGTTTATGTAACATCACCACCACACTGTACCCTGTCACATGTATTTTAATAAAACACCGATTGGCCAGTAGCCAGGCAGGAAGTATAGGCAGGGTGACCAGGCAGGAAGTGTAGGTGGGACAACCAGAACAGGAGAATTCTGGGAAGAGGAAACGGTCAGTCTGTAGCCATCACCCAGATGCAGAGGAAGCAAGAAGAGAATGCCTCGCTGAAAAAGCTACCAAGCCACGTGGCTAACACATACAAGAATTATGAGCTAATATAAGTTATAAGAGTTAATAAGAAGCCTGAGCTAATGGGCCAACCAGCTTATGATTAATGTAGGCCTCTGTGTGTTTCTTTGGGACTGAATGGCTACGGGACCAGGTGGGACAGAAACCTTAGTCAACACATGTGAGTTATAGGTTGTATCAGGACAGTATCATAGATACCAGATGCCAGCAACTTCTCAGGTCCGTTATAACCTTCAGAACCCACAGTGGTATGTATGGTCATCACTGACCAGACGCCATTATGCACCGTGTGGCTATAGCTAACAGCCCTGCAACATTCCTTGTCCTTAACCCTGAATAAGCCTTTGTGAACAGTTGTAGGCCAGGGTTAAGCTCTCCCACGATGACACAGTGTGAATTGTGGCTGCCACACCTACTCCTATGAACTCTATGGCACTCACATGCCAAAGATGGCTTAAGAGCATTGCTCCCGTAATCCTAATAACACCTCTATGATGTAAGTGGAATTACGATGCCCATTTCTGAGCGGATGAAACAGAGGCTATGGGGTCAACTTGCAAAGACTGCAGATGGTTGAGCTCTATCTCAGGTCAGTGTTAACACCAGATCTCTCCACTCTGGGGGCCTGCTTAGCTTTGCTCTGAGAAAGGGCACTTTTGCCATTGTGTCCTGGCAGGGTGATACTTAAGTGTCTGGAAAGGCCTTTGAAGTGTTAACCTATCCCTTAGTCCTTCCGAAGGGAGTCAGAAAGCAGAGTTCCTCTGTCACATGCTTGCCACACACTGCGGGGCCCCGTCTGTGCTCTATGCTCTAGAATCCAGTTTGCGAGCTTCGGGCAAGGGGCTGAAAGTTGAGGAAACACAGGCAGAGACAGACCGACATGCGGACCTCCGATCACTGGTACAAAGCCCTTCTTTAATAGCACCATGGAGGCTTAAATACACAGCCGTCAATGACCAACAGGTGAAAATCCCATCCTCTGATCCTCTAGGTAAGGCACAGCTTTTAGTAACTTCAATTAGAAGGCTCTATACAGAAAAGAGCAGCTGAAGGCCAGGACTCAATTGGTAGCAACACATGCTGAGTCATAGAAATTAGAACCCTCTCTCTCTCTCTCTCTCTCTCTCTCTCTCTCTCTCTCTCTCTCTCTCTCTCTCTCTCTCTCTTTCTCCCCCCCTTATGAATAGTCTGTTTTTTCTTTTTTAAATTTACTTTATGTATGTGAATGTTTTGTGTGCGCATATGTCTGTGCACCACAGAAGTCAGAAGGGCAGGCTGGCTTCCCTGGAACTGGAGTTACAGGGGTTGAGAGCCACCATGTGGGTGCTGGAAATTGAAGTCAGGTCCTCCGCAAGAACAGCAGCGCTTTTGACCACTGACCCATCTCTCTGGCCCTTCCTTTCTTTTAAGCAAGGCACAAGCTGAAGAATGTGGCTACCCTCCCCCTCTCCTTCCTGTCTCTTGGGCCTTCCTTATCTGATAAGCCATTCCAGAAGTACTCTGCCCACAGCTGAGGAAGGAATTGTGAGGAAGGAATGCTAGGAGAAAGATCAGGAAGAATCTGTCTGGTCCCCCTCACTCTGTCAGATGAGCTCATCCCTTTCTGTCTAATCACAGTTTGGAACAGCTGTCCATTCTTCATGGAGTCTAAGCATAAAAACACTCTCCCTTGATCTGGCTTTTCATCCTGAGGGCTCCCGTGTCATGTGAAACACTGATTAAATGGATCTGCTCTGCTTTTCTCCCTTTCATGTATGATTGAGGGCCCTGTAATAATGCATGAGTCAAAAGGGCAGGTAACTTGTGGAATTCTAAATTTATTGCTGTTTTTCATATTTTCCTTGGTGTCAAGTGTCTAGGGTAGACTCATTAGTTAGGGTTAATACAGATTGTTACTTTGACAAAATGTAGACTCACCTAGGAGACAAAGTATGACCATGTTTGTGAGGGAGTTTCCAGATTGGGTTCCTGGGATAAAAAGAGCCACCTTGAATGTAGGCCTCGCCAGTGTGTGAGCTGGGGTTTGAGACTGAATTAACAGAAGGGCCAAGTGCCAGCATTCCTCTCTTATCCTGTGGACACAGTGTGAGCGGATGTTCCTGTCACTGACTTCCCCACCACAAACCGCGAGCCAAATAAACCCTCCCTCCCTTGAGTTGATTATGTAATAATTTTGCCTCAGCCACAAATAAAGGAATTAATGCAATACTCAGTAGTCATTCATTGATGAGAATTATTATGGAATATTAGCACCAAACTGGAAATAAACAGATTACAGTAGTAAAAGAATACTGGGAAATTCTTGGGGTGCCATGCCAGGTTTTGTTTTTTAAAAAACTTCAGGTGTCTTTATGTATCATTGCAGAACTAGAGAATCCCTTCCCTCTGGACTCTAGTTAAGTCCGGGTGTGTTGTAAGTTCCACAGACTACAGTCTCTTTCAGCGCTGGTCTGCAGTCCCGTGACTGAACCCATGGTGATTACGCAGCACGTGCTCCAGAAACACCGGTTTGTGTTTCTCCTTACAACCCATGGGAGCACTTTCCAGCTGCCATTTTGTACAAGATTTGCCATTTTCCCTTAGAACACCAGCTGGTTTTGTGGCTGCCTCGTAGGCAAAAATGAAATACAACAAGCTCTCTAACTTTGGTCCGGGTTAGCTCTTAGCATTTATAAGACCGGAGTAACCCATGTGCCAGCAAGAATACTATACAGCCCAGTCATGTGACTGAGGAAGTAAGCTTCCCTAGACAATCAATAAATCCCCCCCAAAAGAAAGAAAGAAAGAAAGGAAGAAAGAAAGAAAGAAAGAAAGAAAGAAAGAAAGAAAGAAAGAAGAAAGAAGGAAAGAAAGAAGGAAAGGAAGAAAAGAAAAAAGTCATTCTAATACCTTGGGGGACTCGCTAGTTCTCCTTTCCCATGGAGGAGGAAAATGTTTTTTAAGTATTTGTTCTTTTGAGAGCTTACAGATGGCAATGATTTACGAGCCTGTTTAATTCTAGTAACACACTGCATGATCCTAACCAAATTCCAAATGGCATCAGCTGACTAGAGCTGGAAAGGCGGATGCACACAAAAATGTGAGCCAAATGCCTGTCAATCACACTCTAAAGCGGGAGACATAGCTGGGGTTGGAAAGACGTCCCAGATACAGGGATGATCTGGAGCTAGCGAGACAGCAAGGCTTGCTGGGATGACATTAAACAGGTCGGCACGGAGAAAACAAAGCTTGTGAACAAGCAACAAGACAAAATAGATGGACCCGGCCCCAAATTCCTACTCGAAGGTGTTCTGGTTTTGTTTTTGCCTTTGCTTTGTTTTTATTTTTAAATTATCTTCGGTGGTGTTAGGGATCAAACTTAAGGCTTCCTATGTGCTAAGCTGGTGTTCTACCGCTGGGCTACATCCCAGAGCCTGCTCGACGGCTCTGAACTCCATAAAGCAGTTATTGCTATTTCAAATCACAGTAAACCCACGACAACAGCGTTGCCCTCAATGACATTATTCTTCTTCTGCGTGGGCAACCGTGCTGGTTGGACAGCGCCCTCTCACCTCTTTGTTGATTGGCTGGCAACAGGGCTGTGGCCCCTTTACAAGGGCTTGCCTGTAGAGCTGGCCCACGGCTGGCCTCTATGGACCTGACTTCCGGAACGTTTCCCATGTCACTAACCATGTTTGTTCTCTGCTGTTGGTGTGACACGTGACTGCGAACCAGGAACGGCACAAATGTATTATTTTATATTGCTGGGATCAAAAATCTAAAGTGGGTCAGAAGGATTGGATTTCTTCTTAAGGCTCTATAGGAAAGAAAATCTGTGCCCTTGCTTTTAAAGACCTGAAGGGGAAGCCTGCATTTCTTAGCTCTTGATCCTCTGTCTTTAAAGCCAAAAACATAGAACTTCCCTCCTCTCTCTCCCTCTTTCTATCTTCCTATATCACAATGCACCACCCCCTTTCTCATGGAAGGTAACCGTATTCGGATGCTTTCAGGTGGTCTAACATTCTGCTCTGCACACATGGGACCCTGAAGCCTGCTGCACCAGCATGCCCACCCTGGGCTAACACTGCAATGCACAGTGGCCTGCCACACCGGTAGCAGCAACTGGTTGTATGAGCCTGTGTTTCCTGCTCATGTGACCAGGCCCTGTAAGAAGCCTGAACTCTGAGTGTCTGGTAAGGACCCCAGACAGAAACGCTGACACATGTTGTTGAGTGTTGCTGTTGGGGGAATTCTCCTGCTGCCCTGGAGGGAAACTCAGAAGGCCTGCAATCTGGACTCCTCCATCTCTGCCTGACTTGTCCTTTTCCCTAGGTGAACCTGTAGGGTAAAAGGACATGCCAAAGGAACACACCAAAAGGTTTTTTAACCAGGGCCAGTCAAAGTAACACACCTTGATCCTGAAACCAGAGTCAAAGAAACATACTCTGCCCCATCAACTCAGCACAAAACACACCAATCTCTGAGTACAAAACCAACCAATCCCTGAGCATGAAATTCACCCAATCTCTGAGTTTGTCCAAGCTCAAGAATTGAAATCCAACCAATTCCCACCCTGTAAATCTTCACCCTGGAAAAACTCTGCCCCTAAGGAGCCCTATATAAGCCGCTGCACCTGTTCAGTTGGGAGCTGACTTTTTCCACTCTGGCAGACGCAGCCACGTTCCTGAATTCTTCCCTCCCAATAAATCTCTTGAATGAGACCTTTCACCAGAGCCGAGCAGAGCAGAGAAGTCACAACAGGAACCGAGTGGAGCTGAGCCTAGCAGAACTGTAACACTTTCACTAGGGAAGCCGTCCCACGGTGGAGCAGCGTTGTTACACTCTGGGGGCCTGAGCAGAGCTGTAACAACTTCAGCTGGGGAAACCCTCCCCTGCCGAGCAGAGTTGTTACATTGGGGAAACCTTTCCCTGGAGCAGAGCTGTAAGCCGCTACACTTACTGTGACCTGTGGTATTTCTTGGCTCCCGACTGCCAGGGCCCCTTTCCCTCAGGGCTGCAATGCTTACAGATCTTCCCAACCATTCTCTTCTTGCACTAAGCCAAGTTCTGGGGGGCCTGAGCAGAGCTGTAACAACTTCAGCTGGGGAAACCCTCCCCTGCCGAGCAGAGTTGGCTTAGTGCAAGAAGTGGCTTAGTTTTACCCTCTAATCTTCAGACAAGCTTCATTTATTAAGACATAAATATAATATCACTATAGTTTTAAAATGACAGCCCTAGGGCTGCTAATGGGCAGGAGTGGAAGTGGGAACCTGAGCTAGAGCTACAGGGTTGGTGTGGGGCACTGGTTGGTGGCATCATGCTCACTAGGGAGCAGTGTAAGATGCGCTTAAGTTGGGAAGCTGTGGCAGTTTGACCCTAAAGCATCTGAGAGATAGAAGAGGGGTACTGCAAAGACAGTAGGCTTTGACATCTGGGGTTGGGCTGGAACTATAAGCTTGCCTCAGAAGAACAGGGCTCACCAGGTAGAGATGATGGTTGGGAATGCAGGCTGAAACACCAGCGTCTGGCAGCAGAGATAACTGGAGGCAGAAATCCAGAACCCTGGAGAGCTCCCAGGAGCCAAGACAGAAGATTAAATGCAGCACTATTTAATTCCAGAACTTTACTGACATCCTTACCGGGGTAGTAGTCAGTGAATCATTTCTACGATTCTGGATCATCTTCTTCATTACTCAAAGTGCTGTCTGTTCCAAATGACAAAAAGGACTAGATGTCTGATCAAAGAGAGATGGCTCAGTTGTTAAGAACACTGGCTGCTCTTCCAGAGGACCTGGGTTCAATTCCCAGCACCCATAAAGCAGCTTGCAACTGTCTGGAACTCCAGTTCCAAGGGTTCTGACACCCTCACACAGACACATGTGCAGGTGAGACACCAATGCACATAAAATAGAAATAAACCTTAAAAAATAAATAAATAAAATTGCATACCTCAGTGAAACTATTCCTGGGGAGCCAATAGGCTGAGCTGGAGGGGAACAGAAAGGGAAGCGTCCTTCTTGATACTGTTTGCTCTCAAGGACCTCCTTGCTCTCAGAACAGGAGCTTAACTTTGTCCTAGATGCAGGGATTCAGATCCAAAATAGAAACTGCCAGAACATTAACGATAGCACTAATTCTGAGACTGGAAAGTCAGCAGAACTTGGTGGAGGACGGAGAATGGATATAGAGGATGTACTGCCAGAACCTCTCAGTGCTAGCAACGACTCCTCCACGCTGCTTTCCTCTGAGAGTTTTGTGTAGGAAACAAATATCCCAGTAAGATCCCTCAGACTCTACAAGAGACCAGCATATCATTCCCAGGGAGATGGCAGCAAGGCAGGCAGGCATGTGAGGATGGGGAGTGACCTGGAGCATCATACACTGTTGGTATGTAAGATGACACAGTTGACCTGGAGCATCATACACTGTTGGTATGTAAGATAACATGGCTGACCTGGAGCGTCATACACTGTTGGCATGTAAGATGACACGGTTGACCTGGAGCATCATACACTGTTAGTGGAAATGCAAGATGACGTGGTAATGAGCAAAGGGGCCTGGCAGTTTCTTACACAGTTAAACATTTTCCTGCCAAAGAGTCAGCAATGCTAGGTAAAACATGCCTTCATAAATTTTTACATAAATCCTTATAGTAACCCTGCTTATGATAAATGAAAAATAAAATAAAGAAAAAGAATGTCTCCTTCAGCCACAGAAATAACTTGGGAAGTATTTTGTGCAATGGGAAATTACTCAGCAATAAAAAAACAAAATAATGCACTATGGATTTATGCAATAAAATGGACAAAAGCAAGAACTCAGATACATCATCTGGAGAGATGGTTCAACTGTTAAGAATGTTCACTGCTCTATGAGGACCTGAGTTCAGGTCCCAGCACACACATGAAGCATGTCACAAACACCTGTAACCTGTTACTCCAGCTCCAAGGGCTCCAATGGCCTCCTTCTGACAGCTATAGATGCTGGCGTTCTCTCTCTCCCTCCCTCCACCCACCCACACACAAATGAATCTTTTTATAAAATTCACATGGAAAAAGAGTACATGGTCCACAGCTTCACTGATATGAAACTCTAGAAAAGTCTAAACTCACTATGATAGGAACCAGAACTATTATGCCTGCTAGAGGGAGCAGGATTGAAAGGAAAGAGACAGAGGATAAGTTTGCTTCTATGACCTGATTGGTCATTCCTTAACACCTAGGAGTATATACAAATTTTATGTCAAAGAAAGCCTTGTTTTAATTAGCAACAACAAAATCCTTCTGGTTTTTATCAGATGTCTCTGTCTACAGGTAGCCACTCCCACATGCTTCTGTCTACAGGTAGCCACGCCCAGATGCCTCTGTCTACAGGTAACCCTTCCCAGATGCCTCAATATATAGATAACCCCACCCCAGATGCCTCTGTCTATAGGTAACCCTGCCCCACAAAACTCTGTATTACTCAGCAAACCTGGTCTGGAAAGAGAGTGGCAGAGGGATGGGTAGCTTGCCCAGCTGGTTGGTGCAGAACTCAGGGCAGCTGGGTTGAGCCAACACTTTTGTGCAAGCTTAGAACAATGCCTGTAATGTGTAGCCATGCAGTTGTTACACCCCCTCCAGAGCCTGGTGCCTCTGAAAGGCTCATTTGGAGTGGGCTTACATCTCCAGCCATGCTGCAGCACCTGATGGATGGCTCAGCTGCTCTCGCAGGCAGTTCCTGTCTCAATAGCAACTGGGGAAGGGAGTGGACTCCAGATTTTCAGGGTAGTAAAAATTCAGTCCAGTATAAAGAGCCCTAACAGAGCATCCAGAGAACAAGACCACAACATACTGAGGCCACATGCTCCCATATATGCTCCTGCTCCTCTCTCCCCTGTCCTGGCTTTGGACTGTCTCCCTCAACCTGGATTAACCCAATCGATGTTCTACTTCCTGCAGACCAGGTGCATAAAATAGCAGACCCAGGTAGATCCTGAGAGGCTGTGGTGGGAGGCAGCGGAGCTCCTGTCATGACATCCATTCCTTTGATCTCTCTGAAGGGTAAATGAAGCAGGAGCAATGGCAATCCCCACCCTGCAAACAAGGAAAGCGAATTCAGGAGATGCTGAATGAGATGCTCAAGGCCACGCAGGAGGTGGCAGTTCCGGAGCTTTGAGCTCAGGCTCGTTTATTCTGAGTCCTGTGCTCTTTTTTGACAAGCAATCAAAGTGTGGATAAAATAGATGTGATCCTTTCCCTGCTGGAAACATCTTCGTCTGTCTGAAGAATGCTGGGAAATCATCAGCACAGACCTGGTGGGAAAGATGGCAGGAAGGACCAGGCTGTGCCCGTCGTAAGGACTGCTCTTAGGCTGGTACTTGCGCCATCTGAGTTGGCGTGGCTCAGACAGCCCCTCCATGTCCATGGTGTTACAGTAAGATGGGTAGCTGGGGGCTGGGGAACCAGGCAGCCACCGTGTTGTTACGGCAAAATACCATGGGAGGGTAATTTACTAAAAATAGATATTCGGGAACTGCAAACATAAGTCAGTTTGAAGAATGCCTGCCTTGCGTGAGTCTTGGGCTCAATCTCCAGCACCACATAAACTGTGTACAGTAGTGCACATCAGTAATCCCAGCACTCGTGCAGTAGAGGTGGAGAGGTCAGAAGTTCAAAGTCACCTTCAACTACGTAGTGAGTTTTAGGCCAGCCTGGGCCCATCTCAGCAAAACAACAAAACCACAAACAAACAAAGAGGCAAACAATGGTAAAATAGAAACATTTCTTGTAATTATGAAGGCTGCACACCCAAGTACAAGATGCAGACATCCAGCAAGTTTTGTCTTACTTACTGTGCGTTCACATCGTAACAGAAAAAGCAAGGAACTGATAAACACTGCGCCCACGCAAGGGGAAAAGCAGAAGAAATCTAACCCACCCTTAGAAGCTCTTTATGTTTTTTTTTTTTTAAACTGAACCTCTCAAGGCCTATCAACGTTAACCTATTCGTGAGCCACCTTCTGCCACTCCCTGTTTGTGGCCCTGGCCATGCACGAGACATCTGTCAGGGCGGCTGAGACTGTTTCTCTGAAGATCGCCTGGCTCTCTGGTGAGCCCTGAGCCTTAGTGTGTGTCACTCCCCAGATACCGGGTCACGGGCCAGCATTCTGGGGATCCCCCCTTCTTTACTGTCACTTAGATCCGGAAACCAGAGTCCAACACATCAGTCTTAATATTGGGATACTCTGAGAGTTCAGACTCCTTTTGTTCTCCTTTGGGGCTACCAGACATTTGACCCAGGTCATTCATGCTCCCCCAACCTCCTCAGGTTCCGTGTGGCTGGCTCAAACATTGACTCAGCAGTTGTAAACACTAAGGGGTGGATCGAGATCCCTCAGGAGCAGTAGTAATCTCCCTTTTGGGCCTAGCTCCAGATGAGCCGAGCATTTTATAAGATGGCAATAGGACTCCGGAGCTCTGCAGTGACAACTGAGGCAGTCTTACCACTTCATTCCTCTGTTCGGAGTCCACATTACAAACAATATTGGGTTATTCGGTTTCCTTGGTAACCCAAAGTTCTGCCCTAGCTGACAATCAAAGACTGTAAGAGGCTCCAATTTCCCTCTAGGTCTAAAAATGCTCATTCTATGAATATCTGGAGTTCAGGAGAGCACACTAAAGCCAGGCTGGTATAAAAGTAAGACTATTAATTTTAGGAAATGGGAAGAAAGATCAATGGTTATCTGCCGGTCAACGTACTGAGAGTCATAGGAAGACAGTTGAAGGTCCTTCTGTGGCATAGTACGCTAGGAGTGTCTGATGTGAATCCAAAATTAACTTAGAAGACAAAGCTGTGTCCCGGCCCATCTGCTTAACTGAAGCATGGTGATACATACATATTGTTTAAAACTTTCTTTTATAAGGGTCTGTGATCTGCACATTTTAAGATTCATGGTTTTACATTTCCGAGAAATCATTTTTATCCTGAACTAACTCTGGCAACGCATGAGGCCCTATGGCTGCATCATCCCATTGGGGGCTTTGAGCCTTGGCATACAGACCAGAAGCAAGGTTCATGTTTGACCAATCAAAGCAGCATCGGCAAGGAGACCTCATGGTGGGGTCTGGAGACCCCAGAAACCACAACATCATGCAGAGTAAAGTGTGGAGTCCGCCATCAGCGTCTCCCTTGAGTGATTCGAGTTCTTGGTAAACTGTGACATTTGGCTCTGAGAGATGACCGGCACCCACAACCCACTGCTCTGAAACTCATTGTTCATGGAAGAAACGGGTCTATCGGTATCACAAACAGTCCAGAAAGATGTAACTGAAGGAGCTCTATATGGTCCTGGTTAAGTCGTTGTCCTGATTTACTAAGGCTATCTTGTCTGCAGAGTAAGCCATCCTTATTGTTCACCCCCCCCCCCCCACCGCAGAGCTCATGGGGTGGAAGAAACACATTCATTGCTTTCCTTGCCACAGTGACGTGATGCTGACATTTAAGAAAAGAAAGAGTTATTTTGGCCCACAGTTTGAGGACACACAGTCCCTCACGGTGGAGAAGGCGCTTGGCCACATCCAGAGTCTGGAAACAGACTGTTAGTATTCAGGCACACTTTGGCCCTGCCCTTTGGGCACAGTTACCTAACCTCAGCTTATGGCAAGCAGGTGCAAGGGCCCCTTTAAGAGGCAAGCTCTGCCTACTCCCAATCCCTTTCTCTTCCCTCCAAACAAAGCAAGCAGCGCTAGGCCTCTCTTCTCCTTTCTCTCTCTCTCTCTCTCACTGTCTGTCTTTATGTCTCTCCCTTCCCTCCCCTTGCCCTCCCAACACCCTCTTCCTAAATAAACTCCACACTCAACACTCTCTCTGCATGGCATATTGTGTCTCCTGCCAGCATTCCTCAACCACCATGGTACCCAAGTACCCTCCCTCCGTATCTTACAGAGACAGTGCTAGAGCTTCAGCTCATGGGGTGATGCCACAGTCTTCAGGCTGATCTCCCCTTCTCTGCTGAACTCCTCTGAGAAGTTCAATCACCTTATAGACACACCTGGAGGGGATGCTGACTCCCATCAGGCTGACAGTGAGGATTAAGGATCACAAGAGGCATGAGGGAGCTATCAGGGGGGAGGGGTTGACTAAAACTGTCCCTGCTCCTGTTGAGAATTCAGCCAACCTTTTGTTACCATAGCAAATACCAGAGGTGATTTGTGGAGAAATGGAGTTTCTCTTTGGCTCACAGTTTTAGAGATCTCAATCCAGGAGACTTGCTGGTAACACGGGGCTTTGCTGGTGACATAAGAGAAAATTTTTTTCCATTTCATTCTGCTTATTAACGGGGGCGGTGCTTGTGTGTGAAGGGCGAAGGGCAAAGGGCGAAGATACCTTACTGGGGTGACAACCTCAATGTCCACCGCTGGATGATCCAGGGTTGAAAGTCGTCAGGAATTTCTAACTCCTAAATCACAAAAGAGTGAAAATTTAATTTTTTTTTATTGTAGAAAAATATACACCATATGGAATTTATCATTTCACATTCTAGGTGTACGCTCCTGCGGTGCTGTGGGCATTCTTCATGCTGGATGCCATGGCTACTGCTTATTTAGAAAGTTCTTTCTCCATCTTAAGCAGAAACTTTATCACTGTAAACAACAGCTCTACCATCCCCACCTCCTGCCCTGGTGACCTTTGTTCTGCCACCCATCTCTACGGAAGTGTCTAATGTAGAGATCACATATAAATGGAATTGTACACTATCACTTGTAAGATCTGGTTTATTCTACTA
Source organism: Arvicola amphibius (assembly GCF_903992535.2). Classification (NCBI taxonomy): domain Eukaryota; kingdom Metazoa; phylum Chordata; class Mammalia; order Rodentia; family Cricetidae; genus Arvicola; species Arvicola amphibius. Next base: position 3,463,047 of record NC_052055.2, on the reverse strand, counting down.
AATAAAATGTGTTTAACACTCAGCCATGTTGTAACGTGTATCTGTATTTCATTCTTTTTTATGACTAAAGAATTGTTCACTATAGATACATGCTGAAATTCGTTTATTCTCTCATCTACTGATGGATACTTAAGATTGCTTTCATTCGGATCCCGTGACTAATGGCAATGGCAATTAACAACAAACAACAATTCTAATTACTCTAATTAATTATAAAAGAATGACATTTAACCTGCTATGATTCATCTCTTCTCTGCCTTAAACATTTCCAATTAGCCACATCCTCTCCAAATTAGTGCCTTAAACTGCATACCAAACAATCCTAAATTTATTCATGAGGCAACCTTTGGTAATTATTTGAGGAGTTATTCAAAATAAGTACAGAGAGGAATGAGGAACAAACCAGACATAGCAACAGAAGACAAGGCCAGAGAGACACATAAAGGAGCATGGAAGTCAAGAACTCGTCTATCTGCTAAGTCAGAGACAGCTTCTGTATCAACACAAACCACTGACCAAGCGAAGAGAGGATCTGCCATATGCGGCAGGGTCTCTCGGGGAACTGAACACACAAACAAAAGCTCAAGTAGCCCATAAAAACAAACACAGGTGTTGCCAGCGCTAAACTACAGGGGGACAGAAGAACACTTGGTAGAATGGATTATATCTCATCAGCTTTCTCGCTGCGGCCGCAAACTGTGGTTTTTGAGACTACTGGCGGTGCTGCCCACGGAAGGGAGAAGGTGCAGCACACACAATTCAGAGAGTACACTTCAGAGAGAATGTGCTCAGGGAAAAGGCCACACACAGTTCTCAACGGCCGTGATGCGACTTAGCTTAAACAGAAACAAATTCTACGTATTGGGCCACATATTCTCAAGGATGATTTCTTAATCACTTTCTATAACAAAAAAAAAATAAAAATAAAAACCATCTGTGCCAGCGAGACAGCTCGTTATTGAAAAGTCAAGCTGATTACCTGAGGTTGAGCCCCATAGCGCACAGGGTAGAAAGAAAAGCCCTCAAGTTGTTCTCCGACACCATATACATACTATGCACATGTGTGTTCTGCGCACACATGCAAAAATAAACAAGTAAGTCATTTAAAAGAAAAAAATAGTTTACATTTTAAAGACTGGGTCTTGCTGTATCCCCAGGGCTTTCCTCTAACTTCGAGTCCTTCCAGCTCAGCTCCCTGAGTGCTGGGTTTACAGGTGTGTGTCATGCCCAGCTGAGGAACATAATTTTTCATTTTTTTTATTTTTTGCTTGTGAGCCTAGCCTTTATCGGCTAAGCCATCTCTCCATCGCAGTAACATAACCTCTTGACAAGAACAATGTCTTAGTTAGGGTTGCTGTCGCTGTGATGGGAACACCAGGACCAAAGCAGCTTGGGAGGAAAGGGTTGTTTGGCTCACACCTTCATATCAAAGTTCATTATCAAAAGAAGTCAGGGCAGAAACTCAACCACAGCAGGAACCTGGAGGCAGGAGCTGACGCAGAGACCATGGAGGGGTACTGCTTACTGGCTTGTTTCCCCGTGGCTTGCTCTGTCTGCTTTCGTAAAGAATCCAGCCCACCAGCCCAGGGATGACACTACCCACAATGGGCTAATTAAGAAAATGTCAACCTGGCGGTGGTGACTCGCCTTTAATCCTGGAAGGCAAAGGTGGATCTCTGCGAGTTTGAGGCCACTCTGGTCTACATAAAGAAACCTATCTTTAAAAAAGAAGAAAGAAAAGGAAAAGAAAGACAAGAAAATGTCCTCCATTTTCTACCTACAGCCTAATCTCATGGAAGCATTTTCTAAATGGAGGTTCCCTCCTCCCGGATGACTTTACTGTGTCAAGTTGGTACAAGACACACAATAGAAACAGAGTAGCAGAGGAGTTCGGGTTACACAGTCTGAAAAGAACCTAGAAGCTCTTCGCCTTGGGCCAACAATGGAGAAATTGGATGTGGAGCAATTCTCAAGAGGGAGACAGGTTTGGCTTCCCTGGATCAAGATGGACGGCCTGGATAGCACAGAAGCAGAGTGACCGTAGTTCTCACATGGTTATCAGTAATGTAAATGGTTTGGTCACTGTGGAGAAAAGGCTGCTTTTAAATTTGAACATAATATTGAAGGGTCCAGGAATAGAAATAAAAAAAATATATAAATGTGTAAGCCTAAAAGAAATGGGAGCTGACAGTCACCCACTTAGTCAGCAGCAAGGGATTAACTTTTAACATTGGCTTTTTACCTTATGACTCGTACCTCTGTCAGCAGCCAGGGGGTTAACTTTTAACAATAACTTCCCTGCCCCTCAGAGCCTACAACTGTCTGGGCTAAGGTTAACTTTTAATAAATTGCTCCTATGTGACTTTTGGGTTTATATTTTTTTTGTATCCTTTTGTGCTATGGGAAACCGGTTGTGCCAGAAAACTTGTGAAGTTCTTTACAGATACTATTGGCTGGGAAGAAAATCTGCAGGCCTCTGTAAACACCATTTTAGCTGAAACCTTTTTATCAAAAACTGTAAATCTTAAAATGCAAAATGTCTCTAAGCTTTACCTCAAAATTGTAAAAATTCCTTTGTCCATGTTTAACGTTTACTTCTTGCTCTAAAAAGGGGGTCAGAACCCAACCCCGTGGCCGCAGTTTCAGAAGCCAGAACTCTGCTTACAATCTCAGCTAACTGATAAGCTTTTTGTGCCCTGCGGTGACATTTTATTTTCTGGAATAAAGTTTGCTTCTGGCTTCATAGACTTTGGTGGTCTGTCCCCCATCATTGCATGACCCTGGACCCAAAAACATATCCCATGACCTAGCTATTTCTTTCCTACTCACTCACGATCAATATATATTTTTTAAAAATAAATAAAAACACATTCACTTGGGAGGCAGAGGCAGAAGGGGTCCGACTTTGAGGCCAGCTGTCTGCAAAGTGCTCAGTGGTTAAGGGGACTGTCTCCCATAGTGGGAACACGAGGACATGAACTGCATATCTCCACAGGATGGGATTCTATTAGGAAATACAAGGGGAGCCGGGCGTTGGTGATGCATGCATTCAATCCCAGCACTCGGGAGGCAGAGGCAGGCAGATCTCTGTGAGTTCAAGGCCAGCCAGGTCTACAGAGTGAGTTCCAGGACGGGCTCCAAAGCTACAGAGAAACCCGGTCTCAAAAAACCAAAAGAAAAAGAAAAGAAAATACATGGGGAACGTGGCAGATACAAGCCTCGGTGAATCTCAAACTCATCTCGCTGACAAAATCCAAGAGTGAGAAAAACAACAGGACGTTTCAGAGCATGCTAGAGGTGAGTCACATGGACTGGCACCCAGACTCACAGCAGATAAAATGCTTCCAAGCTGCGTGGGCAGAGTGGAGGTGATCCATTGTGCACAGATGTGATTTTATTTTTGCATTTAAGTTTTACATCTGAATCATCTGTATTTGTCATTCTTTTAAAAAATGATATGCTTTTATTATTTTTAAATTATGTGTATGTGTAAGTATGCACAGGTACTCATGATAGGCCAACAGCATCAGAGCCCTTGGAGCTACTGTTACAGGTGGCTGCAAGCTGCCTGAAGGGCAGTGCATGCTCTAAACTACCGAACCATCTCTCCAGCCCATATTTGTCCTTTTTTTTTTCATATTTGTCCTTCTTAACTTGTAGATTTGAAAGTTAAGAGAAAATGAATGTGAATAGTGAGCTCAAGGCTAGCTAGCCTAGACTACATGAGACCCTGTCTCATAAAAAAAGCCTGTATATCAGTCAAAACTAATTTCCTTTATGTAAAGATCAATATTTGAATCATTAAAAAAAAGAAAGAAAATGAACATGGAACATTTACTCCCCTTAAAAAGGAGGAGCTCACAGGAGAGGCTGGAAGAGAACAATGCTTACAGAGAACATCATGCAATAAAAACGTGTTTCATTATGGAGAACCTCCAAAGAGTTCAGATCCAAAGACAGACAGAGACAATCATAGAGTGGTGGCTACCTCAGGTGCAGTGGGGTGGGGCTTTAACTGTGGCAGGGAAGAGGCAGGTTTTGGAACGTCACCATGCGACAGTCTAAGAGACTCTGAGGGATTGTTGTGTATTCTTGTACTGGTGCACACATGCATGACTTCACCGAGGCTCATGTGGAGGTCAGAGGGCAGCTTTCAGGGTTTGGTTCTCTCCACCATCCAGGGATCAAATTAGGTGGTTAGGTTTACTTGGGAAATCCTTAACTGCTGAGCCATCTTGCCAGCCCAACATATTAATATAATATATAATATAACATATAATCAGGGGATTAAGAGGGATCAGATTTCATCAAATGGTACTCAAGATTTGTGTTTTACTCCAAGAGAGCTTTAGCTAAAAAAGAAAAAAAGAAAAAAATATAAATATTGTCATTCATAAAGACCATTTAGAAGGAAGCATACTAAAGTCTATAATGTAATTGAAAGGTCATCAAAAAATAAAGATGGGGGTTGCTGAGAAAAGACAATAAATTACTTGCCACACAAGCCCAATGACCTGAGTTCAGATCCCTAGCACCTATGTAAAAGCCGTGTGCAGCAACTAGCATGTAATCCTAGAGCCGGGGGATGCTGCAGTGAAGACATGTGGATCGATGGAGCTCATTGGCCAGTCAGTCTACCTGGTGGAGACATGTGGATTGATGGAGCTCATTGGCCAGTCAGTCTACCCACATCAGGAGCTCCAGGTTTAATGAGAGACGCTGTGACTCATCAACTAAGGTGAGAGAGATTGAGGAACATACCTGACATCAACCTGTGGTCTACACACACATGCACACACACGTGGATATGTATCACTCACATATACACACATAATAAAGATCTACAGAGGTGTACAAGTAATAAATGCCACAGCAAGTGAAATTAAACATTGAAGGTAAACCTAGGTAGAAGACAGGATTTTTCTTCTCTTTTTCGAGACAGAGTTTCTCTGTGTAATAGCCCTGGCTGTCCTGGAACTCACAGAGTTCCACCTACCTCTGCCTCCTGAGTGCTGGGATTAGAGGCCTGCACCAACACTGCCTGGTGTCACATAATATGTTAAAAAAATAGAAGTCTTGACCAAGGTAGAAATGGGGTTAAGTATGCCCACAGAAACGCACATGGAAATGCACAAAAGTAAAACGTAATTTAAAAATAAAGCTTTGAGAAAGCCTTAGACCTAGATGTCCTTGGATGTTTATGATTAGTCTGTTGCAGGTTTCAAAGACTGTCTCAAAACAGTGTATATCAACCATCTGTTAAAACTCAAATGAGACAGTCCTCAACACTGTGACCATCAGCTGACCTTTCCCTTTCAAGACCACACTGACTGCAGTATTAAGTAAAATCCACAGGGTGGCAGAGAAAAGGAGGCACAGAAGATGGGCACCTTTCTATTTCAGATGGTTAATGGTGGGAGAAACTGGCAGACTTCTAGGACTCAAGTAGTTTTGTGTGGAGCGACCTCACCTGGGAACACTCACCGAGTAGAAAATGAGGTGGGGGATGGTTTACCATGCCCACCTGCATTGTGTGGAGACCATTTTTATTTCTGTGGAAAAGTGGCCACACAAGGGCCTCTCACTGGCAAGTGATGGACTAGAGGCAGGCACCACCCCTGCTGGTCTTCAGTGAGCTTAGCACTCCCCGCTCCTGCAGGGACCAGAATCCATGCTCCTGGCCAAAGTATTTATTACTGCTCAGATACATAGCACCCTCTCTCCAACAGTGAGAAAATGCCTTCCCTGCTGTTAGGAAGAGTTCAAAGTTCAAAGTAGCAACTGAGAAAATGACGTAAAGAAAAAAAAATCCCTATAACGCAATTTTCAAGAGGCTAATAAGTGAGCAGACCAGACATATGTGCTTTATTCACAGAAATTGACATGTTTATACACAAGACTGAGTTCATGATTAATCGCAGCTTGGATTACCTTCTAGGGTTTTCTGCAGGGATTCCTCCGTTAATCCAGTTCCTCTTCCCTCCATCCTGTCACCTACGCTTGTGCTAAGCTGTGATTTGAGGAAATAAATGTCTGATTTGATTTTTGTCTAGGATGAGGAAAACAAACAAAAAAATATTTTGGGTCATTGAAAATGCTTGCCCAGGCAGCACACCCAAGATCCATGTGCATCCACACTCACTACTGTGCTGTTCACCTCAGGAAGACACGGGACGGGGGCGGGTGGGGGGCCTAGAGGCCACATTGTCTGTGTCCAGATCATTTACCTTTAAAACTGGATTGCTTTCCATGATAAATGGATGAAGTTAATGTGAGCCCTCTCTCCCCCATCTCTCCTCTCTCTCTCTCTCTCTCTCTCTCTCTCTCTCTCTCTCTCTCTCTCTCTCTCTCTCTCTCTCTCACACACACACACACACACACAGTGGAATTTACTCAGTCATTCATTCTCTAAAGTATGAAATTCCATCATTTGCAGAGAAATGGCTGAGCTAGAGAACACCATGCTAAGCAAAATAAGCCAGACTCAGAAGTGCAAATATTGCATGCTTTCCCTCATGGACAATCTATATTGCGTGCACATGATTAAAGCCAGAAGGGGATTATCCGTAGGGAATAGAGAAAGGTGGCAGGAGGGGGACAATATGAGGGCATCTATGTATAAAAAGATCATAACGGAAACCCGAAAATGCCCACCCGTACGATTCTCCTTCAGGTGGATCACACTCCTGGGGCACTCAGGGATTTCCAGGGTGTAGAGCACCAAGTTACCCAGCCCTATGGCAACCACCTGCTCCCAATGCCAACCCAAGAGATGACTTCCAGCTACTCAGCAGGAACGTCCCGTCCCTGACCTACTCTGCATGTATTAATGAGTTCCTTGGCAGTTCTTTTCCTATTCCTTTTTTGAACCTAACAGATTCTCTATGGGAACAAGGCAGGGGAGTGCTCTCACCATCTCAGGGCTGACTTAGTCTCGGTTAGACTTGTCTAGCAAGCTGACTCATCTCTTTCCTAACTGGGCAGCAACCCGGCGTATTGGTGTCATTCAGGAGCACACCCTCCTCGAATGCTGATTCGGCTGTGTTTCCAATCATTCGGACCTGCTAACTCCATTCACACTGCAGTACCTATTATAGCCTGGAGTTTTAGCTCTGCTGCTTCATGATTACATCCTGGAACAGCTTTCTGTAGTGTGTCAAAGGAAGTGCTGAGGCAGCCGGGGCAGACAAGCTCATAACTGCAATTATAAGTCTGCATAAGATCATCTGCTGAAAGGGAGGGATTCAGGACCCCGATGGCATAATAAATGTGCCTTCTACCAAAATAAGACCGGGGTTAAGAATGTATGCTCCACCAAAACTTTTGACTCAAAACTAGAAAAAAATAAATCTTGTTCCATTCCTCCCAATGTTTTTTTTTTTCCCTCTCTCTGCCATATTTGTCATCCAAACTCAAAGTGTTTTGTGGAACAGATAATATCTACTTAATTCTGATTTGCTGTTAGTCAACAGCTTAGTCTTCACCTGTGAGCTGTTCTCCTCTCTGGTCAGCTGGGCTATTCAGAAGCAAGTTAATTACTATGGCAGTCTCCCGGAGACTCAGTGAGCCAGGAAACCACCATGGCAGGCTCCCGGAGACTCAGTGAGCCAGGAAACCACCATGGCAGTCTCCTGGAGACTCAGTGAGCGGGGACCTGAGTGGCCTCTAAGGACAATTGCTGAAAGAGAAACTAGACAGTAAGCCCAGCGTTCACAGTCCCGAGCTGACTCTGGGGACATGGGACAAGGGAGAGAGAATACGCCCTGTTCTGCTCAGAGACTCTGGAGGCCTATGTGCGCCATCATTAAGATAGACAGGTCTGTGTGCACGCCTCCCCTCTGTGGACAGGAGCGACTGTGAACTGTGTGCACGCCTCTTCTCCGCGGACAGGAGCGACTGTGAACTGTGTGCACGCCTCTTCTCCGCGGACAGGAGCGACTGTGAACTGTGTGTACGCCTCTTCTCCGCGGACAGGAGTGACTGTGAACTGTGTGCACACCTCCCCTCCGTGGACAGGAGCGACTGTGAACCAAGCCCAGCTGAAGCCATCAGTGGCAAACCCATGACTAAACCTGACCCGCACACGTACGCTCGCCTTAGCGGTCATAGCAACACCCATGTGCTGGGGAGCTGCTGGCTGTGGATGAAGCCACACACTGGTTCGTCCACCCAAATGATGTTTATTAAAGATGTAATTGTTTTCAGACCTTAAAATTCAAAGGCAAGGACAGCTCTCTTTAAGATCCTGCATTGACTATTTACACGCTCTGTGCAGATGAACCAGTTCGCTGTCTATGAGGATCACAGAAAGTACAGCATTCCTGTTGACACAGACCACAGCTGAGTGCAGGCCACTGTCTCACTGCATGCTCTGGGTTTCATGTGCGGAGATAAAGGGAGGAGAAAGATCATGGACCTAAATCCTCATGGTCAAATTAATTAAAGCAAGCTTTTTTTTTTTTTTACTTGTGTACGTGGGCTGCCTCCCCCAAAGCAGGGTTTGAGATGTCAGCATTGCCTGTGAAGAAAAAAAGGATTTTATAGCTCAGGGGGAGGGTTTTTTTTTTTTTTTTTTTTTTTTTTTGGTTTTTCGAGACAGGGTTTCTCTGCAGCTTTAGAGCCTGTCCTGGAGCTAGCTCTTGTAGACCAGGCTGGTCCCGAACTCACAGAAATCCGCCTGCCTCTGCCTCCCGAGTGCTGGGATTAAAGGCTTGTGCCACCACCGCCCAGCGGGGAGGGGCGGGATTCTAAACAGGGCTTAGGCAGGCAAAATAGGTGGGGTTATAGGAGCGGAACAGGAGTCTAACAAATCAGTCACAAAGACCTCTCGAAACAAAGACATGGTTGCAAGTGGGCATAACAGGTAGTCATAGGAGATCAAAATAATCTTTTAAAGCAAAGGTAGGGTTGCGAAATAGTTCTACTTTTTGAAACGAAGGGTAGCTGTTTCCTAGAACAAGTAGCACAGACCCGTCTGTAGTTAAGGTTATAGGTGGGACATAGGCTGATCTTTGAGAAACAGAGGTTTAATTATAAACAGAAATGAGCCTAGTTTTTCTTTACTTACCTACTTTGTCTGAAAAGCCATGGCTTTTAAGCCTAAAATGGAAGCAGGCAGATTCATCTGAATGAGGACACAAAGAGGTCGGCATCATGTGAAGAGAATTTATTACCTGCATGGTTTAAGAGGAGGCCACAAAGCACCTCAGGGTAAGTGAGGAGGACCAGGGTTTGGTTGGAGATAAAAGAGGGAAATGAAAAGTTTCTGCACCCTGATTAACCTCTCCACTGACACACCAATCCAAATCAGGCCACATCAAACTGAACTAGAAAATGTCCAGGTCTAATGGGCAAAACTCTCAGGGATGATTTTCTGGGCCCGCAAAGAGGAGAAAGGGAAGAGAGACCAAAAAAACATGTGTCTGTTTTCTGGGGAGCAATTTATAGACCCTGTGGGAGTGAGTGGTCTTGAATCTCTCTAGGGGAGGAGCCATGTGTGGTGGGCTTCCTGCGAAGAGGCAGGGTGTGGGGAGGGAGATAAAGGATGGGGATTGAGGTGGAGCTTCCACCAGAACAGGGAGAAAGGAAGATTGAGGTCAGAGCCTTCATTGGAACCTTCTAGAAGGCAAGCCAGAGTTGGCTAACTTGAATCACTTCAGCAGGCTTTGGGCTGTTGGGTAGACTATACTGTCTCAGGGTTGGCCTGGAATGACCAGGCAGAAAGGAAACCAACATAACATGAAAGCATTAGACAAAGGAAGTGGTTGTGGACGCAGACCTGGAATTGACTGGTTTGCATATGAAAGATGCATTCCTAGGCAAACTGTATTATCCTTAGGAATTAATAAGCCCTGCCAAGGGGCAGTCTCTCTCCAGTGTTGAAAGCCTTCTAAACTGTCTGAACCTAAAATATGGAAAAGAATAAATATGATTACTATAGCAACAGAAATTTCAACAAGTAGTTTCCCTCAATTCTCGTTCTTTTCCGTTCATCCCTCAACCATGTGGAATATAGAAATCATTTCTATTTTATATATAAGTAATAAGTGGTCTTCCTTTTCAAGTTTCCATACAAATGAAATCTGGGGTGATTTTTGCTGTCTTTTACAGGGAAAATTTATTAAACTCCACCACCACCAAAAGTCCTGATGAATCAAGTCAGAGACATTCCAGGACAATGAGTCTTGGACCCTCAGCCCAACTCTTCCATTTTCTGTCTGGGGACTCAGTCACCTGATACTCTTCTGGGCCCTCATGGCCGAACTATCACTAAAATCAAACCAGAGAATGTATGTATGGCACATTGAACATGGAATTAAAAGCACTAGCAACCACATTCTTCCACACAGCAGTTACATTTTGGGGTGTTACTAACATTTTACTGTCTTCTCTCCTCCAAAGTTACCACTCAAACCAAGTGGTTTGCTTTGTTTTGTTGTTTTATGTCTTTCCAAACCATTGGAAGTTGGGAATCTACAGAGGCATTCTTAGGACAGATTTCTCTATGGCTTCATCCTGCTGTCACCCATAGTCAACAGACCTCAGACAAATGAAGACCATCCATCAGATTGAAACGGTTGTAAGGATTCAAACCCAGAGAGAGGCCTCCACCCAAAAGCCCTCTGTGGGAAACCCTGCCTAGAGAGCTTGTTTGGTTTCCCACCCCGCTGCCTGCCAGCAACAAAAGAAGGCAAGGATGGCTGCGACCATCTGAACATTCCATTCTCTGGTTCACTCAGCCTCCTGACAACCTCTGATAAGAACAACACAGAGAGATCTAGAGAAATGGGATGGTGGAGGATGAAGCACGCCCTTGCCTAGAATGACAAGAAGGAACTGTGATTGCAGGGAGACGCCAGCAGCCTTACCATAGTATCTAGACACCGACACCTTCCTGGGAGACGCCAGCAGCCTTACCATAGTATCTAGACACGGACACCTTCCTGGGAGACGCCAGCAGCCTTACCATAGTATCTAGACACGGACACCTTCCTGGGAGACGCCAGCAGCCTTACCATAGTATCTAGACACGGACACCTTCCTGGGAGACGCCAGAAGCCTTACCATAGTATCTAGACACAGACACCTTCCTGGGAGATGCCAGGAGCCTTACCATAGTATCTAGACACAGACACCTTCCTGGGAGATGCCAGGAGCCCTACCATAGTATCTAGACATAGACACCTTTCTGAAGCCTAGAGAGCTGTGAAGACATGCATACTGCCTAGAATCAAACATGGGTGAACTCTTAGAAATAAAAGTCATTTTGCTGATAAATTAATTCTATTTTAATTTTGCTTGGGGGTCGTTTTCTTGTTTGTTTTTTAGACAAGGTCTCATGTATGCCAGGCTGGTCCCAAACTCACTACGTAGCCAACAATAGCCTTGACCTCCTGGTCTTCCTGCCTCTACCTCCAGAGTGCTGAGAGCAGAAGCAGGCAGATCTGTGAGTTTGAGGCCAGCCTGGTCTACAGAGTGAGTTCCGGGACAGTTAGGGCTACACAGAGAAATTCAACTTGTCCTGCAACAGTAGTAGAAAAACAGCTATTTCTGACCACTGAATGCAGCAACTCCTTAGAAGTAGGTTAGGCTCATGAACACATCTATAAAACACTTCTTTACTAGTTTAAATCACAACATTTATTATTGGGATTTCCCTCTCTTATGGCCCTCCCACAATGGGACAACATTGTAGCTTTTCCGGGTCTTCTCCCCACTAGGGCTGCCACTCGTGATTTCGCATTCCTCAGTCTTCCCAAGGGACTTATGTCTGTGGTGAGGATTGTGGTCTTGGAAAGGCCCAAGAGCGCAGTAGCCAGGCTTTGATCCCTGGAGCACACACAGGGTTGGAGAACCGGCTCCAGCTGTCCTCTGAGCTCCACATGTATACACACCCACATCCACACCCACACTGCTCATCCACATGCACACCATCCTCATTATGCAAATGCTACTTGCTGCTGAGCCACAGGATAGGGATAACCAACTTGCCTTGTGTAACTTTTAATCTTCCTAGTACTGAGGCTTGTTTTGCTTATTCTTGGCTTTTTTCCTCCCCAATGTCCTTATTGCCAATTAAATCCAAGTTATATAATCTCCCCACAAGCTCATACTTAAGGAATAATCAATTCTTGCGATGTCAGCCTCCAGCTCCCCCATCTGACTGCCAGCTGCCATCTTGGCTCCCTCACCTCCCTCTTCGGTATTTCATTCGTCTCTCTTGGGTGAGACCCCCATGTCCTGGAACCTACAGCACCCCCCCCCTTTTTAGTTTGCTCCCTTACTTTAGTGGAGCCCATCTTCCATAAGTTTAGCAAGAACAACACAAAGAAATGAACATTTTCAATACATTTTATGTCTTTCTCCATTATTTTCTAATGTTCGATAATTGTTCAAACATTGGTTTTTAATTCTTTGATGAAACTAATTCATTTTTACTTTTCAGAAATACAGAGGCTCGGCTTTGTGTGCCCAGCATCCTAACATGTCACAGTTGTGCCTTGGTGTGTCTTCCCCATCTGCTATGTCCACACTCACTCATGGAGACTTTCAGCTCACAAACCAGTGTGGTGGTTTTCATAACTATATTTTTATGATTCCTTCTCTGGAATCCTTGTCTGTCTGAGACAGGGTCTTACTATGTAGCTTGGGCCTCCCTGTGTGGATCTGTCTATCTCTGCCTCCTGAGTACTGAGATTAAACACATATAACACCACAGTTTCTTTGCTTTCCTATGCTTCTTCCTAGAATTTTTTCAGTTTTATCTCTCATCCCTTCTCCTGGGTCAGCACTTGCACAGGCAGGCAGAGCAACACTGAACTGGCCTTGCTGTTCTCCGGTGTTCCTTTATTCTAAAGCAGCACCAGGCCTGCACTCTGGCGTCTCCCATGGTCTCTGGAGTTTTCTTCCTCAACAGTCTATTTCTCAAGCTGCTTTCTTTCCTAGCTGCTGTTGGGTCTCCAATGTCTAGATCACACAATAGAGCAAGCTCTGGACCGACTGGAAGGACTGTTGGGGGAGGTGGGGAGCTAGCACTTTTCAAATGGATTCACTGCAAACAAGGCTAGGAGAACTGCACTTACCAGTGTCTTTAGGGCTTCTATTGGGTTGAGATAATTCCTAATTCTTAAGAAGATTCTCCCAGTCTTCAGCTGGAGGCAGAGACAGTCTGCTCAGGGATGGCGAGGGGAGGCTTTCCTTATTCAGCTTTCACTCAACCCACCGCTTCCAGCCCGGAATTGCTCAGTTTCATCTAGACCTGCTATTTACTCTCTGGTATCAATCCCCTCTCCTCTCTTCTGTGACAAGTTTCTTTCCTTCTGTCTTCTGTCTTGTGTGTTCTAAACACCTTCACCATCACACTTAGGAGGATCCCAAGAGAGAGGGCATTCGTTCCCAAACGTCGACTATACCAAGAGTTATTGATATTTCTAATTTCTTTCATAGCCCACTATCTGTAATTTATCCATTCACACATCTGTTCACATGTGCTGATTACACATCTGTTCACATGTACTGATTACCTACCATGTGCCAGGCATTGCATTAGGTGCTGAAAGAGTTATAGGACTGCAGGGAGCTCAAAGCCTGTATGAGTGCCCAGACAGGCCAGAACTTCCAAGTGAGGCAACTGCTATTGTCAGTGGAATGCCTCCCAACCCAGTCTGAGGGGCTCATTCGGGCACACATTCATTCCATAAACATGTCCTTGGCGCCCACATCATACCAAGTGTCATGCTGAATGCTGGCTACATGGAATGAAATGACCACACACAGAAACACCTAAGCTTCTCTACTTGACAGAAGGGATTGTTTTCTTGGGCAGATTTGTTATTTTGTGCTTTAGTCTAACCTCATTCACGGGCATCCAGATGCCACAGGGCCATGTATTTAAAAGACTTCCTTACCCGCTGAGTTGCTTTTGATACCAATGTTGGTCATTCTTTGGCTGCACTGACGGTTACTATTGTCAAGTTGACAGACTCACCTAGGAGGCAAGCCTATGTCTGTGAGAGATTTTCTAAACTGGCATTTGAGGTGAGAAGGCTCACCCTAAAGGGGGCAGCATTCTATAGTCTGGGGTCTCAAAGTGAATAAAAAGGAGAAAATGAGCTGAGCAATAGCATTCATCTGTTGGCTTCCTCTCCCGAGAAACAATGTGATCAGCTGCCTCACATGCCTACCTACACGTACACGCACGCCTTCACCCCAGGATGGACTGCACTCTCCTCCTAATAAACCTCTCTGGAAGTGACTTGTGTCAGGTATCTTGTGATAGTAATAAAAGAAGTGACATAACATAATACCACTGTAGACGTGACGGTTTATCCCAAGACTTTCAGTTCCCTCCACATACCATACTGACGACTATAGTTTTATAGTAAGTTTTGACATTGGGAAGCGTGACGTGTATGTCTTCCAGTGTTGGTTTTTTTGTTTTTGAGATTATTTTGGCAATTCCTGGCTCCAATACTTCAGACAGGGTTTTCAACAGATGCGAAGATGCCACTGGGATTTCGGTGGGGACTACACTGGATCCCCTAAATCAGAGTAGAGATTAACAACTTGTTACAATTCGGAATTTCCTGACTTACAAGGTGAAGATGCCTTTCCATTTGCTCAGCTCCTCATCAGTGTCTTTCAACAATGCTGCTTGGTATCCAGGACACAAGCTCTGAGTCTCTCTTCATAAGGCCGTGCCTAAGTACTTTATTCTTTCTGACACTGTTCTAACAAGCTCAAGTTACTGCTTAAACTTCTTTAATCTTGCTGAAATCAAGATTTACCTTATAATCAAGAGTACCTTATAATCAAGCATTATATCATAGTTCGATAGGTAGCACGTTTTAAAATCTTCCTGGACATAAATGTTATATATAATCAATGGTTTCATGGAGTCAATACAGTGTGGTATTAGTGTGAAATGTGTTTGAATCGTCAAGGCAGAGGTGGGCGACAGGCATCCAGAAACGCAGTACAAACTCAGGAGAGAACCTGGACTAGAGCCGTACATGCAGGGGTCATCTGAAGTGTGACATCAGAGCCACACAAGGGAATGAGACTCCTTCAAGGATGAAAAACTTAGGAGGGTCTGGGTGGCAGCCTCAAAAACCTCACACAGACACTGTGCCGGTAAAGAGCAGCAAAGGATACACTTTGGTCACATTGCTGCCATTCCCCACTCCTGTCACCTTAGGGAAAGCCCATGGAGACAGGACCCTATGTGTATTTGTTTTGGGTTGTTGTTGGTGGTGGTACTGTTTTGCTTTTTTGTTTTTTTAGACAGGATCTGACTTGGAGCTCAGGCTGTCCTTGAACTCACTACACAGCTTCTCAAATTTGTGGCCATCCTCCTGCCTCATTCTCCTAGGTAATGGGATTACATGTGTGAGCTTTCATGCCGAGCTTGGACCGCGTCTCTTCTGTCTTCTAGTAAATCCTGTTGCCACTTTATTAATTTAGCTATCAAGTTAACCACACAGATAAATTGAAAAATTCCTTCAAATCCTTGGTCTATTGAGGATCACTCTGCTGGTTACTCACTAACTCCTTCACCCCGGGAATCCCAACGTGCATACAAACAGATCAATAAACCTCTTCCACTGCCTGAGAAGGTATTTTTCATTTCATTGTGGACTTTCATAGAAACTCAGCAAGTTCTTATTGTATAGTATCTTAGAGAAATTGTCTATAAGCAGAAAAAAAAATGTTACGAGAAGTACTGCATAGTTTTCAAAATTAAAGCTAGGAATGTGCACAGGAATCCTAAGAAGCTCACATCCAGTTTGCTGTCATATTCCTGTAACCGAAGCAAGACACCAGCTGGTGGCAGAGCAAAGACACCACCTTTCACCGACTGTCGTACACACATGCTCAGTCTTATCCACTGTTTCCAGCCTTTCTGTTGTATCATCGCACCCAGTCACCATCATACCATATTCTCTAGGCAACAGTGCTTACAAGAGGGGGTGAACCCGACTCCTTCAAGGATAAAGAGCATAGAGAAGACAAGAGGGGCTGGAAGGCAGTCTCAAAAAAGCCTCCCAGATAAAGAGCAGACAGCAAAGGAAACATTTTCAAGTTTACTGCTGTACACTCTGATTCCACACAATGAACATCTGTAAATATCTTCAAACATCTTTGCACACCCCCCCCCCCACACACATACCCCTCCCACCCTCCAGACAAGTGTTTCTCTGTGTAACAGCCCTGGTGGCTGGTTTGGAACTCATAAAGACTGGCCTACCTCTGCCTGCTTAGGCGCGAGGCCACTACACTCGGCTTCTTCAAACTCTTTTAGCTGCCACAACTGGAAATGGGATTTGACGGCATCAGGCAGTGCTACCGCCGAACACCTAGCAATTCCCAAGATAACACCCAAACTAACAAAGCGTTGCCTTATACTCTACCTAGAGCTTTGGTCAAATTTTCAAATGAGATATGAATCAAAACCCAAAGAACACAGGCTTTTATAAATACTTCCCCTAGGTCATGGGGAAAAGAGCAACACACCAATTCTATTCCACAACAGACGTGCCCAGACTTCATGGCCCCTTTCTACTCTCCATTGTCATTCATGGCTAGACAAATGGTGCTTTGTATTTCCTGTCTCCAGAGGCTTCAACTTTCTCATTCCCTAAGACAGATCGATATAATTATGTGATTATAGCTTCATGATATGTCAGTTTCAAACCCCATTCTTTTTAGACACGTTCTGTCCAATATCCACTTTTTTTTTCAGCACATTGTTGGTCACTGGCAAACAGTAATAAAAACGAGCTGGCCTGAGTAAAGTGTAAAGCCAAAGGGGTCAAAGCACACTCCAAACACTGCCCAGCTGCATTACACTAAGATTGCATTCCATCCATACAGTCTGGAGCAAGCTAACTTCTGGCTAAACGATCCTACGACAAAGCTATCATAGCCCAGGTAAATTAATCTATTCCCATACTTAACTAATATTCCCTGGGCACTGCCAGACACATTTGAGACTCAGGCTGGGCGTGGTGGCAGTCAAGCAGCTCTGTGAAGGCAGGAGGATCAGAGTTCTATCTGGGACGATCCGGACCACACAGTGGCTTTTTTTTTTTTTTAGGTCACAAACGCAGTTTACCTAATTAGATCTAATTGGACAGCAGCATGCTGGAGGGAGGGTAACGAATGCAGCAGGTATTTACAACGTCATTTCTAAAGCATCAGTAGACGTCCACATTGTGATCATTGCAGTCGCTCTTAATCAGGTATTTGAAGTTTATACTACTTTGTCTATCGAGTGACGGCAGGGAGTGACCTTTTTATCCCAAATATTAGCAATCCAGTAGCCAACCTATTACAGGTCAAGCGGGGCCGGGGGTACGGAACCAGATGGTCAGGCTCGAGTCTTCCAGCTAAGTGAAAGGCCCGGGTAGGTCAAAATGCCCTGAGCATGGACCCGGTGAGAGAACAATGGCCGCTAGCCTGACAAGAGGTCACGCCGAGCGGCGGCCACGCGGGGGCCCTGGCATCTCCCCCGTCGGCCTCGCCAGAGCCTCAGCGGGCGCTCGGCCGGCCAGGGAAGCACGAAGGCGGCGGCGCGAGGCCCGGTGAGAGCAGGCGAACTAGCGAGCTCCTCGCGAGCCGCTCGGCCGCCCGCAGGCCCGAGGTCACGCACCGCGACGGCCGCCGGAAGCAGGAGCGCGCGCGGGAAGGCGGGCGCAGGAGCGACGGCCCCGCAGTTCCCGTCCTAGGCCCCTCCCCCTCCGCGCTTATGTAACAGGGGAGCGCTGCCATTGGCCGGCCCGACCGGAAGGGCTCGGGCATGCGAGAGGGGCGGGGCGGAGCCGCGGCAGGAAGGCGAGGGGCGGGGCCGCGCGGGCGGGCAGGCGGGCCGGCGGCGCTGAGGCGGCTGGGAGCGCGGCGGCGGCGGCGTGCGCGGGCACGAGCGACGGGCCTGCCTCGGGCTCAGGCGCGGCGGGCGCGCGCTGCGGCGGGTGTGCGAGACGCGGGCTGTTGTGCTCCCGGTTCTGCTCGGTCCCTCCTCAGCGGCTGGCGGAGGCCCCAAGCGCTGCGGGGCGCGTCCCTTCCTTCCCTGCTCGTCCTGCCCGGCTCCTCTCGCGCTGCGCGGTCTCTCGGACGCCAGACCGGCCCGGCCCGGGTGAGCGGCGCCGCAGGACGCGGGAGCCGGGGTGGGAGGCACGCGGCGGCGGGAGGCCGGGGCGGGCGGCGGGCTCTGCTGCGGAGCAGGCGCGGGGCCGCGGGGCCGCCGAGGCCTCGGGCGGGCCGGGCTGTAGCCGCGGGATGGAGTCGGCCCACGAATGGGTGTTCAAAGCCGGGGTCGGGCCGTGAGCCGGCCTGGGCCTGTTCCTCTGGCTGCTTGCGGAGCGCGAACCCATTTCCTGGCCCCCCAGCCTCAGAGTGAGTTGTTTGGCTTTGAGAGGCGCCTAAGAGCCGGGATTTACTTGTTGCCTCCGTCTCAAGCGCCCTGGGTTTCCCAGAACTCTTCTTCCTGGTTTTTAACTCATTTGTAGCCTCCAGGGAAAACTAAGTTTCATTTAAAAAAAAATAACAATAACGGGTAACTGTCTGCAAACGATTTATTGCCTTTCGATTTGTCGTGCCTAGTCAGGGAGCGGTTCACACGTAAGACTTTTTTTGTCGGGAACTCGATGGGCTGCGGAAGAGCAAATCGTAAGTTGAGCTGTCCGAAAGCAGGTGGTTGGTTCGTTTGCACTTCTGCTTTCGGAAAGGAAATCCGTGCCAGGGTGCTGTCAGAAGTTAGGGGCCTGCCCCACGCAACTAGCCTGTTAGAGCAGCTCTCCTCTGCCTTGGTTCACGTTCTTGTCTTAACAAATGGTCGCCACCTTTTCCTGAAGCCCATGCCTTTTGGTTACTGTTGTTAGGTGGTGATGGAAAAATGGGTTAAATTTTAAGTGTTCTGTCGTGGTTTAGGAATAGTCCCAAATTCAAAAGTCAAAAATAGCTTCTGCTCTTCTTAGGACATTGTCTTTTAGAGTAGAGTACTTGAAAAGGTTATTAAAATAGCTGTTTTTAACTTCTAGATCGCACGGAAAGTTCTGGAATTAGTGATGTGCTGTTTTGTAACTTAGAAGACCAAACATAAAATCCTCAAGGACTGTCCACCAAAGCAGTGTCTTCACATACGTAACCATATTGTGTGGAAGAGTAAGAAGTGTGAGACAGCCAGAATGTTTTAGAGAGGGTTCGATGCTAAGGCAGGGAGAATGCTTCCGAAGTATTGGCACACATAGATGGAACACCCATCATTAAAATGGACTTTTAAATATGCCATTGGGTGTAATGGCACATGCCTTTAATCTCAGCACTCAGGAGGTAGAGGCAGGTGGTTCTCTTTGAGTTCCAGGCCAGCCTGGTCTATATGGTAAGTTCCAGGACAGCCAGAGCTACATAGTGAGACCCAGTCTCAAAAGAGACAGCCCCCTCCCCCAAATATGCCATTGGACTAGGGATTGTTTCAAAACACAAAAATGAAATGTAATCTTTTTGACAAAAGCTGATATTTGCCTTGTATGGGATGGAGTTCTTATATTAGGCTAGCATATTAAACATTCTTAGAGTTGGTGATAGACTGGACAGACTTTTCAGTTCATTGTGTAATTCTAGTGGGAATGTGTCCAGTTAAGTATGTATTTATTCAGTTTCCATTGGGGTGGGGGGAGGAGAACTCTGCTGTTTCTGTGAGACACTTTGACTTTACATCCGGTAGCTAATGAGGGTTTCAGCCCTTGTATGTTCATGTCTTTAGTCATTTCAAAGTTTAAAATGTAATTGCGGTGCTATTCAGAATGGCATAGGATCTAACTTTAATATGCTTCAGAAGCACTAGTCTAGCAGATCCTGTGTGAACAGGTTTAATTTGTGCTGTCTAACTAGAAGTCTGGTTTTAACAGGATTCTTCCAAGTGACAGTTGTTTTAACCTGTTTTCGTTAATTCCAGGCCATCATTAGCAAAGAGTAGAAAGACACTTTGAACTTTGTAAAAGGCACCCTTATACCAGGGGGCTGATTTGTCTTTATAATTTGTGCGTCTGGGCCTAGCAAAGTGGCCTAGCAGATGAAGGTGCTTTCTGTCAAGCCCAAGGGAGGGTGTGAATCGGATCCCCAGAACACACAGTGGAGAGAATGGATTCTGGAAGCTGTCCACTGACCTCCACAAATACTTTACGACCAGCCTGTGTTTCTACTTGCACACAAATAAGTGTAATTATTTGTGTTTCCATGTGGGAAAGAACTCTTCTGGAAAATTTGGCATAGTATAATAGTTTAATAAAACCTAGTACTAGAAGGATCATTTGCTGTATCCCTGTGATCTCTTGGAGGAGTAGCTAAGCAGCACTTACCTTAAAAAGTTGTACGATTGTAAGTCACGGTAGTAGATGCTAGGAGGGAGATTAATAATGAAGGAAGACTAAACTTTGGAGCATTACATAAAGTGAGAAAAAAAGTGTGCATACAGCTCAATAAACTTGGGAGCCGTTTAGGGGAGGATATGGTCTTGCTTTGTGGGCCATGGTGGCCAGAGCCAGAGGCTTTCCTCCCTCTGTCTCCCAAGCGGCTGAGATAGGGCCTTTGCACTTCCATCCCAGCTCTGTTCGTTGCATTTTTTTTTAAAATAAATATACGTACCATATAGTCATTACCTGGTTTAAGGTGCAGACATTTATAGTCATTACCTGGTTTAAGGTGCAGACATTCTCAGCACCTTTTAATGCTTCTGTCTTATCTCCCCAGTCATGACTCTGTAAACAGCAAAGTGACCTCTTTAACTGTGACTTTGCCTGTTTTGAACTTTACGATTTCTTTCTAGCTGCCTTCTCTCCTTGACATTGAGATACAAACTTGTAGAAATAATTTCTTTTGCTTGTTTTTTGAGGTGGGATCTCATTTTGTAGCCCTGTAGACCAGGCTAACCTCAGATTCACAAGTGATGCGCCTGCCTCTGCCCCTAGTGCTGGGATTAAAGGTGTGTGCCACTAAGACCTGGCCAGAAATGATTTTTTTGAATGGTACTGGGCATTCCTCTGTGTGTTATCTATTTTTACAACTGGTTGATTTTTGAATTCTCTCTAGTTTTAGCACAGGCAGTGTGAACATCTTTGTATATACCTTGGTGTACATATATTTGATTCTGTTGAACATGTGTCAAGAGAGGAATGCTAAGTCATGGTATATACAACTACCAACCAGATTTCCACAGTGGCTTTAAACTTATTAATAATCTAGGAACATTGGATGTGAATTTGAAATTCCATTCATGTTGCTTGCTAAACATCTCTATAAAATTTAAGTGGTCAGTACTGGAGAGGTGGCTCAGCAGTTAAGAGCACTGACTGCTCTTCCAGAGGAGCTAGGTTCAATTCTAGCACCCACATGGCAACTCATTACTGCTTGTAACCCCAGTTTCAGGGAATCTGACACCTTCACACAGACATACATGCAGGAAAAACATGACTATAAAGAAATAAAAATAAATTGTTCACAAAACAAAGACATTTAAGTAGTCAACTCTGAGACTATTACTAAATTACTAAAAGAAAACTTAGTAAATGCTCACAATGCTCTGTATTAGAATAAAGAAGTCACTCTGATGCCTGATCTTCTGTTTTTAGATATGGCTCGTGGACAGCAGAAGATTCAGTCTCAGCAGAAAAATGCCAAAAAGCAGGCTGGACAAAAGAAGAAACAAGGACACGACCAAAAGGCTGCTGCCAAAGCTGCCTTAATATACACCTGCACAGTCTGTAGGGTAAGGGCCCTCAGATGATGCTCCTCCCACCCCGCCCCACCCGGACAGGGCTTCTCTCTCTCTGTAGACCAGGCTGACCTCAAACTCAGATAGCTGCCTGTCTCTGCCTCCGCTGGGATTAAAGGCGTGTGCTGCCACTGCCAGGCGACTGCATTTTTTTAAGTGCTAGCCAGGAAAGTGTGGGTAAGACAGAGTTCTACCCCTTGTGTAGAATAAAGGTGCATCCATCGAGCTTAGTGTGACCTTGGTATAGGTTATGTAGCTTACAGCTTCCGGTGTTGTAAAGAAGTCCCCGCCGCATCCTTCTGTGGGTCAGGCTGAGCTCTGCGTGGTGCTGGTGAGTAAAAAGCTGCTGTACAGTTGTCTCCGTCTCCACCAAATCCGCAGGCTGGGTACAAACGCTACACGTGGACTCTTGCAGCAGTAACATGTCTGAAAGGCTTGCCGTGTGTAAGGACGGAGCCAGGTGTTTTACCTGTACTCTCCCATATTTGATCCGCACGTGCATTGTGTAATTTGTGCAGGTGATCCAGAATGAGAGGACTCAGGTCTAGGCAGTCTAGTCTAAAGTCTGCCTCTGTTTGTCAGTTCACCACCCCTGAGGTTAATGAGATGTCAGAGGGAAAAACAACATAGTCGGGTTGGTCTGGTGTAGAGGCACCGTGTTTGTAAGCCCTGTACTTGAGTGAGATTGATGGTGTGGATGGGAAGGGATCTTGAGAAGACATGATTGTTAGGCTGAAGTTAATCATCTGTTGAAGTCTTTACAAATAGAAGTTCCTAACTACATGAAAGTTCTCAGGGGGGGGGGTCTCTGACAGTCGTGATCATGCTGAGCCTTGGTAATGATGATAAAATTGAATGGCTTCTGACTTTTTTCAACAGAGGCAAGGTGAAATTAAATTTCATTAGGTTAGTAAGAAAGACATACCTTGACCTTGAAAGGTAGATCTTGTCAGATGTGTGTGCATGATTAGTGCGTATACGTGTGCAGATATTCTGGAGACATTGGGTGTATCCACTATCGCTCCCCTCTTTACTGTTTTGAATCAGGGTTCTCCCTGAACTACAGCTCACCATTTGACTAGACTGGCTGACCTCCCCCCCACACACACATGTGTGCACATGCCTGGCTTTTATGTGGGTACCAAATCCAGATCCTCCTATGTAGCAGGCTCTGTAAATGCTGAACTGTCTCCCCAGCCCCTAAAAATATGCTTTAAAATCTTAAAAGACTTGTTATTTATGCAGTAGAGCGTTTTGAATAATAAATAATGAAGGTACTTGTCAAAGGAAGTCATTACTGTATTCTCTGTTACATGAGACTAGGAGAACCCAAGTTGAAACACAGCTCTCAAGCAAAGTGTGCTCCATGTGAGTCTCTCGCGTGTAAAGTGGGCATGACAGTAGAAGGTAAAGGCTCTCTGAGAGTTAAGAGTGTATGCGTAGTGTGTAAGCGCCTTCTGTTTGCTGTTACCAACATGAAATACTTCACATGTGGGGCTAGGAGTTCATTTTATGTAAGGTCCTTTTTCACGTGCCAGTTACAGGTTGGAATTTAAAAGCGTTTTGCAGCAATTGTGTAGCACGGGTAGTCAAAGCTTGAACAGGTTACTTAATTTCTTTCCTACATAAAGTCTGGTTCTTCTCTTTTGCATACTTTCCAAACTAGACACAAATGCCAGACCCCAAGACCTTCAAGCAGCACTTTGAGAGCAAGCACCCTAAGACTCCACTTCCTCCAGAGCTGGCTGACGTTCAGGCATAAAGCTTACAGGTAACTAACTGCTCCTTCTGTTGGTTTGTCAGTCTTGGTTTGGGATGTAGGAGCAAAACTATTACCTCCTCAGCTGTGGAGTGGGTCTCTGCCTCTAGCAGAGACTGTGTGCCTTTGCTTTGAATGTTTAGCTATTTGGTATAAACCGTAAAGTATTCCAGTAAAACACTTTATGATTGGTAAAAGCCCTTTTTTCTGGACCCCTCCTTTTTCGTGCAACTGTAGCCAAAAATAGAGGGGATAAGTGGTTCTGGCCAACTCTGAACCAGGAATGAAAGGCTTGTCAGCTATGAGAAAATGGTTATTTCAAAGGTGAGGGTCTCCCAGAAATTCAGAGCGGTTTACTGAGTATATGTTTACAATTCCTTTACTTACAGTGCTGGGCAGAGCTTCTCTGTATTAAAATATAGAGGGGAACCTCAGTAGAATGCCCTTGAAGTTACCATTTAAACTTCCTGTGTGGTTGGGTTTCTTGCCCTCCTAAGTAGTGGCACATTACACGTGTTTTTGAGAATTACTTCTGTCTATAATATCCGACATCTTGATGGTCCTTCATTTTAGACACTTGAAATGCTTGTCAGCCATGACCTTGACTGAAGCTTTTCTGTCTTGCAGGTGAACTCATGACACCTTTGGCTCTTCTACTGTCTCAGACCTTAGGTAACAAACCTGCAGCTGCTTTTTTAAACAAACTGTTGATCAGCAAAAATAAAGGGGCTACAGAAACACTCATTTTTATGCTGTTCCCTTTGGGCTTCATGCAAAGACAATTCTGTGTAAGTGTACAGTCGACTCTGATTTGGAAATCTGAAAAATCAGTCCATTCTTGTTATAAAATTTTTTTACAATTGTAATTATATTGATGTTCATATTGTGTAAAATAACTCATTTAATAAAGTAGTGCTTTGATTTTACAACATCACAAGATAAATGGTTCTAGGAATTCTGTTCTAACTTCTTATTATTTGCCTTATAAAAATGAATTGATCAGCTAGTGTTGCAAGAGCAGTCCTCTCCCTTCTCAGCTCAGTGGCAGGTTTGTTAAACTACAGCAGACTCATTCATTCAGTGTGCACGTGATTTCTTGGCAGCCGATACAGGTTAGAGATGGCTGATCTGCTGCTTCGGTGTTTCTGCAGTCACACGTCATTCCCCACTTCCGATCATGTCCTCTGTCTAAGGTTGAAAACGTCAAACTTGTTCAGTGGATTGGCTCCACTAGCCAGCTGGGAGTGCATTGTAGGTGTAACAGACACAACTCATAAAATTGGCAGGATCGCCAGTGAGCCCTTCTGCATGATTGTATCCCAAATCGTATGCCAGGATGAAACGATCTGTTGGGACAAAGTACGATGGAACAAGGGTGAACCATCAGGATCTGTGTCTTATAGTGAGTATTTTGCAAGTTGTCCAATTCTTTAATTTGAAAATGAACCATAATTTTTGAGAGAGATTTTAAAAGTTGTTTAGCTAGTTTTATGAATGGATTTTTACATTTAACAGAAAGATAGAAATGGTTTGTGCCAGGTTAATTCCCAGAACATTCTTTTCTTTAAGTAAAACCTAGTTTTATGAATTTAGTGCTGGCTCCTAAAATCAGAGAGTAGCTTTGACTTCTAAAATGTGCCAGTCTTCACATTTGTTCTGCTGGATAAGGCAGATACTGCCAGTTAAGGAAGACTAGTTCTGGTCTGGTATACATGCAAATCTGTAATAACTCAGTTTAAGTTTAAAATGGATGTAATCAGAAGAACATTACTAAGCGCTGACAGCTGTTAGAGCTGCACATCTGACCTGTGGGTGACAGTGGTTCCCCTCTGGCTACCGTGGCCTTGGCATTTGGTGGCAGCGTCGTGGACTCAACCACCTGGCTCAGAATGCTCTGAGTTTGGAGGAAGGTGTCTCGAGGAGCCTCCGTCCTGGTCCCCAGCCTCACTAAGTACAGTCCTGTTACTCTATTTAATTCCCGCCTCTCAGATTTGGTGTCCATTGTTTTCCTAAAGTGTTGCTGACCAAAATTAGAGTTTTACCTGTTTCTTGTGGGCCTCCCAAGTTAGTGACAGTTTTAGAGCTTTGGGAAGTACTTTACGCAGGTGGACATTGGTTTTCAGAAATGAGCCTGTTCACAAGCTTCAGTTTAATTCTTTTTGTTTGTTTCAATGTCTGTAATTCAGAATAAAACCTTTCGATCTTGTATTTAACTGTTGTGTAAGCAGCGACTCTGTATCTCAGTGACACTCTCAGCATGGCCCTCTTCTGTGTGTCGGTTAGATTTGCTGTAAGGAGAAAAGCAACAGCTCAGACCTCTGTAATTTAATGTGGAGAGTCTCTCTCAGACGGACTTGTTTAAAGACTGTTACGGTGTCTTCAGAGGTGATATCACAGCGAGAGGGGTCAATCTCTTGTACTCTGTATTATGTCAGTTGTCAAAGGGACGGGGCTCGCATTCAGCTTGTTTCCATGCTCATCCCAATGTTTAGGTGACACACTTGGACCTCACGTGTGCTGTAATGTCTTATTAAAGAAGATGTTAAAGAAAACGAAACTAGTCTAATTTCTTGTCCATTTTGAGAGGTTTTTACATCGCCTCTTTCCCCTCTTCCCTTTCTGAATGTAGAATTTTTGTCAAGTATAGCTTGGTAGTTCAGAGGATGGCAAGTAAGTCCTTAGATTTTTTTTCATTGTTTTCCCTATGTTTGACTATTTTGATTCTTTGATTCTGTAACTTCCTAAGAGTGAACAAAATGTCAATGAAATCTTGTGTGCAGTATACAAGATACTAGAAGAAAAGAATTAACATTGCAATGTTAAAACAACAACAAATGTGCGTAGGCCGGTTAGTTGACGGATGGGTCAGCCCGTGCCGACACCCCAGACTTTGGATAGGACTTGGCTTTTTGGTTTTGTTTTTGCTTTTTTTGTTTTGTTTTGAGACAGTTTCTCTGTGTAGCCCTCTGAACTCAGAGATCTGCCTGCCTCTGCCTTCCAAGTGCTGGGATTAAAGGTGTACACCACCACCACACAGTGACTTTGGGATTTATATTACAAATATTTCATAGGTATGACAGCATAATTCCAACTTGAGACATACCGTAAGGTCACACACAGTTACTGCAGTTCACAGCCCCGACAATGGAACATTTTTGGTATTCTGAGACAGGGTTTCTCTGTGTGACAGCCCTGGCTATCCTGGAACTCACTCTGTAGCCCAGGCTGGCCTCTGCCTCTTGCGTGCTGGGATTAAAGGCATGCGCCACACTGCCCAACTTGGTTTTTTTGAGACCCAAGCTGGCCTCAAATTCAGATCTACCTGCCTCTGTCTTCCATATGCTGGGACATTGCTTTTTCTATAATATATTGATAAAACACTGTCTATACTCTAAAATGTATTTAAACAGCTGAGTCTGAATGAATTTGTTTGTGCCAGGTTTCTAGTTTGTCTGTTTGTTTAGTGGGTATGGCCATGGTAAATCAGCAGGCAGGGGTTATGTTTGATGTCACTGTTGATAGTAAAGTAGTTAGGCTAGCTGCTTTTTACTGTGAAACTTAAAAAGGTGTAGGTTTTCAGTGTATAGGTATAATAAAACCTTTGCTTGGCTGAAAAAATATGAACAAAATTAATTGTCATTAGTTAGTGTTAAGTTTTTTTTTTGTTAAGAATTTTTTATGTGTATTGGTGTGTTGCCTACATGTGTGTTTGTGTGAGGATGCCAGATCCCCTAGGAAGGAGCTACAGACAGTTGTGAGTGGCCACATGGTTGCTGGGAATTGAACCCAGGTCCTTTGGAAGAACAGCCAGTGCTCTTAACCACTAAGCCATCTCTCCAGCCCCCAGTGTAGGTATTTTTAAAAAGAGATAAGTATAACACCTTAAGTGCTCTTGATTAGCCTAGGCTGTCTTTGCCGTAGTTCCTTACCTTTTCTGTCTTTGTATTTAGCATAAGTCCAAACTTGAAATGTTTCCTACAGAGGTGGACTTCAGTCACGTGCTCCTGGTGAGTGTAATCCTCACTGTTGATAAAGTCATATTCCTTAAGATCATTTTATATTTGTAGCATCATTACGCAATTATTTCTTGTTTCGTTTTTTTGAGACATTGTCTCGTATAGCCCAGCCTGTTCTCTGACCCTCCCGCTCCCCCTTTCAGGTGCCTGGATTACAGGTACACATCACCATCCGTTGCTAAGCATGGTGATATCTAATGGCTTTCACTTTATGGCCTGTAAGTACCCTGCTTTATCCCTGTCTCTTCTGAGGTCTGGCCGCTGAGTGGTCTGCGTGTTACCTGGAGGTCTACGGAGATTTCGTTTCTTCCCATCTGTTCAGTCACTTGGCACGTATCCATATGGGTTTTCAGGCCAGTACGAATCTGTCTTGTTAAAATTATTTTAGCTGGGGGCTGGAGAGATGGCTCAGAGGTTAAGAGCTCTGCCTGCTCTACCAAAGGTCCTGAGTTCAATTCCCAGCAACCACATGGTGGCTCACAACCATCTGTAATGGGGTCTGGTGCCCTCTTCTCACCTGCAGGCATACACACAGACAGAATATTGTATATATAATAAATAAATAAATATTTAAAAAAAATTATTTTAGCTTTGACTGTCAGCAGCTTTCTGATTGACTTTAGGGTTAGATTGACTTCCTGTCAGATGTCCCATCTTTTTTTGGTTTTGAGAATTTGATTTGTAAGACTTTAAGAAGCCCCAAGCTTATTTTGTACATTCCCAGAAAGAACATTTTTCCACTGGTTCCTTTGGGAGAATTAGAAGTGAGATCTGTATGCTGGGTGTTGTTCTGGGGGAAGGGTTTTTCCTTTACTTAAGAAATGTTTAGAACACTTTTGGGAGGAAGAATCTCCTTGTCCACACGTTTGTGGGACAGGTTCACCGGCTGAGTTTTCCTCATATGCCTGCTGATGTCTCCACCCCACCACCCTCTCTTAGGGGAGACCGAACCCAGGGTCTACACATGCTAGGCAAACCCTGAGCTGCTTCTCCAGCTCCAGACTTCAATTGCTGATGTTAGCTGTAAAGCTTGACATGAAAGCAGCATTGTATAAAGAAATGTACAAAGCTTTTGTTCTTCACAAATTATAATGTAGTCTAGAGAAGGTACATATTTTTATTTTCACAATTTTAAGGTAGATATTAAGTGCTTAGTGTGTTCTGAGTAGCTTTTCTGGGGAGAGGAGGGAGGGTGAAGAGGTCAGTCATGCCTAGAGGGACGGGGAGCTGCCTAGGGCTATGGAGAGAGAAGTGGGAACAAAGAGGGTGAGCCAGAGCACGCTGCCTCTCTGAAGTGTGTGTGGGTTAGTCAGAGCTTAGCTTATGAATGGGCCCTTTGAGCCCACGGGTGAGAGTGGAGCGGCCTCAGAAGGGGACCCGGTGGTGTGTTGTGGGCAGACTGTGATGTTATTTGACAGTGTAGTTGTGCTAGGAAGATTGTGTTACTATCAAATACCAGGTACATACCATTGTATACCCGTATCTGTGCAGATTATTAATTTTCCAGGCAGTGGTGGCACATGCCTTTAATCCCAGCACTTGGGGGGCAGAGCAGGAAGATCTCTGAGTTCAAAGCCAGCCAGGGCTATAAAGAGAAATGCTCTGCTTGGTGCAGTGATGCAGAGAGCTGTTGTCTAGAGAGCTGTACCAGAGGTCCCTGATGTATTGAATCTGTTCATGATGTTTGTCATCTACTTGATTAAAAACTAATACATTTGAAAAACACTTTGATACATGTAGATTTTGGAGAGTCTTTTAAAGCAGTATAAAAACCAATCAGTAGTCTCTCACATTTGTGCACACATGCACATGCTTTATGTTAAAACATACTTGTAGCCATGTGTGTCATAGGCGTCTGTAGTCATAGTGTGGAACTTCTCTGTTTAGCATAGCAAATGAGTTTGCTTCATGCTACAGACTTGATGTAAATGTAGTTTGTGGTTGGCGAGCCACTTAGATTTGTTGTAAGCATTTCTCTTTTTGACAAATTCTCAGGTTTTTCTCTTAATTTATTAACACATTTAGAACTGCATCTCCTAAAACAGCTCTTGCTGGGAAGCAGATGATAAGATGGGACACGTGGAGTGGGTTCTGGTTTTTGTTTGTTTTCTGAGACAGGGTTTCTCAGTGTAGCCCTGGTTGTCCTGGAGCTCGTTCTGTAGACCAGGCTGGCCTTGAACTCACAGAGATCCCCCTGCCTCTGCCTCAGCTAGATTAAAGGCGTGCTCCACCACCACCTGGTGTGTTTTATTAAAGTAGGGAATGAGGGAGAACCAGCATGGGGAGCAGGTAATGCACAGGCAGGCTTCCTGGACAGTGGTGTTGAGATGCATGGCCTTTGAATACTATGCGTGTTAGCTGTTTTCAGGCCAGATTGTTTAAATGTGATGTCCTTTGGTGCCTAGTGAAACTTGAAACATTTTGTTTGCTAGTCAGGTACAGTTTACCTCCATTTTAAGTGTGCTTGACATGCTGTCCACAGCAGGCTGGAAAGGGCTGAAAGCTGCCAGGGAACATGAGATAATTAAGGGCTGTAACCCCACAACCCGCAGACACCCCGGCTGGAGCTTCCTAGGCTCCCTCTGCTGTTCAGATGACATCTTGTAGAGTCCTGCTGACAGCCAGCGCATCTTTTTCCCTCAGCCTAAGTGTTAGGCTTACAGGTTTCACCTGACAGATGGCTGGAGTGTAAATTTGGTATTTACGTGTATTTTATTCAGAATCAGTAAAAGTTGGTACTTATTTGTTGGTACCTTCCTGCTCCAAAGGAGGAAAAAATAAGAGTAATAGTAACAAAGTAGCCTTTCCTGTACCTAGGGGTGTGCGTGCGCGTGTGAGTGTGTGTGTGTGTGTGTGTGTGTGTGATTTTTCACAGTAAATAGGCTCTAACTTTGCCTTGAAGATCTGACATCTACGTCAGATCTGAACAAATAAAGGAAACGTGTGAACACATGTAGCAGCTCTGGCCCAGTGACTCCAGCTTCCTGCTGCCCGTCTGCTGAAGCTAGCTAGCGCATAGTGCGGAGTCATACACGCCCTGCCCGTTCCTGCTTGGCCTTCTTCCCCACCGAGCCCCAGGCTCTTCTGGAGGAAATTTAAGGCTCTCTTTAAGAGAGTGGAGTTATAGGACAGGGGGCAGCAAACCAGAAGCTGTGCTGAGAAGCCTCCCGAGCCGCAGCAGCAGGCACGGGCGCTGGTGCTGGCTCCAGCCCTCTTACTTGCCTGTATTTTTTAAAGCCCTTCATTGTTAGAGTGAAAGGGGGGCTCGGTGGGCAAACAAGCACACTGTGGAAGCCCGGCCGCCTGTGCTCGGTCCTGGGTCTGACCCCCCTCTTAGGGACACCGCACACATAAACAATGATAAATACTTCAAACTCAGAGATCCTCCTGTCTCTGCCTCCCGAGTGCTGGGATTAAAGGTGTGGGCCACCACTGCCCCACAATAAATACTGGCTTTTAAAGGAAAGACCTGACAAGAACATGCTTCCACATGGCCTGTGCTGGTTACTGCTCAGGGCTGTATGTTTTATAGAATTTTATGTGGTAGTTTTATTTTTCTGTATCTCCTTCCACCATGGTGGGGTTTTTTGTTTTTTTTTTTTGTTGTTGTTGTTTGTTTGTTTGTTTTAAGTAAGGAGAGATTTTTCTTGGAGCACAATGCCAGCCTGGTCCTCTATTGGGAAGCCTCAAGGGTCTTGACTGACAGGCCTTTCTTGGTCCAGTCCAGTGTGAACTTGCCGCCCCTTCTGTGACACTCAACCCTCACTCTTGCGTTCTTTGAGCTCTAGCTGCTGCTTTCTTCTTCCACGCTGTCTTCCTGCCACTTAGTGAGAGTGTTCTCTTCCTCATTCCTTCCCATGAGACTGGCTAGTCTGTCCAGTCTGCTGTGGTCACTTCTGGCCTACATAGCCACCAGAGGTAAACTGATCTCTGTCGTTGAGTGTATGGTTCTTGAGGGACTTTGGGAAGAGAAGTGGCCTTATTTCTGGTGCCATGGATGGCATTCCTAAACTGCAGCAAGTACTTCTCATTGCTCTTACCTTTGAAGTGTTCCAAAAGTTCAGTCCTGTCCTCTTTTTAAAGGTCAGTTTGAAGGAAGTGTGGAGGGAAATTTTAGATCAGAAGATTGTAGGCTGAAACACTACAGTAAAACCCACAAATACTGTTTAAATGCAATAAATGTAAATCCACTTAGGATTTAAGGAAGTTGTATTTCATGAGCCCAGAATGTGGCAGCAATCTGTCTTGGCATTGTTTGATGTGGGAAGCACTGTGTTGGGTTTCAGCAGGCTCACTGATAGGGCATGACTTCTCTGTTTTAAGAGAAAGACAAGCTTAGGTTAGTGGAAACATGCCTCACAACCATTCCTGTGCACGGCCAGCCAGCCTGTGAGGTTGCCATCTAGTTGGTCGCTTTGTTGAGTACTGCTTGCAGAATTCTGCACAGTAGAGCAAGAGTCTAGGATGGGGAACTGTGGGAACTGTGCTGCTTATGAGGGAGATGTCGCAAGGTTGTTCCATTTTGTTCTGGGGCCTGATCTGAGAGCCATGGGTGGGCATGCCCCTGGTTTAGTCAGAGTCAGAATGGCTGACCCTAGTGCTGACTGAGACAGAACGGTACAGTGAGGCTTTGTTGTGATTTGAAAGTCAGGTGAACAGGCTCCTCACTTGGCAGTTTGCTGGTGCCAGACAGCCCACAGTGCCAGAAGCCATCACGAGTGGAGTCTCACTTTGACCGAGCTTTATCATTCATGGGGAAACTATTCTTATGACGACTTATTTGGACTATGAACTACTTGATTCTTATTTGTCCTCATCCTTCTCTGCTTATAATTTTAAATGGGAAGAATATTCAGTTAGGTTAAGAATCTTGGTGTCTTGATCACACTTAGACTTAAGCTGCACTTGTTCCATGTTTGATTGTTGACAGTCACTCTTGTATTCATAGTGCCGTCCCCACTGCAGCAGACAGACGCCTCCTCCGGAGCCCCCTGAAACTTCCGTAGGCCACGACCTCGTGGTGACACACAGATAACGGAGATGGCTTAGTTGAGGATATAAGAGCTACCTAGCAATATGTTTAGGCTTTGACCAAACAGTAGTACAAATAATACAGCTTCTAAGTGATTACTTCGGGTCTTAGTGGCCAGGAACGAACGGGCAGTCTCCAACAACGGTCATCTCTCCCTGCGTGCCCCTTCCCTACCTCATGTTTGTTTTTTACCCACTGATTTTAACCAGGACTGTCTGCGTCCACCCTTTGGTATATAACTGAAGATAACGACTGTCCTTTCCCCAGAATCCAATAGTTTAACAAGGAAGGGACAGGGTTCCACGAGCTCCTCCCTCGTCAATGATTGACTAGCTCAGTCTTCCAACGTGCGGTGCAGGGGCCCCCAGCCGCTGTGAAGTCATGTTTACAATGGCTGTCCCCTGCCCTGAAGATAGCATGTTCTTCTTATCTTCTGACTGTTAGATTATTTTCCCTGGGTACTCATGGTCATTTATTCTTAGTGTCTTGTTTTTTAGAGACTGGGTTTTTCTATATAGCCCTGGCTGTCCTGGAACTCCCTTTGTAGACCAGATTGGCCTCCCTCTGCCCTCCCAAGTGCTGGGATGAAAGGTGTGCCCCACACCACCTGGCTTGCTCTAAGCATCTTGAACAACCAGGAGCCTCTTCACCGATGGCTACAGGTGCTGTAGGGACAGCAGAAGTGTACACCTTAAGATACATTTCTGACTAGGTTTTTGAGATCCACATTTTAATGGGCTATTGGATATCAAACCTAGTTATAGAAAAAAACCTTATCATCTGGCAAATGGCATTGTAATAATGTGAGACTATTGTTAGGTGAAGACTGTTATCCAGATCAGTTAAATTGAAAAATCCCATCAGCAAACAAAAATTCTTGGCTAAGGGCTAGAGAGATAGATGGCTTGGTGGTTAAAAGCATTTATTACTCCTGCAGAAGATCAGGGATTGATTGCTGGCACCCCCATGATCACTACTGTTGAAATTCAGTTCCAGAGACACCAAGCACATGTGTGGTGCATATACATACATGCAGATAAACACTCAGATAATGTCCCAGTGGATCATCTTAGTACCGCTGAGCACATAACATGCTTAAGGAACTGTCACTCTGTCCCAGAAGTGGGACCTTGTTTTCAATCTAAAGAGTTTTTAGCAAACTCATGATCACATAGGTCTTTATACACTCATAGGAGCAAATTAAATACAAGGGTTGATGCTGTGTATAAAACATGCTCAAATAATACCAAATTCCAAGGCACGGTATGCCCTTGAGAAAGCACAATGGTAAAGGGACATGGTGGCACTCTGAGGATTTAGCCTGTGTTTGGAATACGATGCTAGAGTTTAAAATCGGGGCTGAAGTGAGATTTGCATGAACATGCATAAAGATGCAACCTCAGAAACAGATGATGTCTTCAAGGGAGTATGTAGTCCAAAGAACAAACAAAAGCCCTTGCTTTTAGCCGATGGGTAGAAAAGAAGCTGGAAGTACTGAAGAGCGGTCAGAAAGGGAGGGTCAAGTAGAGTCCTGGGTTCTCAACTGAGAGGGAGGAGAGCTTGGGCGGAGACCCAGTGGTCAGGGCATGAACTCCTGAGCACAGAAATGGTGCCCAGGAGCAGGCTAATTTCCACGCGTGGCACCAGCAGGACTCCCAGCCTTCCTCCGAGTCCAGGGATGGGTTTCAAGGAAAACCATGGAAGGTGGTAGCAAGACAGGGCGGATGGAAATCTTCTGTCTTGAGAAGCAAGTAGCTGGACCCAGCTTGGCTCCTCCTCTGGGGAATATAGATTATATATAGAATATAGATTCCTGTCACCTCGCAGAAGTGTTATGTCCTGCTCGCCCTTTAAAGCCTGGTGAGCTTAATTTTCATTGAAAATGTTGACTTAATTTAGAAATGTTGATTTATTAATATTGACTTAGAAATGGTTGTGCTATATTGAAATGGCTTGCTAGTATTTAAGTACAGTAGTTCAGCCCATGTTCTTCAGTGCTTAGCCTTGATTGCTTTTTATATATGCTTTATATAAATTTTCATAACATGAAATTATTGTCACATGTATAAGATGCACTAAATTTTAATGGCTAGTGAGAACACAGGATCTCCTGAGCCACTCACTGGTAGGTTGGAAAGGGGAATACAGCTGGCCTGACAGCCTTTTTAGCCCATCGTTTAAAGCCTCAAATCCATTTTTTGGGGCAAGAAATGTAGTACTAGTTACTTTTTTGAAAATCTCCTGGAAGTAAAATTCCTGGATAAAAAGTACAAATAGGGCTTTCACAGGGGCTGGTTTTGCATGGGGAAGTGGTAAGGGGCTAGTTTAGAGCTAGCTTGGGTTGGCAGTGACTACAGCAGCCTCGGGCCTCGGTTTCTTGGCTCTGAAGCCATGTCTTTCCTACCTCACAAGGCCAGGAGGAGGAATTTTTTAAGAACAGGAAATTTGCTGGGCAGAGTGGCACGGGCCTTTAATCCTAGCAAAGGCAGGCCGATACCTGAGTTTGAGACCAGTCTGGTCTACAGAGCAAGTTCTAGGATGACCAGGACTGCAGTGAAAACCAAAACAGGAAACTGCAAATTTTAAAGCCGGTTGAGAGGGCGTGGGGCAGTGTGCTGCTGTGTGGCTTCCAAATGGAAATCAGTTGTTAGCTGGTGGATATAAGGTTATCCTGTTAAGAATAATCCTCCTTAGCAATTCAGGGTACTTTCCCAAGAAAGAAAGGGCTCAATCACAGCCAACAAGTCCAAAATATGGTGTGTGGGGCTGGCAAGGTGGTTCAGTGGTAAAGTCATGGTCTGCCAAGCCAGGTGACCTAAGTTCGAGTCCTAGGACCCACGTGACAGAAGGAAAGAGCAGAGTCCCCTGTGTTATCCTCCGGCTTCTGTCCACTTGCTGTGGTTTGTGCACACAAATGAAATAAAAGTATAACTTAAATTTAAATCTGGAACCAGGTGGTGGTGGTGCACGCCTTTAATCCCAGCACTCGGGAAGCAGAGTCAGATGGATCTCTGAGTTTGAGGCCAGCCTAGTCTACAGAGCGAGTTCCAGGATAGGCTCCATAGCTACAGAGAAATCCTGTCTTGAAAAACAAAAAAACAACAACAAAAAAAAAATTTAAATCTGATGCCTGATTCCAGATGTTCCTGTTTCATACATGGTTGTCAAATGACCAAGAAAATATACTGAGCACGGGAAGTAGCCAAGGCTTTCTCAGCTCTCAGCTTCAAACCCATCACTGCCATTTAGAGTCTGACCTTGACGGGGGCGGCACCCCTGATATCCCGGAAACGAGGACAGTGCCTCCATGTTGACAGTGAGTGTTTAACTGTGAAACTATACATGTAAATTTTAGGATGAGTGTTAGCCATCTAAAAGGTGCCTTTCTCAGGGAATGTTGACTGTGAAAATTTATTGCTGGACCAGGGTGTCTGGTGGGCTAGGTATGAATTTTGAAAATGTTTTAGTTTTGTATTTTAAATTCGTATCTGTGGGAGATGCCTGCTTAGCTCTGACGTACTCTGTTTTTTTTTTTTTTTTTTTTTTTTTTTTTGTAGTATCTGGTTCTTGACTGGTCTGGTTGGCAATAGTCTTTAATTATGAAAGTAATATATGCTTCGTGGCAGATAGTAAAAATGCCCTCTCCCTGGCCTTGGCATTGTTTTTCCTTTGTTTGGTTTCGGGATGGTTTGGTTTGAGACCCCATCTCACTCCGTAGCCCTGTCTGCTTGCAGATGGTAGCTGCTGTTCCTACCGCCTCAGCCTTCTGGGGCTGCCGCGTCGGGATGCATTTTGAGTTTGTGTGGTTTGTAATAGATGGGTCGATAGCTTCAGCTTTGATTTCCCCCGCCTGTGCACCCTTGTAAGGGCTAGCTCCTCATGACCATGGTTCTGCTCCCAGCAGCTGCTGCTGAACTCTCCTGGGCGCCTGCGGTTAAAGCACCCAAAAAGCCCCACCTGCAGAGCTCACCAGCTTAGGATAAAGCCAGAGTTTAATTGAGCTGTGTTACGAAAGGCTCCAATAATAGAGCCTGCCACTTGAAGGAAATGCCACAGCCCACTGGTACTGCAGAAGCTCCCTGTGTGAGGGAGGCCCTGCTGCCTGACGCCACCCTCAGCTCTCCAGCTCCATTTACATAAGGGAGATTGGCTCACATGGTTACATAAAGTGGGTTTGTTAGTATTTTTTTGATTATTGAAAGTCTAACTGAAGGCCCTGTTGAGATTATTGTGGACCCCATCAGACTCCAGGGAGTAGACAGAGTAGAATATCAACACCGTGACCCTGGCCCTGGGTCTAAACATAGAGGCTCGTCTCTTACGCGTGGAGCCAGCCCCTCAGTCGTTTATCTGATATAAAGAAGCAGCCCAGTGGTTAGCGTTTGCCTTTCTGAGGTTAAAAGGAGTTGCCAGGGAGTTCTGTGTCCAGAGCTGGATTTTAGTGCTCTCTACTAACTTGCGCGGCCCTGCCTTGCCTGTTTCAGGTGATGCCAGCTGCCTCCGTCACTGCCCTTCAAGAGTGGGTGACACACTCGAGAGGCCAAGGACTCCTGATGAACGCTGGCCTGGGAGTTGTTAAATACTGAGTCTGAACGTTTGCCGTCGTGTGCAGTAACAGCTGCCAGGGCACCAGGCCTGGGGGAGGGCCTCCTGTCTCCTTGCTCACCACTCTACACGTTCCCTCCCACCCCTTTCTCATGGCCGTTTGTTGGCAGCACAGGGGCACTGCGTGTTTTGTCTGCAGTGTGTTCCTTCCCCAAGTCCTCAGCAGAGGTGTCAGCAGATGAAGAGCCTTCTCTTGAAGGTGAAACGCATCAGTGCCACGGTTTTTGTTCTGCTGCACTCTCACGAGGCTGGGGGAGTGGAGCACTGTTTTGGATTCTAGACATTGGAAGAGGGAATTATTATTTCTTATTTGGAGTTGAGAAACCTAGTTTTCTGACCATGGCAGGCATGTTCCTTGAGAACCTGGGGTCTGAACCTTGGCGGGGTCACATGGTCCTTCTGAGCTCCAGCACAGTGAAGACTGCCTGCCTTTGGCACGGTCTGAAGCCTAAGTGAGGTCTTGAGAGCAACGCATGTGGTAGGATCAACAGAGCAGTGTTCAGTGGCTTCCGTGGGACTCAGCGGTGCACACAGACAGCAGTTCTCCGTGGCACTGGCACAGAATAGGGACGAACACAGAAAATTCTAACGGCAGTTGAACAGGGAGGAAGTCAGAAGACGCTGCCTCCTGTGGAAGCCCATGTCTGGAATGGCGTGCACACTAAGCAGATGGCTTTATTTGTGTGTATGAGGAAGACCTGGCCAGTCATCCACATTAGTTCAGACCGTGAAGCCCAGTATAAACGGGTTGCCCATGCATGTTTCAGCATTGCTGGGGCATGTTTTGTCTCATATATATTTATAGGCCATGATTTACAGTGCCAGTATTCCAAGTTCCTAGGGCTGTAACCTGGCAGTGTAGGAAATGCCCAGCAGTTTTGAGGCCCTGGGTTTTAAGCCCAGGAAAAAAGGCAAGCGTCTAATGTTGCCCCTGAGAAGCTGATGGCAAAACTGAGTGTAAGGGGAAACCCTGAGAAGGATGAAGGGCCGGAGAACAGGAGGAGATTGGGACAGCCTTCCTGCTGTGGTGCACCCATGAGGGAAGACTGGGCAGAAAGGCCTCAAGGCGGCAGGCAGCACAGTTCTGGGAGGAACCAAGGAGAAACTGCTGAGGCAGCGTGGTGGAAAGGCTCACCTAAATCCTTGTCTGATCACTGTCAGAACTGATTCTCAGAACTGATTGTCCAGGTGCTCGCCCCTGACCCACCCCAACATAGGAGCAAAGGAGCTGTGCAGGCCAGAGGGTGCTGTCGGAGCCAGCTGGGGTTTGCTTTGCCGTCAGGTTTGCTCAGGTCAGTGGGTGGACAGTGCTGCTGGGGGACTGCAAGGTGTAGAAAAGGGTTGTGTGAAGAATGAGGATCAACCCCAGCCTTCAGAGCCGAGGCGGGGGGGGGGGGGAAGAAGCAGGAAAGGAAGGGGCGAGGGTCCCAGAAGGTCTGAGGAGGGTGGAGAAGGTGAGGAGAGGTCTCCCTGTAGTGGTCGGACTAGTAAATGAGTCATGGGCGGAGAATCTACCTGAGTGGGTCAGTTAAAAAAGGAACAGGGTAGGGAGGCAGACCAGCCTGTGCAGGCCTCTGCAAGAATTCCATGCTGGCAGAACTGAAATCGACCGTCTCTGGGTAAAGAGGTCACAGGAGCACGGGGGACCCTCAGTGTCATCCCCGTCTGGAGAACAAAAAGGGAACACAAAAGCTAGTGCCTGGTCAGCAATGCCCTTCTTGGGTAAAGCCAGACTTGTGAGGGCAAGAGAGGCCCCATGCCCTTGTTGCCCTTACCTAGCTCTGCGGAATGGGACCAGAGCCCCTGTCGGCAAGCAGAAAGGGAAAGACGTATGGCTTGGCTTTTAGTTACCCAACTGTCATGACGAGGGAAGAGGCTCTTTCTGCCTCAGCCAAGGACAGCAGCAGCCACAGAAGGACAAGGTTAGCCTTTGGGCCTTGGGGACAATAAGACCCTGAAACAGGGAGCAAGGACTGTCTGAGAAACAGCAGTACTGTTTACTGCCACATCAGACTTTCCAGTCACGAGCAGAAAGCCTGGGTGTCAGCAGCACAAACTGTCAGGGACCAAAAATCAATTGTCATTAATTTTGTAAAGGTTTGCCCAGCCCTTGATTGCCTTCTGCAAGCAGCTGGCTGGGGAACACATGGCAGGGTGGGATGATGGACTGTTAGCGAGGGTCAGACAGAGCTCACTGTGGGGGGCTGGAAGGAATGTGCTGGTTAGGCGTTCAGAACCTCACCAACAAGACGTTTTAGCCCAGGTGAAGCCACAGCCTTGGTGTTCCTGAAGAAGCCCGTGGTCATGGAGCATCTGAAGGATCCCCTCACTGGCGTGGAGAAGTAGCTGGAAGGAAACGAGAGTGTGAAATCAGGAAACGCAACTTCATGCGTTACAGACAGAAGTGTACGTAGGAAGTGTGCAGCCTGGAGCCAGCTCTCCAAAGCTCTGGTGTGTCCGGTCACAGAGAGATGGAGCCTGTGGCCTGTCTGAGGAACAGAGGGGGCTGTGTGGGTGACGAGTCAGAAGTTGGTACCACTGTGGAGCATTGAATTAGGGGACTACAGGCCTTCTCAGCAGCTATTGGCCATGATAAGATATAGTACAGTATATAGTATAGACATTGTTCTGTTTGCTCAAAGCGCATTTGATGAAGTTCTTTTAAGATTTATTTATTTCTATGTATATTGGGGTTTTGTCTGCTTGTATGTCTGTATGAGGATGCTAGATCCCCTGGAACTGGAGTTACAGACAGCTGTGAACTGCCATGTGGGAACTGGGAATTGAACCTGAGTCCTTTGGAAGAGCGGCCAGTACTCTTAACTGCTGAGTCATCTCTCCAGCCCTTGTTTAAGGTCTTAACTGACTTCATATCCTAGGAAAAGAGGCAGGTATTTTACCTAGACCTCATTCTCGCTGAGAGGAAGGGAGATACGATCGAAGAATTGTGTTCCATACAGTAGAGCATTAAGATTGCCAGCGGGAATGAGGTGTAGAGACTGCCCCAAGAGCAAGGGCAGTGTCCAGGCATGAGCAAGGAGGACCCAGGCTGTCCAAGAGCTCGCTCAGAGATGGCGTGGGGACTCCTGGGACGAAGAGACCTGTTTCAGTGCGGTACAGACCGGAGACTTAAAAGTTGTCGGTGGGATTCCGTGGCCAGAAAGCAAAGGGGACATTGGTACAAGAGGGAAGTGGCCCTGAAACATGAGTTCTGTGACTCTGGGGAAGGAAAGCAGCCCAGGTATCTGAGAGGTGCTGGGCAGTGCACCCACTTTGATGGGCGTGGTTTCAGGACTCTGCCTTGCAAATGTGTTTGATTCTATTTAAAAATACAGTTTAGCACCACTGAGCTAAGTCAGGTAACATCTTAGTGCCCAAGATTCCATGAGGATACCCGCTACACCTTGTCAAAGCTTGGCTGCTGTCCCCTTACGTGACAGATACAGACATGATTTCTGTAGAGGTAAGCTTTCAAAAGAGAAACATTTTTTCTGGGGGCTGGGGATAAGCTCAGTAGAACACATGCTGAAGGCCCAGCACTACCTTCCATTTCCCACACACATTTTCCCAACGGCAAGCCATGCGGATTTCCAGTCTCCTGGAGAATGATGGAAACTACAAATCCCCACCACCTCAGCCACTGTGCTGAGGACCAGGCATGGTTGGCTGCTCCTGTTTTAAATGTCCCAGGTGATTCTGACGCGTGGCCACGGGGAGAACCATTATCTTCAGGGTAGCGCCCCCGAAGGTGCCTGTCTATATGACATCCACCTTCCTGCCAGTGACTTTCCGTTTTTTCCCCATCAAAGACCTTGTTCTCAAAATTGCAAAGGGTGGGACAAACACGTTAGAAAGAAGCTGTCTGGAAGACATGTTCCACGTGTTTGTGTCCCCACGCCCTAAACCATGTCATGGAGCTGAAAGATCTGGGGATGCAACCGAATGCCGATGTTCTTGAGTCTGTGGAAAGTGGTAGACAGGCCACCACGGTTGAGAGAAATCACAAGATGCACAATTTAAACATGCAGTGTGTCATCAGACATGGCGGCTTATTCCTGTCATCGTAGCATTCAGGAGACAGAAGCCCGGTATCAGAAGCTCAAGGCCAGCTGAGAACACAGGGCTCCAGGTTAGCCTGGGGCAGACGGTGAGACTACAAAGAGCAGTGTTTTAGGAACCTTGAAGAAGGAATCTAACGGGCTGGAGAGATGGCTCAGCGGTTCAGAGCACTGACTGCTCTGCCAGAGGACCCAGGTTCCGTTTCCAGCACCCACATGGCAGCTCACACCTGTCTGTAACTCCAGTTCCAGGGGCACCTGTGGCAAAACACCAATGCATATAAAATAAAAAGGAGGAAGCATAGACGATTCCTGCCCAGCAGGTGTTGGCCCTGGCATCTAGTGGAACCCTTCTCAGGGTGGTGCCATATTTCAGACCAGGGATGAATGAATGCATTGATTTTTCTGAGGTTTTTATTCTTGTTTTGGTGTTGGTTTTTGTTTGTTTTGTTTGACAGAACCGAGCTTGGAACTTGATTCCTTCTCATTGCTTCTAGTGCTGTTAGTTGTAGACAAAGACAAATTTATTCTCCAAAAATAAATCATTTAGCATAAAACGTACTCAAGGTCTGTTTGGTTTGTTCTTTATGTGTATGGGTGTTTTTACCTGCCTGCATGCATGTCCATGGGTCACATGTGTGTCTGGTGCCCAAGGAGGCCAGCAGAGGGCATCAGGTCCCCTGGGACTGGAGTCACAGATGTGGCGGCCATGCTGGTGCTGGGGATCAGATTGGAGTTCTCTGAAGAGCAGACAGTGCCCCTAACCTCCGAGGCATCCGGCTAGCCCTGCAAGCTCTGTGTTCTGGAGTGTACAGTCAGGTGTGTGCAGTAAGCTCACACCTGGGAAGCGATGTGGAAATGGACTGCACTCAGGTGCCAGGATTCAGCCCAGGCCTGCTCTAGGGTCCTGGTGGTGTCGGAACCCAGTTCTGTCTTACTACTTCATCTCTGAGGAGTAGCCCTCGCGGGCAGACCCCAGATGCGCCATAGCCTCTAAAGATTGATCCATGAAGCAGAGGTGCAAGGGGAGGTTCCTCCTCAAAGGATGCAGCCAGGACCCATGCCTGCTAGCTCTCTTGCTCTCTCTCTCACACACACCCCCTCCCTCTCTCTCACACACACACCAGCAGCCACAGCAAGGAAATCCAGAAAATGGCATTATGAGGTATCCTGTAAAAACAGTATTGAGAAGGGGAAAGAACAGACACTGAGGGATAATATAAAGTCTTTCCAGAATATTCCTGCAGGAAATTTCAGTCGAGGCAGAGGCTGATCCAGGCAGGGAATAATCTTTCTCATATCTAAAGCGTGGCTTCAGGCTCAGGTGGCTCCACCCACAGAAAGTCTGGCTTTCAGCACAGACGCACGCCTCAAGCTGGAGAGCTGCTCTCCCTCTTGGTGGCCCCCCGGCACCGGCTTCTGCCCCGCCCACTCCCTGTGGCCTCATTAGCATAGCGCTCGTCCAGCCCGTGGGATAGTAGGCGAGGAGTGGGTCAGAGAGGCCAGGAAGGGAGCGGGCGGGCGCTGCGGCGAGGCTAATTAAAAGAGAAACCTGTTTTCTAAGTGAGGCTCTTCAGTCTGCGCACCGTCTGCTTTCTTGTCACTTGTCACCAGCGTATTTTCGCATTTTCCGTCGTCGCCTGGGCGTTTCTCTGACTCCTCTAGATTCAGCCTCTCCTCCCTCTTATTCCCCCAGCATTCGAGTAAACCCACATACGTTCCCTTCCCTTGCTATGCTGTTTTAAACAAAGAACGCTGCTTTCTGTTACCAGAAAGAAGAGAGAAGGGGAAAAAAAAATGTCAACGGTTCTATCTCTGTGTCCACATGGCGGATCTCAAGCCAGCATTCTTGAGCCACCTGTGTGGAACTTTAATTAGTTCAGGTGGGAGGTCTGTGCCAAGAAACGGGGCGCGCATCGCGGTGGCAGATTTCTTCCCTTAACGCCTTTCTCTTCCGCATGGAATCCCACTCGCAGCGGGGTATTAGACACCCAGCTCCTTCCGACCCTGCCAGGGTCTAACCTCCGACCAGGAGCTGCCTCACCCAACACAGGTCCCGCACCGCCCGCCGTGTGATTGAAAGGGCGCATCCTACCGAACGCTTCTCAGCCCCACACCCACACAGCTGTGAAATCAGTAACGACAGCCGCGTCTGACTGATGAAAAGGTCGATGCTTTGGTGGTTAAGTGTGAAGAATGGAATGAAATGAGCCTGGACTTGTCATTGTTGATACTTGGCAGATTGTATGACTGTCCAAGACTTGTCTAAGGCTGAAGAGTTGATGTCATCATTAACGTGTAACAGTGGTTGCTTGTTCTCCCCCTGCTGTCCAAGGCTGTTCCCACTTTGATTCGGCAGGTCTCTCTGCAGCCAGGCTTGACCAGTTTCCTGTCTCGCTCTGCAGTCAGGAGGGCAGGCTAGGGATCTCCTCCATCATTCTGCTGACTAAAATCTTTGTACCTCAAGCTCTGGAGTGTCAATTTGAATCCGTCATAAGGTGAGGAGAGCTATTCTCACATGTGTTACCTGAGAACTGGACATTTAAGGCCAGGAGATGGAGCTCGGTGGTGACATTGCTCAGCAAGTGCTGTGCCCTGGGGTTTGTTCCCTGGCATTGAAATAAAATAGTTTAAAAATCAGACATTTAGGGCTGATAAGATGATTCCGTGTTTAAGAGCACTGGCAGCTCTTCCAGAGGTCCTGAGTTCAATTCCCAGCAACCACGTGGTGACTCACAACCATCTACAGTGGGATCTGGTGCCCTCTTCTGGCGTGTAGGTATATATGCAGAACACGCATACCTAAAA
Organism: Arvicola amphibius; assembly: GCF_903992535.2. Taxonomy (NCBI): domain Eukaryota; kingdom Metazoa; phylum Chordata; class Mammalia; order Rodentia; family Cricetidae; genus Arvicola; species Arvicola amphibius. The sequence goes on along the minus strand of NC_052055.2, from coordinate 3,419,000 downwards.
TATAAATAAAATTTAAAATTTATAGAAAACTAAATCAGGCACGTAAGATTAAAGAGCAAGGGAGCTGAAAAGGTGTCTAGTAGTTCAGGGCACTGTTCTCCCCGAAGATCCCCATTCAGCTCCCAGCAGGGACACGGTGGCTCACAACCACTACAGTTCCTAGGGATCTGACGTCCTCTTCCGGCTTCCAGGGGCACCAAAAATGTACATGCTGTATAGATTCACATGCAGACAAAACACCCATACATATAATAATAATAATAATAATAATAGAGATTAAAGACAACACACAGAGATAGATAGATAGATAGATAGATGGATGGATGGATGGATGGACGGACAGACAGACTTTCAGGAACCTGAATATTTTATTTCTAATGGAAATAAAATTCTGGGTGTTTTCAAGCAATGCTATCCACTTAAAAAGGGAAAAATAATATGGGATAACAACTGGCTTTTGTATTCTATATTTTTCTTTAAAAAAATAAGATGTGCAGCCATTTCTTCTAAGATGTCTTGGAGTGAGAGGAAGTGTGGGATCTTCCTCACAGGTTTCAGCAGAGTTCTAAATGAGCTGTTCTGGAGACAAATTACAAGTTTTAGAAATCTCAGGAACTTTGAAACTGTGTCACTTACCATGAGGAATTGATGCAGAGATCCAGGCTGACTCATTGCTCCCACACCTATCCTCGGCTCTGTAGCGCATGTGGTTTTCTTGAAAAATTAGTGTTATCAGCTAAGTGGGGCTGATTCCCACTCCTGCCCACACAGAGGAGGGCTTCTGTGTGCGTGTCAGCCCCGTTCCCTCGTGACGTGCCATTGTGGGGTGTGACAGCAGCAGGCTGGCTGTCAAGGCTCCATCGCCAGCGTTGCAGGAGCCAACTCCAAACGCCGTGGGCCTCCTCTCCGACCTCCACCATGCACAGAACCGAGGAGTTGTAAGTCCAGCGCTTTTGGTACATGTGTGTACGTGTGAGCACAGCCCAGGTAACTCATCCACAGCCCGCAACAGCCGAGACCGTCTCCCAGGTCTGTGTGACTCTAACGCCTGACCGGTCGCTTGATGATCAATTGATCCACTTCCCACAACTCATCTGACCTTCTCTTCCCATGGCTCGAAGTTGCTGCCCTCAGCAAAATCTTCCACCAGTGTCCTGCTAACACTAATTAGGAGGCAGTGTGACATTGTACCAACAGAGCCATCCAGATATATGAAGTCATCCAAAATTGTGGGTTTTTTTTTTTTGTTGTTGTTGTTGTTTGTTTTTTGAGACAGGGTCTCACTGTGCAGCCCAGGCTTTCTTCAAACTCACCTCTGTGGTCCAGGCTAGTCTTGAACTAACATTGATCCTCCTGTCTCAGCCTCCTTCCGCTCCATCTGCAGTCTCCCCAGCTGTCCAAATGTTATTCTGCACCTGTCTCCTAGACACCCCTGCTGTCCTTGTATCGCGTCTCTCTAGGTCACCATCCTCACTCCGACAGTGACAGAGAATTCCGTCATCTTGACTTATTTCATCTCTGGGCAAGAAGCATCATCCTAGATTCTGGTTCTGCTTTGCCCCCCACCACACTCAAAAGTCTAGCTAGGTTACCATTAGCTTCAGCTTCTCACTTTTAAAAAGAGAAAAGGAAGTTGAACAAGACCACCAACCTCTCAGGAGATGCCTCTGTGAGTCCCCGCTATGCCCCGGCCAGAGAGCCCCCTCCCCCATTCTGTATTTCTTTGACTCTAAAACTCATGTTGTGTCCACTCCCATGAACGGCAGTCCTGGCCCAGCCGTGCCCCTCTCTACAGACCGGTTCCTGCTGCCCTGTTCCTCCGCAGCCACTCTCAGCCAGCCTCGGTCTCTCCCTGCTGTTGCTTGCCTGGCTGCCTTGTGATTTAGCTCCCACAGCACCAGGTCTGCAGCGTGTGACCTGGGCAGCACTTCCACGAAATCTGTGGAGGCCACCAGAGAGTGGGCAGCTTCGCTTCTCCTCTCCCGCGCAGCACTACCTAGGAACCCTGTAAGTAGCTGGCGGGTGGGTTTGTCCTGCCCAGAACTGAACCAGGAATTTTAAGCCATCACAGCTTTTCCTTGACTCGTGCTAGGCTTCCAGTCAAATAAAATCCTTAATCCTTTTTAAAAATGTAATCTTTAGCAAGGCAGTGCTCCCGTTGTTTCCTCTTGCCTTCTCTGGGGCTGGTAAGCAGAACTTTCCAGTTAACGTTTCATTTCCATCCGTTGTTTGTGACTGTTAAGATCTTTTGTTCCTGGGTTGAGTTTCTCACCCAGTTATTTTGCTTCCATGTTCTCCACGGGGGCGACATGCGTATTGATCAAGCTGCATCAGGGCTGTCGAAGCAAATGTGTTTTAAACGGGACCCCCCCCCCCCCCCCCCCCCCCCCCCGTAACCCACAGCTTGACCTTTCACCCTCTAGCCTCAAAGTGATCTCTTATCTCACATGCTAGGCAAGAGCTGCACCTCCAAGCTAACTCCCCTGCCCTGATCTCTTATCTGCCCATCTCTGAATAGTTGTGTAACACCTGTTACTAGCTCCTTGTTTTTAAAAAGATTTATTTATTTTATACACACACACACACACACACACACGTGTGTGTGTGTGACGTGTGTGTATGTGGTATGTGTGTGTGCTCTAGCTGCATGCATGCCTTTATGCCAGAAGAGGGCATCAGATCCCACTAGAGATGGTGGTGTGCCATCATGTGAGTGCTGGGAATAGAACTCTAGCCAGTGCTCATAATCTCCGAGCCATTTCCACAGTCCTCGTTTTTATTGTAATTTAGCTAAGGAGGAATTATCCATTGATTCATTTTTGTGTACACTGGTACTGTGTAATGTGAAAGGCGCCTGCTATGACAGAGTTCAGATACAAAGCTTTCTTATCCAGGGTGGCCTTGGATTCCCGAAGTGATGCACCTGCAGGTCCCTCTCCAGTGCTGGAATCATAGGCAGTCACCACCACACCTAACTCAAAACAGGAAGCACCGTGTTGAGACAGTCTGTCCAATTATGTGTGTTCTATCCATTCTTCCATCATTATGCATGCATATGTATGCCCATGGGGTGGGGGGACGACTCGTGGAAGCTGGGTCCCCCTTCTGTCACACGGATCTGCATATCAAGCTCAGGTTGACAGGACTGTCAGCAAAGGGATGTCTGCTAAACTGTCCCTTTGCCTACTTTGGAGCACTCGGAACTTACTTGCTACATTGTTGCCCAGGCTCATCTCCAATCCACAGTGCTCCTGTCTCAGTTTCTGCTGTAGCTGGCATTACAGGCTTGCACCCCCACCACCACCATGTCATTTCTGCAGGGCAGCCCAGCACCCCCATGTCATTACTGCAGGGCAGCCCAGCACCCCACCACCATGTCATTACTGCAGGGCAGCCCAGCACCCCCATGTCATTACTGCAGGGCAGCCCAGCACCCCCACCCCCCGCCACCATGTCATTACTGCAGGGCAGCCCAGCACCCCCCCATGTCATTACTGCAGGGCAGCCCAGCACCCCCCCACCATGTCATTACTGCAGGGCAGCCCAGCACCCCCCCCACCATGTCATTACTGCAGGGCAGCCCAGCACCCCCCCCCACCATGTCATTACTGCAGGGCAGCCCAGCACCCCACCATGTCATTACTGCAGGGCAGCCCAGCAACAGCCCATCTTCTTTCTATAGGGAAGGCAAGCAGCTGGTCCAAGCTCACTGGCTCTGTCCTTAACACAAGGATTCCGTTCATCCTCATGGCTCTGGTCCTTACCCTGTCTCCATCGGAAGGAAAGGAGAAACCTGGGCACATCACTCACGCTTGGTGAGGGCATAACCAGAAAGCCAAATCCATGGTAACTGGAGCATCGTCCTGGCGGGAACTTTGTCACATGACCACACCCAACCCAAGTTAGTCTGGGACACAGAGTCACTCCAGATAGCTCTCCGCCCAGGTAAAACTGGTGTTGCAAAGAGAAGACCAGCAACTGGGAAGCCAGCTGACAGCCTGCCGCAGGAAGAGAAGTCCACCTGAGGAGGAAGACTGTGGAAGAAGCTGGTTGGCTGTTGTGCTTGAGTCGATGCTTCTGGAAACACAGATCTGTAGGCAAAGGGGAAAATTTGAATTCTTAAAGACTGGGTTATTTTGAGAGTCAGGCCTCTCCATCTCTGAAAACAATAAAGGAAAGCTGGTCAGATGAACTACTTAGAGGGAAGAAGAAGGAAGATCACAGTCAGCCTTCCAAGTGGGGCTAGCAGGAGAAGCTGCCAAGCAACTGCGGAGCTAGCTCTGATGGAGGCAGTGGAAGCAATAGTGACAGACAGCATGAAGAGAGAAGGAGCTGGATGTAGCTGTGGCCCTGTTGTGAAGCAGGGGAGCCACCCAGATGCACTTCACGTTTAGGTAGCTGGAGACAAGGCTGCAGATGTGGGAGGCACACTGGCTGGGCTAGCCTGGGGGTTCTGGCTGGGAGGCACACTGGCTGGGCTAGCCTGGGAATTCTGGTGGGGAGGCACACTGGCTGGGCTAGCCTGGGGATTCTGGCCACTAAGCCCAGGGAGCCCTTTGCACAATCGGGTGTGGTCACCACACCCTCCCAGGCCCAGGGAGCAGAGCCCAGTAATTTCCCTGAAAGCAGGTGCCCTGCAAGAGGAAGAGGTTTGTTCTTACAGAAGCGTGTGTCACCCCCCCCCCATTCCTTCCTGATGTTCATTTCTTAAATGAACATCAATTTTAAAAATGATGCTTGTTTTCCCTGCTCTCAGTTTGCCAAAGGTATTTAGGCTGTTTGTTCTTAAAACGCAACTGTTCTCAGGGTTTATGTGTGCTCTGGATTGAAATGTTTCGTGCAACAACAAGAGCAATTCCCTTTGCAGGGCTGCTGTTGTGACTGTGTGTCCCGCCCAAGAATTAACTGCACATCTGTTAAATGGCAAATTCTATGCCAGGAGAGCCAAAACCTCTAACTGCCACCCACCACCTAGAGAATGAGGTTCTTATCAAACCTGCATATCCCCAGGGGAGGGGAGAAGGTTCCCCTTGTTCATGCCCGTGTGTGTGTGTGTGTGTGTGTGTGTGCGTGCGTGCGTGTGCGTGCGTGTGAAAGGCTGTGTAAAAGGCAGCAGTACTCCAAATGTCAGTATAAGGCAGCTTTTTCCTCCTCACTGAGCGCTTGGTAATCCCAGACTCTGACCTAGAGATTTATGTTACTGTTATTTGTACTACTGTGTGTTGTGGGGCGAATCCCCTCTTTTTTCCCACTTTATAGAAAAGGAAACCAAATTTAGTGAGGTTAAGCGGCCAAGGTTTGCGGCTGACCCTGCTGGCTGTCAGAACCCAAGCTCTTAGGTGCTACAGGGTAGTCCTAAAATTCTCCGGTACAGACTGTCTCTGTCCAATAGGCCTTGTAGGCTAAGAAACCATGTCACATAGGAGAACACTGAGGAGCCCGTGAGAAGCAGGGACAGGCAGAACAAGAGCCGGGGCTGAGAGGCAGTAGATGGAAGAGACAGAACAGACATCACCTTCTACCAGTCAATAAACTTCAAAATTCCCCTCCGCCGCTCAGTCATAGTGCCACCAAGATGTGTCTGCCAGCAGGCCAGGTTCCAGTTTGGGAATGGATGTTTAGTGCTGATGTGACTAATGTTCGCCAGCCTCTTTTGCCGGAATTCCTGGTCCCCAGTGGTTGGTTGTGTTCTAGGAGGTTCTCGGGGAGCGGCAGAGCAGTGTCTGGCTCCGGGCCTGTGATTGGTAGCCTGGCCCTGCTCCCGGTCCCATTCTCTTCTACCCCTATGAGGATATGAAGGAGCTTCCACAGCAGTCTCCTGCCCCTCCCCCAGGTTGACCCTCTACCACCCCTTCCCCACCGTGATGGACTGGGATCCCTGAAACTGAGCCAGCACACACCCTTCCTCCCTTAAGTTGTTGCACCCGGTGTTTAGCCACCACAATAAGAGAAGCTGACACACGTGTGCATTGGTGAGTGTCTTGTACATTACATCATACATCTGTGAGTGCATTGGTGAGTGCATTGGTACATTACAGCCCTGATTCCTTTCAAATGTGAGGACAGCCGTTTTAATGCAGGCCTTTGGAGTCAGGCTGGTCTTGGCTCGCATCCCTAACACAAGCCCTCTGAGGACCCTGCCTTCTTCCCTGCATCTCTCATTGAACGTCCCTGCGTCTTCACCGCCTCTCTTCCCATGTACTTTGCAGCCCCCCAGCCCTTTTGTCCCGGTGACATCGCTGAAGATACCAACCAGAAGCTTCCAAGTCCAAGTGCCACCTCCCTCATTTTCACACAAGATCTTCTGTTCATTGTCCGCACCCGAATCACCTTGGCTTTGATGGGACATCCCTGCCATGTTCTGCCTGGTCCATCTGACCGTCCTAGCTTGGGCAAGCCCATGTCTCTGCTCTCCTGGATCACTTCTCCCCACCGGTCTCACTCCCACTCTCTCTATGGGGTTTGATTCAACTGCAATTCACAAGCTGATGACTTCAGCCCAGGCATTGCTTTTCACCCTGACTCATACTTGCTGGAGTGTCACATGGGCCCATGGTCATCAGAGCCCAGAAGGCACCAGTTCCATCTCTCCTATCTTCATGTCACTGGAGAGAGGGGGTCAGGTTACAAGAATCAAGGTTCTTGAATCAAGGGGTTCCTAGAATCAAGGGGAAGCCTGAATAACCTGGTGTCCAGGCTGAGAGCCAGGGATTTAAGAGATTGAACCAGAGAAGTTAGAGATTTAAGTTTCCAGAAGCAGATTTGATACCAGCTTAGATTATGGCCCCACTTCTTAGTGTCTTAAATAGGATTTCTATTGCTGTGAAGAGACACCATGACTGTGGTCACTCTTATAAAGGAAAACATTTAATTTGGGTGGCTCACAGATCAGAGGTTCAGTCCATTATCATCACGGTGGGACATGGCGGTGGCCTGCAGGCAGACATGGTGCTGGAGAGGTAGCTGAGAGCTCTACATCTTGCAAAGACAACAGGAAGTGTTCTGAAACACTGGGTGTGGCTTGAGCATATGAGACTTCAAAGCCCGCCCCCAGTGACACACTTCCTCCAACAAGACCACACCTCCCAGTAGTGCTGCTCCCCTTGGGGGCCATTTTCTTTTAAACCTTTACCACAGTGTCTGTAGTTAGATGTGTGAAAGCTCCTTCACAGACACAGCAAGGGCCACCATGCCACCACATCTGATTCCCTCTTCTGGCCACCATGGGCACTGCATGCCCATGGTGCATGCACATGCATGTAGGCAAAACACTCGTGCACTTATAATAAAAATATAAATCTTTTAAAAAACAAAAACAGGCCAGGCAGTGGGGGCACACACCTTTAGTCCCAGCACTTGGGAGGCAGAAGCAGGCGGATCTCTGTGAGTTCGAGGCCAGCCTGGTTTACAAGAGCTAGTTCCAGGACAGGCACCAAAGCTACATAGAGAAACTCTGTCTCAAAAAACCAATTAAAAAAAAAACAGTTGAGCGAGTGTTCTTGTGGTATGATTGAGCATCCTTTGGGTATACCCCAATTGTTATCAGAACGCCTCCATTAGTAACTGATGGAAACAGATGTAGATACACACAACCAAACATTAGGCCAAGCTTGGGGAATCCTGATAAAGAGAGGAAGGAAGGATTGTAGAAGCCAGAGGGATCAAGGACATCACAAGAGAAAACAACTCACCTGGCTCATAGGAAGGAGGAGGAAGAGGAAGAGAAGGAGGGGAAAGAGGAAGGGACGGAGGGGAAAGAGAAAGGCCTTACAAGGACCCACACTTTAAAAGGATTTTCTTGTGCGACTGGTACCTGGTACTTTATCATCTTATCAAGCATGATTGCAGCCAGAGCCCAGGAAGGCAACACAATAATGACTCTGCCTGTTTCAAAGATGGAGAATTTGACACCGGAAGAGACAGGCTCATCCAAGGTGCAGTCAGTCCCCTATGGAACCCCACAGAAAAGACAGCCTGCAGAGTGTGCCTCCCGAGACTGGCGGCAATGGCACCACGCAGGCTGCCACATGCACAGACATTATTCAGGAGCGGTATTGAATCCCCTAGCGTCTGTTTCACCACGTTATAACCATGCCCTTCATTTACAACCATTTCCCCTGGCTATGCCTGTGAGCAGGGGCTGCAGGGCCTGCCCCTGAGTTCCAGAGCCCACTCGGTGCTAGCACAGACTCCCATTGTGCTGCGCGCCTCTCGGCAGCTCTCCAGGCAGAGAACAGAATGCTGACCCCTGGCACTGCTGAGCTGCTGAAGGTGTGTGCCTCACTACAGAGCCCCATCGCTGAGAGCCCAGAGTGCGCATTAGCATCGTCTCCTTGGGAGAGTGTTATTTTTGTCTCTCATCTTCAGGGACTGTTCCAAAAAAGGGGAGGCAGGTATCAGAAGAACAAAAAGAACTAATGTCTCCAGATCAGAAGAGAGCTGTTTGGTATCTCGTTGTCACCATCTCCAATGTCACCCAGTACCCCTGAAGCCCCAGAGGACAGACCGAGGTGGAGGGGAGCAACTATTGGGCGCAGCACCGAGCCAGCGCTGGGATCTTTCTATGTGATTTCTCACCACGCATTCCATGAAACAGGGCTTGTTGCCATAGTTACCGAGAGTCACATGATAGCCTGGCTACTTAGATGTGTAGGAGAACAGATGAATCCGCAATGGGGGCTAAATGCTGCCTCCCTTCCTAGCTGCCTCCTCCTCAGCCAGGCTCCAGGGTCTGCCCCATTTACCACCAGCCTGCCCGCGGGTTAACAGCCAAGCTATACATTACTTTCATAATGAGATCGTTCCCAGTGTTTCTCAAGGGCCTCCTCTAGTTTCAGGAGCCTTCTGCCCCTTCTAGCCCCTCCTTTCCCTGACCCCTCTGCCTCTCGTGCAGCCCCTCTGCCCTACACGGGTGCTGTAATTAAATAGCCTCGTGGGAGGGGCATGAGCGTGCAGCTTACAGCATTTGAACAACCTCTTCTCTAAACTCAGAGGAGGGCAGGAGTCAGAGAGTTTAGAAGCAGTGATACAACAGGACACACTGCCTCCCACGGAGGAGCAGGAGTGGGGACTTGCCCCAGTGCTGAAGGGACCAGGTGGGGTCTCACTTTCCTTGGCTGAATGGGGGTGGGGTGCTGTCTAAACCCTCTGCCTCAGAATTTTGGTATTGGTTCCACTCTGACCACCTCTAACGAGGAGTGGTGGGTGTGGTCCGTGACACCACCTTCCAAACGAATGGGCTAGGCCTGGGGGAAGCTTTCGGAGCTGGGGATCTCTGCTTTTCTCCCCGCCTCCTCTCCTCCCTTAGAGTCTTGTGACCAGTGAGGGCCTAGTCACATGCCTGCCTGCCGGGAGAAGTTGGTGAGTGGGCGCACCTCAGCAGCAGCATGGGTGCAGGCTCCCAGCACATTTGTGCCTCTGTAGTACAGAATGCCCACTTCTGTGGGCTCAGATCACATGGCACCTAGCCAATCCCTCTAGACTCTCTCTCCAGCAAGAGCGAAGTCTAGAGACGGAAACAGACCCGGAGAGTTAGCTGAGGCTCGGCCTGGGAGGAATTTTGTCCCGGCTTGGCTAGGTGATTCAGAGAACGTTCTTTAGGATCCTGGCCTCAGAAGGCAAAGTATGTTCAGAGGAGAGGCAACAGATAACTTCTCAAATGTAACTAGCTTTACAAGACTCACGGAACAAGAGCCAAGGAGACCAGAGATGTCCCAAGATAGAGAAACCACAACCTCAGATCCTAGAGTCGTGTGAGACTCTGTCAGGTGGAGTGCAAACATACTAGAATTTCTGGAATTTTCTAACATCACCTCTGTGTTTCATGTAGATACACATCATGCTTCCGTTCCCCTTTTATACATTTTAGGGTATGTGCATTATAGTACCCACAGCTCTATCAGGTAGGACCAGAGTAAGAGACCGTACAAGATCACAATGGCTTAAACGGGTTTGTGTCATCTAAGTGGAGCCTGGTAGTGAATTGCTTGGAGCTGGGACACACTGTCTCTCTGATGCTCTGACATCCTCAACAGGTGGCTTCCACTTCCTTATCCAAGGTGACCCTCGTGGTCCAGGCAGGAGTATGTCTACATTCAGGGTAGCAGAAGGCTGAAACCACTGGGACACTTCTTGAGATGACACCCCACTCTGGCATCCCATTGGATAGTATGGCCCCCAACCAGCTACAAGGGTTTCTGGGAAATGTAGTCTATTCAGGAATGTCTTGAGTCTATTGGGGAATGCTATACCAAGGAACCACAAGATGCTGCTAATAGTCCCCCCCCCCTCTCTCTCTCACACACACACACACACACACACACACACACACACACACATGCACGCACACATTAGTAGGTTAGCCCATGAGCGCACTTACACAGAAATAAACACACTGTTGTGAGCACAGTTCAAATGAGAGTCTGGCAGGGACTTTAGAGATCATTGTTATGGATCACAGATCTCTAAAACACCTGGACTGATTGAAGGAGTGTGGGTGTCTTCATCATTTGCCAAGGCTCAGATATGTAGGACTCAGCCAGCCGTGAGAAGCTTAACAGGAACAGACCACTCAAAGGAAGTTCTTAACTTCCAACCATTCTCACCTGCCATGCAGGACCCAGCCATGATGAGCTTAATGGAGGCCTGAGTCTCAGTAGTTTACTCTGAAGCAAAACCTGGTTGCAGGAAGAACCACAAACTGAAATTACCCGAGCACAACCCAGGAACAGATCTCCAAAGGAAATTCCTAACGTTCCAACAACCCTTGTAAATAGGATCACCTGCCAGCACACATTCACCAGGACACCCCTAGACAAATGTCAGCCAATCATGGGTCCTGAACCTTAGAAATCTCTCACCCCCGCCTTTACTACTATAGAAACCTAACTCTGCCTGAGCTCGGGGCTCTCCAATCACTCCGATACATTGGACGCACAGAGAGTCCAAGTTTGCAAACTTTTGTAGAATAACGGCTCTTTGCTTTTACATAAAGGACTTTGTCTCCTTGTTGGTTTTTGGGGGACTTTGCAGATCTGGGCATAACAGATAAATGTCTCCCGAAGACCCAGATGTTAAAGGCATGTTTGTTAGACCATGGTGCTGTTGAGAGATGGTGTAACCCTGAAGAGGTGAGAACTAGTTAGGGGAAGTTAGGTCACTGGGAGCTTCTCATTCCCTAGCAACTTCCTGTCACTCTGTGTGCTTCTTCCTGCCATGGTCTCCCACCGTAACATACCATCTTGCTACACTGTCCCCAAATAATGAGACTGGTGTTCCAAGAACTGAAACCTCCGACACCATGAGCCAAGATAAAGATGGCCCCTTCTAAATAGACTTTCTCGGTATTTGTTAGAGTACAGGAATGGTGATTAGCTCATCCTCCATTCATCAGAGTGAACAGTATGGGTAGTTCATGTGTGGACGCATGCCTGTCCAACTTCAGCCACGCAGTTGCTGAGACGGGGACAAGGGGATCTAGTGAGTCTTAGTTGACAGCTCAGCCTGTGCATGGAATCTGGATTGGTTCAGGTTGTTGACAGCTGAGCTCAGAACTGTCCTTCACTCTGGAAGAGCAGATGCTGAGCGCAAAGCTGAGAGAACGTGAAGAAGCTTCCCACACTCTGATAGGCTGCTCTAGGAACACAAATGCACGTCACCTCCACAGGATGAGAGCGGTACCGAGAGAGGGCCGGGTACCCAGAGAGGGCCGGATGCCCAGAGAGGACCGGGTACCCAGAGAGGGCCGGGTACCCAGAGAGGGCCGGGTCCCCGTGACGTCAGCTCAGCTCCTGCGTCAAACTGTGAGCACATACAGCGTGACTCAGGAGCCACTCTGGATTCTGCGGATGGTGCCACCCGCACCCGCGCACCAGAGCTACCAGAGTGATGCAGGAGACAGAACGAGGGACGGATGGGTTCTACAGCACAGCTGCAGGACCTGGATGGATGTCTACAGAAGAGAGAAACCAATTCCTGTCTTGTTTAAGTAACTGTTCACTTAAAGGTCTTTGTTTTAGCAGTCGACATATAACCATAGTAGTACTAGAAATAAATACCTTATTTAATTGCTCAGTTTGGGGCTGAAGAAAAGGTCAGCAATTAAGAGCACTTGCTACTCTTAAAGAAGACCTGGGTATGATTCTATGCACACATATGGCAGCTCCCAATATTCTATAACTAACTCCGATGCCACCTTTTGGTTTCTGTTGGTACTGCATGTGCATTTGAAAATACAACATACACATAAATAATCTTAATTACTCAATGTTATATAGTGAGTAAACATCTAGCAAGAGTCTTTTTGGTCTCAGATCCAGAGTCTTGTACATGCTAGACGAGGACTCCGTAACTGAACTACACCCCAGCTCCAGAGCCAGGCCCAGAATATGATGCTAAAGTACAGTACCTAAAAAGAAGCTATCAGAATCAACCGCCAGAGGGGCCTTCTCCGAAGCCACCTATCTACCTAAAGGCTGGTCTTACCGAGACTTTTCTACCACAGCCTGAGTCAAGGCAAACTATATCCAGACAAACTCTGTCCTGCTTCAACTAAAAATGCCTCTAGTATCTCCTTTATGGAGAGGACAAACACACTTCTAAGCCTCACTGCTGGGTCTTGCTCTTTGGCACGAGAATAACTGGGTGCCTTTGCCCCAGCTCCTTTGTCTACTGCCCCTCACTTCTCAGAGCGGGTAAGAAACCTCCAGAGAGGAAGAAAGAGCCCTCTTCTAGACACATAAGCACTTTGGGCAGAGGCTGTGCTCCTTGTCTCTGCCACCAAGATCTGACCTGTGAGGCGATGCTCTGTACTATGGTCCAAAGGAATGAATACCAGTTGGCCGTTATGACCTTTAGAGTGCCCAGCAGGCAACAGGAGATCAGTAAGAAACCAATGAGATCATAAGTTAGCAGGTGTTCAGAGATTACAAGCCTCACACACACTTCAGTTACAGCTCTCTCCATTAGGAAACTTGATATTTAGGGCAAGAGTGTGTCTGCCCTCTGAATCTGAACTCCCCACTCAAGAATATATATGGCACATGGCCAGGAGGATGGCGTAGTGGGTCAAAGGCCCTGCTGCTAAAGCTTTATGACCCGAGCTCAATCTGCAGACATGTGGTGGACAAAGCCTGCTCCCCTTCGACTTGTCCTCTGTCCTCCACGTGTGTGCATCTGTAAAGATATGGTGGGGGACTGGTCCCACGAGGGGCAGCCGTGGGCCACCTGAGGCCTCCGTGGGTGCTCTGGCCAGTGGCCTGAGGCCTCCACAGGAGACAGACAGATACGCCATGTAGAGAGAGTTTGGGTATAGTGTTTATTTAGTGGGTTATGGAGGGGAAAGGGAAGGGGAAGGGGAAAGAGAGGCTGAAGCTGGATCTTCAGAAGAAGGGGGGGGGGCAGATTTGGGAGTGGCCAGAGCTTGTCTCTTAAAGGGATAGGGTACTAGGTGACAGACCAGGCCAGCAGATTACAACACTCCTTTCCCACAAATAAATAAATGTAATTAATTTTTTAAAAAGAATGCATATGACATGGGCTGTGAATGAAGCTCAGTGACAGAGTTTTTGGCATCATGAGCAAGGCCCTGGGTTCAATCTTTGCACTGGGGAAAAGGCACACGAGTATACACACACACACACACACCTACACACACCTACACACACACACACGCACACATACACACACCTACACACATACTGTTGACACCTTCATGAGACAGACACTCCAGTTATGGCATTCTAATGTAGTATGAATAATAACAACCTAGAGACAGATTCAGGGGTTAAAGCTGAAGATCAGAGAAGCAGAACAGTAAGCCACTAGAGAGACATTTCACCTCTGAATGTTCAGACCAAAGGAGCTATCCTTGGCCTGCCTAGACTGCACTGTGTCTCCACCAAACCTCAGACTCCACACTCCAGTGAGTGCCTGTCTCTTCCTCTTTATATTCCTCTCTCCACCCAGCCTTATTGCTCCTGTCTCCACCTCCCTAGTGCTGGGGGTAAAGGCATTTGACTCCCAAACACTAGGATTAAAGGTGTAACCCACCAACACCTGGTTATGTTTTTGGATAAATCTTGTGTAGCGCAGGGTAGTCTTGAACTGACAAAGATATGTCTACCTCAGTCTCCTGAGTTCTGGAATTAAAGGTGTGTGTCACCACTGCCTGGCCTCTAGTGGCTTAGCTTTGCACTCAGATCTTCAGGCAAGCTTTATTTATTAAAATACACTATTTATTAAAATATCACTACTCTCTAAGTGTCGGAGGGTACCTGATCCACCACACAGACACACTTAGAGCCTCTGCTACCCCTCAGGCCAGAGTCCCCTCCATGTCGTTTCCATTAGCCTCATGGTCAGGTGGTCAGTGGCCTTCCCAATGGCTTAGATGGGAGATGGAGACCTGACTCAGCCAGGTAGGGTGCGACAAGCATGCTAACTGCAGGATCAGCACCCTCCCCGCCTCACTCACTCACCTCCTCCCTCCCTCCCTTCTTCCTTCTCTCCCTCTTTTCCTCCCTCCCTCCAGTCCAGCCTCCACAATCCAGCTCAAGTTCAAGGTCCCCTACTGGGCAGAAAAGTCTCCCTTTTCTGGTTGCAGCAGCTCTGCTCCCCAGAGGTCATGTCCGTTTACACTCTCTGTTGGAAGCAGTGAGAACCCAGATCCTGAATTTCTTGTAATCCCCTGATCTGAGTGCCTACAGCTGCTCTGAGCCTGAGACCTTCTGGAGTTCCTGATGGCAGGAGAGTGGTTTCTGGTGGGTTTGGCTGGGGCATGGCTATCTCTATATAATCTGCCCCTGAACACAATAAAGGGGGCATTCTTGGGGAATTCAAGGACGACCCGTGTCGCCCTCTCTCTGTCTGTTTGTGTTTGTGTATTTTAACCTCCAGCCCCTTGCCCGAAACTTGCGAACTAGGTGCCAGCGCACCGAACGCAGACACGGGGGCGAGGTGCGTGGCAATTGGAGGTCCCAGCCAAGATTTGGGAACTAGGGAATGCTGAGAGGTCGCCCTCAGAAGGTGAGGGTGGATTGGGGTATGGTTAATCCTGACGTCCTTCGCTGCTGCGTTTGGCAGCAAAGGAACTCCAACCGAGAAAGAGGGGTAAGCGAACAGGGTTGTCCCCTAAATAACATACCCCAGCTGCCATACCCCCGTGGCACATTCATTCTTGTCAGCTGAGCGCATGGAAGACACCTTCTCACTCGTGCACCTCTTATGTTTCTCTGAGGTTGGATAGCTGAAAAAAAAAAAAAAAAAAAACCTACCAAGATGTCGGCACACTCCGCTCTGCTGTAAGAGGCGTCAGAGGCTCAGTTGCTCATCTGTGGTTCACAGGTCAGTTCCACTTCAGCCCTCACCTCTCCCGGGAGCTTCCCCATGGCAGATTCTGCGTCTCCTTCATTCAGTCTCCAGCACCTACCTCAGTGCCTGGCGCTGGCTGGTGATTCGGTAAGGTCTGATGACTGGCGACTCTCTTGGTGGGCGAGCCGGCAAAGGGAAGAGGCACTAGGTCTTTGCGTGTCAGGTACTCATCTCCACGTGTTGTCAGCTGCGCGCATGCGTGCGTAGGGTGCACAGGGCAAATGGAAGACCGAGTTCCTGTCCTCACATGGCCGAGTCTCCAAATGGCAGAGCCAAAAAGTAAACAAGAAAACCAAAGAAACCTAGACCCTGAGACCATCCGTCTATGTAGAAAATGCCTAATGGGACTGGAGGCAAGGGTTACAGAGGGTTGAAGACGGAGTGGGCCATTTAGATGGATGGGTGGGGAAAGCTTCACTGGGGACACTGGGGACATAGGTTGGTCAGCTTTCTGTCACTAGATGCCACACCTGAGATAGTCCATTTACAGAGAAGAGGTTTATTTTGATGGCAGCCTGAGACACACTGGCCCCATGACTTCAGGCCTACAGTGGCGTGCATGGTGCAGGGAATGCAGCCTGAGACATACTGCCCCGGTGAACATGTTGACAAGGGCCTTCCTATAACTGGACATAGGGTAGGATCCAGCCCAGTTGGGGCTGGCTGAGACCATGGATCCCCTGCAGGCTGATAAAGGTGATGAGTTACCCAGAAAGGAAGCCAGGCACCTCCATATCTGCGGCCTTCCCAGGACTGGGCGTGGCCTGGCGGGTGACAGCAGGTTTGTGCCTCTCCAGAGAGAGGAAAAGGCTGCCTTTTGAGGACTTGTGTGACTCTCCCACGTGGTTTCCTCTGCTGGGCAGGCAAGAGAGTCTTGTGTTTGTAGCCAGCGCAAACAGATCCCAATCCAATTATCTCAGGAATGAAGATTTGCTTTAGTTCAAAGTCCAGAACGTGTGTTCTTTGATGAAGGTCTGAGGGTGTGTGTGTGTGTGTGTGTGTGTGTGTGTGTGCAGGCAATCGCACAAGTCTGTACATTTGTGCTGTTGAGAGAGGACCAGCAATAGCCTTGGCTTCCCAACAGCCTTGGCTTCCCGCTCTCCACCGCGGCCCTAGCTGATACGGTAATTTTATGTATTCGTGTTTTCTTGTCCATAAGCAGACTGGTGCCGCAGCAAGCGGTGGAACAAGGGCTTAATTACAGGGACCTCTGCCCAACTGACTCGCTGAAAATTGGCCCCAGGGATGATTCAGCAGTAATCTTGCCACCGGTCCAGAGAAAACCCTCTCTGGGATGACGTCATGTCTCGCCCCACCCACCTCTCCTGCCTGCCTCTCCTCTCTAGAACCCCAGTCCCATCATCTGTGGAGCTCAGAGCTGCCATCTGCGTTGCAACGAATATGCATTTTATTACTGAAATAGCATCCCTGCATCCAACGGTGCCCCTCGAGCACTTCATACTTAATAGCTACCAGAAAAGGAAGAAATCCCAGCCCCAGGGGATGACCAGGGGACACATCCCAATCTCTGTCTGCGGCCTCCTGTATCTGGAACTGGGTATTTATCTCTGCACCCCATGAATACTTATACTTTGAGGGGAAGAGATTGGTTTAACTTGATCCTCGGGATTCAAGGCCCAAGGCTAGCGTGGCTACGCAGAAAGCGTAGCGTGGCTACGCAGAAAGCAACGCAGAGTGCGGAGAGAAAGGGACTCGAGCCGTACCTGGCATCTGTGCGCGGCCGGGCCGACACAGGCTTTGGGTTGCCTTTCCCCACTTCTCCAGTCCCCCCTTTTCCATGACCAATAAAACCAGACAGGTGTTTGTGAGAGGTGTCCTTACCTTCATCCACTAGTTTTGGTTTGCCTTGCTTCTTCTGGAGAGCTATTTTATTTCTGTCATCCCCTTTGCAGAGCTCTTTTTCGTGGAAAAAGAGCTGGGGTGGGTAGCGCTGGCAGAAAGAGACCCTAAGAATGGATCTCAGCTTTGTTTTCGGCCTCTGAACGTTGCTGTGATGCAGAGTGCCCTGGCAGCCAGTTTGCAAATGAGGGGAGAAAAATGAAAAAGAGGGTGAAGGTTTAGATCCTCCATGCGGCCAAGGGGCCACAAACCAAAGCTAAGCAGACTGCCTGGTCTGCAGGCTTCCTGTCATAGAAGTGAATAAATTCTTTGCCACATGAACTAGGTGGATCAAGGCTTTCTGTTCCGTAAGTGCTGAAAACATCATCGCCCGTGACGGTGACTCGTCAAGCCTTTGGACCATAAACCAAGAAGTATGTTCAGTCTCGGTGCCATGTGGGATGTGTGTGCAAGGAATGCACCCTGCGGTGTTCTCTGCTCCGCCACTTCAGTTTTAAGAATTCAGGTCATGACCCACTAAAGTGATCGCAAAGCTCACGGATGGGTCGTGACCCACATTTCCGAGAACATTAAGTCATAGGGGATGTCAGCAGCAAGAATAACATAGAAAGTGCAACATGGTGTCAGAAAGACAGGGCCACGGAGTGTCAGCACAGGAAGGAGCTGTCGCTTTGAACTGGAAAGCACACATTTTTATCAGGGAAGAAGTAGAGAGCTGGGGTCTCATGGAACGACAGGGACCGTGACGGAGTGGCAGAAAGCACCAGTGTGTTTCAAGAGTAGCACGTATGCCTGGCTCAAGGTTGAAGACGGTTCTCAGAGAAGTGGTGACTTACTGGGGCAAGGTCATGTGTGAGGCCACCAATGAGGTCACTGGGGAGAGTTGGTTTCGGGACATTTAAAATGGCAGCAAGTATGCATTGGTCAGGCCTGCATCTCGTTAGACAGGGACATGGGAGGAGCTTCGGGCACAAAGTGGATGAGGAGACCAGTCCCCCATCACCGCCCTGCCTATAGCCACAGCAACGCCACCACTGGGGTCTCCACTGAGGAGCTGTTGTTGATGCTGAGCACAGAGCTTCGTTTTCAGAAAAGGTCCGATCCTGAGCTTCCTCCAGATGAAACCCAGCAGGAGTGGCGGCCTTTCAAAGCGAAAAGGCCAATATGTCCCAGCCTTTTGTTCTTCGTGCTTCCACTGCCTTCTAGAAAGTTCCTATCATGTGAGATCCAGACCCCACAGGCGGGTGGGACTGTGCTATTTGACTCCTCTACTTAAAAAAAACAAAGCCGAAGAGGAGGAATTGAAATCTCTGGTTAAATCTGTACTATCTGTAGATTTTAATTACCCACATCCTTCCTTCCCTGCTCTCTCCCTGAAGAGCAAAGGTTGACTCTCAAATGGAGATGAATGGGCACTCATCTGGTCAGGCCGCTGGAAAACGGGGGTGGCATTTTCCTGGGAGTCCACTGCCGCGGACGTTGAGTACCGGCTTCCTTCAAGCCCAGGGACACATCAGCTTCTAAACAGCATTCTTCCCCCACAGTGGACATCCTTGATGGTTTGGGCAAGACACTCCGTGCTTTTCCATCTCACTGGCTCCACACAGATGAAGAAAGCCACCGTCCTGGCTGGTTTTATGCCAACTCGGAACAAGCTAGAGTCATCGAAAAGGAGGGAGCCACAATTAAGATAAGATCTTCCATAAGATCCAGCTGTAGGCGTTTTCTTAATCAGTGATTGATGAGGAGGGCCCAACCCATTGTGGGAGGTGCCGTCCCGGGGCTGGTGGTCCTGGGTTCTATAAGAAAGCAGGCTGAGCAAGTCATGAGGAGCAAGGCAGTGAGCAGCACTTCTCCGTGGCCTCTGCATCAGCTCCGGCCTCCAGGTTCCTGCCCTGTGTGAGTTCCCGTCCCGACTCGCTTCAGTGATGGACTACAGTGTGGAAGTATCAGCCAAATAAACCTTTTTCTCCCCAGCTTGCTCTTTGTCACCCTTCGGACAGCTACTCTGACCCCAAAGCTTACACAAAGTAATGAGCTTGCACTACGGTTAGAGATTCTACCCTGGCATCATTGAGGTGTTGTTAGTTCTCCACACTATGTAAGAGACTGGACCGTGTATGCTGGGCATGCTAGCATTGTGGTTGGAGCATAGACATCCTTCAGAGCCTTGAGCACGGGGCTCGCTGCCTGCTGCCCGCTGCTAGCATTGTGTTTGGAGCGTGAGACATCCTCCAGAGCCTCGGGCATGGAGCTTGCTGCCTGCTGCCCAATGCGCTTTGACTGGCTGCTCAGGTTTCTGGTCTGATCAATGGATTGATTTCTTGATGGAGTCATGAAATGATGGCATATCTGGGAGAAGGTGAAGTGCAGGAGTTGAGGTGAGAGGAAGTAGGTCACCAGGGTGTGTCCTTGGGGTTTGTATTAATTAGCTTTCTGCTGCTGCGATCAAATATCATGGCCTATGGAAGGAAGGAAACATGACTTATGGAAGGAAGTTTACTGTGCAGGAGAGCCAGGGTGGCCAGCAGGTGCAGGAAGCTGAGTGCTCACATCTTTAACCAGAAGTGCAAAGCAGAGACAAGCCACTCAAAGCAGGGCAAAGCTATCGACTCTCAAAGCCCACCCCAGCAACATGCTTCCTCCAAGAAGGTTGTACCGATCACCAAACAGTGCTACACCTGCAGACTGGCTACTCCAATACCTGAGTTGGTAGGGGACATTCCTCATTTAAACGATTGTAAGGTTCTAGTTTACAATCCTAGTCCTGGCCTCTCCTGAATCCCCTTTCCCTGCTTCCTGTTTACTTTCAAATAAAGATAATAATCTACTTTGTGAGTCAGGAGCCCAAAATAAGTCATTACTCCTCCAACTTAAGTAGCTTCTATCAGGTTTGCTTGTTTGTTTGTTTGTTTGTTTTGGAGACAAAACTCACTATATAGACCAGCCTGGCTTTGAACTCACTTCCTGTTTCTGCCTCCCAGGCGGGGATGAAAGCTGTGTGCCACCATGTCTGTCCTATGTAAGATATTTGCTCATAACCAATAGTGAGTGTTGTCACAATTTCTTGTTCCTTATCTGTGCAGACCCTGAAGTGCGGCTCCATCTCCCGTGTCCCTGCTCTGTTGATGCCACGCCGTCCGCATGCCTTGTTTGTTTCTCCTGCTTTCACTGTGAAGTCAAGAGCTCTGGTCATCGCTGCGGGTCTGCCAGGGTCCCCCTTCTTGTCCTGCAGCCCTCACTGCTTCAGAAGGGCATCCTAAACCACAGCTCCTCTCCTTCCTCAGCGCCTCGGTCCGCATCAAAGTCTCCCTTCAATGTGTCACTCAAGAGCTTTCAATGCAAACCTCAGACCATCAGTCTAGTGTTTTCTCCCACAGTCTCTAGCTCATGGTCCGGAGGAGAGGGCAGATCAGAAGCTCCTGGTGCTTGATCTCGAAGCCTTTCCTCACACTGTCTTGAAACACCCACTATTGATAGCAGCTTCATGAGGAGGAGGCTGGGCTTTGGTTTTCAGGACCTCATAGAACCAGGCCCACGACTTGTATTCAGTAAACACTGGTTGGATGAACCAATGAAGTTGTAATAATTCAGAGATTCCTCTTTGGGATAAAATCTGCTTATGAAGACCTAAGTTATCCTTTGCCAGCTCTCTACAGAAATACCTATTTATGATGTACAAAATAATTTGTAACAACCGGAAAATCTACTGTCCAAATTTGGGAGAAATGTAGTCATTTTCAATATGTAAGGCCAAGATGAAAGTTGGACTGAGCAGGCAGCCCCATCTCCAGCAGGGCGGGCTTGCAACACCAATGAAAGAAGCTAGATGTTTGTTTTCCAGATCTTGACCTTTGATTCAGAGGGTCAGGATCTGACTCAGCTAAAACCTTGGGAATCCCTCCTCTGTTGCTTGCTCTGGGTGTTTGTGTGTGCATGTCTGTGGTGTTAGTGCAGACGTGTAGATATCAAAGGACATGAGTGCCCTGCTATATCATTCTCCCTTCTCTTCACTGAGACGGGCTCTCCCACTGAACCCGGAACTAGGCTAGCAGCCCACAAACTCAATGGCCTTCTGCTGCCCACAACATTGGAGTTGCAGGAATATACAGACACACTGGATTTTCTTTTTCTTTCTCTTTTTAAATAATAGGCAGTGGGATTTCAAACCCAAGTCTTTAGGATTTCTCTTCAAGTGCTCTTACCATTGAGCCATCTCCCTAGCTCCTGGTTCTGTAGTTTGGGTCTCATCTTGAAAAAAAAAAGAATTTTAATTATTTACAAGGGCCTACATGTATGTCTATGTGAGGGCGTCAGATCCCCTGGAACTGGAGTTATGGATGGTTGTGAGCTGCCTTGTGGGTGCTGAGAATTGAATCTGGGTCTTCTGCAAGAGCAGCCAATGCTTCTCAGCAATAGTGCAGGAAGTTGGGAACACATGTGCCAGGGGCGTAGAAGGCACAGGCAGATGGTGAGCGTCTGCACGGAGGAAGTGTAGCATTCTAAGAAAGTTGATGTTCCTGCTGGAGAACAGGAGGGGAGGAGTCCTCTAAAGGTACACTTAAGAGGAGTGTGTGTGTGTGTGTATACGTGCGTGTGTGTGTCCACATATAAATATGTGTGTATATCTATTTAGAGCAGTGATTCTCAACCTGTGGGTCTCACAGGGGTCACCTAAGACCATCAGAAAACACAGATATTTACATTATGATTCATAACAGCATCAAACTAACAGTTATGAAGTAGCAATGAAAATAATGTCATGGTTTGGAGTCGCTACAACATGAGGGACTGTACTAGAATGTTGGAAGCACTAGAAAGGTTGAGAACCATTTAGAGTGTCAGATGTCTTCCTCAGCCTTCATAGCCCAAATAAAGAAATGTATGCTTTGTAGACACTAGCCCTGACTATGTTAATCCCTGTCTTTAGTTTATATCCCAGGAAGGGATCCACTACCATCCAAGTGGGAGGATCAAGAGAAAGCCATATATATTGTATCTGCTGGCAGCCATGAGGTCAGAACAAATTTTCTTTTTTTAAAGATTTTATTTATTATGTATACAATACAGTGTGCTGCCTCCATGTATGTCTGCATGCCAGAAGAGGCACCAGATCTCATTGTAGATGGTTTTGAGCCACCATGTGGTTGCTGGGAATTGAACTCAGGACCTCCGGAAAAACAGTCAGCATCCTTAACCTCTGAGCCATCTCTCCAGCACCACAAATTTTCTTCTTTGGCATGAAAAATTCTGGAATACTGCAGACGAAAGGAAACAGATGTCATCTAGAAGCCCAGTAGAAAAGCATATTTGTAAAAATGACATACTTCAGAAATCAGACAAAAATTCTAGAAATAAAGTTGTACACCTTTATCAGAATAGAAGAAGATGTGGTATTTATGAAGGAGAAGAAAATTAGGAGGAAAGAATAGGCTGAAATGCAATGAGAACTGGATTAAATAAAGAATGATGGTGTAGAAATTAGAAACCCAAGGCTCTATGGTGGTTTGTGATGAGAACAAAGTTAACAGTGGGTCAGAGAGCAGCTAAACATTTACTGATGTCCTAAAGAGGGACCAAGGGAAGCTGAGCAACTGTCCTGGACCCCATCTTCCATCCCACCACACCACCATGATGCTCTGCCTGAAAGCTTCCTTTTAAGTAAACAGAGCCGGCTCTCCGACAGCCTCTGTCAGGAGTGAGGAGCCAAACGCTCACAGAGGATGTCCTCTCTCGTGGTCCTTTCCACGGCTGGTCCCTAACTTCATTATGACACCTCTTATCTACTGTTTCTGCCTCCCAACAGCAAGGAGAGTCCCAGAGTACAGGACGCTGGCTTGCTCCTATCTGTAATCGCCAGAATCGAGTACAGAAACAGTTCCTTCAACAAATAATTGAGGAAACAATTAATACATTACCAGGCTTGCTAACAGTAGAACCTTCTGGGACAATTGTTCCAAACCATCTCATCTAAAACCAGCTGGTGTTTCCTGAGCACCCCCGAAAGGTGTGTGTCTCCAGTCCAAAGCCAGCTGCTCTCACAGCTGTGTGACTGCCTAGTGTCTTCGTTTGTCTTCTTGTTGCTGTAATAGCTCGACAAAAGAAGCCTAATTGAGAAAGGGTTAGCTCTGGGTTCAAAGTCTCTGCAATGACAGGAAAGCCAAGGCGGCAGAATCCTGGGGCAGCTGGCCACATCGCATCCAGTCAGGAAACAGTTGAATGCCAGCTTCCCATCTCCATTTTACACAGCTCAGGATCCAGCCGTGGAAGGGTGCCACCCACAGTGGGTAGGTCTTCACACCTCAATCAAAGCAATCAAGATAATCCCAGGTAGGAGTTGGAGGCCCAGAGACTTCAAATGATTCTAATTGAGTTGAAAATTAACACTAATTGTCATACCTGGTATTTCCATCTTTTTCGGGCCAGGGAGACGGCCAAGTAAGTAAAGGTACCTGCTGCTACACCTGGCACTCTGAGTTCATGTTCTGGGATCCACATGTGGAGGAGAGAACCCACTCCCAGAATTGTCCTCTGACCTTCACATGGTGCGCGCGCGCACACACACACACACACACACATCCATACACAATAATAAATAAAATGAACTATATAAAGCATTTCAAGGGCGTTGTCGTTGGTGTGTAGGTGTGTGTGTTCAGAGGACAGCTTTGTGGAGTCTGTTCTCTCCACCCTCCTTCACATGTGTTCCAGGGACGGAACTAAATCCCAGGCTTGAGCAGTAAGAGCCTTTCCTTACCCACCAAGCCATCTCACCGACCCCTCCAACAGTTTTATCTTTCATGGATATGCATTCGAGACCAATCTCTAACATTAGATCATAATAATTAATCATAGATAATCTTAATCGCTTCCCTCTCATTTAAAGCAGCACAGCCCACTTGTACACAGAGAGTCGTGAGGAAGACACTGTCACAGTTAGAAGGGAAATGCCAAGGCTGCCCTCTCTGCTGGAGGGAGGGCTGTCTGCCTCCAGTGGTACCCACCTCCAGCACTTGGAACCTGAGGCATAGTGCACACTCCACAACACATGCTCGAGTGGATGCCCACTGACTCTTTGCTGTGTGGAGAGCAGGGGTCTCTAGCACTGAGCTTCTGGCCAGGTCTTCATGATAGCTGTGACCCCAGGATCTGGATCTATCTCTAGCCCTGAAGCTAATGGCATGTCTTCTGAATTTAGGAGTCCTAAGATTGGGGCTTTTTGTTTTAAATAAGAGAGAGGGTTTAAATAGGTCCTGGAGCCTGTGGCGGTCTATGGGGTCTCCATGAGATTGAGAGATCTGCTTTCTCTGGACTTTTCCATCATTGGTGCTGTGGAACCACAGAGAATATGCCCCTCCCTTTCATTGTCAAGGGGCGAAACCTGGTGGCCCAGCCTGCCAACCCCTTGACAGTGAAACATCTCAGTGCTTGTTTTAGCCACAGGACTGGAGGCCTGTCAGGGCCTGTTCTCCATCCGCCTGGATAACCAAGCCTTAAAATGGAGTTTCCTCTGCTTGCCTAAGAGGTGAGAGAGGAGAGGAGCCTGACAGGAAATCTCACTAGCAGCTTCCTGCCTTTGCAGTGACCCAACCACAGGGGCCATTCTGGAGAGTGTCCCTCCTGAATCCAGACTCTCACTTCTGCTTGTGGGAGGTGCAGTAACCACCAGGTCCTACAACCTGTCCTCCTTCACCTAGGCACAGGTCTAGGAAGGCGGGTGTTGTTCTCATCCTGAGGCGGTCGACCTTTGCCTCCACACAGTGAGAGTTTCTGCCAGGCTTGCTGCCGCTCTTCTCCTCATCCTGGACTGAGTCCTCCTCTGCCCTCCTTCTGAGAAGCAGGAGCTGTGGACACGTGAGAGCCGCCACACTTGTCTCCTAACACACCGTTTTCCCCTCGCTACACAGAGAGAAATTTATAGATAGTCTAATCCAGCACGAGTCATTCCTTTCTGTCTTTTTGCACAAGAGACAGGGGCTCGCTTCTCAGGGGTGTGCACGGTGGCTGCTCACTTCTGACAGCTCATTCTGGGCTGTGAAGAGGTTTTCTGGCTCCAGGACGAGTATGAGAGCGTTGGCGAGTTACTAGAAGCACTTCCAACGTGCCGGGAAGATCACTGAGGCTGACTCTAGAGACATTGGCTCTAGAATGGCTTTTGTGTCTTAGTTAGATTTCTTTTGGCAGAAAATAGCAGGAATTCAACCCAGTTAAAGCAATGACCGCGAGGTAAGTGACTGGTGGCTGGCAGCATAGGACAGGCGATGGAGTGAGTCTTGGGAACTGACCGAGTCCTGGGCATTCCCTGGCCTCTGCCCGCCCAGCAGACACTTCAACAGAACTTTTCGGAGCCCTAGGCACCAGCACAGCTTTGGGCTCCCACATGATTCTCCATAGAGGCTGACCCCATGGGTAGCACCACAGTGGGGATCTCATGACCTCACATCCCTGCTTCCTTCTCCAGCCTCCTGGGCATCCACGATGCTGCCCTGTTGGGCCCATCACAGGCATTTATTCCCATGAGTGTTTCTGGGGGCCGAGGAGCAAACCTCCTCAGAGAGCCAGAGGCCTGACTTGGACTGGAGACAAGGCAGCTCCCCTCAGAGATGTGAGGATAGAACTGGAGGAACCCGCTGGCATCGTTCATGTAACAGAAGACCACTTACACTTCATCGTGGCTGGCAGCTCCCAGCCAGCATTGCTGCTCCTGCCATCTCCTTACCCTGCCCCCATCTATTAAGATCTCTTACCTTCTAGTCCTTCAGCCTCTGCTGTTAGTGAGGCGAGCTGCTGGGACGATGCCAAGAGATGTCTCTCAGCAGCCCAGATGAAGCTACAGATCCTCTGAAGTCTACCCTGATTCCCTGCCATGCTCACAGAAGCCCACCCTGTATGTTAACTCTTGACACCCAGGAATGGTCTTCCAGTGATGTCACCTCTCGTATGTGCGTAAGTCGCTAAATGCATGCTTAGCCTTTCAAATACACACGGAAACCCGAGTTTCCATTTTCTCACACTTCTGACCCTTCTTATCTTTTTACTTGGCTATCTTTGGGTGGAGGAAATTCTTGGAGAACCCATCATTTTTCACCCCTCCAAAAAAATTTTTTTAAAAAAGTGACTGTCACTACACAAGAATTCATTCCTCGGAGGTCCTCATCTACTCCTGAATTGCACCGAGCAGTTCACTTTAACCTTTGTGTTTTCCAGCCATCTAAAGCCATTGCTGCAACAAGACAGATGAATGATAGAGGATACGGTAGCAGAGCTGCTTCCAGGAGAGACCCAGAAGAAAGCCTTTGTCCTTCTGTGTGTTGCCTCTGGAGTTTTGATTGATTAAATAGATACCTCACAGGCCTCTTCCTGTTCTGTGTGCTCTCGCCACAGTTTTAGATGCAGTGAAAAGGGCCCCCCAATGACTGTCTCCTACCACTGGGTGGAGGAACACCCTCGACCAGCGCGCAACCCTGAGGACCAGAGCTTTTATGAGCTTATGGCTCATGAAAAGATTTATTACCACTTTCCTTCCCAGCCACCACCATCTCCCGTCCCTGCCTGGGCAGGAAGCCACCTGCCAGAGCCACGGTCACTGCTGGGGTCACACTCTCCACGTGCGTGCCATTTCGGGATCCTGTGCGAGGCCGCAGCTTCCTCCTCCTCAGAGGTCTTTGAAAGCGCTCTGTTTTCCCAGCTGTTCCGCAAGCCTCTGTTGGCGAATGCAGCCTTGCACACAGCTTTCCAAAATTACCAGGGCTAAGACATTCTTTCCACCCACGGCATCCGCGCTGACCCCAGCACCATTTGTCAATGCAAACCCATCTCCCACACACACCCGTGTGTCTCATTCTGTGTGCATCACCCTAGGCCCATGAGTGGCTCTGGAAGGGGTCACGGGGCACACCCAGGATTGTTTGCTCCATTCTGAATTTACATAAAGAGACTCACGCAGCGTGTCCTTTCTTTCTGAGAGCAGTGACCTTGGATCAACACACTGCCCCGAGAGTGCGGGAGGCACACCAACAGAAACTTCCTTGCCAGTGGCTTTCTGATGTGCAAATGAAAAGGAGACACTTGTGGCTGGTCTCTTCTTGCTGGCCTCGCCGTTTCCAGGCTCTGACCGTTGTCACCAGGCCACTGCAGGCGGTCTTGCGGCAGGCGTCTTTCAGGTGTGTGCCGTCATTTCTCTTCCGTGTCCACCAAGGAGGAACGCTGTTGTCACGGCAGTGTGTGTCTTCCAAGTGGTGGTGTGAATACACACTCCAGTACGTGTTTACTCCTCACGACAGCCGCGAGCGTCTGTCAGTCGGCTCCCGGGTGCTTTCTGAGCGGCAACTCTAGGCCGGGCCCTGTTTTAGGAAAGAAATACAGCAAAGGCAAGACACATAAGACTCCTTTTCTGGACACGCCTCCCCGGAGGGGATGAGCAAAACCCCTGCATGCGTGAAGAAGTCAGCCTTGGGGTCAACCGTGCTGTGAGAGCTGGAGCCCCATCGCAAAACACCACGGCGGGACACGGCGAGACACAGCGAGACACAGCAGGACACGGCGGAACACGGCAGGGTGCTTCCGTGGTCTCTGTCAGAGAGCACCTGGAAGGTGAGCAAGGCGTGGCTGTGCACAGCTGGGGACGAGTGCTAGGACAGGAGGCATGCCGACAGATGCCACAGCCTGGTGTCTGGAGACACAGGTGCACAAGGCTGGCACAGTCTCTCAACTAAAGAACAGATGCTGAGAGGCCGGCGATTTTCTGCTACGTGCCCGGCCCTATTCTAGGCTCTAGAGATCCCGCGGGGAGTGAAGCATGGAAAGATACTTCTGTTGTGGGACGAAGAGGTAAGGTAGCCGGGGTAGCGGGGAGAGCCTGGAGGAGTGAGCAAAGGTCAAAGGTCAAGTAGGACTGCATAGAAAGGAAGGAGAGTTTCCCTAGAGTCGTGGTGGAAGGCACGGAAGAGGTTTGTTTCCCTCTGTCTCTGTCTCTGTCTCTGTCTCTCTCTCTCTCTCTCTCTCTCTCTCTCTCTCTCTCTCTGTGTGTGTATGTGTGTATGTGTATGTGTATATGAATGCAGGTACACAGTATATCTATACAGGTAAGAGGTTACTCTCTTTTGGTCCTTGACCTCTACCTTGTTTGAGATAGGGTCTCTAGCTGTCCACCGCTGATGGCCCTTGAGCTTCAGGGAATCAGTTCTCTTGTCTCTGCTGCCCATCACCTCATGGGACCCCCGGGGGGTACAGCCTCCGCGACTGTGTGCAGCCGTGCATAGGTGCCGTAGCTCTGAACTCAGATCTCCATGCTTGCATGGTCGGTGTCTTACCCACGGCTTCATCTCTGCTGCCCATCATGGAAGAACTGTCAGCAGAGGTGATGGATTAGCCAGGAAGCAAGAATGGAGGCCAGAAGATCCACTGGTGACTCAGGCTGCAAACTGATCACTAAGATCTTAGATCACTAAGGGCTGCAAGCTGATGGCAGCCTCGGCTGTCTGCACGGAGGACACATTGTGGAGGTTGATAGGACAAGCTGTAGTGATAGATTAATTACATGTTGAAGAAAAACTTAGTAATAAATATTATATTTATCACATTAATTGTATTATATATTATTTAATAGGTTTTATGCCTCCCAATAATAAATTTCTCCACTAACACAATAAACCAGATCAAGTTGAATTGAAACCATATAACAATAAGTTTATTGAAAGCAACTCCCAGGTTGGTTCTCTGGTCCCAAAGATGGAGGCCAGAGAAGTCTCACCCCAAACTAAAGCAGGGAGATTTTATAGGTTGTGGGCAAGGGTGAGGACGTGTCTGCCACAAGCTGGGTTTGTGCCAAGTGCTCAGAAGCTGAGCACGGCTAAGGTGGGGACAGTTGGCAGCTTCAGAGGAGGATGCTGTAATGGCCAAGAACGCAGAACTGGGCATTTAGGTGCCTTCCCTTTGGCTGGAGATTCTCTGAGTGGGCGGGGTTTGGAGAGGGGGTGGGGAGAAAGAGAGAGAGAGAGAGAGAGAGAGAGAGAGAGAGAGAGAGAGAGAGGAGAATGGGGCTTTTTGGATTGTGAAGAGGCAAGCTGGAGGCACCAACCAAACATCGTTCTATTTAATTATATATAATTATAATTGCACAGTATATCACATTTATTTTTAATAAAGTATACATTTTTGACATAAAAATTAATAAAAATAAAAAATAAACCCAATCCAGCTTAAATTCTAGTCATTTGGCCTGAGCAGATGGCAGCAGCAAGACTGGGAAGACTGGACAAGAGGAACCGGGGAAGGATCAGCAATGGCTCCACTTGCTAACTGGAGGCACAGATGAATGTCCAAATGGGGATGTTCAAGAGACTAAAACCCCAGCGCCCAGAGGAGAGAGCTAGATTGAAGACACGCTGGAGTCGTCAGCACGTAGATGGCTTTGAAAGCTGACCAGTGTGGCCTCCTGGGAGAAAGCAGGTCAAGAAGAGGACGAAGATGTCTAGGAATAGCTGAGAACTTGAGGATCCATTTTACAGATGGGAAAACTGAGCCTCTGAGGAAATTGTTCAAGGTCACAGTAGGATGAAGCCTGACTTACTCCAGGGTCAGCGTACTCTCATGCCTGTACTTCACTTCAGTGCCTCTGGTTCCTCGGCTCTGCCACTTAGATGTGCTGTAATCTCAAGCAAATGAGCCCCTGGTTAGCTCATCTCCCTGTCTGTGAAGGCAGAGTCATGGTAACTACACACACCACTTAGGGCGTGAGTATAAAATGAACTTAATAGACTAGAAATGCTCTGAACCGTGGCTGCTCACAGGGACAGTGGTTCATGGTGTTATATAAGGGAGTCACAGGGTAAGAGGCTCCAAGTCTCCACAGCCCAGGAAGCTGGCTCCATTGCCACTGTGCAGGCAGGGCACGGTGGAGGACAGGCCTGTCTGAACGAGAAACTCTTTGATGCTGGTTACCAGGGTAACCTTTGCTCCTGGATAAATCCAGCCTCGTCCTTATGCAAGTGAACTGTGATGACGTCTTCTGCTTTGGCCGTAGAGACAGAGTCTTCCTATGAGCCCTATATGGTGTTTGAGCTGAGAGACAGAGCCGGTGCCTCCACGTGAGCCCTTGGTCCCTTGCTGTCTAGGTTGGCCCATCTGGAAACTCTCTTTGGCAATGGGTCAGGATGGTGCCTACTGGTTCCTTAAGCTTGTTGGTGTTGGGTCCCTCGCAGCCATAAAAGGGTAGCCAGCCGATCTTAGGTTCACTAGCGTTCATTTCACAGCCTTACCTGAGACTCTTCGGAGAGTAATTAAGGGGTAACCGTTCCGTGAATGACGAACCTAGAAAACTGAAAGTCTCAGGGTGTAAAGTGCTTGCTATGCAAACACAGAGATGTGAGTTTGATTCCTAACACTGCTGTGGAAAGCTGGGAGTGAACGCTGGTGTGCATGTATAGCTTCAGCACCGGGAAGGTGGAGTCAGGAGGATTCCTGGGATTTGCTGGCCAATCTAGCCAGATTGGTGGGCCCCAGGTCTCAGTGAGAGACCTTGTTTCCAAAAAGGTAGACATCCTCTAACAAATTACATCCAAGTTTAACCTGTGACCTCTACACACACAGACACATGCACGCATGCACACACACATACACACACATGCAAACACACATGCGCGCACACACACGTGTACACACAGACACACGCATGCACATATATGGACACATACACACACCTACCTCAGTCATTCAGGTTCTACTCTCATGGGCTCCTCCAGGAAAGGGACAGTGAAAACAAACCAGAATTTCCTAACCTCCCTCGGGACTTCTCTCCTGGGTCCTTCCCATAGCCCTGGGATAGTTGGACCTGGAAGCACAGAGCCCTTCAGCTAGGCACAGGGCTGGAGCCGCGTGAGGACACGCTTGCATTGACCTACTTGCCTTTAGAAAGCAAGATGGAAAGGAGGGAGGCTATGCTCTTCCTACACCTCAGATCTGACAGCCCAGCTATTCAAAGCTCCACAGCACAGAGGTTTTGATTAGGGTAGAGAGAGCCGGCCCAGGAGGCCCAGACCCAGCAGCAAATGTGGGTTTGAAGTGTTATTCTTGGCTCACTGGCCCAGCATCTCCATTGTTCTCAGGGCCTGGAGCAGACACGTTAGGAAAGGGTAACTCTCTCAGTGCCACACGGGCGCTTCTGTCTGGTTAGCCTGGGAGATCCTGGAGTCCGAACGAGGGAATCAGCAGTGAGCCCATCAAGCCAAGCTGCAGAGCAGGCTCAGGTTGGCACTGGGCGTGGCAGCTCCTTCATTACCGTGGCGGTGGCGGTGCTGGCGGCTACAATCAGCCTCCGGGAAGATGCTAACGAGCTCCCGTCTGGAGCAGATGGTAGAAGGCTAGCTTTTGATTTCTCTTGTTCTGCTGTTTTTTCTTTCCTCAAAAAAAAAAAAAAAAATGTGCTAACCAAGACGCTCTTTCTTGTGCTTGATTTTAACAAAGCCACATATGAATTTTTAACCCTTTTTAACTTGACTTCCCTCAGATCCTGAATTCAAGGAGCAATAGCGTCTTGGAACCCAGGAGACAGCCCCTGCATCTTTCTTCTGCTTCTTCCCATGCTTCTCACACCTTCCCCTGCTAGCACAGAGGAATCAGATACGAGCCAAGAGGGCTGATATTCACCAGCGCTCAAGGACCCTGTAGGTGTGGATTTCATTTTCTTCCTGTCTGAAACAGGCAGAGATTATTATGCTTTGGTTAATTTTTGTTCCCCCTTAAGACCAATAGATGCCCTGTCCTGACACACACACTCACACATGAACTCATGAAGTGAATCACTACAGTTTGCCAGATCCCTTCGGTGCCCCACTAAGCAACACCCAGGCATTATTTTCTCCCTAACCCTTATTTCCTTAATCTTCATACTCTGTCTGAAAGCAGGTGCTGTGATCAGCCCACTTCCACAGATGAGGAACTGAGGCTAAGGAACTTATCCAAGATCAAATGGCCAGGAAGGGACACAACCCAAAGCCAGGAAGTACCATTCCCAAGCCAGAGCTCTTGGTGATACGTCCTTCTATCTTCCCCATGAGTAGGTAGATGCACGGTTGATGTCTCCAGGATTCCAGGCATTTGTCCTGGCTTTGAATTTTTGGGGGTGAAATGTTAAGTGGCTCACTGGTGAAAAGGGACTCGAGCACTATAACTGTTCCGAGTTCCGGGATGGAGGGTTAGAACGGCCATAGTTCAGGGAGGCTCCGCATAGAAACTACCTGAGAATGTGATGGCTTAAACTCACAGCCATTGTTGCCTTGTGCTGTGTGAGCCAGGGCTTCGGGCAGTGTCAGCACCACTCCAGGTGAGATGGGTGGTACACTGTCTAGACCAGAGCCTTTCTCGGAGCTCACACAACTCAGAGGCTTGACGTCGCCCACCCGCTCTGCCGACGTCTGAACAGAAACCGCGTCTTTCTGTTTCATTCTTTGAGGACTCGTCCTGTCAAAGGGCCAGCCGAAATTCAAGGGAAGTGGAACAGATTCCTTTGGATGGCTCAGTGGCCTGTATGTAAACATCTCTGCAGACAATCTACCCTGCATGGTGTCTTGGCAGTGGCAGATGGCCAAGGGTTAGAAAAGCCCACCGTGGTCGCTTTGCTGGGAGGGAAGCAGTTCTCCTAGAGATTACATTGCCCTCATTCTCAGCTCCACAAGCTGGGAAGATGTTTGTGGGCACGGACTGGCATCCCACATCTGTTCCTTCGGGCGATGACAGTCAGTGCTTCTCTGACCATTGAGTCCAGTGCAGAGGCAACACCCTCCCTTGACTCAGGCAGTCGGCACATACAAGACAGACTGTGGGCAAAGGGAAGGGGCAGGGGTTATTTACCCCACAGAGTACTCGGAGGTGATGTGCCAGGATGTTGCAGTGATGGCCAAGGGTGGAAGGCGAAACTAACCTCATCTGCTGAAAATAACCAACTCATGTCCCCTAACGAAACCAAACCAATGCCCCATGAGAAAACCCAGGAGGGACCTTAAGGACATTCAGGCCATAACTAGCAGGGCATTTACAACCATCTTACATAACACATACAAGGTGAAATGTAGGGATGTAACCTGGTGTCCTAGTCAAGGGTTTTTACTGCTGCAATGAAACATCGTGACCAAAAGAAGCTCAGGGGGTGTCTCAGTTAGGGCTCCTATTGCTGTGAAGAGATACCATGACCATTCGGGGGTGTCTTAGTTAGGGTTTCTATTGTTGTGAAGAGATACCATGACCACGGCAACTCTTATAAAGGAAAACATTTCATTGGAGCTGGCTTACAGTTTGGAGGTTTAGATCATTATCATCATGGCAGGAGCATGGGGACATGCAGGGAGACAGGTGCCGGAGAGGTAGCCAAGAGTTCTCCATCTGAATCCACTGCAGGAAGAGACAGCGAGCCACTAGGCCTGGCTTGATCTTCTGAGACCTCAAAGCCCAGTGACACACTTCCTCCAACAAGGCCACACTTCCTAACAGGGTCTCTCCCTATGAGCCGTTTTTCATTCAGACCACCACAGGGAGGAAAGGGTTTACCTGACTGACCTTCCAAATCACTGTTCACCATTGAAAGAGGTCAGGACAGGAACTCAAACAAGGCAGAAACTGGGAGGCAGGAGCTGATGCAGATACCATGGAGGGGTCCTGCTTACTGGCTTCTTCACTATGGATTTCTCAGAACCCAGGCACCATTCACAATGGGCTGCACCCTCCCCCATCAATCACTGAGAAAATGCCTTACAGCTGCATCTTATGAAGGCATTTTTTTTTCCAATGAAGGTTTCTTTTCAGATTACTCTAGCTTGTGTCAAGTTGAAGTAAACCTAGTTGGCACAGCTAGGATGGAGAAATAGAGTGGACTCTGAGCAGCTGAAGAGTAACTGCCGTTTAAGGACTGCTGGTCCAGGGGCAGCCTAAGAGATGACGTTTAATCCAAGCCTGGAGAAGGCTGAGGCTCAGAGAAGGGAGACGCGGACCCAGTCTGCAGCCCCTTACTGTCCTCACACTGATAACGAATACTACATGAGCATCAGACTGCCTGTCCGGTATTTTGCTCAGTGACGAGAATTCAAGGTGAAGAAGGACACAGTCCTGGCCATCAAAAAAGCCTTCTGTCCAAACAGGGTTGCAGAAGGGCGTACTGAGCAAGCCCCACTATAGGGCTGCAGGATCCAAATGTACTCAGGAAACTTGGCTGAGGGGTTAGGACAGGAGCCTACATGTCAGCTTCTGGTCCCTTGAGTGATGTCTCTGGAGTCTATTAGCAAACTTACTTTAAAAACAAACAAACAAACAAAAACTTGTATACTGAGCCATCCACCAGAGCCTGCACGGCAGGAGGTGTTCAAGGAGTCTCACCTCCACAGCCTGAGGAAGGTGATGACCTTTCGAAAGGAGCTTCTGGTTTCTAATGTCTTCTCTAGGTGGGATCTCAGGAGAGCTGAGACCTGGGAAGCTCCTGGTTAGGCAGTCATAGGAGTGGTTAAAGCAGGTGTTCAGATTTGAGAACTCCAAGATAGACAAACATGGGAGTTACTTAAAATTTCCAGTCTCAGGCTGGCCATGTTCCTGATGGATAGCAAGCTCTGCCTTCCAAGGAGGCCGCATTGCATCGCCGTGTGCTGTGCTCACACTGGTCCTGTGAGGTGGAATGATAGTTAGCAACCCCATTTTACAGAAGAAACGAGGCTCAGAGCATAACTGCCTTTACCAAAGGGGAAGACTTTGTTCATGCTGCCAAGCACTCTCCCACTGAGCTGGTTTCTGAGACACCCTTTCCTTTAGGAGGCTAAAACAAGACAGCCCCCTCTCCTGGCTCTGCTCTCCATCCTTGCATCTATACCAGAATCTTGTTAGAGACAGCAGGTGTACCGGCCCCCTCCTCAGTCCCCTGCACCAAAGCCTGCAGCCCAACACGCCACAGGGGGTTGCTTATTTGGTGATTTACCCTCCTGGCCCAACGGGGCACTACCTAGGGAGCCCTACCCAAAGGCAGGGTCACACACTCTGGGTCGGTGAGCCTGGGTACAGCCAGGCATCCGGGTTTTTATAGCGCCGCCCCCAGGAGAGTCTCGTGGACTTCAACCTCTGCGGTCCACTGAGCAGAATCAAGGTGGTGGCAGAGCTGGGCAGTGATGTCACTGCGGCAGAAACCAAACCGGGATGGGGGCGTGCAAACGGCTTCAGAGAGGATGCCATGGTGGCAGGCTAGTGACAGTGCACGACAGTGGAGGAGACTCCTCGTCAGCCCTGTCCGCTATGGCAGCAAAGTTGGAAGGGGTGACCTTTCCGCGTGCCCGGCGCTTCGCGCGCGCGGAGCATGGGGTGCAGCGGCACGCGCAGGCGCAGAGGTAGGGGAGCCGCGGGGCGGCGGCCGGTGGGGCGGGGTGACTCAGCGAGCGGAGGCGGTGCGGGGGCGGCGGGCTACCGGGAACCAACCGCAGCCGCCGCGAGCCCAGCCTGCCTGGCAACAGTCAGCACCTCCCTCCCGGTGCGGAGGGTGGAGAAGGGGAGGGGGGAGTTGGGCAGCCTGCAGGTGGGGCGCGGTGGCGTAGCTTTGTCCCCGCACGGCCCGAGGTTGTGCGCCGCCCGCCAAGGCTGAGTCACGGCCGGCTGTGTGGCCAGATGGCCCCACCCGCAAGGCTGCGGCCCTCGGCTGAGCATTGGAAGGGATAGAGAGAGAGAGCAAGGTGGCTTCTGTGCAGCGCCCCCGGGATGGAGAGGTCCAGCCACCCCCAGCTAGCGTGGGTTAGAAAGCCCCGTAGCAGCTGCTACCCCTGGGAGTCCACGCGAAAGGGAGCGTGTTCTAAGACGTGCAAGGGGCTGGGGGTGGGGGCAAAGCTCAGACAAACCCGGAGCAGAGGGGTCCAGGCAGGTTCCTCCCTGCTGCTCTTCCGTTCCGCACCTGCCCAGGGCCATCTGGAGGATGGGAAAGAAATGTAGAGCCCCCTACTCTGTTTGGTAAAAGCGGGGACAGCCAGGACACCTGCATTTTAACAAGGATCCCAGCCCTTTTCAAACTGGTGGCTGATGCTGTGCGCTTTGAACGTGTTTAGCTGTGTGGGTAAAGACATGTATGTGTGCTCGTGGCACCTTCTATCTGCTAATGAGGGTGAGGGGTAAACTACCTAGGGTCAGCAGTAGGGGTGACATAGGTCACCAGGCCCTTCAAGTGTGTGCTTCCAAGCGTGAGCCAGTGGAGTGCTCTTCAGCCAGTCCGTGACATTCTCAACCCCACACCGCACTTCGCGTTTTCCTACGAGCTGTGCCCGCACCCCAACTCCGGCTTGACCTTGAGCTCCAACCCTCTGCTGGGCGGGCATTCTCACCATCTCCGCCCCTTTTTTTGTACATCTGTGATAAGGAATGCCACTGATCAGCGGCCTCCGCTGGCACTTTGGTACCTTTTTGTTTTTCTGGTATGGTACCACGTGTGGATAGTGCACCTTAAGCCTACTGGACTCTACAACACATGAACTCCCGAACTCCCGAAGTCTGTTACTTCTAGGTAGATGTCAGCTCAAAGGGATTTCGTGATTTACGTAATCTCCAGTTTAAAGGCTGCTAGTCTATTAAAGGAGGATAGAGGAAAAAGTTCACTGAAAATTAGGCTTAAGACAGATTTAGCCCTTTACTTGGCAAATGTCTTATCCTGTAACAGCCCATAGTGTGTGTGGGGGGGGGGAGGGGTTGGATAAAGACTAATTACATTTTCATCAATTTGTATGAAGTGTAGACACAGATGGGGCAGATGGCTTGATTCAAATCTCAGCATTTCCACTTTCTAGCCACATAACCTCGGGTCTACTTGTGACATCATGCCTCCATTTCCCTTACTAAAGTAGGGATATCATAATTTGACTACATACCACGTGTTGCCTGAAAAGGATTACACGGTTTGTTGCTATGGTTGTTTTGTTTGTTTTGCAATGTGACCCCCGTTTTACCATGGTGTGGGGGGGGCGCGGTTTCTAAACACGCCCCATTGCGGTTCAGCCTCTTCTCTCCCAGCCTCCCCCTTTCCAAGCTGCGTCTCTCCTGATTGGCTGTGAGACATTACCCGTGAGTGCTGTCGTGAAGTGTTATGACTAACATGTGTCTCTGTGTATTCTTGTGTTTCTGTGCAGTCATTACCTATGTATACCATGAATTGGTACAAACATGTTACTTGAGTTAATTTATCTAATTCTTTTACTCTCAGCTTCCAAAATAGGAATTATTGTTTTCATCTCTAGCTCTCCAGGAACGAAGCAGAAGTGCAGAAATTTTGAGAAACATCTGAGACCACACTATTAGGAATGATTAAATCCTCACACTGAACGTGGTAGCCTGGTTCTAGGACCCTGGTACCTAATCATGGCAAGGTGTGGCTGTTATGTAACCACAGGGATTACGGTGAGGGAGGGGCTCGCCCCCCCTGTTGACCTACCAGACAGCGAGGCTGGGATTCTCAACTTTCCTCAGTATCCTACCTCTTTGTACAGAGTTCCCTTTTAGCCCCTGAAAACTGGTGTTTGAAAAGAGGATGAGGCTCTCTGGAGGGGTTTTGAAAAGCGTTGGCTTCAAGCAGTCACCCACTCCAGGCTGGCCCACAGCTTTCACTGGGGTTCAGGGACTGTGGACTTGTCTCTCGAGCCCAGAGCTTGGAAGTGCTTCCTGGAAGCAGGGTAGTGGTGGTTTACAGACTCCAGCCGCTGGCTTCAGCCTTGGCAGATTGCCCCCGTTCCTGGACCACAGCCTGGCACCAGCCCCACACACATGGCGGCTGCTCACATACTAGCTTGTTGCTCTCACCTCATCTCTGCTCAGCCTCCAGTCACCTCCAAGGTCAAACCACAAACTCTGCTCTGCACCACCGTTCTCCAGAGCAGTGGTTCTCAACCTGTGGGCCGTGACCCCTTTGGGGGAGGCCAACGACCCTTTCATAGGGGTTACCTAAGACCATCAGAAGACATAGATTTTACTTTATGATTAATAACAGCAAAATTACAGTTATGAAGTAACAATGGAGATGATTTCATGGTTGGGGTCGCCACTTGAGGAACTGTGTGAAAGGCTAGGGAGGATAGAGCTGCTGCTCTGGTCTCAAGTGTTTGTGGTGACAGCAGCAAGAGGCAGGAAGGGTGGGGAAGTCTTATTCTTATCTCTCTTTCTAGTTTATTGTAATTATTTTTAAGGCCTTACCAGGCAAACCAACCTTTTGACATTGTGACTTGAAGGTGTTACCTACAAAGTTCATACTCAGAGGGGGAAAGAAAACACAGAAATCTCTGTTTACCGTGAACACAGGTGTTGGCTGTTTTCATGGCTATCCTTAGCCACAGGCTGGACACACCCACACCCTTAACCCTTTGTAACCCATACACTGAAGCTTGCTTTGCTTTAAATATGTTCCCCTAAAAGGTGTGTTAAACAATCTTCAAGGCAATGATGTTAAAGACCTGGGGCCTTTTGCAGGTGAGCTCAGCCATTATTTTTGATTTAGTGCCATGGTCAAAGGCCTCGAGGCTCTGAATCTGAGCTCTTCTACCTTCTGCCCTGGAATACTGGGGGCTTGCTGCATGTCTGCCATGGGATGGTGCAGGATCACTGCATGTCTGCCATGGGATGGTGCAGGATCACTGCGTGTCTGCCATGGGATGGTGCGGGATCACTGCATGTCTGCTATGGGGTGGTGTGGGCTCATTGCATGTCTGCCATGAGATGGTGCGGGATCACTGCATGTCTGCTATGGGGTGGTGTGGGCTCATTGCATGTCTGCTATGGGATGGTGCAGGAAACTGCGTGTCTGCCCTAGGATGGTGTGGGCTCACTGCATGCCTGCTGTGGGATGGTGTGGGCTCGCTGCATGTCTGCTATGGGATGGTGCGGGCTCGCTGCATGTCTGCCATGCGATGCTACAGGTTTGCTGCATGCAGAGGTTCTTTGGACGTCCATCCTGTAGAGCTACGAGAAGGATATCTGTCCTTTAACAGATCACCCGGTCTGTGTGCACTGTTACAGCAGCACAAAAGGGCTCAAGACAAAGCCCCATGTGATAACATTTCGATTTTCCAAGTAAGGCGGTTAGGAGATGAGGTTGTAAGGAATATGCCCCATGATGGGAGTAGAGCCCTTATAAAAAGAGATCACAGGTGCACAATAGTCTCCTCCCCCTTTTCTCCTGTGGGGACACAGAGGAAGTGGCCATCTGTACTCCAGGTGAGAGCCCCCTCTAGACACCCTGTGGCCTTTTGGCCCTAGATATTTTAGCTTCACCTATCGACTGAGTTTCTACCATGTAGCAGGCATCAAGCTAACTCTCAACCCTGGGGCCACTCCTTCAGGGCCTACTGCTGTTACAGTAGCCTTGGTAGAGGCTGTGTGGAAGCCATTCTGGCCTGGGTGGAGCCTCCACATTCAAAGCTGCTCCAAACGCTCTTTTAAAAAAGGGTTGATCCAGTTGGGCCAATCACCTGGCCAAAGACCACCCCTCGGGTGTTTATTTTTCGCATGTTAAAGATACGGGAGGAAAAATTATCCCTTAATGAGATCAAGTTCTTTTCCTTCCCAGAATTCCCACCCCCAGTGCAGCCTCTTACAGAGCCACAGCCGTGCAGCTCACGACTCTGCCCAGTTCTCTGGGTCACTCAGAAAAGCAGGGCCATTCTTCGCATCTTCCTACTCCTGTTCTAAGCATTCTTGACCCACACATTGGACTCATTTTCTTCTGTAAAGCTCCCCTCTCTGCCATGTGGACACTCGTTCACCACATGGCTGACCTTCAAGCCTGACTCTAAGAGCATGGCCTTAGGGTTCCTCGGCTCCATCTCCCTCCTCCAAGCAAGCTGCCTAGCTTCACAGTTTTTCTGCTTTGAAATTTTTCTTTTGGCCAGGCAGTGGTGGCTCATGCTTTTAATTCCAGTACTCAAGAGACAGAGTCAGGGGGATCTCTGTGAGTTTGAGGCCAGCCTGGTTTAGAGAGCAAGTTCCAGGACAGCCGGGGCTACACAGAGAGACCCTGTCTCGAAAAACAAAACAAAACAAACAAACAACCAAAAAAGCACCAAAAATTTAAAAAAAAAGAAAATTTCTTTTAAATTCTAATAAAATTGTCCTCAAGCTTCCTTTGAAGTCCATTCTTGTATTATTTGATTAATGAAACAATACACCCTAAGAGGAGGACCCTGGCTTTCCCCAATATGCCCCAATAACATGTGACAACTTTGGTGAACTCCTCAGTAACACAAGCATCTATGAAACTTTTCTAATTTATTTTTTATTTTTTTTCTGGCTGCCTATTGGTCACCTTTCCCTCCGGGCAGCCACACATTCCCACTTCTCAAACCTGCCTTCAGAAAGAGAAATGACCCCTATCTCCATCTATTAATTAAGCCCCATTTTGGAACATACATGGAACCCACAGGATTCTGTCCTCCTTGGTTTAACCCAACCCACCCAGTCCTGGTCCTCTATCTAAGAGACAAAAGCCACCAACCAGGAGTGGGTGGTGTCGGTGATCAACAGGTCCATTTGCATCTGGGAGTTTCTGTCTGTCCCCAGCTTACCCAGCCCCCA
The DNA here is from genome assembly GCF_903992535.2 of Arvicola amphibius. NCBI lineage: Eukaryota > Metazoa > Chordata > Mammalia > Rodentia > Cricetidae > Arvicola > Arvicola amphibius. The sequence continues at coordinate 3,378,209 of NC_052055.2, read as the reverse complement.
GGCCGTGTTTCCTAGAGGTGTTTCACTTCCTCTGGAGGAGATATGAATAAATGAAGATGGGCAGCAAAAGAAGGAAGAAGAAGAAGAAGACAGGGAGCCAATATTTCTAGAGAAACTCCAATTGCTTTACCAGAAAACCACAAGGAGCTCCTCACACCTCCCTCTCTGCACACAGGCTAAGAGGAGCCAAGCCTGTCCAAGAACTGGTGGAACAAGACTGGCGGAGGGCAGGGGGAACGTCCTTCCACACTCTACCCTGTAAGAGAGGACGTCAAGGGCAGGACCACTGGGCTGCTGCCATCTGTACCATCCACACCTGGTACACATCCTCCTGGGGTGGGCCAGCTGTAGGGACTCAGATGATTGCCACCTGGAGCCAAGACTAAACTGCCCTGTTCTCAGGAATCTCTGTCTGCTGGGAGTGTGTCCTGAGTGTGATCTGCCTCAGAAGAAGGCCCGGAAGGCTGGAGGTACCTTTGCATATGGTAGGCTCCTTCTGAGAGAACGTCAGGTTCCTGGGAGGGATGTCTGCCCTGTTCCCCACAGCTCAAGGACCTGGGCTTCAGGAGATCCAGTAGCGCAACGTGGCCCTCCAGACGTGAGCTTAAAATGAACGGCTGATGTTTAGAGGCTTTCCCAACTGCATAACAGAACCAAACCAAAAAGATTTTCACCTCCCCTGACTCCGAAGGAAGCATAGAGATTTGGAGCCCAGTCAGGGTCTGTCTCTCGCTGGTCCAGAGGGACAAGAGGACTTCACAAAGTCTTTGTCGCTCCTCCTGTAGAACGGCACTCCCCAGCAGTCCCTGCCTGTAGGCTGACACTGGAGAGCAGCTGAGACAGTATGGAGGGTGTGGGAGTCACTGTTTGATCAGGCCACTGGGAACCTGGATTGAAATCCAGCCCCACAAAACCTCTAGACTTTCCTGTTCTTCACACGGAGAGCAGGTTCACGTTCTCAGTAAACAAGCAAGCAAACACAAAATGAAAACCTGGTAGGAGAGAGAGACACTGGAAGTGGGGGAGAGAGCTCAGTTTGTCAGCCCCAAGCCTCCCCACGGGTGGCACCAGAAGATGCTGTGTAGGTGAGAAGAACTAGGCCTCTGCTGAGTGTGTGTGTGTGTGTGTTGTATACGAAATAGTGAGTTTTGAAAGATGACATTTTTATGGGTGTGTGTCACATACTTCACTCAGATTCACACACACTGTGTTTTCCTCTTTTCCCCAACTCCCAGTGTATTTCTGTAGCACGATTAATACAAACCCAGAGACAAATATTGGGGTTCAACCTGAAGAACAGAAAAGCAAAGCAGCCAGCCACTGGCTCTTACCTCTACCTCATTTCAAAATGGCGATCCTGCCTCCAGGAATCTCAGAATGAGACTGTGCCTGAAAGCTGTCTCCTCCTGTTTTATTTTCCTCTCTAGGGCTGGGATTAAAGGCGTGCACCGCCCCATCTCTATGACAAACTAGTGTGGCTACTGGGGTTTAAGGTGTGTGTCACCACTGCCTGGTCTGTAAGTCTGACCAGTGGGGCTGTTTTACTCTGATCTTCAGGCAAGCTTTATTTATTAAAATGCAAATGAAATATCACTACAGATTTCCTTCCTTTTATGTATTTATTTATTTGACTGGGTCTCACTATATACCACTGGTTGGCCTAGAACTTGATGTGTAGACCAAACCAGTCTCCAAATCACAAAAATCACTTGCCTCTGCCCTCCAGGTGTTAGGATTAAAGAGATGTACCACCATACCTGTCCCCATGTTTTTGTTTTTTGTTTTTTCTTTAGAGACAGGGTCTCTCTGTGTAGCCCAGGCTGTCTGCGAACTGTGGGCAGCCCGCCTTGGCCTCCAAGAGCACTGAGAGTGGAGCTGTGAGCTTCAAGGTCAGTGGTTTGGTTTTGTTTTGTTTTGGCTGGAGGAGGACAAATCTGGGACAAGCTCTAGAGACCAGAAATTAAAGTCTTTTGTTTGTCCGAAACAGAACCCTGGGAGGGAGGGAGCAGGAGGCAATGACCAGGTGTGGCCATCAGTTTGGCCATTTCCAGAAGGTCTGCGGTCCTCCAGAGAGTGTCTGCAGCCAGGAGACCTTCGGCGACGGCTCAGTTCCCAGCTTCGGCAGGTGATAGGCAAGGAGAGAATAGGAGACCCAGCAGTCAAGCCCTGGGCCTCTACCCACTTGTCGGGCATTGGTGCCTCCGTGTGCCCACTAAAGAAGGAGGGATGCTGGCATTCCTGGTCCCCTTATCCTACCATTTGTGATCATAGGATTTACTTAGGATCTCATCCATTTGGGGAAGAAGCATTCTCCACCCACTGTGCAGGTCACTGGCAGCTCTCTGGGTCCCTTCCACCCCATACAGCCTGACCACACCCGTAGTGTTTGCCCGTGTGTCTCCAGTCCCAGGATCCACGCGCCTGCCTCCCCCAGGGTGCCCCATTGCATTCTGAGGCTCGCTCTGTGCAGGCTGGCATTATCTAATTGCTGGTCACCTCCTTTTGTCACATTATCAGAGCTGCCTGGCTCTGAAAGTCTCCTTCGCAGACCGACAAATGAGACTCCAGCCTCGCTCATTCTGCCCCTGCCCCGAAGAAAAAAGAGAGATCAGAGACTTGCCTCCATGCAGCGGCAGCCGGATCCAAGGCACAGACTGCTGGGGCAGCGGGCGGTGCCCTATTTAAGGCTGTGGCCTTCTTATTAGGCTGAGCTTCCAGCTTCAAGGTGCATGACAAGGTGCCATCGTGACGTGCACTGGGACAGGATCTTCACCAGTCACTTCCTGGGCGGGTGACCTTGTTAGAGCTGGCCTCTGGCACCCAGAAAACCCCTCTCGTTTCAGACAGGCAGAATCCTCTGTGTTCTAGAAGAACCCAGTCAAAGGGATCTGAACCGATTTCCAGGTACAAAAGCTAGATACAGCCGCTGGCCTTTTGGGTTGCAGTTCCAGGTCTGTGGGGTGCACTGGGGCAGAAGAGCCCCCAGAGAGCAGAGCACATTGTAGCCTCATCCTACCCTGTCCTGGCTGATGGGCAGGCAGCTGGGGAGAAACAAACAGGGCTGTGGGCCTCTCTAGGATGTGAGCTGGGGCTCGGTGAGGCCGACTGCAGGACTCTTGGCCAGGGTGCTCAACACTGCAGAGAGACCTTACTGTGTGTCTAGGGAGAGGTCTATTGTCCATCTGTCATGGGGGAAGAAATCTTTCAACTTGAAGAGAACACCAGAAATCGCAGAAGCTTCATGAAGATGACCACAGAGGTGCTGGTAATTTCCCCCTCTGACCATGGTTGGTAATCGTGCCTGGCTGGAGGTCAGAGCTATGAAGTTCACTTACTAATCCCTTGCCACCTCCCTCCAGAACCACCCTGTGCGGTAGACCGTCTCCATCCAGAGGAAACTGAGGTCTTGAGAATTTAATGACTTGCCCAGAGCCCAGGCCACAAGGCTGACCACTGGAACCTTTTCTGTTGCCAATAAAGATTCTTTCCAATTGGCATGGTCTTCCCACCAGTCCTGCCATGCCTCCCCTCTGCCTACCTGGCACTGAGCATTTGAAGAAGTCACATGGCTATGAGGAGTGTGACCCCCAATGGTCCCGGGTCACTAACTTTCAGCCTTACCCTCACGGGCTCCTTCCCCTGTGTTCAGTGCTCTTATTCCATCTGCTGCACCACCACATCATCCATTCCCCGCTTCTTCATCCCAAAACACAGCGATCCCACCATCCCCTGTCCTGCCAGACAGTGGACATCCTGGACGCACAAACATGGCTTCCGCCACTCTGCTTGCTGTGTCTTGTGCTCCTTCCCTGCTGTCCATGTCCTGGAAACATCGCCAGTGCAGTGGTATTGGGAAGAGGACCTAGGTGGAGTGGTGTCTGGTGGGGCAGAGCCCCCAAGAACAAAATAATGTCTTCATGGGGAGTAGGCAGGGTGCCAGGAGCCCACCACCCTCTTTCATATAAATTCTCTTGCCTTCGGCCTCCCAAGAGCTAGAATTTAAGTGCCTGCCACCACACCTAGCTCTAAGTTAGCACCATGAAGTGCTATCGACCACAGACCTGTTGGCCTCATTCCTAGCGACATTTTTACTCCACAGAGTCCTGTGTGGGAACTTTCCTCTCCGCCCCCTCTTTGGCTGGTGTCTGATAGGTTTGCATTCTGGGAATGGAAAGAAGCTAAAGGACACTAGGTGCCAGGGATGACAGTTGTGACGACCCCATCCCCCTGTGATGGCTCACAGTTCCTCATGCCGTGCCAACCCAAACCTCCAGCATAAAGCACTGCTGTCTGTGACCCTGTCTGTTGCCTTCTGATTGCTTTCCTGGTCCTCAGTTCCCTGGTGGTTTGCTTTCTGTCTCTTCTCCTGTCTTGTGCTGGCATCTACAAACATCCCTGTGATGGTTCACACCAGTTGACAGCGTGACAGGATCTAGAATCACAAACCAGACCGTGTCTGTCCGGAGTTTCTAGATTAGGCTGAGGTAAGGAGACCCACCCTGAACATAGGAGGCACCATCCCGCAGATTGGGAGCCTGGACTGAATAAAAAGGAGACAGGAAGTTGAACCCCAGCATGAGTCTCTCTTTGCTTCCTGTTAGCCTCCAGCTTCCAGCATCAGCTACTGAGGACCCTTCTGGTTCTGAGGATCCCGAGTCCCAGGGAGATGGGATGTGAGATCCCAAGGGGTGGATCGGGCTCATTCCCCTGTGTCTGTGGTAAAGCTTGGCACTTTCCTTCCCTGACTTCCAGGTAGCCCAGAAGGGGAAACTAGTTCAGGCCCCATACGAAATGCTTTTCCTGGTGCGCCGGAAGCTCCTGATATTTGTAGGATGTGTGGGAGGTGGCTTTATTAGGAAATGCAACTTTTAAGGATAGCAGAAAAGAGTATAAACAAAATATAAAGCTGGCCACAGCATGCCCCACCGCCGAGGCCCGGGTGGATTCCCACTGTCTTTAGGGAGAAGAAACCGTGCCCGTGACTCCAAAGCCCACACAGGTACCTAGCTAATCTCATTCCTACATTTGCTGACTGTGCCAGCCACTCTGACACCCACCCCACGTGCATATTTGATTCAACCAGTGGTACCTAGTCAGCCTTGCTAGGACAGGGCCTAGGTCCTGCCCCACTCCAAACCCAAGAGAAAGCAGTTTGGGCAACATCTGTGCTTAGAATCTTCCTGTCTATCAGGTAGAGACCTTCTAGGTGTCTGAGGCCATGTGGTGGAGGGGTGAGGACATGTGAAGGGTGAGGCCGTATGGAGGGGTGAGGCCGTGTTGAAGGTGAGGTCGTGTGGAGGGTTGAGGCCGTGTGCAGGGGTGAGGCCATGTGGAAGGTGAGGTCGTGTGCAGGGGTGAGGCCATGTGGAAGGTGAGGTCGTGTGCAGGGGTGAGGCCGTGTGCAGGGGTAAGGCCGTGTGGAGGGGTAAGGCCATGTGGAGGGGTAAGGCCGTGTGCAGGGGTGAGGCCGTGTGCAGGGTGAGGCCACGTGCAGGGGTGAGGCCATGTGCAGGGGTGAGGCCACGTGCAGGGGTGAGGTAGGTTTGAGTGCACTGCCTGCTCTTGCTTCTCTCCACGTCCTCGGTCCTGGGTACCTGGCCCTGGATGCACAGTGCCCATGGCTCTTGCTCTGTCTGGAATCCACGCTTCTCTGTCCTAGCCCAGTACTGGCAGGTGTCATGGGAAAGCCCGGCCCAGGCCTCCTCAGCCACAGTGGCTGGAGAGGGGCGGCCAGGCATGGAGGCTCACCCAGAGAGGAAACGAGAATTTCTTTTTTTAAGCACAGTGACTGCACAGGTGTTATGTGTGGTGAGCGTGAGCAGGGCCACACACATCTGAGGCTGAAGCCCTTCAGAGCAAGCACGATGTGGAGAGGTCTGACTCATCCTGTGGCTGTGGTCAGAGAAAGGGCTCGGGCTGAGAGGAGCGTGGACGGTTCCACGAGAGGGGGCCAACACTGACTGAAGGGAGGACACGGAAAACATTTGGAAAGAGTGTGTCAGGGCCTAAATTATTGTCAGCCCTGGGAACGAAAGGACCAATGGGAGGATTTTTCTGGCATAGAGAGACCAAGGAATGGTTTAATGTCACTGTCTTCGGGGATGTGCAGAACGCTCTAGATAGGAGCTCGGAGAGATCCAGGGCTACTCCACCTGTAAGACGGGGCAAGGAGTAAAAGCAATGAGTCTCAGTGATGGTGACAGACAATAACAGGTCAGTGTGTGCCAGCCGTCCTCACTGCTTACGACGGCTGTCTATGTATCAACTTGACTGTGCCCTGACATTTGGTAAAGCCTCGTTCTGGATGTGCCCGTGAGGATGTTTCTAACGAGGGTGACATCTGAGCCAGAGGACTGAGGACAGCAGATAGTGTTCCCTGAGATGAGAGGGCCTCATCCAATCCGATGAAGGTCTGCACCCAAGAAAAAGTGCAAGAGACCCTTCCTGTTTGACTGTTTTCAGCCAGGATGCTGTCTTCTCTAGACTTCACATGAAAACATCTACCATCATCACCCGGCATTTCAGTGACGAGGCAGACAAACTGACCAGCACTCTGTCTAGCTCTCCACATAGCTGACGGACATGCTTCTCTGCGCAACCCGAAGATGATCGTCCCAAAGACCTCGTCAATCCTCCCCACGATGCTGAGAGGAAGAGAACATCCCTGTTTTTCTAGTTTGCAGGTGTGAAACCTGAGACTCAGGAGTTCACACAGAGCCTGGAGCATCAAACCAGTAGTGCTGCTGGGTCCCCAGGCTCTGTCACATCTCTCCCACACGCAGAGTGGCCTGTCCCGCAGGCTCGCTTCCCAAGAAAAGGCTAACTCTGCCATCTCATTAGTCCAGAGCATCTGTTCCTGGCAGCTCATGATGGTCATGAGAGGCATTAAAAACATTTATTTACACACACACACACACACACACACACACACACACACAGACACGCACGCACACACGCACACGCATACACATTTTAAGATAAGGTCTCTCAATGTAGTACTGGCTGTCCTGGAACTTACTATGTAGACCAGGTTGGCTTTGAACTCACAGAAATCTGCTTGCCTCTGCCTCTCACGTGTTGGGATTAAGGGTGTATACTACCATGCCCAGTATTTTCTTTCTTCGGGAGGGTAACTATTTTATTTATTATTTTAATTATGAGTGTTTGACTGCATGTACATTACTTGCGTGCCTGGTGTCCATGGAGGCCAGAAGAGGGTGTCGGATCCTTGGAACAGGAGTTACAGACAGTTGTGAGCTGCCATGTGGGTGCTGGGAATTGAACCCCAGGTTCTCTGGAAGAGCAGCAAATGCTAAACACCTGAGCTATCTCTCTAGCCCCTAAGGCGATCTTTAAAAACATTCCTTCCCAGACCAAGGGAATGGAAATCTTGGCTGTGGTGGGATCTGAAACATCTCAGGAAGGTAGGAGAGATGGAGTGGGCAGGAAGGAAAAGCACACTCGTAGGGGAGGGGCTGTCCTTACCCTTCTTCCTCCACTTCCTTCCTTCCTTCTGCTCCAGCCCCTCCCCCAGGATGCCAAACATAGCCCAGTTAAGCTGACTCCCCTGCCCAAACCCTGGTATAGGATAGCTCAGGGCCCTCCTAAGCTTGCTTCAAACGCTGTGCCCACACAAAAGCAGACCAGCACAGCCTCTGTGCTCAAGAGAAACAGACTGGAAACCTTTCAAAAGGAAAAAAAAAGAGAGAGAGAGAAGAAAAAGAAAAAAAAAACTAGGTCAAAAGAAAAAAGGAATTATAAAAAAAATGCAAGTCATGATTAGAACACTTGTCATTCTCAAAGATGTCAGTTTTCAACTGTCTTGCAGTCAGGGGAGGAGCCAACAGCAATAGTTCAGTGGCCACTGAACCCTTGGACCTTCAGTGTGCCAGGAATGCAGGAGACTGCTTCTCTGTACGTCTCAGCCTGGCCTCGTGGGCCTTACAGGAGGCTTTTACACAGTGGCAGGTGTCTCTGCTTTCCTGCAGAAGGGCAAGGAGATGGGTTCCAGCTCTGCAGGGTCACAGCTGCGGATGCCTTAGAGTGGGCTTGCTTCGCTAACTCCTGGGAGGTCTCGGGATGGAGTCAAGTGACTGGGGACCTGCAGGTCTCTGGGAACATTAGTCAACACTCCCCCTGCCCCCGCCCCAGAAGCCAACCTCCGTGGTTGCTCTGCTCTGTGGGTTGGAGAAGTCTGGAGAAGGCAGCGACCTGGCAGGCCTTGAGTGGTCACTCACACGTGGGTCCCGGGGAAGAGGGAGGAGCAAATGCAAATTCTCTGGGAGTCCACAGTGCGAAGTCAGAGTTCAGTTTTTCCTCTTTGAAGGGTGGGCTGGCTTCTCATCCTGCCTGCAGTTTTGAGTCATTCCCCCACTGTCCTTCCCACATCCTCCTCCACATTCAGGGAGGGTAGGGGAGGAGGGAGGCCTTCTCTCCAGATGCTTCCCTCCCTGTGGTGAGCAGTCCCCTCGGATTCAGCTCACACACAGGGACAAGGGTGTGGAAATGGGCTGGGCTGCCAAAATACGTGCCCCTTGCAGGTAGGGGACAATCAGCAAGCACCGTGGCTCAGACTGACAGCTGGGTCAGGTGCACTTTTAGAGCACAGCGAGACAGAGAAGGAGACCAGCCAGGCAGAGCATTCAAGAAAGACAGTTTTAAACAAAAGGAGATGTCTGAGCCCAGGGCGTTTTCTTTCCCAGGTAGCCGGCCTCCATTCCTGCTCTCCCGAGCTCAGGATGCGGACAGCGCCTCCCCCTGCCTGTCACACTTGCTCACCTGACGTTTGTTTGGTCATTGTTTGGGTTTTATTGGCTTGGATTTCCTCATTTTCGTCTTTTCAAGTTCTTTAAAAACAGGGTGCTTTTTAACCACTTCCTCCCAGCCTCCTGCCAGCATTGGGTAAACCAGAATATCTAATAAACACTTACAGGAAGCAAGGCACGCAGGCACACCAGCAGTTCCAGCCTGCTGCAGCCTGAGACGGGGGAGAGGGAAGGGGGGGGATGCCATGAAGCCATGGAATTATGCAGAGGTTTCCAGCTATCCAGGACTACATAGAAGAAAAAAGGAAAAAAAAAAAAAAAAGGAAAAAGCCTCACAGTATTAGTGATGGAAGGTATTTAACCGGGTGGGGGTGGAACCCGAGTTTGACAGCTGGTTGGAACTAACAGGAGAGAACTCGAAAGAGCACCAAATGAGAGCTCCCGTTGACGCGCTGCTCAGAAAAGACTGAAGCAGGAGGCAGAACGGTGGACAGCGTTTAACTTCGCTCTCAGGGGACTTTTCCAATATAATTGATGACCCAAGTCAAATATAACCATAAAATTCATCTCCAAGTCAAATATTGGGTTGAGGACTTTTATGCTGTGCAGGGTTAATAACCCTGTTGTTCTGTGCTGACAAGGAAGGAGTCAGACAACACACTCCATACAAAGAGAGAATGCCCAGAGTCGGACAGCACACTCCATCCAAAGAGAGAATGCCCAGAGTCAGGGAACACGCTCCATCCAAAGACAGAATGCCCAGAGTCGGACAGCACACTCCATCCAAAGAGAGAATGCCCAGAGTCAGGGAACACGCTCCATCCAAAGACAGAATGCCCAGAGTCGGACAGCACACTCCATCCAAAGAGAGAATGCCCAGAGTCAGGGAACACGCTCCATCCAAAGACAGAATGCCCAGGGAGGTGAAAATGTCCCTCTCTGGGATTCTAGTTTTATGAGGGAGAAAAAAGAAGCAAGTGAACTAATTCCAAAATTACCTTCCCTGTCAATTTCGGCCACAGTAATTCTCCTAGCTAGCTCCAGCTGTCAACTGGATGCAGCGGAGTTGTCCGGGGGAGACTCACGTGGGGGAGCGACTCGAACAGTCAGATGAGCCTGTAGGCATGTCTGCAGGGAATGTCTCCATTATTGGGTGATGTGGACCGGTCAAGTTCGCCACGGGTGGTGCCACCCCTGGACTGGTGGCCCCGGGTGGTAGAGGAAAGCTTGGGGAGCAAGCCATAGAGGAGCAAGCCAGTACACAGCACCCCTCCGTTGTCTCTGCTTCAGTTCCTGCCTCAGTTTCTCTCCACGGTGGACTGTCACCTCTCAGCTAAATAAACCCTTTCTCCCCTCAGCTACTCTGGTCAGCGTTTTCTAACACAGCTGCAGGGAAGAGAAGTAGGGGAGAAACAAAGGGTTAGACAGAATCCCTGCTGCACCTTCTTGTCAACTGGAATCCATCTTTTCAGAGAAGACACTGTCCACCCTTTCAGACATGTGTTTGGCGTTTTCTTCCAGTTCTTGGTTCCTTTAAATTTAGACACGTATCAACTTCCATCTACAGAACAGAATTTAACCTTTGTGCTGTGTAAGAACACATACACACACACACAAACTCATTCTTCACTCTGTTAGTCACATGTTGGGCATATTAATATTCATAATTTATGTTAATATGCTATAACAAGTCCCATTAAGTATTGTTCGTAACTAAGCCTTACATTTTACTGTGCCCCCTTTCTCACGGTATCACTTTCCCCTTGCTGTGCAAAAATGCCTGGCAGAAGCAATATAAGGAGGAAGGATCTTTTTTATTAATTTGGTTTCCACTGCATTCATTACTAATATAAAAATGTTTTTTTAAAAATCTTATTCTTCGTTCTCCATTAGCACCCATCTCTCCCACTTGCCCACACAAGCCCTGGATGATTTCCTCAGGACCAGCTCAAAGCCCAACCTGTTAGCTGCACTCACTTTCACAGGAAACCTGTGCAGGGGTCGTGAGAGAAGCAGCTCGGAGGAGGGAGGGCTACGTCCAGGTTCCATGACGGGCCAACTGCAAACTCCCAGGACTCGAGTGACGAGCCAGTGCCTACCTCAGAGCAACTGCCACCGGAGGGAGAGGTAGAGGCTTAGCTGCCTTTCTGAAGGTTAAAGTCCATCACCATCATGGTGGGGAGCAGGGCAGTAGGCAGGCGTGGTGCTGGAGCAGTAGCCCAGAACTTACATCCTTGTCCCCAAGTAGGAGGCAGAGAGCTAACTGGGAATGGTGTGGGCTTTTGAAACCTCAAAACCACCATCAGTGATATGCCTCCTCCAACAAGGCCACGCCTTCTTGTCCTTCCCAAACAGTTCCACCAACTGGGGACCAAGTATGAAAATATATGAGCCTCTGGGGGCTGTTCTCACTCAAACCACAACAGTGAAATCTAAAGGGCTAAGGGTAAAACCCTTGCCTTGGTGCTGGTAAGCCCACAGAGATGTCAGACCACAAGAAAGGCTGTGAGGGAATGCACGATTCACGAGCAGAACAACCATAGGCCACAGCAATGGGGCTCACACTCCTGACAGAAACTGTGCCTTTTGAGTTGAGAAAGCTCTTCCTTTCAGGGAACAGCTCTGCACCAGCCACCCAAACCTGATGGCTCGCTCAAAGCTGATGCCTCTGTCTGAAAACCTTGTAGGTTTTCTGGGGGCTGAAACCCTGGGGTGTCACATAGAGATAGCAGACTGCTCCTGGGCTCACCAGAGTTGACAGTGACGTGGGGACCAAGGAGAGATGGCTAGGACATTGAACCAAAGGTTTCCCATTCCATAGTCAACCGGTGAAGGGGAAAAAGTTCCAGGAGGCTAGCGAGAGAGACGAGATGGGTTGGAATGTGAGCCTCAGGAGCCTGGCCAGAAGACTGCACACACCATGCACCAACCATGAAAACACTCCGAGTCGGGGACCTGGAGGATGAGGGCGGATGTGCCACACTGACTGCCCGTGCTGTGCAGAGGAGCCTCCGAGCGGCTGTAACAGGACAGTGGGGAAGTACTGTGGCCCCTGGGTCTCAGAGGACCCCTTCCAGCTTGGATGGAGGGCACAGCATCACACAGGAAGTCTGTGGACACCCAGGCAGAAGGCACGGAAACCGTCATATCACCAATGGCTCCTTTGGAAACACGTGGCAGATACAACAATTAGATTTGCCTGGTTTAACTTGAGGGTGGGATGGGTTATTCTTAACTGACAAGAGTGCATCTGTTGATCCTTTGGGGTTTCCCTGGTTTTGTAAATGCTGTCCTTAAAGGGACCCTTTCCCTAACCATATGCCAACCATAACCACACGGGCCAGACCTGAGGCCAAGTCTTCTCACCCAGAGCCTCTACCATGGGGAAGGGATTGAGAGTCTGCAGTGTTGAGTGGCCACCTTGGTCCTGGGCCATCTCTGTGAGAAGCGAAAGACTTGCCTCACCAGGCTCTCCCTTCTCGAGCGGTGGACCTGGGGTGGTAGGCACTGCTGCTGTGTTTATTCTGGCATCGTGGTTACAGCAATGGCTACAGTGGGATTTTGAGGGACTCCAGGAAAATTTGACTTTGGCTCATGGTTTCCAAGGCTATCAGTCCATCATGGGAGGCAAGCAAGAACTGCTCTTGGCCTCGGCAATGAAATCGTTCTTCTTCTTGTCATAGTGGATAAGGAGTAGAGAATGAGACCAGAGAGTGGAAGCCAGCTGTGACACTCAAAGGCCCACTCCCAGTGACCCACCTCAACCAGCTATGTCCAAAGTGTGACCCTGTGGGCAACATTTCAGATTTAGAGCATCACAAATGCATGGTGTGGTAGTTTGAATGTAATTGAACCTCATAAACTCATAGGGAGTGGCCCTATCAGGAGATGTGGTTTTATTGGAGTAGGTATGACCTTGTGGGGGAAGTGTGTCACTGTGGAGGCGGGCTTTGAAGGCTCATGCATGTTCAAGCCACGCCCAGTGGTTCAGTTCACTTCCTGTTGCCTGCTGATCAAGATGGAGGACTCTCAGCTCCAGCACCGTATCTGCCTGCATGCTGCCATGTCTACCATGGTGATAATGGATTAAACCTCTGAATTGTAAGCCACCCCATTAAATATTTTTATTTACAAGAGTTGCTGTGGTTGCTGGACAGTGGTGGCACACGCCTTTAATCCCAGCACTCAGGAGGCAGAGGCACACAGATCTCTGTGAGTTTGAGGCCAGCCTGGTCTACAAAATGAATTACAGGATAGCCAGAGCTGTTACACAGAGAAATCTTGTCTTGAAAAAGACAAAACAATAACAAGAAAAATAGTTGCTATGATCATGGTATTGCTTCACGGCAATAGAAACCCTAACTAAGACGCATGGCGTTGCTTGTTTTCAAGCCTTGTTTTCTTTTTAATTATGTATATGTAAGTGCTGGTGCCTGCAGAGGTCAGAAGAGGGCACTGGGTCTGTCACTGGAGTGACGGGCCTCTGTAAGCCACCTGGTGCAAATGCTGAGAGCCAAGCCTGGTCCTCTGCAAGGACAATATGTGCTCTTAACCACTGAGTCAACACCCACTGGACTTGTTCGTTAGTATCTTAAAAAGGATGGGAGGAAGAAATGGAGGGAAGGAGGGAGGGAGAAGGGAGGGAGGGAGGGAGAGAGAGACAGAGAGAGAGAGAGAGAGAGAGAGAGAGAGAGAGAGAGAGAGAGAGAGAGAGAGAGAGGGGAGAGGGAGAATTAAGCCTCCCATCTGCTTTCCTTCTTTAGGGAACTCCTATTTGGTATTTAACTTCTCTGGTTTTCTCTTTTTTCTGTTACTCTGCCTTCTTGGTCTGTGTGCTGGGACTGTCCTCAAAGCTACCGCGCCCACCTGTTCAAAGGAAACACTGCAGTTGCTGCTACTTGCATTTTTGCTGTGTCATCAGCTATCCCGACTCATCACGGTCTGGAAAATCTTCATGGAAAATTTCAGCTATAAGCAACTCACAAGTTTTCAGATGTACCCCCATATACATGGTGTGATGAGCACACACGCTGGTCCAGTTTGTCCTGCCCCAGACGCGAGCATCCCTTTGCCCAGAGGGTCCATGTTGTAGGTAGCCATCTCCGCGACTGGACTGACTATTCAGATGTCACCACGCAGGCTGTAAGTAACCCTTCGGTAGGAGCCTAAAGCTACTCCCCTCTGTCCTCTTCATTTACCCTGATTCTTGTCACCACACAGATACCGCATAGTCTGTCATCGTAAGAAAGGGGGTAAGAATGAGCATTTTGAGGGAGACACAGCACACTCCACTAATCTGGACTACAGCATGCCATTATAGCCGTTCTATTGCATTGTTAGTTATTGTTAAGGTCCTGAACCTAATTTATACGTTAAACTCTATCATAGGCACGCACGTATAGGGGTACGTACTATCTGCAGTTTCAGGTGCCCGCTGGGGTGGGGGTGTCTTGGAACGTAGCCCCTGTGGATAAGGCATGGCTACTGTATTCATTTCTATTATGAACATAATTTCTACAAACGTTTTATTCATTTCCGAATGCTGGTTTTCACCCCCCTCTTGGTCATAGATGTCACGTCTTGTAGTTCTTCAAGGACATCAGTTTCCATGGTCAGAAGCTTGCTTCTGCTCTCTGCAGTGTCTTAGCTTTGAGATGGTTGGAGTTTCCTGCTTGCTTTGTTGGCTCACTAAACTGGTTAAACGCTTTCCTCAAGTGTCTGAGCCTCAGACAGGCCTTTACGATTTTACAAGGTGCTGTTAAAAACCGTGTGGATTCTCAGCGTGTATGTTGTTCCTGTGAGCCTGGGCTCTGGCGTCAACCAGCCCAGTGTTCACGACCTATTTATTCTCCGACCCTGCGGCCTGGGGTGAGTGACCTGCCTTTAGCAACCTTATTCCCATGTATCCTAAAACAGTGACAGAGCTGCCAGTTCCAGAAGGCCCAGGACCAAGGCAGACGCCCTCCGGTGCTGAGGATGACTGGGTTGCTGCCCACTAGACGTGTTCCCTGTGGTTGCCCGTGGTTCTAGCCCCTAACGAGTTCATATAGCAACTCTGAATATTGTGCAGGGCAATGCATTGAAGGTGTGCGGCACTGAGCTACACAGTCAATGCTGCAGAGACCGCAGCGGTCACATGATAAAACATGTATGTAACACTTATGTGAAACCATACAGACAGGGAGCCTGGCTCTGTATGAGGTAAGGGGAAAGGAGAAGGTAAAACAAACGAGAGGGAGAGAGAGAGAGAGAGAGAGAGAGAGAGAGAGAGAGAGAGAGAGAGAGAGAGAGAGAGAGAGAGAGATAACCCGATAGAGGCTAAGTTGGGAGGCAGGTGGCAGTCTGGAATGCAGCCTGAAGGGTTTGGATGGCAAGAAGGAACCTTCATTAAGACGGTAAAAATGGGACTGGAGAAAGGGCTTAGGGGTCACAGGCAACCTGGATTCAGTTCCCAGCACCCACCCGGTTTACAAGCAGCTCTAACTCCACTTCAGAGGACTCAGCGCCCTCTTCTGGCCTCTGCAGGAACCTGCATTCGTGTGGCATACCCTTACACAGACATGCATATACACATTGAAAAAAACTTTAAAAAATACAGCAGGAAAATCTCTTTCTCTCAGAAAAGTGTTGGCTGATTATCGGAGACGTCTCTGAGGGAAAGGCACATGGGCTTGTGCCTGGAGAAGGCCATCTTTTATCTCCACGTCCCTCGGATTTTAATCGATGCCCGTCATCAATGCTTTTGGTTGTTCCTATTCTAGGTTTCTGTCTCGAGGTGATTGCAGCCACAAGCTGGGAACGTAGTTCAGAGGAATAAATACACAGCAGAAGGAAGCAGGACCTGGGGTGGAATTGATGAATCTGTGAGCGCCTCCGGAAGACACTGCTTCTTCAGTCTCCTGGCCCTTCCCGCCCGATGGCGTGGCTCAGCCCCGTTTAGTCTATGAGCGCAAAGTGACAGCCAGTGTCCTCTAATTGTTGCTGGGAGTCCCTTCTCCCCTTTGGACTATATGCTCAACCTCTGCAGAAGAGAAGCCGCCACCTCCCAAGCTCACCTCAGAAACTTCTGCCGTCTCAGTCCTGGTGTGGCCACCGTGATCAATAAACCATTCAACCTTCAAGAGTTCCAGTATCTCTCTGTGTTCGGGTGGCATTTAGGTATGTGACTGAAAATAATCAAAGCTGCTTGGAAGTTCAATAGGGCTGACTGCGGGGACTTTGATCGGTCATTTAAACCTTATCTGAGGAGTCAAACATCTTGAAGACACTAGTGAAGGTGTGAGCTCCCGGAGAGTGCATGGGACCAGGCGTCTGTGAGGCTTGAGCAGTGGGTCTGAAGGCGTCCTTAGCGTGTGTACCTGGCTGTCTTTAGGAGGTTGTTGGCGCGAATGAGTTTGTCTGGAGGCGGTAGTGGGGCGGGGGCGGGGTGTTCTTGGTTTTGATGGACAGCACTGCCGTAGACTGTGAGACTGTGCGCTCCGGACTCTGGCCAGCTGCAGCTGCCCTTCAGGCAAGCCCTCTGCAGCTCAAGAGGAAGCGTGCTTGCTGCGCTGGAGGAACCGGCAGGAGTGGAGGCGGCTGCAGTGACGTAAGCAGAGCTAGGTGGAGGAGGAAGTGGGAGGCTAAGAGCCCCCGCAGAGCCCTGAGAGGACTTGGGCCTTGGCTCAGTCAGATGGGAACGGGTGGGAATAAACAGAGCAGCATGGTCAGAGCTTCATTTTGATCCACACGAAGGGTAAAGACGGCTGGAAATGCTGCGGCAGCCATAGTGGGGAGAAGGTCAGATTCTGAGTGCCTTCTGCAGGTAGAAACAGAGGCCTTGCTGGTGAGTCCGACAATGCCAAGGTTTCACCAGAAAAATCAGGGCAGTGTGACATTCTCTGAGGTGAAGGATTCTGTGCGAGGAAGAGTGTAAGCTAGGAAGACCCCCTCAGAGAGGTCAGGGCAATCCACTGACACTCAATAAAGCCTGCTGGGTGCATGATTGGACAGACAGACAGACACAGTTGGGTACACTGGCATGCTGGGTCCGTGAATGGACAGACAGACAGACACAGTAGGATACACTGACATGCTGGGTGCACTATTGGACAGACACAGTTGGGTACACTGGCATGCTGAGTCTCCTCCCTTGTGTCTCTTAAGAAGTCCTTGTGCTTTTTCTCGCCCCCCCCCCCCCTTAAAAACCCTTCTCCACCTGGCTCCTCCCTACTACTTCCTGTCAGCTGGTTGCTGACTCAGCCTCCAGAACACAGGTGAATTTTATTTATCAAACAAATGTTTATATCATTAAACAAATGTTCCAGAGCGTAAACAAAAGTCACACATCTTAAAATAATATTCTCCAACACGCTGCATTTCTTCCAGAGTCTCCAGGAGAGTGAATTCGTGTCTTGCTGCTGCCAAAGCCTGTCTACCTGTTGCCTCTTGACCTCTTTCTTCCAGCTCAAAGCCAGCCATAGCAACAGGGCTCGCCCCCTCCCTTCTCAAGCTCAAAGCCAGCCATAGCGACAGGGCTCACCTCCCCTCCTTTCCTGAGGAAGGAATGACACTGGAGGCCAACCTCTGACTTCTCCATGCATACGGTGTACACGCAGCACATACACATGGAACACACAACGACACAAAAGACCATTTCTTGGTGCTAACCCTGTCACAGCCCCGTGGTTGTGGCAGCTATCAGGGCAGCACATGCTCAGGCTTTAGAAATTAGGGGAAGCCGCACACGGGTCAGTGGGCTCCTGGGTCTAGGTGCAGACTCAAAAGCATGAGCTCCAAGTCTGTGTGAGCAAAGTCAGCAAGCCATGCTGTGACGACAGTCCAATCACACAACTTCCCCCAAGCTTGCTGTGGCTAAGAGGGACGTCACCATAACTCATCCAGCCTTTTCTGAGTCACAGCCCCAAGGTATCCAGGATGTACCCTCCCATGTGCTGGACCTGCTGAGGGCCAGAGGTGAGAACAGGGGCCTCTGCCCGGGAGGATCCCCTGCTCCAGGCCTGTACTACCCAGGTCCTAGCTCCTCCTCCTCCCTCTACCCCTCCATCCCCCCATCCCCCCATGTACATACATATACACATGTGCACACACACACGTATATGCATACACATGCAACACATGGATATGCACACACGTACCCATGCACACACATATGCGCACGCACATGCACACACACGTATATGCACACGTACACATGTACACACAACATCCAATCAGTATGATAAGTCTATTTGGACTTTAGATTCTATGCTTTAAATTATACTCTTTGGCTTTCAGGAATATGTGATTGCTCACACAATAAAGCCTGATCTTTTTCACTCCCTGCAGTAGGATTTCGATTGTGTGAGTGTATCATGCCTTCCACTCAACATTCAACAAAAGTCTCATTTGAGTGAAAAACAAACTTCCTGTCAGTGTGCTATTAAGTTACAGTCATGAGTCAAACCAGCAAGGAGGCAAGCTTCCCCCTCCTCCCCCTCCTTCCCTTCTCCTCTTCCTTCCCTTCTCCTCTTCCTTCCCTCCTCCCTTTCTCTTCCCCCTCCTCCCCCTTCCTTCCTCCCTTCTTCCTCCTCTCCTCCTTCATCTTCCCTCCTTCCCTCTTCCCCTCCTCCCTTTCTCCCCTCCTTCTTCCCTCCTCCCACTTGCCTTCTAGGCCACCACACTAGATTCCCGAGGGACTGAGGCCACCATCCCAGCTGCTAGCTGGCAGAGCGAATGCCATCTCCCCACCCACCCCCCAGCAGGCTGTGCCCTCTTGCCACACACCTCTGCCCATCCAGAGAATGGCGGGCCGCCCTCCAGCCTGCCAGGTTCTACCAGCTCACACTTTCATCCATGCACACACTCACACAAGCTCACACTGTGGACTCACTAATCTGTAAAGGGAGGTCCCTCAGGAGAAGCTGTGTCATGGCTGGTCTTGTTCATCACCTTGACCGAGTTTTGGGTCACCATGGAAACCCATCTGTGAGTGTGGCTATGAGGCGGCTTCCAGAGGGGTTCTCCAAACTCCTCTCCTTTAAGTTGCTTTTTGTCAGGTATTTTAGTCAGTGACCAGAAAAAGAACTAAAAGAAGCTGGAAGGGACAGACCGTCTTTCAAACTCCGAGTCACCAAAACACAACCTCCCTTCCCAGGGCTGTAGAATGCTCAGACTAGCATGGCCAGGGCTGTGCTTAGGACAGCGAATGGGCAGCACATAATGACCTCAGTGGACCTACGACTGCTGGGACAGTAGGAGGCTGTGTCTTATTCTTTAGTCTGGGAATCATTCTGACAGTCCTGCCCTTGACGGCCCATGGACACAGCCTTCCCTTGAAGGCCCATGGACACAGCCTGCCCTTTATTTCAGACTACTTCCTGTGGCCCATAGGTAAGAACACTCAGCTCCTGCTCCAGCACCATGTCTGCCTGTGTGCCACCACACCTCACCAGGATGACAATGACTGAGCCTCTGAAAATGTCAGCCACCCCATTAGTTTTCCTTATGAGAGTTGCTATAGTTATGATGTCTCTTCACAGCAACAGAAACCATAGCTAAGACAGGAGGTAATTATGCCTTTACCTGTGTTGTCCTTAGCAGTGGCTCGGTCCCATCATGGATTCAGTCTGCCATGTGTGTGTTCATGTCACCACAGGCTCCCTGTGTCATCCTGGAACTCTACAGAGTCCCCATCTGCAAGAAGGATCTCACCTCTACAAAGCTGCATCTTCCAGCCTTCATCAGTTGTAAAGGCTCCAGTCCATGATATTCACTTCTATCAGCAGAAAACAGATCAGAGTTGACTCTGTTTGGCCTCCCTGGGATCTGTCTGCTTTGTTGGTATCAGAAAACTCTCTAGATTTAAAGCCAATGTCATGCCAATCTCAGGCTGGAGCTCTCTCTCTGGAGCTTCTCTGGCCTTCTACCTGCCAGGCCTCTGCACGGATTTCTCTCCTGCTGGAGGGCACTGTCTCCTCTCTTCCCCTGATAAGCTGTTCTTTAAGTCTGTCAGCATCATATGAGAGGAAAAGCTAAGTAGGAAGTCTAAACTCCGGACTCACACACCACACTCCCCATGAGGCCTCAGACTTAATGACTCAGGGGAACATGTTGAGACTCAACATGTCCAGAACCAAATCCTCAATCCCCTCCCTCCTACACACTGTCCTGAAACTGCCCCTCCTATGGGCGAGAGGCACCCGGGCCCAGGAAGTCAAGCAAGAGCCCTGCTCTCTCGCTGGCTTTTCTCACCTCCACAGCCCCTCTTGTGTCTCAATCGCCGTCTGTTGACTCCCAAATAGATCAGTTTCATTTATCTTCCCAAGACAGCTTGCTTCGAGGAGTGCTAAGTTGGGAGAAACTTTAGCTGTGCTGTCCGGGTTTGGGGAAAGTCATCATGCCAAGAGGTCACTATTCAGACACGAATAGCCATGTTGGTCTAATAATGTTAACATTTTCCCGTCTGCACCGGGGAAATCACTGTGAAGTTCTTATCCCCACAAATATCTCACCTTCCAGCCCCCAGCTGCTGTTGCTACACCGTGGGAACCTCTGCAGTTGCCACTGCCCTCCCAGGAAGCCCTCAGCCAACCACAGGGCCCCGTGTGGAGTTTCACCAGAGCCAGCTCTGCCTAACGTGGGCTCTTGGAGCAGATTCTCCTGGCTCATGGCTCTACCCTTTCCCTCCCTCCTCTTTCTCCCTCCCCCCTCCCTCCTTCCTTTTCCTCACTCCCTTCTCCTTCCTCCTCCTTTCCCAAGCTCTTTCTCCTTCCTCCTTGTGATGGTTGATCTTGCTTGTCAGTGTCCCTGGATCTGGAATTAACAAGGTAATAGGGCTCCGTGCATACCCTCGGGTTTTCCTATTTTCTTATTTGTTTTACTGAGGTGAGAAGACCCTCCTCAGAGGTGGGTGGCATCTTCCCACAGCAGTCAGAATGTAAAGAGGTCAGTGGAAAAGCTTTGGTCTTTAGCCTGCTTGCCTTGATGTCTTGCTGGCAAGTTCATCCACTCTGTTGGTGCCAAGGTGACTGCTATTGACTTTCACAGATAACAGAGCCCAGGGTCTTCAGCCTTCTACCATGGACTAAAGAGCCATGCTCTCCAGCAATCTTTCAACCCACGTGGTGCTACTGAGGCACCCGTGGGCAGGCAGAACAGCTAGTTACTCGTCCTCTCCAGCATAAAGACAGCTATTCTTGGCCTACCCAGATCATATCATCCAAGCCCCTTCTCACTTTATTCCTTCTGTGGGTTCAATTCCCCGTGGAGAACCCTGACACTATCATGCTCACACTCAACAATGCTATCCACTGTATTCCTGCCCCCAATATATTTTTCTTTACACTTAGAGTACTTCATTAGTTTCTGTAGTCAAAACCATGGAGATAAGAATTTATATATTAATAAAGTGATTTCCCCTGTAGAGATGAAAAAATCTGTTTAACATTATTAGTCCAACATGGTTGTTAATTCCTTCCAGTATGGAGACTTTTCCCAAACTAGACAACACAGTTCGAGTTTTCCCCCCAAATCTATCTTCCTAGACCTGTCTTGGTGTCTGCTTCCCAGGGCGTCCAAAGTGACACAGGAGAACGCACAGGTATAAACACTATACTGCAATGTGCTTCTTGCTTTAAAAATGGCATCTGTAGGGCAGAGCACGGTGGCTCATGCCTGCAATCCCAGCACTTAGGAGTCTGAGGCAGGAGGATTGCTATGAGCTTCGGCCAATTCAGGTTACATAGTGCATTCCAGGCCAGCCTGTGTACAGAAGGAGATCATTTCAGATACCCAAAACAAAACATCACCAACAGAGCAGCAATGGCCCAGCGGACAAAGACATTCACCGCCAACCCCAGTTACCATGCTTTATCCCCAGGACGCGCAGGATGGAAAGAGAAAAGCAACCCTCACAAATGTTCTCTGACCTGTACACATGTGTCATGTCATGTGCACACCAGCACAGATACACGCACTTACACATACACACAATCGTTAAATGCAATACAATTTTAACACGGACAGCAGCAACAAGAGAAAGTGTCACGTGTGTTCTTCAGGGGCCAGTGTGAATCTGAACAACTACACAGCAGTGCCTCAGGTGGGCGGGCTACACCTCAGGTCTTTGTGTTAGTTCTTCTTGGTATCAGACCTCTGGTCTTTGGCTATTACTTGCAAAGTCTCTATGGATAGCTTTGTCCATGCTAGTTCTGAAATGCAATGAATAAATTAATGGGGAAAAGTGCTGGGTCAAAGTTACGTGCGTTTTTCTTTCTGACAGATCTTGCCACATTTCTCCCTTTAGGGTCTATATAATATTTCCACCAAAAAAATGTACATCTTGTATTTCATGCATCTTTACCAACACTGTGTGTTTTCAAGTTTTTTTTTTCTTTCCTTCTTCTTCTCCTGAGGCTTATTGGATAGGGCAGGCTGACCTTGAGCTCGCCATCTTACCGTCTCTTCCTCCTGAGTCAGGATTCCAAGCGTGTTTCACCGCGACGCTTTGCCATTCTGAGCGGTGAGGAGAGTGACTGCTTTGTCATAAAAAGCTGCTGGGTGTGGGGCTGGCTGCCGTCCTAGCACTGAGGAAGGAGATTTGCCCAGTTGGAGGCCGGCCTCAGGTATGCATGGGAGATGGTGCCTGAAAATAAACAAAGTTCCTTGATTAATTTAAAAGCAGAAATCAAATCTCGTCACTTTCTTTTCCTCCGTGGCTTCTGGAAGTGTCTGGTGACAGTCCTGTCACCCCATGCCGGTCCACTGCACCCACCTCTGTCCCTCCAGCCTCTTTCTTGCCTCCTCCATAGAATATTTTCAGTGAACCATGAAGCATGCCAACACCATGCCCCAACTCAGGGTTTTTGCTTGAGCTGGCCCCTCCACCAGCAACGCTCTTGTCTGAATCCTTTTGGGTCTCGGCTCCAATGCTGCCCCATTAGAGAGGGTTCACCACCCTACAAGTTCAGACCTTATTGCTCACTGTCAAGGCAGACCATTGTCTGCCTTCAGACCACTCTTTACAATGGTCTGTGTGCTATCTTTCTTCTCTCTAGATTTTAAGTTCCCCCACACTTGTTCATCTTACGTACTAAACAAGAACTTACCCAATGGGCTGATGAGCAGATAAACCGCTGAAGGTGTCTTCCCAGACTTCCAGTGGCATTGGGCTGACCCCATACGCTCTCAAATGCCATTGTATTTCCACAAACACTGTCTTCTAAACCTGGCAGGCGCCTCATCCCCTAGGATGCCTTGAGTGCCCAGATGTGGGTGCCCAGATGTGGGTGCGCAGATGTGGGTGCCCAGGTGTTTTTAGTCATCAAAGGTACGTTGTGATCCTCTGATGGCAAAATGTGACTCACAGGTAGCCACACCTGTCCCAGCTGTGTCGACCTAGCAGATGAGACACATCAAATATTTTCTGCCGTTGCCATGGGAATCTCAAGCTGCAACACGCTGTCATGGAGAAAGAGAGAACCTTTCTCTCAACTGGGCTAGTAAGAGTTCTCCCGTACCTCTGTTGCTATGCAGGGCTTTAACTCGGGAGTCCTGTGAGATGTGAACTAAGGAAATCTGAAATCAACTCTTCTTTCAGAGGGCAAGGGATGACGTTCATTGCCAGAGAATGGAACCGTGTGACTCTTCATCCCCAGTGCCTCACTTTGTTTAGCAATAAAGTCCTCGTTGATGCGACTAGTTAAGGGTATACTGAGGTTTGGTGAGCCCTAAATCAGCACTAGTACCTTTATAAGAAGAGGCATGAACATGAAGGGATGATACTGTGCACGCATGTAGGAAAAGGTTCATAAGCCTGAGCACACCAGAGAATATCTGCAAGGCACCAGAAGCAAGCCGGGCCCTGCCAATGCCCTTATCAGGAACTTCCAGCCTCCAAAACCGAGACAAGGGCCTGTTCTTGTTTTAGCCGCTCAGAATCCTTAGCAAACAAACGCAGGATTCAGCCATGCCAGGCCATCTTGGATAACTAGGCTCTGCACGCTGCCGAGGGTAAATTTGCCCACTTGGCCATCTAACTGACCCCCACCCCCCTGCTAGACAAAGAGAAGAATGTGGCATTAGCACTGGGCATCCTGGGGGTGTCCCCTCTGCAGAGGGTGCATATCCCCTCTGCAGTTTCAATGGGTTGGAAAATGTCTAGGAGAAGTAGCTTGTGAGCTCCCTCTCCCATGGGCTCTGTTATTCCCATGCTCTCTCCCAGGGAGCATGGCTCCCCTCAAATACTCACAGCCACACTTCTGAAATCGGCATTGAAGAGGTCTCACCCAGGATGCCATGCATCGGAGGAGGGCTGCAGAGATGTCTTGCAGTTAACGTGAGTCACTAAGCATGTCCCCTCCCTGTCCCTTTGCACCACCTTGTCCTTTCCCTGGTATACAAGCAAATCAGTTTTAAGCCATTCCAAGGTGGTTTCCTCTACCTGGACATCTGTCCTGAGCATGTCCTTGGGAGTCACTTGGGTAAGCTTAAGTGCATTTTAAATGTTACAGTGGTAAGGGAGGGAGTGTCAGACACTGGGAAGGGAGGGTCAGGGATGCTACAGTGTTCTGATGTGCAGGCAGGTCCTGAAAATTGTCCCACTCAGTTCCAATGATACGTCCACTAAGAAACACATCTAAGGTGGTGTCAAGGGAAGAATACAAGCTCAGGATAGGATTTTTTTTTAATCTGGGGTGGTTTTATTTTTTATTTGTTTCGGGGCTTTTGTGGGATAGGGTCTTGCTAAGTTGACTTAGCTATGAAGTGGCAACCACCCTATTTCTTCCTTGAAGGTGCTCTGATTACAAGTGCGACCATCAGACTCAGCTTGAGGTGTGTGTGTGTGTGTGTGTGTGTGTGCGTGCGAGTGTGGTGTGTGTGTGTGTGTGTGTGTGCGTGCGAGTGTGGTGTGTGCGCATGTGGTGTGTATGTGTGTGTGAGGTGTGTGTGTGCGTGCGTGTGTGGTGTGTGTGTGTGTGTGTTCCAAAACTCAGTGGCTTCAAACATCAGCCTCATGTCTCACCTTTCTGTGCACCGGCGCTTCAGGTGGGTGGTTGTACCTGGGGTCCCTTCTGCTGCCATGGCCTGATGGTAACGAGGCTAGAGTCAGCAAAAGGCTGAACTGGACTGGGTGTCCGAGATGGTGGCTCCCTTGCTTGGTTGTCTGTAACCTCAGAGACTCTTGAACTGTAAGCCTCTCCAGGTCTTGGGGTTTGCCTTTGAAAGCATGAGGTAGGCTGCTTCCTAGCTTGTTGGGGTACCTTGGAAATGGGACACCCTTTTCTGGCTATTACTATTGGCAGGAAAGGCAGTCCCAGTTCCAAAAAGTATGACGGTTTTCATGCATTTCCACTGCGTATTTGCTGATGTAGCACTGACTGAAGGGTTTTCAAAGCTCCGAAAGGTGTCTTGGCGAAGAGAAAGATCACTGGCCAAGGCAGACTCAGTTTCCCTTCTTCTATTGGCTTTTAAGTAACATGTATGTCTGTTGGTGTGTTGGGGATTGAACCCAAGACCTTGCTCACACTGATCCTCCTACCACAGAGTTATACCCCAGCTCCTCCTCCCCCTCCTCCTCCTCCTCCTCCTCCTCCTCCTCCTTTTGGTTTTTCAAGACTGGGTTTCTCTGTGTAATAGCTCTGGGTGTCCTGGAACTCACTCTGTAAACCAGGCTGGCCTGGTGCTCACTTCGTAGACCAGACTGGCCTCCAACACACAGAAATTTGCCTGCCTCTGTCCTCCTCCACCCGAGTGCTGGGATTAAAGGTGTTGGGAGCAGTGAGACCCCCAGATCCTGAATTTCTTGTAATCCCCTGATCTGAGTGCCTATAGCTGCTCTGAGCACGAGACCTTCAGGAGTTCCTGATGGCAGGAGAGCGGTTTCTGGTGGGTTTGGCTGGGGCGTTGCTATCTCTATATAATCTGCCCCTGAACACAATAAAGGGGGCATTTTTGGGGAATTCAAGGATGACCCATGTTGCTGTCTTTCTGTCTGTGTGTGTTTGTGTATTTTAACCTCCAGCCCCTTTCCCGAAGCTCGGTAACTGAGGTCTAGTACATAGAGTGCAGACCGGGGCCGAGATTTCGGCAAAAGGTGTGCTCCTCCACCATCACCCAGCCATTTTATTCTTAACTAATGTTGTCAAATTATATACAATAGTCTCTTGACCACATTTCTGCCTCATCTTCCTTTTGTTCCCAGAAGCAACCACTTACAACGCTGCTAGTTCTATTTTAAGAATAAGGCACATTGCTCTTTCTTGAGTAATTTACTTAAATTCTTTTCACTACAGCAAATGGATATTCCTAAATTTTATATACGCATTGGAAACAGGGTCTCATTATGTATCCCAGTCTGGCCTAGAGCTTGGTGTGTAGTCCAAAGTTTAGTGGAGCTTGGCACGTAACCCAGGCAATCCTTGAACTCTCTGTTCTCCTGCCTCTACCTCCTGGGTGACAAGATCACAGGCGCACCTCACCACCATCACTACACATAAATAGTTTAGATCCTTCACCCTCTCCTTCCTGTGCACTCTATCCTTCAAACACAACTGCTTATGAATCATCTTTGGTAAAAGTCCATTATTATGATTTTATAAAATAAACATTATCCACTGCTGCACCAAGTCATAAAATGAGATCAGATTCCTTACCTTAGTGCATCCTTCCTGCTACAGTGACCTCTCCATTCCCTCCTCAGCGCACCCTTCTTCCTGCTGCAGTGACCCCTCCATTCCCTCCTCAGCGCACCTTTCTTCCTGCTGCAGTGACCCCTCCATTCCCTCCTCAGCGCACCTTTCTTCCTGCTGCAGTGACCCCTCCATTCCCTCCTCAGTGCACCCTTCTTCCTGCATCCGATGACCCCTCCATGTTTTGCTCTCTGTTTTTCAAAAGCATCCAAATTTTGGGGTATTTTCGGCCTTTTAGGTCAACTTTACATCCGTTTTGAGATCTCAAATCCAAGGATGTATGCTCTATTGTTTTGCTAGTGTGGCCCCTCCCAGAGCCTCCAGGGCCTGCCTCACACTGTCCTCTGGAACTCTCTGTCATTCCCTTTAGATTGCAGCTTTCCTCTTTTGTCTTATTTTTGTGGATTTTTATTATTGCTATTTTTCATTTTGCTTTGTTTGAGACAGAGTAGCTTTAACTGGCCTGGAACTCGCCATGTTGAACAGGCTGGCCTTGAACTCAGAGATCTGCCTGTCCCTGCCTCCCGAGTGCTGATGGCACCAAGCCTAGGCAGCCTTTCCTTTCTGCAGTGGAGAGTCTTTCGCAGCCCCCTTTCAGAATGAACTGGTTGTAAATTTTTGTGCACGTTTCATGTTTGCGTATGTCTTTGAGGATTGATAATGACTGGTGCTAACAGTAACACTTTATATGTAGTGTGGTCGGGATGGAATTTTAGTGAAAAAGCTGAGTACTGAAGACATGTCTTCCACGTATTTTATTCTCCATGTTACTGCTGGGAAGCTCGGTGTCATACATGTAACTATTTCTTTTTCTGGAAAACTCTTAGGGTCTTCTGCTTCAAGCTCTACTCTGCTACGTGGTGTGTCTTGACGTGGACTCTGGCCAGCTCTTCCCAGGTATCTGGGGCAGTCCAGTCCGCCCCGTCCAGGCATTTTTCTTACATTATTTGCTTGGTGAGTTCCTTACCATCATCTTCTCGTAGCAGAAACACTTCCTAAATTCCTTTTCTATTCTCTTATGTTTTGCCTTTTATTGTCCTTTAAGAAATTTATCTTCAGGGTCTGTGCTAGTTAGAGAGGTTGCTTTGTGGTGGGAAGAGGGGCTCTCAACTGAAAAACGGCCTCCCGCAGTTTGGCCTAGGCATTTTCTGGGTTGTTAATTGACATGGGGGGGGGGGTCCAGCAGCCACTGTAAATGGTGCCACTCCCCAGGCAGCTGGGTCTAGGCTGTATAAGAAAACTAGCTGAGCATGAACCAGAGAGCAACCTAGTGAGCAGCATCCCCCCATTGTTCCTGTGTCAGGGTCCTGCCTTGAGTTCCTACCCTGACTGTCTGCTGGCTCTCTGTGAGGAGCAGTTACCTGGAAGCATAAACTGAAGTAAACTTTCTTCCCCGAGTTGGTTTTGGCCTTGGTTTTTCTCATAGCAAGAGAAGAAACTAGGCCAGGGACATTTCACCAACTTTACCTTCCAACGCTGTTCGACAAACTTTGAGATTTCCTCTTGTATTTTTAACTTCCAGGAGCTTGTGCCCTACTTACACTATTTCCTGTGGACGCCGTCTCGGTGCTTCTCAAGACAGCAGCTCTGATTTGTTCTCGGTTTCTCCTGTTCATTCTTTGTCTCCTCTGCTTTCCCACTTCATAGCGCTATTCTCATGTTGTCATCAGGAGAGACCCTTGACAGCGCTCTGAGAAGCTGTGACATCATCATCAGGAGAGACCCTTGACAGGGCTCTGAGAAGCTGTGACGTCATCATCAGGAGACCCTTGACCAGGGCTCTGAGAAGCTGTGACGTCGTCATCAGGAGAGACCCTTGACAGCGCTCTGAGAAGGTGATGATGCATGCCTGGCATCCAGGACAGAGACAGAAACAAGAGGATCAGAAACTCAGGCCCAGGGCCTGGGGAGACGGCTCAGCAGTTGAGAGCACTTGTGCTGGGTGTGGTGGTGCATTCCTTCCATCTCCGCACTCTGGACACAGAGGCAGGCAAATCTCTGAGTTTGAGGGCAGCCTGGTCTACATAGGGAGTTTCAGGTCAGCCAAGGCTGCATAGTGAGACACTAGGTCAAACAAACAAATAATAGAGAAGAAAGGAAGAAAAAAGATAAGTCATTTGGTTCCGGGGGACCATGGGGTCTGGAGTTATTAAGGTCACAGCTTGGGCTCTGGTGGACTTAACAAGCAAGGCTCCACCACCTGTCCTGGGTAAACAGAAAGCAGTGGTGAAGAGTGGGGAGACATTACTCATTCAATGTGCACACCTGGGAAGAGAAGCAAATAAGGGGAGCATTACCCCCCACACACCACACCTCCCATTCCCACCCATATTGATCCGGCATTGTCTCTGGCTTGGGTCTATGCTCTGACACATTCCTCCTCTGGCTGGGACCAGGCCTCCGCCTCTCCCCCTCCCCCAGTCCCTGCACTCCTTTGTTTTAGTGGTCCAGCAGCCAAAGGGCACAAGTGTCTCTCCTTAGAATGTATCTCCTTCCCTCCTGCCCCTGGCGTCCTCAGGATCTCTGCTGTCTTCTTGGCCTTGGGGGCAGATGGAGGCACACTGGTTTCTTTCCCAAGCAGGGCAAGTGGATAGCTCCCTTGTCGTGCCTCTTCCTCCATCTTTCCCAAGGACTTCCTGCCAGATGATGTTATACAAAGTACTGGGAATCTGAGGAGATCAGAGACAAGGCTGGACACTGCCCCACTGGCTCTGGAGTCCTGTAGGAGAGAGAGCTACCCTATCTAGAGAGAGCAGTTCTACCATACCGAGGTCCTCAGGCCCTGAGATGTGGTGTGAACAAGGCCACCATACTGAGGCCCCCAGGCCCTGAGATGTGGTGTGAACAAGGTTATCATAACGAGGCCCCCAGGCCCTGAGATGTGGTGTGAACAAGGCCACCATACTGAGGCCCCAGGCCCTGAGATGTGGTGTGAACAAGGCCACCATACTGAGGCCCCCAGGCCCTGAGATGTGGTGTGACTAAGCTGGAGGACAGTAATTCTCAGGTTGATCCCTGAGGAGTGCGTCCATGGACGCACCAAGTGAGGCTGGCCAGCAGAAGCTAGGGCAGGCCAGAGTGGAGGTCAGCCCAGAGTACACGAGCCGTGATCACATGCTTCTATGCTGTGAGTGACATGTGGTCTGCAGTGAGACCAGCAGGAAGGACTTTTGAGGTTCACTGCATCCATACTAGGGCATCTTGCATGGTGGCAGTCATGGAAGGGGCTTCTCCACTCTATCTGTCAAGCAGGGCCCATAGATGGGATCCCTAAATTCAGCCCTTAAGGGGATAATTGAGCTCAGGGTAGAGACAGGGACAAGGACAGGGACAGAGGCGAGGGGGATGGCCCTTCTTGTCTACCTTCCATGTAGCTTTTTTTCCCCAAATGCTGTCTGTCTTTCCAGAGCCCGAGAAGGCAGATCATTCCAGAAAGAGGTTTCTTGTGCCTCTCCCCTGCTACACCCCAGGAAAGGTGAACGACCCACCTGAGCAGTGAGTCAGGGAAGAAGGCTGGACGGGCAGTGGGTGGCAGGGCAGGACACCCAGCGTCCGAGGGATGGGAAAGCTAGTCCTCTACCCTATCTTCCCAGAGACTCACCTGCCCATCCTCTGCAGGCTGCTTGCACTGCTCCTCCCCCCCCCCCCATCTTGCTGACTCTGAGCCGACTGCCACCATCACCATGGTTACGCTTGCTTCTATTCCACTCTCAGCAGGAGTCAGAGCTGGGGGAGGGAGGCTCTCACTAGTCCTCCTTTTGAGCTGGGATCTCTTAAAGGCAGCTCAAATTTCTTGCCAGTTCCATAATGGCTCCCTCTGCTTGCTCTCTGTCCTTTCCCCATCTTGACTATCCCGTTCCCTCAAGTTCTCTTCCCCCTTCTCCCCTTCTCCTCCCTTCCCACCCTCCCTTCTCACCCTTACTACTCCCATGCTCCCAATTTTCTCAGGAGATCTTGTCTATTTCCCCTTCCTACGGGGATCTATATATGTTTCTCTTAGGGTTCTTGTTACTTGGCTTCTCTAGGATTGTGTACTATAGGATCATTGTCCTTTGCTTTACAGCTAGTATCCACTTACGAGTGAGTACATACCATGCTCATCTTTCTGGGTCTGGGTTACCTCACTCAGGGTGTTTTTTTCGAGGTTCCATCCATTTACATGCAAATTTCATGATGTCTTTTTTTCCCACTGAGTAGTACACCACTGTGTAAATGTAACCACATTTTCTTTATCCATTCTTTGGTTGAGGGGCATCTAGGTTGTTTTCAGGTTCTGGCTATCACACATAATGCTGCTATGAACATAGTTGAACAAATGTCCTTGTAGTATGATTGAGCATCTTATGGGTATATGCCCAAGAGTGGTATTGCTGGATCCTGAGGTAGGTGGAATCCCTATTTTCTGAGAAACCGCCATACTGATTTACAGAGTGGTTGTACAAGTTTGCATTCCCACCAGCAATGGAGGAGTGTTCCCCTTACTCTACATCCTCTCCAGCATAAGCTGTCATTGGTGTTCTTGATCTTAGCCATTCTAGCTGGTATAAGATGTCAGGTAAAGATTTCAAAAGTTGTTTTGATTTGCATTTCCTTGATGGCTAACGATGTTGAACATTTCCTTAAGTGTCTTTCGATCATTTGAGATTCTCCTGTTGAGAGTTCTCTGTTTAGATCTAAACCTGGCACTAGAGAAGTTCCTAGGAGTCCATAAGAATGACCCTAACTAAGATCCTAAACAATAGAGGAGAGGGGGCCCGATCTTGACTTGCCCTGTAGTCAGACTGATGAACATCTTAAATGTCATCATAGAACCTCATCCAGCAACTGATGGAAGCAGAGGCAGAGACCCGCATCGGAGCACTGGACTGAGCTCCCAAAGTCCAGTTGAAGAGTGGGAGTGAGAACATGAGCAAAGAGGTCAAGACCATGATGGAGACACCCACTGAAACATTTACCTGAGCTAATGGGAGCTCACCAACTCCAGCCAGACAGGGAAGGAACCAACATAGGACCAAACTAGACCCTCCAAATGTGGCTGACAGTTGCATGGCTGGGGAAGACTGAGGGATTCATCCCTACTGCTTGTACTGGCTTTTTGGAACCCATTCTCTTTAGAGGGATACTTTGCTTAGCCTAAATATAGTGGGGAGGGTCTTGGACCTTCCTCAAAGCAGTGTGCCTTACCCTCTCTGAGGAGTGGATGGGGATGGGGTGGGGGTGAAGGGAATGGGAGGAGAGGAGGGGTTGGGAACTGGGATTGGTATATAAAATGAAAAAAGAGTTTTAAAAAATAAAAGGAAAAAAGTCAGCTCTGAGCTGCACACTGTAGGTTCCTGGCTCAGTCTTTCTTTGAAGGCTCACCTTCCGCAAAAAAGATGTAACCAACCAAACAGGATATCATAGCTCAGGCTGGCTTAGTCATAGCCTGAAGAATGCGCATCATGTGCGTGAGCGTGTTCGTGTGTGTGTGTGTGTGTG
The DNA here is from genome assembly GCF_903992535.2 of Arvicola amphibius. NCBI lineage: Eukaryota > Metazoa > Chordata > Mammalia > Rodentia > Cricetidae > Arvicola > Arvicola amphibius. Next base: position 3,346,297 of record NC_052055.2, on the reverse strand, counting down.
TGTGTGTGTGTGTGTGTGTGTGCTGGTACACATGTTTATATAGGTGTGTGTTCACATGTGTAGTCTCATGTGTGGAGGGCAGAGGACAACCTTGGATGTCATTCCTTAGGTGCTGTCTACCAGGGTCCCCCTGGCAAGGAACTCACCTAGTGAGCTAGACTGACTGTCTACAGTCCCAGGGATCTGTCTGTCTCATCTGTCTTCCCACACAGAGATGGCAAGTTTGTGCACCACACCTGACTTTTCTGTTTTTGAAAGTGGGTTCCAGAGATTGAACTCAGGTCCTCACGCTTGCTGGACAAGCACATTACCAACAGAGCCATCTCCCCAGCCTGGCTTCTTGTGATAGTATCGATGCCTGGTGTGTGTGTGTGTGTGTGTGTGTGTGTGTGTGTGTGTGTGTGGATGTGGCTAATGTTGCAGGTTGCCCACTGAGTGATGAAGGCCTGACAAGGTTGTGGCTGTCACTGTCACATTGAGGCTGTAAGAATGGACCCTTATCCAGTGCCTCCCAGTTTTCGAGGGGATGAAGTCATACAAATTATGGATGGAACCCTGCCAGCTTTCAGTTTTCTTGCTTATAAGACGAGGACAAGAATACCTACTTTTTGAATTAAATAGAATTCATGCAAAGTGTTTGGCACACAGTAGGTGCTAAGAAATGCCTCACGCAGAGTTCTGGGCCCTCCCCATCGTAAAAGGCAGTTTCCCCCAACCCTGACTTGAATGATGGACAGGTAGAGTGATCCCCAGCCTCACCTCTGGCCTCCACCAGGTGGGTGTAGCCTTGAACCTCCCTGTGGAAAGACAGCCACGAGGTGACTCCAGGCTGAGAGCCTGAAGTAGAAAGGCGAGCTGCTCAGGCCTGGAGGACTTGGAAAGCCTCAGCATTTGGGACATGAGGTGCCAAGGAAGGCAGCAGATGGAGCTGAAACAGAGGGATTATTTTGAAGTACTTCTACCAGCAGAGAGACTTGGAAACTCCGCTCCCCTCCAGCAGGAGAGGGGTTTGTTATCTAGAGAAACTGGATAGAGACTTACATCAGTTGTTACACGCTGGGGTGAGGTCAGAATTTGCACACTAAATGAGCTTTCTCTCCTCATTCAGAGCAGCTGGTCAGGGGACTGTTGAGGAATATTCCTTTACACTTGCTGCAGAAACTACCCAGCTCCAAAAACTGACAGATCTCTGCATGGATGCCCTGACACAGATGACCCTGGAGTTACAACCCCCCATCCAAATCTCCAGAACTTCTGATGAGCTCCTCAAGGTAAGCATCATTGCTCTCTTCCTCCTCTTCCTGAGGTAGGGTACCACTGTGCGACCCAGGCAGGCCTTGAACTCACCATGTAGCTCAGGCTGGCCTTGAACTCACCACGTAGCTCAGGCTGGCCTTGAACTCACCAGGTAGCTCAGGCTGGCCTTGAACTCACCAGGTAGCTCAGGCAGGACTTGAGGTTTTTTGTTTGTATGTTTGTTTTTAATAAGATCTATTCATTTTATTTTGTGTCTGTTTAACTTGAGTGTGTGTGTGTGTGTGTGTGTGTGTGTGTGTGTGTGTATCTGGTGCCTGCAGAGGTCAGAAGAATCAGATGCCCTAAAACTGGAGTCATGGATGTTTGTGAACCACCATGTGGGTGCTTCAGACAGAACCAAAGTCCTCTGCAAAAATAAGTACCTTTCTTTATTCTTTCTTTCTTTCTTTCTTTTTAAAAATATTTATTTATTTATTATGTATACAATATTCTGTCTGTGTGTATGATCGCAGGCCAGAAGAGGGCACCAGACCCCATTACAGATGGTTGTGAGCCACCATGTGGTTGACTGGGAATTGAACTCAAGACCTTTGGAAGAGCAGGCAATGCTCTTAACCTCTGAGCCATCTCTCCAGGCCCTCTTTCTTTCTTTCTTTCTTTCTTTCTTTCTTTCTTTCTTTCTTTCTTTCTTTCTTTCTTTCGTTTTCCTTCCTTCCTTCCTTCCTTCCTTCCTTCCTTCCTTCCTTCCTTCCTTCCTTCCTTCCTTCCTTTCTTGGGAAAGATGGAGGAAGAGGCACGACAAGGGAGCTATCCATTTGCCCTGCTTGGGAAAGAAACCAGTGTGCCTCCATCTGCCCCCAAGGCCAAGAAGACAGCAGAGATCCTGAGGACGCCAGGGGCAGGAGGGAAGGAGATACATTCTAAGGAGAGACACTTGTGCCCTTTGGCTGCTGGACCACTAAAACAAAGGAGTGCAGGGACTGGGGGAGGGGGAGAGGCGGAGGCCTGGTCCCAGCCAGAGGAGGAATGTGTCAGAGCATAGACCCAAGCCAGAGACAATGCCGGATCAATATGGGTGGGAATGGGAGGTGTGGTGTGTGGGGGGTAATGCTCCCCTTATTTGCTTCTCTTCCCAGGTGTGCACATTGAATGAGTAATGTCTCCCCACTCTTCACCACTGCTTTCTGTTTACCCAGGACAGGTGGTGGAGCCTTGCTTGTTAAGTCCACCAGAGCCCAAGCTGTGACCCTAATAACTCCAGACCCCATGGTCCCCCGGAACCAAATGATCAGGTTGTATTGCTCTCAAAAGAGCCCCCCACCGACACCCACCTCCCACCCCCAAGACAGGGTTTCTCTGAGTAACCCTGGCTGTCCTGGAACTCGCTCTGTAGACCAGGCTGTCCTGGAATTCACAGAGATCCACCTGCCTCTGCCTCCTGAGTGCTAGGATTAAAGGCGTGCACCACCACCTGGCCAAACTGCTACTTGAAGCAGCTAATGCTAGGATTCAAGGTCTTGTTCTCTGAGTCCTGAGGTGGTGTGGGACATTGGTCATGTGGCTCCTGTTTCATTGTGTCTCCTTCTCTGCCTTCCCCAGCCCTGGCTCTGTGTCCTGTGCACACACTCCGTCCAGCTGTCTGGCTTTCTCAGAGTGATTTGCCCATAAAAACCACGGATAAGGGAAGTGTCCCAGGGCAGAGCTGCCTGGAGGTGGGGTTGGAGGAGCTGGGCAGAGGAGGTGGAGGAGGAGGTGCAGGGGTGGAGAGGCAGACCTTTGGGAGGAGTGAGCCACCCCTAATAAAGCAGCCAGGGTAAGATAAGTGCCCCTTCTATGCCAGGCAAGGCCCCTGTTGTCGAGGTCAAAGAGCATACTCTGAGAAACAGAGGTACCATGAAAAAAGCAGGCAGAGCACCCCAACTTTCTCCAGCTTACTGCTTCCTGTGCTGGTTAAAAACAAACAAAAACAGAACAATCTGTGTCCACCCTCGAAAGCCACTGGTCGGGTGGGAGATCTCACTGCTGCGTAGTGGGAATCAAAGTCACGCCCTTGCTGGACCAGGGCAAATCATGTCAGGTCTGTGCCTAATAAATCAGCGGAACGCTAACTCTGACGGTCCAGTGAGGCCCCTTTAACTCTAGTAAATGCTTATGTGGTTGATTAATAAGATGTCAGTGTCCCTTCACTCCTGAGCCTGGGTCAGGACCGAGTTCTGAGCCTTGATTTTAGCCTTGTCTAACTTCCCAGCTCTGTAGAGCTAGTCTCCATAGAGCCGCCAAGTTCCCAGTTAGAGAAGGAATGAGGCCAGTTCCTGGAAGAAGAAGCTGCCAGGGCGTTGGTCATGGTCCCATCCATTCCCCCTGCCAGCAGGTGGTAGGGGTGGTAGATGGTGTGGCAGACGGGCTGGATCTGGTGCTTAAACATGGTTCTGGGTTTCTGTAAGGCTTCCTGGCTTGTTCGGGTCCGAGAGGAGCCTGCTACTTCCCAGGGCGCTGGGGCTGCCCCAAGGGCCTCAGCCTCAGAACCACAAAACGCTTCTGTGCCCGTCAGTAACGTCATCGTCACCACCAGGAACAGAGAGGTGACAGTTGGATCAGTGTGAACAGAGGCCCAGGAAACAGGAAGGGGCACACCTCTCTGGGGCTAGCCCTATGAAGACAGTTCTAGAAGGGAACTTAGGGGTGCTCTGATTGAGACCCCTTATTTAATGAACAAACAGCAGTCCCCACCCACAAACCAGATAGCAAGTCTGGGGTCTACCAGTCCTTGGGGATGTTAGCGCTGGGTCAAGAACCCAGCCCTCCTGCCACCAGGAAGTGGTAGCCTTTGGACCTGACTTGCCCCGTTGTAAGCTTTCTGTGCTAGAGGTCACTGCTTATTCCTGCCAAGGCTTAACTAAGACCTGAGGGGCAAAGGGCGTTTATTGCTCCCCTGTTGATTTGGTTTGCTTCATTGTTCTGTCTTCACCAGAGGTAATCATTCATGATGGACCTCCTATGACTCAGCTACTGTGTCAAAGGTCTGAATGAGATTGCTAGGGAATGATATGTGAGGAAGGAAAAACAAAGGTTCCCAGGTGGAGCGTGCAGCATCCGACAGGTCTGTCCCTCCTGGACCCTGGAGCATGCAGCATCCGACCCTTCTGGTCCCTGGGAGCGTGCAGCATCCAACAGGCCTGACCTCCTGGCCCCTGGAACATGCAGCATCCAACAGGTCTGTCCCTCCTGGCCCCTGGAGCATGCAGCATCCAACAGGCCTGACCTCCTGGCCCCTGGAGCATGCAGCATCCGACCCTCCTGGTCCCTGGGAGCGTGCAGCATCCGACAGGTCTGTCCCTCCAAGCCCTATAATGGCCCCAATTCCAATGGAGCTGTGAGGGAAGGATAGTAAAGATGAGAGAATTTCCACCTCCTTAACAGAGACCAGGGAAAAGCACTCAGGACTATAGTTCCCCAACCCATACAGGGCATAAAGGACCCTTTGGCTCCCTCAGCACCATGCTATAAGTACATGGAAAAGGTACCCACCACCCACTTGGGTCACTAAATGGTAGGTACTACTGTTACCCACCAATCAGGAATAAGACCTCTACCACAGTCTGAAGCCAGATTTGAAGCAAGCTTTAATTAAATACTGGCTAGGCAGATGGGCTCTGGCCAGGTCTATCTCTGGTTTCCCAGGAGGAAAAATAGCCCTGAATCAAATTTTATAGCGGCTTAAATATTTCCCATCAGGTCCAATCAGGGACAGGGATACATCCTAGTGTACCTCCAGCCTACAGCCAATTAGGAGCAAGGATACAACCTGGTGTACCTCCAGCTTACATCCTAATCAGGGGCATGCATACCTCCCATGCACATGTGACCCAGCACATCAATTCATTTAGGGAGTGAAAACATGTGCCTTATCGTAGACAACAGCCTCCAGCATTTCAGGAACTACCTGTCCATCAGAAGAATTTTTGTTTCATGGATCTCTAAGACATAGTAACTAGAACTTGAAAATGTAACTTTGGTTCTCATACTACAATGGATGAAGGGTATGGCAGAGAGATACGGGACAAGGGTGCAGGTCTCTTTTATACAGATAATGACACAGTCTGCCAAGATCACTGAACAGAGGAACTCCAAGTTTTTCTAGTGCGGAGACGTGAGAACTAAGAAATCAAAAGGACTTTGGGGGTATAGAAAAGGCAGAAGGGCAGCAGGAACGCACCTAACTGCAGCCTTTGGGGACTCCTTGCAGAATATATAGTGCCCAAGTTAGGAGAACATGTTCTTCCCTGTCAGTTGAATGTGGAGAAGGGGCTGCGCTGATGCCTAACCTTCAGCGTTATTTATCAGAACGTTGGAACAGAGATGCTGTGTTTGTCACTATGACCTGGAACAGAGCGACGCAGGAGGATAACCAGTTTTGGCTCATGATTTAAGGAGCTACAGGACCATCATAGTGGGAAAGGTGTTGTGGTGGGGTCCTTGTGGTAGCTCCTTGTTACACGGTTCCAAGCAGGGAGCCAAGAGACTTGGGCAGATCTAGGTGGGGTATGACCTGTACGTCCCACTCTTACGGCCTTCCAGTGCCATGTCTGCCAACTAGGTCACATGTCCAAGAGATGCTATGATCTCCCAAAACAGGTGGGAACTGAAATGTCCAAACAAATTAGACTGTAGGGGGACAAATCACACACACACACACACACACACACACACACACACACACACACATGGTTATTAGAAATAACCGTCTAACACCGTGGATTAATTAGATGAAACAGCTACCGTAATTCCTGACAGATTAGAGTAAGTATTCGTATTAGTTACTTATTGTGGAGCAATAGGTTATCCCCAAATCCATAGGGAGTTATTATTTCACTGTTTCTAAGGATCAGAAAATGGATGAGCCCATATGGGTGCTTCCAGGGCAATGCCTTTTGTGAGACAGCCATAAAGCAGTTGGCTACGTGGCCTCATCTGAAGGTTTGCCAGGGACTGCTCACTCAAGTGATTGTCAGTGAGTCTGGGTCCCTTATGCTCGGTGTGAAAACCAAGAGGCAGAAGTCGTTGGGGACCATCTTAGAGAATGGCCACCATGTCATTCGATGCATGTTTTTTGTTTCTAGGACTCTCTTTCTTGTGCCTTGTTCTGCAGATTAGCTTCCACCAGTGCCACCACGATGCTCCGCTCCATCTGTATGGCTATTCCTTCTGCTGAGATGCTTCTTCAGGACCTACTGTCCCCTCCTCACACCCTTTAAGGCAATATTATAATGGCTACCTTGCAGCCCCTGCAAACCACCCCCTTTGCCAATAAGCGGCCATTTCCTTCTCTGGTTTCCAAGAAGGAAGAGTTGAGAAGCAGCAGTTCCAGGACCAGGGAGGCACCAGCTCCAGCATCAGTGCAGAGACTACCTTCCAGCTCTGTTTGGGTCGGGCTAGCTGAGCACCGACCTGTGTGCCAGTCCTTAGGAGAAGGCTTCTCTAACACAAGCGATGGAAGGGCTGTGAGCGAGGCTTGGCTGGTAGTGTCCTGGATTTGATCCTCAGCATTGCCCAAAGCTGGATGTAGTTGTGCATGCCTGAAACCCCAGCACCTGGGAGGCAGGAGGATCAGAATTTCAATGTCACCAACTCTATGGCAAGTTCAAGACCATCCTGGGATACGTGAGACCTTGCCTCAAAATGCATGCATGCATGTAAGCATGCATAAAGGAAGGAATTAAGGAAGGATGTACATCAAGGAACTGAGGACTGTTCTGAAGTCTAAACTCCACCAGCCCTGACAGCCTTTACAGACATCAGAAAGCTGGCTCCCAATGGAGACACTACCTAGGAGAGAAATCTGAGTATTTTACTCCTGTATGAATTCTCTTGTGCATCTGAAAATTCCATCTTCATGCAGGCTCCCCTGGGCCTGAAGGGGCCTTATTGCACACCAGAGTACTGTTCTGTAATGGGTCTTTTTTTCCCAAAGGGATGAGTCGCCATAGGTCTGTCCATGGGGATTCTAGGAAGCTAGGGGAAAGACAAGCCTGGGCAGCCAACATGGGCACAGAGTCTTGTATCCAAACGAAACTGACTCATCCCAGTCTCCTGTGCAGGGCCACCCAGGCAACTCAGAAGAAGGAACAAAACTAACAGCATTGGCCATCCACGACACATAATGGCCTGAAGACGAACAATCTCGTTAAATGCTCAGAGCCTTTCGAGGAAGATGGTGGTCCCCACATTTTCCTGTGAGGAGACATGGCCGCCACAGGTCACACTACAGTTGACATACAGGGCTGCTTGATCCGTGCAATGTACAACCCATGATTCCTCTAGTAGCAGGCTATGGAAGAACAATGGGGGGGATGGCTATGACCTGAGTAAAATAGCTCCAATAATAGCTCTCTTATAGACGAAGCAGGAAGCTACATTCAAGTTCTCCAAGATCCTTCTTAGCCAGAACCCAGCAGCTCTTACCTTATGGTTCCTGCATTGTGTGATGAGCAAAATTTTAGACTGACAAGTTGGGAGGGAAGCTTGCTCTTGCCTGTCAGGGAACGCCAGTCCATTTTGGCTGCTGTAACAAAATATCTGAGCTCGGGTAATTTATAAAGAAGAGAGCTGTATTTCCTACAGCTCTGGACACTGAAGAGTCAGTCCAAGGCCAAGAGGACTGCGCCTGTCAGGGGCTCTTTAAATACATCATCTTGTGACAAGAGGCAGAAGCACAGGAGATGAAACTGCTCAGCAGCCTTTGGTTGTTTGTTTGCTTGGTTGGTTGTTGGTTGTTTCTTCTTAAGAAAGGGTCTTGAGATGTAGCCTGGATGGCCAGGAACTCACTAATCAGGCCAGGTTGGTCCAGAATTTATGATACCCTTCTGCCTCTGCCTCCCAAGCATCATGAATGCAGACATGTCCTAGCACATGTCAAACATATACTAGCATGTACTAGCACACCACATGAACTCATTACTTGACAGGAACCCTCTCCCACAATAACTACCTGACCACCTACTCTTACAATGGCGTGAGTCTGGTCATGAGGCTGTGCCCGTCCCACCTCTGCACATCTGTATTGAGGACTACATCTCTACACGAATTCCCCAGCCCTTCCTCTTTATTAGACAATACCTTTCAAACAATGGCTTTCATAACTGAACATTAGCAGCGTGAAAAATCTAAACCCCAGTGTTGTTTCTTCTATGAACTGGCTGCTTCACCCTCTCTCTTTCTGCTCAGGCTTCTACAGTTCCTTTATGTCTGGGTCAGCTTTTCAGTCTCACGGGAGACATTTCCCAAAGGAAGAAGCGAGCTCTAGCCAGGAGACAAGGACCTGATTCAACGATGCTGGGTAACAAGATAGGCGTGAAACTGATGAGATCAGCCAGTCTCTGCTGTGTCTTCTTGCCCTTTGGAGTTCCTGACGTTGCTGTTGACTCTTTTAGGGCTATGGATGGTGTGGGGACATCAGAGGTTAGAAGAATCTAGTTGAGACAAGATGACAGCAATTGTTTTTTATTCTCTCAATACAAGTTTAGATGGCACATGCTCTCTCTCTGCCCTGCCCTAGGCTAATAGATACAACGGAGACTCAAAGTACAGCCCGAGACCTTCTCCTCCAGAAATTTAGAACCCTAAAGAGATGATAGAACTGTATATACACATCTTAACAATAAGACAGCATGTTATGTATGTCCCTAGAAAATAAGCCAAATTATCATTCCTGGGCAAGAAGGTAATTCTGCACCAGGCTAGAGCACGGCTAGGCCTTAAGACAATTGGTGCTTGGTGGAAGAAGCCAGTAACAAAAGACAACCATCGTATGGTTTCTCTTAGGAGATACTTAGACCGGCCAAACTTCCAGAGAGAAAGAGCGGCAGACTGTCCCAGCCGAGGGGCCAGGGAGTGTGGACTTACTAGGTACTAGGTCTTTAACAAGTGAACTATTAAGCAACAGGTTCTAGTGAGTTAAGTTTTTCCAAAGATGACCTGGGGCTTGATTGGGCAGTGATGTCAGTATGCAAAGCACTTCTTAACTGCACCCTAAAAATGCTTAGTGGGCTGGGGAGACAGCTTTGATCAGCAAAATGTCTGCTGTGCAAGCACAAGGACCTGAGCTTGCATCCCCAGAAACTGTGTAAAGAGTCGGGTGTGGTGTGTGTGTGCCTGTCGTTCTAGTGCTCACACGCACACACACACCACAGCACCGTTCTAGTGTGTCTGTCATTCTAGTGCACACACACACCATAGCACCATTCTAGTGTGTGCCTGTCGTTCTAGTGCACACACACACACACACACACACACACCACAGCACCGCCTAGTGTGTGCCTGTCGTTCTAGTGCGCACACACACATACCACACCACAGCACCGTTCTAGTGTGTCTGTCATTCTAGTGCACACATACACCATAGCACCGTCTAGTGTGTGCCTGTCATTCTAGTGTGCACACACACACACACCACAGCACCGTTCTAGTGTGTCTGTCATTCTAGTGCACACACACACATACCACACCGCAGCACCATTCTAGTGCTGGACACACACACACACACACACACACACACACACACACACACACACCACAGCACCGTTCTAGTGCTGGGGACGCAGGGACAGGCAGATCACTGGAGCTCGCCAACTACCTGTCTGGAGAGTTGGTGACCTCCAGCTTCCTTGAGAGCTCCTGCCTCGAAAGGGAACGTGGAGAGCGATAGAGGACAATATCCAGTGCTCGTCCCTGGCTCCATACACACATGTGCACATGCTCACATCACACACTTCCACACAGAAAGTGGTGGGTGTGGTAAATTTAATTATATATATGAAATATAAAAACATGATGAGGGGATTTTTAAAAATTATAAATGTAGCCGGGCATGATGGCGCGCACCTTTAATCCAAGCACATGGGAGGGGGATCTTTGTGAGTTGGAGGCCAGCCTGGTCTACAGAGTGAGTTCTAGGACAGCCAGGGATACACAGAGAAATCCTGTCTTAAAAAACAAAAACACAAAAACATATATATATATATATATATATATATATATATATATGTGTGTGTGTGTGTGTGTGTGTGTGTGTGTGTGTGTGTGTGTGTGTGTGTGTGTGTGTGTTTCTATAAAACTGCAGAAAGTGATGGGGTTGTACAGTTATACATCTACCCTGGGATACCCAGAGGATTGGCAGGGTAGAGGGCATGAAATGAGCCCCACAGAGCAGACGGATTACAATGGGCAGGAACAGGCATTCCAGCGAACAGAGCTGCAGGAGAAAAGACGCATCTCTAAAAGAGAGAGCCAGTGAGAAAAGGGAACGGCAGAGGCTTCTTTAACAGAAAACATCTTCTGGTGCTCGCATCCGTGACTCTGACATCTCAGCGGAGCAGGCCTCTCTGCTCCCTGCCTCCTGTCGTCTCATCTTCTCCTTGTTCCCTTCCTGCCTCTTGTTCTCTCAGGCTCTGGCATCTTGGGATCTTCTGGAATGAAACCCTGACACAGGCTTGTTTTCAGGCGGCGGCAGCCTCATGGAACATCCGGAGGCTTGAGTGCCATTATTAACACACCTTGTTTTCCTTCCTTTTCTTCCTTGGATGCCAGAAACTTAAGAAAAAATCACCCCACTCCCCACAGCAGGCAGGTCCCCACTGTAAAACAGGCCTTTGACAGGCCCTTCATTGGTTGCCAGTTCTCCCTGATTCGACCAGGGTCACTGCTTAGCCTGGACAGGGAAGGAAAGAACAGGTTTCAATTTCTACTTAATTTGTAGGCAGAATCAAAAGGAGGATGGGCTCTAGAGAACTGCTTCATTTTTGGAAGCATTATTGCAGTCAGAACTTATTACTCTCAGTGTTCGTCATGAGGACTCAGGAAAGACCAGTTCCCCGCCCCCCCCCCCTTTTTTTTTCCTGCAGCAAAGGGCAGCTGCAGTTGAGGAACGTGAGGCTGCAGTATGAGAGCCTTGCAGATGGGGGTCCCCTGCATGCTGTAGGCACCAGCAGCTGTTCCCCAGCCCGCAGAGAGCCAGAATATAGGCAGGGGACTCACGTCACAAACCCAGGCAGCATGGGCTTGTCACAGTCCCCCGGGGCACAGACGCATGTGGGAAGAATGCAGGGGGATTCAAGAGCGGTCAACCCCAAGGGGCCCCTCCACTTGACTCTGCCGGATCCCCAATCAGAAACGGCCTTGCAGTCAGTTTCATGCCTTTCCCTTTTTGCCCTGTCTTTAATTTTCCATCATGACCTTCGGTTCTGAATGGCGTTCCACTCGTTAGGGAGGTGGGGTACCAAGTTCTGCAGGCGGCACAAGAAGCATGCGGCAGGCCGTCTCCTCTCCCCAGCCAGAGATCCCATATGGCATTTTCTCTTGATTCCTGCAGTCGCCTGCTTTCAAGCAACCCGGCGAGGGCCAGGAAGAAGATAGGGAGCCCATGTGACATGCACTTTAATGGGGATAAAGTACAACAGGGATCACAAGCCTTCCTGGACGGAAGAAGCCATACACAGCATCTTGGCCAAGCCCAAGGTAATACAAGAGTTTTCATCTGCTATGAATATTTTTTTTTTTTTTTTTTTTTTTTTTTGGTTTTTCGAGACAGGGTTTCTCTGTGGCTTTGGAGCCTGTCCTGGAACTAGCTCTTGTAGACCAGGCTGGTCTCGAACTCACAGAGATCCGCCTGCCTCTGCCTCCCGAGTGCTGGGATTAAAGGCGTGCGCCACCACCGCCCGGCTGCTATGAATATTGAAATATTCATAATAATTTTCCCTGCATGAAAAACACAAGCTTCCTTTGAGTAAAATGCTTAGAAAATTCTTATTCAAACGAAATGAAAATGGAGTTTGTTTGTATGCCCATGGATACCAATGACGGGCTTAAGCGCCCATAATGACTAGCCGACTGCTTAGTTGAAGGCATGCATAAATGGATGAACATAGTAAATTGATAAAAGGCAGAAAATGGATGGGGGAAGCGATGGCAGATGGTGGAGTAGCAGGAGGAAAGGGAGAACCGCTTTCCACTGAGCGGGATTTTATGGTTTGGGAATTAAAGACAGAGAAGTCCTAACTGGTCCATCACACGCTTTCCTTCTTCAACATTAACTTTTTTTCCACATATTTTAAATTATTTTATTACCTAAATTGTTTTTTATTTAATATGGTTTATTTTTTATATTTAAAAATTTTCATCTCCTCCCCTCCTCCTCCTTTTTCCCTCCCCTCCCCTCCACCCATACTCCCCTCCCTCCCTCTCCAGGCCAAGGAGCCTACTCTATGATAAGACCAAGGTCCTCCCAACTCCCCCCAGGTCCAGGAAGATAATCAACCAAGCTGAGAAGGCTCCCACAGAGCCTGTCCATGCAGAAGAGTCAAAGATCAGCGCCATTGTCCTTTACTTCTCAGTCAGCCCCCACTGTTGGCCACATTCAGAGAGACGGGTTTGGTCGCATGATCCATCAGTCCCATTCCAACTGGAGTTGGTGATCTCCCATTAGTTCTGTCCCACAGTCTCCATGGGTGAACGCACCCCTCATGGTCCTGACTTTCTTTCTCATGTTCTCCCTCCTTCTGCTCCTCATCAGGACCTTGGGAGCTCAGTCCGGTGCTCCAATGTGGGGCTCAGTCATTTTCTTCATCTATCACCAGGTGGAGGTTCCTCCGCTGGGTCTTCTGTTTCAGGCTTCAACATTAACTTTAATGGAAACCAGCAATCCAATCCGTCAGGACACCAGAGTTAACAAATGAGCCCTTTTATGAAATGAAGTGAATTATTTGTGGTTAGTATAAAGGCTGCTAAAGATAAGATTGGCTGTTTCCTCAAATTGCCTCTTGTGACCACAAACACATGCACATACATCCATACACACAATATACACAAGTGTGCGCTCATGTGTACTTTCTCAGCACCTTGCTGGATCAGATATCCAGAGCATGGCTTCACGTTGCTCTCTTCCTCAGTTAGTGGACCATGGGGTGCCAATCTGCTCATCACCACGTGTGAGCAGGTCGCAATCCTCCTGCGTTCCTTCCAGCTCTCGGGACAGACACAGATACACAGAAAATGCTTCGCAGAGGTACACGTGGTGGAATGACACCTCCCTCTCCTGCACTGAACCAAGCAGCAGCCGGTTGTCCTCAGTGGGTGGAGCCTGGACTGGCTCCCATGTACAAATGGGATTTGAATCTCGGAGACATAGAAGGGGGAACTGGAATGTGCTAGACATCCTGTTCAGGCTTGTCCGGCTCCAGAGCCAATATTCTGTTGTTAGATATTTGGCATATTTCTTTCACACCTCAGACATTCACCTTACAGTTCAAAGATGACCACAGGGCCCAAGGGGCACAGCTTCACTACCAGAACCCACCAGGGGTTTAAGGTTATTGGGAGAGAGCCCCAGAAGGTCTCCAGTATCTGTGCGCAGCACCTGAGGTTCTGCAGCTCTGTTCAGAACTCCCCGAGGAAACAGCAGAGTCCCAGAGAGCAAAACTATTGCTTCTTTCACCCTTCCTTAGCTTCCAGAACCTTCCAGAGCGGAGCGACTCAGACTTAAAGAATTATAGCTACTCTTGTTCATTGTCCCTAGAAAATGCTGCTAGCCAGAGTTAGAGCTCCTGCCCCTTGCCCCCTGCCCCTTGCCCTCTGCCCCTTGCTCTCCGCCCTCTCTATCATAAACCACATCGGTGTGGTGGGAACTGTGTTGTGGACAGGATTGCAGTCCAATGGTTGGCCACCCTGCCTTTCTCCTTAGGCACAAACGCCCCTGAGAGATGAGCTGCCCCTTCTGTCAGGTCGCAGGTGTGTGATAGCTGTTCCCATGGTACCGGATGGTGGCTGTTTGTACACACTGACCACTGTTCTTGAACTCTGAGAGGGCCTGTTGAACTGTCCTTCCCCTTACCTGTCCGTGGATCTGGCGCTGTGCTGTGTTTATCCTCCTGACACGTGCTCAGGCGGGAAGCCTTCTGCCCCCCAGGTTGTGTTCAGGACCGGCGGCTTCTCTCAGCTTCTCTCAGAAGGCAGGTTGGGGCTTCAAGGGGTGCTGTTTGTCCTCCTCACACATTGGGTGTGAACCCTGCATCTTTCTGAGTTAACCCCCTGCCTCTGCACAGGCCTACCACATATTTCGAGGGATATTATTGGAAGGGTTTCGGCTTTTGAACCAAAGTCTCTTACCAAGTTATTTTTATGAGAAATGGTTCTGTTTCTAATTGCTTCCTGGGCATCGGTTATTCTTCAAACCCAGCCTTGCCCCTGCCTCAAGGGATGTGGCTGGGAAAAGAACCAGAGCAAAGGCAGAGTGGGGTGTGGCCGTGTGAGTAACCAGAGACCTCTACACCTCCCAGAGCCCTAGATGAAGCACGGTTCGTCCAGCTGGTTATCAGAGTTTCTCCCACACGTCACGTCATGTCACGTCACGTCACGTCACGTCACGTACAGTAGGAGCTTTGCCCACCCTGCCTGCTGGGCCTGTGGGGTGTGTTGGCTGTGTTAAAACAGCTCAGAGCTCCAGATTGTGCCCTGGGCTGCAGGAATCTTGAGTCCTACCCCAGGGACCGAGTGCTGCATCGCTGTCTTCTGAGCAGCTTTGGAGGAGACAGTGTCTGGGTCGACCTAGGCAGAGGCCTCTTTGGTCTGTAGTCTGAGCAATGAGAGCAGAGAGTGGTGTTACCTTGGGGAGCTCAGGCTTGGTGGGTGCTCCAAGGGTTTGCTCTTTGTGCATTTTCTATTTCAGAAAGCAAAGAGGAACAGCTTTCATTTTTGCAGGCTGGTGCAGAGAATGCCGATTCCGGTGTGCAGTTGGCCATAACCCTATGGCAGGGCACAGAGGCATCTACGGGACCCGGCGCAGGCAAGCTTCCAGTTACATACAAGGACATCCTCTCTGGCATCTTCCTACTTGTGAAGTCCCAGTACTTGCTTTCTGCCAGTGGCAATAATGGGTGCAACCGGAAGGTCCAATTGCTGGCTAAAGGGCGCCTGTTTGGAAGGCTGATTGGCTCCTGTGCACAGCCAGGGGCACTGGTCTCCAGCTGGACAAGTAGAACACAAAGTTACCCCTGGATCTGAATCCTTGCAGTGTCCCTGGGCTTAGGGCCATGGTAACTCCCTGCCTCACACATTCCTCAACAGGAATGGACCTCTTGCCTGGCACCAGGCAGCCTTCGTCTCCCTGCTCAGAAGGTGGGCTGGGTGGAGCACCCTCCCCGGAGTTTTGCCAAAGAACACCTGTTCCGAGAAATGGTACTGGTGACTCAGTCCCCAGCCCTGACTCTGTCAGTGCCTGCTGGCGGGGGGCCTGGAACGGCTGTAGGGGTGGCTTTGGGGTGACTCATAAATCAAGACGCTGAGCTGACGATTTTCACTCCTAGGGGATCCGAGCCTTTCTCAGAAAAATAGCAGGTGGGACTAACATCTATTCACGCTTTCCTATTGGCCTCTGTTTGCCTGGGGTGACCATGGGAAGTGCTAATGTGTTTTTTTCACTGCCTCCAAGACTTGTTGGAAGTTTTCGGGTCTTAGGAAATGAAGAATTAGTTTAGGAAGCTTGGGGGGAAAAAAAAAAAACAAAAACAAAGTCAGTTTAGGTAATCAAGTGCTGAAGTCGGCACTCGGGGTCTAAGGCGGCTCCACTGTCAGAGGCCTGCACAGATGGCGCACACTCTCACGCCAGCACTCAGGGGCCAGAGGACCTGGGGCTGAAGGTCATTACTTCTCTGCCTTCTGGCTAAGACCAAGTGTAGAAGCTCGTCCTCGCCCTCAACTATGTAGTGGACTTGAAGTCACTCTGACCTTGTCTCTCAACACTAAATAACCACTTGCCAAAGTCATGGCTGGTTTCTTTGGTTTCGTCAACTTGACACAAGCCTGAGCTCTCTGAGCAGTGAGAGCCTTCCGGAGAGAAAATGTCCCCACATCCCACAGCCTACAGCCTGTGGAGAGATAAATTAGTGATGGGTGTGAGAGGGGCCAGACCTCTGCTGGGTGTGTGCCTCGCCTGGCAGGTGGTCCTGGCTGCTAAAGAAAGCAGGCTGAGTACGCAGTGTCCCTCCATGGCCTCTGCTTCAGTTCCTGCCTCCAGGTTCCTGCCCTGACGCCCCTCACTGATGGAGTGTGACCTAAGAATTATAAAACTGAAATAAACCCTCTCCCCTGTAGGCGTCTTTTGATCGTGGCATTTTATTGCAGCAATAGAATCCTAGCGAAGACAGTAAACAGTCCGGATCTGTATCACTCACCACGGTCACGGTCACTGCGAGTACTCAGGAGCCACATGGCTGCAGTACGGGATGGCTTTGGCTGTAAACAGCTCTGTGGTGATGTTTTGTTTGTGATCTAACAAATAAAGCTTGCCTGGAGATCAGAGTGCAGAGCTAAGCCAGTAGAGGCCAGGGAGCAGTGGCATACACCTTTAATCCCAGGACTCGGGAGACAGAGGCAGAGGGATCTCTGCTAGTTCAAGACTACCCTGGGCTACACAAGATTGAATCTGTCTAAGAGAGAAACAGAGTTCACACAAAGGTGATCTCAGCACTTGTGATCACACGCCTTTAAGCCCAGCACTAGGGAGGTGGAGCCAGGAGTGATGGCTGGGAGGAGAGAGGAATATAGGGTGGGAGGAGGCAGGAGCTCAGTGCAGATGCGGGAGTATGAGGGTGCAGTCTGAGGATCTGTAGATCTCCCCTTCAGTCTGAGGATTCAGTAGAGGTAAAAGGATTCTAGTGGCCGGCTGCTCTGCTTCTCTGATCTCTTGGCTTTCATTCCCTAATATCTGACTCTGGGTTTTTATTAAGAACAGGTAGAACTTGCGCTGTACAGCGCAGCTCTAGGGTATCACAGAACACCATCACAGAAAGTTCCTCAGAGCAGAGAGGATCTACACCACTCGAGAGAGACACACTCCTGTCCGCTCACTTGCGTATTTAATAAGTCAAGGGCTAAGTGTGGTAAGGAGAGAATGAAGATGCTCAGCAGTCGGTCCCTATGCTCCAGGACAACTGCCATCAATGACATAGGCCTGTCACCCTGAAGGTAAAGAAGGTAAAGCATTGCACACAAATGAGCAGAGTTCTCACGGAAGGTTCGCTTTGAGGGAGTCATCGTGGGACTTGCACTTTCTAATCTTCCGCTCAGTATCTGCTTGACAGAAGAGCTTAAACCTGAGTGACAGGTGCCATCCCCAGAGCACCAGGCTAAACAGGAAGCCACAGAAGACAGGGAGGTGACTCAGTCAAAAAAAGAACTTGCCCAGCAAGCATACGGACATGAGTTCAGACCCCAAAACCAATGTAAAAAGCTGGATGTCCTGGTCTAGTAGACACCTGTCTTCCTAGACTAAAGAGTAACTCCTGTCGGGGCGTGGCACTCAACTTTAACCCCAGCACAGACAAGACAACCTGTTCTACAGATCAAGTTCCAGGACAGCCAGGGATACACATAGACCTTGTTTTGAGAGAGAAAGGGAGGGAGGGAGAGAGGGAGGGAGGGACGGAGGGAGGGAGGGAGGGAGGGAGGGAGGGAGGGAGGGAGGGAGGGAGGGAGGGAGGGAGGGAAGAGGGAGGGAGTAGAAGGAGAGGGAGAGGGAGAGGAAGGAGAGGGAGAGGGAGAGGAAGAAGACGACGACGACCCCCACCCACATTCTGGCTAGTCAGTCCAGCCAATCAGTGAACTCTAGGTTCAGGGACAGATCTTGTCTCCAACAAGAAGGTGGAGGACATTAGAATGATAGAAGATGGACAATATTTTAAAAATGTGTGTGTGTACACACATGGGGAATTTGGGGGTGCACACCTGGAGGTCAGAGAACAACTTGAAAAAAATCAGTTCTCTCCTTCTGCCATGTGGGTCCTAGGGCTCGAACTCAGGCTGAAGACTTGGTGGGAGACACCCTTACCTACTGAGCCATCTACATGACTCAAGATACCCAATACTGACCTCTGTCCTCCATACGTACCTGCTCTCTCTCTCTCTCTCTCTCTCTCTCTCTCTCTCTCTCTCTCTCTCTCTCTCTCTCTCTCTCTCTCTCTCCTCCTCCTCCTCCTCCTCCTCCTCCTCCTCTTGGAAGGACTTCTGATTGTTTTATGACACTATGTGTTCAATCAGTGACTCAAAGACCAGGCAAGCACCTCTAACATTGAGTTCCACTCCTCACCAGCCCCACCTCTCTTGACTTCTTGTTTTCAGGCAAGTTGTTAGGAAGCTGCCAGGCTGACCTGGAACCTTGCAATCCTCCTGCCTCAGCCTTCCGAAAGGTGGAATCGCAGGCCCTTGCTACTAGAGCAGCTTAATGGCACCTTCTAAAGAGAGCAATCGGGGCTGTTGAGATGGCTCAGCAGGTGGAGGCACTTGCCACCAAGCCCACCCACCCGAGTCCCATCCCCAGAACCCATGGTGGAAGGAGAGAAATGATTCTTGGAAGTTGTCTTCTGATCTAAACACACACACACACACACACACACACACACACATGCAAAAAAGTAAAAAGTCTAAAGAGAACAATTGGTGAGCTCATCTGATAGGTCAATTGTCACATGTGGAGTTGAGCACCACCATTCACTCCTGGGATCTCTGGGCTCTACATCCCAGCAGACTACTGAGAAACTGGTGAGCAGCCGCTGCCTCTTTCCCCAGCACAGCTGTTCCTCGCTTCAAGGATTTTCCTAAGTTGTTTGAAGGGGTTTTTTACAAGGTGTCCGAACTGGGCAGGCACATTTGACAGGAACACAGGATGGGGTCTGAACAAGTCACCGCAGAGACATGAAGTGACCAGTTCTTCCACACTTCTCAGCCACATCATCTCAGGAGGAATGGCCAAGGAAGAAAGAGACCAGAATAAAGGGCATGACTCAGCTGGGAAAGAAATACTTGGAAGAACCCAAATCAGTGCCTTCGGATGAGGAGGACAAGAAGGAGAGGGGGAAGAGAGGAGGAAAGGGGTGGGAAGGATGATAAAGAGGAGGGGGAGGAGGAGAGGAAAGGGGGAGGGGAGGATATCAAGGAGTGGGAGGACCGTGGTTAACCTAGTGGGAGTCATAATTTCAGCCGGAGCTGCCTCCAAAGACATTTATACATTGTTCGGGGTATTTTGGTTTTGTTTGTTTGTTTTTACACATAAGTATTGCAGGGGGATGATTTGTGAGCTATAAAAGAGGTGCTGGGCAGCCAGGCTACTGAGAACTTTTCTAAAAAACACTCCAGGAAAAGAAATTTTTTAATATGTGTGTGTGTGTGTGTGTGTGTGTGTGTGTAATGTGTGCATGCGTGTGTGTGTGCACACAATGCTTAGAATAGAGCACACATATCCTCAGGATTTGAAAATCTATGGAGATGCAATCAAGTGTAGAAGTCTCCTTACCCGGCCTGCCTGGTCCCCACTCTGTTCCATTCGTTTGCAGGAGCAGACGCTTAAGCCCTCTGGGACCCATCCCAATATCCTTTACACATCTACAGGAAAGCACATGCACATAGTTTCCTGTGTTCAGCTCTGCTTTGCACACATCATACGGCAGAGCCTGTTCTGTGTGCCGCTCAGTCATTCACGCTTGTTTAGAACTCTGTTCATCCAGAAAGCGCGTCTCCCACCCAGGCGCAGAGCACTCCATTGCACGGCCAGGCCGTGAGCTCTTGGATGATTCTGTCTGGATGGATGCTGAGCTGCTGCTCAAGCTTAGTGTTGTCTCAGACTGTGGCCGATACTCATAACACACATCACCTCTCGCACATACAGTGCTTCTCTTCAGTGGAGTCTCAAGAGAGGAGGGTTGTTGACCGAAGTCTTTAGGGTTGGGATAGATACTGCCGAACTGCTCTCCGCCAGAGCCATGCTAACTTAGAGTCCTAATTATCAGTGTCTGAAAGGGCCAACAGAAGATACTATCAAAGTCTTCAACTTTTGTCAACGTAATAGGTTAAAATGATAGCTCAGTAGAAAATTAATTGCCATGTCTCTGACTGAGCTGAGGTCAGAAGTCTTGGTATGTATTGAAGTCAGTTGTCTTTCTTTTCCTGTGATGTGATCTTGTCTTTTGCTCATTCCCGCCCCCCCGTGAAGTTATTGACTATTTTAAAAACAGATTTCATATTAATTTATCTCCAATGTTCTTATCAATTTCAAGGTTAGTTCTTTGTCTATGATCAGAGAAACAATTGATATAAACATACATAGAATTAAAAATTAACTCCTTTGACCATTTTAATAACTAAACATAAAAGTTATTTTCAAAGAAAGCTAGCCCGAGACCCAGGTCCCCACCTCAACGCTGTCAGGGCTGTCTCCTTCTATTTGCTCTCTTGGGTCCTTTGTATTTCCTGCTTCCTCTTCCTGGAATAAGGCTTCCCTTTGTCCTCCTGGTAAGTTCCTCCTCACTTTCTCAAGGCCAGGCGGCACTTCCTTATTTGAAAGAGCAAGTGGGGTGGTGTGTGGTGGGTGGGGGTCGCAGAGAGAGGCGTTGAAACTAGGAGGTCCTGCCAAAGTCCGGGATGAACTGACGGAAGCCCAGTAGGACAAAGTTGGACTGCACAGCACTATCTGTTGAAGAGAGTGGCGGGGGCACTGGCCAGAGACCGAGCCGATGGGAGGCTCCTGTGGGTGGCTGAGTGAGGAACGCTCGAGGCCCGGGAGAATGTTCAGTCTGGATGAATGCAGGGGTGGCAAAGCTTTCAGATAAAGGGGGAAACTTCTGGAAGCCAAACCAAGAAATGAATGCTTTCTTCCTGCTGGTGGTTCTGACCCAGACAGGCAAATTCTTCTGCATCATGTAGTTTGAATGCAAGACCTGTGAAGTCAGGGTAGGGACAGGAGCCGTGCCTGAGAGGATCTATCTCTGGTTGCTGATTTTCCTATTATCTGACACTCA
Organism: Arvicola amphibius; assembly: GCF_903992535.2. NCBI lineage: Eukaryota > Metazoa > Chordata > Mammalia > Rodentia > Cricetidae > Arvicola > Arvicola amphibius. The sequence goes on along the minus strand of NC_052055.2, from coordinate 3,325,202 downwards.
GCATTTTCTGCTGCTGTCTTCCGCATCTCCTCCTCCTTCTCCCCCATTCTGATCTCCCCAGCGTCCTTATTCAATATTTATGTAATTGGACCCATCGAGGATGCTTCGATCTGCAGCAAGAGCTGGGGACTCCTCCAAGGCTGGCCTTCAGTCACTTTCTCTTGGTTGTACACCCAAAATGCTCTCTTCTTCCCCTAGGGCCTCTGGGAACGCTACAGGGTGAAGGCACGCTCTCTCTTTGCTTTGTTTCCCGGGGCACTGGTACACACCCACCATTCCTCCAACCCCACAGGGTAGGGGAAGGAATTCTGTTGCAGGTTTTAGAAAATTCTTTTCCAGGTGCCATAGATTTCGCCTTACTTTCTCATTGTGGCTTGGCAAAAATAAAGATGTCCACAAGCCCTCCATAAACAGTTCACCCCACAGAACCTTCACCTGCACCATGAAAGTGGATTTGAGTTGAGTCTATACTTTTTCCTGTTGCAATTAAAATTCCCAAGACCAGTCTGCCTGTCTCCTTCCATCAGAAAAAAAAAAAAAAAATGAGACAGAGGAATCCAAGCGACTCATTCACTCCCAGAAGCATGCACCTCAATCAGGATGCTAAATAATGAAAACAACCTTGGACATGGTGCCGAGACTTTCAATAAGTGACGGCCAGTTCAGCATCAGCATCGATTGCCTACAGCACTGAGGGGCTACAGAGGCTCAGACAGCTCAGCTGCAATCCACCCTCTCGCCCGCCACGGGAAGAATGCCCCCACTGCGGCTGCATCTAGGAAGTCTTGCAAGGTCAGCTAGCTGTGGAACCCCAGCAAAAACTGGACCTCCTGGGGGAGGGAGGCAGGGAGAGTCTGTTCTGCACAGGGCTTGCTTGTGGAACATCCTGAAGAAGCAATAACGTGGCAGGGAAGACATAAGTCAGGATTGATAAATACAACAGGGCTGTTTTCTATCCATCGCTAATCAATCGTGACCCCTTTTCTTTCCCCGAAAGTTTGTACCATCCCTGGGAGCTATAACTGCTGAGGAAGGTCCTCGGGTTGCTGAGAGAGTCGAGACAGCAGTATTTTCCTTAGGAGGTTAAGCCGTGTGGTTAACAGTGTAAGAGTTCTATTGGTACTTTTATACTTAGGAGTCCATGTTTCTCCTGGTGGAGAGGAAACAGTAAGCTGCTGGCTTACCATGTGGATGGTGGCAGGCATAAGCGGGGCTGGACCTAGAAGGAGCTACTTCCACAATCCAGGAAGGACCAGCATTGCTGTACTGAGCAATATGGAGGTGGGGATGTCAGATGTCTGTTTCAGGGGTGACGTCAATACCTTCCCCAGCAGCTGGAGACAGAGGAAACAGGAAGAGCAGGGAAGACCAGTCACGCATCTTTGGTGCACCTGGCACACAGAGAGAACACCCTGCGCCCACCATCTCCCTCATTTGGTGTTCAGTTTCTTATTCCTCAACTTGTTTCCAGTCTTTCTCGTGAGTCCGTCTTTGGCCAGGATTTTAATGTGGGTGAACGAATTGAGACTCCTGCTTGTGAATTTCTCAGCTGCCCCCAACCATCTCCCCCTCGGCTCAGGCAACGTTGCTTCAGACAAAGAATAGCTTCACAGGTGGGCAGACAGACAGACAGACCACTTCTGAGATTCAGCAGCCAGGCAGGGCTGCAGCCCAGTGTTTGCGTATCAAAAGCCAGGGTACTAGTGGTGACGTTGGAGTGGCAGATCTGCTCTGGGTCTTCACGGTGTCGCCTTCAAGGTGTCAAATGTTTTCTGATTTTTCTCCATGATGACACATTTTGTAATTTTCTTTAAAAGTTTAAAAATCATACCTACATACACACATACCATACATACATCATACATACCACATATACATATATCAGACATACCACACACACTTTCATACACTATACATACACATATATTATAAATACCACACAGATAGCACCCATACACATCACATGTGCACACACACACATACCACAATCCAACTCCTTAGTCATATATTTGGAAGTTGGAAACAAGCATCAAAGTGTGAAGACACAAGTGAGAGAACTAGACTCCAAAGGTCACGAGGATGGGAATGTTGTAGGAGGGTCTTCTGTTCAAAGGTGAAACCCCAGGGGCCTTCCTCCACCCACACACCAGGTGCTGAACCATGCTAAAGCAATACAGTCACGTGGCTGCCTAGTTCCGGCCACTGAGGGAGGTTAGTTCTTACCGTTTGGTCCTCTCTGGATCTGCAGGCATTCGTCAGAGGCAAAGACTGAGAAGAGGCAAGGAAGAAATATCATCTCTTTCTTGAGTGGCAGTTAACCAATCAAACCCACACTCTGCATGGCAAAGGGAGGAGCACCACATATAGTGTGAATTTGTTTTCAAAGCAAAGAGGTCAAGACCATGATGGGGACACCCACTGAAACAGTATACCTGAACTAATGGGAGCTCATGCCGGACAGAGAAGGAACCAGTATAGAAAGGACCAAACCAGGACCTCAGATGTGGGTGACAATTGTATTACTGGGGAAGACTAAGGGGAACTGGCAGTGGGACCAGGATTTATCCTTACTGCTTGTACTGGCTTTTTAGAACCCATTCTCTTTGGAGGGATACCTTGCTCAACCTAGATATAATAGGGAAAGCCTTGGTCCTTCCTCAAACCATGTGCCTTACCCTCTGAGGAGTGGGTGGGAGGTAGGGTGCTGGGAGGGGGGAGGTGGAGGAAATGGGAGGAGGGGAGGGAGTGGGAACTGGGATTGGTATGTAAAATGAAAAGGTGATAGTTATTTTAATAAAAAGGAAAAAGAGAAGGAGGAGAAGGAGGAGGAGGAGGAAGAGGAAGAGGAAGAAGACGAAGACGAAGAAGACGAAGACGAAGACGAAGACGAAGACGAAGACGAAGACGAAGACGAAGAAGAAGAAGAAGAAGAAGAAGAAGAAGAAGAAGAAGAAGAAGAAGAAGAAGAAGCATCTAAACACAAAGTCCAGGCAAAACTGCATCACCCCTGGGGTGGAGTACTTGGGAGTGTCTAAGGTGGCAAGGCCCAATCAATCCTCTAAAACACAGTGGCAATATTCAAAAGGGTTGGACAGGGCTACTAGGAGGCAACACCAGGGAGCTCTAAGCCCGAACTTGGGACCTGGGTACCAGCATGCTGCCTCGCCAGAGTAAGATATAGCCATGGGCATGAAGGCCTTGGGTATGAGGATGGACCGCCCAATTGCTGCCTAAATAGTGGTGCAGAGGCGCAGCCAAGAAATCCCCACAAAACTGAAAAAATATCTACCTTCAGAAAGAACCATGTCAAAATTTTGCAATCTACACATCTCAAGTGAAATCACTTAATTTCTGCACTTGTGTGAAGCTGCATGGTTTAAGAGCGCCATTTTTATTCTGAATTGTGTAATGGTGGGGTGTGGGGGAGATTGCAAAGGATCCGAAAGGAATTTATGGTCCAGTATATCCCAGTTTGCTGACGTCCACCAGCTCTAGCGAAAGCAGCCAGAAGAGGGGCAGGTGGGAAATACAGTCCGTGCACCAGCTCACCATAAAGGGCATGGTTTTTGTTCTCCCCTGTGTGTGCTAGCTGCTGGCTTCCTGCTGAATTATGCTGAATTATGGAGAGCTGGGCTCATGAGTTCTTCGGTCATTGAAGAGAGACAGGAAATCGATGCTACCCTGGGCAGATTCCTCCTGCTAGAAACAGCCCTGCCCAGGGTCCACCTCTGCATTTGCTTGAATTAAACCCTCACCAGGCCACTCTGAGCGTATTAGGACTCTCCCTCGGCATGTTTGACAGAGCTACAAGCTTCCCATCCCAACGTCCTTACAAGGTCCTCTGCGTATAAATTGACCTCAAATATGAGCAGACTGGGCTACAAGAAGGCAGGAACTAAGATAGGGGAGGGTGAGACAGCCCACACAGAAAAGCCTACCCTCCAGGCTGACTGAGAGAGCTGACTTGGCTGGTCCCTCCAGAGTAGGGAGCTTTGCGGTTGGCTGCCAGCAGCTGCCGCAGAGGGCCAGCTGAGTCCGGGCAGTTTTAGCTGCTGCCTTCAGCCTGGCTGGACTCCCTGGGGTGCTCCATCTTGGTCAGCAACATCAGGAAGAGTGACATGAGGCCCAACGTGCTCATCTGCCTCCCCAGCAGCAGCTTGCCCTAAATAGCTTGATTTGCTCACGGGATTTGAAATTAGGGGACCATAGACTGAATTCAGCTGAAGGACCTGGTATATGCAAATGAGTCACATGGCAGCCTGACTGATTTTTGTCACAACCTGTATCTCTCAGGACCTGTTTATAAGAGATCCAGACCATTCTCTCTGGCGAGTCTCCAGCTGCCCAGGCGTGACTTAGCACGGAAATTGTCCTTGTGACACGGTAGCTCCGCGGCTAGGGCAGGCGCTACCTGAATTATTGAACAGCGTAGATGTTTGCCCTTCCCGTCACACATTTTCCTCACCATGGCTCCTTCTCAGGCCAGACATTTTAAATGCGCAGCAGGGCCAAGCCAGAGCCCAGTCTTGTTTGAACAGTTGCCAAGACTCCGGGGCACCAGGCCTTCAGGATTCCGGGGTCATGGAGTGGGGGCACCAGCCCTGTAGTGCTCCAGAGTCATGGGGATCTCAGCTTTGGGCACAAATATAGCTTGGTGACCTCTAACTATTGTTCTGAAGGGATCAAATCTTAAGGCATCTAAAACCCCTCTCTCCCAGCTCCTTCACCTGCTTGGCTATTTTTGCTAATAGTACCACCATCTCTCCAGCTGCCCAAATCCCCATGTTGACAGCACCCTTCACCCGCAACAGGTGACTGGTCTCTTCTGGCTCTTGTACTTGCGAAATATTTTCCAACACTACTCAGCCCATCCCATTCTCACTACTCCTGATTATTGGTGGCATTCAACATCTAGATTTATTGATGATTGATTGGTTGATTTATTGTTTGACTGGCTGTGTTGGGGCTCAGGCAAACACTGTCCCTAAGATACATCTCTAGCCCTTCCTCGAGGTTCTTGGCCACTCTGTTAGGAACCCTTTACCCAATCTTTTGGCTACAATCAGACATATTATTGTCCAACATCCATTATTTTTATTAGCGTGAAGATAAAGTCTGTTTCTCGTGTTATTCAGTGAGATCTGTTTGGATGAATTCTACTACCTACCAAATCGACCTGCTAAAGAAGAATAATAGCACGAGAATCAAAAAAGACAACGTGTATAAGGGTCTTGGTTCAATATCAGGAATCCAGATAGTACCGAGGAATGTCCACTCTCATGCTTTCAGATGCTTTGCAAACACTGGCTTCTCTGCTTTCAGCTCTATGGGGCTGTTTGTTGCTTTTGAGACAAGGTCTCAGGCTGGCCTCGAACTCTCCATCCTCTGCTTTAACCTCGTAAGAGTTGGGTGTTGGGCGTGCACCTGCCACACCTGTTTCTCATCTTCAGTTTTCCTTTCTTTTTCTTTTTCTTTTTTTTTTTAAAGACAAGGTTTCTCCACATAGCCCTGGATGTTCTGGAACTTGTTATATAGATCAGGCTGGCCTCGAACTCACAGAGCTCTGACTGCCTCTGCCCTCCAGGTGCTGGGGTTACAGGTGTGCACCACCATGACTGGTTCTCACCTTCATTTTCACACACACACACACACACACACACACACACGAATATCCTGTGATATAAACACAATTTCTCCAAACATGCGAGGCTGGCTGATGTGCCTGTGTCTTACGTAAGCCATTTTTCCTTATGACTTTCTTTTCTCTTCGCGCAACACCAGGGATTGAGCCTCACGCACACGGGAGGGGCTCTGCCATCCAGCTGGACCCCGCCCGTGTTACTCACAATCAAAGGCCATCTCAGAAGGTGCCGCCCCAAGGAGGGCCCAGCGTTCTCATCTTGGCGTCTTCATGACCTCTGTACACAGTTGTTGCCACAGTTGCTTTGAACCACTTTTTCTCCTTTGTGGTTCCTTTAGTTTACTGTGAATGCCCTAAGAGCAAAAAGAGCAATGTCTATGTCCATTTCCTCATCAAGCGTGCGGGAACAGTCCTGGTCATGCACTGTCCTGGGCCCTGGAAACATGAGCGTGATGGACACGCTCTATAACGATCAGGATGTCTGACTGCAGACAACTGTGCTCCTTTAATTTAAGCAGAGTGGCTTTTATTGTTTGACAGTGCTAGCTAACAGCATCTTCAGTCAGGCCGGTGTCTACGTAAGGGCAACAGGAAATGCCACTAAGATCTGTACAGACAAAGTAGCTCAACCAACGGCTCGGAGATGTACGAGTGGAAGCCGGTTGGCACAGACTGAAGAAAGACGCTCCCACTCAGCTTGCCCAGGGACGCCTCTTCCTTCTCTTGTCCGTGTGAAGTCTCACATGCTTGATGAAACCAGTGCAAACCTGCAATTCCAGTTTCAAAACCCATGTCACAGATGCAGCTGTACCTTCCGGGACCCACCAGGGGACAAGCTGTCTGAGCTTGGGATGGGACTGAATGTGTTAAACTAGAAAAGCCTCTACTGCCACAGAGCTCCAGTCTGGGCAGAGTCACAGATGCATGCACGCATCACAGGGGTACAGAAGGGTGGTGAAAGCCAGAGACACAACCCTCAAGCCAGACGAGGGGTCTCTGTGTGAAGGGTAAAGCTTCACAGGCCCAGGAAGCTTTGTCTTGTTTGTTACTGTGCTTGCTTCTATGGTACCAGCACATTCTATATGCGAAGCAAGTATTTCCCACCGTAGGGCAAGCTTCCGAGTCTTAGGGATCCGGGGAGATGGCTCAGCAGATAAAGTGTTTGCCACCCAAACATAAGGACTGAGTTCAGATCTCTAGCACCCGTGTAAATGCCGGGTGGGTGTGGAGGCCTCCCTACCATCCCAGTATTCAGGAGCAGAGTCAGGGGATCCCTGAGGCAAGCTGTCTAGCTAGACAAGCTAAATCAGTCAGCTCTAGGTTTAAGTGAGTGACCTGAAGCTCTGGGTTCAACAGAAAGACACTGTCTCAATGTGTAAGGTGGAGGGTAACTGAGCAAGCACCCAACGCCAACCTCTGGCCTCTGTATAAATACATAGGCACACACGTGTGCCCATGCACTTGAATGTGGGTACGCCCGCACACATCATACCCATCCACAGCTAATAAAGATACAGCTTATCCTGAAGGCACCTGGCAGCAGTTCCTGATTTAACCGGGTGAGTCACTGGGTCCTGTGTTGCCTATAGGAAGATCTAGTTTGTTGGGAGAAGGGCAAAGTTAAAAGAAAAGAAAGCCAGTTAGGAGTCTACTTCCTCTAGGAAGAGATGCTGTGAGATACCACTGAACCGAGGTGGCAGCAAGGCTAAGGAAGACCCAGAGGTCAGGATTATCTTAAGCCAATAGCAGGTGGCCAACAGCCTGGTTTGGGCAGCTGGGAGACTATGGTATGCCAACACATCATGAGGTATGTTAAAGAGATTGCATATACCAAGCCACCATGAGGTATGTCAATGAAACTGTGATATGCCAAGCCAGCATGAGGTTTGTCTATCAAGAAGATAGAGGCATGGAAAAGGGCAGTGATTTCCATCTCTAATACAGGAACTTGAAAGTGTGTGTGGACTACCCAGGTTGAGATGTTCAGAAAACATCTGGGCCATCCACATCTGGGCCTTGGATGGCTTGGGCTGGCTACTCACCATCCGCTGCCTTTTCTCCCCTTCCCCTTCTTGTCTTCATGACATCTTTTGGGAAATACATGCGACTGTGAGAATTTGGCTTTTAAATCTCTGTGAATAGACACCTACCCTAGGCAAGCCCAAGCAGAGAACTGGTGTCTAGGCACAGGGCTGGGGACAAGAGTGGTCATGTGGCCCAGCACAGCTAGGCTTCTTCTGGACCCATTAGAGAGAAGACGGTCTGCTTTTGTGGGGCTGACAAGTAGAGAATGCAAGCCTACCTCTCTACCACCCAAGAGCCTTCTTTATCTTATAACTCTGACTGCATATCAGAGCCCAGGTGTTACCAGAGGCTGCTTGGCTAAAGTTGCTTTCACAGCTACTCTAGTGGGTCTTCAGAAAAGTAAGTAAACAGATTTCAGTTTTCTTGAAGTGGAGATATGTGTGGGGCAGTCCCACTGGCCATCCTGAGATACTCGGCCCGCAAGGCCATTTCCCTTAAGTGTTTCAAGACTCAGAGGAGTGGCACAATAAACACAGAGCTATGGGCTCGTCCACGCCTTCCTTCATTGGTTGGTCCCAGCCAATCAGCAGGACTCTCCTTGCCTCACCAGCCTGCTTTCCAATGGCTGATGGAGCCAGGCGGCAGTCCCGATTAAATTGTTAAAACAACAAAGGTCACTTTACTCAAGAAGGTATCTAACAGCTGGGCAGTGATGGTGCACACCTTTAATCCCAGCACTCAGGGAGACAGAGGCAGGCAGATCTCTGTGAGTTTGAGGCCAGCCTGGTGTACAAGAGCTAGTTTCAGGACAGTCGGGGATACACAGAGAAACCCTGTCTTGAAAAACCAAAATAAATAAATAAATAAATAAATAAATAAATAAATAAATAAATAAATAAATAAGGTATCTAGCATATAAAAAAGATACACGCTGTATTTTCTTAATAGGGCAAGCCATGTAGGACCCATTAACTTCTGTATCCTCGTGGGCATCCATAGTTTCTAGCCTCCTGGCTACAGCTCTTTATGTTGTTCCTGCCTTTACAGACAAAGGGTACAGTGCTGTGAAAATTATTCTGGAAAGATGTGTGGCCTTTGCCTATGCTGCGGAATATTACTTTAACTGTGTGAAGGTGTGTTACATTGTTTCCACTGCCTTTGTTAACTAGGTAGAGGTGTGTTACATTATTTCTGCCGCCTTTGTTAATTCTGTAAAGATGTGTTACATTGTTTCTGCTGCCTTGGTTAACTCTGTAGAGGTGTGTTACATTGTTTCTGCTGCCTTTGTTAACTCTGTAGAGGTGTGTTACATTTGTTTGTGCTGTCTAGTTAACTATGTAGAGGTGTGTTACATTTGTTTGTGCTGTCTGTTAACTCTGAAGAGGTGTGTTACATTCGTTTGTGCTGTCTTGTTAACTATATAAAGGTGTATTATAGTTGTTTGTGCTGCCTTTTAACTCTGTAGGTGTGTTACATTTGTTTCTGCGGTCTTTGTTAACTCTGTAAAGATGTGTTACATTGTTTCTGCTGCCTTTGTTAACTATGTAAAGGTGTGTTATATTTGTGCTGTCTTGTTAACTATATAAAGGTGTGTTATAGTTGTTTGTGCTGTCTTTGTTAACTGTAGAGGTGAGTTACATTTGTTTGTTCTGTCTTTGTTAACTATATAAAGGTGTGTTACCTTTGTTTCTGCTGCCTTTGTTAACTATGTAGAGGTGTGTTACATTTGTTTGTTCTGTCTTTGCTAACTCTGTAGAGGTGTGTTACATTTGTTTGTGCTGTCTTTGTTAACTGTAGAGGTGTGTTACATTTGTTTGTGCTGCCTTTGTTAACTATATAAAGGTGTGTTACCTTTGTTTCTGCTGCCTTTGTTAACTCTGTAGAGGTGTGTTACCTTTGTTTGTGCTGCCTTTGTTAACTATGTAGAGGTATGTTACATTTGTTTGTTCTGTCTTTGCTAACTCTGTAGAGGTGTTACATTTGTTTGTGCTGTCTTTGTTAACTCCATAGAGGTGTGTTACATTTGTGCTGTCTTGTTAACTATATAAAGGTGTGATAGTTGTTTGTGCTGTCTTTGTTAACTCTGTAGAGGTGTGTTACATTTGTTTGTTCTGTCTTTGTTAACTCTGTAGAGGTGTGTTACATTTGTTTGTTCTGTCTTTGTTAACTATATAAAGGTGTGTTACCTTTGTTTCTGCTCCCTTTGTTAACTCTGTAGAGGTGTGTTACCTTTGTTTCTGCTGCCTTTGTTAACTCTGTAGAGGTGTGTTACATTTGTTTGTGCTGTCTTTGTTAACTCCATAGAGGTGTGTTACATTTGTTTGTGCTGTCTTGTTAACTATATAAAGGTGTGTTATAGTTGTTTGTGCTGTCTTTGTTAACTGTGTAGAGGTGTGTTACATTTGTTTGTGCTCTTGTTAACTATGTAAAGGTGTGTTACATTTGTTTGTGCTACCTTTATTAACTCTGTAAAGGTGTGTTACGTTTGTTTCTGCTGTCTTTGTTAACTCTGTAGAGGTGTGTTACCTTTGTTTCTGCTGCCTTTGTTAACTATGTAGAGGTGTGTTACTTTTGTTTGTGCTGCCTTTGTTAACTATGTAGAGATGTGTTACTTTTGTTTGTGCTGCCTTTGTTAACTATGTAGAGGTGTGTTACTTTTGTTTGTGCTGCCTTTGTTAACTATATAAAGGTGTGTTACATTTGTTTGTGCTGCCTTTGTTAACTCTGTAGAGGTGTGTTACCTTTGTTTCTGCTGCCTTTGTTAACTATGTAGAGGTGTGTTACATTTGTTTGTGCTGCCTTTGTTAACTATGTAGAGGTGTGTTACATTTGTTTGTGATGCCTTTGTTAACTCTGTAGAGGTGTGTTACTTTTGTTTGTGCTGCCTTTGTTAACTATATAAAGGTGAGTTACCTTTTTTCTGCTGCCTTTGTTAACTCTGTAGAGGTGTGTTACCTTTGTTTGTGCTGCCTTTGTTAACTATGTAGAGGTGTGTTACATTTGTTTGTTCTGTCTTTGCTAACTCTGTAGAGGTTTGTTACATTTGTTTGTGCTGTTTTTGTTAACTCCATAGAGGTGTGTTACATTTGTTTGTGCTGTCTTGTTAACTATATAGAGGTGTGTTATAGTTGTTTGTGCTGTCTTTGTTAACTATGTAGAGGTGTGTTACATTTGTTCTGTCTTTGTTAACTCTGTAGAGGTGTGTTACCTTTGTTTCTGCTTCCTTTGTTAACTATGTAGAGGTGTGTTACTTTTGTTTGTGCTGCCTTTGTTAACTATGTAGAGGTGTGTTACTTTTGTGCTGCCTTTGTTAACTATGTAGAAGTGTGTTACTTTTGTTTGTGCTACCTTTGTTAACTATATAAAGGTGAGTTACCTTTGTTTCTGCTGCCTTTGTTAACTCTGTAGAGGTGTGTTACCTTTGTTTCTGCTGCCTTTGTTAACTATGTAGAGGTGTGTTACATTTGTTTGTTCTGTCTTTGCTAACTCTGTAGAGGTGTGTTACATTTGTTTGTGCTGTCTTTGTTAACTATGTAGAGGTGTGTTACATTTGTTTGTGCTGTCTTGTTAACTATATAAAGGTGTGTTATAGTTGTTTGTGCTGTCTTTGTTAACTCAATAGAGGTGTGTTACATTTGTTTGTGCTGTCTTGTTAACTATATAAAGGTGTGTTATAGTTGTTTGTGCTGTCTTAACTATGTAGAGCTGTGTTACATTTGTTTGTGCTGTCTTGTTAACTATGTAAAGGTGTGTTACATTTGTTTGTGCTACCTTTATTAATTCTGTAAAGGTGTGTTACATTTGTTTGTGCTGCCTTTGTTAACTATGTAGAGGTGTGTTACTTTTGTTTGTGCTACCTTTGTTAACTATGTAGAAGTGTGTTACAGTTATTTGTGCTGGCTTTGTTAACTATGAAGAGGTGTGTTACATTTGTTTGTGCTGTCTTGTTAACTATATAAAGGTGTGTTATAGTTGTTTGTGCTGTCTTTGTTAACTCAATAGAGGTGTGTTACATTTGTTTGTGCTGTCTTGTTAACTATATAAAGGTGTGTTATAGTTGTTTGTGCTGTCTTAACTATGTAGAGCTGTGTTACATTTGTTTGTGATGTCTTGTTAACTATGTAAAGGTGTGTTACATTTGTTTGTGCTACCTTTATTAACTCTGTAAAGGTGTGTTACATTTGTTTGTGCTGCCTTTGTTAACTATGTAGAAGTGTGTTACAGTTATTTGTGCTGGCTTTGTTAACTATGTAGAGGTGTGTTACTTTTGTTTGTGCTGCCTTTGTTAACTATGTAGAGGTGTGTTACATTTGTTTGTTCTGTGTTAACTATGTAAAGGTGTGTTACAATTGTTTCCGTTGCCTTTGTTAACTCTGTAAGGATGTGTTACATTGTTTCTGCTGCCTTTGTTAACTCTGAAGAGGTGTGTTACATTTGTTTGTGCTGTCTTTGTTAACTCCATAGTGGTGTGTTACATTTGTTTGTGCTGTCTTGTTAACTATATAAAGGTGTGTTATAGTTGTTTGTGCTGCCTTTTAACTCTGTAGGTGTGTTACATTTGTTTCTGCTGTCTTTGTTAACTATGTAAAGGTGTGTTATATTTGTTTGTGCTGTCTTGTTAACTATATAAAGATGTGTTATAGTTGTTTGTGCTGCCTTTGTTAACTCTGTAGAGGTGTGTTACTTTTGTTCTGTTTTTGTTAACTCTGTAGAGGTGTGTTACTTTTGTTTGTGCTGTCTTTGTTAACTATATAAAGGTGTGTTACCTTTGTTTCTGCTGCCTTTAACTCTGTAGAGGTGTGTTACATTTGTTTGTGCTGTCTTTGTTAACTCCATAGAGGTGTGTTACATTTGTTTGTGCTGTCTTGTTAACTATATAAAGGTGTGTTATAGTTGTTGGTGCTGTCTTTGTTAACTATGTAGAGGTGTGTTACATTTGTTTGTTCTGTCTTTGTTAACTCCATAGAGGTGTGTTACGTTTGTTTCTGCTGTCTTTGTTAACTCTGTAGAGGTGTGTTACATTTGTTTGTTCTTTGTTAACTCTGTAGAGGTGTGTTACCTTTGTTTGTGCTGCCTTTGTTAACTATGTATAGGTGTGTTACATTTGTTTGTGCTGCCTTTGTTAACTATGTAGAGGTGTGTTACATTTGTTTGTGCTGCCTTTGTTAACTCTGTAGAGGTGTGTTACATTTGTTTGTGCTGCCTTTGTTAACTATGTAGAGGTGTGTTACTTTTGTTTGTGCTGCCTTTGTTAACTCTGTAAAGGTGTGTTACATTTGTTTGTGCTGCCTTTGTTAACTATGTAGAGGTGTGTTACTTTTGTTTGTGCTGCCTTTGTTAACTATGTAGAGGTGTGTTACATTTGTTTGTTCTGTGTTAACTATGTAAAGGTGTGTTACATTTGTTTCCGTTGCCTTTGTTAACTCTGTAAGGATGTGTTACATTGTTTCTGCTGCCTTTGTTAACTCTGAAGAGGTGTGTTACATTTGTTTCTGTCTTTGTTAACTCTGTAGAGGTGTGTTACCTTTGTGCTGTCTTGTTAACTATTTAAAGGTGTGTTACAGTTTGTGCTGCCTTTGTTAATGCTGTAGAGGTGTGTTACATTTGTTTGTGCTGTCTTTGTTAAATCTGTAGAGGTGTGTTACCTTTGTTTGTGCTGTCTTTGTTAACTAGGTAGAAGTGTGTTACAGTTGTTTGTGCTGGCTTTGTTAACTATGAAGAGGTGTGTTACATTTGTTCGTGCTGCCTTTGTTAACTATGTAGAGGTGTGTTACTTTTGTTCTGCATTTCTTTAATTATGTAAAGATGTGTTGCATCTGTTTCAACTTGCCTGCCTAAGGCACCTGATTGGTTTTATAAAAAGCTGAATGGCCAATAGCTATGCAGGAGAGGGATAGGTGGAGCTGAAGGGCAGAGAGAATAAATAGGAGGAGAAAGCTGGGTTCAAAAAGGAGAAGGGGGAGAGAATGAGGGAAAGAGAGGTGGACATTTGAAGCTCTAAGCCAGGCAACTGCCAGCCAACAGACATAGAGTAGAATACAAGGAAAGAAAGATAAAAAGCCCTGAGGCCAAACAACACAAAGAGAAACAGGTTCATTTAAGTTAAAAGAGCTAGTCAGAAACCAGCCTAAGGCAGGCCGAGCATTCAATACTAATAAGTTTTCTGTCATGATTTGGGAGCTGTTTGACAGCCTCCCCCCAAAAGCCGGGTACAGTACAGATATTAGGGAAATGTTCAGCTCTGGCTACAGGCAATTAACTCACCAGGCTTCTCATTTTCTTGCTATTTCTCCACCTGTACAGGAACTAACACATGTCCTGAGCTTTAATCTCAGGAATGACCCGGAGGGCGTTAGCAGCTTTCTTCTCTCATGCTGAGACTGTACTAGCATGTTAGGTAGCAGGTGGAATTTGTCTTGGGCAGTTGGGAAACTGAGGCACAGGATGTGGAAGAGGAGGAGAATGTTGAGCAGGCACCGTTGCTCCCTCCTGAGCTGTAAGGACAAAAAAGCTACACGTCATCCTGGAGTCTCTGACTTCAGAGTCCCCTGAGCCCAACACAGGAAGAAAGGAGGCCTGGGTGTGGTCAGGCCAATAGAAGCATTCCTTCTTGAGAGAAAAATTAATGCCTCAGGTATTGTATTAGCTTAATTGTTGCTATGAGAAAGTCAACTTTAAGGAGAGAGGGTTTATTTGGGCTTTTGGTTCCAGGGTACAGTCCTTCACAGCGGAAGTCAGGGTGACAGGAAGTTGAAGCAGCTGATCACCGTGTGTCCAGTCAGGAAGCAGAGAGAGGTGAAAGCTGGTGCTCAGACAGACTTCTCCTTTCATTCAGCTCAGGACCCACCCTAGATGATGCCACCAGCGTTTAGGGTGGCTCTCCCACCTCAACCACTGACTCAACCTAAAAACTCCTTCGTGGATTTCCCAGAGCTTTGTTTCCTCGGTGATCAAGTTAGCAGTCGATATTAGTTATCTGTGCCTGGGGCTATGGCTTAGCTGATAAGAGGGCTTTACTGTGCAAAAACAAGGACCTGCGGTCAGATCCCCACGACCATATAAAAGCCAGGCATGGCCACATACGAGCCGTGGGCCCAGTGCCGTTAGGGGTGGGTGAAGAGTGGAGAGTGATAGCATATGACATCCAATGTCCTCTGGCCTCCACACTCGTGTGTATAGGCATTGGCACTTACGTACATGTATACACATATGCCACGTGCGTGTGTGCATGGAGACTGGCAGTTTCTAAGCCATTAGGAAACCAGGGCAAGCGCAAGACTTCTACCACTTCACCTGCCTGGCAGAGTCGCCTTGGGGATTATTTTTGGTACTGTGAGCCCCATGGTGCTGGGCGTTTTGCTAAAGATGCTGGCCCTCTCTGTTCTCCCAGTGTCTCTCTGAGTCCGTCTGTCTGCCTTGCCCCAGCTCTGTTCCTGCACACGGCCCTGCAGGTACTCCACCTGCCCACGTTTCCCCCCAGGGAAAGCATTGCATCAGATCACAGTGACCCTGGCATGGTGGAGGCAGAAGTACACACATGGAAGAAGAGCCTGAAGTTGTAGCTAGGCATGGAACAGGCATGTTGCTGAATGGCTGATAAACAAAACTGTATCTAGCTCACCTACACAAAAGACCCAGGGACACTTTGGATGTAATATAGAAAAACACAGATTGTCCCTCCCACCCCTCTGCCTCAAGTTACACCTCCTGGGTTTTCTGGATACTGCCCCCTCAAACGACACACACACACAACAAATGCCGCTGTAACCTGGCTATATCTCAAAATAGCTAAATAACCCACATACCTGGTGGATGGAGGCCTGGGAGGAAACCCCAGACCATAGTCCAACTGAAGCTGAAAGACTTTCTTAGATCTGAACCACCAAAGCATTTTGTCACACTTTCTAATCCTAAAAACAAAAGCTTCAATCACTGGATTCTCATTGGCCAAATTCAGGCTGAAAGCGGCTGTCAGCACTAAATCAAAATCAACACGGTATGCCAGGCCTGCTTTGGTGATCTCCATAAAAAACCACACAGAGCTGCTGTACAGCCCACTCCGCAGACGGGCACACTGAGGCACAGAGGACAATAGGACCTGTTCTGGAAGCACATGGAATACTGGCAGAGCCAGGACTTGAACCCAGATCTACCTAGTTCCCAGCTAACACTGGGGTTCCTCAGGAAGAGCAGGGTGGCTGTACGTATACCCGATTCCAACAAAGGATGTTCACTCTTCACTACTGCACTTTAGATCTGAAGTCTAATCATTTTTTCTCTCACATCTCAGCTGGCCTATTCCAGAGACATTTGTCCCCTTAGGAAAACCACTAAAACAGTCTTATAGAACCCAACAGGAAGAGAGCTGATGGTATGGGACACAGCCCTCGGTGATCTAAGGGAACCTGTGGTTTTTCTGGCCTGCTGGGCTTGGGAGAGGAACGAATGTTAGTAGGCAAAACCACAGAAATAACAACCCAAATTAAGGTTTAATGTCCAAGCCATTGTAAAGATAATAAGTATACTTTATAATAATAGCTGGAAGTGAGAATGGGGAGGGAAGTGAGGATGGAAAAGATCTCGGGTTTGGCATCTTCATATGCAAAACAGAGAGCCAACCCTACCCACAGAGGACTGGAATAACGATGCCTCTCAACTAGCAGGGGACAGATTTAGAAAAGACCAACTTTGCCGTGGGCCTGCCAGCCTCAGACTCACAACTAGAACGGCCAGAATGACCGCACAAACCGAGGCCCCCTGAAACAGGTGTTAGCTCTTCTGCCTCAGGCTGGAAGTCCTGCTGGCTCATGAAGCAAGGTTCCAGGCCACAAGCATTCCGATTGAGTGACTCCGGCCCAGGCATGGCTTCCACCTCAGGGACCTCAGCTGCCTGTAAGTTCACTGGCCACCCACAGCTGCCCCCGGCCTCTCCTTTCAGGGTGTGTTTGAGTCACCATGACCTTCATGCCGCAACGGGCAACAGTCACCAGTTATTGGGGTGTGGCAAACAGCAAGCAGAAGCTGAGCAAAGTTGATTAGACATCCCCCATCCAATATCATTCGGATAGATAGATGATAGATAGATAGATAGATAGATAGATAGATAGATAGATAGATAGATAGATAGATAGATAGATCAATTAGAGAGAGGGGGAGGAAGAGAAACAGACAGACAAACAGACTTACTCTACAGAATTGTGGTATTTCTCTATGGAGGTGTGTGTGTGTTCTCCCGAACAGGCCTGCAATGAATGCCAGTCATGTGCCAAGCACCATGTGGATAATTATACCATGACAATACAAACATCCTAGAGAAGACGTAGTTTCAAGGTCGATGTCCCATCATGCTTTGCTCCAGGCCATTCACCATCAATGACATCACTGGTGAGATACCCTTCACACAGTGCTCTGAGTCCTGTTCCTTCCAGAAGCACTGCTGGGCCTGAATGGGCATTCTGCTCCATTCTAAGCTGTTTGGATTCAGGATGCACCTTGCTCTCTGCCCCAGCGTCACACATCCAATCCCAGCACCTATGCTACCCAAAGCCCTTGATTCCATGATCCTTCTGGATGATAGGTTTGAGCACAGCACAGAGTCCCCTGCCTGAGTTCAATGCCCGACATCACCAGATACTAGCTGGAAGGGATTTATTGGTTCTTTATCTAGGCGTTGAAGACATTGGCACTTCATTTGCTGTATTAAGATGCTATTTTCCAATCAGTTCTTCATAAACAGCAGCTATTACAGTGCTGGCAAAACCTGTGCTTTTCTTCATTATCCTCCATCCTTTTGGTAGACCCGAGGTCCCTCCTGCTTCAATTTCAGCAGTTGTGCTCAGCACGTGCCAGGAAGTATCTCACGTGTACAACTGGCTCTGAGCAGAAGAGTGTGGCCCTGGAAGGAATAATACGGTCATGGGGACATCGCAAAGAGAGGGAGAGTTCCAGGGTGACTGGCAGGGGCCTGCTGGAGAGCAAGCAGCTACAGCGGCAGAGAAAGCACTGGGATAATGCGCTGTCACCACCTACTCAGAGGTTCCACGCAGCTGCCATGTGGAGCCAAGCAGTCTTGCTTTGTGGCTGCTTCTCTTGCATACGGAAGGCGACGATGAACAGTAACTGGAGCTTTTAGTTGCTCCCAATTGCCCTGCCCCCACATCCAGAGTTTTAAATTCATTAAAAAAGAGGCTGTGCACTTAAACAAGTATGCACACGTACACCTTAGAGTATGACTCACAGCATCCATAAGATGGGTGCGACCAGATATATGTCATCACATGGATGGATAAACAAAATAGGGAACATCCACATATGGAATCCTAGTTGGTAGAAAAGGAATAAAGGACCAATATTTATGACAACTTGGATGAATCTCGGGAACATGCTAAACTAAAGAAAAGCCACACACGTGAGGTCACACGTTGAAGAGTTCCATTCGTATAAAAATAGCTGAAATAAGTGAAGGCATGGTGATGAAGGGACTCTGGGAAGGGGCAGTGAGAAGACCCTGGGCGCTTGTTTCATATGATGGAAATGTTCCAGAGCTAGAGGTGGTGTTGGCAGGACGCCGTGAACGTACTAAGTGCCACTGAGTTCTGATCCACTCTACAACGATCAATTTCAACCTTGGTCTGGCGACTTACACATCCAATTTCGGCACTTGGAAAGCTGAGCCAGGGGGATTGCTATAAATTCTAGGCCAGCCTGAGTTACAGAATGTTGCAAAAAAAAAATCATTTTATGTGAATCTCATCTTTTTCCACCTCATTTTTTCAATGCCATACCTCAACCAATGAATTCAGCTTGAAAACCCTCCCTTTCACCCAGATTTCCTCCCCAAATCTGGACCTTAGATGCTTGGTTATTGATGAAGGGAGAGAAATGGGCTTCAGACTTGGAGGCAGCAAGAGAGTCATCCTTATATGAGGACCATCTTTGAAGGACTCAACAAAAATGCCAGGTCAGGGCCTCTGAAAAAGATGTGTTTGATTTCCATAAGCCATTTGTTCTGACTTGTGGTGTCGTTCTTGTGTTCAATTAAAACTTCATTCCAGAAATATCAGTGAGTTTAATACCTCCCCCACACCAACTGTACAATCTCACAGGCGCTTTCTAGATCTGTAGCAAGCCCCCAATTCCTTCAGAACAGGCTTGGCCAAGGCCTTGAGTGTCCCTGCCTGACATATGGAGAGAAAAACCCTCTTCCTACCGAGGCAGCCACTCTTTCAAAGGTCTTCACACAGCTCCAGTTACTTTCAAAGGATCAAGCGGGCTGCTGTCCCTCTAGCTAGAATCTAGTGACACAGTCGGACTTAGCTGCAAGGGAGGCTGGCTGTGTGCTCAACCTAAAAATAGGAAGAATGGGCCCTACCCCTAGCTGAGGAGCTATTGGCAGTTAACAGCCACTGGGGGAGGAGTCAGCATTTTCTTCAGTGGTGTAGCCACTGACAAGTGTTCTAGTCAATAACCCCCATCTTCACTCATGTCAGCAATTAAACTCAGTGACTGGGATGAGAATTTGGAAGTGAAGGGTCCAGAGGAGAGCGGGACGGGCATAAGACAGGCTAATGGGGATGACTGTGATCCAAATACGTTATATAGATACTAGGAACTAGATATCGGAAGTTTTAGCTTCACCAGCCAACATGGCATTGGTTCCCTCACCAGCTCTAGGTTTAGGGAACAACTCTACCTCAAAAGAATAAGGTAGACATGGGTAGGGCAAGGCACTTGAGTTCCTTCTCTGGCCTCCGTGTGCATAGGGCACACACACACATACACGCACGCACGCACACATGCACGCACGCACGCACACATGCACGCACGCACGCATCTGTTTTTTTAAAAATAGAGGTTTATTCTTTATGCTTGCCCCCCTCATTCCGCTACTACAAGTTTAAAAGTGAAACAGGCAAATCACAGGACAAGCATTTAACAGCAGACCTGGCACATCACAGATGCCAAAACAGTGTTGAAGGGGAGGCCAAAGACAAAGCAACCCTTCAAACTGAGCTGAGGTGTTTACGGAGGATGGCATCCTCCAAGGGGAGGGGCTAAGTTTCAGGTTCTGCTTCTCTAGTCTGAAATTTGCCTGGGCTCTGATTCCAGGGCCACAGAGTGAGAAAGGAACCAAGAGGGACGTGCCGTGGCCTGTTATGTCTCAGTGCCATGCACAGCCTGCTGTGTACCCTGACTTGTAATTCTGAAGATCTGGAGTCTAAGCCTTGTGACCCTAAATTCCCTTGAAATTAATTTCCAATTAGGGTCTGCAGTGGGGAAACATGACTGGGAAGCAGAAGGCAAAAGGAGAGAAAAAAGGAGTTGTGTGTGTGTGTGTGTGTTGTATGTGTGTTGTGTGTGTATGTGTGTATTGTGTGTGGATGTATGGATGTGTGGATGTGGATGTGTGTGGATATGGATGTTTGTGTCGTGTGTATTTATATGTTGTGTGTGTATGTGTACGTGTGGGGTGTGTGTGTATATGTGTGTATGTGTATGTATGTATGTGGTATATGTGTGTATATGTGTGTATTTGTGAGTATGTGTATGTGTGGTGTGTGTATGTGGTGTGTGTGTGTGTGTGTGTGTGTGTGTTCTCACACCTGCTTTTAGACAACTACAAATTCTGTGTCTTTTGACATTTCTAGCCTCGGGGTCAAACCACTCTCCTACCACAAGTCCCACAGTGGCCTCTTGGCATCCCCGCTAACTTTAGGGCAGCCTAGCTCTAAGATAGGCTCTCCACACTCTGGTTACGACTATACACACCTTCTTCCTTTTGCTCTCCAGTCCGGAGACACTCCTGGACATAAGACCTACCGCTTATGTCCATCGCTTTTAGGATATTCCAACACCTGACAAATCTGTGCACTGTGCTAAATACTTCAGATTAAAATATCTGGCACTGATTACATTTTCCTGACCAGAATTTGATTTAATGATGTGGGAGAGACGGGGATGTGTGAATGTGGGTTCCAGGCCCGCAGAGGCCATACCTGGTCCTGTGGAGCTGCAGGCTCCCCATGGAGTCAGAGGGCTAGATCTGTGAGGGTTGGATTATTTGAGGTGGGAGACCCACCTTAAATCCAAATCATCTGAGATCAGAAGACCCGCCCTAAGTCTAGGTCACGCCGTTCTGCTGGGAGCTCACAGAAGAGGGTGTGGAAGAAGGAAGCTTTTGCTTTGCTTGTTCTCAGTCTCACCAAGTTCATCTCTCCTGCAGCTGAGCCATTCCTTCCCTGGAGTTAGAATCTGCTTCTTCAGAATTCTGATGTAGACTGAAGACTGGCCGCTCTCTAGGACCTCCCTGGGCGTGATGAGACATCCAGTCTCGCGTTCGAAACAACTGCTGCATCCTTAGTCTTTCGGGAGACGGCCATGGCTGGATTACCGGGACCACAACCTGTAAGTCATTCTAATAACATTCCGTGTGTGTGTGTGTGTGTGTGTGTGTGTGTGTGTGTGTGTGTGTGAGTGCATGCATGTGTGTCTGTCTGTCTGTCCTGGAGCTCACCAATTCAGAAAGACTAAATGGCCAGAGAGTCCCAGGGATTTGCCTGCCCCCTTCTCCCCAGTGCTGGAATTACAAATGTGCCCCCCCCACCTGCCCCACATCCACCCTTTTTACATGAGTTCTGGGGTACACACCAAGCACTTTACAGACTCAACCATCTCCCCAGCCCTAAAGGACTCTTTATACAAGACTCACATGAAACCTAGTTTTCCGCCATGATCCTTTCCCCCATCCACTGGTGGGCTTCTTCACAGCTTCTTTACTGAGACCCCGTGGCAATCAACAGACTGTTGGTGACAGGGGCTGGGCAGTGCATTACTGTCGCGTGCTGCTCACCACACTTTGAAATCAGCTCTAGGGTCTATTGCAGATTTTTTTTTTTTCGAGACAGGGTTTCTCTGTAGCTTTGGAGCCTGTCCTGGAACTAGCTCTTGTAGACCAGGCTGGCCTCGAACTCAGAGATCCGCCTTCCTCTGCCTCCCGAGTGCTGGGATTAAAGGCGTGCGCCACCACCGCCCGGCTCTATTGCAGATTTTTAAAAGTCCTCCCTGGCCTGGAATCTTCCTTCACGAGTACCCTTGGTAATATGAAAAAAAACTTAAGACTTTTTAAAATGACCCTGAGAGTGATACAATGGGAAACATCAACTACTCCGTCAGACGGCTGCAGCCAAAGGCAACTGGCACTGGGCCGCTGTGGTCTGACTTCCTAAGAAGAATTGAAACTGTCCAGGATCGGAACTCATGGTCTATTTTATTTTATGTTTTCTTGTTGTTTAGTTTTGTTTTTTTGAGACAGGGTCTCTCCATGTAGCTCTGACTGTCTTGGAAGTCACCATGTAGACCAGACTGACCTCCCACTTAGAGATCCACTTACCTGCCTCTGCCTCCTGAGCGCTGGGAGTAAAGGCATGTGCCACCGTGCCACCAGGCTAAAATGGCTATTTTAAAGGAAAGTTATCGTTATGAATGAGTAGATTGAATGATTTCATATTTTTTTAAAAAACTCATACCTTCATAATGGTAAATTTTCTTCACATATGTCCAGAGTGTCTTCCTTGCCTGTCATGACCAAAAGGAATGTTATCTGAAAAACTATGGGTTTTACTGTCTTGAAACACCTGTCCCTCTAATTGTTTATAGCTGTCATTTCTCTCTCTCTCTCTCTCTCTCTCTCTCTCTCTCTCTCTCTCTCTCTCTCTCTCTCTCTCTCTTTCTCTCTCTCTCTCTCTCTCCCCGTTGATTTCCATATTTAAATCTATATTAAAACCTTTACTAAATAAATTTTGTTTTAAACAACAAAATTTGGGGACTTGAGCAATACCCAGGTCTATGGTCTGCTCTCCAGAACCAGTGTGAAATAGCCAGCTGCAGAGGTGGACACCTGTAATCCCACCTCAGGATGGAGGGTGAGAGAGAAGAATCACTGGGAAGTTTGTAAGACAGCTAGCCTGGAGTGCAGAGATCAGCAACAGAAATAAGATAAGAACTGATACCATGGCAAGTGTATGCACACACGTGTACACACATATCACACACATCATACACACACTACCACATACACACACATACCATATACAGACACAAACACCACACAGACACATGCACACACATGCATGCTATACATACACATATACAAACATACCACACACACACCATACATACATACACGCACACACACACACACACAATTTTTTTATTTTTAAGGAATAGATTTTGGAAAAGATTCGTATGAAAATCCCTGCTCATTCTTTCCCACTGGTGAACAAATTGCCCAGTGAGTTCGGGTTTCTTATCTCGATAATGAACGTAGTCATAACACAGCCATGCTTCGCTAACCGTGAGATGCGTTATGAGAAATGCATCTTAGGCAATTTCACTGAGGCGTGACCAGCACTGGGGACCAGGTGGTTTGCATAGCCTAGATAAGAGAATTCTGAGAATTTTCCCTTCAAGTACCGACATTGTCCCCGTGATGTGATCATTTGGGTCATGAAGGGTCACTGCAGCATTCTCTGCCTCCTGACTTTTTCTGAGACAAATTCTAGAGAGTCTTCCTAGAGAAAAGTGTCCTGTAGCTCACTTCTCATCAGTCTGCCTGATGTGCTGGACATGAGGTCACCAGATTGACAACAGCATGAACACTGCAATGTTTCCCGCATGCTGTGACCAGTTCCATGCCACCACCAACGCCGCCACCGCCGTGGAAGATGCCAGGTTTGGCTAAAGTGCAATATTTTATTTCTGGTTTCCTCAAAGCTGGGAGAGGGTGACAGTTTAACATTGTCTCTTTCCAGCATCTTCAGAGAGAGCTTGTACTCACATCAACTTTCCACTTCCTGTAACAAGAGTTGATTGACTCTCGGGACCTTTCCATCTTCTTCATGGCTGCTGTCTTAGATATGGGACAGCTCCCAGACAAGAACAGTCACCAAAATGGCCAAGCTGCAAGCCAATGCTCTACTGTTTAAGCCAGAGGATATGGATTGGCTGTCCTTATTGTAGGCGAGGGCTGTACGGACAAACGGAAAAACAAGGTGGTTGTTCCTTGTTCCAAGTCTCTTGTACAGACTAACTGGCCCTGCAGACCAGCCAGACTGGCACACCTATTACCCACAAGAAGCAGGGACAAGAGGGATGGGTTCCAGGGACCAGACACCCCGCCAGATCAGGTTGTTAGGCCTTGGTTGGTGGCCCTCGGTGTCTGAAGGGGAAGATCTGGAAGGCAGATCCTCTTATCTGCCACTGTTGGTGACAGTAAATCGTAGTGCCCGCAGAGTGATGGAAGCTGCAGCTCTGATGGGGCCCTGGGAGCCTGGGCTCTCTGTGAGTGGTTTTCTATCCTGGGTATCCTGCAGGGGGTTAATTATCACCCTCAATGGGACCCTTTTCTGGCTGTTCCACCACTAGGGGATACAATTTAAGGTCACTCTGAAGTTGAGCGAGGACGGCAACAGTCGCAGCCTTTGTTCCTTTCAGCTGAGGCAGGCCCCAGCCCCCATGTCATTACAAGCAAGTACCGTTAATAAACTGCCAAGGGGCACTTGACCGTGGGGACAAGAGCTCTGAACGTGAGCCACTCAGTATTGTCCTCATGGCTAATACAGCCTTCTCCTAAGGACTCGCCGTCTCCAAAAGAGCATCGGCAAGTTCCAAAATGAGTGCCCTCTTGCGGAATATGGCCATTTTTAATTTTTTAAATGTCTCCATTAACTGTGTAAACCCTTCATTTAAATACCAGCCATTGTCATTCACTTCCTACAGTTCTGCTTCCTGTGACGCTGGGACTGCTCCCACTGTCATCTATAAAACAAGATGCACCAGGTAGCTTCGACACTGTAGGTGTTCTCTCTCTTCATCTAACAAATGATTTCCCAGCATAGAGGATGAGCACGGTGATAAAGCCTCCTGGTTGCCCTCACAGCGCCTGTGGATGAGGAACAGAAATGCCAGGCCTTAGCGGTGCAGTTCTGGTCTGGGAACTGGGATGGCTGGTTGTCACTGTCAGCTTGACTAGATTTGGAATCCCTGGGAGACCAGCGTTGGCCGTGTCTGTGGTGGCTTCCACGGAGGTTTCACTGGGGGGTGGAGATGAGCCCTGGATGTGGGTGAACCATAATCCCGACTGAATGGAAAGGGGGAATGAGGAAGTCAGGGAAGCACAGCCTTGATGCCCTTTGCTGCCCGACCCCGGGCACAGTGTTACTCCAGGTTGTCTCAGCTAGAAGCCACTCTTGCAGCCCTGACGGACAGACCCTCAAGCTGCAAGCCAGTGTTAGCCGGTCCTCCCTCGGGTTCTTGTTTAGTCCACCAGCTCTACCTCCCCAGCGTGAGATGACAAGCACATTCCACCATGCCCAGCGCACGCTCTGTTAAGTGGGTACTGGGGATGGAAGACAGGCCTTCCTGCTGCAGTCAGGTGACATTTTAAATAGGGCTTCAGATTTGTCCTCTCCATAGAAGGCAGGAGGGGCAGAGGTTAGAGCGAGCGTGGTTGTGTACTGCCTGGCTCTGTAGGCCACTGATGTCTGTACAGAAGATGGCCACAGATCCCAGCGGTTCCATCAGAACCTGGTTATTCCTCCTTACTCTCTGCGAGGACACAGATGGGAAAGAGGCTTTTCTGCTTCCCATAAGGCCTTTCCTATCCCTAGGCCCTTGGAGGAGACAGTGCCCTGTGGCTGTCCTGATGATCCCGGACCCACAGAGAGGGAGCTGTGCACACTCCAGTCAAGGCTCACCCACTCCTGAAGGAATCACACGCTCAAGTCAATCGCAGTGTTTCTACAGACACAAGCCCAGCCCACATCCCACCAGGAGCTGCCCAGCCCAGGGGGTAGCAGGATTTGCAGATCTCTGAGTCGGGAAAGGGAGGAAGGCATAAGAAGACATTGCAGGCTTGGGCATGGTCTTCGGGAGTCTGCACACTGAGGAACATATAGTCTTTCATAACCCCTTGCTGGTGTTGATGGGCCCTGAGACCTCAGGATGCAGCGCTCTAATATGGCATGGGTATCTGGGTGGTAAATGGGCATTCTAATTCCACCGTCCAGTTGCACAGCTGGAGAGGCCCCGGGAAGGTAGAAAATGGCCGGCATGCTTGCGTTTCTGGCCTAGAGAACACGGTTTCTGAGATCGCCGGGACAAAGGCAGGAGCTGATGGAGGCACAAAGGCTGCCAGGCACTGGCTGAAGATCAAAGGGAGAGCTAGGAGCAGCGACCTGCTGTTGTTGCCAGCTCAGCACAGAAGACCTTTGCCAAAGACAGCAGCAAAGACAGAATGAATGGAAAAGCTTGACCCTTGTCTATGCTGGGCACCAGGGGCTTGTCACCCGATGACAAAGCAGGGATGAGAAGGGGCCTGCTGGGCGACAGAGCAGGTTGCCTGCAGCTGTGGGTGACACCCACGGAGCATCAGAGCACACTTTCGTTCTTAGGTGACATCATGAAATGTGTGACGCCCACGGAGCATCAGAGCACACTTTTGTTCTTAGGTGACATCATGAAATGTGTGACGCCCACGGAGCATCAGAGCACACTTTCGTTCTTAGGTGACATCATGAAATGTGTGACGCCCACGGAGCATCAGAGCACACTTTCGTTCTTAGGTGACATCATGAAATGTGTGACACCCACGGAGCATCAGAGCACACTTTTGTTCTTAGGTGACATCATGAAATGTGTGCAGCAGACACTTGTGGGTTTGTGCCCTCGCTACGCCGCAGACCGGTGGCGTCTCGAAGACGTCTCAAGCGCTTTCTTCAGCCTCCGTCTTCTCACGCACCAAAGGGGAAACTGAGGTAGTAGAGGTGGCAGAGATGGAAGACTTAGCAGAGCCTCGAGGGAACAGTCAGCAATCGCTGCTATTTTTATTGTTGCTATTTTTACAGACTCCGTGGACAGCTGCTGCCAGACTTTGGTTTCGTTGCCCAGCTTTTCTTCCTTGGAGAAACCGGTCTCCACCAGCACGTGGTTGTGATGCTCAACTAATCTGAGGACCCCAATCACTACTCATGGGGAATAGGCAAGGGACCAAGTCCCGTCAATCAACCCTCCTAGGAATTGAAGCCTAAACACAGACCCACAGGAAGTTAGTTCTGGCTGAATCACGTTGTGACTGGAAGTCCTTGCTGAGTTCCCGGAGCTGTGCCTGCTGTCACCCTCCCAGGGTCTGAGTGCCAACTCACTTCCCCAGTGACTAAGTAAGGTCCATGTTCATTGAATGAACCTCCCATAGCCTAAGTCAATAGAGACCTTTTATTTATTTATTTATTTTGTAGCCCAGGGTCCCTGCTGGACAAAAATTCCTTGGCCCATATCTCTACAGGGATGGTCATGTGAGTGGGGGAAAAGGGACCTGTCCCTTCCTCCCTTCTTTCTTCAAGTCGGGCTATCAGGACATGTATGTATATGTATATATGTATATATATATGCAGTTTATTGTGAATATTAAAAGCTTCGTAAGTACAAGTGGATGACGGGGTGGCCATATGGAAAAGACTAAATCGATCTATATATGAGGATATAATGCAAAATGATCTAAGATTTAAATATGTAAAATGAAATATTAAGGTCACTAGAAGGAAGCATAGGTGAGTTCTTTAAACTTTTGAGTCAGGGTAACCTTTCGAAGAATGACCCATTAAAAAGAAAGTATTTTACTGGGCATAATGGCCCATGCCTTTAGTCCCAGCACTTGGGATGCAGAAGCAGGCAGATCTCTGGGAGTTCAAGACCAGTCTGCATAGCAAGCTCCAAGACAGTCAGGATTATGAAGAGGACCCTGTTCCAAAACAAAACTAAAAAGAAAGAAAACCTTTCTAAGTATCACTACATATAATTAAAAACACCAGAAAGTAATAGTGAACATAAATGAGAAGCAGAAAATAGATGAGACATGAGGTAATCCTCTTCCTAAAATATCAGCTCCTAGAAACCCGCAAGAAAACAAGAATGCAGGCAAAAGGTGCTGGGAGTCAAGCCTGGGTCCTCTGGATGAGCAGTCAATGTTCCTAATTGCTGAATCATTTCTCCAGCCTCGGGTCTACATCTTTTAACTGGAGAGCTAAGACATTTACACGTAGGGTTCTCAGCTGTGCGCGATTACTGTGATTCCTTTTCTCCTGATGGATCTGTGGGCTCTTTCCACTTTCAGGGACTTATCTGAAATGCAAGGACACGATCCTGTGTGGGTTCAGCACTGATAGCACAGTGAGTCAGAAGCCAGGGAGAAAGGAGGAGCCAGTCTGGTTTGTTTGTAACAACCATTTCACCTCGCGTGGGAGCTAACTGGAGTCACAGAGCAACTGTTAAGCCCTTCTGAGGTCAGTGCCCCCAGTGACCTAATTCCCTTCCGGCAAACTCCTTATATTAGAAGTTACAGCAGTTCTCAAGGGGCCGTGGTGATACAGACGGATAACCTCAGCTGAGGAGGCTGAGTGGGGAGGACAACCTGGGCTACACAGGCCGACTCGGAAAAGACAATCACTTCCCACCATCCTCCCTGGGATTCGAGCTCCCGGTGTGTGCACTCTTTGGAGACGCATCCAAACCTACCCAACCCGTGGCCACTTCTCTCCTCGTTTCTACGAAGTCAGGGTTTTCAAGCCCAACGTGTGAGCAAGACCCGTAGCTTTGGTGTGCTTTCCTGTGACTTGCTTCTGACACTTAGCCTAACGTCCCACAGCTCCATCTCCACTGAAAGAAATGAAAAGACTTTGTTCTTTCTGTGGCCAGATAACATTCCGTTGTGTATGTGTGCTGTAACTTTAAGCCACTCATCCGTAGATGAAGCTGGGTTGACTCTGCCGTCGCCGCCTCCTTCAGGACCACTGTTGTGGGATCGGGTGCTGTTCTAGTGCCATTTCTTTGCCGTGGACCATTTCTTCTCTTGGGAACTCTCAGGAACATTCTCTTGGTTGCTGGTATTTCCAAAACCTCATTCTGATGTGCTTTGATGTGAGGTTTAACTACTGTTACTGATTATTGACCTTTGGGGAACTTCAGAGGGTGTGTGTGTGTGTGTGTGTGTGTGTGTGTGTGTGTGCTGTGAGTGTGTGTGAGTGTGTGTGAGTGTGTGTGAGTGTGTGTGTGAGTGTGTGTGAGTGTGTGTTGCGAGTGTGTGTGTGTTAGTGTGTGTGTGAGTGTGTGTGTGAGTGTGTGTGAGTGTGTGTGTGTGTGTGTTGCGAGTGTATGGTGGTGATGGCAGAAGCCAGAAGAGAGTGGGACTCCACCCCACCCCACTTGAGCTGGAGTCAGATCCTCTAGGAAAGCCGTGGGTCTTAACCACTGAGCCATCCCTTCAGCCCCCTACTTTGACTTCTATATCCTTTGATTTTGGAAGTGTCTCTTAAATCATGTCTTCTGTGATTATTTTCTCTCTTCTTTGGTGATTTCCTGGCTTTCTTGCCCCTGAACCGCAGAGCTGAGCTGGCGGCCAGTCCTCTCGCTGTCACTTTCCTGTTTCCCAAATCCGTCCTCCACATTCTCCTTCCTGTGCGACTCGACAGCCTGATCTTCCGCCTCTCTGAACATGATTGTTTCTATACCTTCAGTTTCCCAGAGCAGTAAAGCATCGGTAAAATCATGATCATGGGAGGCACTGGACTGTGAGAATAGATTACGCAGTGCTGGAGGGATGGCTCAGCCGTGAAGAGCACTGAACACCTGATTGCAAATGACTCAAGGTTGGTTCTCAGCATTCGTATCAGGCAGCTTATACTTGACTATAACTTCAACTCCAGGAGATGCAACACTCTTCAGGCACCTTCACACACACACGCACACACACGTACACACACACACACGTACATACACACATGTACAAACAGACATACATAGACACATGTACACACATACACACATGCAAACACACGTACACACACATGTACACACACATACACACATGTACAAACAGACTACATAGACACATGTACATACATACATACACACGTACACACACATACACACACACAAATACTTTACAAATAATCCTTAGGGTGACTGGAGAGATGGCTCAATGGTTGAGAACACCTGCTCTTGCAGAGGGCCAGTGTTTGTTTGGTTCCCAACATCCACATGGGGGCTCACAGTCATCCGAACCCTGATTATGGAAGATTGGACTCTCTCCCTCTTCTGACACCCTTGGGCACCAAGGATGACATAGCACAAAACATATATGCAGGAAAAATAACGTAACAATAAATAAATCTAAAAACAAATTATTTGAAAGAAAAATAAGTACATTTCAAGCTAGGCATGGTGACACACACCTTCAATCCCTGCCCTCGGGAGGCAGAGGCCAGCTTGGTCTACAGTTCTGACCCATTTTAATCTGTTCACACACAGATACATGTTAGTGGTCTTTTGTAAAGCCTTCTATTTGGTTTACGCTCTCCATTTGTTCAAGTGGAGCCCAGAGGAAAGGGCCTGCACCCCGTATGCCTCCATCTCCCACAGAGCTCTCCTGGGCCCTGCTCAAGAGGAGCAATGTGACTTCTGCCTCTTCACCTGCCTCCAGCCCTTCTCCTTCACTCCCAGGGGTCCTCTGGTTGGTCCCAGGGGGGCCTTGGCTACGAGACCTGTACTGAGACCCGAGGTGCACTCTCGTGACTACCACTGCTGTTTATTTTGCTCTCAAGGAGAACCAACTTTCCCTGCGCTAAATTGCTTCACTCAGCCACACTCACAGAGTTGGAAGTTTGGGCTTCGGTGGTAAGACATCCAATCTGAGTGAGGGAGGATTCGGCCGTTGCAGGGTCACTTTGTTTAGGAGGCAACCGAGGGAAAGGAAGGGGGCTGCGCAGACCAGCTTCTGACATGGCTCTTTCTCAAGCCTAGTCCTGGAATTCTTCAGATCTTATATTGCTGCCATGATTCTGCTTGTTTACTTCCAATTAGTCATAGAAAAATGGAATTCTGCACCATTACGGAGCCTAAATCTTCAAATCACTTAAGATAAACAACTCCTGGGACATCCTGCATAATGTAATAAGTTTCTCCAAATGTGGCCTAATTATAAATGTCCTTTTAAGTTTTATTCTCATTGGGACCAAATGTCTACAGTTAAAAATAATTCTTGAAACAGGTCCATGTGGCCACAAAACTCCTCAGAATCCCTTAAATGCTATCCAGCTTCTCGGGGTATTTTTCTCTGCTGTTCCTGTGATAAAAGCCAGAGGTCCAGGAACAGGAGGAAGCCAGGCCACCCTTCAACGAGGCTCTTCTCTCATCTGACGGAACTGTTCTCGGGTACCTGTGACTCACACCATCCTCAGTCACACATTAAGTCATGGGCGTCCGGGTTAATACGGTGTCTTCCTCTCCACACCCCAAGAACACCACACTGCAATGCCTCCAGCTGACTGCCGTGGCATCCTTGATTCTGCCCCAGATGGGTTGTCCTGCTAAGGCCTCGCTCTCTCTCCATCCTCATGGCTCAAAGTATTTGTTCTCTAAGACCCTTGAAACAAATCTCCCTTCAAAGGCAACCCTGCTTTTCTGACACAGAAGCACACTTGGTGGCTGGCCAGCATCTATGGCTTATGTGCTGTGACTTAGCCAAATTGCTCTCCTACACAGCAAGCCTCTACGGCTGCTCCCAGGTGTGGCCTCCTTTCCAACTTCTCCATTTAACGCTCAGTTTAAAGAGCAAAACCTGAGTTTTCTCCTGATCTAGTCTGCTGCTCTGAATGTTGGGTTCAGATACCAGCGACCGTTCTGAAGGCAGACAGACCCAGGCTCGAACCATAGCTCCACACGAATGGCTCTGTCGGGTACTTCTTTTATCCCGGTTTCCTGGTCTGTAACGTGGGGATGATAACACCATGACTGCCTAAAGTCACCATGCAGACTGAGATGCAGAGGAGCGGTGGAAAACACAGCCCAGAGGCTGCTGTGGAGAGCAATGACGGGAGCTATTGCCCTTAGACGCTCAGATGGCTTCTTCCAGCTAAGATGACATTAGTGCAGGCTGGGAATGCCAGAGGGATTCAAGCCAAAGACGAAGAGAAAATACATCGCCTCGGTCCTCTGGATGTTCTTTCAGCCCATAAGAGAATCAATCAGCTGGGGGAAAAGAGAGGCTGCAGCCAAGCTCTCTCTCAGGAGGCCATTTCCAGACCTTTCTCTAAGAGGAAAAACTAAGGGTTAAAAGGAAAGATGCATTTTTAATGTTGATTCCAGAAAGTACATTTCTTCTGTGCTAACTGGTACCTGAGAGCCCTTGCTGGGAATGGGGACAGAGGCTTCCGTTAGCCTGTGCTTGAAAAGGCCAAGCCTGATGCTGAGAGTTTTGGAAGATAATACAGTCATAGAGATCTCCTTACCCAGCCTTACCAAAAAGTGCTGCAGGCTTCCTCCCAGAGACCAGAAGAAACAAGAAAAGCACATTGCTGGCTGGGAGCAGCAAAGAACAGACCTCAGGCTGTGGGAGCAATCTTGGCCATGACCGTGATGGAGATGGGGGGGTGGAGACAGTGAGGGATCGAGAAGGGGTGGGGTCACTGCAGCATTCTGCACCTGCTGTTTCCCCACCCTGTGTTAGGGTCCACAGTCTACTGGGAGGAGATCCCACCTCCACACAGTATCTCTGACAGCATTTCTGGCACGTTCTTTCAGAACCTGACTGGTTTAGCTATGTTACAAATCCTTCTCAAAGAAAAGCACCTAGAAGGTTCCGGAGATGGTGAGGATGGAGTCCCTGAAAGACCTCCTCTCTTGAGTCATCGGTGATTAGCAAGTCAGGGCTAGCTGGGTTGTCAGACTTCCCATCCTCTCCTTTATAGAGAGTAGAGGTGTCACCCTCAGCCAGGTCCCAGCACTGAGAAAGTGAGAGAGGAATGGGCTTTGGGAGGTGTAAGCATTGTGAGGATGAAGGTGCGTTGTAGATTTGTCGTGTGGGGACCAAAGCTCTGGGGGGGAAACAAAGCAAAACCCTAATCCCTTTCAGCTGTGTGTGTGTGTGTGTGTGTGTGTGTGTGTGTGTAAGAGAGAGAGAGAGAGAGAGAGAGAGAGAGAGAGAGAGGAGAGACAGAGAGAGGAGAGACAGAGAGACACACAGAGACAGAGAGACACACAGAGAGAGAGAGAGACAGAGAGAGAGGAAGAAGAAAGAAAGAAAGAAAGAAAGAAAGAAAGAAAGAAAGAAAGAAAGAAAGAAAGAAAGAAAGAAAGGAAGGAAGGAAGGAAGGAAGGAAGGAAGGAAGGAAGGAAAGCAGAACATGACTGATTTTAATGCAACATAATGGGAATGTTGCTCAGAAAGGGGTTCATTCCACGCTCCTGCCAGGCACTTACACAAAGCTGGCCCAGGCTTAGAGTCCCCAAGTCTACTGCTCTAGACATTTCATGGGGTGCAACCCTCTCCAAGAACTCCTGGAATGAACTGTTGGACGCTCACTCCCCCAGTTCTGTAGACCAGAAACCCACAATGTGTAGACAATGCTGTGTTCACTCTGCAGCCTCTCGGGACCCATCCCTAGTTAGCACTTCCTGCTGCTAGCGGCTCCTGAGATCCTTGGCTTGTGGCTGCCTTGCTTGTGGCCTCCCGTCCTCCGCATCCCTGCGTCCTCCCTTCTGCTAGCTCTCCCGGTCATAATAGTGTTACCACAATGAAGGTTTTTGCGACTCTGTTTTCTGATTTCCAAAAATTACAGAACTCGAGTGCATTGTGCACTGGGAACGCTGGCATGCCTGGGACTCCGCCATAAACCCTCACACTGTGGCTGTCATTGTCTTGTCTCAGGGTGTCTCACTGCCGTGGCTTCCAGGACACTCACATCTGGCTGCCCTTGGGGCAGAGCCACACCTGTCCCATCATGTTCTTTCTCTCCCATTGTCTGTTCCCAAAGCCTTCAGTCGTGGTTTTGCAAGAATGCAAGGTGCTGTCAGCATCTCAGTCCCAAGGATGTTACAAAATTCTCCACACGTTCCTCCCCAACGCCAAGGTTTGCCTCAACTGTCAATTCTTGGTGACACTTTCCTTCTCCCACGGGACAGGAATTTCGTTCTCTCTTTTCTGACACCCAAATCCTCCAGCCCTATGTGGGTGTCTACCCCAAAGCACTCGCCGCCACCTAACAAGAAGGTAACCCCTGTGTTTATTGTGTTCATATGTTGCCTCCCACCAGGATATCATGCTGAGGGCAGAGATGCCTGTCTTTGGGGTTGTTCCCATGCCACCGGGATGTAGCATTGTGCCTCGTACCCTGAGTGTTCCAATAGCTACTAATAGAAAGAACACTGGCACCAGTGGCTGTGGGCCTCTCACCCTGTGGCCCTGAGCAAGATGCAGAAACCAGTTGACCCTGAGCTGATCAGCCCACGAGGTACAAGGGATGCGTGTGGGCTTAGTCCTTCCTCAATATTCTCAGCCCTGAGTGGAAGGCTTGAGAAAACCACCACCTCCTCCACACCATTATGACATACCAGAAGTTTCCAAATAGGAAGTCTCCCAATAATTTTCTAAAGAAAGATATTTTTTGCCTCAGAGAGTAAGCAAGATCAAGTAAACTCTCGAGGGACCACAGAAGCCTGGATCTCAGCCAGGTCTGGCTTCCTGGAGGACACAAAGACCACGCCCCTCCCATCACGAAAAGGGCCCTTCCAGGACTGCAGCACCTGCCACCCAACTGTGGAATCTGGCCATGTGGCCCATCCAGACCTGCTGGCCCCAGGTGACTCAAAAGATGGGGCAGTACTATTGGTCCCAGAAGACCAATAGTTGACTCACGGTACCTGCTGTAGGAAGTGGGGCTTCCAGTCAGGAGGTGCTCCAGAAAGGAGGAGCAGGCGGAAGATAGCAGAGGTGTGTGGGACAGAAGAAAAGGCTTCTGAAGAAGGGCCAGGGAAGCCAGTGTCTGACCCTTAGGTTCCTTGACCTGCTCTAATTCTTGGGTCTTAGAGGCCTAACTAGTCCACAGATTTTGTTTTCTGGAAGTTTCCATTACCCTCAGTTATTTTGCAATTTCTTTCACCGTAAACCTCAACATCTGAGCCAGTTTAAATGGCCCTTTCTTCCTCACAAGCCAAAACACCCAAGAAAAATGCAAACGTGTGTGAATTTATTTTTCGCCCTTAATTTTATTTTATATGCATGGGCACTGTATCTGGCTGCATGCTTATGCCTCGCATGGGTGCTCTGCCCACCTGAATGCTTGGACCTCGCATGGGCGCTCTGCCTACCTGCATGCTTGTGCATGGCATGGGCACTCTTCCCGCCTGCATGCTTGTGCATGGCATGAGCACTCTGCCTGCCTGCATGCTTGAGCCTCGCATGCCTATAGTGCCCACAGAGGTGTGGTTTATCTGGAACGAGAGTTACAAATGCTTGTGAGCTGCTGTGTGGGTGCTGGGATTCAAACCCGTGTCCTCTGGAAGAACAGCCAGTGCTCTTAACTGCTAAGCCTTAACTCTAGCCCCAACATGGGTGTGTATGGTACACAAGAAAATTCCAGTGGGGAAGGTAGATCTGGAAGGGGGTCCCTACCCTGGAGCTTCCCTCTAATACGTGCCTGCTATGGCCCTTCCTGTTCAGAAATGTAGTCCAGAAGGCACCAACACAGACCTTACCCAGGAGACTTTTTTATTTTTTTTATTTTTATTTTTTTTCTCATGGTTTTTTTTTATATTTAAAAATTTCCATCTCCTCCCCTCCTCCTCCCCCTTCCCTCCCCTCCCCTCCACCCATACCTCCCCTCCCTCCCTCTCAAGGCCAAGGAGCCATCAGGGTTCCCTACTCTATGCTAAGACCAAGGTCCTCCCAACTGCCCCCAGGTCCAGGAAGGTGATCGACCAAGCTGAGAAGGCTCCCACAGAGCCCGTCCATGCAGAAGAATCAGAGCCCAGCGCCAGGAGACTTTTTTAAAAAGCAAAATCTACTGTGGCTCTTCAGGGCTTGTGAGCTCCACCACACCCTCCCCTATGCTAATAGTCCACAGTCACTCTCCAGGTCATCTTTTCAGTCCTCAGCTCCCATCCAACAGACTGCCACCTCACACCCATAACGATGTGGGGACCAATGTGTGGGGACCAATGCAGTGGGCACCAATGCAGCAGGGATCGATGCAACAGACAGAGGTCTTTGTGTCTAGGCTGCAGGCTCCTTAAAGTCTTTCCTTCCCAGTTCCCTCCCGTGTCTCCCATCAGATTCCCTCTGTAGGGTAGGGTTTGGCTTGCTTTCTTTCTTCAGTGTTTTTTTTTCTTTTCTTTTCTTTTCTTTTTTTCTTTCTTTCTTTTTTTTTTCTTTTTTTTCTTTCTTTTTTTGGTTTTTTCGAGACAGGGTTTCTCTGCAGCTTTTTTAGAGCCTGTCCTGGAACTAGCTCTTGTAGACCAGGCTGGCCTCGAGCTCACAGAGATCCGCCTGCCTCTGCCTCCCGAGTGCTGGGATTAAAGGCGTGCGCCACCACCGCCCGGCTTTCTTCAGTGTTTTATCCTGCTTTAGTGAAAGCCTGCTGAATAAACCCAAGCCTTGGGCAAACCTGTTCCCCTGGCCCGTTCTTTACAGCACGGCTCATCCCTACTGAGTGTCTTCACAGCATTTTTTTTTTTTTTTTTTACCTCAGCATCATCGCTGAGAATTGCGCTTTCAGGTTACAGCTTGTCTGCAGGGCAAACCCTGGAAAGAAGGAAGATTTCCCAGCGAGGAAGGAAACAGCACAAAATGAAGGTGGCTGCTTTCCACACACGTTCCGGTTTCAGGCTCCAAAACCACGTGCCCTTACACGACCCCCACAAAGGTCAGTCAGTCGCCGGTGCCGTCCAGATATGCCACGCCCATTGCCATCAGCAAGCCACGCCCACTTCCATCAGCAAGCCTGCAGAGAGGCCCGAAGGGAACAGAAACAAGGAGAATCCTCCATGGCCTCCAGTCCCTCCCTCCACTTTCCTGTTCTGTGCCTCTTGTCTCTCCTTCCTGTAAAGGCACATGCTAAGGGCTGACCATGAACCCCTACACTGTTTCCAGCCCAGGAGAGGCAGCCACTAAAACATCACACAGGGTCACATAAGAAGACAAACCCTTGAAGACCCCGTGCTCTGACAAGCAGGCAGGCCAGCTCCTTGAGGTATTAGCCCAGTCACTTCACAGTTAGAGCGGACACAGAGGCATCCTTCACCGACTGGATGTCAACGCCTCCAGGAAGAGAGCCGGTGATACAGGCAAAGAGGAGACTCTCTCTTTGTTCCTTGGCTGGCCTCTTTCCTGGTCCTGCCAGCTCGGCTCCTGAGTTACCCACCAAGTGCTCCTGTAGCATCCTGGCATCTCTGCCTGTTGACTCCATACGGACCTTGCCAAGTGTCCTGCAATGCTGTTGGCTCCGCAGCCCATGCTTAGAAGTTTGTGCTGCTCTTGTTTCTGTCTGACCTCAGCCTGGGCCATTTCCCACCCTACTTCTCCCATATTGGTGCTGACAGCTCGTAGGGTCCCCAGCCAGCTGAGCAGTGAAGAGATATAATGCGCCCCCCGCCAGTCTGTTAGCTAGCTCCTTCCTTCTTGGCAGCACTGATTGTCCTGGGGACCAGGGCAGTTACTCAGATTCCAGAAAGGTTTGTTCTCAAGGTGTGGCCAGTTCTGAAGCAGGAGATCATGCGTTTCTAACAACTGCACCTTCTCTTTGTCCAGAACCAGCCAGGTGCCAGAGGCCGATCCAGCCTAACAGTGCAGGGCCAGGGCAGGTTGCATCCTGCTGATGGCCTCATCCTGGCTGCTCTAGCCTGAGGAAGTGATGCTCCACAGCCCTGTGCCTGTGTTCATCCCTCTTGCTCCAAATAAAGCCAGCTGCTTCACTAACCGGACCACAGTTTCTTTCTTCAGAGCATCCCAGGCATATCCTGGAGGTCTCAGCTTGTGAGCGGGAGCCACGGGAAGCGCGATTTGGCTGTTTATTAGGATGTTAGCCTGCATTTCATAAAAACAATTTGAAAAGGAAAAATGGCCAGAGCTCAGCCTTCTGCTTTTCCCAGGAGGCCCTGTGCTATAAACAACCGTTCTCACCTTAGTTTACAGACTCCCATCTGCTTAGGTACTTTGATTTATGTTGGCTGAGATCCAGAATGGCTGATTTGGTTTATTTTAAGGAGTTTTATTTTAAGAAACTTTTGACATTTGAGAATTTTAATTGGAACAATCTGTACCCAGAAAAAAAAAATTTAATGTGCTCTAGGATTAAAAGATGCAATTCAGAGGGTGTAAGGTTTCAGAAGAAAGAAAAAGCAGAAAGCAGACCTCCATTCCCTGCTAGCATTTGCGCTTTAAGAGTTTGTTCAAGACACGCCACACAAGCCCTCGGGTTGGGCCTTCTGCCCGCAGCAAGAACACACAGAATGGGGCTGGTAGAGTTCTTGCCTGGGTGCTCAGGTCCTTCGGCTCAATCCCTGGACTGGAAAACAGAATATTAATAGTCTAACTTCCAGGACACTCCTCGCACTCTGCTGGGGAACTCCACCACAGTCAGTCACACGGACGTCAAGGACATGTCTTGACACCCAGCTGGGTTTCCTCATGTGGCCAGGCCTATTCTGAGGGTTTACAGAAATCTGCCACATTCTTTTGACTGAAGTATACTTTTGCCAAAGTATTCTGGTTTTGAAAGCCAGTAAAGGAACCGCACTGGTTCAGAGTTCCTCCACCTAAGAGCGAAGTCCCAAACAGAAATGGGAGAACCCGGTGAGGTCGGACACTCCCATGCAGGCCCAGCCTTAAAGACTGGCCCGCATCTCCACGGATATTCAAATCAGATTTCATCGTACATTAGTGAGCTGGAGGAGAGCCACGATCTCAGAGATCACTGCGGAGCAAAATCAAAGCTGAGCAGCCTGGCCTCCAGGAGGGGACGAGCAAGGGTGAGCCTGCGAGCCTGTGTTGCGCAGTCAGTGCAGAGAGAGCAATGAAAGAGAGACTGGTGCTAGCCTAGATATAATATCATCAGCAGACCTGCCTCTCACCATCCCACCTGCTGCAAATCCCACACCTGCGCAGACAGTGCGCAGGCTCTGCAAGCCTGTCCTCGGTTCCTCACAGCGTTTCTGCAGCCCCACCCCCCATCGCCATCTTGGAACCATCCCTCAGCTCTTCTTACGGCCAAAACAGTCGACAATTTTGTTTCCTTTCAACCCTTTTAACTCCTCTGACCTGATTCGTCTTTGAATACTCACCTCAGACTGGCTTTGTCGAGAGCCCTCAATGTCAGCAGTTTGAACTGTATTTGAGATGTCAGTTAGGAGGAAGGACGGCATCGACTCTTTCTGTGGCCCTATTACGTGTCAGTCTCCATCGGAATTTACACAGAAGGTTCAGACAGAGCAACCTCTCCTCGGCTCTTTGCGGGTGTCGCCATTCCCCCCCATTTACATTTGATTTGAGGCAAACTAGACTGTCTTCTTGCTTGAACAAGTCTGAATTCTCTCTCAGCTCCTCGCTGGGCTCATTCTTGTCATTCTATCTAGAACATTCCATTCCCAACACCTCTGAGGGGTGGAATCTTTCATGTCTAGGAGGCCCATCAGAGATATCCCGGTCGATACTTAGTAGCAACTGTCCAGCAGAAAGAATTCCGACCTGCATGGTTTCACAGTGTCCGCAGCAGGAACACTCTCACCCTTGCTCCCCCAAGCTAACGATCTGATACTGAGTCAGTAGCTACGTTTCTAAAGAGTTTCCAACCATTTCTACAGATTAGAAGACATAGGTTGCAACACACACACACACACACACACACACACACACACACGTCACCTCCCTGGATACTCCCGTGCACACCCCTTCTTCCTTTGACCTTAGCTTGCTCTGCCTCGCCAGCAGCCGGCTGCGTTCTATTGTGGCTGTAAAGAATCCTGTTATCTCATCTGAGATGCTTGCCTTTCCCAGGGCACGATGGTGTCTTCCTCCTCCACGACCTACGGAGGTGGCTAGAACAATAGTGACGTTCAGTTCCTAGTTGCTGTTACCGGACTGATGGTGAAGATTATTGCCAGGGCCTGACACCCATTTGCAGTGGGGATACAGTGATGTCATGTGTGTAGAGCACTTCTCAGAGTGCTTGGACCAGCCAGGGCTCAATTAGTGATGGCTAATTGAACTAATTGCACATCTGTGGTTGAGAATGAAGGGAGCCCAGATTTAAAAGTTTAGCTGTAGCTCTCAATGGCTCTGCCTACCCCACCTGACACACATTTTACAACCACCAGGGGAACTTTTACGAATCCTAACACCCAGGCTAAGACCCTTTTCGGTTTCCTCTATGTGATTCCGTTCTGTACCCACCTAGTCTATAATACTTCTAATCCCCGGCAGAGGAGCCGAGATTGTCAGAGAAGAAGCAGCAGCTAAATGGATGGAGGTACTCCCGTAAAAATCTTGCTCATAGGCAGGAGCATGCCAGGCATAACTTTTCATGCCTTGGAGCCCAGCACTCTGGAGACAGAGGCCACTGGATCTCCATGAGTTCAAGGTCAGCCTCATCTACATAGTGAACCCCAAGTCAGATGGGGACACACAGTGAGACCCTGTCTCAAATTAGTTAATCAATTGCAAAAGAAAAAAAAAGCCAGTAACAACACAAGCAAGCACAGTAAGCAGGAGAAAGCTTGGTGTGACCTTATCGGGGGATCCTCCTAGGTGGAGTCACCTGGGAGGGGCAGGATGGAGGTGGATAATTCAGTAGGGCGGAGAGATTAACTCAGTGTCAGCAGACTTCTGCGACAGGGATTCTTCAAGTCAGCAGAATTTCAGAGACGTTCGCATTAAACTTGGCCCTGGTGAGGATTTGTTTGGTACGGATTCAACATAAGAAAGCTTCTGGCAGTGAGCGTCCTTGTGTCTGCCCAGTTCTTTTGTTCTCCCAGCGTGGTGTTGTATCGAAATGATCAATGCTCACGGTGATTCTTGCTCTCATGAAATATCTCTGGTGCTGAGAACGACCTTCCTTTAACAACCATGGCCGCTTTAAAGAATTGGGGTTGCTTTCTCACCAGATTTACCAAACTAGAGCGGTGTGAGGTCTGATTGGTCCAAAGGCGATGTCCGATGAGACCTGATTGGTCCAAAGCGACACAAGGTGATGTCAAATACAAACTAAAGGTTCCTCTTCTGACAGCTCGACACACTTCATATTTTCTGGGTAGCTCGTGCAGGGCTTTAGTGTGCATCCCCCACGGCAGGACATTCTTTGGGATGCATTGAACTATAAAGCCATGCTGCTCTAATGATCTTAGGTTTTCTTGTGAGAATCATAGCCTAGTAGTCAGACTTACAGGAGAGAAATGGAAGGCTGGGGGTTAGCTCAGAGGTAGATTTCCTGCCTTGCACACTGGAGACCCAGAGCACAATTACCATGGAAGTGAGAAAAGGGCACAGCAATTAAGGGCACTGGCTGATCTTGCAGAGGATAAGGGTTCGTTCCCAGCACCCACAGGGCAACTCGGAACCATCTGTAATACCAGTTCTAGAGGATCTGATACACTCGTCTTGTCTCTGAGAGCACAAGGCACACACATCGTGTACACAGAGATATATGTAGGCAAAACACTCAAACACATAAGATAGAATAAATTAGTTAATTACAAACCAGTGGAAGGCTCTATTTCCCTCTGTTGGGACTGAGAGCCTGCTCCCTTCTGCCCACTGGAGCCCCTTTAGAGCCTTGTCCCTGTGCCACGCATACTTGGCTTGCTCTCATTTCTGTTGGCACAAAGAACTCTACGACTCTGGAACAGGAATGTGGGTAACTGGCCTCTCTGCCCTTTAAGGTTCGATGGCTGAGTCTACTGAAACAAACTGACGTTAAAGGGAGACCTGGCGCACCAATGCATGACGTTCAAGAGCAGACAGGGAGCACACAACAGCCCGGTGACATGTTAAAGCTTACGTTCCTTCTTCATAGTTTTCATGGAGGCATGAGCTCCAAGCACCGTATAGTCTAGTACTGTGTTCATGCAGCTCGAGGTCAGGATCCACTTTCCTCTTTTATAGGACAACAGTTAGTTGATCCTTATGGAAGAACTTCTCAGTGAGCTAAGGGAGTTGAGCTGTGGTCACTGCCCTTTGGCGAGTTCGAGGAGAGAGGCAAGAAGAAAAGGAGTCAGACTTTGTTTCCAGATTGCTTCTTCCGGTTAAAGAACCAAACACACCAAGTGCCCTACTGGTTTTCTGTGTCTCTGTTAATTTCCTTGGATGTCTCATTACAAACGAGTCTCTAATTATCTTAAGATATGTCTTGAAGCATTAAAGGAAACGTGAGTGGAGGTGAACGAGGCAGAGGGAGACTTTGGGGCCACACCAGGCGATCGCACGAAACCGTGTTCAGTCCGCTCACAGCTCAGGGTGGATTTTCTAGTAGAAACTTTGGGTTGTCTTTGAAATAAACAACTTATCTATAAACAGTATCCAAAAAACCAGTTTTCTCATATGACGTATCATTAAAGTACATATTTTATTTTGTTTTTCTCCAAAGTGAAATGAGTTTTTAAAAGAAATACTTGTTGGGACCTTGGCATTTTAGATCAAAGTTCTCGAATGCCATAAATCCGTCAACTGTGTAAGATCATCAGAACGTTTGTTCCCAGGTGACTCACGGCCTCAGAAACAAGACTTGCCTGTCTACCACCCTTTCTCAATTCTAATTTCATAAAGGTATGGAAAACATATGAGCGTTACCCAGTGTCAGTATAACAAGTGTGTCCATGGTGATCAGTCGGAGAGGACACAAGCCACCACTGTGGTTGGAATTCACACCTGTGAATCAAAACATCTGCTATTGGGGACAGGGGCGTTACTCAACAGTGGAGTGCTTGCCCAGCAAGGACGATGTCTTCCATCTGGCTTCGGTGTGGTGTGCACACTGAGATGGGAACATCTTATTTGCTCTTTGTCTTGAAAATATGGGGAGGAAATTAGACGCTTCCTGAGTTCAGCCAGCTAAAGCCTGGTTGTGACGAATTGTGTGGAAAAGGGATAAGCCGATGTCTAGAGTGGTTTCAAGGATGAGTTAAAGCTGGGAAGATGGAGAAGGGCGCTGTAATTGCCCATGTTGTGTGAGGGAGAGGGGGGAGCTGCAAATGGATCCTTTTCTCTGAACGTCTGAGTTAGGACTCTCCAGTAGGCTCGTTCATCTTATCTCCCGACGCGAATCGCAACACACACACACACACACACACACACACACACACACACGACAGGAGCAGCTGTACCATTGTGTTAATGCTGGGAACAGACACACTGAAGACTCTTAGGTATCCCTCTGCGATGAGAGACACCAGGAAGCAAAAGCCCTAACTTCAGAACACATGGCACCTCTATGACCACCTGATGAGAACAGCTGAATGGGAGGAAGGGTGCTTTGGCTGACAGTTGGAGGGGGTACAGTCCATGGGAGCAGAGAGGGGACAGGAAAATGAGGCAGCAGGTCACACTGTGTCCACAGTAGGAAAGCAGAGGAGTAAATGCTCCGGCCTTTTCCTTTGTAAGACCCCAAACAATGGAATGGTGCCACCCCAACCCAAACCTAACCCACCGCAATCAACCTGACCTAGACTCCCTCACAAGCATGCCCAGGGATCTGTCCTGGATTCTAGATCTTATCATAAGGACCATCGCAAGTA
The DNA here is from genome assembly GCF_903992535.2 of Arvicola amphibius. Classification (NCBI taxonomy): domain Eukaryota; kingdom Metazoa; phylum Chordata; class Mammalia; order Rodentia; family Cricetidae; genus Arvicola; species Arvicola amphibius. The sequence continues at coordinate 3,281,929 of NC_052055.2, read as the reverse complement.
CTTATGGGTGAGAGAAAGATCAAGCTGTCAATCAACACTGGTTCAACTTTACAAAACAAATAAACAGCATTGGCTTAGATGAGACAAATCTCTCTCTCTCTCTCTCTCTCTCTCTCTCTCTCTCTCTCTCTCTCTCTCTTTCATTTATTTACCTTGTAAAAGATTTACTCTAGAGGTGATAAGTGGCACACATTTCAGGCAGCTAGACTCCAGCGTCCTGGACCCATGGTTTCCATATCATAGTTCCCGGTGTCTGTCTAGATCCACGAGAGAGGGAAGGAGAAGGAAGGAGTGGGGTTGGGGATGGAAGAAAGGGGAAGGAGGAGGGAACAGAGAAGCCTGGTAGTGTTTTCCCAGAGTTCCTCAGAAACAAACAGCATTCGTTCCTATTACTCCAGGCAAGACTGAATGCAATTGAATATATATTCATATTCCTGTATGTATGAAATCTTGAGAAATGCATTATCTTTAGCAGGTGGCAATGAACCCAGGTGAAACTTGGCATTTCTCTTACAAGCAAGGAGAGAGTAGGCAATGGACAGGTAGAAATCCAGGACTCTCTTCCACAACCTGACCCATGACAGGCAAATCCTCAGGGCTGGGAGAATGCATAGCTAAGCAAAAGAATCCACGGGCTGGATTTTATTCTTATCAAGTTCCTGAGTAACCTCGTGTGTAAAATCGACAAGTCATGTGACACGGGACCTTATAAAGATCACTAGAAATGAGAGAACTGTCTTTTTTTTTTCCCCAACCGCAGGAGATAACCACTCGGCTAATTCTACTGATAGAATTACGAAACCAAACACACCCACGGTGGAAGAAAGAATGGTTGAGGGTCATTCAAGGAATTCTAACGGACCTTCTTTCCCACACAGGCACCCCTGCCTCGGTGACCCTGACAGGTGGCCCCTGTCTTGTGCCCAATCATTTCTACAGTAAGGCCATTACTCCTCTTCGTGACAGGTCTTCAACTAATGGGAGTCTTCACGTCATCCCTTAGTCACCTCTTCCAGCTCTGCGTCCCTGCCAGTAGCAATCCACACCGTCCCACAGCACTTTCTCCGCACGACCAGTACTGGGGTCAGCTTTCTCTCACGCTGTGCTTAGATGATTGGATTTTTCTCAATCCAAACACAGAGCTCTACTTTACCCGCACTGCACATCTTTTTAGTTTCTTTTTTTTTTCCAGTTTCAAATGTTTTCAGATAATTATTTTGTCATCAAGCTTCCCAAACTGATTAAGTAAAGGTGCCAATTAGTTTCTGTCAGCTTGACACGAACAAGAGTCACCCGGAAAGAGGCGGCGTCAGTTCAGGGATTGGCTGGCTGGGGGCATCTCTAGGGGCATGTGCTCCATTAATGATCACTACGAGAGAGCCCAGCCCACTTGTGGGCGGTGCCACCTCTGGATAGGTGGTCCTGGGCTGTATAAGAAAGCAAACTGAGCCAGGTGGTGGTGGTGCACGCCTTTAATCCCAGCACTCAGGAGGGAGAGGCTTGTGGACCTCTGTGAGTTCAAGGCCAGCCTGGTCTACAGAGCTAGTTCCAGGACAAGCTCCAAAGCTACAGTGAAACCCTGTCTCAAAAAAACCAAAAAGAAAAAGAAAAAAGCAAACTGGCAAGTCATGGGGAGCTTCGGTTCCAGCCTTCAGGTTCCTGCTTTGATCTCCTGCCCTGGTTGCCTTTGATGATTGATTATAACCTGTAAGCTGAAATAAACCCTTTCCTCCCCAGGTTGGTTTTACTTCTGGTGTTTTATCATAGCAACAGACTAACAAACTAAACAGAACGCGTATCTAAAAAGCATAGTTTCCACGCAATTCCTTTTACAAGGTGTCTGAGCTCTGGAAAGATGACGACTGGGGGCGGGGGAGATTTAGTTCAGAGGTTCACTTGCCCACTCTCGCCTAAAGCACAAGAGTACGGGTCCAATCAGAGAACTGGAAAAAAGATGCCTGGAATGTTGCCAAGGCCGTATTTTGAATGTTTGGTCTCTAGCCTATGGTATTATATTGAAGGCTGCAAAGCCGTTGGAAGGTGGGGCCCAGCTGGTGGAAACAGGTCACCAAGGATGGGCCTTTGAGATACCGGCCCCTGCTTCCAGTCCAGCTTTCTCAGCTTCCTGTCTGCACCATGTGACCTTCCACAGACAGAACTTCACTGTCACCGTGCCTGCCCACCACGGCGCACGGAGACCCCATAGAAACTGAGAGCCGCAAATAACCTTTTCCCCCTCCGGCTGCTTCTGTCTGGTATTCCGCCTCAGTGACACAGGAGTTTGTCTGTGCCAATGCTGTTTGCCTAATGCAGCAGCTCTCAACTTCCCAATGCTGTGACCCTTTAATACAGTTCCTCATGTTGTGGTGACCCGCAACCATAAAATTACTCATGTTGCTACTCTGTGAGCATAATTTTAATACTGTTGTGAATTGTAATGTAAATATCTTGGAGATAGCAGTTTGCCAAAATTGTTGTGACCCAAAGGTTGAGAACTACTGACCTAATGACGTTACCTCTATAAAATATAATTTACAAAAAGGAACCATCGGTGACAGAGACCAAACGGGAATGTAAGTCTTAGGAGGCTGACTTTGCTTCACAGAGCTTGTGGTCAGACTTCATCTGGAGAATGTTGATCCATCACATGAATCAAGAAGGCCAGCACCGGTGGGCTGAAGAGTAAATTCACGAAGGTCAGAAATACAGGAATTACACTATCAAGGCCCAGGACAACCCTCCCCAGACCCTGAATCCCAGGAGAGAGACCCTTGCTGCAGCGTTATCTTCTGGCTAGAAAGGTGGGACAGACTGACCAGACATCCCCTCGTTTCCTACAGGCATCTGTCACACTAAAGAAAACCAATTAAAACATCCACAAAATTGACTCCTCTGTTGTCCCGCAGGGGAGACAGGGGGACGGCAAGGTCCTCAAAGGCCCTGATCTACTTAGCCACTAAGCTCTCAGTGTTGCTATCTTATGTGACTGACTTTCCTAGGAAGAAAACACAGCACAACACACACATCTATTCACTGCAGAAAGGGAGCTCACGGTTGACCAATTAAGTAACGATTACACCAGTGACCAACTTGGTGTCCACTTCTGTCAGAACTAACATCCTCTGACTAATGGATAAAATCTTGTGGAATCTATTAATTTAGTGGACCACTAGTTTCACCAACCCAGAGCTAAGCTTGTCATCAGTTGGCATGAGGCCTATTAAAAGCCTCCCCTGGAGGGGCATTTCATTTGTATTTTAATAGATAAAGCTTGTCTGAGGATCAGAGAGTAAAACAGTCACACTGGCCAGCCTTACAGACCAGGCAGCAATAACACACACCTTTAATCCCAGTAGCCACACCAGTTGCCTTAGAAACCAGGCAGTAATGGTGCACACCCTTAATCCCAGAACTAGAGAGGATTATATAATGGGAGGAGACAGCTCTCAGCTCAGTCTCATTCTGAGATTCCTGGATGCAGGATCACCTTTTCAGACTGAGGTTGAAGTAAGAGCCAGTGGCTGGCTGCTTTGCTTTTTGGTCTTCAGGTTGAACCTCGATATCTATCTCTGAGTTTTTTATTAATCATGCTTCATTTGGCACCCAATGTGGGGCATGAACCAATGCCTCAGGATGAAGAGTCTCATGCTCTACCGAGTAGAGGTTAGTAATTAGTCGTCTAGTATAATCAAACTTGCAGTCACACTAGGTATGTTTTCAAGGTCAAACAAAGATATAATTTAGACAGGTCATCTTCAAGCATTTCAGAGATCTATAGAATATGACATTTAAGATGTTTTAATAACCTAGGCTCCTTTTTTATGATAATGAAACATGTCTGCTCCTGGCAGCACCAACCTACTTCAGAGAAGATAACGGGTATTGAAGAAACTCCACATGGAGTTTACTTTCTTTGTGGCAAAAGTAAGCCAATGGGCAAGGAAATGCCCCTGCCTCAACTGCTCAGAGTATGCTGTCCTAATTGGACAAGCAGGACACAAAAGAAAGTGACTGCCAAATATTGTCACAACAAGGAGGGACAACCCTTCAGAATATCCTGCTTCACAGAAAGTCTGTTGGATATGCTAGGCCTGTAGGCCGGAGATGGATGCCCCAACATTGCAGAGGAACTTTGGGTGACTGTCTAGGCAGTCAGATGTTTCTGTCATTACTCACATTTTTTTTTGGAAGTCACTTATTTGCACTTCCTGCTCACTCAGTTAATATTATTTCCTTCCTGGGTCTCTGGGGGAGTTGAAGACTAGATAGTTATAGTTTTCCTTGTTTACCTGATGCAGAAAACAAGTTATGATAGAAAATAAATTAGGTATAAGACTTTGGACTCACAAAAATGGATAGAAATGGAGCATTTTCTTTGAATTTATCAAATTCAAATGGACTAGATATTGTTGATGTATTTATTGCCTTATATATTTATATAGTCATTGTACTATATTGCATACAGTTTTCTTACATTAGTTATAGCCTTCTTTTTATTTTAGACAAAAGGAGGAGATGTAGTGACATTTCATTTGTATTTTAATAAATAAAGTTTGCCTGAGGATCAGAAAAGTAAAAGAGCTGCACTGGCCAGTCTTATAGACTAGGCAGCAATAACACACACCTTTTTAAATTGATTTCATTGAGCTCTGCATTTTTCTATGCTCCCCTCTCTTCCTCTCCACTCCCCTTCAACCCTTTTCTATGGTTCCCATGCTCCCAATTTACTCAGGAGATCCTGTCTTTTTCTACTTCCCATGTAGATTAGATCCTTGTATGTCTCTCTTAGGGTACTCGTTGTTTGGGTTCTCTGGGATTGTGATTTGTAGGGTGGTTTTCTTTGCTATATGTCTAAGAACCACTTATGAGTGAGTACATATGATGTTTGTCTTTCTGGGTCTGGGTTACCTCACACAAAATTATGTTTTCTAGCTCTATCCATTTGCCTGCAAATTTTTCTTTTAATTTTTTTGGGGGTTTTTCGAGACAGGGTTTCTCTGCAGCTTTAGAGCCTGTCCTGGAGCTAACTCTTGTAGACCAGGCTGGTCTCGAACTCACAGAGATCCGCCTGCGTCTGCCTCCCAAGTGCTGGGATTAAAGGTGTGCGCCACCACCGCCCGGCTTGCCTGCAAATTTTAAGATGTCATTATTTTTTCTGCTGTGTAGTACTCCCTTGTGTAAATGTACCACATTTTTCTTATCCTTTCTTAGGTATAGGGGCATTTAGGTTGTTTCCAGGTTTTGGCTATGACAAACAAAGCTGCTATGAACATAGTTGAGCACATGTCCCTTTGGTATGATTGAGCATCCTTTGGGAATATACCCAAAAGTGGTATTGCTGGGTCCTGAGGACGGTTGTTTCATAATTTTGTGAGAAATTGTCACACTGACATCCAAAGGGGCTGTACCAGCTTGCATTCCCACCAGCAATGCAGGAGTGTTCCCTTTACCCCACAACCTCTCTAGCATAAGTTGTCATCAGTATGTTTGATCTCGGCCATTCTTACAGGATAACGCACACCTTTAATCCCAGTAGCCACACTAGTTTGCCATAGGAACCAGGCAATAGTGGTGCACACCCATAATCCCAGAACTAGAGAGGATAATAAAATGGGAGGTCTCCTCTCAGGCCCAGTCTCATTCTGATCCTGGAGGCAGGATCATCTTTTCGGACTGAGGTTGAGGTAAGAACCAGTTGCTGACTACTTTGCTTTTCTGGTCTTCAGGTTGAACCCCAATATCTGTGTTTGAATTGTTATTAATCATGCTTCATTCCCCCCCACAGCCCTGCTGTAACCACCTCCCTGATGCACCACCAATAAATTCTAAGATTGCCTTGATTTATGACTTTCTGCATCTTTAGAACTTCATGCAACTGCTTCCATGTGGGAACACAGAACCTGGGGTGACCTAGTCCCACGTTTCCTGGGCCACAATCACTCATATTCTGCCAGTGGTTCTCAACCTTCCTAAGCTCCTCGTGCTGTAGTGACCCCCATCCATAACATTATTTTCATTGCTACTTCATAACTAATTTTGCTACTGTTATGAATCACAATGTAAATATCTGTGTTTTCCAATGGTCTTAGGCAACCCCTGTGAAAGGGTTGTTTGAACCCCCAAAGGGGTCCCGACCCACAGGCTGAAAACCACTGTTCTAGAATAAACTGTCTCTTACTCCATCTGAGGTGAGAGCTGTGCTGTTTGCATCAACAATGTTGTGGTGTAGGGTGTTGTTATGTGTGTTATGGGTGTGTGTGGAGCATGCACAACAGTGTGCAGGTGCCCATGTCTGCAGGTGGATACTGTGGGCAAGATGTCCTGTCTTCTGTGGTCTGTTTGTCACCTTCAGATGAGAGGGTCTCTTAGAGAACCAGACCGTAGTGGTTCTAGTTCTGAGCTCAGTTCCTCAGGCAGACTGGGCAGCTAGCTCTGTGGATGCAGGCTCAGGGCCCCATGCTTCAGAACAAGCATTTTTAGCCACTGAGCTTTAAAGAGGAAGAGACCACACCCCAGTGGGCTGGATCTCAATGGTTATTGGCTGAAGGAGCTCCCGCAGCACCTCTCCCTTTTGTTTAAGTAAGAGAGTTCTAAACCTACTACAAAATTATATACAATAAGAACAAATATCCTATTCTAACTAGCTTAAGTCTTGTATAATAAGTCTCTCCAGACCCCAGGATTCTCCATGACTTTTCACACCAAATCCCAGACTCAGACCAACAGACAGTCTATTTTTCCTCGATTCTTTGCTTTATTTCCTAAGCCAGCAGGTCTCTTGTGTGGCTGTTAATTAGTCTTTTGCATTGCGTTCTTCGTGGTTGAAAAAGAACACCTTCAAGATGTTCTATCTCTTCGCTGCCACACCAATCCTCTCACAGAAACAGTCACGTGGCCGGGCCATGCACAGGTGGCCACTGTGTACGCATGGATCTGTACACAGTTGTTTCCCTTTTTCCTTAGTCAAACGGGCACATGCTTACGGCTAGACAACAGAGAGCATTTTGTCTCACCTTTTATGGAATTCTCAGAATTGAAACTCAAAGGGACAAAACCCTCTTTTTGTGAGTGAGTGTGAGTGAGTGTGAGTGGGTGTGAGAGAGTGTGAGTGAGTGTGAGTGTGAGTGTGTGTGTGAGTGTGAGTGGGTGTGAGTGAGTGTGCGTGAGTGTGAGTGTGAGTTAGTGTGAGTGTGAGTGTGAGTGGGTGTGAGTGAGTGTGCGTGAGTGTGAGTGTGAGTTAGTGTGAGTGAGTGTGAGTGTGAGTGTGAGTGGGTGTGAGTGAGTGTGCGTGAGTGTGAGTGTGAGTTAGTGTGAGTGTGAAAGCAAAGAAGCTAGTCTTTAAGGAGTAAGAAATGTAACGAGCAATGAGACGGTAAAGGTGTAACAGTGTGTGTGGGCGTGTTTAGTCCAAGTCTCGCTGTTTACATAACTCAGCTGCTAAGGAAGAAAATAGGGGAGACACATAGAAGTTAATATCGGCTTCCTTCTATCTGTTTACTAAAATATTTGAATTATTCAAGAAAAAATTGCAATCTTTTGCTGTCACATATAAAAAACGCAACAAGCCAGGTAGTGGTGGGGCACGCCTTTAGTCCCAGCACTTGGGAGGCAGAGGCAGGTGAGTCTCAGTGAGTTTAAGGCCAGCCTAGTCTACAGAGCGAGTTCCAGGACAGCCGGGACGGCTACACAGAGAAACCCTGTCTTGGAAAAAAACAGAAAAAAAAAAGAAAGAAAACATAACAAGAGAACACTGGGGAGAGCTGTCCTTTGTATTAAAATGTTACATAAGCTTGAAGATTCAAAAAACTACAGGAGACTGTACTCGGCCTTCAAAAATATTAACACAAAATTTAGATAAAAGGTTATCTAATTTTCTCTCTTGTGCTATCAGACGGATGTGGGAACTCAGGGGAGTGTTCATGCTGGACCGATGGAAAGCGAAGTATAACTGAGCAGCGGATGGCCAAGGCAAAAGCATTCCTCCCATCTCAAGATGAAAGTAGCACAGTGGGGGCTGGCTGAATTGGCTGGTGAGGAACCACCTTACGTCTGAATGGACTGTTCTTTGCTTTGCCAGACACTGAGAATGGAATACTCATGCTGCTTATTAATCAGCTCGGGCCCCCAGGAGGGTAATTAGAAGCCTGAAGACCCAGAATAAAATAGTCCTGTTAAAGCCACTTCCCATCCCACACTGAAGTATTTCTTGGGAATAATGAAGGTAAATTTCTCTTCCATAAAGACATGTCCTCATCAAAATGCTCAGTGGCATAAGGAAATTCATTACATTTTGGACCTGACAAGGCTTCAGCCAAAGATAGTATCATCCAGCCAGGCATGATGGTGCATGCCTTAAATTCCAGCACTCAGGAGTCAGAGACAAGTGGATCAATTCAAGGCCGCCTGGTCTACACAGTGAGTTTCCAGGCTAGCCAAGGCTACATAGTATTGTCAAAAAAACAAACAAATAAAATACCGTCCACTTGCGAGTCAGCTCATCTCAGTCCTCTCAGCTGCCCCCTGCGTGGTTCTGTTGGGTTTCGGCGTGTCAAAGCTGCACGGGAAGAAGGCACACTTTCCCACCTCATTACACACAAGATCAGTGTTAGAGGGCTGAGACAGTGGTGGCACCAAAGGAATCCCAGAAACAACGTAAGCAGCAACAGTCGTGTTAACACACCTGTCTTGAGGAAGGCGAGTTTGTGCTGATGGTAGACTTCCGGGAGAATCCTTCCAAAGCGCTGAAGAGGCAAATCGTACACCCTGCTCTGCCGAGCAACATGACCTTCCAGGCTCAAGAGCCCCCCCCACCCGTGACTGGAAGCCAAGCCGACAAGACTTGAGACTGGATTTCAAATTAGTTGCTTTTCATGTTGACTTTTTGCTTGTTTGTTATTTATTTATTTGTTTGTCTTTCAAGGCAGGGTTTCTCTGTATAACAACCCTAGCTATCCTGGGACTCACCCTGTAGACTAGGCTGGCCTCAATATGCACCACCACCCTGCTTCCTGCTGACTTTTATTGGTATTTAAGATTACTGCCTAGAAACAAAAATGGACGGAAACATTTGGATAGATCAGATGGCCCTCTGTTTCTCCTCTGCTCCTCTAAAGGCCTGCTTTCTGAGTTTTCCTCCCATGCTTCTGTGGTAGATGTTTAATGGAAAGCAAAGCTACGAACTGGAAACATTATCTTGTGTGTGCATACACATTTCTTTCCCCTTGTGCCGTAGAATATCATCCCAGTTTTGAGCTGGGCCAAGTTCCAACTGACTGTTCTCAATAACATCTTCCTGGGTAGACCAGATGACCAACCTGGAAAAAGAGCCTAAAGTACAAAAACCTTTGGTTTTAGGTTAAAAGGACCCTATAATCTTTTGCATCCCAGTAGGAAGTGGCTCTGCTGTCCCTTCATCCACCTGTCTTTCCTGTCCCTCTGTTCCCAAGCACTGAAACTCAACCTCCCCCCAGGACACATGAACTCAATTTTTCCAGGAAAATCATTTCTGTGTCTTTTAACCAATTCTGTTGGCCAGTCAGGACAAGCAGCTCTTTGGAAGGTAGCCCAGTTCTAGCCTGACTTTGACGTCAGGAAACTCACTTGGAGGTATAGGAGTCTGTGCCTGACCTGGATGTATCTTCCTTCTTCCAGGTGGAGGCCTTCTGGTTTCCCTCTTTCTCCCTTCCCCAGATGTGGAACTCAGGAGGTGATGTGACTTGAGATGTCTCTGTTCCCGTTCTCTGCGAGGGAGGTGACCAGGATGGTCCCAAGTCCTCAGCAAGGCTATCATTCCAATTCTGTTCTCTGTGAGGGAGGTGACCAGGATGTCCCAAGTCCTCAGAAAGGATATCATTCCAATACCAGTTTATCTTTTTTTGCTTCAAGGTACATGAGTTCTCGAGAGAGAACTTCCTCTTTTGGCCTCATTAGGAAAAGGAGTTGGGCTTTTCCAGACCCATGGGTTCTTCATCTGAGAGCTGTGAACTGTGCAGCCATCAGGCTGGGTGGCAAGGGCCTTCACCCACGCCCCCATTCTATGGACCGTCTGTAGGGCTGCCGCATGTTCTCCTCTAGTCTCACTCCACCCTGGCTCCTTATTTTGCTTTTGAAACTTTTTATTCGTCTGTTTTCAATGTTTTCTTGGTTGTTCCATTTTGTCCTTTCAGAGTTTCTATATCTTGTTTAGGAAAATAATACACTATAAATAAAGAAATGAAGTCAAATCAATTTTAAAAATATGTAAAGATATTCACTTTCCCCCTTTCTATCAGTTTTCTCTTAAACACACACATAGATTCCACCGTCATCCCTCCGATTTTGCTAACGCCTTCAGCTACAAGTATTTGGGATAATTAGATTATGAACTTCTAGAGAGATAAATACATGGCTGCAGCTGGGGCAGAGACCAGACGGAGTATTTCATTGTCAGCTCCAGAGTCCTCACGCTGACCTTGGGCAGGGCCCTTTCTCTGGATCCCAACTTCCTTGTTTATAAAATGAAGGGGTTGGGCCAGGTCACCTCTAAAATCCTTCCAGCTCTGAAATTCATTGACTCTCTGATCCACTGTGGGCGCTTAATAAACAACAAGCACACTTCCAGAGAGCCTCAGGAAGGAATTGCTTTAGACACTTCAGACAACAGGCATTTACTTAGTGTTCACCCAGAATGGTTGCCGTGAGGGACGAATCGGATCCCAAAGGGAAACTAAGACACGACTGTCCCTGCTGGTCCCACAGTCAGATTTTCACAAGATTGCTGGAAGTCAAAAGCACTCATCAACAGAGAGAAGGCAGGCACACAGCAGGAATTGGCAGGAATTGGCACTGGGAGGCAGGCCTCTTCTCCTTTTATCAAAGTCAATCACAGAAGTAGGGGGAGAGGGAGAGGCTTCTTCTTTTGCTTTTGCTAGTTTGTCTGTCTTTACAAGTTAGTGAAGTCAGTGATTGATTTTTCACACTCCACAAATCAAAACTAACCTGTTTAAGAATGTGGATGAAGCCAAGCATGACAGTGCAAGCCTTTAATCCAGCACTCGGGAGGCAGACGACGGAGTTCTGTGGGCTCTAGGCCAGCCTGGTCTACATCAGTCAGTACCAGGCTAGCTAGGTCTCCGTAGTAAAACCTTGACAAAGCAACAACAACAGCAACAACAATCTGGACAAGACACCTGTGTATAGCCGGTGATAGTCTGCTTAGCATGAGATAGCCCGTGGGGACAATCTTTAGAGCCCTCCCCCAAATACAGATATTATGTAATTTCCTCACAGTGATCACTGGTAAGTCAGGCATGGTGGCTTGTGTACTTTTGATCCTAACACTCAGGAGACAGAAACAAGCAGATCTCTGCGAGTTCGAAGTCAGCCTCATCTACAGAGAGAGTTCCAGGACAGCCAGAGCTATTATACAGAGAAACCCCGTCTCAGATGGAGAGATAGATAGATAGACAGACAGATAGAAGTAATCATTGATGTTAGATGGGTAGCTCAACAACAGATTCTTTGGTAGACAGAAGGCCCTGGGTCAATTCCCAGCACTATAAAATTATATTCTGTTGGCAGAGTGCTTGTGTAGCATGCAGGGGACACTGGGTTTGTTTCTCAGTACCACATAGACACAGCATAATCCTGTAATCCTAGCCTTGGGATGTGGAGTGGGGAGGATTAAAAATTCAAGGTCCTTCTCAGCTATATAGCGATTCTGAGACCAGCTTGGGTTACACCAGACCCTGTCTCAATAATAATAATAATAATAACAATAGAATCAACTACTGCCTTGTCAATTACTATGCAGGTTTTCTAACTGATTTCTGGTCTGAATTGTTTGTACTTTTTCATACAAATAAAATTCTAAGATGCTGATGGCATCATTTAGGACTTGCCAGTTTATAAGACATGGAACCAAGACAAGGATAAATTACCAGCACTGGTTTAAAAGGGTGTGTGTGTTCCTCGAGTGTCTCAAAGATAGAAAAAGCACCCCCTAACTTTCATAAACAGACCAAAGAGGAAGAGAGGAGCAAAGACAGAGGCTGAGGGCCACCTCAAAGTCATTTTTTTGCCACATATAAGTGACTTTCTCAGAACATGTCTGATGGAGGAGGGTCATCTGTCTATGTGTTACTCTCATTGGTTAATAAAGAAACTGCTTTGGCTTTTTGATAGGGTAGGATTTAGATAGGTGAAGTAGACAGAACAGAATGCTGGGAAGAAGGGAAGTTAGTCAATCACCATGCCTCTCCTCTCCAGGCAGATGCGATGGAGCCAGCCACCAGGTCAGACATGCTTAATCTTTCCCGGTAAGACACCACTTCGTGGTGCGACAGATTATTAGAAATGGGTTAAAGCAAGATATGAGAATTAGCCAATAAGAGGCTAAAACTAATGGGCCAGGCAGTGTTTAAATGAATACAGTTTCCGTGTAATTATTTTGGGTAAAGCTAGCTGGGTGGCAGGAAGCGGCCCTCTGCTGTTCCATCTACACACATCTTAGAGAAAACACATGCTGAGTGTAGTAATGAAAATGCTACATTGTATGTCAGGTCGGGTGGAGCACACCTTTAATCCCAGCATTGGGGAGGCAGATGTGAGTTTGAGACCAGCCTGGTCTATAGAGTTCTAGGTCAACCAGGGCTACAAAGAGAAACAATGTTTCAAAAAAGAAAAAAACTCATAAAAATTAAATAAAATAAAAATAAATGCTTCCTGTCAGGGTTCCCTTTGCATTGTTAACCTTATGTGTTTTGAAAAAGATAGAGTGTTCTAACCCCTGCCCTCCTCCCGCCTCCAAAGAAGAGATGAAGAGCACAGTGTGGTTTGAAGTCATCCCTATGGTGTCTGTAGTGGTTGATGCTCCAATGTTTACCTGTAAAGAAATGCGTAATTTTGGAAATGTGCTGTTCTTGAGACAGATGTGTACTGGATGTTATACATCCATTTAATGGAATTCTTCAGGGTCTTCAAATGTATGGGCACATGCCACTCCCTAGAGTTTGACCTGATTTTGATTGTGCGCATGCACACACAGACAGGACACATATGAACAGCTCCCTGGCTATTGTCCTGGATTGACTGTTATGAACTAATATCACCATTATTCCAACTGCCCTTATATTTATAGTTTACTTTTTGAATCATGTCAAGTCAATTCATACATTCGCTTTGGACTCAAATATTTGGGAACTTTGGAGAAGTGATTCACCAGGAGCAGATATGCCTCTCCAGCTGCAATGTCTGATGCTGCCGGGTTTTCTCATCTATAGTGGTATGGGTTTTGTTTATTTAAAGCAGTTACTTCAGTCATTTTTCTAATATTCTGTAAAAAAACATCTGTTTTCATATATAAAAAAAGAAGCAATGAAATGTGGGAGAGATTTGCTTTTACAGCTTCGAGTATTTGGTTTCTTGACATCAATGACAAGATGCTCTTTACAGAGATGACATTAAAAAATAAAATAAGAGCAGTAAGCAATAGAAGCTCTGGGTCAGGTTTACATGGGAAAGACCTGGAGATGGGTGTAATACATCTGTATTAATCTTATAATCAATTACAGTGGTTTTTATTTTGTTGGTATCAAAGCTGAAACACTTTATAAATATCTTCTTTAAAATTATTTATATTCATCATTTTAAAAATATACCAACACAAAATAACTTTTTTTAAATTGGGGGACTGCACCATGAGAGAAAAATGGAAAAAGCTACCCTAAATATCACTACACCATGTCCCCAGGCCTCTCTGTGCCTTGCAGTCACCCCTCTGTGAGTGCCACCTGACAGGCAGGTGTAGAGAGGAGAAAGTCCAAGCAAAACATCCGAAGCAAGGTGAAGTTCCGACTCCGGCCATGGCTGGCAGGGACCCAGGGCTAAGTCATTTCCTGATCTATGTCTCCGTTCACTCCTGAAGTGTTTGTGAGAATTCAAGAAACCAAACACTGCTCTACCTGAATAAAGTCACGGCTGACAGTGGCTGGTGTGTCCCGACTCTCCCAGGCCGTGCACGTAGGTGGCCCTAAAATGTACAAGATCTTCAGAACCTCGGACTTAATTGGAGTCTTCATGAGAGAAGGTTATTGCACAGGGACGAGGGACTCTGGGCGTGAGGGAGTGGACATTCGGGTCTTGTCGTTGTCAGTGCCCACGGTCACCGCAGTTCCCCGATCTGGCGTCACTTGCCACTCAGTTGCCTTACAATCATTTGATGTCTTTTCACCTTTTCTAAGAGTCAAGGAGCAGGTGTTCTTGAAGCCACCATCCAGAGACAGACAAGGACCCTTGACCCTTCTCAGCGAGACACCGAACAAACTCAGGTGATCACACAAAGTGCTCTCCAGAACGAGCCCTTGTCCATGGCTTTCGAACCTGTGCTTTGGAGGAATTTGTGTGTGAAAATGAGCAAAGTTGGAAACCTACCAGAAATTTGCCTTTCTCTTGTCTGGCCTCTGCTGCTAACTTCAGTGAGCAGGGACCTGTTTGGAAAGTACTTCTGTTTCTGGACACTTCTGTCACATAAAAGGTCTCTACAGTTATAGTGATGTAATCCTAGATCCCAGAGGCTGGACCAGGAGGATCCTGTCCCAAACAAAAATCTCAGGGGGAGAGCACGTGCCTGGCATTCAGGAGGCTCTCAAGGTTCGCTCCTCGGCACTACAAAAATAAAAGGCAAAAACAGCCTAGTTTGATGGCACACACCTGTGCATGCACCATCTACTCAGGAGAATGAGACGGGAGGATTGGAAGATCAAAGGCTGCCTGGGCTGCATGGTGAGCTGGAAGCTGTCTGCAGCAACCCAGCTGGGCCCTGTTCCAAAAGAGAAAGGAAAGAAAGGGCGTGCCTGGCTGGGATCTAGCTGAGTGGTAGAGACTACCACTTGCCTTGCCTCTGTGAGACCCTACGTTTGTCTCTCTTGGGCGCTCGCAGGGGTGCATCCTCTGGTGGGAAGGTCCGTGGAGATGAATGAGGACAGATGTGCTCCTTGGAGGAGCCCCAAGTCCTCCCTGACTTTCAGAGCTATTACCACTAGGATTCCCCTACTTAACTTCAGTACTGCATCCTCCCTGTTCTGGGTCCTCCATGTTCCCATATTCCTGTCCATTCCCTAGGCCTGTCTGTGCTGTGGTCCTCCTCATTCTACAGTCCTCCTCCAGCTCCTGAAGCCTCGTCTCACCACAGGTCTAGGTTTCCTAGCCACACTCCAGTTTTTAAGTTGCCAATTGACACCGTTTCTGTCTTTCTCCGTCGTTTCTTCCTCATTCCTTCCCGTTGCTTCCACCTGTCGCCTTTTCTGACACGGGCATTATTTCTGGGCTTCTAATTTCCAATTTCTCATCTCTTCTGTAAAGTCTCACCATTGCTGACCAAGTTGATCTATGTTTTGCTCACTCTGGGCTCACGCGCAGACACGCCACTCAAAACTGCCGGTGTGCACTAGGTTCCGATAAGACCCTAGAGAAGCACAGAACCCGCCCTGAGAATAAACACTCACTTCCTCCTTGGAAGGGCTATTTAGCAGTACAAAGAACACTTCTTTTGAAAAGCAAACTATTTCTACACCAATGAACTCTAAGACAGGGATCCATGTTCAACCAACAGATTCTCTGAGCTACACGGGGGAGGGACTGGCAGTCTGGAAGGTGGTGAGTTGAGGAAACCTCTTACAGGCTTGGGAGTGGAGCTGGAGAAGGACACAGGAGCCAGTGACAGCAGAAACAAAACAAAGCCCTCAGTGGCATACCCTCCACCACCTTCGACCTTGCTATCTTTTCCTTTATGTCACTTGTCACCTCTGATACGCTCTATATTTCAACCATTGATTTAATCACCAGTGTACACACACACACACACACCACCACCACCACCACCACCACCATCATCACCGCCATCACCACCACCACCATCATCACCTCCACCACCTCCACCTCCACCATCATCACCTTCACCACCACTACCTTCACCACCACCACCACCACCACCACCACCACCACCACTACCACCACCACCACACCTACCTGCTTGCATGCAAGCTTACAAAGGAGTCTTTTTCTTCTTTCTTTCGTTTCTTTCCTTTTTCTTTTTCTTTTTTCTTTCTTTCTTTTTTCTTTTTTTTTTCTTTTTTTTTTTTTACAGGGTTTCTCTGTGTAGCCCTGGCTTTCCTGGAACTCTCTAGACCAGGCTGTCCTTGAACTTGGAAATCCACCTGCTTCTGCCTCCGGAGTGCTGGGATTAAAGGTGTACACCACCACTGTCTGTTTCTTCTTCTGTTTTAACTACTGCTTAATCCCTAGTATTCTCATACTGTGGGGCACGTCAAGGTCTCAAACACTGAGCTGGGTGTGCAATAAAATTACAGAAACCCTCTCCTGGGTCAGAGTATATGGGGAGGGTGTAAAAATCTATTTCAGAGATGGGAGGTTTGGATTGAAGCAGACAAAATAAAAGAAACTCAGAAAAGGCAGGGTCAGCTGCTGCTATATTGGAGATTGGCTGAGAAGGAGAAAGTTGATATTCTCTACCTCTGAGAGTTCTGGCTTTTCATTTTGGAGGGGAGGAGATGCACTGTGCTTCAGAATAAAAAAAAAATGAAGCCTCAGTTTAGACACCAGAGGTAGGAAGTAAGGGTTTAAGGGTTTAGTGTGGGTGCGGTATTGCGGAATATTTTCTTAAGTAGGCAAAGGTGTGTTATGTTTATTTGTGCTGCAGAATATTGCTTTAACTGTGTAAAGGAGCTACTTTTGTTTATGCTGCATTTGTTAACAATGTAACAACATGTGTTTAAGGCTGTGTTGCATCTGTTTCCGCCTTGCCTGCCTGCCTAAGGCACCTGATTAGTCTAATAAAGAGCTAACAGGCCAATAGCTAGCAGGAGTAAGGATAGGCAGGGCTGTCAGGCAGAGAACAAATAGCAGAATCAAGGCTGGAAAAGAAGAACCAGAGGAGGAGAGAACCAGGGACACGCCCAGGGCAAGAAGCCAGGCAGCCACTGCCAGCAGACAGAGAAGCAGTGAGAGTAAGAGCCTTAGGAGTAAGAAAGGTAAGAAGCCCCGAGGCAAAAGGTAGAAAAAGAGAAACAGGTTAAGTTAAAAGAGCTAGCCAGAAATGTGCCTACGTGAGGCCACGCATTCAAAACGAATAAGTCTCTGTGTCATGGCTCAGGTTGGTGGCCCAAAAGAAACCACCTGGTCCAGTGTGGGATCTGGATCTCTTCTCTAGCTCTGCTGGATGACCTTGAACATGACCTTCCTTCTCTGAGCCCTGCCTCCTCATAAGATAACATAGACCTCTGTGGATGCTCAAAAGTTGAAACCAGAACCCAAGGCAATGTTAACACCGTTCAGTCTCTCAGTCTAGGGAAGTAAAACAACTCTTACTGTCCGGACACAAGGACAAACAATCCTCAGAACTTGTATTTCTGTCCTTCCCAACAGCTAAGGACAGGGACCTTGCACCGTTATACAGCTCAGTGTGCGTGTCGTTACCAGATTTGTTTCCCCTAAGCCTTTTATTTTTGCGTGAAGTAGTACTGAATTTAACACAAATTAGATGCCAATAAAACTCCCCCCCACACTCCCAGCTGCCCCCCACCTGGTAGGGACTTGGATGTCCACACTCTTCTCTTCCATGACGAGTCCTGCCCATTTCCTTCCATGAAATGTAGTGGCCTGGGTGACATCATAGCTGGCTCCCCCTCCATTACTTCAGAAAAAGCTCTTAGCAGAAACACTTAGACCATTTTACGAGCTGCCCAAACCATCTATTTAATGTATCTCTTTCTTCTTTGCCACACAAATATATTTTTAAGTATATGAAACAAACACCTTTTCTCTAGGGGGAGAAGAAAAGAACAAAAAGACACATAGCCAAGCAGAAAGAGACAGTGGCAGGATCTGCTGAGCAGGAGCGGGCTCCCTGGGGCCCGAGGGAAGCTGTGTGAGGACAGATAGAGGGAGGGGATGGGTTCCTGAGGCCACAGGTGCATCCTGGTCTTCAATTCTCATGTTTGGCCATGTTTGAATCCTAGACAAAGTCTGGGACTCTTGAGACTAATCCTGGGGCTCTAGCAGAGTTTGGGGGTCTTTTATTTGCGTCTCTCTGCCTCCTCTAGTGAGGGTGGGACCTGGCTGAATGGAGCTGATAAATAAGGCAGACCAAAGTCTCCTGCAATAGCCAACTTCATTCAGAACACCAGGCAATTTATCCTCGGAGGATTGAGAGGAGTCGTGTGAATAACGTGTACACTCACTCATAAGGGCAAGCCACGTGTAGCAGGCAAGCTACAGGTGACAGGCAAGCTGCACACGACAAAAACATGTTTTTCCAGAGTCTTATAAATGAATAGCAACAGCCAGTTATAATGAATAATCTGAAGTAAACTCACTCCTATCTGCTGCGCCTGGGAGAGCCGTGCAAACACACTCCAAGAACAATTCCATGTTCTAAGTGAATGAGGTCACAAGACTCTTGTTTGCTTGCAGTTTTCTCACAAACACTCAGAATTCTCGTCACGTGACATCACTCTTGGCCCGTGTTCTGACAACTGATGTTACCATGGGCAAGCCTGGAACTGGTGCTGCTGTCCCTGTAAAGAATTACATACGCTGGGCCTGAAAGATGATCAGCAGGTAAAGGAGTCTGCTGCCAAGCCTGGCGCCTGAGTTCAGTGCCCTGAACCTTTGTGATGAGAGAACATTGACTCCAGCTGCCTGTCCTCGGACCGCCATATCTGCACCATGGCACATTTGTGCATACCGCGTGCGCACACACACACACACACACACACACTAAATAAACAAATAAAAATACATAGACAGAGAGATAGATGATTAACTAATTTTTAAAAATTATGTATGTAGTTACTACTTGAGACTGGAAAGGTATACCCCTGGATACAGCCATAACTACCCAGATCATGGCATGAATGTTTTCCCCCTATGTAGTGTTGCAAATCCTACTCAGGATCTCAACATAGTAGGCGAGGGTCTACCGCCGAGCTGCAGCCACAGCCGGAGATATCAAACAGTTTTAATTCCTCAGAAAGTCTCCTTATCCAAACACGCTGTTAATCCCACTGGTTGAGAATAAAATCACTACCACAGTTTAAAGCCAAATTCAAAGCAAGCTTTAAACTGGCCAAGTGGATGGGCTCTGGCCAGGACCGTATCTTGCTTCCCTGGAAATGGCCCCAAATCAAGTACGGCAAGGGTTTAAGAAGAAAATCCTGCCAGAAGGTGGCGGCACGTGCCTTTAATCCCAGCATTTGGGAGGCAGAGGCAGGTGGGTCTCTGTATGATCTAGGCCGACCTGGTCTGCAGAGCGAATGCCAGGGCAGGCTCCAAAGCTACACAGAGAAACTCTGTCTAGAGAAACAAAAGTGAAAACACCCCCTCCCCCCCCAAAAAAAAGGAAAAGCCGTAATTTATTGCATTTGCATTTCCCATCAGGTCCAATCAGGGACAAGCATACATCCTGACATATTTCCTGCCTCCGTGATCAAGCACATCCCACGGTGCAGACCCGTCAAACAGACTTACTTAGGGGCTTGTTATCTCCCATAAACAACAGCCTCTAGCATTTCAGAAACTGTCTGTCCTTGGACAAGGACCTTGCATATCAGAGGCATTTTTGTTTCCTGGCTCTCTAAGGCATAGTAATTAAAACTTAAAATGGAACTTTGGTTCTCACAACACCCAAGTCTTCCTAAGTCCAAACACACCCGCCCCCGCCCTCCCCCCCCCCCCCCCCCCCCCCCCCCCCCGGAAAACCACTGCTGACTTCTGTCACATCAATTCGTTTTGTCTACCCTTCACCTTTGACTATGAGGGACCACACAACAGGTTCTCACCCAGTGTCACGTTGCTACAGATAAAAGAAGTTTGTTCTCTTTTGTTGCTACAGAGTATCCCACAGGATGAATGGTTTATCTATTCCTAGTTGTTGACATTTGGGTGTTTTCCAGCTTGAGATTGTTAGGAATATTTGCTAAATGTCTCAGGTAGGCTTACCCATGTATGTCTTTCCGTACTAGGGGAATTCCTCACTTGTAAACAAGACCATTTTCAGCTTTTACTGGACACTAATGAACAGATTTTTTTTGTTGTTGTTTGCATTATTTTGTATTCACAACAGAGCTCTGGGCTACTTCCTGTCTCAAAGTGGCTGGGCTATGCTTTGGTTGTAAAAGGAAACACATTCCTTTGATGGCTGTGCATACTTGGCCCTTGTACCCAAGCCAAGGCTTTCCCAATGACTAATGATGACTGGGACCTGGATGTCTGTCTGTCTGCACCAGTCTGTCACTGTCTATTCCCAGAGTCAGCTCCTTTCTGTCATCTAGGTTAGCATACCTCTTCACTCTGTCACTCGCTAAGACTTCGCTTTCTAGAACTTACCTTGTTCATATGTCAGTTCAGCTATTGCTCAACTGTTCCTCATTAGGAAAGTGCCTAGGAGATCTGAATCCTTATTTGTCAGAGAGTTCACTAGGGAATCCTGTCACTCTCCTAGAACAGTGTCTGGACGCTTGGGGCAGCGTGGTAGCCAGGTCGCGAGAATTCCCCGTGATTCTTCAGCTTCTTAGAGTCACACCTGTCTTACATGCGACAGTATCCTAGGAAACCAGTGGAATACTGCAGAAGTAGCAGGGGTGACATCCAAGACACAGTAATAAAAATATCAGGCTCAGGGGCTGGAGAGCTGGCTCAGCGATTAAGAGAACTTGTTCTTGCCAAGGACCAGGGTTTGATTCCCACAACCTACAAGGTGGCTCATAACAGTAACTCCAGCCCCAAGGGATCTGGTGTCCTCTTCTGACCTCCCCAAGCACCAGGCACCCACATTATACACAGCCATCCATCCAAGCATGGTGTGGGAGGTCCTTCTGTCTATGTGTTGCTTTTATTGGCTAATGAATAAAGAACTGGCTTGGCCTATAGCATAGGAGGAAGAAGGCGGAGTCAGAGAGAAGCCATGGACCCACCAGAGATAGACTCTGGGAACTTTACCTGGTAAGCCACAGCCACGTGGCGATATACAAATTAATAGAAATGGGTTAAATTAATATGTAAGAGTTAGCCAATAAGAAGCTAGAGCTTCTTATTATTAGCTAGAGCTAATGGGCCAAGCAGTGATTTAAATAATACAGTTTCTGTGTGATTATTTCGGGTCTAAGCTAGCTGGGCAGCCAGGAACTAACAAGCGGCCTTCTCCTACACAAGCAAAGCACTCATACACATATTTTTTTTAAGTCGGGTTTTGCCTTGCTTGCTTGCAGATCAACTGCCTTGAGGCAGCCTTAGAAGGAAGCCTCACATGACAAGGAGTTGAGAGGTCATCTACCCAGAACCTGTCTCCGCTCCTCTGTTGTGTGAGGCCCTACCTGGGACCCAGAGCCCCGCCCCACCCTACTCCAGCCTTCTAAAGATGACTGTATCCTTACCGACATTCTACAGCTGCAGCCTCGTGACACATCTTGAATCAGAACCAACCGGCTGAACTGCTCCCTAATCCCTGACCCACAGAAACTAGGAAGAAAATTCATGTGGTCTTGAGCTGGTGGGTGCTTGCCTATTCACACACAGTCACATTTTACAAATATTAACATCGGGTAAATACTTGGTAAACAGGTAGGTAAGGAAATGAGTCAATTAGCTTAAGACGAACATAAAATACAGCCTCCATGTCCTCGGCGTTAGCTTGCTTGAAGGAATGGACCACAGACCTCAGTTCTGTCCCTTAGGTTCCCGCTAAGGCTAAGGGTCAAGCAGGGCTCTCAACCACAACGGCATTGTCCCTTGACACAGAATCACTCCCTTAAGGACAGTCTCATTTACTGTCAAAGGATGGTAAGCGCCCCATCTCCCACAACCCCACTTGCCACCCTCCTCACCCCTCACCTCTACCCCATCCCCATCCCCATCCCTCTCCATTCCTCCGATGCCAGGAGCAGCTCCTCCCCCTCTAGCAAAGCTGTTATATGGAAATTGCTTCCAGACAGGGTCATGTGTCTGATAGAGCTCAAAATCACCCTTGTTTAAGACCATGATTTTGATCTGTTCATTTGAAGAGCAATTAGAGGGGCTCTGGCTGGGTCCAAAGCTGGTATAAAACTTTATAAAGCTTATAAAATATTTTATTAAAAATCCAAGCAGTAAATAGACTTTTTTTTAAAAAAATGTACTTGGTTATGCAAAGTACACCTATACATAACATAATACTTTATTATCTCTCTCTCTGCTCCCCCCACCTTTGCTGGGACTTGAACTCTCGAATTCCTGTAAGCCAGGTAAGCACTCTACTGAGCTACCCATCCCCCAACTGTATTGGGTATCTCTTCTTCTGCTCATTTGCTGTGCATGTCTTCTTTGAAGAAATATTGTAGTTGGATTTTTTGTTTGTTTGTTTGTTTTGTTTTACATTTTAGGGGCCTGCCACCCAGCTTCCAAATAAGCAGCAGAAACATACTTTACTTATGAATGTCTGGGCTTAGCTTGGCTTTTTTTCTACCTAGCTTTTCTAACCTAAATTATCCCATTTCTCTTTAACTACATTTTGACTCTGAGCTTTTTACCTTTCTTTATTCTCTATATATTTCCTTCCATCTTACTCTGTGGCTGGCTGTGCAGCTGGGTGACTGGGTGACTGGGTGCCTGGGTGGCTGTGTGATTGGGTGGCTGAGTGGCCGTGTGGCTGGGTGGCTGGGTGGCTGAGTGGCTGTGTGGCTGTGTGGCTGTGTGGCTGGGAGGCTGGGTGACTGTGTGGCTGGGTGACTGGGTGGATGACTGTGTGGCTGGGTGTCTGGGTGACTGGGTGACTGGGTGGCTGAATGGCTGGGTGGCTGTGTGGCTGGGTGGCTGGGTGACTGTGGCTGGGTGACTGGGTGGATGACTGTGTGGCTGGGTGACTGGGTGGCTGAGTGGCTGGGTGGCTGTGTGGCTGGGTGTCTGGGTGTCTGGGTGTCTGGGTGGCTGGGTGACTAGCCCCTGACATTCTCCTCTGCTTCTTTCCCACTTCTCCCTTTTCCTTCCCTCCAGCCTAGATTTCTCCTCTTATTTATTTTCTCTGCCTGGCAGCCCCAACTATTTCTCGCTCCTACACAGCTATTGGCTGTAAAGATCTTTATTAGTCTAATGAGGTATTGTAGGCAGGCAAAGTATCACAGCTTTACAGAGTTAAACAAATGCAACATAAACGAATGCAACATGTCTTTGTATCATTAAACAAACGTTCCACAGCACACATGAATGTAACACATCTTAAACTAATATTCTACAACAGTGTGTTATGGGGTAGGGGACAGCGCTCAGCTGGTAGAATATTTGCCTAGCATTTATGAAGCCCCAAGTTTGATTCATGAGTACCTGTGGGTACAGCACTCAGGAGGTGTAGGTGGTTCCAGGCACTGGAACACTCAGATGTTCAAGGTTATCCTCAGTTACAAGGGAGTTCCAGGCCAACTGGCCTCACAAGCCTCTCACTAAAGGGGGAAGGAAACCTCTAAGACTTTCAGTGTTTTTAGTGACCTTATTTAGATCAGGTCATTTTCTTACTCCTGAGATTGAAGTGTTACATTTTGGAGAACGGTCCTTTACTGAGTATGATTTGTTGTTGCTTTTCCATTATTTTCTAGTCTGTGGCTTATCTTTCATCCCTGCTAACTTGTCGTTCCTTTCACGGAGGACACATGTTCATTTTAGTGATCGTCCGATTTATCAATTCTTCCTTCTTGGATTGTGCCTTTGATCTTGTATCTAAAAAGCCATTGCCAGGCTCCCAAAGCTTTACATTGTGTCCCATGTTCTTTTCTATGAGTTTCGTGGTTTTGCATTTTATATTTTGATCTGTAATCCGTTCTGAGTCCACTCTGACAAGACATGGAAAGCCTGGATTGTCTACGTTCTTTTCTCTTTTTCTCACAAGGGCGCTGAGTTGTTTAAAATGCCCCCTGTTGAAAAGACTGTCTCTCTTCATATGCCTTCCTTTTCTGACTTTTTATTTGTGTAGTTTATTTAGTGAAGCCATCTCCTCTCACAAGCAAAGGGGTGGAGGATTCATATAACAGCCACCGTGTGACTCAAGAAGAGATGAACTCAACGACACACAGGCGTCTCTGGTCCACACACTGGATGGCAGCACCAGCCAGCGATGCGCGGGTGAAGGTCCGGGTTCTTTCCACTCATCTTCACAGCCAGTCTAAAGAGGTTGGAAGAGGGTGTCGTTACCATCTCCATCTCCCCTGGGAAAGGTCTTGGGCCCGATGTGGAGACCGGGTAGGTGACAAACTCAGGTCTCTTGTGCTCTCCACATTGTGACTTCAGGAAAACATTGAGCAAGCTCACCCCATGCCAGGCAGTGCCACAAAACAGGCGAGCTAAGCCCCACTGGCACAGGCACCACTGGGCATGGGCAGCCCCAGGAGACACCCACTCACTACACATGTTTCACCCCCGAAATACCCACGATGCTCACACCACCACCACCGTCTTGAGCCCATACCACCCGGGCTTCATAGCAGTCTCGCGCCTCTGTTAAAGATCAGTTGACAGCCAGGCGGTGGTGGCGCATGCCTTTAATCCCAGCACTCGGGAGGCAGAGGCAGGCGGATCTCTGAGTTCGAGACCAGCCTGGTCTACAAGAGCTAGATCCAGGACAGGCTCTAGAAACTACAGGGAAACCCTGTCTCGAAAAACCAAAAAAAAAAAAAAGATCAGTTGACATTATTTATGTAACTCCATTTCTGGGGAGAGAGGTCTTTCACTATATTGTATATTCTATTTTATCTTTTAGCTTTGAATTATGTGAAAATAATAACCACTTCAGATAAACAGAAAGGAAAACACGGCCAGTTTTGGCAGTAATGCTCGCTTCACCATTGTCTTAGTTTTTGTTGCTGTGAAATGGCAACTCTATAAAGAAAACCTTTGATGGGGTGGCTCTTACAGTTCAGAGGTTCAGTCCAAGAAAACCTTTGATTGATTGGGGTGGCTCTTACAGTTCAGAGGTTCAGTCCATTACCACTGGGGAGGGAGCATGGCAGCACGCAGGCAGACATGGTGCTGGAGCTGAGTCCTACATCTTACAAGCAACAGGAAGTCAACTGACTGTCACACTGGGAAGCTTGAGCAAAAGAGACCTCAAAGCTCACCCCCACAGTGACACACTTCCTCCAGCAAGACCACACCTCCTATTAGTGTGACTCCCTTGGGGGGCCCTTTTTCTCTCAAACGACCGCAACCATCTCAGTATTTCTTTTTTTTTTTTTTTTGGTTTTTCGAGACAGGGTTTCCCTATAGTTTCTAGAGCCTGTCCTGGAACTAGCTCTTGTAGACCAGGCTGGCCTCGAACTCAGAGATCCGCCTGCCTCTGCCTCCCGAGTGCTGGGATTAAAGGCGTGCGCCACCACCGCCCGGCCATCTCAGTATTTCTTTCCATAACTAAGATACCCAGAAGCTGTGCTAACTCTTCTCTTTGGTAAAAAGCTTTTATCGTTATGGCTTGCGCAGCATAAAATAATAGGTCCTCAGGACACAACGTGCCTTAGTCTCAGAGTCAGCTGAGTTAGACCTGGTTGTTTTTTCAGTCTTTTTAAGGTATCTCAAGACACACGCACTAGCTCT
Source organism: Arvicola amphibius (assembly GCF_903992535.2). Taxonomy (NCBI): domain Eukaryota; kingdom Metazoa; phylum Chordata; class Mammalia; order Rodentia; family Cricetidae; genus Arvicola; species Arvicola amphibius. The sequence continues at coordinate 3,256,324 of NC_052055.2, read as the reverse complement.
AGTTCACACCCATATACGTTCGCTTTTTATTGTTCCGGTTATCTGTAGTCAACGAGATCTGAAAATGTCAAATGAGAAACTATAGACACGGTCCCACAGCAGATACCCACTGCTGGGACAGAAACAAAGCTCAGAGCAGGAAGCAGCCCCCCAAGGAGTGAGGGCACAAGAGTTCTGGCTAGTCAGATAAACTCAAAACGTCTGGGGGGTGCTGGCACCAGGTTTAGGATATCTGTACTATCCAGAAGGGTAAGCCAACACTGGTGGCACTCGGCGCACCTGGGACAACCCCGGATGATCAGGCATGCTGGCCTGTGTACAGACTTGCATATAGTTCTCTAAGAATGGTGTATGTACTCGAAGCAAAATAACGAGGTCCTACAGTGTGCACTGACTGAACGCCTGAGAAATTTGACTGGAATTGGTGTTTGCAGTTAAGGCGGAGGAATGGAGAAAGGGTGGGGGAAAAACACAAATGATCGACCTTCAAACAAAGGGTTCGAAAGGCCAGAGAGAGCCGCGTGGAAGGTGAGGCAAGGTTTAAGCCTGAGAGCAAAGTCAGTTCATTTAAAGTCCCTTGTGGGAAGCAGGGATTATGAAGGTGTTGTGCCCAAGAAAATGGACCCAAGATTGACCAATATTGCCCAGTGAGACTTAAAAATATTTGTTTTCTTGTGTTTCTGGCTGAAGAGGTGTTTAAAAGATCTCAAGGACAGTCCTGGATAGGGGATCTCTGGAAGAACAACTATTTAGTATGCCGTGGGACAGTTCATTTAGAGTTCATTACTTAAAGATGCCTAAGCCCTGCAGGAGGGCAGGACCTCTCTGTCCATTGCGGTAGAAGGACCCCTGCCTATTGAACAATGTCTCTGGCATCCAGGGCAGGCCTTTTCTTTTCAGCTAACCATTTCTGGAGATGCTCTCAGAGACACACCAGATATGCACCGTGAGAAACTCCTAGGTACTTATCAGTCCGGTCAAGTTGACAGCTAGGCCAACCATCACACTGGAGTTGGCTTTGATTCTCTTCTGCTGGATCCCACCTCTGGATGATGCTCTGAGGGGCAGAAGTGCTTGCTTCTCTCATCGGAGAGAAAAAATGTGACTGGCTCTTCCCAGTGTGTCTGCCTGCATCGCTCTGGAGGAGAAACCCCACTGCCCTGCGTGAATGGCTATGTGACTAAGGATGGCCTTGAACACAGAACAAGTATTTTAGGGCCTGTTATGTCTCTTTTACTCAATGGCTACTTTTGGAGGAGGGTCACGTATAAATCCTCATGGTAGAAAGTCAAGTACTTAAATGCATCGTGGAGAAAATGCTAAATTGAAAACTTGTATTTGAATTTAAAAGAATTCTCTGCAAAGCAAGCAATTCTCCCTTATTCTCTCCTGTTCATCTTATTCACGATATACACTAGTATCAAATTTGGCCTTTTGAATGGCTGGGTTAATTATATGGAGCCATGACTAACACCAAAAGCCACACTCATGGGGTCAAGGCTGGATGAACAAGCAAAAGAGCAGAGACCGCCCTTATCAGGGTTGCTCTGTGATGAAGAAAAATTAGGAATCCATTTCCTGCCATCCATCTCTTTGGAACTGCATGGAAGGAAGCTAAATGATGCAGGGAAAAAAAAATTATTCTAAGCTACTTTGAGTATCCTAGCTGATAATGCCAAGAAAATGCGACAGACAGATGAACCTTCCATTAAAATTAGAGAGGTGTCAATCATGGCAGGAAGAGCAGCCAGGAAAACGCAGGGCGAGCTGGATATTTATGAAGGTTGCCCAGCAGCTGAGTGTGGTGGAAGATGCCTGGATACCTCAGTACTTGGGAGGCTGAGGCAGGAGGATCATGGGTTCCAGATCTGCTTAGGCTACCTAAAGAAAACCCAGACTTGAAAAGAAAACTAAACAAATTGTTAAGGGTAAGTTTCAGAGGCCAGTGCTTTTGTAAGAAAGAAATGACAGCATTATTGTTCTCAAACTCACAGGACACTGTTTTGAAGGAAATGATGTCCCAGATCCCCAGTGGAGGATGCAGTCTACTGCAAGAGCTTTCTGGGGAGCAAACAATTCAGTTATTCTGCCTGGGCCTTGCTTCCAGGCCCCACTGCTGTCTGCACAGCTCAGTGAAGCAGGAGGGAATGAAGGCTGTCTAGTATCTGCCAGAACACAGCCTGAGCACACGTTTAGCCCCTGATTTGTGTGTCTGAGTCTTCCAGAAATGTCGAGTCTCTCCATCCCCATCAGAAGGCATGTTTACATCAATCCACCTCCAGGCTGCATGTGGGGGCCTGTGTCTGTGGGTTCCCTGGCAAGCCCCTCAGCTGCAGCCGAGAAGGCAGTTGGTCCATCACCCAAGAGGTTCAAGCCCATGCCAATTTGCTGAAGCTCATTGGGCTGCTTTCAGGAAAGGCAGCTGTGGGCATGGTGGGCGTGTCATGTCTCACCCAGGCTGCCCTGGCTGAAGGTGTTCTCTCAGTCCAAGGCTGTGTATCTGTCCAACCACCAAGGCTTGTCAAGACGTCTCTAAAATAGCTCTCCTATTCTTCCCTTTCTCCCCTGTGGGGCAGACACAGACATGCCTCGCTCAGAGTCCTCTTCAAGACCTGACTTGCTGTCTAGCTGTAGGAGTGTGGGTGGCAACAGGCTCTAGCCACTGGCTTTGTGAAAATCCTCGACTTTCCAACCAGGGCCACTGTCTTGGTCAGTCTTCTGTTGCTATAACCTAACTCTGCAGGCTTGGGAATGTATGAAGTATAAAGGTTTGTTCAGCTCATGGTTCTGGGGGCTGGGAGGTCCAAGGTAAAAGAACCACATCCTATGAAAGTTTCCTTATTGATAAGGCAGGACAAGGTGACAGGGGTGTATCTAACAGGTGGAGCTAAACAGGCTTTTGAGCAGACCCGCTCTGGTGAATAACCCTCATGATATAATCACCTTTTCTCTTTTTTGTTTTGTTTTGTTTTTTGAGACGGTTTCACTGTGTAGCTGTCTTGAAGCTCACTCTGTAGACCATGCTAGCTTCAAACTGACAGAGATTCGCCTGCCTCTGCCTCCCGAGTGCTGGGATCAAAGGTGTGTGCCACCACTCCCTGGCCTCCAGTGACTTAGCTCTGCACGCTGATTTTCAGGCAAGCTTTATTAAAACAGAAACAAAGTATCACGACAACCATACGTCCACGTAGATGATACACGGTGGCACATCACTACAGGGGAGTATCGTTCATAAATGCAAAGGGAGGAGGTAGGTGCGCCACTTATTCTGTTTTGAGACATGGTCTCGTGCAGCTCGGACTGGTTTCCCACTCTCTATGTGACTGAGGTAGGTCTTGAACTGTTACTCCTCCTGCCTCCACCATCTGGGTGTTTAAGCTTACAGGTGTGCACCACCGTACCCGATTTTATGAAGTACTGGCGGTTGAAACCAGGGCTCTGTGTGCGCTGGGCAAGTGCTCTGTCCGCTGAGTTACACCCCCCAGCGGCCCCGCTGATTTTTGACAAGGACTAAAAAGCAATTGAATACAGAAAGGTTGGCCTTTTTCAGAACAACGCTGGAACCACTGGACACATAGCTGGGGTTGTGAAAAGCTGAAAGGTGCTCTGCGGGTGCGGAGAGCCACCTCCGGGTCATCTACACGAGCAATAGGGGCTCTTAGCTGCTGAGGCGTTTCTCCGGGCCCTCGGAAAGGAAATGTTAACAAACTAGACCTCGTCAAAAATGAAACATGTCTGCTCTATGGAGGACGCTGTTGAAAAGATGAACAGATCAGCTGCGGGAGGAGAGAAGACACTTGCAAACCATTTATGACAAAGATCTAGTCACAAAAGATGACATCAGCCAGCCTTTCATTGCTGTGACCAACCAAGGGGGAAATGCCTTGGGACTGGTGGTTTCTAAGGTTTCAGACCAAGGTCACTTGGTTCCCTTGCATCTGGGCAGACACCTTGTCAGGGAGCGTGTGGTAGAGGAATGAGGCTCACCTCACCGGGGAGAGAGTAGGGGGGGAGAGAGAGGAAGAGAGAGAGAGAGAGAGAGAGAGAGAGAGAGAGAGAGAGAGAGAGAGAGAGAGAGAGAGAGAAAGAGAGAGAGAGAGAGAGAGAGAGAGAGAGAGCGCACTGGGACGCCCAGTGACCTACTTTCTCAGTTCTTGTCCCTTCAGCTGTGAACACCTCGGTGGGCTAGTCAGTATCCAGACAGTTTTCCACAACAGACCCATCTGGGGACCAAATCTTCAGTACAGGAGCCTTTAGGGACATGTTCTCTCCACACCAAACAAGAATATGCAAAGAATCCTCACATGGCAACAGTTTAAAAGAATTCATTTAAAAACAGACATCTCTCCAGACACAGGAGAAGAGGACCAATACACATGGAAAGACGGTTAGCATCACGAACTAACAGAAAACGCAAATTAAAACCACAGGGAGCTATCGCTGCCTATCTGTTGGCTAAAATTAAAGGAAAATAGTGATAGCACCACCTGGATTCTGCACATTGCTGGTTAGAATCACGCTACGTGTGTTTTTACCACAGGACCCACCAATCTCAGTCTTGGGCGTTGTATTTGCTGTGGCTCACGGTTTTAGGGAGACAGTCCATCACGATCCAGCACTGTGGCAGCTGCAAGAGCCTGCTGTGGCAGCCCCTCACATAAAGATGGTTTAGGAACAGAGCTTGGGCGGGAACAGGAAGTGGATATCACTGTCAAGGTCCATTCTCGGTAATCACTTCTGCTAATGAGGCCAGTGTCAAAGACTTCACAACTTCCCGAAAGAGCTCTGCTAGCTAGGGACAGAGCACACAGACACATGAGCCTGTGAAGAACACTCGTGCCTACCTTCACATCCCAACAGAAATTTATCTTAAAAAAACCAATTCTAGCCGGGCAGTGGTGGCGCACGCCTTTAATCCCAGCACTCGGGAGGCAGAGGCAGGCGGATCTCTGTGAGTTCGAGGCCAGCCTGGTCTACAAGAGCTAGTTCCAGGACAGGCTCTAGAAACTACAGGGAAACCCTGTCTCGAAAAAAACCAAAACAAAAAAAAAAACAATTCTACAGTCACACGGAGAAACAACACACAGCTATTCACAGCAGCTTGTTTGCAGCCACCCTGAGCTGGAAACAACCCATGACCTTCAATCTGTGAATGGTTCTGTAAACTGTGAGAGAGTGCCCTGGGCTGCGGTTCAGAATCCAAGCTACCTCTGTCTGCAGCAACACAGGTAAACTCTCCAGAGACCTGCACAGGAAACAAACCCCCCAAAGGATTCCATTCATCTAACATTCTTCAAAGGATAAACTAGAGATGAGGAACAGACTAGTGTCTGGGAGGAGTCACTGAGAAAGGATGCAGGCAGGGGAATGGGCGTAGCCAAAAGAAAAGCCTGACAGCTGAAGGGAATAACGTGGATCTTGACTGCCTCGGCAGCGTCTCAGCTGTGATACTGTACTTTAGGAAGGCAGTGCTACCACCGAGGACCAGGTGGGAGATACATGCGATCTCTGCATCAGCATGCTAAGTGAAGAAAGTCAGATGGGAGCTCTGCAAGGTAGCACAGGCCTGTGCTCTTGTGTTCCTGACATTTGGAGAGCAGAGACACAAGGATTGTGGACTTGAAGCTGGTTCACTACACAGTGAAATCCTGTTTCAAGAAAACAAAAACAAACAAAACCACTAAAGATAGAGACAGAAAGAAAGGAAGGAAGGAAGGAAGGAAGGAAGGAAGGAAGGAAGGAAGGAAGGAAGGAGAGGAAGAGGGGGAAGGGAAGGAGGGAGGGAAGGAGAGCTGGGCAGTGGTAGCATGATGTGGGATTCCCCTCTGTATACTGTGAATACCATTGGCTAATGAAGAAACTGAGGCGGGCCTGGCAGGACAGAATAGAGGTAGGTAGGTGGCGAGGGGGCGGGGTGGGATATGACTAAACTGAATGCTGGGAGAAAGAAAGCGGAGTCTAGAGATGCCATGTAGTCACTGCCTGTGACAGATGCACCAGAACCTTGTCGGAACCATGAGCCTCGTGGTAAAATATAAAATAATAGAACAAGAGTAAGCAGAAATACGCTTAAGCTTTTGGCCAAACAGTATTGCAAATAATATAGTTTCTGTGTGATTATTTCGGGTCTGAGCGGCCAGGAATGAACGAGAGGCCTCCTACTACAGTAGCGTTCGTCTTTAATCCCAGCACTCGGGAGGCAGAGGCAGGCGGATCTCTGTGAGTTCACAGCTTAAGCCTGGTCTTTAAAGCAAGTTCCTGGGCAGTCAGGGCTGTTAACACAGAAACCCTATCACGGGAGGAAGGGTGGGAATCAAATCCCAGGTAAGAAAAGCAGCGACTCCATTTTATAAACACCTACTCATTGACAACCCGAACAAGTCAGAAGCCAGCGGTTCTGAAGCAGCGATGAGTTTCCGTTGGGAGAGTTTGGGAGAACCTGGCCTCTGTTATCATGGGCCTCCACTTCCTCACACGCTGGCTTGGGCTAGGGTTGCCTACCAGGCTCTGTGCTACGTCCACATTCCGGCCGGCTGGAGGGTGGTTGCACAGTGAAACCCTTCCTGCTGAGGATGACTTCCCGGAGACTCCCGAACTGTGCTCTGGTATCTCTGGCTATCCCTTACAGGGTGCAGGGGACATGAGGCTGAGAAATGCAGTCTTTATTCCAGAGAGCCCAGTGCCCAGAGACTATCAGAGGGTCTATTAATACAAGAGGAAAGGAAGAGATATCCGTGAAGAACCTGCCGACTCATCCACAGGCCACGCTTGCGTCTGGTTCTCGGTCTCACATTTTTATTTCTTCATAAATGTGAACCAGAAATATGACTTATAAATAAAAAGTCATTTACTCATCTTTATTCAGTAATTATAAAATACTTTTGCAAGAAACTGGGGTAGGTGCTGAATCATTAAGACAAAGACAGAACAGATGAAGCAAAACGCCTTATGAAGAACTTAAACCTTATTATTGATCTGCAATTTTGAAAATATGCCTTTTGAAAATTGTCTAAGCCAATGATCTGTGCGGTGGGATTAACTTTTAGCTTTGAAAATACCAGCCTTCTCATACTTGGGAGGCAGGGGCAGGGAAGACGGCTGCCAGGCCCAGGGCAGCCTTCAGCCTGTGCCACACAGTGAAACCTTCTCCAAAGACAAAACAAGTGGAGGCTTTGTTTACATGGCCAATCCTTCCTCTGGTATTTTTCAGAAATATCCTGAAAGATGACATTTGAATTTTAATAGCCACTTATATTTATTGTCTCAGTCTATCCCCTGAGTCAGGTAAATACTTGGGAGAAAAAAAAAAGACAATTTACCCTCAGTATTCACACACAATGGATTATTCAGCTCTGATTTCTTTTTTAACTTTTGATCTCACTTCATGCCTGACAAAATTCAGGCTCTGGTCCTTTCCAAAATAAATAAGTTAATAATAATAATAATAATAATAATAATAATAATAATAATAATAAATTTGTACTTAAAAACTGTTTTTAAGGCAGGGCCTTTAGCCTAGGCTGGCTGTGTACTCCCTATGTAGCAGAGGATAGACCATTGAACTTGCTATCCTCCTTCAAATTCCAGTATGAGCCACCATGCCCAGTTTCACAGATGTTCTTCATACAAAATGCTTCTCACTTCTGGGTTTAAATATTTGGAGTGTGTAAATTTATTTGTTATTATCTATATATGATAGCACTAGTCACTGACAAAATGCTACTGTTTTCTTTTTAATTCACTTACTTTATTCATTATTCTTTCATTCAATTAACTCTTACCAAGACTTTACTATCATATTTGATTTTCCTCCTAAAATATGACTTCATGTTTATTTGAGAATGTACTTGGGTGGGGAGTCTGCTGGGGATCAAACCCAGGGCCTTGCATGTTCTAGGCTAAGCGTTCCAGCACGAACTTCATCCCCAATCCTAGAAGTGTGTCTCTGTGTTCCTTCCTTCCAACCTCATCGCCTGATGTGTGACACATATAAACAGCTATCCAATAGACATTTAAGAATAAATGAAAGAATGAATCCTTTATTTCAAATAATTACAGTAATTCATGGCAGCACTGGAAATTATTCTGACATTCCAAAATCCCCTGGTCCTTGTCCTGTTATTTCCTTTGAGCAGAGCCTACACACAACGGGAGGAAGTGACGGCTGGGGTCTCAGGCAAACCTGCTCTCTGTCTCTGCAAAAGGCATTGGGGCTTCTGTGGATTTGTTCCTCTCTCTGTTCTCATCCTTTTATGCCCAAGCGTCCTGACTCTCAACTTGCTCTAATAAGATAATCAAGTCCTCTTTGTCAGCAGCTGAGCACTTCTTTTGTGAGGCTCGACCTTTCCGACCTTCCCACCGTGTCCCCCCACCCACCCCTCCCTGCCCCTGCTCTTGGCTCTACAGAGGCTGCCTGCCTTTATTTATTTATGTCTCAAGCACATAAAAGGCCAGCTGTGATGGGACAGCCACAAAAGAAAGGTGACCTCTTCTTGTCAAAAGCTTAGGTTGTTCTTTTACAGTAGCGGGATGGCTTATTGTGTCTTGTCTTCCTCTGGCCACTCGTCAATGACTCCCTTCCTACAGGCTTTTCAACAGTTCAAGGATGAAGCTGACCAGCAGTGTTAGTCTGACTACAAGGAAGAAAGGAATCAGTGTTCAGCGAATAAGTGGGGCGCAAGCTCTGTGAACCTGAACCACAGGAAGCCACATCTGCAGGGCCCAGAATAACCATCTCGGGTCCTGGAAAACAGGCTTTGTTTACATGTCCTATGTGGGCGCTGAAATATTGAAACAGTTCAGGAATTCTGAAGATTTATGGCCGAGAAATGATGGGAATTCCTCCTCACACCCTTATGCTGAGAGAAACTGCTCTGGAGGGGACCGAGGGAAGGAATATGGAGTCTGATCTCAGGCCTTGGGAAAATTTCCTGTCAGGTTCCAGGAAAACTGCCAGAAAGTCACTGATGCTCAGTTCCTTCCCAGATGCCTATTTTGCTAGAAAGTGGAGAAATAAAACAGCATTTCTTCTGCTATATACATATGTATGCATGCATGTATGCATGTATGTGTGTATGTGTGCAGGTATGAATATATGCATGCATGTATGAATGTATGCGTTGTGTACACATGTATGTATGCATGTATGCGTGTGTGTGTATACAGGTATGAATGTATGCATGTATGTGTGTGCATGCATGTGTGTATGTATATATGTATGCATGTATGTCTACATTATACATATAAACTTTAATGAGTTCCAAACATTCCCTTCACTGATCCTTGGGCACTCTGGGCGGAACCACAGGCTGTCTGCTGACTTTTCCTCTCCAGGACTGTCTTTTGAACGGTGAACAATGACTTATGAACTGTAAATAACTGTGCTTTTGAAACCAGGGGCTCCTACCTCCCTCTACCTGCCTCAAGGATCCACGGTCAGGGAAACACTTGCTTTTCCTCCACCATTCTTCCTTTTTCTTTCCTTGGTATTTTTGCATGGATAAGTACCTCTCCATAGAAATGATGTCTGAATTCAGACAAACCTCTGAATATTACAAACTGATACCTTCATTTTGGACCTAAAGGGAACAGGCAAAACCTGACCCTATGGGCTGTGGATATAGCTTAGCAGGACAGTGTTTGCCTATTATATACAAGTCATGGGTTCAATTCCCAGCTGAATAACAAGGACAGTGGCCTATGATTGTAATCCCATTACAGAGATGGAAGCATGAGAATTTAGAGTTCTGGGTCATCCTATGGTATAGTGACTCCACAGCCAGCTTGGGATACATGAGACAGCAATTCTTTCTTCTTCCTTTCTGTCTGTCTTTCTTTCTTTCCTTCTTCTTTCTTTCTTTCTTTCTCTCTCTCTCTCTCTCTCTCTCTCTTTCTCTCTTTCTTTCTTTCTTTCTTTTCTTATGGGGTATCTTCTGCTGTGGAAAAATTCTTCTATACACATGAATATGTATTACTCTAATTGGTTAATAAAGAGCTGATTGGTCAATGGCTAGGCAGGATTTGGGGGCAGAGAGAATGCTGGGAAGAAGGATGGCAGAGAGAATGCTGGGAAGAAGGGCGGAGTCTGAGGAGTCTCAAGAGACACCATGAGATGCAGAGTGAGCAGGATGGGAATGCATACATGAGATAAACAAGCCTCGGGGCAGCACACAGATTAATAGAAAAGGGTTAAGTTATGAGCTAGACTAAAATGAGTCTAAGTTATCGACCGAACATTTATAGCTAATATTAAGTCTCTGTATGGCCATTTGGCGAGCGGCTGGAGGGACAGCGCTGAGTGTGGACTAGACAGAAAGTCTGCCTACTGTCCTCATTCTGTAGCTGCATCAGACCCAGAACTTGCTATGTAGAACAAGCTGGCTTAGAACCCACAGAGCTCTGCCTGCTTCTGCTTCTGCCTTTGGAGAGCTGGGATTAAAGTTGTTTCCTATCACGACTATTAGAAGCCCTGCCTCAAAATACTCTCTCTCTCTCTCTCTGTGACACACACACACACACACACACACACACACACACACACACACACTGTGGGGCCCAGGGCAACCTGGCCACACATGGGACCCAGGCCACACAGCTGTCACGGCAGACAGCACAGAGTTCCAGGAAAAGCCGTAAGCTGACACCACCCAGGAAGGGCCAGCGTTTAAAGGGAAGTCCAACCATTAGATAAGATGAGATAAGACCACCAGGTGTCCCAATTCCAAACCATTTACTGAATCAGCATTTACAAATCCTAGGAAAAGCCACACAGAAAGACCCAGGGTTGAAAGGCAGCTGGTTCCAAGCCGTGATGAATTGAGCCCAGAACACAGAGCTGCAGATAGGGTCGAGTAGACCAAGTTCACGCTTTGCCCATTCATCAGAGATGACTAAAGAAACAGAGAGAGCCTGATTCTTGGCGACGGAAGTTCCGTGATTGGAGTAGGGGAAGGTGTTGTAACAGAGGCCACCCAGGGTGGACAAACAGAAGCAACTGCTGGATTCCAGAGCTGAGTAAGGAAACTGGGCCCAGCACCTCCACTAACTGTAGGCCAGTCCGTTTCTAAGATGACAGATACTCAAGGCAGGCAGAGGAAATGTCACCCTCTAGAAGGAACTTCCCTCACTGACACATAACAGGGTAAACAGTCACCAGCCATTGTATAAGGAACGGAAGGCTTGTCCATCTGGAGACATCCACCGTGGGCTAACAGTTAACTGTAGAGGCTAAGGATTTAGCTCAGCAGTGGGCCGCTTGCAGAGCAAGGCCAAGGCCCTGGTTCAGTTCCCACCTTGGGGGATGAGGAGTTTTAGTGTCTGGGTTCTGTTATCACTCTGTTGTCAACAGTGACTGCACAAGAACAGAAAGAAATGACAGGTGTGGTGTCCTGTACCTGTCATCAGGTTTGTAGGAGAGTCAGGACTTCAAGCCAACCTAGGCTATAACGGATGTATATTAATTAATTAATGGAACATGGATATTAGTTCACCCTGCAGAGAGGTGGAGTCCCATGAAAGGGAGAGAACACCCTTAATAGAAATTGTGTTTCTGATCTATTTTCTCCTCACTTGCCAGCTGAGTGGTAAACAGGCCTTCCCTGCCAGACCCACAGCAACAGGGCCAACAGTGGGGGGACTGAAACCCTTGGAAATGAGTCAGAATTACGAGTCCTCCCTTCCTTCAGGCATTTTGTCACGGCTTTGTAAAATGAAGATATATCCACAGGGCGTCCCTGCGTGTGTGTGCCCGCACACGTGTGTTCCAGCAAACGTGTGTGTGCATGGGTAGAAGCACCACAGCCAGATATCAACAGGGGCATCTTCCTCAGTTGTTGGGAATGGTGCCTGAGATACTTCGGCCATGTTATGATACCCAAAGACAGCACTGCTTGGAGGCGTGCACAGAATAAGGTGAAGAGGGAGGCCCAAAAGATGCTGGAGAGACAGCATAAAGGAAGACTGCGGGTGTGACAATAACACAAGCACCTAGGACTTCCCGGGATAGGAACCACTGGAGAACCGCCATAAACGGCTGTCCACGCACGCTTCAGCATTGCTGGGCATAGATGATGACGATGATGATCTTCCTCAGTGGCTCTGTCATACAACAGCTTCCTGCTTGAGCAAGAAATTCAGTCCGGAAGGGAAGCGCCTTCAGACAGAAGGTAAAGAATTAAAAATTGCTTCAGGAATTCCCTGAAACTGACCGTATTTTCTAGGTTCCTCCCTCCCCAAGAGTAAACAATAAAGCTGCAGAGAAGACAGAGCAGCCAAGCGGTCTAAAAAGAGGCAGAAACCAGTGTTGCTGTCGTGAAGAGGTTTAGGTCAACTTAGTCACCTGACAGGGCCCTGCTCAAGCTGCCCAGCGTTCTCCAGACCCCACGCTAAGGTGGACTTTGGAGATGCAGCCATCTTTGGGTCCTTTCTTTTGCTCTTCGATTCAAGTCGGGCAGTGGTGGCTCATGCCTTTCATCCCAGCACTGGGAGGCAGAGACAGGTCTGAGTTCGAGGCCAACCTAGTCTGAAAACTGAGTTCCAGGGCAGCCAGGACTGGTACACAGAGAAACCCTGAAACAACAACAAATCCAAACCAAGACTCATTGATAACTTGGACTTTGGTGGTGTCTGTACTTGGGGTCTGTCCTGGGCTCCCTATCTAGAGTGAGCATGCGTGTGTCACATCTCCCTAGGAAAAGTCTGTCACACAACACTCTCTGCCTAACTCTTTTATTCTTTGAAGTTTTCATATGTTTGATTCCCTCTAGTGCCTCCCCACTTCTTAACCCAACTTCACATCCTCCTGCTTTTGTTATTGTTACTCCCACCGGGGAGAATAAGATCACTACCACAATTTCTGAGCCAAATTTGAAGCAAGCTTTATTAAATACTAGCCAGGATGACAGACACCGGCTAGGTCCATACCTGGGAACCCCAGAGAATGGCTTCGAATTACACTAGTCAGCGCTTATAAAGGCAATGTTCCCAAGGCTGTGCACTTGCTGCCTTTGTCCAATGGGTAATCATACACCTTGATGTACTTCCTGCCTACACACCTCCCAGCTACCTGAGATAGGGTACATCCTGTGCCTTGGGGCAACCAACCTTGTTTACAGAAGTGAAAGTTGTCTTCCACGAGCTTCCAGCTCTCCAAGACTTTATCTGTCCTGGCAGTTGGGGCTTATGGATTACAGGAATTTTTGTTTTACAAATCTCTTAAGCACAGTACTTATAACAAAACAAAATTTAGGCTATCACATCATTAATAACCTCCTGAGTCTAATTAAGGCCACACTCTAGGACACAGACAGCCTATCAATGGCCATATCCTCAAAGGAGAACGTCGCTTCCTCCCTAAGCAGCCATCCACTCCCAATACCTCCCCTACTAAGGTAAGGCCTTAGGAGCCCCTTCCTCAGCAACGCTGGAAGTCTGACTGGCTTGATCTTTCATGAGTCATGTGCTGTGACCACAGCTGCTGAGTACTTTGATGTATGCGACAGCCCGTCTGTCCAGAAGGCAGCATTCCACAGCTCTCCCCGTGGTTCACCAGCTTGCTCAGCCTTTCTAAACCCTCTTCTTCAGTACTCCCTGAGTCTGGGAGGGGAGAGAGGCTGAAAGGTGATTCGTCCACTGTAAACACTCATTCACTCATCCTTGGCGCTCTGAGCAGGTTTAAGTCTGCATTAACCACCTAACCACTGCAAAGAGAAACTAGCCAAAGCTGAGAGCAACACAAATTAGCGACACAGGGAAGCGAGAGCCCAGAGGTGCTAAGCAACTCAACTCTGCCTTATGATTTGAGCAGGGTCTCTTACTGAGCTTGGATGGCGAGTAAACTCCAGGGATGCTCTTGTCTTAATCTCCCCAGCGTGCTGGCCCAGAGAAAAGGGACCTGAACTCAGAGGTACTTGATGAAATGAGTCTTCTCTCTAGTCCCTAACAGAACCTTTTAAAAGCTTTTCTTAAAAAATCGCCAACCACTGTTCCAGCCAGTCAACACCGAATGGGTACTTCATGAAAATGCAGAGAGCGCACTCAGAGACATTTTGGCTTTCTTGACTTTTTGCCTTAAACACGGATGTAGGGGATTTAATCTTGGACGCTCATGTCCATTAAACAAGTGTTCTTAAACACTGAGCCATCTTTCTGGCCTTTTAAAAATCAATGTGCACAAAAACCCAGTATTAAACCAAAGTTTCAAAGAACACAGGGCTGGAGCCTGGGATGTAGAGCAGAATTACTAGGTACAGAATGAGCCAGGTATGGTGGTGCACGCCTTTGTTCCCAGCACTTGGGAAGCAGAGGTGGGCGGATCTCTGTGAGTTTGAGGGCAGCCTGGTCTAGAAGTGAGTTTCCCAGAACAGCCAGAGCTATTACAGAGAGAAAACGTGTCTCAAGAAACAAAAACAACAAAAAATAGGTACTAATGAATAAAACAAAGCAAGGCCAAAGCGGCAGACAGAAGAAAGATGGCATCAAATAAGAATCAAAGCAAGAAAGCAGTGTGAGCCATTAGAACAGAGTGTGAAGTGTGAGCATTAGAACAGAGTGTGAAGTGTGAGCATTAGAACAGAGTGTGAAGTGTGAGCATTAGAACAGAGTGTGAAGTGTGAGCATTAGAACAGAGTGTGAAGTGTGAGCATTAGAACAGTGTGAAGTGTGAGCATTAGAACAGAGTGCATTGAGGAAATAGCCCTGTTCTGAGGTCATTCTGATGTCAATGGATAGCTGATCTTATCAAAATAAGATTAGTTTCTCACTCTTTTTTGAGACAGCATCTCATTATGTAGTCCTCCTGATTGACCTAGAACTCAATATATAGACCAGACTGGCCTCAAACTCACAGAGAACCACCTGCTTCTGTCTCCTGAGTCCTGGGATTAAAGGCGTGCACCGCGATGTCCAGGTATTTCATTATCTTTTCCTCTTTTACTATTTCCCATTTTCTCTCCCTCTTTTTTTTAAATATAGAATCTCAACTAGCTGGAGGTGACCTTGAATTTTCGATCCTCTGTTGTGTAATAATCTTTTTGTAGACTGTGAAGATGTGTCACTTTGAATTCTTTAATAAAAAGCCTACAGCCACTAGCTAAGCAGGATTTCCAGACACAGAGGACACTGGGAAGGAGTTGTGCTGAGGCCCAGAGGAAGCAGGATGGACAGTACAGCCATGTAGAAGAACGTAGATTAAATAATATGAGTTAGTTTACGTTGTAAGAGCTAGTTAGAAAACCAATCTAAGCTTTTGGACATGCTTTCACAATAATAAATCTTCATGTCTTTATTGCGGAGCTGACAGTCCTGAAAAAAAAAATGTTCAACTACAATTCTCTTTTCCCCACCTCCTGAGTGATGAGCACGAATCTGTCACCACAACCACCGCTATGTGGCACTGGGAATCCAACCCACGGCTTCAGGTATGGTGAGCAAAACCCTAGCAACTGAGCCCATCCTAAATACAGGATGAACCAGCCATCCTCAAATGCCTTGGTCTGCTACATGATCCTGGTCGGAAAGATTTATGGTCCAGGCCCACAGAGGGTTTCACTTTGTGTCCCACTAGCTAGCAGTTGGTTAGTGGGCCACACCTAGCTCCAAGAGACTAGATGGGGACCCAACTGTGGCAACAGGACAGCAGCTTCAGTGAGCAGCATCTGTCTCGCTTTTCCTCTGCTTGCTGGGTCTGGATAATTAGAACACAGCACTGCCTGTAGCTCAATCACTGCACTGATGGGACTGGGAATTGTGTCCAGCTTAGTGACCTAAAGATCAACCTTCGAGATGACAAGGCAAGATTGGCCCCTTCTGACTGCAAAGCCCTTCACACTATGCCTTGTTCAATGGAAGGGATTCAGAGGTGAGATTGTAGCCTGCCGGAACGGTTGTGCCACTGAAAAGATCCCCTTTCCCAACAAGAATGATGGATTTATGTGAATTTACTTGGGCTTCCTCATTCTGCTGTGTAACATAACTCCAGTGAGATCATTAGAGTCTCCCAGGCAGGAAGAAATGGAGAAATCGTACTATCATGCATATCTTGTTAGTGTTGGGCTAACACATGCTCATCTCTGAACTTTAGACTTGCCGCTTTTAATAGCCTTTCACTGCGTTTTTCACTAGCCTCTGGACACTGGAGACATCTACCACCTCACGGTTCCCAAATGTAACAGTAACGCTGCCTGGAACAAGGCTAAGAAACACACACATGCCTCTGTGCACACACATTCATTCCTCAGACCCAGATAATGTTTTTATTGCTGATATGTTATTACTGTGGCTATGAAGGCGCAGAAGAGACAATCAAACGGATGAAGACTGGAGTAGAGAAGAAAACAGAACACGTCAGGCTGCTAGTCAAAGTCTCCAGGAGTTCTCCGGAGTTCAAGTCCATAGGTTCTGTTTTGCTACATGCTATGCCTTACTTTTCAAAATACCTTTCACTTGGACTGTCCATGGCAAATCTTGTCCCCTTGCACAGCCTTGTTATGCCTTTACTGAGCAGACATGTTGGTTTGAATTTGTAAAACCTAAAAGCACCTACTGATTAAAACAAGCAAAGAAACCTTGTTAAATGCACGTAGCGAAAGCCTAAACTAGCTACTTCCCAAAGCAAGTCTTCCATCTATGCAGAGAGAAATCTCTTAACTTCCCCTGGGGTGTATAGTCCATATAGATATGCATTACAGACATTAACAGCCACTGCCATTTTACAAAAGATTTAACTTAGTACTTTCTGTCAAATTTTGAGCGCCTACTACAGAACTGGAAGCCTGCAAGCTTTTGAAATATTCGTCATTCTAAGTGAGTCACTCCCTGAAAGAATCCACGTGACAGCCAAAGTCAGTCGACTTCAGGAGCTTGGAGATAAAAACCTGCGTTACTTTGCTCATCTGTTTAACATTGCTATGAATCTAGTGATGTGGAAACTCGGGGGTGGGGGGGCGACACTAAACTGACCTGGTCACAGGCAACTCCTGTTGTCACTTCAGGGGAATTATAATTTGTAGGATAAACTTGTGGATCAGACAATGTATCCAACATACCGAGTTAGGGAAAGAATAGCTTGCCATGGAATCTTCTAGAGAGCTCTGGGCTGGATTTCTGAGGTCCCCCCACAGTAGTGGAGGCCCCCAAGCAGGTACTCAGTAAAGGTATTTTAGCTCAGAGGAGCACATTTAAAAGGGCGCAAGGGCAGATACTTCATTTTGAGAAGGCATCCCCTTCAACTTCCGTCTGCTGGGTGGAGACCTTGCGGGTTCAGGCACCTGCAATTTCCGCCCTTTTCCTTCCCCCTCTTCCGGGCCCCGCGCCCCCGCTCCTCCTCCAGCGAGCGACCCACTCCCACTGCCAGCTGGGGCCCTGGAAACACTCTCCGGAACGTGGCTTCCAGGACCTGAAAGGAACGGGGGGCCAGAGGGTAGCCCGCGGGGAGCAGCTCGCTCGCTGTGTCCTCGCCCCAGGTCAGGCTCGCACCATCACGTCCAACCCGCCAAGCCCAGCCTTTCCCCGCTACTTCCCGAGACCACCATTGTTCCCCGCGGCTGCCACGGTGCGGGACGTCGAGCTCGAGCTCGCCACTGCGAAGGGCAGGGCGGTCTTTTCAGCCTCGTGCTTCCCCCAGCCTTAAAAGGTCTAAGGCCGCTTCCTGCAACTCAGCAGGTAAAGCAAGCGGTGGGCGAGTGAGCCCGGGGAAGGTAGCGGAGGAGCCGCTCGCCCCGTTCCCGGGGACCCTGATCACAATGCCCTGGCCGCAGAGCCGCAGTCCCCCGACCCCGCAGGCATTCCCGCCGCGGAGAGAAGGGCGGCCAGGAGGAGGGAGAGGGTGGGGGAGGGTGGAGAGCTGCGAAGGTCCCGGATGTGCCTGCCAGGAGCGGTGGGGGCGGGGAGAGGCTTCCTTCCGCGGGCCGCAGGGGCGGGCGGGAGGGAGGACGGACGGGCGGGCGGCTCGCTCGCGGGGTGGTGAAAGGCAGGGTCGGGAGCGCGGCTCGGCTCGGGGACGCGCTCCCCTCCGCTCGCCTCGGGCGCGGGCGGGCGGGAGGGCGAGCGAGGCGGGGCGGGCGCGCGCCGGGGAGCGGCGGTTGCGCTGGGGCCGGGGAGCTGTGGGCACCAATCAACGGTTGCCATAGCAGCGTTTGACGTCATCGTGCGTGTGGTGCCCCTGCTGCCGGGGCTAGTGATTGGAGGAAACCCCGTGTCTGCGGAGCCGCTGTAGCCTGTGAGCAGCCAGATCAGGGACAGAGTCTCAGTCTCGTCGCCGCCACCACCGCCACCGCCGCCGCCCAGAGACTGCCGAGCCGGGTCCGTGTGCCGCCACCCACTCCGGACACAGGTGAGGAGCCTCCCGAGCCTGCCTCCGCTCCCTTCCGCCGCTTGCCCGCCGACCCGACACGGGGCTCCCTGGAGGAGGACCCGGGCGGCGGCTCGTCTCCGGGCCCCGGGCAGGCTCCCTCTGCCGCCCCCGGCCGCTTCCTTCTGCCTTGCCGGGGGCTGCTCACCGTCGCCCCATCCTGATCCCCGGGGTGGTGGGGAGGGGTGGCGGAGGAGGCGCCCACGCGTGAGATCCCCCCCTCCCCGGAGGGAGAGCGACCGCAGTCCGCCCCCGCCTGGGGCACCCTGCTTCCGCCCGCGACTGGGACTTGGGGCCGTGGCACAGGTGAGGCTGCCCGCTCGCTCGCCCTTCCGCTCGCACCCACCCGCGGCGGCGCCCCCTCCCCGCCTACCCTTCCCCCACTGCGCGGGCGGGAGCAGCCAGGTAGCGCGCGAGGCTCTCGGGTGGGGCTCGCCCGCCGGTGACCTGGGACTCGGCCACAGTGCCCAGAAAAGGACTCTCCGTCGGGTCTGGGAGCGCGGTGGGGGAGGGGCGCGGGGGACCCGGGATGGGTGGGTGGGAGGCGAGCATCCTCGGGAGAGCCGCGGCCCCGGTGGGGGGCTGCGCCCGTCTGGGTGGGGCAGACCCCGCCCCTCCCCCTCCGGCAGCTGTCGGGGGGCTGCGGCCGGGCAGATCCCGGCGGTGGGGAGGGACCCGGGAAGGGAGCGGGGTGTGTCGGCCGCGGTTCCGCTTGTGCGGGCGCCGCTGGCACCGGGGGGCCCCCGGGGAAGAGCGATCGGCTCTTCTCCCCCACCCCCCTTCCATCCGATGGGGCGGGCGCGCGGACCGCTCCTCCCCTCCCTTTGCTCGGGTGGGGGTTCGCAATCGGAGGAGGTTGGGCTCCTTGACACAGTTCCGCCACGACAAAGAGAGAGCCGGGGACTAGCGCGGAGGCGCCGGGCTGGGCGGAGCCAAGGAGGGGAGGTGGCGGCGGAGGGCGCGGACGCGGGGACCGGCGCTTTCGGTTCGCCCCACCCGCCGGCCGCGGGCAGCCAAGGGTTAAGTGGGTGCGGCGAGAAGTCCCGCAGTCCAGGGGCGAGGCCCGGCAGCACCCGTTTTCCTGTGAGAAACCTAATCCACTTCCCCTTATACGGGGAGCTCAGCTCAGTCGGGGAACGTTTGTCCTGGGCTTACATCATTTTTTTCTATTGGAAGCCGCACTAGCCAGAGACCATGTCTGATGTTAGATTTCCAGACCCCGGGAGAAGTGTGGGTTCCCAAACTTTAGTTAATGCTCTGAAGGTACTGCGTCTCTAATTTACCTTAGCCCAACGCTTGTTTCAGTTGAGGCTACTTCTCATTGATAACCAAAAAAAAGGAGTTGCTTTTTGGAAAGGTGAAGGGAAGGATGTGATAATCGCCACGGTGGGTGTCAGGGACTTCTGCAGACCTTTAGCAGTGCATTCAGCTTGTAACGTTCATTAGAATTTATTTTGTGGGATCACTGATTTGACATCGTTCAAGAAAAAAATGAGCAAAAATAACTGAAATCTAGGTAATTTTAAAACGAGTGAAAGAAGATTAACTGAGAAAACGTAGGAACAGCTAATAAATCGTGACTGCTAGAAATGAAGGGATTCTACCTCTGAGCTGCATTAATGACATTGATCCTCCCACAATGTCTTAAATATTTCTTCATGCTCACTTACAGTAGCAATCGCGATGTGGGAGTTTGCTACATGAGTGCATATAACGAATGCCTTATAAATAAATGGATTTGGTCTTGGGGTTGGTGATCCCTAGTGGTTTTATATTCAAGATACCTTAAGCGGCAGTCAGTCATTTTCTTGATAATTTTTATTCTATGATAGCTGGCAAAATGTTATAAGTGTAGTAAACTGGGGTTGGGGCAAATGCTAAGTGAAATTTAATCACTCCTGATAAGAGCAAAATATCTGAATTACATCACGGTGACATGACTCATAATTCTATAAACTAATGGTCTTTATAGGTATCCTAGGTCCCTGTCTGGTGTACACACACACACACACACACACACACGAATGAGAGAGAGAGAGAGAACCCAAGCTGCTGAAGTGCTGATCATTAGTGGTATCGGGATCAAGTTGAACTTTTCACCAAGGAAAATGGGGGAGGGGGTCTTTTTTGTTGTTTAATTTGCTTTTTAAGGAAACAAGTTTATTGACTACATGGCAGGAACAGCACTGCCCTAGGCTAAGGGTGGTTTTTTGGTGTTTTGTGTTTTTTTTTTTTTTTTTTTGAGCTGCTCATGTGCCCATAGGCTTCGATCTTACCTGAAACTGGGATCTTCTGAATAGCTGCTTTACTAACCCACTGTTAATATGCAGCATATGCTAATTTTGGGGTTGATGAGGGGGGATCTTTCAACATCGCTAGATTTTTGAGATACTTGTATACATTTTTACAACAGGTACGAGTTTCTCTAATAGTGATTTCTGAATACTCCTTTTCTTCCCTTTGCAGACTATCCAGTTATGGATAAGAATGAGCTGGTGCAGAAGGCCAAGCTGGCCGAGCAGGCCGAGCGGTACGATGACATGGCAGCCTGCATGAAGTCTGTGACTGAGCAGGGGGCCGAGCTGTCCAACGAGGAGAGGAATCTTCTCTCTGTCGCCTACAAAAATGTTGTAGGAGCCCGCAGGTCATCTTGGAGGGTCGTCTCGAGTATTGAGCAGAAGACGGAAGGTGCTGAGAAAAAGCAGCAGATGGCCCGGGAGTACAGAGAGAAGATCGAGACGGAGCTGAGGGACATCTGCAATGATGTGCTGGTGAGGAGCCTTTGCTTAGCTTCCTGTAACAAACTCAAGTGTACACACACACACACACACACACACACACACCTTTAGAGATTGCCCATGTGTCGTTTGAAGGATACTGGGCCAGTTGTAGATCCTTTCTGTAAGATCAAACAAACCATTCCACTCATGGTTTTGTTCTGTAATGCAGGTGCTAATAGTCATACATGTATGTGTATGGTGAGCACAGGAATTACATCCTCGTTGTGTGTAAGGAGTGTGGTAGACTCACAGACGAGCTGTGCAGAAAGCCGGTTTCCAGGTGCCCGCCTGCCTTTATGTTACAAGCCATTGACAAA
Source organism: Arvicola amphibius (assembly GCF_903992535.2). NCBI lineage: Eukaryota > Metazoa > Chordata > Mammalia > Rodentia > Cricetidae > Arvicola > Arvicola amphibius. The sequence continues at coordinate 3,234,881 of NC_052055.2, read as the reverse complement.
CAATGCAAGGCAGTTTTATGTCTAAGTGTTTGGACCTACTGTGTTGAAAAACTGCTCGAGCTAAGAGAATTAAACATTGCATTTGTGTATATTTCCTATTTTAAAGTAATGTTCTTCTTTCTTTGATTCAGAAAATTGAGATAATCTAATAGAAGACCAACCAATTAAATTTCTGGGGCAGGACCCATTTTCTGACCCAGGATAAGGTTTAGCCTTAAACCTCACTCAGACCTGCTGTCTGAGTCTCCTAAATGCTTAACAGCTGGCAGGTAGGATTCCTTTAAGATCGTCTTCTTGACAGAAAAGCGTGATTCCTAAATTGTACTTTTTAAAAATTATTGAATCCATTTTAAGATTAAAAAAACAAAACAAACTGTGACACCAGGCAGTGGTGGTGCTTTAACCCCGTAGTTGGGATACAGGCAGGTGGATCTCAGTGAGTTCCAGGACAGCCAGGACTGTTTCACAGAGCAACCCTGCCTTAAAACACCAAAAGAAAAAGAAACAAAAGGCTGTGAAATCACAGTCTTAAGTGGCTTTTTCTTTGGGTCCATTTTTATTTGTTTAGGGGATTTCATAACAGCTACTTTTCCAAAGTTGTAAAGTGCAATATTGAAGGCAAACAGTTTATGTATATTAAAATTAGGAAATTAAGAGCGTTTAAAATCTGGAAAATCATCTATTTCATAATAAAAACTGTTGGGTTTGTTTCTGCTTTCTTTGCAAATTTATATATCACTGGGTTTATTATTAAGTCCTTGTGGGTTTTATGGGGGTTTTTTCCTCCCAACTACTGGTTTCTACTTCGGTTTCAAAGGGTATATTTAACAGATGTAATTTCTCCTAAAGAAAAAAGTATTTTAGGGATAAAAGGGACCTGCTACGTTTATGTTCTGTGAGCTTGTTTTCGACTCCAGGTAGGTGTTTAAATATTTTTCTCAGCCGGAAGTAGGGAAGTTCTGGAATTCTCGAGTCTTTTCCTAAGGAAAGACTAGCAGCTTCAACTGTGTCCTCTGGGGCGGGGCAGGGCAGGTATCTGTAAATGCCTCCTCAGGGCTGTGCCTCCGTGTGTGCCTCCTTCAGGAGTGTGCGCGCTTTCACAAGGCCTAAATGAAGTTTTACCTTGAGAGCTTAATTGTAAGGGCTCAGAGAATTATAAACAAGCTTTTACTTCTAGTAAACTTCAGCTCTGGTTGTAACACATGCTCAAATATTGTTTAACAGTTTCTGGGGAGAAGACAGAAGGCCAGCAGTGCTGCTGGTGTTTCACGGTTGTTTGTGTTTCAGTTGGAGAAGGCTCAGGAAATACCTCCAATAAAAGTGGACTTGTTAGAGCGATGCCTTCTTAGAAATTATTTTCATATAATTCCTTCCTCCTTTCTAGTAAAATAGAGTAACATATAGCTGATACTTGTCTCAGGAAAAATAAGTACACCATTGTGCTTTATGAGTCATGGGTGTGGTTCCTCTGTGAGAAAGGTGAGCCACTAATCTTGCTGATTCCTGCTACTGGCTGGTGGGTAGCGTCAGTGCTGAGCACAGCGTAAGTGCTCTGCTCATCACCTGCCTCGTGTTAGCTGAGGCCCGATCTGACCGTGTGCACTGTCAGGCGCTTAATGTGAACCCGTAGAAGGTAGACCCACAGGAGGGGGTGTGTTACCACATACAGAATTAGTCGTCAGTGTCTCTGTCAAACATGGGTTTTTTTTTTCCTCACATGGGATGTACTCCAACCTTTTCTTTCTTGTACTATTAAGTGGAATCTGCATGCAGTATTGAATCTGATGTATTCCTTCCTTTTTAGATACTTAGCCCTAATTCTTCGTGAGAGGACCCCAACACTAGAGATAATTAAACTAGAGCCCCAACTAGGGTAGTTTATGTAAGTCATGATAAAATGAATTGCTATATACTAGAAAGTATCATTCAGACTTTAGAATATATTGTGATATGGAAAAACCTAAGTTTTTTTTTTTTTTTTAATTTGAACTACAATTTAACAGTGTGGGACCTTGAGTCCTTCTAAGAAAACTGAATTAAATTCATAGGAATAGTGGGACTGTTTTTATCTCCAGCTCAGAATTAATATTAATTAGTGGAGGAGCAAGATAAGAAAACCAGGTAGTTTCATGTCAGTGTGTGTCTTGGACTTTAAAACTTGCTATGTAGTCTTGGTTTTTAGCTGAAAATCTCTAGGTGACTCCTGTTGAAATTAAGGACTCAAGAATTTTTACATTGGTTGGAACCCATCTTTACTGCTTTCTAGATAGTATTTATACGACTTTATTTGTGGCTTGGTGTTTTAACGTTCGGAAGAGCTAAGGTGATGGTGTAGGTGCTTCCCAGGAAGAAGTAGTGGAGTAATCAGGAAGCGCCTTCCTAGGGGATTGAGTCACTGTTTTCTTCTGAAAGGATAGCGTTCAGTGAGGGGTTTTACATAGATCGGAGTCTGGGATAAAGAGAAAATGGGGGTGAAGGAAAGAGTGGGCAGGTGGTTGCTGGTCTGAACATCCAGTGACTTGACCAGAGCAGCACGTTACCTACCTATTCCTTCTTCATAAGCAGCACTAAGAGGTTAGGGTTGTCTGTGAAACAGGCAGCGTGGACGTGTGCAGAGGACGGGTGGGGAAGCGAATTCAGGTGAGAGTCAGAATGCAGAACAGCCCTAGAAGCCACAGTCCGAGGAAGAAGGTTGACTTCGAAACAGTGAGCCAACCCTTAGAAAACATTCTCTTTCTTCCTCGCTTATGCGTTTGAATTGAGGTTGGAAATAAGCTGTGTTAGGGTTGTACGAACTTACAGAGGCTTTTTGATTTTTTTTCCTTAAGCATGGTTGGTTTATCATTGCCGTACATGATCAGCGTGTCTGTTGGAAGTGGCACCGCAGCTGCTTCCTAACTGGTAGCTGATAGTCCAAGTGTGTGGTCATAGTTGGCTTTAACTGCTTTCAAGTAAAGCAGACAGGTGTCCAGTTGCCTAGTTTTCAAATGGTATCCAAGCCTTTGCTTTTCCTGCATAGCTCAGTTCAGAAATAATTTTCTTACAAATTCCTTAGTTGTCCATGAACATCTTGCCATGCTTGTCTTTTACTGGGAACTTATTACTTAGTAATCATGGCAAGTATGATGTTGTGACTGACAGGGATTTAGCAGTAAGAACTGGGTTTGTTCTTGGTAAGCTTGTGATTGCTTTTAGAAACCAAGGGGCAGTGGAGTAGTTGGTAAGCCTGGCTCATCTGACACTTTATCTAAGTTTGGGGCATTGATGTTTGTGATGAAAACCATATAACCAATTAAGTAATGCCAAATTAGTGACAGATGAAGTGAAGAACTTCTCATTTTGTACAAACAAAACCCCTTTCAATAATTTCTCCCAGAGAAGGAACTAGGAAGAGAAGTGGGCACTGATCAGATCTTGAAAGATCTATTATGATGTTGTGTAGGATTGAGGATGTCAGAGGTTGTGGAAAACCTCTGACGAAAGAGAGGGGGGAGGGAGGGAGAGAGGGAGAGAATGACAAATGACACAGCTTTGCCTGTGGGAAGTAGGCAAAAATGTGGCAAGAGTTGTCTTATAAAGAAAGAAATTTAGGCCGGGCGGTGGTGGCGCACGCCTTTAATCCCAGCACTCGGGAGGCAGAGGCAGACGGATTGCTGAGTTCGAGGCCAGCCTGGTCTACAAGAGCTAGTTCCAGGACAGGCTCCAAAGCCACAGAGAAACCAAAAAAAAGAAAGAAATTTAGGACTTGGGGAGGCAGACTGAGCAGCCCAGGCTCCATAGTGAAATCCTATCTCAAGAACACCCCCTCCCCAACAAAGGGAAATGTAAAGAAACTGTTGCTTTTCTCATTGCAACTTTGGGGAAGGAAAGGAGGGTTATTGGGGCTCAACCACTTAAGGGTGTGGTCCATTATGGTGGAAGGAAAGGAGGGTTATTGGGGCTCAACCATTTAAGGGTGTGGTCCATTATGTAGGCAAGCACTCAAAATCACCCCTCTCGTGGGATGGCAGTGCTGCCCACATTGATGTAGGTCTTCCCTGTTGAGTTTAAACCTGAAAACAGTTTCACAGGAATGTCTAGAGGTGTGTCCACCATCACTAAAGCAACTCAGGGAGGAAGGAAAGGTTTTATTTGAAGACTTTCGCTGGAGGCAGAAGCTGATGCAGAGACTGTAGGGGGTGCTGATCACTGACTTGCTCAGCCTCCTGTCTTAAAGAATGGTGTTCTCGACCTTCCACCTGTAGCCCCTCATGTTTCATGTTGCAGTGACCTCCACCCATTTTGTTACTACTTCAGAACTAATTTTGCTACCACTATGAATCATAATGTAAATATTTGTGTTTTCCAGTGGTCTTAAGCTACTGTTGTGAAGGGGTCCTTTGCCGGAGGGGTCACGGCCCACAGACTGAGAACCACTGCTTATAGACCCTAGGATCACCAGCCCTGGATACCACCACCCAGAATGGGCTGGACCCTCCCCTTCAACCACTAATTAAGAAAATGCACTCCAGCTGGGTCTTAAAGTGGCATTTAGCTTATGAGAAGTTTTCATAAAACTAGTTGGGACAGTTGGTCCCTTGTCAGCTTGAGACACAGTCATTGTTGAGCTTTAGCCTCCCTTTATGATCATGTGAATAGCAACATTGCATCATAAACATTACAAGTTTTTAAAGTCCCACATCTCTAAAATTCAGTCTTTTAAAATCTAAAGTCTTTGTAAAATTCCAGAATCTGTAAAAGTTAAGTCTTTTAACTGTGGGTTCCTGCAAAATCAAAAAATAAATTGAATTTCTTTTAAGAAAGAAGGGCAAGAGCACAGTCAGTCTAACCAAAACCAACCCTGACGTATAAACAAGGCAGTGCCTAATACCTAGGATTCACTCACTGTCTCTGGGCTCCCCGAGGTGGCTCCGCCCTCTGGTGCACACACAGCTTGTCTTCTAGGCAAGCTGCTCCGCTCCTGCTGCTGTCCTTTTCTCCGTGGTGCTGGCATCTCCAGAGCACTGGGGGCTGCTACAGTTGGGCTGCACTTGCACTTCTCCTGGGCTCCTCACACTCTCTGCCTCAGCTGCTCTACGTGACCCCTTAAACTGCTGCTGAGGCTGCCCCTTCGCCAATGGCTTCTCATTGTGCCAAGCCTCAGCTGCTCTCCGTAGTTCTTTCAAAGTCACTACCACCTAGGTGACCCCTTAACTGCGAGGTTTGGCGGCCAACTGGTCCTGCCTCGACTGCCTCTGGAGCACAGCTTCCGAGTGACCTGGTTATTCCACCCCAGTGATGCTGCTGGTCTCTTGTTACCACAGCTGACTCTTCATCTCCAGCAGACCTGAACCACAGAATCTTAATTTACAATAGCAACATACAGTGCCCCCAGCATTCTTTTTTTTTTTTTTTTTTTTTTTTGCTTTTTCGAGACAGGGTTTCCCTGTAGTTTCTAGAGCCTGTCCTGGAACTAGCTCTTGTAGACCAGGCTGGCCTCGAACTCAGAGATCCGCCTGCCTCTGCCTCCCGAGTGCTGGGATTAAAGGCGTGCGCCACCACCGCCTGGCACCCCCAGCATTCTTGATGTAACGCTGGAGCCTCACAAGCCAGGCCTCCACCATCTACATCTCTCAACAGTTTTCTTCCCAGCTCCCACCTCACCCAGCTTTGAATACTCAGTAGCTTTTCGCTTTAGGAGTTCCAAAGTCCTTCCGCAATTCTCCCCAAAACAACCCGGTCAGGTCTGTCACAGAAATATCCTTGCCCCGGTATCAGTTTCTGCCCTAGTTAAAGTTACTATTGCTATGATGAAACACCATGACCAGAAGAACTTACAGAGGGAAGGGTGCTTGGCTTACACTCCCACATTGAAGGAAGTCCACCCAGGAACCATGGCAGGAACTTGGTGCAGGAGCTGATGCAGAGACCATGGAGGGGAGCTGCTTACTGGCCTGCTCCCATGGCTTGCTCAGCCGGCTTTCTTAACAGAACCAATCACCAGCCCAGGGATAGCACCACCCACAATAAACTGGACCCTCCCCCATCAATCACTAATTAGAAAAATGCCCTACAAGCTTGCCTACAGCCCAGCCTTAACAAAGACATTTTCTTAGTTGAGGGTCCCTCAGATGATCTGATAACATTTTTATTTTCTTCTGCTTTTTAATAATAATTTATATACTTACGTTACTTATGCAGAACTGGGTTTGACTGCTTGGGGCATCTTTAACCTATGAAAAAGACAGGATTTTTTCGTCATGAACATAGTACATACGCTAATCTTTTGAGTGGTTAGCACATAGAGAGCATAGTCTAGAATATAGCTAGGTCTTTGTGTTATTGATAGTACTGAATATCATACATTTTTGTTCTAGAAAAGAGATGATTTGGGGCATATTTATGCTGAAATGTCTGGTATCTAGAGTCAAAGTTAAAGGTGTTCTAATGTCAAATTATAGTAAGCTTCTTGTTTCTCTAGGATGCTTGGGATCCTACTGTGTCTTCCATCTTCGTCCCTGTAGCCTTCTGTACTATGAAAGTTTCAAGTTAAGGGTAAACAGAGCTCATGTTTGCAGGGAGGGGTCTTAGGACAGCTGTCTCTGCTCAAGGCCAGGCTCCTAGTCCTGCTGCTGCTAGTCCTCCGCTGCTGGTTTGCTCCTGCCTCACTGAATGATGTTGCTAAAAGTGTAAATTTGCTGAGTTGTCAGAATTGTATTACATTTTCAATCTCAGTTTGTGCGTGTATTGCAGTAATCCTTTAGGGAGTCAGGACAACTGAATAGTTTGTTCTCCCTTCTTAAAGTCACATGATCAGGCTTGGCCTCCAGCGCTTAGAGCCGGCTCACTGACCCTCACATCAGATTGCTTTTTCAGCCAAGGCCTGGCTGTCTCTGGTTGGCCTCGGAGTCTGCAGCTGCTGCTTAAAAGCTTGTGTGCACTGTACCCCATCTTTGTCTGAGCTTAATGGACAAAAACAAAATAGAGCTTTTTTTAAAAAAGATTTTTATTTTATGTGTATGGGTGTTTTTCCAATCTACCTCTGTACTCTATGTGTGTCTGATCAAAGAGTCAAGAAGAGAGTGTTGGACCCCTGGGACTGGAGTTACGTACTCCAGTTGTGAGTTGCCATGTGGGTGCTGGGATTGGAAGCCAGGTCCCCTTGGCCACTGACAAGACCCATTTTACTGCTATGGCTCGTCATTGACTTGAACGTGAGACTTTCATTGTCTGTTCTCAATACTGTTAAGTACATTTCTTACCATAATCTTTTTTTTTTTTTGGTTTTTTCGAGACAGGGTTTCTCTGTGGCTTTGGAGCCTGTCCTGGAACTAGCTCTTGTAGACCAGGCTGGTCTCGAACTCACAGAGATCCGCCTGCCTCTGCCTCCCGAGTGCTGGGATTAAAGGCGTGCGCCACCACCGCCCGGCTTCTTACCATAATCTTTATAAAGCTTTTCCTTCTGCACATGTGTTCGTCTTTGCCCATAAAGCCTTGTTAGCTTCAGTTGTCACTGCTCCTGAGGCCAGGATTGAAGTTCTCAGCTGCATGGCCTGGGAGCTTCTGATTCCCTACCATCAACACCCACAGACACCGGAGATAGACTTTGGGAAAGTGGTCAAAAACCTTTGGGGTCCAGGAGGAGGGAAAGGTTGATTAGCTCCTCAGGCTTAACTTTCCAGGCTGTTCCAAGTAACACTGCTTTTGTGAGAAAGACCTTCAGCTGGGAAATGGCTCGGTGGTTAAGAGCCATTGGCTGCTCTCACCATGTTCCTTTGGGTATTTTACTATTGCCCTCATGATGGCTCAGAGCTGTCTGTAATTCCAGTCCCAGGGATTCTGAAACCTTTTTCTAGCCACTACTGGCATCAAGTATACACATGGGGCGCAGGCAGAACATCTATATTCAAAAAAGTAAATTAAAAATACTAATAAACTTGGATGCTGAGTTTACAGCGACATGTGGGCCACATGTCACCCAGAGGCTCAGATTGAGGCTCTCTGGAATTGTTCATGCGACGGTAGAATTGACAGTTGAGATGAGCAACGTGGTTGTGTTTAAGCTTGTTGTATTTATCAGAACCGTGCTTCTTGTAGGAATGGTGTTTCCTCCAGCTGTCCGTAGTTCTCACCTGAGGGGGTCACCACCAGAGCTGGTTCTTTTTTTTTTTTTTTTTTTTTTTTTTTTTGGTTTTTCGAGACAGGGTTTCTCTGTGGCTTTGGAGCCTGTCCTGGAACTAGCTCTTGTAGACCAGGCTGGTCTCGAACTCACAGAGATCCGCCTGCCTCTGCCTCCCGAGTGCTGGGATTAAAGGCGTGCGCCACCATCGCCCGGCCAGAGCTGGTTCTTGAACCTAGCAGCAGGATAATGATCTGCGATTCTGCTTTAATTTCTGTGATTCTGTATACATTTCTGTGGTAAGGACTGACTAAATTGGGACAGGTTATGCAGATTTAACTGACCTACAGTTAATATTTATTGACCCATTGTATAAACCCTGCGTCCTGGAAGAAGACTTGGCTTGTCTGGACAAAGTGGAGAATCTGAGTAAGGCGGCTCCAGCTGTGAAGGAGCTGGTAGGGAGCCAGAGTGTGTGTGTGGGGGGGGGGGGTGTAGCGTGCACAGAGCCCTAGGTTCATCCTCAGCACAACCTAATTGATATGGTAGTGCCGTGTGGGATATTTGTGCACTGCGTGAAAATGCATTGCTGTGTTTGGTATAAAAAATGCTAAACAGCCAATAGCTAGGCAGGAGGTAGAGGCTGGCTTCTTGGAGAGAGAGAACTGGGAACCAGCCCTAGGCCAAGCTGTCGTAGTGGGTCTCTGTGTCACTATCTGAGCTGGCTGGCGGGATAGGGACTCAGCAGTGGTGTGTGCCCGTAATCCTAGCACTCGTCTTAGGGCTGGAAGCTGAAGAACACCTTTCACTGCATGGCTCGTTCGCGGATGGAGAGACAGTCTCAAGGAAACATAAATAAATAAAATCCTATGTTAGGTGCTATTCCTATAATTCCAGTACCCCAAGCAGGAAGATAACCAATTTGGGGTCAGTTTGGGCTGTATGTGATTCAGATCTTGGTTTGGAAGTAAAGCTGTAGGAGATATGTGAGACAAACACTTGTGCTGGAAGGAAGCCTGTCGCTGCCCTGCTGCGTCGGCATGGAGACCACATGGCATGCCTGTGGTCCAGTGCGCCAAGTTGCTGAAGTGTGGAGCTGCCCCCACTTCATTGCTTACTCAGGGGCAATAGTTCCTGAACCCATTCCCTCAGCGCCCCCCCCCCCCATTAAAAAACATAAAATGTATTCTGTTAAGCCTTAAATGAGATAACTTGGTTATTAAGTTTTTGATAGGAATTAGTTTTATGGTATTTTAGGGTAACCTTTTACCTTTTCTCAACCCAGGGGATTACTTTATCAAATCTGTTGGCTTAAATAAGTTTGCTGTGTGCTTATTGTCCGAAAGTGCATTGGAGTTCGTGGTCAAAACCTTTGGTTTCTATTCCTGCACATCAGGCTTTTAAAGGCAGGCAACTGCTTGAGACCCTCCTCATACAGCACTTGGAGTTTACTGTGGGAAGCCAGATACTGCATCGGTGGATGTAGAGAGTATCATCCAAGCAGCTGTAAGGTCCATTAAAAGCAGCTCCTGGCATCAACTATGCCACTAACATTTTTGTGCTCTTCACTAAATTGGTTAGGTTGAAGCTATTGAGGTTACAGTTCAGAGGGGAGTTGAAGCCACCTTTGCCACAAGGGGGAGTAGGAGACTAAATTCAAAAACAGTGACCTGTTAAAATGAATTTATGGCTTAGCTTTTTATTTCAAATTTTAAGAGAGCTAGAAATAATGGAAGTCCTGTAGGTCTGCAGACTAAGACTAGAGACGTGGGCTGTGCTGTGCTTGGAAATCAGACTGTCTGTTCGGAGGATATTTTAGTAAAGTTAGTTTAGCTACATTTAAGTTTTAGTTTATTAGCTTTGGGAATTTTTTTTTGGTGTGTGTTTTGTTATATATAAGATTAAAGTCTTGTGTAGCCCACACTGGCCTTGAAATCCTGGTCCTCCTGTCTCTTAAGTGTTGGTACTTCCGCATCCGGTTTTTGTTTTTGAAATAAGGTATAATTCATAGCAAAATGAAGGCTGGCCTCAAACTTGGGGCAGTCTCCTCCCCAGTTCTAGGGTTTAGGAACGAGCACCAACCCTAGCTTAGGGCTTGTTCTCGTTAATGGCATTTTAGGTGGAGTACCATTGTGGTCATTAACTTTCACATGGCCAGTTGGTGAAATACTCTCAGGACAAAGTGAGAACGTCTCTCCCAAATCTCCTATTTACAAACCCGCCATTTCTGTTGATATTGAAATAATGAGCTCAGTGAGGAAATGAACCAGAGTGTAAAGCAGTATTGGAAGGGAAGCGCAAAGCACACTGCTAAGCCATCTTCTAGACCCCTCACTCCGTTCAGGGGTTTCTCTTTTAAAGGAAAGCTTCTGATCGCCTTTGTGTGAGGCGCACACTGCCACGGGACATAGGGCTTGGAATTACGCCGCCAGCCTTGCCACAAAGGTCTTTGGCCAGTGAGCCATCTTAACGCCTTTTTTTCTTTAAAGTGTGAGTGTTTTGCTCAATTGTATGTCTGTGCACTACATGCATACCTGGTATCCTTGAGGCCATCCCAAGAAACTGGAGTTAGAAATGGTTGTGAGCCACCGTATGGGAGCTTTGGTTCTCTGGAAGAACAGCCACTTAGAGGGTGAGCCACCTTACTGGGCCACCTCTCCAGCCCTTTATATTTTTTTATAATGATCTTTAACCAGGAATCTAACAATTGTCCACAAACTATTCTATACATCTTATTTATATTTAACATATTGAACCATCATACTTACTAGATTGTTCTAGAATTCTATTCAGGGTCATGTTTTATATACTTCATTTACTGTCCTTAAATTGAACCAATTTTTCAATCTGTCTTTGGTGTGTTGGCAACCCCCCCTTGTTTTGCAGGTTGTTTCTGGATTTGGTTTGCATTTGTAGCTCGTTTGGAACAGGAGTTGGTATTGCAGTCAGACTTAGAAGTCACGTGCTGATGTCCGGTTGCTGTGCTAACACTTTGATCTGTTTGTAAATTTTAAGAGTGTCCGATGCTGGGCTGGAGAGATGGCTTAGCGGTTAAAAGCATTGCCTGCTCTTCCAAAGGTCCTGAGTTCAATTTCCAGCAACCTCATGATGGCTCACAACCATCTGTAATGAGGTCTGGTGCCCTCTTCTGGCCCACAGGCATACACACAGAATATTGTATATGTAATTGATAAATAAATATTAAATAAATATTTTTAAAAATGTCCAGTGCTTTTGGTTTGGGTTTTGGATTTTTTAATGGTAAACTTTGTGATTACTGTTGTTAAAAGTTGTATGTTCTAAGTGTTTTTGCTTTAAGAAGGGGGTGTGCTCTTGAATTTCAAGGAAATGTGAGGGCTAGGAATAGACTGAGAACATTTGGTGTATTAGAGACACTTTCTTGGGATCAAATGAGAAAGACTTGACATTAATATTGTAATCAACAAGAAGATTGGGTGGGGCGCGGACTTGTGTCATAATTGTGACTTAGTGATAGTTAAAGCCAAACCTGGTTCACCTGCCCTGACAAGCTTTCCTGCCTTGTACTGTCCACCTCTGGCTTTTGCTGCTTTTCTTGGTCTAGAAAGTAATTTTCCTAGTATCGTACAAGTGGGGTAGCTCCATTGCTGCTGCTTGTGAAAATGTTCGTTTGTGCTTACTCTGACACCCAACCCTTTGTCATCTTAATTGAGCATGTGGGTTTCCAGAGACATGGAATTTTCTCCTGGGAAAACATCCATTAATCATCTGGCAGTGTCAGCCTAAGTTTCTGTTAATTGTTTAAAAGTTAATGGTGAGCTTAGTTTATTTTTATAATTATTTGAGAAATAAGTCTTTACGATGCTAAGGTAATAAAAATTTCTCCACTCAAGGTTGTTCTCAAGTTCTCATTTTTATTTAAATTAAGCTTCTGAAATTACACATTGTAATTCAGTCAAAATATAATATTGAGTGTCTTAGATGCAGACAGCATGGTAGGTTTGTTGTTGAGTTTAGAGCCCATTGCTGTAACTGAGGTGGAGGCAAAATCGCTCGAGTCCGTGAGTTCCAGTCCCAGTGTGGATGGTGTCAAGGTTCTAGCTTAGAAAAAAGTATGTGAGAAGTTAAATGATAATTGTACCTGCTCTGAGATACCGTGAAAACCCCAGCCTGCTGTTTTCTGTATCTTCTAGTTTATTTTAGGCTTGAGTCTTGGTGTATGTGTCATGTTCTATAGTGTAACGTTGTTTGATCCCTTGTTGTTGCCAAGGAGAATATATTTTCTTGGTCTCCTTAAAGTAAGACTTCTAGAAGTAGACACTGTAGGTAAAATGTAAGCACATATAAAATAAACCTGAGGAAGAATGTGGTGTTAGTATTGAAGTGTCTTAGCACAGGTAATAGTTTCCTGCCCTGAGGTGGGGTGGACGGAAATGTAGTTGCTGGATCTTTAAGATGAGCTCCTGCTCCTTGAAGGGAGCGGGTCTTGAAAGAGACATGTGCAGCGCTTGTTAGTCAATGTTTGCTGGTGTGGTCCGGTGTTGTCATGACAGTGTAGGCAGCCATTGTTGCCCGCCTCTGTGGGTGGGGGTGTTTTGTCTGTATACGTTTGTGCACCTTGCACACTCCTGGTGTCCTTGAAGGGCAGACAAGGAAGGGTGCCAAATCCCTTGAAACTCAAGTTACAGATAACTAAGCCACCATGTGGGTGCTGGGAACTACACCAGCTTTTGCTGTCTAAGAAAATCCCGCTTACCAGACAGCAGAGCAAGGAGGGAACATCCCAGGGCCATGGTATATATGCTTTACTGCACTCACAGGCTTGAATTAACAAAGATTGTATCATCCTTAGAGATAGAAAAGCCCTGGTATTGGCAGCATTTTCTGTGAGGAGGAGTAAGAAATGCAGGCGTCTGTCCGCGTGCGCAGACTCCAGGCCCCATTGCCTGCTGCTGTCCTTTGTGAATCGTAGGTGTCTCTCAGATGTTTGGGACCGTGGTTATGTCTGGAAAAGACAGGTGCGACTTGTGCATCAGGCTAGCTGCTTTTGTCCGTAGGACCCTCCTTTTACTTCTGAGAACTTCAGACGGTGAGCTGTGGTTATTCAGATGGGTGTTTGGTAGACACTGACAGTTAATGCAGTGAGTCAGCCCATCACTTCAAGGAAGACGCTGTTGTTGGGGTGATAAATGAGAACCGGGAAAACTAATCTTGTGTTCCAACAATTCCTTAATGAGTGCAGAGCGGTTTGGAGACATAAATGTGAATTGCAGATACTCAGTCTTCACTATAGTATATGTCCCTGTGCCTTCGCAGTTACGCCATCCGCCTTCGAAGTCAGGTCTCATCCCTCGAATTGATTGCTCATTGTATGCGAGCAAAATTTAGGAGATTGCATTGTATTTCACAGAAGTTCCTCTGTGTGTGTGTGTGTGTGTGCGCGCGCGCGCACGCACGCACTTTCAAAAAACCAAACAGCCTGCTTTGCTGCTTTTAAACATCCCTTTATTTTTGGTTCTTATCCTTGCCCGCTCCCTTCAGTAGATGTCATTGGTTTTGGTCAGTTTGGTAGTTGCTTTAGTTGCTTGCCTCTTGTATTAACCTCATGTTAACGGTGTTAACAGGGTTTAGATTTGAAAAAGACTATGTTGGCTTTTCATCTCAAAACCCCAAGTTATCCTTTTGAGTTCTGGAGGAGGACTCACTGCCCACCTAGCCTTGTCCACTAGTCTGCTTAAGGAGACTGTCCTCATAGGGAATTTGCTGGTCTGTTTGGGTGATGACGGGAATGTGTAGCCCAGGCTACCTCGGTCAGACCACCAGCCTGGGTGCTTTCTATTTCTATTTAACGAGGCTGCCCTGTTGAAGGTGTTCTGTTAATTCCCAGTTCCTCAGTGCCTGTCTTGTTATATGGCTGTAGTCTAGATTTGGTCATGCCAAGTACAGTGTGGTACTGAACTTTGGCTCCTAGTTGCGTTGGTGTATCTTGGAATTGCATTCTCCTTTTCAGTGGACAAAGCACGCTGTTGAGAGAGGAAACACGTCATGGTAGTCTAGAACTGAGGCGGTCTCGGTTTGTGGTTCTGGTGCCTTGTGGCAATCCTCCTGTGGTGGTGGGGGGGGGGGCGCTGGCAGGGTTATTAGAAAAATGAAGATTTTGTTTTGAAATCTTTATCTTAATCTATAGTGTTTGATTAAGAAATATTCTTTGCTTTGTAAATGTCAATCTTCTTACTATTTCTGGTTTTGTTTTGTCTTTTTCTCCTTCTGAAGTCTCTTTTGGAAAAGTTCTTGATCCCCAATGCTTCACAAGCAGAAAGCAAAGTCTTCTATTTGAAGATGAAGGGCGACTACTACCGTTACCTGGCTGAGGTGGCTGCTGGCGATGACAAGAAAGGTAAGTGGCTTTGTGGACCCTGCCTTGGGAAAGTCCACCTTCTCCCTTTTGACGGCCTAGAGCCCTTCGGTAGTGTTGTGTAGAGCTCATTCCTTCTGCTCTAGCTTCTGCCTACGTTGGTAAACACCAGAGTGACATGAGGAATCAGAATTCCCAGAGCAGAATGAGGAAATCCTGGAAGTGCAACATAATGAGAGTCCATCATCCCTCAGTATTAGTACTTAATGGGTGTGCGGGTGTTTGCTTGATGTGTGTCCAGTGCTGTTGGAGGTCAGAGCAGTGCAGTCCCATTCCCTGGGGCTGGAGTTAGAGTTGGGAGCTGTCATGAAGGTATTGGGATTGAGCCCAGGTCCACTGGATTCTACCTCACCCATACTCTAAGTTGCTTTTATCTCAACAACAGTAGCCGGTGACTAGTATGATCCAGGGTACCATTTTGATTTGTTGTTTTAAATTAAATATTTGCTTAAGGTTGTTAGATTTCATCTTTCAGGGGGCATGCACGATGTTAAATGAAAAGTTTGGCTAAGATGAAGCTGGAGCCCGGGTGTTGAGTGCATTTTACTGTTTGATTTCCCAGGAATTGTGGACCAGTCACAGCAAGCGTATCAAGAAGCGTTTGAAATCAGCAAAAAGGAAATGCAGCCAACACACCCTATCAGACTGGGTCTGGCCCTTAACTTCTCTGTCTTCTATTATGAGATCCTGAACTCCCCAGAGAAAGCCTGCTCACTTGCAAAAACAGTATGTAGTTCACCTGTTATATGGAAGGAGATAGCGCTGTCTTCATGGCTTGGTTACTGAAGTGTGCTTTGTTGCAATTGCAGGCTTTCGATGAAGCCATTGCTGAACTTGATACATTAAGTGAAGAGTCCTACAAAGACAGCACGCTAATCATGCAGTTACTGAGAGACAACTTGACAGTGAGTACTGATGGCACTCGGTGCTGTGTGTAGCAGAGATTCTGTGCTCAGAGATACTTACAGCCTTTAAATTACTAAACACACTGTCCCTACACCACATGAAGAAGAAAACTACCTTACTGAAGACACATCACTGGTATTTTGAGTATGTGGTTTGGATTTGTATTCTCATAAGTTGTTTACATTTCAAGCTTTGAGTATTTTCTTTTTCATACCAGAGTTGTGTGCTTAATCAACACAACTAAAACTGGAGCCAGGGTTCTTGGGGTAGAGAAATAAGGATTGTTGTAGTGTGAAGCAGCGGGGCTGCGTCCTGCCACCCGGCCGCCGGCTAACTTTATACCCGAAATAATTACACGGAAACTGTATTTTTTTAAAACACTGTCTGGCCCATAGTTTTAGCCTCTTATTGGTTAATTTTTACATCTTTCTTTAACCCATATTTAGTAATCTGGGTAGCACCACGAGGTGTGGCTTACCAGGAGAGATCTTAACCTGTGTCCATCTCGGAGAGGAGCAGCATGGAGACTCACTATGGCGAATGCCTGAAGCGTCTCCCCAACTCTACTTTCTTGTTCCCACAATTCTGTTCTGTCTACTCCACCTACCTAATTTTCTGTCTCTTAAAGGGCCAAGGCAGTTTTCTTTATTAATTAACCAATAAAAAAAACATAGACAGATAACTCTCCTCCATCAGATTGTAAGTTGCAGGCTAGCCTGGACTACATAATGACCACCTGCTTGGGCTACAAAGCAAGATTTTGTCTCAAAAACAAAAGTAAACGTGAGGCTATTTGTGTTGAAGTTGGTTTTCTTCGTTCGTGTGTTTGTGTGGCTGACTGGTTTACACAGCAGGAGCTGGGAAGCTTAGGTTCTATACCCTTGCTTCCCGAGCTCTTCCTGGGGAAGGTTGGAAGGACTGCGTCCTGTGTGGAAGGTCTGAAGATGAACCCGGTGCCATTATCTTACCCCAAACAAAAACTAACAATTCTTAATACAAACTGAGAATTTATTTCTGTGGTTTTTATTATTTAAATTGGGATTCAAATAAAGGCTGTGCCTTACAGTTGACTTCTTGGGTTCTCTCTTCAGATAGTATTACCTTTGAAGTTTCGAGGCTTAGGGGTGTGAGTCAGAGAAAGGGTAGAAATGGGTGTGTATAGCCTAGTGTATAGTCTAGAGACGTGTCCTGCCTTCTGTGCGTCTCACTTCCTGCTCCAGTCTGCTGCCAGATGGCTAAACTTAGTAAATGCAGTTGGGGTTGTCTACAAAATTAAAGACATAAATAAAGAAATAAGGGCTAGTGTAACATTGAGGACTTGCTCTGTGTGCTGGAGGTGGAATTTAGGACCTTGTGCATTCTGGGAAAATGATTTACCACTGAGCTGTACCCCTAGCCCAAATGAAAGAAAATATGTGAAATAATGAATCATTTGATTCATTCACTAATTTTTAATAAAATAAGAATGTTGGAAGATGGAGATGGCGCTCCTTGGAGAGTGTGTGACCCTGAATTTAATCCTCAGTACTGTTAAAAAAGAAATTTTCTTTTCCTTGCCAAGCATCAGTGGGAGGCCGAGGCAGGAGAAACACAAATGCTAGGCCAGTCTGAGCAGCGTGTAAGACTGTCAGGTTTTTGTACTCTGAAGTGGGGAGGTGGTATTGAAAGTCGACCTTATGTCTAGTTGTGGGGAGCTCCTGACCTAACACTTGGGTCCATTGAAGCTGCTATGAGTCCAGCAGCGTCCACCGCCGCTGCGAGAAGCGCACTTCATCCTGAGGCATCTCACCCGTCTCCCATCACAGCCTTTCCGGAAACACTGAAAACCATTGACTTTGTTGGTTTTTTTGTTTTTGTTTTTTTTTAAATTTAGTAATTGGGGATTTACATTTGTTTTTCTCTTTTTGAGATTGTGTGGCGAGGGGACACTTGTGGGTAGGTGCTTCACTCTAGATTGTTGAGATTGGCAAGACTGTGGTTTAGGGACTGAGACTGAGATCTCTTCTCTTGGCGAATAGCCGCTAGACAGGCGCTGTGGGTCCAGCTGTAGAGCCTGGCCACAAGCCAGGACCGAGGTACGTGTGCAGGAAAGGTTTTTTTGTTTGCTTGTGTGGTTTTCTTTCTCTTTTGATCTGAAGAATGCTGAAACCCTCTTTCCCTCTCTTACCAGTTGTGGACATCGGACACCCAAGGAGACGAAGCAGAAGCAGGAGAAGGAGGGGAAAATTAACCGGCCTTCCACCCTTTGTCTGCCTCGTTCTGAAATTTACACAGTAGACCGTTTGTCATCCATGCTGTCCCACAAATAGTTTTTTGTTTACGATTTACGACAGGTTTATGTTACTTCTATTTGAATTTCTATATTTCCCATGTGGTTTTTATGTTTTAATATTAGGGGAGTAGAGCCAGTTAGCTTTAGGGAGTTACTCGTTTTCATCCTGAGGTGGCCAATGTGGGGATGTGGAATTTTTACACGAGTTATACGTGTTTGGCATAGTACTTTTGGTACATTGTGGCTTCAGAAGGGCCAGTGTTAAAACTGCTTCCATGTCTAAGCAAAGAAAACTGCCTACATACTGGTTTGTACTGGTGGGGAATAAAAGGGATAATGGGTTCCAGTCATGAGTGTAGTTGTTGTGGGTACTTTAAGGTTTGGAGCCCTTGTGAGGCTGTGGTACAAACAAACATCCCTTGGATACACCTTGGAATCGTGTGTCTCTGCGCGCACTCTGACCACAGCTCCAGAAGTGGCTCTCAGGCAGAGGTGTGACCCAGCTTACTCTGATAAGGGCAGAAACGGTTCACATTCCATTATTTGTAAAGTTACCTGCTGTTTGCTTCCATTTTCGCTACCCATTTCCTCTGTATTTAAATGTTTTAGGCAATCTAGGAACAAAGGTAACAGTGAAGCTGTGGTAATGAATTGCTCGTGTTGGCTGCTCCGTGCTAAGAAGCACAGCGGTAGACAGATCCCATGTATTTAACTTTTTTTTAGTTTTTTGTTTTGTTTTTTGCTTTTGTGATTTTTTTCTTTTTTTGATACTTGCCTAACATGCATGTGCTGTAAAGATAGCTAGCAGGGAAGACTCGATGACGGCCAGCTTTGTTCCATGTCTGAGATTCTCATGAACAATCCAAGCATAATTGTTAAGAACACATGTATTAAAGTTCATGTAAGTGGAATAAAAGTTTTATGAATGGATTTTTCAACTACTTTTCTCTACAGCTTTTCATGTAAATTAGTCTTGGTTTTGAGACTTCTCTAAAGGAAATTGTCTCCTTGTTCCCTCTTGGCAGCTAATGGGCTTTAACCAATTTTGAATGCAAAATTTATCAACAACCACAGAAACGCTACTGTAACTTCCTTTCTTGACCATGTTCCCGTACTCTTTCCCCCTTCTTACTCCCTTTCAAAATTGAAGTGGACCTTTTATTTTTCTGGGTGCGGGGTGGGAGGGGAGATTGATTGGCAAAGGTAATGTGTTCCATTTGAAACTTTGGTCTACAGCGTTTTCTAATTTAAGAAGCCACAATGCTCTTGGCCCATTGTGACACTGGGCAGCATTAACTGTTAAGTTCTGTGCTTCCAAATCGCTGTTGGTTTTTAAGAATTTCTTGATGCTCTTGCAGCTGCCTCTGGTGTCCAGCCCTTCATTTCTACTGTCAGGTGCACAGGATCACTTCTGTTGGCTGTCTTGGCACCCACCATTCCGACTTGTTGGCCGTGTATTTGGGGAAAGGCCGCATGATCTCTCTGGCTCCACTCAGTGTCTAAGATACCCCGCTTCCTCTGCTTGCATCCACAGCCTCCCCTCATCCTCTTTCCCACAGCCCAGCTCTCCTTGGTTGAGCTTGTGTTTATCTCCCTGGAAACCCCACCCTGAATGGTCTGTCCCGGCTCCCATGAAGCCCTCCCTCCTCCTCTCCTCCAGTAACGATGGGGCTAAGTCACACCCAAAGCTCACACCTACCGAGTATTTCCTCACTACTTTACAGAAAACACCAAACAAAAATGCCATTTTAAAAGAGGTGTATTTTTTTTTTCTTTTAGAATGTAAGCTCCTCGAGCAGGGACAATGTTTTCTGTATGTTCTGTTGTGCCTAGTACACTGTAAATGCTCAATAAATATTGATGATGGGAGGCAGTGAGTCTGTGATGAGGGTGAGAAAAGCCCCGCACTGTTCCGTGGCTTATTTCATCATGATCTGATGACATTCGGTCAAATTATCCCAAATATACTGCATTCGAATGAAAGTGCAGTGGGGGTGGGGGCGTGTTCCCAAGAGAAATAAACCACATGCATTGTGGTCCCGGGATGCATCTTCAGCCACAACCCATTGACTTTGAGTTTGCCTCCGCTCCCAGGCCAGGGAGAACTAAGCTGTGGACAGCAGGATGTCCTC
Organism: Arvicola amphibius; assembly: GCF_903992535.2. NCBI lineage: Eukaryota > Metazoa > Chordata > Mammalia > Rodentia > Cricetidae > Arvicola > Arvicola amphibius. The sequence goes on along the minus strand of NC_052055.2, from coordinate 3,215,079 downwards.
TCATTCCAGCAAATTACAAATGATCCCTGACCTGTCACATTTGCCTATTGGCTCTTCATATGCACTAGACATTGCTCAACTAGTTTGATTCTGAAATTGTGATACTTAACCTGCTACTAGTTATTGATGTTTTTTATGAATAGTGCCCAATAGATGAAGAAAGATTTGCAACCTCAAATTTTCCACCCCTTGGAATTTGAATAATAAATTTGTTTTTAACTTATTTCCCTAATTGTCCCAAATCAAGGCTTCATGTCTGTTTTGTTAATGTAACATAAAGCCAGGAAATTGTTGAACCGGGCAGTGTTTTAGTGTTTTGTGTGTGTGTGGTGCCGGGATTACACCTTTGGAAAAACAAGTTGTACTATTTGAAGGGGAGCAGCAGGTCTGGGCTGTGGCAAAAGGAAGTTTGACCTCTGGCCTTTGCAGTTGGCAGCTCTTCCTTCCTCGTGCTGCCGAGAAGGGGAGCTAAGGGGAGACTAGGCCAAGTTCTAGTCTAACCAAGTAGTGAAAGCTTGTCATCTCAGCCCTCCAGCTGGACAGTGCAAGTCAGTGATTGGGAAACGGCGCGGGCTTAGAAGGCTGACCCAAGGACTCAGCGGCAGGAATGTCCCGCGAGTGTGTGGGATAGGTTGGTACCTTAGCCAGGGACCCACACTTGGGTGTGGGAAGTGTGGTTTTGCACAGGTGCAGGCTGGTCTGGAGAGCAGGGCTGCCACCTCCCCTGACCTTTGCACTGGGAAGTGACTCAGAATGGTGTAGCAGGAACTGTTGAGGGCTGGAGAACCCAGCTGTTGGGAAGGCTGTTCCTGTGGGTCCCGCACCGCCTGACCCAGTGTACTGAAGCAGCTAGTACAGCTAGCTAGAAGCTGTGTGGTACAGAACTGAGTATGTTCACACCTCACCCTCGGTGATAGCAGAGACAAATGCTTTACAGTCGAGTCAGGTTCAGAACATTTCTAGAAATCCCAGCTTGAGTACCCTAGTCGTTTGTCTTGTCAGTGTCCCCATCAGGTACTCCAGCTGGCGTTGGTGGGGACCAGCTGTTGCTGGTGGTCAGCAGTGCCAGGTTTATGTCGACGTTAACACTAGCGGACAAGAATTACTGTTGATGGCTCGGGTGATAAAGGTGCTTAGCACCAGGCCCGATGACCCAGTTTCGACCCCTGGAATCCACATGGTGGAAGGAGAGAGTTTTGTATTCTGACCTCCACAAGTACACAGGCAAAGTAAGTGTAATTTAAACATTTAGCCCAGGAATCCCCTGGTTGGCTGCCTCTTAGAAACCTGGTGTGTGAGCGTGAGAAGCCAGAGAACCAGCCACGTTCAAATTCACAGCTACTGTGACTGAGTTGGCAGAATCCCTAGACATCCAAATGCCTGTTGGAAGATAGAATTGCTCTGATAATCTTCAGTGGGGAGCAGGGATCAAACGTAACTTCTGAAGCCGGAGAGGCAGCTAGCTTAGCAGCTAATGGCTCATACGGCCTGGACCTCTGGTATCCACCGGCACCTGTACTCTCATACACAAACAAGATTAATTAGCCAAGTGGTGGTGGCTTATGCCCTTAACTCTAACACTCTGGAGGCAGAGGCAGGTGGATCTCAAGTTTTGAGTTGGAGGCCAATCTGGTCTACAGAGCGAGTTCCTGGACTGCCAGGCTACACAGAGAAACCCAGTCTTGAAAAAAACATAGAAAAAAAAATTTTTTTTTTTTTTTTAATGGTGGTTAAAAACACTGGCTGGTTCTCCAGAGGACCCAGGTTAGAGTTCCAGACCCACCCGGAAGTGCACAACTGTAACCTGAGTTAGAGGGTCTAACGCCATCTTCTGGTGTCTGAGGGCACCAGGTATACAAGCAGTGCGTAGACAAACATACAGGCAAAACACTCAAACTGTTTTTAACTAAAAGCTTCAGCTGACTATACATTATGAACCTTACGAAATTTTAAATGAATAATTTATCCACGTATGTGTGATAAACCTGTTTCTTCCATCCAGGGCATGAAATGCAAGCATAACGTTAATAGAGAATGCCGTAGACTAGAAGCGGGGAGCAGGCTAAGGCGAGAGTCACAGGTGGATAATGAGCAATCAGAAATGTTCCGCAGTTGGGGCTGTGCTGGGGGCTTCCAGATGCAAAACCAGCGATGATAGACGGGTTATGATGGATCCAGGGTCAGGTGTTGCCGTTTCCAGGAGGGAGGAAACGGAAGCTTGCGTGAGAGCTTAAAGATAGCATTGGAAGAGATAAAACGGGAGAAATAGTTACCGAGTCTGTTTAGGCAGGGGAATAAACACACAAAACTCAACGGAAACTGAAAAACTGCCAAGCTGCATCCCACTGTCCCTCTGGAGTGGAAAGTGTCCATCTAAGGTGAAGCAGGATGGTCCTCAGGGCCTCTGCGGGTAGAGTGGGTTTCCTATGCCTCTGATCCCCGAGGAATTACAGCACATTAGGAGGGCTCTTGGATGAGTGAGTCCATCCTAAGGGTCTCCTACCATTTGAGGAAGTGTTCCTTCCGGATCACAGGTATCTCCTATTGCACCGTGGGGGGCAGAGTACGGCTTTTAACCTTTTCTCCCCCTTCAGCAGATTCTTCTTGGATTCTTCAAGACATCTGTACTTAATGGAATTGGAATTTTTATTTATTTCATTTTTAAGTCTGGCTTGAGAGAGTTGAGTACATCTTTAACGGTTCAGAGCAGAGCGAAGAGTAGTAGCGTTTTGTTGGTTTTATTTTTGCCCAGATCTGTAGGAGGTATATGGACAGTTTGGGAATGTTAGTCCGTAAGTCTTGGCTAAAAGGTTGAAAGGTCCGTAAAGTTGGAAATGAACTTGATGAGAGGAAGCTTTATAGTGGTGGACCTGTCCTCACTACTGCTGTCTGCCCAGTGGCAAACAAGGAGGATATACCACCTTACAGGGTGGTATAGGGCTAACCTGTGTAGCACTGGGGCTCAGGCTGCTGGGAAACTCTGAACACGGCCGGCCGTGCCCCTGGTGGAATCATTACTAAGGGGCAGCGCTTCCAGGTATGAGCTGGCAAAGCAGGTGTGCCTGCTGGATAGGCTGGAATCGAGACAGCTGACCCGTTTCTTTTTTTTTCTTTTTTTTTTTTTTTTTGGTTTTTCGAGACAGCCTGACCCCTGTTTCAAAGGGGCTGTTTGGGTGGAGCATCAGGGTCTGAGAGTTAGCAGGAGCCAGTGGAGGTGGCTTCCAAAAGAGTCGGTAAAAATCATGCCGGGCGGTGGTGGCGCACGCCTTTAATCCCAGCACTCGGGAGGCAGAGGCAGGCGGATCTCTGTGAGTTCGAGGCCAGCCTGGTCTACAAGAGCTAGTTCCAGGACAGGCTCCAAAGCCACAGAGAAACCCTGTCTCAAAAAAATCAAAAAAAAAAAAAAATCAGTGAACCTGTTAGGGGAAAAAGACTAAGATGAGCTTAAAAAAAAACATGTGCCAGGGGCCCAGGGAGATTGCTCAGTGTGTGTGAGGTGCTTTCAGGAAGACGAGGATCTGAGTTCAGATCCCTAGCACTCCTGTGAAAACATAGTCCTAGATCTGGGGACACAGACACAGGAGGGTCCCTGGGGCCCGCTGGCCGCCTACCTCAGTGAAACACCTTGTCTCCCATCCCAGTACTAACCAGGCCCGACCCAGCTAATTTCCAGGGCTCAGATGGGATTGGCACATCAGGGTGGTATGGACAAAGGAATGCCGTCTCGTCTCGCAAAACAAGATGGAGGTGACAGAGGAAGAACCCTTGGCAACCTCTGCCCTCTACTTGCGCACACGCACGTGCACACACAAACACACACACACACACACACACACACACACGCAGCAGTGGTGCATTAGGGAACGAAAGCAAAGCCTTTAACTTCCTCTTGCATTAATCTGACCAAGAACAAGCACAAAATTGAATTCTCCACTTCTCTCCTGTCTTCTTTCTGCCTATAAAATAATTATCTAGCCTGGCCTATCTGAATATTGTGTGTGTGCCTTTGAGTTGTGCCTCTACATCTGTACCTGTGTCTGTGTGTACCTGCCGGCAGGTGTGTGTGTATGCACGCATGTGCACATACATGGGTTTGGGTCCCTAACAAAGGGCTTTGCTCTGTTTATTGATGAGCACACACACACAGTATGGAAAAAGAATGGGGGATTTTTAAAAACAGAAATCTCTAACATTAGGTTTTACAAGGGAATAACTGACCCCAGGCGACTTAGCAGCACTCAAAACCCCAAGATCTTTCACCCTATAATCTGCATTTTGCTTCCAACATTGTGGTGGACATTTGGTGAATAAGGTTGCTTCCAACATTGTGGTAAACATTTGCTGTATAAGGCTGCTTCCAACCTGATGGTTGCTTCCAGCAAGTGATTACAGCATGCACGTTGTTATTCCAGCCAAGGGCATGGAAGAACACACAATTTAAGATCAAAGCCCTGTGTTGAGCTTTTGTAAAAGTTGGAATACATGGACAGCCCAAGGCTTAGTAAGGTTGGTTACATTGTTTTGTTTGTTTTTAATGCTGGTTAAATATAACCAGGCTGAGCAAACAGTAGGACAGCAGGTAACACATAGCCTTAGCAGGTCCCTAGGGATATTATTCAATACATAACCTTAGCAGGTCCCATTGCTAGGGATATTATTGACCTGGTAGCAAGGTCTGAAAAATTCAGTCTCCTTCAGGTCAAAAGATATCTTCCAAAAAAACATTTATCACTACATCAGTTCAGTGAGACCTTGTCTCCCATCCAAGCACTAGCCAATCCAGACCCTGCTTATCTCCAGGAATCAGGAACTCACATGGTGGTGTGGCTGAAGAAAGAGATCTTGGCTTGTAAAATAAGATGGAGTTGACAGAGGAAGACACTCAACATCAAACTCTGGCCTACACACATGCACGCACGTGCGCACACACCTGTAACTCTCCAGTTCTCTTCAGTTCCATGCAGATAAGTCTTGTTCACACAGCAGCCAGGGGGAGGGGGTGACAGTGAGGGAGGACCAGGGTTCTCAGGACCTAGACATGAAGCTGCCCTCTGGAGAGGAGAGAGCTAGCTGTAACCCAAAGTGAGACTGGGGGCTACAGGCATGACTGTACAGAGTCCATGGTTTTGGCCCCACTTTCGTTGAAGTCTCTTGGCTGAGCAGGCGTAGAACTTGAACTGTCTACAAGATTGCAAATGGTCAAGATGGAAGAAGGCAGAGAAAACAAACCGGAAAAAAAAGATCTCTGGAAATACTGTCTTCCCGGCAATGGCTGCCTTAGGTAGGGAAACTGGGCTGTGTGTCTAACTTAGTAAAGCCACACCACTAAGAAACACATCCCCATTCCCTGCTCAATTGTTTCCCTGTTTTCTTTCAGAGGACCTTAAAGCAAAACACTAACCACAAAGGACTTTGCTTTTCTTAGGAAGGAAAGTATTTAGTAACTTTGCTTTTCCCAAAGATTAAGCCTAACTCTTTTTAAAAAATTACTTTGTGTATGTGTGTGGGGGGGAGTTGTGAGCCTGTGTAAGCATGTGTGAGCATGTGTAAGCATGTGTAAGTATGGGCTACTGGTGAGTGTACTAGACAAGCACTCTGCAACCCAAGCTGCATCTCTGTGAACTCTCTCTCTCTGAAGAGCTTACTGCACAATATGAATGTGTGCCGTGGCCATCAGAGAAAATACTGTGCCTTAGTCTCCCTCCTACTGGCTGGCACCTGGAGCTGGCACAGGTGACAATTTCTTGCTTCTAAGATCTACTCCAGCTGTTGGGAGGATCCTGATGACAGCTTGGGAACCAGACATCCTCTCCCACTCATCTATAGGAGCTGAGACAGCGGTGGATCTGGGGGCAGGGAGGCCAGGCAGGTGCTGCCTTTGCTATTCTCTCAGCCTCTGTTCCAAGGCACCCGACTTAAATGAAAAGACTGGCTACCAAAAAAAAAAAAAAAAAAAAAAAAAAAAAAAAAGCCCCTCTTTCTAAGGCCTCAGATCCAATGTCTTTCACTTAGTGACTCTTACTTAGCCTGGCAGAAAACAGCCCACCAAAGAGTTACCCACTAGTGTCCAGAGGACTGTAATTGGATTTTTTTAAATAAAAAAACGGAATGAGAAACAGCAAAGAATGCTCACCCCCTCACAGTTGCGACAAGAGAAGGTGTGGCACCTGCCACCCACATCCCATGAGTCAAACGCCTAAAAGCTGGCCATGACAGGCTTTAAAAATCCTGGTTGACAGAATGCCTGCAGCTTCTGATGCCTTCAGATCAGGGCCAGGGAGGGGAATGGAAAAGGAACATCTAGGCAAACCACAGGTGTGTGAATGCATGTGTGTGTGTGTGTGTGCGCCCGCGCGTGCGCTTGGAATCGGAAGGTAATGGGCATGAAGAGACAGGTGGGGGTAGATCTGGGGAGATGCTGCGGCATGGGTGTTCCTAAAGGAATGTGCCTGATAGCACACTGCTCTAGGGAAGAAAGCGCTCACTGCCCTGGCGTGTCCAGGGAGGAAGACGGCAGAGTGCATCTCCAGCCCATCCTACAGTGGTCCCTGCCCACCCAGCCAATCTTAGCTGATGAGTACCAAGACGATAATGATGTTCTTCTCCCATCCCCACTGTAAAGGCTCAGAGAAGCCATCAAAGCGGCCCCCGAGGCTGGGACCTCAGGAGGCAGAGGAGAATGAGCTCTCTTCCCCAAGGGTGTCCACAGCTCTTGTGTAAGAGTCAGTCTTGATACTGATGTGGCCAGTGGGAACTGGATGACGGAAAGGCTCTGATGAGACAGATGGCATGATTGCCACTTCTGCCCCATCATCTGTCAACAGGAAGTTCCAGGGAGCCACCACCTAGAAGGAGGGGTTCCCTGTTTCAAGAACCCCTGGCCAGAGTGCTCAAAAGAAATGTCAGGGAAAGCCACCGTTACCGGCCAGACTTCAGGGTTTGTGAAGGGGCTCACATGCACTTATCAGTAAACTGCTCTGCCTCCCAGAAATAACCAAGTGCAATCCGACATAATCATGTACCCATTCATTCATTCACTCACTCACTCATCTACTTGTTCACGAACTGTCCAATCCATTCATTCATCTTTTTGGTGTCTCATTAATTCACTTACCATATGGGAGAGTGTTCTATCACACTATCCAGCCCTCTTTCAACCCTAGCAAACAGCAGCTTGGGGTCACATTAGATTGGTTTATGGGTAATCCAACTATGGCTGTCTCCACACTGGAGAGGTGACAGCCTGGTAGCCGCTCAGCGTATAGGACTGGATCCTCGGTGGTCCGCTGGTCTCCAGTTTATGCTCGAAGGGCAAACAGTTCATAGTTCATAGTTCAAGCAGCTGGGGCAGACACACTTGGGCAAGTAGCCCCATTTTCCTGTGGGCCATAGCAGAAAGGCACTGCCCACTTGGGAGGGGCTTGGCCTCTCAGTTAATCCTGCAAATACCCTCGCAGACCTGCCTGAGACCCAGCTCTTCTGGATTCCAGATCCAATCAAATTGACAAACTCAGGTGAGCTATCACATAAGTGTATTAAAAATAGTATTTTAAGATACACTCAGTATTAAAATGTTAGTCTTTTGCTGCAGCGAAGCTGTAAGCACAGCGCTCACCTCACGGTTCTGAGACTATATCCGGGAGTTCAGAGACCACACAGCTACTGCCTCTGGGGCCAGATGCTAGTTCTGCATATCCTACAACTGCCTGGAACCTGCTGGAAGGACGCGGTATCTACCCTGAGTGTTTTATTTCCCTTCTTTTTTTAATATTTATTTATTATGTATACAATATTCTTTCTGCATGTATGCCTGAAGGCCAGAAGAGGGCATTAGACCTCATTACAGATGGTTGTGAGCCACCGTGTGGTTGCTGAGAATTGAACTCAGGACCTTTGGAAGAGCAGGCAATGCTCTTAACCGCTGAGCCATCTCTCCAGCCCCTTTATTTCCCTTCTTTGATTGTCGTTTCTGACAGAGCTTTCCATGGACTGAGTGGGAAGGGATGCTCGCTGAATGGTTCCAAATGTGGACCAGGGAACCAGAGCATCTGGGCCCAGCCTTGGCGAAGCACCTGACACACTGAAATAGGACACTGGGGGCAGTGGCAGGACACAGGAGCCATTTGCTAAGCATTCTTCCCGATCTGCGCACCACTCCACACCCACACTGCCGCGGACAGACCTGGAGGGGACAGGGGCTCCGTGAGTCCTCTGTACGCTAGGGGCACGCTCCCCAAGGCTAGAGCCATCGCCAGTGAGAAACTCTGTCAGCAACGTCGCATGTTCTCGTTTAGAAGTCTCTGCAGCCTGTGACAGGCTCAGGCTGCTTCCTCCTTCCCCTGACTCCTCAAGGGCCAAGAAGGGCAACATCAGTTTCCAGACCCCCTCAGATGGATTGAGTCCCCAAAGATCCAAGCAGCAGCTACAGAAAAACTAGAGTGACCCCTCAGAGGGGGTCGGGGTACCCTGGATGTGGTCCAACTTCTCCTAGTGTCTCAGAACTCTTAAGAAAGGCTCTTCAGTGAAAAAGCACACAAAGAACGAGACCTCAGAATTATTCTAGTGAGCCTGGCTGACATTTGGACATCGTTGCCCACTACTCCGCATGGCTAGACCCATGTCTTTCCTATCCTGATAGCGCCTCTGGATGCGGGCCGTTACTGTACCTCTCAAGGTGCCTCAAGCTCCTCACTCTTCCCATGTCCATGGTACCTGCTCCTGTCTGCATCTCCCCCCCTCCCCCCCCCCCCCCGTGTGTGTGTGTGTGTGTGTGTGTGTGTGTGTGTCTGGGAGGGGGCGGAGGAGGATATCCTCCATCACTCTACCCTACTCTGTGTCTTCTGTGTCTGTGAACCTGGAGCTACGCCATCCCCCTGTCTAAGCCCTGTATGGCTTACAGTCACCCACAGCCACACTGGGCATTTTGCTTGTTTTTCGAGACAGGGTTTCTCTGTGTAGCCCTGGCTGTCCTGGAACTCACTCTATAGACCAGGTTGGCCTCAAACTCACAGAGACCGCCTGCCTCCGCCTCCCAAGTGCTGGGGTTGAAGGCGTGCGCCACCAGGGTCTTACTGAGCGGGGGAGGGGCGCTGGCTAGGATCGAACTTCCGTCTTCCCGCTTGAGCAGCAAGCTGTCTCACCCACGGAGCCGTCCCTCCAGCCCCGCCTTCTCTATTGGCTGTCTCTCTTCAGACTGAAAAAACCAAAACCAGAGCAGAAAACACTGCCCTGTAATCTGCCCGACCCAAAACCTTTGGAGAAGCGAGTCTCACGGGCCAGAGCACTCTGCTGATTACACAAAGATGTTCACCTGAGCTCAAGGCAGGCGCGGCCACTGGATGGCTAATGACTCAGATGGCTTAGACTGCAGAACTGTGTGGCTCCATTTCCACGATGTGTGTTGATTCTGTAAACAGTGGTCAGATAGCGATCAAACTAAACACTAGAAAGAGAACAAGCAGCGTGAGTTTATCTGTTTAGGCTGGAGGCTGTGGCAGCCATTTGGGGTCATTCATACAAGCTAATGAGCTAAGGAGGCTGGTGTGTGGAAAAGGGAATGATGGAGACTCAGTTTTGGAGATGAAGGGTAGAAGGGGGAGGAAAGGAAAGAGTTGGGAGGGAAGGGGACCTACTGCTCCTCTTCAGACTTTGTAGTATCCGGTCCCCAGAGAACTTCTGCAGTGCCTTCATTAGACAGGTGTTCTGGGCCCAGTCCAGTAATTCACAATTATTTTTGCATCCTGCATATCCAGAAAACTACAAGTCTGTCAAAGAAAACCATTTGCCTCATTCTTCTCTCTGTCGGACGTGACAACTTGTAACAGTTTTCCAGAGACTGAAACATTCCATCCTGCAGGAGGCTCCTTAAGCTGGAAGGCAAACAACTCCAAATGGCTTCAGGAAGTCCCAGAAACTGACCAGAAGAAGCACTAGGCCTCTCCCTGCCGTAAAAACTTGAGAGTCCTTCTCAGGGAGCAAGTTAAAGAGACCAGACCAGCTGCCTCAGAGAGAAAGCTGAACGGCCTGGAAGAGGCTCAGATCTACTGAGGCACCTGAAAAGCAGACTCTCCAACCGGTGAGCTGCCTGTAGGCTGTGCAGGGTGCTCCAGGGTCCCAGCTGTCACGGTGAGCTGTCATCCATGCTGAGGTGGGCCTTGGTGATGCGGCTGTCTGAGCCATTTCTGCTCCTGTAAGTAATCCCTCACCCATACTCCCTTAATGATCCCAATAAAACTCATTGTTTCACCTAGCTGGGCTTGGGTGGTATCCGTATTTTGGTCTGTCGTGGCTCCCCATCTGCTGTGGATAGACCTGTGTGATACGTCTCCCCAGGAAAAAATTTTGTCAAATGCAGAACCTTTCTTAAAACTCCATATGAGAATGCATCCCCAGGTTAGCATGATGTATGTAATTATCGTTATCATTATCATTATTATTATCATTTTGTATTGTCCTACTGTTGTTATTTGGTGTTAAGGGTTGAACTCAAAGCACATCCATGCTAATCCCAGGTTGAACTACACTCAGACTCCCAAGAGTGTGCATACATATGTACATACATACATACATATGTACACTTATATATCCATGCTTACACCGCATAGTTACCTTTTAGTTCTTAGAAATGATGTCTACTGACTCTGAGGGGAAGGCACGTGATGCACGCGTGGGGGTCAGAGGAAAACTTCAGGAGTCGATTTTTTTCCACTAGGTGGGTCCCCTCAGAACCAATTCTGAGGCTTGGCAGCAGGGGCCTTGCCAGCTGAGCCATCTTGCCGGTCCAGTGTATTTGTTTTTCTGCTTCAAAAATCCACTGACTTTTTTTAACTGACATGAAATTCACATAAATTTGCATAATATAAAATTAGCCATTTTAAGGTGAAGGCACTTAATGTGTTTGAAATTTATGCAGATGCCACCCCCATAAAGCTCCAAAGCACAGCTCCATTACCTCCCCCCAGCCTGGCAACACCAGCTTCCACTCTCAATAGACTCATCTATCGGGAAATGGCAGGGCTTTATTTTGACTTTTTAAAAACACCGTGTTAAGGTGGCTGGAGAGATGGCTCAGCTGTTAAAACCGCTCACTGCTCTCCCAGGAGACCTGGGTCCAGTTCCTCAGAACCCACATGGGGGCTCATGACCACCTATAAACTCCAGTTTCAGGGATCCTGTGCCCTCTTCTGATCTCTGAGTGTACCATGCACTAATATAGTGCTCTCATATACATGCAAGCAAGACACTTATACACATAAAATATTAAGAAATAAGTGCTTGCAGGGCGGTGGTGGCACATGTCTTTAATCCCAGCACTTGGGAGGCAGAAGCAGGCGGATCTCTGTGAGTTCAAGGCCAGCCTGGTCTACAGAGGAGAGTTTCAGGACAGGCTCCAAAGCTACGAAAAGTCCTGTCTCGAAAAAGAAAAAGAAATGTTTAATATATACATATATATGTGTGTGTGTGTGTATATATGTATATATATATATATATATATATCATCTATATGACGTGATATACATATATCACATTAACAGACATTGTAAGACTTACCGTGGTGGCCGTTTGAAGTGTATAGGTCAGTGGTATTTTCACACAGCTGTGAACAGGGTTCAAGAGCATCTTTATACCACTAAACAGCATGTGTCCCTCTCCACAGCCCTGACAATTCATTCCTTTTTATTGACAAGCAATGCTCTATCGTACAGCTGCACCACACTCCGTCCCACTAGTGGTTTGCATTTGGATTCCTTCTTCTGACTATTATAAATAATGTTACAGATTTATATCTGTCTTTTTTATATAGATACATGTTTTCATTTCTCTGTCTGAAAGTAGAATTCGCCGTGTCACACGTAAGCCCTGTGTCTAGCTTCTTGATAAGGATGATAATTTTGTCTGTTGTTTTGATTTTTGATAAACAGTGTTCCTATGTAGATCAGGTTGTCTTCCAACTAAAGACCCTCTTGCTTCAACCTGCTAACTGCTGGGCCCACAGGCTGTCTTTAGCTCAGGAAGGTCTCTGGTGGCTACTTTCCTCATCGTAAACTAAGAGCTCAGGCCCACAGCTCAGGAATGACAGTCATGTTTTGTAGAGTTCTTGGGAAGGACTGGAGCCCACCCTGGTGAGGGACTCAAAGATGTGTGGACGTTGGGTCATCTCAGCGGCTGGTGTAAGCGTGGGAAGGCAATGTTAGCATTCAAGGATCAGAGGTCAGAGATGCTGAATTGCCTTTGAAGTGCATGACCTTGCGTCATGAAGAAATGCCTCCACTAAACTAGCAGGGCGTCCTGGGATGGCGGCCGTTTTCTCTGTAAGAACCAGGGTGGCATCAGGACTAGAGCAGATGCGGTGTCTGGAGGCTGCCTCCTCACTAGCCCAGGTGCAGAGAACCTTGCCATTTAGTCCTCATTGCAATGGTGTTCAGTCACCTCAGCTGCTATGACAAAATGTCACACACCTAGGTGGTGTGGCCTAACGAGCAAGCAGTTCTCAGGGAGCTGAGCTGCCAGACCCAGAGCATGGTGACTTTCCTGGCTTATAGTTGGCTAAGTTTCCTGCATCCTCACACAGGGGCGGGGCAGTTTCGACTTCCTTTCCTTATAAGGTTATTAATCCTACAGTGGGCCCCACCCTCGTGACTTCATTTAGTCCTAATGACAAACGTTCCATCTCTAAGTGTCACGGCATCAGATGTGAGGGCTTCAGAGAATGGGCATGGGGCACAGAGTCATGAAAATGTCGGCATTTGAGGTTTCTGTTCCATAGCTAGAGCGCGGGACTGGCAAGGGATATGCTCACCCAAGTCATGTCACTGAAGACTGACCAGGCTGGAACTGGCTCTGAACTCCATCATCCTGAACTTACAGTCTCCTTTAACCAGCACGGGGGAGGATTACAGAGGTCGGGCCTTTGGCTAGCGCATAATGGTTTCCTATCCCCAGACAGAGACACTGGGAACCGAGAGCCAAAAGAAATTTCCAAGCTCACCCAGGTCTGAACCAAGAAAAGCTGAGGTCCAGAGTCACCGCATGCCAGGGCAGTGCTGGGAGGAAAAGCCTTAATCCAGAGCCTTGCTTAGGGACCCTTGCCCCACCCCAGGCCCGGACTGGCTCTAGCCATGATGAGCCTCCACCCTGCCCGACTTAGTGACTCACACTCTGGCTCAGTCGTCTGTGTCACTGCCCACAGCCAGCTCACACCCCCGCTCTGCTCACTTGGAGACACTGGAATGACAGCCAGATGATTTTTAAGACTGTGTTTTGACCTCATTTTAATATTAGGAACGAATCTGCTTAACTGTTAAAATGAGAAATTCAGAGCCAGACCCACAGCATCCTTGATTGCTTTGGGACTTCTTCGGGCAACTCCATAAGCCAGAAACGTTCTGGAAGGGGGCGGGGGTGGGGGAGGCCCTCCCAATATGGAGTCAGATGACCTTGGGGAGAGTCCAAGGCAAAACTAATCCTTGACAACTTATTTTTCTTTCCTAAGCCCCGGATTTCTTACTTATGAATCAGGAATGATTTATTTACCTCACAGTTGAGCTGGGGTGAAAACTATAAGCAATCAATGAAATGAAGTGGAGCTGTGGCCAGGCAGCCTGGCCTGTGCTGACTTGCAGGTTAACCAGTTCATTTCTGGGGTACTGCTGGCTGCTGCCAAAGCTAAACCACAGAAGGACCTCGGCGGTGAAAGTGCTTTGACTGGAAATGCTGTTGGATTTGACACATCCTGGGCAGGCGCTGAGGCAAATGGGCATGGCAGAGACTCCACCTGTTGGCCAGGAGGCTGACACAGGGGTGGAGTCCTGCCTTGCACCTCCCCTGCCATGGAGGGTCTCCCCCTTTCCTTTCTCGTTTCCTCATTCCCTTTAGGAAACCAAGGCCTTGGTGTGGCAGGAAAGGGGAAGAAAGAGAAACTCACCCTGGAGCTACCTGTTGGAGCTGGATCCAGGCTCCCCCACTTGAGCAGCCTGAGGCTAAGGGAACTGACTGTGGCCAGCTTTCCCTTCATGGCCTCATTTGTAAAAGACAGAGCATCATGGCTTCTATCTCTCTGAGTTACTAAGAGCAGGATAGAATCTGCCTATTTTAATGTGGCCAATAGCCCCCTGAGACATATTGACTGAGAATACACGGCTCACTGTGTCTTGGGGTTGTGCACCTGAGAATGTTTAGGAGAGATTATCATACATTAATTGATGTGAGAAGACCCACCAGTCACTGCGAACCGCTTCCTGGGCTTGGAATTCTGGGCCGAAAGAACAGGGGAAGCCTGGCTGAGCAGGACATGGCCGCTGGTTTGTTCTCTGCCTGTTTGACTGGATAACACCTGATCATCTATTCCAAGCTCCTGCCGTGATCTATTGTACATTTTCTCCCCTACATTGCTTCTGCTGGGGTGTTTTATCACATTTTATTCCCGGTGTGTTGGCAGATGGTCTCTCTAGCATGGTGGATGCAGGCCCCTTGAATCGTTACCCTGGGTTCCTACCCAAGAGGCAGAAGTGGGAGCTGAGGGATCCTCCATGGGTACCTGGCACACATGCAGTGCACTTACATACATGTAGTGCACTTACATACATGTAGGGAAAGCACTCATACACATAACATAAAAATATAAATAAATATTTGTAAAAGAGTTGTTGACGGGAAAATGAGGAGATAGGAGTCATAAGTTATGGGAAGGAGACAGCAAGTCCTTAAAGAAGTTTGAGTTAAAACATTTTAGTATCACATACCAATTTTATAGTTTCCTCGTCTTTGAAATCAGAATGGAAACACCTACGGTGTCACAGAGAGTCAGCTGTTAAATCTGTCACAGCAAAGACACAGCTGAGGTTTATGTCACTCCTGTGACATGTCTGCTCCGGTCCTGTCCACAACACTGGTCTCCAGGACCTGCTGCAGCTTTCTGGGGAGTTTTGTTCTCCGCATACTTCTGTATAAACGTGACGCTAAAATCCCCACAGCAGAAGGAGGTTAGCGGCTTCCATGCAAGCCACTCACGCACACTGCATCAGCCAGAGCAAGACGGAGCCAAGTGGTTTCCTGGAAATGAGCAGGAAGTCAGGAAACAGGAGGCTCCCTGCCAGGAGGACAGGAAAACCCGACTTCCTGGTGATTAGCTGTGATGTCACTCTAGAGCATGACGACGCAGAGAAGTCAAGGCGTGGTTGAGAAGCACACAGCTGGGGGGACTGCTCAGAGGTTAGTATGCCCCAGTCAACACCAAGTGACTAATGTCGGGGACACAGCTTAAACGAGTGAGTCATTAGTCACTGAACTTGGGGACAGCTGTGCCAGGCTCACTCAAGAATTAGATTTAAGTATATAATAATTCTACAGGTGTACAAGGAATAGATATAAGGACTTTTTTTTTCTTTTTTGAGCCAGGGTCTGATTGTCTGGTCTGGAACTCATTATGTAGGTTAGGTTGACCTCGAACTTGTGATTCTACGGGCTCTGCCTCCCAAGTGCTGAGATTACAGGTGTGCACCCTCATGCGTGGTTTGACATGAATATTTCAGCACTTACAAAGACCATGGAATGCTTGTGTCTGTTCCCTGGCTATTCACCCTTCTGTCTCAGTAGTTTGGGCAGCAATACCAAGATGCCAGCCAACCAGGAGGCATCTGTAACAATAGCATAAAAAGAGAAAGAAATCTGAAATGTTCCCCATTTTCACACACCGTAAGTAATTTATTTCTTTTCTACTTGCATTTATATATCTTAAATCATTTTCTGAGAACCTCAGAATTTACCAAGCTTTCATATTCTTAGATCTTTATATATCTAAGGACATTTAAAACCTCAGGATAGGTTCTTATATCCTCAGACCTTTATATACTATAGAACATTTTCTTAGATCCGCAAAACTTGCATAGATTTTAACCCCTTTAACTCGGGCCTGGTTCTCGGTTTTTTTGCCTTTTGTGGCAGTGGCTCTTCTGATGAGCGCCCCCCATTCAGCGTGCTTGTCTCTTCAGCTCCGGTTTGCGTGGTGTCCTGTTCCTGGTGATCCAGGTTTGGCTGTTTGGTCCTGGTGTTGTGACGACTGTTCCCAGAGTGACACCTCGGAGACCCTGTGACTCCACCCTGCTGCTTGGGTCACTAGCAGACAGCAGCTCTTAGTGTCTGTGGATGCGTTCCTTGCTGGATCTGTTATTACCACGATTGCCACTGGCGAAGTTCCGTTTGCTCATTCTGTCTTTATAAGTTGGCTTCTGTGATAAGAGCCTCCCGTCCCCCGTACTTACGGATATGTGTCTGAACTCAGGGATTTCTATTTCATTCGGTGCATGACACATGACTTGTTAGCATCACCCCTTCTTCTGAAACTAGTGTGTCCCCAGTTTGATCTTCGAAAGCCTCTTCAAACTAGCCGCTTCGTCCTTTTCGTGTTTCCATGGTTCTTGAACACTTCCGGACTTTTTAAACACAAGATGTTTCAGGCTCATCTTGTACTGTCTCTGCCGCAGTCTTTAAATCCATTACCTGAAGAGCCCTGGTTCCTTTCAGAGGGGACTAGTATCTAGAACACAGCTTCTGAGCAGGGGGCATGTTTATTGCTGCTTGAGTATCATTGCTTTTTTTGTCCCCCTGCATGGACAGGTGTAGGAAATACATGCATGTGATTGATTATATGCAAACACATACATGTATCCTACACATTCATGTGTGTGTGATTAGGTATGTGCTCGTGTGTGTACGGAGGCCAGAGGGCCATGTTTGGTACTCCCCCCCCACCCTTGAATATTTCCTACCATAGTTTTTGAGAACTGACTAAACCTGGAGATTACCGTTCGGCTAGACTGGCTGACCAGCTGGCTGGAGGGGCATATGACACTGTATCACCAGCAGTAGGGACACACATGTGCACACTCAGGGCCTCGTGTTTGTGCAGCGGGCACTTTACTGACTGAACCATCTCCCAGCCCTCCGTACCTTATGTTTGTATCTGTTTCTTTTTTAATTAGAATGTTTGTGTGTGTGTGTGTGCATGTGTGTGCGTGTGTGCGTGTAAGTGCACAGAATGGAGGTCAGATGGTAACGTTCAGGAGTCCCTTCTCTCCTTCCACTGTGTGCAGAAACCGACCTGCCGTCATCAGGCGTGGTGGGCGGGACCTTCACCTGCTGGCCATCCTGTCCACGCTCTTTCTTTATATTAAAAATCATCGGCTCAAAGCCTGGAGACTCGCCTCAGCACTAAAGGGCACTTGTTGCTCTTGCAGAGGATCAGACTCTAGTCCTTAACAGCCACATGGTGGCTCACGATCATCTGTAACCACAGTTCAGGGGCTCTGACCTCCTCTTCTGAACGCTGTGGGGACAGGGGACACACATGGTGCACATACATACATGAAGGCAAAACACTCATGCACATAAACTGAATACATCCGAAAAGAAAACTGTTAAATAAAAGTATGACTAGTTCAAACTCTGAGTTAACCTTTTCAAATAGCAAAAAGTCCTGGATCTTATTTCATGTTTATGTTATAGTGTCTTATTTTCTTACTCCTGGAATCTGTAGATAGTGGTTACAGAAGTGTTGGCCCATACCCCTGAAGAAGAAAACCATGAACGGACTTAAATTCAGTGTTCACTGGAAGATTTTTATCCCTTTCCTTAAGGTAAATAATCCAAATATGTGAGATTCAGAAGTTGCTTCTCATGGTTGCTGCTGTTTTAAGCTTCTCATCTGGGATGCTTGTTTTGCCAGAGCCTGTGGAATGACTGTGCCAATCACCATTCACCACAGGCTCCCTTTCAGAAAGAAGGCAGGCATCACAGAACGACATCCAGCTGCAGGGAGAGAGCAGTGTCCCCTGACTCCTGCAGGATAGACAGTCATTGCCACGGGCTCCTGCTGCATGAGTGTGGATGAGCAGTATGGCCTGGAACGCAGGAATGAGTGGAGAGATTTGGTCTTGGGCGTCTCACCCGTCATTTCTCCATCATCCCCCTGCCTCGTGTGATACTCAGTGTTCTGTCCATTGGCACATCCTGTTCTGGTTTCCTGGCTCTGGCTGTGTCTTCCTCCCAGTCCTGTATCCTGCTCCACAGTGCCACGACTCTGCAGCTTCTTGGCTGCTGGGAGTGGCCTGGGATCTCTCTGGAGGAGGAAGAGGGCCATCCAGTCAGACAAATTAACAACAACTAGCAGATTAGGTAGACACCCTGCCCAGGGTATTTGTTAGACCTGGGTCCTGGCTAAGGGTGAGATCTGGGTGCCTTTGGAACGAATCTTCTCCATCCCACCTCTTCCCCCTACCTAAGCACGCTCTGTAAGCCACAGCTGCTGTGCCGCAAGACAGGGAAGGCACACAATGTACACCGGCTTGAAGTCCGCTAAGGACTCCTCCAGCCATTCATTAATTCATTAGACAAAGTCTCACCGTGTAACCCAAACTAACCCTAACCTCCCAGACTCGAGTAACCGAGCTGCTGCAGCAGGGACTGCATGCCTGCACTGTGGGACCCATCTGGTGCAGGTATTGATTGCCCAACACAAAGGACCCAGCGCGCTGATGGGTGGTTACTATCCTGTACCTCCTAATACAGTGAGTACCTTGATATCCACCACTCAAACAGCTCACAAGGAGGTGACGTGTTAGCTGGAGAGGAAAACATACCCCCTGTGGTGGTTAGAAGGAAAATGGCTCCCAAAGGAGTGGCACTATTAAGAGCTGTGGCCTTGTTGGAAGGAGTGTGTCACTGTGAGGTGGGCTTTGAAATCTCTTTTGCTCAAACTTCCCTCAATGTGACAGTCAACTTCCTGTTGCCTGCAAGATGTAGAGCTCTCAGCTCCAGGCCCATGTCTGCCTGCGTACTGCCATGATCCCTGCCGTGATGATAATGGATTGAACCCCTGAAACTGTAAGTGAGTCACCCCGATTAAGTGTTTTCTTTATAAGAGTTTCTGTGGCCATGGTGTCTCTTCACAGCAGTAGAAAACCCTAAGACATCCCTCATAGGCTCATACATTTGAATGTCTGATTCCCAGTTAGTGGAACTGTTTGGAAAGGATTAAAGGGTGTGGCCTTGTTGGAGAAGGTGTGTCCCTGGGGCGGGCTTTGAGGTTTCAGATGCTCACATCAGGCCCAGTGTCTTCCTCTGCCTTCTGCCTGAAGATCAGGGTGTCGAATTCTCAGCTACCGCCCCAGCACCAAGCCTGTCTGTTTCCCACCATGATGATCAGGAACTAACACTCTAAAACTATGAGCCAGCTCCAGAGAAGTGCACTCTTTTATAAGTGTTGCTGTTAGCCAGGCAGTGCTGGCATACACCTTTAATCCCAGGACTCAGGAGGCAGAGGCAGGCAAGATCCCTGTGAGTTCAAGGCCACTGTTCTACAGAGCAAGATCCAGGACAGCTGGGACTACACAGAGAAACCCCATCTTGAAAAACAAAAAAGAGTTGCTTTGGTCAAGCTGTCACATACCGCCACAGCACACGGGTGTGCTTAGGGAAGCAGCTGTCAGTCTCTGCCTCTCGTTGGTCCATCAAGGACTGAAGTCTTGACCAGCATCACCACATCTGCCCTAACGGAAGTAGAATGGACTTTGGAAACAACTGGAAGAAAGGGATTTATTTATTTATTTATTTATTTTTTATTTATTTATCTATTTATTTGGTATTCTGAGACAGGGTTTCTCTGTAGCTTTGGTGCCTGAGCTCTGTAGACCAGGTTGGCCTCAAACTCACAGAGATCCACCTGCCTCTGCCTCCACAGAGTGCTGGGATTAAAGCCGTGAGCCACCACCACCCGGCTGAAGAAAGCGTTTTTTATGACCACGATCCTGAAACCATCTCTTGGGGTTTTCAGAAATTATTTAGGTAGAATAACCTTATAATAAGAACAGAGTTACCATTATAATCAAGAGAAGGGCTTCAAAACATTTAACAAGAATTTTTTTATCTCTACAGATAAGCATGGCAGGCAGACAGGCAGGCAGCATCTCATGGATTTCCTCCCATGAGTTCACAGATTTTTTTTTTTTTGAGACAAGTCTTACTATGTAATCCTGGCTTGCCTGGAATTCACCACATAAACCAGGCTGGCCTCGTATTTCTGCCTCTGAATTGCTGGGATTAAAAGGCATGCGCCACCATGCTCAGCTCATGTTCATCTTGACAACCCACTCTCCCCCCTCTTGTGACAAAAATAGAGCCACCGTGATTGAGCGCTCACAGCTGCTGTGCTGATCTGCTCCGGTGTAAACAGCTGTGCTCCCACAAAGTCATATGTTGAAATGTAGTCACTGATGGATGCAGAGGTCACCAGGGTATCATCTGGGAGAGGGCTTTGCCATGGGTAGAGCCCCTTGTAACTAGAATGAAGAGCATTGTAAGAGGCTACAGGAATCATGGCTGATGCTCCCACCATATGGGCACATGGAGAAGATGCTATCTGGCTTGTATACTGTTTCACTGAGGAAGAGATGTTGCAATAATCTTTTTGCACACTGTATAAAGAGATGTCTCTTTCCCTCACCTGTTTAAGGCACCTACTGATTGGTTAAATGAAGATGTGAACAGCCAGTAGCTAGGTGGGAGATAATAGGTGGGACTTCCAGGGAGAGATAGGAACTCTGGGAAAGAAACTGTGGTAGGGGATTCAGCAGCCAGACTTGGAAGAAGTCAGACAACTGTACTGAGGAGAGGTGCTGAGCCCCATGGCAGAATGTAGACTAATACAAATGGATTAATCTAAGTCTTAAGAGCTAGTTAGGAATGAGCCTAAGCTGAGGCCAAGCTTTCATAATTAATAAAAAGCCTCCATGTCCTTATTAGAGAGGTAGTGATATAAAGACCTGCTGCAACACAGCAGGTACGGAGGGCAGCGGACAGCTTGAAGGAGATAGTTTGCACGAGCAAACTCGGTGTCAGCTTGGTAACAAGCATCTTTACCCACTGAACCATTTTTTGGTGTTTTGAGACGAGGTCTCGCTGTGTCATCTTGACCAGCCAGGAGCATACTGTGCAAACGGGAGTGGTCTGAAGCCTGGTGTGTAGGCCGGGCTGACCTCAAACTTTGATGATTCTCCTGCCTCAGCCTCCCCAGTGCTGGGATTACAGGTATGACTTGCTACGTCTGCTTCAGAGTCCCAAAATGTGAGCCAAGGTGATAAACGATGAATTGGGACCGCAGCATTCCTATGGGGAGTGGAGGGAAGGAGGGAACTGGTTCTGTTCTGTCCACCCAGGTAATAAATTCTTCCTCTGAAGGATGCTGGTGACCATCTCTGTACCTGGAGGCGTCTCTGGAAGATAGGCCCTCTTCACAGTGCAGCAGCTTGTGAAACGCAGCTGACAGGACTCAGTCTGAGAACGGCTCTTCCCATCCCCCTCAGTCCCCACTCGCAGGAGCTCTCCTAGGCTGACTTCTGTGGAAATCCAAAAGCTCTCCCTGGGCCTTGGTCCCCATAGCTTTCTCTCCTGTGTCTCTGGCGCCTCAAATCCCTTTCTGCGTCCGCCTCCTGGAACACTACTGACCCAGCGTCCAGTCAACAGCTCTTCTTCCCCCTGGGGCCATAACATCTTGGTTTTGATTTAGTTCCTGTCACAGCTTGAGAGGTTTACGATTTTAATACAGATGACTTTGATCGGGAAGCATGCCAGGTCTTCCTCTGCAGGCCACGCCAGGCTCATCAGTGGAGCTGCTCACTGTCTCCCAGACCAGGGCTGAGTAAGGCAGCTGATGGCCTGGCACAGGACAGTTACGGTGGGACTGGAGTCCTGGGAACACATGCTTTGGGATGTGGCCCCTGTTGTAGAGCTCCTAGCGGCTGCTCCTCATTGTCCACAAGCCCAGTTCATTCTACAGGGAAAAAGAAACTTGTTAGAAAGAACTGGAAATGGAGACACATTTGCCAAGCACAGTGAATCAATACCAGGATGTGTGAGGAAGCCCGG
This sequence comes from Arvicola amphibius, assembly GCF_903992535.2. Lineage (NCBI taxonomy): Eukaryota > Metazoa > Chordata > Mammalia > Rodentia > Cricetidae > Arvicola > Arvicola amphibius. The sequence goes on along the minus strand of NC_052055.2, from coordinate 3,193,161 downwards.
GAGGGGGAATGGTGATGCATTAGGAGGAAATGCGCCGTGTGGACGAAGTCCAGGGTAATCCCACTGGTCACTTGTAGCACTCCGTAAGCACTAAGTGCAGAAAGTGCTCTTCGGGCATTTCCTGGAGCCGCTAAGAGGCAGAACTGCAGGATATCCACGGGCTGGGGAGGCTCAGTGGCAAAGTGGTTGCCTAGCCAATGATAGGCCTCGGATTTGAACCCCTACAGAAGGGGCTTGGGGACCCACAGCTTCATAGCAGAGTGCCCAGATACACCGCTGGGAGTAAACAGGTTCCTTCAAGTGACCATAGAAAAGCTGGGCTCGGTGGCACATGCCTGGAATCCCAGCCCTGGGAAGTTTGAGTGCTACCTAGCAATCTCCAGGTCACTCTGGGCTACAAAGTGAGATCTGTCTTCAAACAGACACAACAAAGAGAATCTCACAGTGATGGGGACAGCACCCAGCCTGTAGTAATGATGGGGACAGTCCTCAGCACACAGTGATGGGGAGGGTCCTCAGCCCACAGTGATGGGGACAACCCTCAGCCCTCAGCCCTCAGCCTGCAGTGATGGAGACAGTCCTCAGCAACAACAAAGTTGAAGAATTAGAGCCCAGGCCATGGTCCAGGCCCTGTTCCGTTCTCTTCCTGGTACAGAGCCACTCTCTCCAGAATTGACCTTTTGTGTGTATGTTAATTTCATAGCTATGCTGGATCAGCCCCCACATCGACAAGGTAACTGCTTCAAGCTGCATGATTTAGAGGGATGAGCCAGAGAGACTTCCGGGCTCGCTCAGTTATCCTGTAGGAGCACTTGCTCAGTACTTCTCAATCTTCCTGACAATGTGACCCCTTAATGCAATTCCTCACGTTGTGGTGACCCCAGCCGTACAGTGATTGGTACTCCAGAACTGTAATCCTGCTACTGCTGTGGATCCTAACGTGTTTCTCAACGGCCACAGGCGACCCCTGCGAAAGGTTTGTTTACCCTGACAAGGACTTGCGACCCATAGGTTGAGAACCACTGCTTTAGCTGCTTGTGGACTTTTCAAGTTTATTCTGTGACATTCAGTCTGGAGGCAGCATGCAGTGTGGAAAACAGCCTGGGCTCTGAAGTAGATGAGCCTGGCCTCGAGGCCCGGCACCTTCCAGGCTCTCAGATTCCACTGCTCCTCTGGAGCCTGGGATTCTGTCTGCTGGGGAGCTCGGCACCTGCTTGGTGGTTTGCTTCACTGGTGGAAACAATGTGAGCGGAGCCCTGGCCCTTGTTTGCCGTCTACAGCTGAGGAGCAGAATGGGAGACCAAGACTTGACCTGAGGGAAAAGCAGGGTATGGGACAGTGGAGAAGCTGCCAAGCTGTCTCTTCTGATGGTACGGAGTTAAGAAGCAGGGGTGGGGGGGGGGAGGGGGGAGGGTTCAGGCATGAACAGAGTCAGGCTCCTAAGAGGATTCAGGAAAGAGGACCTGCGTAATAACCGGAGAATTGGTAGTGGACAGGGGAGGCAATACAGGTGATGTGAGGAGTGGACGAGGAGAGGCCAGGCCACAGAAGCAGTGGGTGTGGACTGTGGGAATCTCAGGAGAGATGGCGGACGGAGAAGCTCCAGAACCCACCATGCTGGACCAGCTGGACCTCAACAGCACAGGTTCAGGACAGAGGGTAGGTGGACTCACTCTTGACATAGTTACTGTCTTGACATGAACTCAGCTCTTCCGAGACTGGGGAGTAAGACCAGCTTTTCTTAGTTTGATCTCTCAGGCCCATAATGAAATGTTTTATTTTGGTTTGTTTGTTTTGAGACAGGATCTCATTCTGCAGCACAGGCTGGCCTGGAAGTCTCCGGGATCTTCCTGCCTCGGCCTTCAGAGTCTGGGAATTACAGGCATGAGTCACGGTACCATGAATTACCCTGGTGTTTTCGGGGTGAAGAATCTGAGACCTGAATGGCTTTCGGGGCTTCCCCAAGGTCACACAGCTGAGAAGTGGCAGAACTGAACTTAAACCCAAACCTCTGAGCTCCTCAGATCCTTGGGGCTTTCTGGTTGGATTGCCCAGTGTGCTCTGATACTGGGCAGGCAGATTGCACAGCTAGGGACATCCAACGAAGTTTGACTTCAAATAAATGGCGAGTGCTACCCAGAATTCTGTCACCCTGAGCACACATTGAAATCGTCCAGGAACCTTTTGTTGACTCCTGGGCTCCAGTGTATCTCTGAAATCAGAATCCAGGGCTGGACTGCCTCGTTGAGTTTGAAAACTCCCAGATGACTCAGGACTGCCAATCACCAGGCAGGGCACGGCACACCAACAGGTCAGTGCCCACGATAGCATGCCTTGGCGATCCCGAGTGGCATGCCATCTGTGTGGTCCCCAGGCCCTTCTGTGCTCGCCTCGTTGGCAGGCGGCTCTCTCCCACCCTCTCCCCCTCTTTGCCATATTGCCTTCTGATTTGGTCTTCAGAGTCTTGACGATGACTAATTAATCCTCCGGAAGCCTCCAAGAAGACCTACTTGTGGGTGAGCCATCTGGAGCTCCTCTTTGCCGGACTTGGATTTGGGAAGAAGCGGAAGGAGAGTGGGGGATGACTCAGCTCTCAGATGAAACACAGCCGTTGGGGCTCCGCAAGGAAGGCTGTGGTCTCAGGGGCTCTGACTTTCTTCCTGGCTTCCCAGTGGCTCCTCTGCACACCCCTCCACACTTGCCCTGTGGATAGGAAGATGGAGACATGCCAGGGCACGCCTGTTGCCTTCCACGAAGTGAACAACGTGCATCCGTATGATGCTCCGAGGACTTCAGAGCTCACTCACGTGGCATCTTTTATAAGTATGGGGTCACCAGCTGTCACCAACCATTTATGAGACCCCTGCTCTACGACAGAGAAGGTACTAGAGCTCAGCCCAGCTTCCCTCTCAGTGTCTCAGAAGTCAAATGAAGAGTGGTTACAGATGCTCTCAGCCGCTACCCTCCGTGGAACAAGGCCTTCAGCCCACGGCTCCGCTTCCTCAAGGAGGTGGTGCCCTTTTGGGTGGCCCACAGCTCAAGATTCGTGGATATCAAGTACAAAATGCAAACGCCTATCTCAAATGGGGTGTGTTTTATTTAGCATTGACCTGCAGGCAATGTTTGGTTGAGAGAGAGGAGAGAGAGAGAGAGAGAGAGGAGGGGGAGCAGACATAGAATTGAATGGTGGGGAGGTGAGGATCTTAGGAGTAGATGAGGGCGAGATCCCTGATCAGAATATACTATATAAAAAATTTCAAAACAAATTTTAAAAAAATATGAAGGCAACCAAAAGCAGGGGATGGCTTACAAACTGTAGGACAGGGTTTGTGGGGGTGGGGGAGCTAGCCTATACAAAGTCCAATGTCCAAACGTCAGCCCAGCAAATAGGGGCTTTCCATAGGGAAATCAGGATTCCTCAGAGGCATTCTGAAACTGTGGTGGTGCTGGACCCACAGTGTGGTTCCCACTGGAGGGATGGGCCCAAGAGTTTGCATGTCTGACAAGCTCCTGCCATCCAAGCCTTGAGAGGGGAAGAGGGAGAATCCAGAGTTCAAAGTCAGCCTCAGCTACATAGAGTTTGAGACTAGCTTGGGCTGGTTGACACTGTCTCAAAAAAAAATGGAGAGAGTAGAAGCCTGCTGGGGTGATGTGCTTGGAACCCCAGCACTTAGGAGGCAGAGTGGGAGGACGGTGAACTGGGAGCCAATCAGAGCCGTTTAACAAGACCTTGTTCTACAAAACAATAAAGCCGGGAGAACTGCTGAGCTCAGCTTTAAGAGGCAGGACAAAAGAAAACAAATGGTTACTTCCATGGTTTCTTTCCCCAAGGACCTTCCTGTCACTGCTTAGCAGCCGTCTGGGGGTGCAACAGCTCCTCAGTAAGAAAAGTTAGAGTCGTGGCTCCTGACTGCTGATGTCTACAACACGCCTTAAGTAATATCTAATAATAGCGCTCTCTCTCTCTCTCTCTCTCTCTCTCTCTCTCTCTCTCTCTCTCACACACACACACACACACACACACACCAGGGAGGGCTTGAGGAAGAAAGAGTTAAGTGCTATTACAAGCTTGGTTTTAGGTCTTAAAGTTCTAATCACCCAGGCCGGGACACCAGGGTCAGCAAACCCAATGCCATGGCCTGTTTGTGTACAGAAAGGGAGGATCCAGCCACAGCCACTGTTTGAAGATTGAATGGCAGCTTCCGAGCTCCTGGGACAGACTGTTCTAAAGAACCAGAAATGTTTCCCATCTGGCCCTGTAGAGAAAGACGTTGCCAGAAACCATGGAGTAAGTAGAACGAGGAATGGTAAAGGGGGGGGGGGGGGGGGACAGGGAGGAGAAAAGAAATTTTCCCATCCCTGAAGAAGGAGATGACTGACCCATCCTACCAGCTGGTGGGAACGAAGAAGCCCGTCAGGGTAGGACAAGATGGCGCTCAGCTTCTGCCCTGGTCTGCTCTCTGTTGCTGTAATAAACTCCATGACCAAAGGCAGCTTGGTGAAGGAAAAGGTTTATTGGGCTCATAGCTTACAGGCCATCGTTAGGAATGGCAGGGCGAGCACTCAACACAAGAACCAAGGCACACATCTCAAAGGAAGGCTGCTTACTGGCCTGCTCTCCATGGCCTGCTCAGCTTTCCTTATCGAACCCAGGACTAGGGCTGGTACCGCCCACAGTGGGCTGAGCTTTCTCACATCAGTCATTAGTCACGAAGACGCCCCATAGGCTTGCCTACAGGCCAATCGGATGAGTGATCCATCTTCCCAGTTAGGGCTCCCTCTTCCTCGAGCACCTCTGCGTGTGTATCAGGTTGACAAAGCAGAGCAACCCTGCCACCGCCATCCAACCAGCAGTCACCGTGGTGGGGATAGGAGCAGAGCTGAGTTCGGAAACACAGAAACGTCCTGGGTCGTCGAGGGGGACAGGTGGGAAAACGTGCTTGCTGCTAACGCTAACTACCTGGGTAAGCCAGGACTCACTGGTGGAAAGAAAGAATTGACTCCTGTAAGGTGTCCTCTGACCTCCACGTGTGCACCGTGCTACACACGCCTGCACGAAGTAAACAAATGAATAAATACATATTAAAAAATAGCCGGGCGGTGGTGGCGCACGCCTTTAATCCCAGCACTCGGGAGGCAGAGGCAGGCGGATCTCTGAGTTCGAGACCAGCCTGGTCTACAAGAGCTAGATCCAGGACAGGCTCTAGAAACTACAGGGAAACCCTGTCTCGAAAAACCAAAAAAATAAAAAAAATTTAAAAAAATAAATAAATAAACTCCAGCTGGTATCCACACACTGTGGAGTAGGCTCTCCGGGACATCAGGCACTTAAATGTTTGCTTGTTATCCCCAAGGGGACATAGCCTCTGTGCTGCCATTGTGGGTGGATTCATTTTCATGCACTAAGCAGGCATGACACAAGGGATTCTTAGAAAACCAGTATGCCGTGTGTCCATATATTAAGGAATAGGTGAGGCTCTTGGCTGCAAGAGGAGGTGAGTGATTGCCAGGGCGCCTTCCTGGGACTCCTGCTGGACGGAAAGCATCTGAAAAGAAGACAGGTAGTTGACAACGGCAGTGAGGCCCCATGACACACTGTTTTTGGCATCTCTGAGCCCAGGCCTGGCTCATAGTCTTTTTCTTTAACAAGCCAATTTTTAATTTTTTTTTTTTTCATTTCTTGCATTTGAAGTACCCTGAGACGCGTGGCCTTGGTCCTTAACCACTGTGCAATTACAGCCGACCACTTTGCAGCTTTTCCCCTCTTGAGCAGCTTTGCTGAGCCCTCCCGGTCCCCTAGTTTCTTGCTGAATTGATTTGGTGCTCACCGTAAAGGATCTCTAAGAAGAGAATCAAAGGGATAAATGCAGACCTCTACCAGCGGGTTTCTTTGCAGTGATTGGCTGGTGTGCTGAAGAGTCCCAGCCATCGGCCTGCTAGAGTACTGCCTCTCCTGGCCGAAGATGGTACTGCAGCGCAGGCAGAAAGTAAACCTGTCTCTTCTGTGTTCCTTTGTCTCTCTAGGACCCCCAGTGGATTGCTGAGGCCTGCCCCTGTCCTTGGGAGTGGCACTTCTACTCGGACTACCAACTCGCAGGTTATTTTCTAGACCCCTCCTCCACAAACAACCCCCAGAAATATTGTGAGCTATCTGGACATCCCTTGGCCCAGTTTAGTTGACATAAAATTTGCAGGGACCTCCCCAAGTGGTCAGAAATGACGCCTCATCCTGAGACATTTGCGTGTGAAGGACTATGAACATTTGAGAACTGTGTATGTGAAGCAGACATTGGACAAAGGGGCCGTCTTCATTCACAAAGCCCAGGCCACAGTACAGTATGTGGCCTTGACCAGCCTCTCACCTGGAAATCCCCCAGTTTTGAATGAATGGAAACTCCAGAACCCATGCTATGCAGGTGGAGGACTCGGTGAGCAAGCTCTTAAGGCGTGGAACCCACCACATTTACATGGGGCTCCGTGACATGCCTCTCACCCAGTAACCAGACCAGGGCTCTTCTCAGCATTTCTGGGTGCTGATTGGCCTCGGGTGTTAAAGACATCCAGCCCAGAGTTAGACGCTTCTCTTTTATGTGTTTGCATCTTATGACTCTGAGGCTGCCATGACCGGCTTGGGGTGGGTCTTCATGAAACCCGGAGCAATGAGGAGCTCATCGGTGTGTGTGCGTCAGAGTTACGAAATCCTGTGCTCTAACTGAAAGCCAAAGGAGAAATCACATCCACAGAGCCTGAGATGTCTTCACACCACACACACACACACACACACACACACACCCTCCTGAACCCGGGCGCGCTCCGTGGTCTGGCCTAGAAGCAGTCCTGACGGGGACGAGGTTTGTGGAAGCAAACACACATCGTATGCATTCTCACCAAGCCTGCTTTGTGGCAGGCAGCGTGACCTGAGTTAATTCATGTTGAAGGCCTCATCTGAAGATGAGATTAATGAAGTGCCCTACATTTGCTGTGCAGGTTACCAGAGAGGGACTGTGGGTGTAAAGGACAATGTGGGTGTCACTACTCAGATGAGTCTGCAAGTCCCCTTAGGTAGGGCTTTGTCACACGGGGGCAGCACCACTTCTGAGAGCCGGAATGGGCCGGGACTGCAGGGCAAAGGCTGCTGAGCTCTAAGAGGGAGCGTCCAGGTGAAGCTGACCCTGCAGAGTCCTGTCGGGAAGGTGCACGGTAGATACTGTTACAGAAAGCAAGACACAGGGTTTAAAAGACAGAGGTGACTTACGGTCTCTGCCAAAGTTCACACCTGCCCCATTCCCTCATCTCTTGTTAGTTCTGAGCACTTCTTCCTACTGCCCTGCAAGTTCACTGCATTTTACCATTTCCCTGAGAACGCTGACCAGGTTTGGGCTCCCAGCAATCACAGAGATGCACTCCTTAGGACGGGACACAGTCGTGACTTCCCGAATACTCCAAGCAGGGAGATGCCATCTCAGCCCTGGGGTTCCTTATTCGTGCCAACTGTCCTCAGAGTAAACAAGCCCGGCCTCAGAGGAAACTCCCAGGACAGTGTGGGCAAACCTCAGAGCTGGCTCAATCATGGGCAGAGTCACAAGAGCACGTGCGTCTCTACCCAGATGTGTGTGTGTGTGTGTGTGTGCGCGTGCGTGCGTGTGCGTGTGTGTCTGTGTGCGTGCGTGCGTCTCTGTGTGTGTGTGTGTCTGTACCCGGATGTGTGCGTGTGCATGTGTGCACACCCCACTCTAATCTGCTATGTGCTAAGCTCTTGGAAGCAAGGAGGTGTGTATATCTTGGAGCATCCTGGAGCAGGCCTCCTGCCAAGAGACATTACAGGCTCCTGGGGAAAAGCTCCTGCGGTAGGTAGTAACTAACTCAGGAGCCCAATTGGTCAGTGTGCAGAGAGTAAGATTGGGACTCTTCAGCCCCGAGTGTGCTGTGGATCCCAAACCCCTCCCCTCCAGCCTCAGGGATGGATGCAAAAGAGGAGACAGAAAGTGCAGGAGTCTGAGGTGGTGGTTGACTTCAAGAAAGCTGCGTTTTCCAGCTACCATAGGGCTCCAAACTCACAGATGCCACAGCAGAACACACATGAGCTGCACAAGTTCAGCCAGACAAAATCCCAGCACGGAAAACGGGGACATGGGCATCAAGTCCCACCCCTGACCAAGGAGCTATTGGCAAGTGGTGGATTCTGGGAGAGGAAAAGTCCATTGGGAGTAGTCAGTCAACACATACACAGTTTCTGCTTTCGTTTTTTATGGAGTGGGAAAGAACATGAAGCTGGGGGGAGGGAGGTAGGAGATGGTCTTGAAGGAGTTAGGGGAGGGGAATGAGTAAGGTCAAATATACTGTATGAAATTCTCAAAGTATAAAAAGAAAAAACTTTTTAAAGACCGCAAAGAAAAAAATTAAAGCCCTATGGCCAAATCTCGCTGTGTTGGGCCTGCCCCTCGGGTTGCTAACGACAACAAGACCCTATTCTGGGCTCTGAAAGCAACCTCAACATAATACAGACTTCATTTGGGGATCAGATAGAAGATCCCGAGGAGCAGTGAGTTAAATTAGGAACATTTTATTGTGACTGCCAAACCCGGGGGAGGGCAGATGACTCAATTGGTTCACAGGAGATTTTTATTTCATCCTCACTCTGTCCCCGGAGCAGAGGGGTTCCCAGTCCATGAGTGTCACAGCATGGCTGGTGTGGCAGCAGGAGGGACCCAGCATCAGTGACGAGCCCAGTGGCCACCACTGTCAAAGCCACTGCCTTGAGCTGAGGCCAAGCCTTATGTCTGCTGTGGCACAGGCTGAACAATCATTTGAGAGGGATGACATTTGTTTTAAAATACACTCTCAGATTAAAAGGTGGAAAAGCAAGCAATTTACATTGCCTGCCACTTCTGCATGAAAACCTCTTCTGGGGTAGGAGGAATGGCTCAGTGGTTAAGAGAACTAACAGAGGAACCGGCACCTGCAAGGTGGCTCGCAAGCACCTGTAACTCCAGCTCCAGGGGCATCTGCCAAGTCTGACCCCACAGGCTTCTGCTGCATTTACAAGCTCACACCCCTACAGACAGACAGACAGACCTCACACACCCCTACAGACAAACAGAGAGACCACACACACACATACAATATAGACACACACACCTACAGGCAGACAGACTCTCTCTCTCTCTCTCTCTCTCTCTCTCTCTCTCTCTCTCTCACACACACACACACACACACACACCTACAGACAGACCTCACACACAGACTACACACACACCTACACACAGACAGACCACACACACACACAGATAGATCACACACTCCCACACATCTAAAGACAGATGACACACATGTGCAGATAGGTAGACCACAAATACACACATACACACCTACAGATAGGTAGACCACACACACACCCACACACACACCTACAGATAACACACACACACACACACACACACACAAACTTTAACAAGAAGAGCACACGGGAGAACAAGCAGGCCCGTGTTGTAGATGAAACCGTGAGTCATATGGGCTGCAGAGAAGTGCTGTCTCCTATGCCCCAGCAGCCTGCGGTAACATAAATTCTTCTGTATTTAGACAGCATCAGTACAGCTCTTCTTCTTAAAGGCAGGTGACAGACCAGGGTGACCATGGCAAAGCCTATGGGACAGACATGCCTTGTGCACGGCGTCGCCCCCTCAGACAGCATCTAGAATAAAGATGAAAACTAGTGAGAAGCTCTGTTTGCTGATCAGTTGGGTTTTTATCTGGAACTCCTTCAGTGGAAGAGACCTCATGACATTTTTTTTAATAATTATTTTTTCATTGAGGAGCCTGTATTCCCCTGGGGGAGAGGGGTCTTTTCTGGGCTGCATCCCACCAGTTGCCCAGTCTGTTACAGCGGAGTCGGGCTTGAGACTACCCTTTCTAGAAGTTCTGTTTAGAAACTACCTCTGCTGAGGGACCACACTTTACACTTTGGCACCCAACTGCTGTCTGTCATATGAACTTCTCAGGGGCCTCGGGGGCATGGCATTGTTCCAGTACTGCTAAACTGTCACTGCCAGCTAGACTGGGATCATCCCTGGGGCCACCAGTGCCCCCTCTGAGCCTGGAGCTCGTCGGGTCAGCAAAAGCTGAAGCCAGAAGCCAGACCCCCCCCACACACACACACCCAGGCCAGGTTCTCTGGCTGCTGACACCAGTCCCACACAATGCCTTTGCTATGCCTCAGAATTGCTGACAGAATCACTCTGTGCCAGGAGATAAAGAGGATCTTCAAAACTGTGACACCCCCAGATTCCCAGTTCTGAATATTAATGTATAAGCACTGTCTCTGCCCTGACCTGGCAGCCACCCAGTGTCACCTCTGGTAGGCGTGCTGTGACTCAGGGCCTCGAGTACCAGGAGGCGGGCTGGTCTAAGGGGCTTCCTAGCCTGCTGATGGCAAAGATGAGCATCCATCATCCCTGCAGATGAGCTCCGATGAGGAGCAACCAGAGCTCCCTCGGAAGCTCTCTTGGCTTTCAAGAGCCTGCTCCCTACCTAGTGTTTGAAACCAGGCTGTGCTCTGATTGCAGAGAGGCTGGGTGTAAGCGTTTGGGAGAATGCCTGGAGGCACCAGGACAGCCACACTTGCCAGGACTCCCACTCCCAGCCTCCCTGACGTCAAGGCTCCATGACCTCAGGCCCCATGACCTCAGCCTCCATGACCTCAGGCTCCATGACCTCAGGCCCCCCAACTGTCTTTCCTTCCTCTTTGCACTCCTGTTCCCTCAGTTAGCTACTCTGGGTATAGAGGCAGCTGCATTTGAGGAGAGGCACTAATGGCTCCTACTATTTAAACCTGGGCTGTCTAATCAGTATTGTGAACAAAAATTACTGGCAAGTGGCCATGAACCAAAACAAAAGCTCCTGGAAGGAGTCTGTGTCTGCAGAGACTGCCGGGTTGATTGGGCCAATTCGATTCTCGGTGCTGTGGAGAGACTGGAATCTGGTAGGCTCGGAGGCTTGATACTTCATCGTGAAGTAGTTTTTACCTTCTGGAGCAGCCATGCCTTGCCCCACCCAGTATCTGAAATAACACCTTGTGATAATAAATAAAAACCTCTTAAAAGCTGTAACTTAGCAGAACACTAGCTTCCACCAATCCAAGAGCCAAGAATGTCATCGGATAAGATTCGGGGCTATAGATCACCCACCAATATATTTTAAACTCACCTTGATGTATGACTTCCTGTGTCCTGTAAAACTATACAAACCCTGTGGAAACGCTTCCACGTTGGAACATGGAATTTGGGGTAACCTATCCCTATATTCCCAGGCCATGATCACCCCAAATGCGCCACCACCGTAAACTATCTCTTGTGCCCTGTAGGATGAGAGCTGCGGCCACAGCCTCGAAATCAGGTATAAACTAGAGTGTGAGTGGGCCAGCCTGCACTGAGGTGTTTCCCTAAAGCCTGTTCCCAATAGCGCTGAGTGCACAGAAGGATAGATCTCTCTCACGGAGATTCCCTACCAGTTACTTGCTTTGCAGCCAATGGAATTCTGGATGGCAGTGACCACTGGAAAGCAATAGCATACAATCTAGGTGGGAGTTGTCTTGTTGTCTTTCTGGAACATGGTCTCATGTAGCTGAGGCTAGTTTTAACTGCCTGATTC